>NC_134055.1:3929356-5324832 GCF_965140245.1 Athene noctua
ATGAGCAATTTCTGTGCATAAGAGAGCCAGGATAGAAATAGCAAGGAGAACACCCAGTAATGCGTGTTGAAAAGTTTACTAAAAGGACAGATAGAAACTGGCAGAGCAAAATTCGAAGGTGCACCACAATTTTCACATCAAGACGACTCCTTCGCAAGGCGTATTCTTTCGGACATTCCTATATTTTTACGGGTTACAATTTAACTTCCCTTTGAGGGAGAGGGCAGGGGGTGAAAAACAAAAAGACATTCAGATTTTAGGAGAAATTCGTAAGATCGAAGTATGAAGAATTTGGAGGCTGTAATAAAAAAAAAACAACAGATGGCTAAAGAGTGAATGCACGCCCCAGTTCACTTCTGGGCCCCTGGTACCATTCCCAAGACAATGACGCCAGCAGAGCCCCTCCAGTGAATTACAGCCCCGCAAACACTCAAGGGTCACGTATTATCCTACACGTGCTGAAGATGAGATGTCTTGCACAGACAGTGGTTACACACCAACACAACACTCAAACTGCAGCTATTCCCTACATATGTGCACACATCCCATAATACCTACTGGATTCAAAGATAATGACTGTTTTTCAATTTTTTTTTTCTTCCAACCAGATAACAGCCAAACTACTTCAGCTGCAATAAAGATCTTAGTTTTAAAAATGTAAATGTCAGAAGGAAGCAATCAGAGAGGAATGAGAATGACCAAAAGTTTAGAAAACGTTACCCAAGAATAAATGATGACGCATATGGAAACATGATAATCCACATATGAAACAACGAGGCAGATGAAGACATTATCCAATTTTCTGTGTGTTAATGAGGAAAAGACAAACATTACTGAAAAAAATTAACAGGAGAGATTCAGATTAGGCAGTAAGGAAAACTTTCCACCTGTAACTAAAATTACCAAAAACTGGAATAGCCTGCATAAAGAGGTTGTGGGATCTCCGCTGCAGAAATTTAGAGCTGAGGTCAGAAAAGTACCTCTCAGGATATGGTTTAGATTTAGCTAGTTCTACCTTGAGGTAGAATGATGGACTAAATGACCTCCTGAGCTGCTTTTCAGCCCTATTTTCTACGGTTTTTCTATTCTATTAAAAACATGTGAAATTTCCCTTAGCTCTTTTCCTTAAAAGGAAGGAGGGTAATTCAGGAGACACAGTATCTCCAGAGCATAGCCCTTATTAATTAACCTCATAACGTAACCTGCAGTAACACCGTGCAATGTTGTGTACCCCCTCCAGTGCCTGTCCTACATAAGAGCATTTTCCGGCCACAGAATTTAGAGCTTGATCACAAAGATATTGGCGTGTCCTAACTCTCTCTGAAATCAATGGGAATTGAGGTAACTAATTAAGAATTGTAATCTTTTAGTCCAAAGCAACAGAAAGGCATGCTTTTAGAATCAGATTAGTTACTTAATCATTCAAAACAGGCACCGAATAATATATTGACTGCTGGTGAAAGAGGCGTTTTTTTCTCAGGTCCAGAGCCTGCTCTCTCTCACATTTCCACTTAACACCTAAGGAAAGAGAAGCCCACTCTCTATCAAAGCCAAATCTATCAGGCATTTACACGGGTGATAACTTTTTATCGTTGTTCCTCAGTCAGGGTTGCTCGTTTATGGCTGTAAAAAGATGCAAGGCTGAAGAACTAGCCCTTTTACATCTGTTTGTAAAAAATGATTCTGTAATGATTTCAGTTCTTCTAAGCCTTCTCTGCCCTATTTAAAAAAAAAATTATCTTTTTCCTAGGCAAGCATCTCCCACATAGACAGATCTTTAGGTACATTGTACTGGCAGCCTCTTGCTTGAGCAATACTCTTTGGTTACCCACTGTTCTCATCCCAGCCAGTAATAATCAGAACTGAGAGACTTAATTACTGTACCATTCAATAAGGCTTTAATTTTATTTTTGTTCTTTCTACTGCAAATGCCCATGAATCAGAGGGTCACTTTAAGCACAGAATTCAATTTAATTATACTCACAGGCATTTTTATCATTAAACAGGTCAACTTATTAAAAAAAAAGAATAATCTTTATTACGAATAATGGAAAGCCTGGCAGGCAATCCAGAAGAGTTTCACTCTGAAAGCTCTCACATCCATTTGTTTAGATTTGTTTACTAAGCACTGCTCAAGGTCCCACTGAATGAACATGACAGCATTAACTGAAACTATATCTAATATTTAATTAGAAGTCGACCTTAATGCTGACTTATTGACATGTTTTCATGGGAATATTTACCAGTATTTGTAAACTGGACCTTTATCTGCTAATAAAAGCAAAGAATGAGAAAACCAACACAAAAGGTCATTGACTGAGAATATCTGGCAAAATTCTTCCCAAGTCACAGAATTATTTCATACAATCAGATCCATTCTTCAGACAGGATAGGATTCTTTTTCAGGTAGGACGCTGTTTTAATTACATGCCAGGGAGGATGTCTCTGATGGACTATCCTCATGTGAACTAGAGCTAAGAAGAAATATCCATGCTGTTCATGAAAGACTTGATATGCAAAGTAGAAGATAGTAAAAATTCTGGAGAAAAAACATTTTGGATAGCAGAGAAGAGGTCTCCTGGAAAGCTGTTTTCATGTGTAGCTATTACACCTTGGTACTTAGCTTGGATCTTTTCAAGGCAATCCTTTTGCATATTTTCGCTCTATTCTGTATGCAACTATGCGTGACATGATTTCTGTATGCTATTTATAAGCCCAAGTGATCGAGTAATTATATATACTGTGTGTTTTATATATCCCTTTCTTTTATGCTCCCCATTTTCACAAACTTTTTGTTTTGTAATAGTTAAACAGGCCTAGAACTTAATTATTTAACTAACTATATGATCAATACTCATTTGAAAACTAGCTGTTATTTTTAACCATTTGTTGTATGCATAAAAAAGCATTAATTCAGTTATTTTCAGCTAAAGTCTTAAAAAGGTAATCACACAAGAAGTTAAAGTTTTTACTGATTTCAATTACAAAACCTGTTTACTTTCATCTTTATGTCCTCATGACACAGAAAGGAAATCAAGCTGCAGTGATGAAAAACTATTACAAAGAATTACCTTAAAGGACCCTGATTGCAAAGCCAATTCTCTGTACTTGAAGACCATATGGAACACTTTTCTAGTTCATCCAGGATTACTTTAGAGTACTGATAACAGATAACCACAACCACACATATATCTAAAAGGGAAAAACTAGAAGCAATTTCTGTTCCTGGAAAAAGTTGCATTTTCCTGCTTCACTAAGGCATCCAGCTATAATAAGCGTAGTAGCTCTCAGCATCCAGAAAGACAACGTGGCATTACCATGACCCTGAATTCTCATGTTTCATTTTCAATTTCCTTTTCTACATAAAAGTAAACATCACATACTTACAGCATTACAAAATTGTTCAGAACTACACACACTTATGCAGAAACAGGACCATGGGGATTTTGTTTGACATGAATTGTTGCTTATCATCCAAGTGGTAGCTGATTTCAGAAGTTCATAAGTGCTAAAATAGGATTTTAGCAGAGAGAACTGATGCAACATACTCTTCCTATAAATACAAAAGTTTATTCAAACAAGGATATACCCAGTCACACAAATATCCTTCTCAAATCAGTTGCTGATGTTAATTCCTTTGCAACTACTATCTCATGTTCTCAGGTGTCTCCTCTGACAGCTACATAACATTCCTCTTCAGCTGATATCATTACTATCTTGTCCAGACTGGAAAGAGCAGCAGATCTGCTTGTAACAAGTTCATCTACTGCTCTCTGGTGATCTATTTTTGCTCAGATGATTCAACTTAATATGTTCCTACAGTGTGCAAGGCTGACCTAAGTTCTTTTGAGTTATGACCTAAGGAATAACATTACTTTTATTAGTCACAAAAATTTCCAAGATCAAGTTTCATAGGGAAAGAAACCTGAAGTTCAATGAAAAAAAAAAAAAACAGTAAAAATACACAAACTTGTTTCTGCAATATAAGTTACACTGAAGCATCACTAAAATATGCTTAATTGTCTCCAATTAGGTCTCATACAGGTTACATTAATTCTTCAGGTATTAGACATTTGCTCATTGTATGTTTTGACACAGTAGCAGGGATATTTCAAATTCTAACTTAGAAATAAAAAAAAAAAATAAGGCTCCTTATACTTCCCATAAATTGAAAGATTGGAATTATTTAATCAGCCCAAGTGAGAATGAATTTGCAAATTTAGCAGCATATAACAAATCACTTCAATCAATGGATACCTTAGATTTATCCCTCAGTTCTTTCAGAACCACATTTTTATCAGCAAAATCGCTTTCAAGCAGATCAAGCTTCCTTTGAAAATTCTGAAAGATAATATTACACTTTGCTATCCACAGGTTCTGACCATTCTTGCAAACAGAACATCTAAGGAACCTTTTGATACCTATTCATTCCTCGTCTCAGTTACAGTGGTACAGCACTTGGACATTTAACTGGAATTCTCTATATGAATTTGTCATCTTTTTTTGTTACCATTTTTACAAAATCCTGAGGTAGCTTCAAAAATAAGGTCATCACAAAGAAATTACTCTGTATGAAAAAAAAAAAACCAACAGAACACTACTTGGTTCTTACGCTACCTCCTCACTCTCCTCGCACACTGCTCTTCACTTCTGCATCTGCCCCCATGCAACTCTTCTGTTCATGCACTGTTCCTCCTGCCACTCCATGTATTAGCCTGCCAAGTGACAGTGACTTGAATCCTAATCATGTCTTCTTTGTCACTCAGCACTTCCGAGGACAGTATTCCTGTCACCTCCGTGCTAGTGAGCGAGCATACAAAGTAAAGCAGCTTGGAGGCACAATACGCAGGCTGAACAGGATAAAGGAGCCACAAAAGCAAAGCCCAAGCAATGGATGGTGGTAACAGCAGCGTGGTGGTGACTGGAAATGAACAGCTTACTTAACGCACAACCCTCAGGGGCAATGCTTTTACTCCAGTCCCCCATGAACGGACAGAAATATACAGATACGTATTACAAGTCTCAGTATCTGGACTGTCATTTTGTGTATCCCAGTGGAATTTCAAGTGATGGCTACTGCACACAGAAGAAAACGCTCCCTGACCCAAAGAACCTACAATTTAAATATTTAGATTGTCAGTCAAAGGGAGAGGAAAGAAGGGCAAGAGAAGTTAAGTATTAATTGCGTGAAAAGAATAATAATTTGCCACTCGGGTTAGTTCTACAGTTTGGGGGGTAGATTTTTGTTTAAATATTGTTTATATTATTATGAAATTAGGACAGATAACACACACAAAGAAATGTAGGGCAAAAAACGGAGACAGAGCAACTTTCAAACAGAGGCCTAAAATGATGGTAAAAATAAGCAGCACTCAGAACGATAAGCTTTTCTAACAAAATATTCATCTTTCTGCCACATATGTCAATCCCCTAAATTTAGGGAAAGGAACCACAGGGCAATACCCAGAATGCAAATTTCACCCAATTTTGCCCAGTTTCACAGCTGCAAAACCGAGTGAGCTGATCTGACACTTGTTAAAGAAATCCATTAATCATAGGATAAATACTTAGTTTTCAAGGCAGAATGCTAGTCCTGAAAAAACAAGTATTTGCATAAATTCCTCACCATATCTCTAGACTTTTGGCCACAATACAACTACTTCCATGAAAAATGTGATTATACAATTTCCTATGTGCGTGTGTGAACAGTTAGTGTATAATTTAAGAGACATTCCATGTCAAGAGATCTACAAAATGCCATACAGGTAACATGAAGCATATTTCAAACTGACACCAGACCACTTATTAAAAAAAGTTAGATCATGGTTTGTATCATCCAAAAGTGGTAGATATAACTTGTACATTTAGAATTAACTACATACTGCCTAAATTCTTCCTTTAAATCTAAGTGCTTCTTTTAAAAAGCAAATTATTTGGGATGCTGTTTTTAACGGAAATTTTGAAAAAATAGACAATATCTAATCTTAAAGTTCTACTGATTTTCTGTTGCTATAACAACGTGTCAAAACCTTTTTTCTGTTGAGGACATCTGTAGCTATTTTTACATGCAACAGCTGGATTTGTCTGTCTGAATTTCGCTCATAAGAAAAAGTATTTTATATGCTGTCTTTGAATAAGCTTTTAATATAATGACAAATGTCAGAGTCCAGCAGGCTCAATAGCTGAATAGTCTCTAGTATAAAACACACATTGCATGGCAAAACTGTAAAATGAGCAACACTTTGATTAAAAGCAGTGAGAGTCTCACATTCCCCCCAGGCACACACACCTCCTCCTCCCAGATTTGGCACTGGAACAACAAGGGCACAACAAGTCTTCATAAATGTGATCTTTGATCCCAGGAGATACCACCTTCATACTCTAAATTTGGCTAAAATTTACCAATACAGGAGAGCACCAAGAAGCTGATTTGCCATTTCCTGCAGAACAAAGCGAGTCAGGCAGCTGGAAACCAGCAAATAAACCCAGGGATGAATATGCAGATTTCTCCAAAACAACTTAAATAGCTGAGCTATCGCTGCACCTTGCAGAATTAGGCCACGTGTAATTTTGCCCCCAAATCATAGATATCTGTAAGACCAGAAATAGGAATTAGGAGCTCAGGCATCTAGGCAACACAAAAATTGACATCTAGAGAAGACAATTTTATTTCAAAACTCCCCTTTATAGTACGCAGCAATGCATTTATTATTGTTGCACCATAATTTAGAATATAACATCATTATAATTAATTACTGAAGTGATTTGTTCATTCCTTGTGAAGATTAGGAAAGAATGAATTATTACAAACCACCTCTCCCACACATGGCACGGCTTTGCAGAGCCTGGTGAAACTCATATCCCTGCCTACCTCAGGCAGATGCAAACTCCAGTAGCGCAAAGTCTTTCAGAGCATAAGGAGTCACAAAAGGCTATGTGGATTCCTGAAAAATTCTCTCCTACTGTTTCCAAAAAGGCCCATTACTTTATGAACTGAAATCACAAACAAAAAATAGCTAACAGACTCCACTGGGATGTTGGAAATACGCAATGCATACATTATAAAGGCAATAACTGCACATGTGCCTGGTGCATGTGGATTAGAAGAAGAATATTTGCTTTATTTTTCAAACACAAAGGAGGAGGGGAGGGCAGGGCATGACATTTTGTGAACAGGGTCCTGTATCTTTTTTCTTTCAGTCCGATTTTAGCTGTAAATAGGTAATTACTGTAAATGCATCCGACACCTACATAATTTCTAAAACAGCACAGAATTGTTCGTATTGCATCTGCTGATCAATAATTACTAATGTCATGCAGAGACAGGTAAATTGCCGGTGCTTTAGCCTAGGACATTTCACGTTCACACAGACGCCTACAGTTTAAGGCAACAGTTAGCAATACAAAAGGCAAAACCAGTCTTAATTTTTTCTTAATAATTTGCTTCCAGCTGATTGCCAAACACATTGAAATGTACTACTACATACTGAAAAACCTTACTGAGTATGACTTGGATGTCAAGCAGATTTACAGCCCAGTGGCAGACAATAGTTTTGTTGACACTTTCTAAGCTGAATTTATTGGAGAGCTTCCTGAAGAGAGGAAAAGTACTCAATTACCCGGTAAATATCAGAGAACATGCTTGGTGCTGCTGTTCTTCCCTTGGACAGGAATTCCATACTTTGAAGCGTGACCTTTTGTGCAGACCTACTGGAGTCTGTATTTAAGTTGTGTGCTGGAGAATCGGACACAGTATTGAGCTTCAGAGTGATTTCCATGCTGCTTAATATACAATGCATGGAGCAGCACAGAAAGGAGAGACCAAATGGCCCAAGGCAGAAGTTTCTCCACAATTCTCTAAAAGAATAAAACAAACCAAAAAGAGATTAAGAGCAGAGATCTGAAACAATTGAAATCCAATGCCTTGAAATTGTACTGAGGTGTCTGCCAGGATGCCCTGGCAGCTAAGTAACTCTCTGAACTCTGCAAGACTGATGAATATATCTCGTTGCTAGTAGGGAAATAAAGGAAAATAACATGTAGAATAAAACTGGTTTGGAATGCAGCCAGGACAAAGCAGAGCACTTCTGCTCCAGGATTCATGATCCATGTGAAGTCTAATCTGAAGGGCCACTCATAAAAAGGAAGATTGCAGTGGACTACTGAGCTTCAAGATACGAGGCCAACATACACAGCGAAGAATACGGAACGTGCAAGTGTAACATAACGGGAAACCTACTTGTACAGGATGAAAAGCAACGTATTTGTTAGGATATGGCAAAAAACAAGTAGTTCAAGCAACTTAAAGAATTTGAGAATGACCTTGTGTTAATCAGGTTAGCATGCCCAAGGGAGTGGGAGGGAAATCTCCTTACTTAATAAGATCAGTCTTGATTTTAGAGATAATAGGGACATAATTACAAGTTGAAGAGGATGATGTGACCTCCAACCCATCTTTTTAATCCTCATCTAGAGATAACGTAATGAAGCTGGTGAAAGTGGAAAATAAAATGGAATAAGGAATAACGATCAGTGCCAAAGTCCAGTGGCAATAACAACTATGCCAAATTTTGTGGAGCTGAAAGGAAACATTTTAGCACCACATGAAATAAGACCCGCATCCAGTGCAACCTTTCAGAGCATCTTGTTAAACCAAAAGACTTCAATATACTCGCAGTTTAACAGTGTGGTTTACAGCTTCGACACACAAAATGAGAATGAAGCAGACAGAAAATGAACTGGCCTTTGTAGGAACCTTCAGAGGCAGCATACATCTTCCCAAATAACCTTCCAAAACGACTAGCCTTTTCTGTCTACCATTTATATTTACTGTGGCTATTACAATGGGTTTTTGGAAGTAAACTCTCAGCAATCAATCAGTAGAAACACCATAGGACTTGGTTTTTCCACAAAGGAACACATCCATCTCTAACTTTGCAGGTGCTACCGTCTGCTCATGTATTAAAATTTGTACCCACTCAAATCTGTTGGTACAAAACTCTTTCGACTACTATAAATACCTTCGGTTTTACACTGGTAATTTTATGAGGAATATTTACAAGCTAAAAAGCAAAAGCTATGCACAGACATCAGAAAAAGTTACATCCATAACAACAGATTAGTCTTCCCAATTGGCTTTCCAACTGGTAAGTTTATGCTAATTAACTGCTTTTTTTTCTTAATAAAGATATGATCAAAACAGATAGTATGGGATAGAAGATAAATATTAATGCTGATCTGCACACTATAAAAAAATTAACTCAGAATTATATACTATCAACTACTCTGTTTTTCTAACATTTGATATCAAAAGTGAGTGCATTGCAAAGAGAGTATTTCTGTCAACAGTGACTGATCTTGAATTAGGCCTCAACATGATAGAAAACTCTTGAATTTTCAGCAGGAACCCTGCTCATTTAAAGACTATCAGCATTCAAAATACATGAGTGACACTGATCCTGCGCTGAAATTCTAAAAAGCTACCTCTAATAAACAGGATCTGTTCTTTATGATCAAAATAACACCAAAACATTACTAAATCTCTTTACTACTATTTTTCCAGATTAATTATTTTAAAATCAAAACAAAAAAAAAAATTATAGCCTAGTGACTTCAAGATGGTATTACTCTCTGTTCCCAATTACAATTCTCAAGCTGAACTCAAAAGTTGCTACATAAATTTAATGATATTTAACAAATCTAAGGTTTAAATAAATTTAAAGCAGAAATAGCAATAGAGGATAGCTTGAGGGTAGAAAAAAAAAATAAATCAATGAAAAGCCATGAAATTTCTCTGTGTTCTATCCTTCATGTCACAAATAATCTCTCTAGAGATATATATACACACACACAAAATTAAATTACTGCTTTCAAACTGACAAGAGTGGTTAAAAATAATAAAATTAAGCCCTTTTAATCAGAAAGCACTGCCAAAAGGTGCATCCGCTGAAGCCTGCTGCTGATGCCAAGGCCTGGCCAATATGACTGTTAAGAATATGACTTAACGAGCAGAGAGTGTTCTTAAGCCTACCGTGTCTTTCCCAAGCCGTCACCTCCTGTCAAAGCGCAGCGAGGTGCTGGCAAGCTCTTCTCAGTGCTCTCTGGCTGGAGACTGAGTTGCTATGATATATGTCTACAGAATAGTAAGAAGAAAAAAAAAACCTGTGGAAAAATGTGAAGATTGTGGGCATCTTCCCCAGAAAAAAACATATTTGATTACAGCAAGTCAGAAGCAATCTTGACCTATGAATACCTTACTAAGAGAAAAGAGAACTGTTCTTCCCACCGCTGGTTCTAATTTGTACTCGATATCAATCAAAAAAAAAAAAAAAAAAGAAAGAAAAGAGGGGAAACAAAACAAATATTTTGCTGAAAATATACTAAGGCACTATAGAAAGAGTTTTTCTGTTGTTATGGAAACACAGAAAGCACAGGCTAGGAAGAAGAAAAGTGAATAAAGAAGCAATTTAAACTGCAAATATAAAAGTGTTCTTGCTTCCTGGAAAAAGTCCTTCCAAAGCAGTTTGTTGCTGTTGCGGATCTAAGCAAATAAAAACTACAGATTCTTCCCCACAGACACACAGATAAAAATTTGAAATCCAGTCACAAAATAATAAATAGGACAATGAATAAAAAAAGAGGCAGAGTTATCAAACTGGTATTTTCACACACACACACAAAGAACTAGTGTGCGGAAAATGCAGTAACTTCAGACATTTGTTTTAAGTAATCAACAGTGGTGAACAAGGACATGATTCTGCATTTCTCTGGAGAAAATTAGTTCTTTGTTCCTCCCCATACATGTCGAGCAGGTAGCCAAAGAAATAATTCCATTCATAAATTACTTATTAAAAAATTGGTTAAGTTGCTTTATATGAAGCTATTCTGAACATGCAGAATAGAATGTAAAAATTGATATTATCTGTTAGTCTATAGTCCTTTGCACGGCAAAAAGTTAATTTAAAATATTTCCTGATGCAGTCCTAAGTTACATCAAGAAATAATGGTAAATAATTGTACACATATAACTGATAAGCAAAATTTGGGTTGAAAATTATCATTCTGTCTTTAGGTAATGCTTCATGAAATGGTATAAATCAGTCGTGCTAATGCTATAATGTTCTTATGCACCTGGATAATCTACATCAGTCAGGTATCATGGAACTGCTCAATGAAAATGGGACAAGGGTTCATGACAAATCCTTTACTGGAGAGCACAGACAACTGGCACTTTCTCTATGCAAGGGCCACATGCACACGTACCTTTGGATCTAACCGAAAACACCTTTCCACCATGTCAGAAAGAAGGAAACAGATTTTTTTACTTGTAGCAGTGATCACACGCTTACGTAAATCAACAATGAGAGACTATGATAGAGGGTTCGTCATCACTCCTAAAAAATTTGAGAGGAAGACTACGTGAATCCTCAATGGTTTTAGCACCGTGGCTTTTGGTCAAATATCCTGACTGCACCTATCCAACAATTACTGCTGCTGATGGAATAAAGGGCAGGAAATCAACTGCACATTCAACAAGCACTTCTGTAAATAATCTCAGCTTTGAAAATAGTTACTCTTCCTCACCAAAACAAAACACCAAAAAAATCCAAGGGCAACAGACCACAGAGTTCACATTATGGACTCAATGACTTCTAAATTCATTCTGGAAAAAAAAAACTTTTTAGTGTAGCCATCTATCATTCATCCAGCTCAGTAGCTGTTTACTCCCTGCAGGGCAAAGTCTCTTTATCCTTCCTTCTGTCATTTTAAACCACAGAAGGGAACAAATTATACACCAAAGACCACTGCTGGGGTTTTTTTATTCTTTCTTAGCCCAAATTTTTAAATCATTTTGTGACTGAGAACTCCTAACTCAGGCACCTGAACTGTGCTGACAGTAACAGTATCTGTTGAGAAAAAACCCCACTAAACTCTTCCTGCATATACACATGTACAAACATAAACCAAATCAGGCAATATACAAATAGATGTTACCATTGTAATTATAGAAAGTGACTGAACTGCACTAAATTATTAGGATTAACTTCGCCTTGCTGATTCCATGCACTTGCAAGCACCTTTAGCTCTAAATATCTGTCAAACTCACTAACGTTCCTTACAGAGAAGTAAAACTTGAAAATAGAAACATGGATCTTAGCAGAATCTAATAGCACTTTTTTGGGGGGGAAAAAAAAAAATCCAAGTAAAGAAAAATTCGTGTGATTTTTCAAAATGAAGCATTTTACCCCATTTTGTGAGGATACCCACAGAAAGCCACCCTGTGCTTTTCTGATATTCTTTAGCACCCCCCCCCACCCCCCCCAGATCTCTGTATATTTATAAACATGAAAGTGACATAATAAAATATTGTCACATCTCTATTTGACCCACTGTATTTCAAGAAATTCCATTTTAAATTCTAAACAGCAGTGGTAAGTGCTGTTGAACGTCCCAGTGGCTGCCTGCCTGGGAGTTTTACTGTCAGTTCTTAGCCAGGAGAAGGATAATTGCAACAAAGAGCCCCAGGGAAAATGGTCACAGAACATGTATTTTCCTTTGGGCCAAATGTGAGCAGGACTTTAGAAGTACCAAGATGATATCCCTGCTGATATCCTGTCTCTGCTGCACTTTTATCTTTGGTGCACAAAATCTGTTACAATCTCTGCCATAAAAGATACAATACACTGATTTATCCCTAATTAGGGATGAAGTACAGAAACAACATTTGATTGTTGTTTACCTTTCGACATCTGTTGGCCTCTTTCAAATACAGTGATTTGAAAAAAGGGAAGAAACCTCACTAATTGCTCTTAGAGCTGTGTGAAGAGTTCAGGCTTTCTGTTTCTGGGCTTTTGTAGGGAAGAGCTATGTTTCAGATGTAGTGTGTGTTGCTATGGTAATTATTATTTTACTGAATGATATACATTCAGAACTGATTTCATATTGTCAGACAGCAATTAAACAGATTAGACTGTGTATACTCACAATTCTGAAATATTTCCAATTTGTTTTAAATTTTAGGGCATGTGAAAAGCACTGGTCTGACAGTCCTGGATAATGAGATACTAATTCAAAGGGCAGCTCCAACTGAACAGGTTTCCTCTTACCTCCTCAGTGGTCTATTCACAGGCCAGTGTATCTTAGGAGCAGAGATTCTGCAAGACATTTTGGTGCCTGAAGTCAGACACTGTCTCTCTGGCTCCTCACAGTTCCAGCTATCTCCTGCTCAGCTCATTCTTCTGCTGCAGCCTTGAAATCTCTCTTTCCAGATGGTTGTAGCAGCAGCTACAGTAACTATCAGAAACTGAACATGTTGGCTTCTATCTTCTATTATTACAGTACTCATCAGGAAGAAGTTTGCAGTTGCTAACCGCTGAGAAAACCTATGAAGTGAAGATAAATGATTTTCCTCGTCCTGCAGTCCCTTCTGCCACCATGCAACCTCTGAGGACAGAAGAGCACTCTGGAAGCAGGTCCACATCTCTACGGCATCAGCTGCAACCCTGCATCCTAATTTTGTTACCAGAACACCTGTACAATAGAACCAAAGCACTAAGTATTCATCCACAAACATATAATCCGTCACTTCTATTCCAGATCCAACATATATTTCAGACTGACAACACCAGTTTCCAGATTTAGCTAGCTCTCTCAAGTATCTGACTGAAGTTACAGAAATACAAAAGCAGTTGAGGAAGAAAACCAGCAAGCAGCATGATTTGATTTTCCTGAGAGATATGAAGTATCTCAGAGTAATTAGAGACAGTATTTCTACAGTACAAAAACGATGCTAAAACTTGGGTAACCAAAACCACAAAACCCTTTGGAATCCTATTTGCTACGCCTTAGCTTGGCAAAAGAAGAAATTATAGCAGAAGGATAGGAAATCAAGAAAGCCCAGGCTTGTTCCTAGCTTTACTACAGTTTTTCTTTGTGTCCTGGTTTCGGCTGGGATAGAGTTAATTTTCTTTCCAGTATCTGGTACAGTGTTGCGATTTGGATTTAGTGTGAGAATACTTGGGAGGGGACACACCCAGGACAGCTGACCCCAAAGGGACAAAGGGCTATTCCATAGCACAGGACACCATGCCCAGTATATAAAATGGGGGGGGAGTTGTCTGTTCAGGGACTGGCTGAGCATCAGTCAGCAGATGGTGAGCAATTGCACTGGGCATCACTTTTCTGTCTTGGGTTTTATTTCAGTCTCTTTTTGTAATCTTCCTTTCCATTATCATTATTATTATATTTCATTTTTTATTTCAATTATTATATTGTTCTTATCTTCACCCACAAGTTTTACTTGTTTTTTGTTCTCCTCTCCACCCCACTGAGGGGCGGGGGGGAAGAGTGAGTGAGTGGCTACGTGGTGCTTAGTTGCTGGCTGGGGTTAAAACACAACACTTTGGTAAATCAACTAATTGCAGAATCCCATTTTTCTCCATGCTACAAAATAACTCAAAACCAAATTTAATACACATGAGTAGGGACAGTCAGGGAGATAAATGATGTGTTTGAAAACTCATGGATGAAAAACAGTAGAAAAATATACAGAATTGTCAGGAAGGAAAGTAGCTGTTCAGCTTCTGAACAAAGGACAATCATCTCTAAAAGAGCAGCTAATTCAGTGTCTGCCTCAGTTCTCCAGGCCCATGGCTGGATACATGCAATAATACAAACAAAAATAAGCTAAATCGTTAAGCTTCATGCAGCAGACACCTGACAGACACATAACAGTAAGGGAAATTATGTTATTTAATTATCCATATATTTTCTTGGTCATTCTCTCTATCAAGTAAATTATTATCATAGGTTGACATATTACAATCTGTAGGAGCAAGCCAGTTAAGAGACCAGGAATGAGTCAGCAGTAGAAGGCTGATGGAAACATTAATCTTGAAGAAAGAGCTGAAGGATGAGAGGAAAACAGAATATCATTCAAGATCAGAGAAAATATAATAGGTACAGAGGGTCTGAAAGGTGAGTTGACTGATGGCTGCACAAGGGAACATCAGACTGTGAGAAGCTGGTAGAGCACAGGCCATAAACAAAGAGGAAACAAATTGACTAAAACAAGGTGGAGCCTTGAAAAATTAAGATAAAAATAATTTTGATTCCAAAAGGAGCTCATGATTTACCCAAAGGAGGTCACGTCATGGCAACATGACTGGAGCAATTGTATAGCATTTGCTGTTTCTCTTAGTGATAAGGAATCAACATAATCTAGTCATTTCTCTAGTGGCATTTCAGACAGTTCACAAAGGATTTGGCATTCATTCAGGAAAGTCTTGACTTATCTTCTTGTCCCAGTTCCCAACCCTGTGAATAGTGGGGGGTTTGTATGTCATCAGCATATCAGGAAAATATCTAATTTGTTCACAATGGTACTCACTACCTAAAAATCACTAAAGCAGGAAAGACTTTTTTATGCCTTTTGGATCAAGCTGTCATGTTTGCAAAATATACTTTGCTGGGTATCCCTGACATATGGGCAGAATAATTTGGTTTGTTTTCTTATATACAATCTTCTTTCAAGGAAAATTTACTATGTGAGAGCTATGAAAGAAAAAAAGATGCACAATGAACTAGTACTGAGGTCCAAGGGAACTTAAGACAAATTTCATTCTAATAGATACTGAAACTGTCTGCTGGGCTTAAAATTCAGGCTAATTATAACTAAACCAAAATGGTGATTCTTTCTCCTTCCTATGCATTTTAGAAAAAGTGGTTTGGTCTGGAAAGAACAGGGAAATACAAACAAGATCGTTCACATCCAAACCAGCAGCTGCCAAAAGAGCTTGAAAAAGGAACCTCAACTATCATTTCTGCATCTGGAAAAAAAAATGCAAATGGTTAACGAACAGCAGGATTCCACAATATGAGTTTAGTAAAGCTCATAATCCTCAGCTTTCCAAAAGGGGCACAACATTAAAATTCAGTGGTGAAGGAACAGATCATTCTTTAAGACAACACTAGCAGCTGAAGTAGAAGTGAAATGGTAGTCGTAACAATGTCCCTAACTTTTTCCTTAAAATGGTTCTAACAATATCCTTCAGCCTTTGCCTAGTTAACTCGCAATTAGCACATGTGAGGCTGAACTAAAAGTTATTTTAGGAGCCAACTGGAAAGGAGATTGGGCCTTTTTAGAATTGAATTGTTTTCTATGGTTTGCGACTGTTTCCATGGAGAGCCACAGCATATGAACATCTTTAGGCCAAGTGCTTTGCTGCAGGCTTATCTGAATGAAAGCACCACAGCAGGAAGGATAATCGAGGCCAGTTGTTTAAAATTCATAGGCATTCTCCTACACTTAACACAGGAGCAATTTATTTTCATTATTTTGATCTGTTAAGCATTTAAAAGTGTGCTATACACACACCTTCTCTTAAATGACATATCTTAATATAATATTTACTCAGGATAGAATAATGTTAGTTGCAGCAACATTATGCTGTTGGGTGATGGTGGCGAAGTGGCAGGCAAAAATCACACTCTACATGAATGCAAAGGGATGGCACATGGGGAAAAAATGTCCATCCTAAATTCACATACAAAAGAGTGAGCTCTGAACTGACTATTACCACTTGGAAGAAACATCTTGTAAGCTATAATAAATATGTCTATTAAAAAGCCAGCTTACTCTTCACTAAAGGAAAATAAAACAAATACAATAGTAGTAATTATTAGAAACAGGAATGTTGTTATACTACTTTTTAAACCCCGAGTGTGCGTGCAACTTCAATACTACCTCTGATAGGATGCTGGTCCAGGTTTCTCTCCTTACACCTTCCCCCTCCCAATGCATACACACACAGACAAACAAGAAAAAGTACAGAAAAGGGCAACAAAAATGATCAAAGGAATGGAACAGCTGCTCTCTGAGGAATAATTAAGAGTTGATATTGTTTAAAAAAGTCACTTGAACACACTTGTGAAAGAACAGCAATCTAGTGGATATGCTGTCAGGCTCTAGCACATCTTCACAAGGCAAATCCAAAATTCAGCCTTTCCCCCAAAATATTTTACTAGGCAACATACTTCTCCCTATATATTTTTAAGATGATAACGAACAGTGCTATATATGTGTAGATATTTCAGAGGATTTCTGAATTAGTTTGCAGTTCTCCCAATCGGTAGTGTTACGTTTTTAAGTTGACGTTCTTCAGACTCCGCAACACGCAACCATTGAGGTATATTAAATAACACCTATATAATCTCTGAGGTTGTCAATATTACACCTATTTTGTACTTCAGAAAATATTAAGTGGCTTTAAAAATGCCAATGGGAAACAAGAAGAAGAAACAAGGTTTAGGGTCCAGGAGCTATTGTTTAAACTTGAACTACTGATAGACATTTATGTAAGTCCTGAGAACATTTTCAGAGCTTAATAGATCATAAAAATACCATTAACACTCCTTGTTTAGTGTTTTCAAAATAAGCACAAAAAGAAGCCTGGGGTAATTTAGATATCCTCCTTTGCACTTTCACCTAAACTTCTTCCAGGATACAAAAAACCCCTCTGTGTTTTATCTACTTAACCGCTTTGGAGGCAAGATAGGCAAAAGGGAAACGCAGACATTGCAAAAGATTTTCTTAACCACACTCCTGCACTCTTAAAACACAAGCCCTGAGATGTAGTTTCCCTCGTCTGTGCTCATCCCTTCACATGAATTGCTGGTTTAATCTGCATTTTATCTAATGTGATCATTCATACTGTGCGGGCTGTGGCTGGGCTCCACACAGAGCAGAGCTGCACCAGATCGGGGCCTCCATTCCTGGGCTGCCTCAAACTCCAGCCCGGTGTGTTCAGGCTGTAGCTCTCGTGACCCTGGCTCATGACACCTGAATGAGATGCTGTAGGCCTTTTCCAGTCAGGGCAACGTTATGGAGTGCAGCCCGTTTACAGTGGCAAGGCCAACCCAGCACAGTCATCATACCGATAGCTTAGCACAGTTACAGAGTAAATGTCACAGTTTCATAGTCATATCCCATCCCAGAAAAAGGAGGTTCAAAACATTGAGATATATTTCGAGTTTTTACTAATGAAAGATGATCAACTGAACTACCTGACAGCCCAGTTTAAGAGCCTTCACCTGCTCTTTGAATTTATTACACTGAATTTATTCATACTATGCCTGGGTTAGAAGGATACCTGCAACGTATCCCAAGACGGAATGGCAATTTAAAATCTGAATGGAAGAAGAAGGACAGCAAGAAAATTTTCTCTGGCAAGTCAGGATGTTGCCACTTGGACTGGTTTTGCTCCTGGTTCTCCTGTTCGTGATAAATGTTAGTGTCAGGTTCTCATAGCCAAGTACCAACTCAGACAAGCTGATACTCAGAAGACAAGAGCTGAGTCTGAGAGCATTGACTGTAGCTAAAGAAATTCCAAGGCATTTGATACCAGAACATTTACCTTTGACATCAGAACCTCTGTATACACAAGAGGATCAATTTATGCTGACCTTTTCCATAGCAATACTCTTTTTCATTACAAATGCATCATGTTCTTTCCGTTCTTATGCATTGAGAACAATGACCTTAAAAGTAACATTTCAATTTACAGGAAATCTTAACTAGTATGATCACCATACCCAAAGGAATATGATGTGAAAATATTATTCTCTTGAACTTTGCAAAACACAGTAAGATATCAACATGAATAACAAACCTTTCACTGAGTTCATACACATGCACTGTAGCGAGGTAGTTTTGCAAATAAAGGTTAATTTGCTTCTCCCTGCACAAATAATATTGAGAATTATTAGAGAGTCCATATTCACTCATTCAACCCAAATTTCCTGGAGATGAACAGCAGGACACAGAAGAAAAATGACTGGATTTTGACTGGCGGCTTTGACCTGCATTTCTCAGACTAATGAGGAAGTATCTACTTAAGATGCAAACGAGAAGCCCATGTGAAAGGAATTCCAGCCTACCAATTGCCTTTGTAATTCCCTGTATGATGAAAAACACTTCTAAACACTGGCAGACATTTTCTAACCCTAACTGCAGACTTGTTATGCATAGATCAAGATCACTTTTATTATCAATAGACAGTATAATATAGACAGGTAACCCTTTTCTTTTTCTTTAGGCCCAAAACCAGTTTTGTGGCAAACAAGGGTAAATGAAACAAGGACAACAAAAGTACTCTCAGCCAAGATCCTATAAACAAAGTGCGTCAAGCAGAAGTGAAATGGAAACGTTAATTTATTTTACTTCTTGAAATTCTGGATCCAATTCCACCAGTTTATTGCATCTCTGGGGATAAACTCAAAAACCAGACAGGCTTGCTTTGTCACATTTCTTCTCTGGAGAATTTTGAAAAAGAATCTATTTGCACCACTGCAGGTTGAAAAAAATCTGAATCAACAGCGACTCGCTCAGCTAGTTCCTGTCTGCAAGACAAGGGAATCAAGAAGACACTGTATCTTTTATCCAACTCTAGCAATTACCCCCAATGGGTTTTACACATTCAAAAATATATTTATGATGCCTCATTAGCTTGGCACGATGAATAAACTGCATTAAAATCAACATTTATTTTACCAGAACTGCTATTACCCTTGAGTTGTAAAGGAAATGAAGACAAATGTAGGCTTGTAGGAGCTATTTGCCCAAGGGCTTTTTTATGGGTGAAGAAAACAATTGTCATGAGGGTTTTTTTTTTGATAGGGAACAAGAATAATGCACCTGCTTTAAAAGTTCTTGTTAACAGACATATCTTAGGGATAGGTAAGGATATAAGGTGCTGTGGTCTTCGCCGTAAGAATGTCAAAAGTTAATGGCAGCTATATCAAGAAAGCCAAAAGTGATGAGCATCTACTCATTTGGCCAGGAACCGAGATGACATGAATTGGTGGTGTTGGTCTGGTTCTTCATATGTGGCTGTCGCTACCACATAAACCACCAGTAGAACTGCCAGCAGTATGCAATTTTAGGTGAGCACTGACTGGGGAAGGGGGGGCAGGAACAACCACCAAAACCTGAAAGAACCCCTGAGTTAATTCCTGGTACTGCAGGTGGCAGAAATTGTTCCCAGATTTAACACAGGACTTCATTTTTAAGAGAGAAACAGTCTCTATCAGGCCTAAATGAAAATATAATTATTTACAGAGCCTGTGTATGCATGTGTGTCTGTGTGCGTATGCTTTTACAGATAAAATGCCAAGCAGACAGATGTTGATTTACGCAGAGTTAAAATTAAAATAGCCTACTTGCTGATTACAGCATTCAACACTGGGCTGTTTTGTCCTATTTGACATCATTTTTCATGGCTGAACGCTGTAACATTGTCTCATTTCCAGTGTATTTTAATGCCACGTTCATAAGGCCACGAAGGTACTAAGAGCATTTCAACAATGTGTATATTAAGACTTTCATCATGCAAAAATAACAAAAAAAACTTGTTAGTTTTGTCTGTGCTACCTATCTGTAGTTAGGCAGCTGTAACCCAAAAAATCTTTATCTCTCTATTTTATCTCCAATACAATAATGAAATGGCTCAGGTTAACAAAAAAAAAATAATCTGGGCTTATGTTACGCTATATTAAAAGCTCAGCATTATTTCATTAAATAGCTGCATTTGCTTTGTTTGATATTACAACCACAGATTTTACTCTTTCTGACAATACATAATCCAAGATATCTGGCATTCTATCAACAATTCCAGACTTGGAAGGATTATAGATGCGCTGACAGTTAAACGGAGTTAGAGTTCTCTGCCAAAGATAGATAAGTAGCATGTACTCTTTGATAAGTCCCATCAGAGCCACACTCTGACAGGAATTCCTTTACAATGCTAGTAAATCTTACGCTCTGAACCTCATTATGCACACCACCATTCGCCCCGCTAGAGGCTAAACTCCCTTGCCACCAATAAATATATTCCATTTCTTCCCCCAATTACATACACACTGCCTGATATTCCAGATTCAGAATAACTGATCAGGCTTGATGGGGCTGGGAGGGGGAGAAGGTGGAATGCTTTTGTAATAGCATACAGAGATCTAGCCAGAACGCTTAAGCTGGTTAGCTGTAAGACGAAAATCTCTCTGGTGGCTTTGTGAGAAAGGAATGAGGCTATGTAGTACAATGCAAACACCTTATTTTAAATGTTTACAAACAGCAATTTCCATCATCTGCGCAGAGTTACTCTGTTGAAGGAAGTTTCTGTAGAAACATTACAGTTGGGGGCGGGGATTAAATCTTAGATCTTTAGTCATCACAGTTCTTCTGCATGCCAGATTTTTACAATATAATTACATAGGCACACACACGCAGAGCACGAGGATACGTGCCTGTACCATTCAGTAAAAGCAGATCCAGGTTGACTGAACTTTCTTCTTTTATAGGAATATCATGATGCTAGCTTCTGTAGTATTTGGTCATATTTTTACTTGCTTAACTGGATGCTACATCATTACAAAATCCATTCTGAAATCTCTTCTTGTCTTCAATATAATTTGGTAAAATAACCGAGCTCTAGCAGCAAAAGCATTCCTGTATGCGTAATGAAGATCTCAGATCAAACATCTCAACAGATTCATTTAAAATAAGTGTATTATAATTTCCTAGATTATTACCTGCCAAAGCTCAGTGGGTGGTCTCTGAAGGCCTACGCCATCAGGAATCCCAGGTTCTTAGAATCCTGTCATATCTGTCTGCATCCACCCCCTCAATGTTTCCAGTTTCCCTTCTTCTGCTTCAGAAAGTAATTCCCTTGGGAGCTGTCACATTAAGATATTGGGATACAGTCCTCCTGCTGCACTTTTGGATTCTAACTGAACCTGATCGTCAAGTTCCCTAACAGAAAGTGAGTACAACCTAATGTAGTGCCTTGAGATTAATTTGCCTCGAGCTAATGAAAGTCAATTTCTAATTTCAATCCTTAATTGTGATCAATAGAGCTTGAATGAAACTTATTCATACAAATAGAGAGATAAGTGATAGGAAGAAATCCTATTCAATGTGGGTACTAAGGATTATATACCATCCAGATTTGTTTCTTCAGGTTTAGCTGTTCTTCAGGAGGAGGGAGACGACAGCTCAGAAGCAAATTTGGCAAAGTTTAAGAGCACAGTAAAAACTGGAAATGGGTTTAGAGTCATATGTAGTCAAACTAGCTTGCTATATAGCTATTTTTTATATAAACAGTCATCCAGTGAGGTGCCTCATATACTTTATTGAGAGAAGTCTATTCCCTGCAGCTGGTAAGGCCTAACTCCTGACTGAGACATCAGCCCTGACTCTTTATTCCCTCTTTTATACGCCAGTGATATAAATCAACTTAGAGCAGGTAAAGATTATTTACATTCACATGGCATTCTCTGAAATATGATCTAGAGGAAAATTTTATCGTCAGAATTTTCCTGCATGCTTAAAAAAATCAGCACAAGAACTTACATATACACACCAACATCTCAATTAACTGTTTTTGTATTTTTTTAGTATGCTTACAAACATGTTATTTTAAACTAAAGAAACGAATCTGATCTACTGGTGAGCATGGGCAAGCTTGCTTACTTTCCTGGGTACAGGTAAAAGCTGCCTTAGACAGAATCTAGGCTGTGTATTTGTATGCTTTATTTTTTTTTATTGAACACTATGGCTTGGCCAATAGTTTGCAGAGATAAAATAATCTGAAAGATATTTTCAAGCATGATATCAAGGGTAACACTCCCTGAAGTGCTTTGTCTGTGTTGCCATTTTTCAGAAACTTTCCCAGTTTGTTGATCCCACCAGTGTTATGATAAGGGTAGTAATTTTAAACACCTCACTGTAAAATATCTTTATGTCACTTACCCTTGCACCAAGAGACTAGCAGCTTGTATTTTCTACTCATACTAACACTAGCAGTCTCTAGCATTTTCATGAATAGTACTGTAATGGTTTTATAACTACACACAGAAAGCAACAGCAAAAGTTACAGTAAAATTGATCAGTCATGTATCTAGCTACCAGTGCTGTTTTAAAAATACACTGCCTTATGTGTGTATTTTTGTTTTTCTCAGATTATAACAAATGAATAATTAACCTTTGCAAGCAAATACACAGAATAGCATCATCCTCATACAATTAACTGCATTCACACCACAAACACATGTAAACTATACTCAGATCCAGGAGGTGGAAAAAACAGATGAATCTGGAGCAAAGGAATACTTGTGAAATGCTTTCTTTTATAGGATATCCAAGATGTAGGCTGGAACATGGAATCTGGGAAGTTACAAATATACTTAATAGAGTGGCAAATTCCTGATTTTGATATTAAGTCAACATATCACTCCATGCTTAAATCTGCCAGCAGCAAGCACAGTACCAGGTCTCTTACATATGAGAAAGAACAATTACCAATCCCTCTCACATATCAGAAAGAACAAATCTACTAATTATGAATTCCATCCAAATTGGTGTATTTTAGGGGCTGGAATGAGTAGATTAGTTGCAGTCTTTGACCTTTGAAACTAAGTACATTGTCCTTCTCACAATCTCTAACAAGGAGCAACCAAAGTTCATTAACACCAGTTTCTTGGGTAGCTTGCTACATCAGTGTACTTCTGGTTTTTGAGACCTCTAGACTATGATAAATTCTTATTCCCCATTTATAAAACAGTAAAATAAATGAGGAGAAACTGATAGAGAATGATAGATTTACCTTTTTCAACTGTTCCTGGAAGTATAAAAGCATCTATAGCCGGTTTGAACACAGAAACATCAGCTGAACAAAACAATTTGGACCATCTATTTAACTTGCCAGCCTCTCTTTGTCACGGAAGAAACATTCAACACCGATAAAAGAGGCTGGTGAAACCTAAGAAAGATTACAATTCTGTAAATCCATAGTAATAATATTAAAGCTGTTGCACTGTAGCTACTTTTGACAATTAGATTATTGAATAAGTGAATATGGTTCAGAAAAAATGTGCAGTTTTCACCAAGGAATCAAATAGAATATATAGTTTTTCACCTTGGAGAGGGAGAAGGGGCATTAGTCCTTTAGTTTTCATCGATTTCGGCTGTCCAGACTTTAAATGGAACTGATTAGGTTATTAGGTTCAATGAACATTTTAGTCAGGTGTTTAAACACAGACCATTAGGTATGAAGTTAGCAGGTAGCTACCTGACTAAAGTGAGCACGCTAGCAATTACTTTTAATAGTGTTTTAGTTGATCTGATGTTTCAGCTGGTCTCATGCCCTTACCATTTTTTGAAAATTATTTTGACACCATGTCTATTACATTTTTTTCATTCTGTCCCTTTATTCTTAAAGTGTTCATCAGTGACTTCTATGTATGTTGGAAAACAACCCCACTTAACTCCTCTGTTACAGATTCTATCACCCATCCCCTTGAAGAACTATTTTTCAGGGTTTGAGTGGTGAGAAATACTTTACTTGGAGGAATTCTTGAAGCTTCAAAGTACTCATCAATGACAATGTAAATGTTTAAAGGAAAGAACGTGGATATCACAGATTAAAAAAAAAAGTCTCAAGAGCAGTCTAGAAGACCCCATATGTTTATTCACAAAAAAAACCCTGAAAGGCAAATTATTAAGTATTTATAGTATGATGAAATTTCAGCAGTCTTTTTTACAGCTGGACATTTAATCTTTTGAAAGACATCACAAGTTTTTGTTACCTTCTATTTATGTGGAAAAGGTCCACATTTCACCTGACAGGCTAATAGCCCAGAAATATCCCAGAAGGTATAACAGCACAGGCTCAATCACTTACCGCAGCGTATCACACCTAACCTTTTCTTACAGGTTAAAAAAATAAATAAAAAATGTCTGTACAGTGGGTAAAACTGTGGCCCAAAGGAAGTACTTGAGAATTATGGTTCTGAAGGCACAGTTTCATCCCTCGATGCCAACTTGTGCAATTTCATGGCAAGTTTTGTACTATTTTGTGCTTTACTTCAAGTTTCAACTATTTGAAAAAACAAGTACTTTCAAATTTCAGATTATTTTTTTTAAGGAAAGCTTCCAAGCTTCTGGATTGAAAAAAGTTTAAAATGTTTCTAAGTACATTTTGCAGAAGCAAAACCAACACCAGGGTTTTTTTCTCAATTGTTTTAAATTCAGGTCAGTTTTATTGTTTTGAGCTAAATTGTGACATGATTACTTGGTCTGACAGCATTACTACTTTACCTTTTCTTTTGTATATTCTTCCCTCATTATTATTGTGACACAAGAGCAGCACATGTCAAACAAGACTACCAACTCTGGATACTTATTTGTAACAGCAGCACAATGTAATTGTCTTTGGTTTTATAACTACAGAAAAACATGAACACTTTTTGCTGGCAGGGGGAGAAAAGATTAAGAAGGAAAAGGATTTTCTTAAGTGGAGAGGAATTTTTTTAATGTTTACTTTTAAATCAAGACTGACCTGCTTTTTTTTTTTTTTTACTACTAATTTCTTCCAACCTCCTGCCCTGTTTTATTTATCCTTCTTTATTCATAGAACAGAAAAGGAAAGCAAATCATCTTTCTCAAAAAGGAGGATAAATATACAGTAAATTAATTAACACAGTTTTGAAACATAAGGGTTTATGAAGCTACAGGATGTGCTAGTTTATTCTTGGATTTAAAAGTAGAAATTTTTTGAGGGTCATATCCTGTGTCTTTTTATTTAGCCCAAACTTCCTTTGACATAACTTGGAAGCTCTTGACATGCAGAAAATTCAAATTAAACTCCATACACATTGTCCAGCTTGGCATTTTCCTGAAATTTTCCATGTTTATTGCTGCTACCAGTATTACTACAAGGGTAACTATTTTAGACTTCTCGCTGTAATAACTTTTATCATGTCATTTAACCTTGCTCTCAGTGAGACTAGCAACTCATATTCCCTACTGCTCCAGTGGATAACATTGTTTTGTCACCAGAAATGAACAACTAAGAAAAGTAAATACGAGTTCCTGTAGAATGTATTGCAAGAGTCCAGACACTACATACAATTCTGTGCTACTGCTTCTAGTAAAAGATCTGATTCATTCTGTACAGTTTTCTTCACTACCTTCACAAGATCCATTTTGCAGCAATCTTTTTCTAGCAAACTCTCTGAATTCTCATTCTACACAGCTCTCAGATGCCTATAGATGCAAAATCCCGCAAGATCCCATTATAGAATACACCACAAGGCTACCAGAATAACGTGAAGATATTGCATTTTTAATTTTTTGCAGTAGTGAGCACATTGGAAAATGAGAAAAACCCTCTGCTGGCACATAGTATTTAAAATACTATATGATCTTATGCTATTATTTGCTTGTTAATTTTAACAAACCCAATCTCTTTTTTTTTTCCTTGCTTACAGAAACTTGAGCTTTTACTCCCACATAGAAGCAGCCCTTTAAAAAAAAAAAAAAAAAAAAAAGTTTTTTTTCCGGATTTAACACCTCTGAATGTTTTCTTTTCTCTCTGCTAGATAGCCACGGGCAAAATAGAACAGTGTCGTCCCTTTTTCACCACTAAAAGGAGACAGTTGAATTGTTTTATCAGTCTTTCCAAAAAACCTTTGAGTGAAGCCTAAAACAGGTCCCTGAAAAGCATCTGTAACTGGTAACAAGATATTAATAGCAAACCCACATGAAAGCAAGAGCATGAGAAAGTACCAGATCTTTTCTTTAACTTAAAGTAACAGCACAGCCCCTAAAATCTTGCAATTGGGTCAAAGTAAGTCCAGATACAGTAGTGCGTAAACAACTTTCAGTTTAGGAAGCTTGCCACCATAAAACGGGGATTATAAAAAACTTTGCAGACCCATTTCACAGACTGACAATGATTTTCTAAGAAGTGAATGGCAGGAACATGGGTGGGTCAGTTTGTGCTATTATTTAATTCTTTCTTCCTCTTTCTGTCTGATGATTTCATGCGACCTGATTAGGTGTTTTTCGTGTCTTTACAAATATAAAGCAGACTTCCTCAAAGTGCTTTCCTTTTTCTTTCCGTACTTCCTCAACAGATGGGGGGTTTTTTTGTTATCTCTGTTTCAGGTGGCAATTTTCTCAAAATTAAAACCAAAAAATAATCCCCCCACACAAGGTGTTACTTCCAGATTTAATATTTTGCTCCACTCTATAATAAAGAGGATGAGACTGCAAGATAGCTTGAAACTCCCTTCTTATTCTGAATTTCTGTTTGGCTGGATAATTTTTGTTCATAAAGTGACTGATCAAAATTTGGTGTTTAATAGAGCTTAGATAGACAGACAGACAAGTACATATATATATTACATACACACTATACTGTAATATTTCTTGGGCTGTTAAGATGCACAGACACAGCATGGAAACAGAAATTGCATTACTTCATCAGTTTTCAGAGGACTCTAAATTAAACTGAATAGCTTTCAATATGTTAATGCAAAACTAGCTTTCTATTAAGTAAATTACACATTTTGTAACACGTAAATTATGAATTTTGTAACTTTTAAAAAATCTATTTAATATAGAATTACATTAATAGAAGTAGAACACATTTTACAAAAAAATGAATCAAAATATTTAGAGTTCATTGCTTTCTGCATGAAATTTTCAACTAGTTAGGATGAATTTAAGAAACATTTTTCAGATTTACTGTATTCTACTATATACGGATTCTAGATAATCAAAAATGCCTGGTTTTACTTCCTGTTGACAAACCTTTCTTCTCATATCTCCCAAGACATAGGGAGAGTTTGCAAGATTTTTTTTTTTTTTTAAATATTTTAGGATATTTAGTAATTTCATAGGAGAAACTATGTTTTCTTTAATCCCCAGAGCTAGATCTAGAACTTTGTGGCTTATCTTATGTTTTTAAAAATGACTGTACTGTATGTCATGGACAGCACCAGCACTTATAAAAACAAAGCGAATGTGAATTGCACCAACTCAGTTTTGTAAGGTGCTACACCAAAAGTATCCAATATTCAAAAACGTTTTTCTAAAATTAGTATATAATGTAATTAGCAAGATTTTAAGTATTCTATATGATCATTTGGGTCAATCATAATCAGTCAAACTGAAGAAGCTTAACACCAACGAGGAAAGTTTAAACCACTGAAAATTCATTCTCAAATGAACAATGCATGGGGGAAGATGAGCGGATGAGTTAACAGAGGCTCAGTTCTCCAACCAAGTAGCCTGGGGATACATCCCTGACCAGACTCTCTTGGAAGCTGCATCTTCTTTTCTCCACTTATTTCAATGGGAATTGCTCAAGTGTTACACAGTGATAGCTCTAACCCTCTGTTTATATGGAAGACAACTCTTTTTATGGATTTTACGCAGTTTGTACCATTGAGGTAAAAGGTTAAAGGCCAGAAAAAAGAGCTCACACTTTTTTAAAAAAAAAACGGTAAAGGATTTGGTCAGGGGGGGAGTTCTTTCTCTCTTCTGATCAAATATAATCAATTAATAATATAGCTCACTTTCTCTTTAGATTTCCAAGACATGAATATAGCTCAAATTTCATCCTTTTTGAGCAAACCAAATCTACTATTAGTTACTACTATTTGCCATCGCAGAGGGATCATATGTACAAGCACCACTTTGAAATCACTCCCATGTGTCAAAATTTTGAAATATTTAGTAAAAATCCAAGATGTCCATTAAATATTGTAATAAATACTTATGTGAACATAACATAGACTAACCTGAGCAGTTCAGCACATTATTTATAGCAATACTCATTTCTACTGGGGGCACTTTCAGCAATGATTCACATTTAAAAGTTCAGGTTAGGCCCAACTTTTTTTCTTCTAAAATCTGACATAACATTTTTGGAGTGCCAAGAAGAGGAAAGATTAAAACCATTTTATAACAAAAACATGTCATATTCTCTGTGGAGTACACTCTAGTAAGAAAGCAGAACTAAGCACAACCCAATGCACCCATGTTCTGCAAGCAGAAAGCATATCTGTTCCCCAAACAATAGTGTTGTTCTTAATCTCTAGAAATATTGAGCTTCTGACTTCTTGTTACCCAACACGTAGGTTTTTACACAGCTTTTCAGAAGAAAGAGTTAATAAGACAGCTAGGAGTATAAACTCTTTTAAGATAGGTACCTTTATATATAAATACGTGCATTCAATCATATTTGCCTCAAACAGGATGATTAGGTGACTTAAACAGAATGACACTACTTATAAGAAAAGCTGGTAAAAGCCCGAGTTGAAAATACATATCATGCTGTACATGTAAGTGTGTAAGTTTATATTAGCTTATTAGTTTAAATTCCTACTTTTTATGCAGGTAGGAATTTTAGATAGTTTACCATTGTTCTCAACTGGGCCCACAGGTTCCAGCAGGAACTGAACGTTTCCCTTGATTTTCAGGTGGTCTATTACGAACTAATAAACCGAATACCTTATTAAAAATAAATTGCGTGATAAGCTTTATCAGTGCTATCACATAATTTAAAAAATTAATCAAGCAATGTCTAATTGAGCAAAAGGTCATTGCAGGTGAAGCTAGTATACACAGAAGCCCAAATTTTAGTTACCTAGCATTTTCCGTGTTGAGAAACAGAAAAAGAAAACACATAACTATGAATTCTCAACTAGAGTGTGGGGGTTTCAGACTTCCATAACTTAGGACAGAAAGTAGAAGAATCATTCTAGAAGGTAATGAATAGAACATGCAGAGTGCATGTTCGTAACACTAATGAGGAATAACTTACCACATTCATTTCAGATTTTTGAACCTCAGTAAGAAGGTCATAGCCTGAGGTGAAAGGAACAGCCCTAGAGACAGTGCCAAGAAGTTAAAATGCCAAGGACTATTTTTAAATGCTGCTTCTATTTTTAGTTACATCATGATGGAAGTACAGAGCCTATGAAAAAATCATATTCTTAAATGAGAGAAAGTACTCAAATTCTTTACTGTAAATGAAGAGCAAAAGAAACTAAACTTGAAAAATTGTTAGGTACAATTTAACAGACCTTACTGGATCATAAAAAGCCAACCAAAAGAGCTTCAAAATTATATCCTCTGAGAAAATGAATTTTAAGGAGCTACATGCTACACATAATTTTTACCCAATTAATCAAATATTTTTTTTATTGTCATTACAGCTACAAGAAAGAGTAAATGTTTCCCAAGTCAGACTTGTCTGCACCCAAGCACATTTTCCCATGATCAAAGTTTAGCAGTCAACTTTTTAATCCCGCTCTACCAACACAAAATATCAAACTTTTCAACTGATGCATACAGAGTTACGGTGAGCAGTACTACAGCTTAAAATGTTGGTCCAGTTCCTCAATCACTAGCTGCCTTTAGTTGTTTTCCATCCAATATAAACATAAACTGAGGTAATCCTGCAATCTAGTTAATTCATTTAACTTCTGTATTAATTACTGAAGTACTCAAGGGCAGCTATTTCCCATGCAGTTCTAATTGATTACTCCAATGATTACTTCTTTATGAAATGTCTTATTAAAGGCGGGTAATGTTGTTTCTTCATAATGAAGTACAAAGGCACAGCAGAAATGTTGCTGCAAAACAAGTCCACAATCTGCATTCATTTTATCTAATCACTAATACGTTCTAACAACAAAAATCTAGAATATTTGTTTGGTGGTTGATTTCAGCTAAACCAAAGAGGAGGACCTACACTATAACATGTAACAATGACCATGTACAGTTTAGTTTTTTAGGTTTTGTTGAAAATTACTAGCATGTCATGGACACATATTGTCCAGGGCACATTTAATTTTATAACCATTTGCATTACATAATCATGATTGCATTGCATAAGCCAGTCTTGCCGCATGGTTCAAAGAACATCTAATGTTTTAAAGCGCTAACTCCATTTCCTCTCATTTTTCACCTATCTTTCCTAGTCAGTGAGAATACTACCTAGGAGAAAACAAACCAAAAACCAGTACACACCAAATAACATGAGGAAAGAAAATGGTGCAGAACAACCAGAGATTATTTCAGAGTGACATTAAATATAAGAATAAACAGTGCTCTCATTATCTGTGTACTACATGCCCTATTGCTTTTGTTTTTAATGTGATCATGTAAGCAATTTAGCAAGACAAAAAAATTAATGAGAGCATACACCAGTGACAGAACAGTCAAGGCACTGGAATTTCTACTAACATACTGTATAGCAAACTAAAATTTAAAATGAGCAACAATAATTTTAAAAAAAATATTTTGTGAAAAGAACCACAACTAAGTAGACTATCTTTTCTTCAAAGAACAGGTGGAGAATTACAATGAGGAATTTTAAGGATAAAAATATTCTATGCAGAGTGTTTTGTGCCAGAAAAAAAGAACTACTAAACAAAGTCTCTAAAGGAATGAAGCCCACCATGCTCATCACATCCAAAAGATCACAGTCAAAAGCAGTTTCACAAGGTGGCCAGTAAGATTTTAGTGAGTCAAAGGTTTCTGAGTGTCTTATAAAAAGTGACTTATTACAAGTAAAATTTATTATACAGATTCATATATATATTCTTTCTTGATAAGTCAGTCTAGTTTTCACAGTGGTTATATAAGGTCCAAAAAAAGAATGTGTTAACACACATCTAATTCTTCAATCAATTCGTATGCAAAAGCAAAGAGCTTCACTAGGAGTAGTAGAATCATGCAAATTGCTCTTGGGTCAAAAAATCTTGGTGTGAAAAGCTCCTGGCAAAATTAATTCCCTTTAATTTGTTGTACTACTAACAACATTCATTGAAATAAAAGCACTGGAATGAATATATTTCCATAATTTGTTCACTAAAAATGGGGTTTTTTAATGCTATATAAAGCAACTTCTAAGCATAGTCACCATTGCACTTGAAAAACTCAGCATCCTTTTAATCATAAATTAGTAAGTTTTGAAATGTCACCATATATGTTAACCATTACAAAATGTAAATCTGCAATTTAAATAGCTCATTTTAGCTGATACTCTTTTTTTAAGAGGAGTATCAAAATATCTGATTTGATTCAGTATTTTTAAAAGCGTGGGAGCATGAACGGAATATGCCTTAAAAGCAATGTAAAGAATCTCTCCCTGTGTAGACCATTAGTTGTGTTTTGAAAGTGATTATCACTAAACACCACCTATTTGGAGACTATCATGATTTCCAGCCAAAAGTGTACAAAACGTGCCCGTCTCTGCACGCTATGCCATCACCATCATCCGGTACACGGGTGGAATGTTGTAGTAGGTTCTTTTTTAAAGAGTAACAAGGCATTAAAAACAATACTGAAGTTCTCGACTTTCTGCGTGCGCTTCTATCGGATGATTTGAGAATTTCTTTACAGAGAAGCACCATGGTTTCTAGGACCAAAGTCCCTTGGGTCTGAGGATGTCGGCCTCAGCAGCCATCCCCACAAATGTTCGCTTGGTGCTCAGCGCTGAGGCTCTGGGACTCCAGGCCACTGCTGTGCGCTGCATGGCACGTGGCTGGCAGCAGCCAGCTCAACAACCGCCCTCAGGAAGAGATTCCTAATCGTGGAGGGGGCTCCAGGGAGACATTACCACAGCCACAAACCTGCCTCCTCTCCCCTCCCCTCCCTCAGCCGTAACATTGTCATGCTCTTACCCAGGAACAAGCTAAGGTGCAGAACCCAACCATCAACAGAGCTGGGGGAGGGAAATTTAACAGTCTCTGTCAAACTTCCTCATTACCCCTTAGAAAATTCCCAAAACAGGTGCAAACTCCAGTCATTTATCGTAAGCACTGGCCAACATAATCAACATTTCCATTGTAAAACCTCACAAAAGAAGATGAAACAAGTACCATCTTAAAAAGGATGGTATTTCTTTTTTGCTGGTCCTTATGATTAATATTAGAGATGGCAAGTAGCTAATTATATTTCCTAAAAGGGCTTTGAGATTGCAATCAATAGAATAGGTGATAAAAGACAAATTATAAAAGAGTAAAGCATCACAGCCTATTTAATATGGTGCTAAGAAAGCCCATCTAGCATAATATATGAATTTCAACTTGCAGATAGTGACAACAATGCCAGCTTTCATATGACAGGGGTTAAGAAAGCAAGTTAAAAACATGTACATCTGCTTTTTAAAGGGAGAGGATACAGTCTCTTCACAGCAGACAGAACATTGTTTTTAAGAGCTTACTTTATAAAAACAGATTACTGCTCACATAAAGTCACCATGAAAAGTTCTTCCTCTTTAGCTTAAAATTGCAAGTTGAGGGGCAAAAAGTCCATTCTTATTTACTGCCCACATTTGACACCGTTCCAATGTTAAAAGGTTGAGCCTACATTGCCTTTCTTGATTTTTCATAGCAAGATTGTGGGGAATACATAAACCTAAACAAAAATATATCCTCTCTTTAAAGAAAGGATTAATTAAAAAAAAAGGAAATCTCACTTCAAATATTGCATCTTTTAATCCTAAACTAGGGATCTATGATATTCTCTGAAAGTTGTGTAGTATTCTGTGAAGAAATCTAAAAGGGCAGTGCTTAAAAGTTTTTCTTTTCATGTTCCAAGTCAGAGCAAGATTTTTGCAGTCCTCAAAATAATAATTTTGTCATCAGTGCCTTAGTTAAGCACTTAAGATGACATAACATTAAATTTTGTTTTTATTTTACTTGCTACCTTCTGCAAATCTCAACACTAGAGAAATAGATCTGCTTTCTAAGCTTGCTAGAGATGTTTCTAAATGAATATTTGAAAACAAACAATTATACCAACAAAATCACTGAAAGGAAACCTGAACCTACAAACAATATCAACTATATCCTCATCAAAGCTTGGGGGAAAAAAAAGAGAAAAAGAAAAGCAAGAACAGTATACAACTGAATTTTTCAAATTATTTCCTTTGTACAGGGAAAAAAAAAATGTAACAGCAAGATAAATTTTTTCTTCCTAGTGGCACAACTTCTAGGGAGCACAATTTAACAAAGCCTGGCCCTCTCCTCTCTTAGCAACCACATCTTTGTTGATTAGTTTTTCAGATGTCTTGTCAAGAACCAGCTTTTAAAATACATTAGATTTAAGAAAAGTATCAGTAGGAAGAAGAAAAGAACAGAACATGATCTATAACTTTGTTACATCAAGTTAGTAACTTCTTCCTTTAAAATAAGTCAGAAATGAGGTCTGCTCCTCAATGGAAGCAAGCAATGGGGGTCTCATATTTAACAGATTAAGTCCCGAGTATATTTCTTTCTACGTGGAAAATATTTAATTTATATAGCTTTCTCTTGAATATGATAGTGTAGAAGATAATCACAAAATGAACTTCCAAGCTGTCAGCCAATGTTCCAATGCAATTCCTCAAACCTTACCCTCTTTTGATTATTTTCTTCATCTAACATACCTCCTATAGATCAGTTTCATTCTGATGAGGATCACTAAGAAAGCACACAGTACACATTTTCTGGCATTTAGACAGATATAAAGATTACATTAATCTAATTTTCCAAGCACATGCTGTCTCTAGAAAGAAACCAGGAACTGGAAATCTCAAAGGGGAATATGAATCTTTCGGAAAATAGCAGGAAGATCTCAGAAATAGGAACCCTTTGATACTGATCTAGACAGTGGCAGAAAACGATTATATTTTTTCATGATTGGCAATACGTTCTCATTTCTGAGATGGTCTTACTTCCCTCAGAAAGAACTAAAGCGGTGTGCTTAAAATAGCTGAAAAACAGCTGTTGGATTTTTCACACTAATGGGTTTTATCCTCATGCTACATATAATACAAACCAGTCATTTGACTAATGTATAGTTACAGTTACAGAAAACATGCCTTCACAATGTAGTCTTTCTTGCTAATGACATACCAATAAAATATTCCCCTTCACATGAGTTTTCATCTGTTGGTTTTTGGGGTTTTTTTTTTTTAACCACTGTCATAACCATTTGGCACAAGAGTAGCTTTACTGATATGCATGAAGTTTCCCATCTGTGGAATCATCTGACCAGTCGAACCCTTAGCTGTAAAGGGGGAAGACATTCTACTTTTGCCTGGTTTATAATCTTGTGACAGTTCTAAGTTTCTCTGGTGACTGGAGAGTGTACCAAAGATACAATACTTTACCTGAAGAACAGTTTTGCATACTTGCACTTACCTCAGTTTCCACCATCACTCTAGAAAAAGCTATTTCAGTTTAGCTCTATTGAAAGTTATTAGATTTGGCTTATAGTATTTTAAAGAATTACATTTTGAAGGTAGATAGATAGATAGATAGATAGATAGATAGATAGATAGATAGAAATCAGTGTCTAGCAATCTTCAGCTAAAGGATAATAACTTGCTATTTGAAAATATATTTTCTATACATTAACAAAATATTTAAGCCTTTGGAAAACCATTTTCTAACAACATGATCCCCTGCTCCCTTAATTTTGAGGTAGATATTGCTTCTTGCTTCATACTGTAGGTGCTTATAGAAAGAAGTCTGCATTGATTTCACCAAAACAAAGCCAAAGAGATGCTTCATTCAGCAGCCATCAAAAGATTTATACAAAGGCTGAAAAAAAAGCAACTCCACAACCTGGCAAGAGCTATCTCTATATAAAGAATCAGCTCAATATGGTGGTGTGGTGGTTTGGGTTTGTTTGTTGGGTTTTTTTTCCTTAATAATTTCATCCATGAATATGGGCCTCAGAAACTGGGGAATCTGCCTGTCTGGGGTACGGAGACATGAAGAGAGAAGGGGGCGGGGGAGGAATTCAGGTGCAAAATCATTTCATAGTATACTTTAAATAATACTTTAAAAATAATCTGCTCTACGTCTAAAACTTTACTTACACTAATCTGACTTTTGATTTCACAAGTCTGTTTTAAAAAAACAAAACACGTTCTAAATACGCAGAAGGGACTTGGCGCTCTCCTCTCTGCCACATCCTATGAATGTGCTGCTGTATTCCAGAGAAAGACTTTCCAAAGGTGGCAGGGGGAGCATGAGTGAATAGGAGAGCTTTGTCCTCCGCAGCTATCATTGTGTTGTCTCTATCGTCCACAAACGCAGAGGGCAGATGAGAATTGAATAGAAACAGACCATGCAGTTGTAAAACCCGGATCTTTATTTATTTATTTTTGCGACTGAGTAACACCTCTCGTTACAATTATCAGCTCAATGGCAGAAAGCTCCCCGGTGTGCTGTGCATATTTTCACAGGTTCATTTGTCTCCTTCTGTGGCATTAGTTTAAAAAGGTTCCTAAAGAAACGCCACTAACAACCATTTCTATTTCGAGCCTTCAAAGCCAAGGCTGAGCACAATACAAGGCACTGGTAACTGATCTTTAGGTTTCAGTCCACAGACTTTTCACACTGGGAATAGATCCCATCTGTTTCCTCTTTATGCACCAGCCTTTAGAAAGCACAGATCTGGAAACTGCCTCCGTACATGTAGCTGGCTTTCCCCAGCTGACGGTAGAAAGAGCCCCATAATCATTATGGACAGCTTTTTTCTAAGGCTAACTCCTCTTTTTTTCCCTCGTCTGTAAATGCACGCTGTGGTTTTCTCGATGTGGGTGTTTTTTTTTGGAGGGGGGAAGCGGGCGGACTGCCTCTCTTTCCTTGCCTCTTGTTCTCCCTTTCCTTCTTTCTTGGCTGAGGTTTCCCCCTTTACAAACCCTCACACAGGGAACATTTCCATTTCGAGCCTCAGTACAACCAACCACAGGCAAACCCCCCTCCTGCTTTGGCACCAGAGCGTGAGACATTTTCCCCACCACTCTCCCTCTCCAAGCAAGCTGCTCTCCAGATGGATGCTCGTGTCTATCCCCTTCGCCTCTTTGCTCCCTGTCCCGGCGAGAGGGAAGGAGGGGGGCAGAGAGCAGAGGCGTCTTTTGGGCAGGGGGGGAACAGGACCGAGCAGGACGCTTTGATCCCGAGCAGCCACCAAAGTCCTTCACTCCCTGCCTGGGGGAACCTTCCCTCAGCCCCACACCCTGCCCTCGCCTCCCAGCATTTAAAAATACACCGGGGTGCCCTCAGCCCCACAGCGGAGACTCCCCCCACACCGGAGGGATCCCCTCAGCCCCACACCCTGCCCTCGCCCCCCAGCATTTAAAAATACACCGGGGTGCCCTCAGCCCCACAGCGGAGACTCCCCCCACACCGGAGGGATCCCCTCAGCCCCACATCCCGCTCCCTCAGCCCCTGGCACAGGAGGTTCCCCTCAGCCCCGCGCCCCGTCCCCGCTCCCCTCAGCCCGGCACTCACTACTTGTAGAGCTGCTGCAAACAGAGGTCCAGGCACTCGCCCTCCACCTCCTCCTCCGTGATGTACTCCGAGAGCGGCCGGGGCAGCGGGGGCAGCGGCGGGGGAGGCGGTGGCGGGGCGGGCGGCTGAGGGTCGCCGGCGTCGCCTTCGCCCTCGCCCTCCTCCGCCTCAGCGGCCGTTCCCGCTTCTCCCTCTGCCCCGGGGTCCTCGTCAGCGGCGGCCGCGGCGTCGGCGGCGGGGAGCGGGGGGGAGGGAGCCGGCGCCGGCTCCGGCTCCGGCTCCGCTCCGAAGGGCCCGCGGAACTCGCCCAAGAACAGCTCGAGGAAGCGGCGGTAGCTCTTCTCCTCCGCGCTGCCGCCGCCGCTGCTGCTGCCCGAGCCGCCCGCGGCCATTGCTTCGCATTCCCGGCCGCCCGCCGGCGGATCAGCACTGCGCCCGCAGAGAGCTCCCTGCCCGCCGGCCGCCGCCTCCCGCCGCCCGCCGCCCGCCCAGCCTGCGCGCGCGCTCCCGAGCCGGGCCCGCGGGGGCGCGCACGCCGCGGGAGGAAGGGGGAAGGGGGGGGGGAGCGCGCCTCAGCGGCGGGAGCGCGGGCGGGGCCGCGGGGTCCGGGCCGCGGGCTGGGGGGGCGGCTGGGCCCGGGGAGGGCAGCGGAGGGCGAGCGGGCCGGGAGGGGCCGCGGGGGGAGGCAGGTGGAGGGCAGGCGCGCTGACAGCCGCGCCGATGTGATGAGTCATGCGAAGGCAGCCAGACGCGTAGGTTCCTCACAGGAACCCGAAGGAAACCTGAGAGCACATTCCCTATTACCTAATCTCTGCCTCAGGATTTCCCTGCGCTCATCGTTTCCGGCGCCGGTGTCGCCTCCGCGGGCTCCCGCCCGCTGCCAGGACGGGGCCCGAGGGTAAGCGGGGCCGGGGCTGGGGGAGGCCCGGCCCGGCCTCACCTCACGGTGTGGGGGCACCGCTGCCCCGCGGGCCGGCTGCCAGGCGGAGCCTCTGCACAGCGGGTTTGAAATCAGAGTGGCTTAGCGTGAGGGAAAGTGTCAGTTAAACACAGGGGGAAAAAAAAAAAAAAAAAAAAAAAAAGGTCTTTTCTGGAAAGCCTGTGGTGTGTGCGGGTCTGTGGCGTGGGCTCCTCGGCCCTCACCTTCCCACATACCCCCCGTATGCCCGGGAACGGGAGCTTCGGGGTCGTAGTTACCCATTTCCAAGCCTTAGCAACAAAACTTCTGCCACTGGTTTATGTTCATTCATTTGAATGGCCACGCGGGTTCATAAATGATACATGAGATCTATCTACACATTCCGTGCTCCGGCGAAGGGGAGGGGAGTTCATGAGTAGCTGAAGATGTTACGCAGAATTAAACGTAAAACTTATAATCAGTCAGCGGGAGACAAACTGTAGTTGATATTCTACTGCTGCCTAATAAATGCCTTTCATTTGTGAAAGGCGTTTTGGCTTGTTTTATTCATTACTGCTGAAAAGCTATTTTCGGGGCTGTCTGGTCCATAAATACCAACAATGAACAGGTATAATTGCTACACATTTAAAATAGCTTGTACACATGGGAGGGAACTATATCCTTAATGTCAGATATACCTTGAAAAACGGCCAAATCACAAGCCTCAAATGCAAAAATATTCACAGATTTTAATGGATCGTAACAAGGACAGTAGCTTGCTGAAACCTGTTGTTCTCTGCACTGTCGTAATTACCTCTGCATGTCAGGTGCTGCTGTAAATCTGTCTTCTGTTTGGTGAATTGTTATTTCGGAACCAAACTAATTTTAGAATATTTCCGGCAACTGCATTGACTGATCATATTGCAATCTTGTGAATATGTAAAAGCCTTGAGAGTTAAAAATGTGATTGTCACAGTTAGTCTTAGTCTTTCACAGCCAAAAGCTATTAAAGCGCCAGAAAACTGCATAGCTTCTGAAAGAATATTTCCCGAGTATTTTTTTTTTTTTTTTCAGTATATACCATTTATATATTTTCAATTTAACATTCACGTATTTAGGAATGCCAGGTGGGTTTAGGGGGTAAAAACCACTGCAGTTCTTTTTGAAGAGATAACCCACAGTTGCAGTTGCTAATGTCACTGCTGGATTTTGTTTTTATTTTTTTAGGTTTGTGTGTACTGCATCATCAGTGAGTCACAAGCCTCAAGAGGATGCATATCAATGCAAGCATCAAAAAAGCAGTTTTAAGTTCGTGATTAGTTGTTTTTCACTAGTAATTCAGAAGCAGTTGGAGTTTCTAAGAAATTAATCTAGATAATCTTCGTGTAATATGATCTCAATTTAAAAAATTCCTATAACATCATTTTAGGGAAGTAACAGTTAATTCAACAAGATGTACAATCAGATTCATGTTGTATGACAAACAGCAATTAAGGCTATCCGATAAAAGATCCCAAAGCATTTAGGGAGCCTTTTTCTTAAATTTTTGTTGATTGTATATATTTTTAGTTATTTCAAACAGCACATAAGAGTATCTGAGAGCAGTACCTACTCTGTTTCATGTTGAAATGTTAAAGTTACCAGATGTCCTTGATTCATCTTGGCAGTCCCCATGTGCTTTTCATCATTTGTCTAATTGCAAAGGACACTAATTAAAATGAAATAGAGTAGAACTTTGTACTCAGGATACTTTGTCAAGTTTTGGCACTACAGTCAAGTTAGCATTGTTTTGCTTCAATATTAAATAAAGAGCTTATGGCTCTAAGCCATGCTGACATTTGTTTCTGGGAGGGAAAGGTGAAAAACCATTCTTATTAACCTGCAATGTGGAACATACGGTAGCAGTGGGTGGTATGGCTAAGTGAGGCAGCCAGGAACCTGCGATCGCTTCACTGTGTGGAGACAGTGGGGTGGGCAATTACCACAGAAGGTAGCCACGCTGTTACTTACTGCTGTCCAGCAAAAAAAGCTCTAAACACAATGTATTGTCAAGTAAAGCACTAATCTGTGAGAGGTGCGTTTGGCACTGTTATGAAATGTTTTCAGCGTTCGGTAATTCTGGAAGCTAAATTTAGAACGTCTCGGTGCTCTCTGGATTGCTGGGTAGCAGAATGGTTCCTATGTGATGGGGTTAGGTGGATGGAATAAGCTCACAATTCATAAAATTTTGAGTCTGAAATTATTGGTTTGCAACATATTGCCAAATAGAGGACAAGACTTGCACCTGACCTAAGAAGGAAACGCAGGTGTTTGTATCATTTCCAGCTTCATGTTGCTTTTTTTTTTAAAAAAATAGGTTTTACAGTGTTGTTGTGGAAGAAATCTGTTTTATTTTAGCCTTAAAATGATGTCTTCCTCTTTTTCATTTTGCTGGTGAGAAATAAGGAGGATTTGAACAGGCCTTGGGGAGGTGACCTGAATTGTATGAAGTGCAAAAAGAAGTGCTTTTTAATTTTTTTATAACATTTGGAATAGATTCCTGTGCACTGACAAGTAGAAAACAATGTGGGGGCATTAGGAATGTTTTGACAGTATTTGATACACCTATGATACGTGCTTCAATGCCATACAAAAGAGTATAATGGGAAAACCTAATGGTAAATAAATTGCCTTTCTGAAGTGATCTCTTGAAAAAGTAGGGCTCTTGCAATAAACCAGAAGTAATTTTAGAAGCTATATTCTGTTTTCCAGATGAAAACAACAGAAGAGCAAGTATTTCCAAGCCTTTGGCTGTTCTCATTTTGAAGGCACGTCTGCTGTTGAACGTAGTGTTGTGTATGGGATAATACATGAAACGATGCTTGCAATATACTGTTGAAAGAGATTAAAATTCTTTATATGTATTCACATGACCAATATCAGTCACCTTGTGAATGTGTATATACATGTCTGTTCTTTTTATAGCTCTTCAAACCCCATGAGAGAATTATTGTTCAGTTGACTTAAATAATTTCTATTGCTTAAGAGTAAGAATAGCAAGAATTTGAAAGGAGTACAGTGAGAAGGGTCTTGGTGACAAGCTGCATCAAGCTTCAGTTAATTTTCTTAGGTTCTGCCTTTGTTCAGCTGTAGTTTAAAAAAGCACAGTAACTTCTGTGACCACAGTTTTACTGGCTCCTTTGCCATGTTCTTAATACCGAAGTCCTTATCGCTATTTCTTTCTCTTGCCTTTTTTTTTTTTTTTCTAAAAGAAAAGGGTTTTGAGGTCAAGTCAGCTTTTCCAGTTTACGAGTCAAAGATTATTCTGAAATATCCACATCCATTGCAAAACACAGAATTTCAGGCCTGAATCCCACTTCCAGCTGTCATGGAAATTTCCAATCCCGTTCCAAAGGAAAATTCCATTTTCAGCCTTCAATTCAGACCCCTGTTTAGCTAAGGGGGTTCTTTGAATAGCTCTAGTGAAAAACTGGGTATTAGTCCATGCCTAGTTAGTTAGATTTGGAAATTTGTTGGAGAAAAGTATGTGGAAGCAAGAACTGATAAAAAGCTGGGCCCTGCAAAATGCGTAAACAGGTTTGGAACAGTGTCAAAGCACATAGAGCACAACCTTGTTTCCTCTTAACAAAGACAAAATGTGTTACATCATAAAACCTTTGACTGACTGATTGCAGTGTGCCTGTAGATCAGCACCCATGGGATTGCCTCAGCAAAACACAGCTGACCACATAACACTTAGTAAAGCGGTCTGGATGTTGTCAAATCATGAGATCATCCTGCAGGCGGGAGCACACCGCGGCCCAATATCTTCGTGTTAAGGTTGATCCACTTCAGCAATCAGTCACTCTTCATGATCATAATTTCCTTTTACTGCTAGATGGAGATGAGGGGCGCAGACCTCCTGGATATCAGCAAACAACAGAGCTTGCTGGCAGTGTTACTGTGCCAGGCCCTTCCTCTGTACTTTCCGTTTTTGCAGCACATTCCATCTGAGGCTGAAGTCCCGCTGTACCGTACTGGGGGAATGTAGCACTGCTGCAGTGCTGAGCCTGAAGCTCGCTTCTGCTCAGAGAAGGCAATATGAAAGGATGTACTGCTTAAATCCCATTTACACTCAGTTCTAGGGATTTAATGGTGTGTGCATATTCTGCCCTTTTGGGGTGGAGGGTGAAGTTCATCCTAAAATGAGAGCAAAGTTTAAGCCAGGCTTCTTGAAGTAGGTGCCTAGTGGGATTAAAAAAAATATATTGGTTCTTCCACAGACTGACTTTAAATGGCTTGTTCATCTTTTTACTGTAGATTAGATTCCTGATTCTGTGATATCCTGCTCCAGCCACAAGACCTTGAATTATACCATCAGCTACTTAGAAAAGTCTCTTAAAAAAAAAAAAAGTAAAAATCAGCCACTTGAACGAGTACCAGAAACCAACCACTGTTGTGCCCAGTCTCTGGCCATTATTACTGTAATATATGTGCTATAAGAGTACAGATAAAATAGAATGGTAGGATTCACAGACTTTAAAGTCTGTCTGCAGCTGATACTAACTTCTTCGAACAGTCTCAAATTCTATGATTTAGCCACAGAAATTTGTGCTAATTATACAGAATAATGAATAAATGACTTTTAGAGATATATTTATGTGATGTGTTCCATAACCTTTACAGTCAAATGTGTGGTAAGCTTATGTAGTAAAAAAAGGTGTTACAAATTATGTTAGAGTCTCATATTGACATGCTCTACTTAATAGGCATAATTTTCATGCTAAGGAGATGTGTTCTATAGGCCAAACCATTTTATTTTAGCAACATATATAATATGAAAAGAATCACTAAATAAGTGTAGCTGTGTTGCTAAAATGGCAGTGTTTCACACTAAATAAAGTAGAGTATTAGAGGTACACATCTCATAGAATTAAAACTCCCAAATAACGTGATGTGAGATACCAAAGTGAGCAAGAATTCAAACAGCATGTTTGGAAGCTTTGAGAAAAGCATCCAGATCCAATTAGAAGCATTTATTGAGGTCTATAGAGTTTCCTTTTTATTTTCCTGTGCACATTGCTTGATAGTTTATATTTAAACATTCCCCTTCCTCATTGTTTGAAACTGAAATGTGATTTTTTTTTTTTTTTTTTAAATATCCTGATGCTTGTCTGGCTCCATTTAAATTAAGGGCAAGTAATTCTTGTAATAAAATGAACAGTATTAGCTATAATTCTTGAAGAATGACTTAGTGAAATACATACTTTCTATGCATCCTTTCAGAAGGTAAGCTAATATTTTTACTGCTTGTATAGCGATCAAAATATTGTTTTTAATACCTTTTATTATTTCTACAGATATAGTTAAAACTGTGTAGAGCTTAGGCTCGCTGATAAATAGTGCATATTATGCGAATCTTTCTTGCTTGTAGGAAGCAAGACAGTAGCTTACAGTTTAACAGTGGGTGCATTTGTGGGTGAAATTCAGTACTGGGAAGGGGGCCAGTTCCCGGTGATTTCATTCTTCAGCACAGAACATTAATGCAGCAGTCTTGCACTAGCCAAGGGAAGCCAACTCTCTCGACCTTAATCATCCAAAACGACTCCATGGCTAGAAGCCACAAGACACGGAGTACGTCCGCAGCCTGGGGAGCCAGGCAGAGGGAAGCCTGGCAGCGGGCACTGGTGCCTCCAGTCAGGGGCACTGGTGCGGAGGAGGGCTGGGCAGCTGCTCCGTGGCCCTGAGAGCCGAGGGCTCATGTTCCCCTACAGCCAGGCTCCTGCGTGCCCACCCTTCGCAGCGCCGTTGTGTTTGAACTGGTTCAAAAACCACAGCTTAACTTCCCTGGCTCTCATCCTGTAAAAAGAAGTATTATTTCCTTTATGTACTCTGTCATAATATTTGTGTTACTGCAATGTAAGTGCACTATTTACTCAGTTTCCCTCAAGGTACTCTGTCTTAGGACAAAAAAAGCATCAAACCATACTTCAAAACTGAATCAAATATATTTCCTATAGAATTAGCATGTGTTAAACCAGTATAATGCAGCTTAATATGCCTTTCTAAATAATTATGATCCCGAGCATGGTAATGCTCAGACAATCTCTTCTGAGAAGCTGTGACACAATGACTCGTCCTTTCAACTTACATATTTTCTTTTGTTCAGAAAAAGGGTGGAGTTAAAAAAGCGGGCGGTAAGGATTTCACCTTTGTCATTAGTCCATGAAATACTTCAGAACAAATCTAAGTTTAGTCCCCCAAAATAACTAAAGGCAGACTAACTGACGTTCAACAGAAAAATAGATGTTATATTTTAAACGTACTTTTCTCAGCACTGTATTCAACATTTGGGTTAGCAGCTGAATCTCCTTCCGCATTAGTCAACCAGTTTGTAATTGACTTCAATACCAGACTGTTTGATTGCATAACCTGAACCTTGGCTACACCTTCTTACCTTCGGTTAAGCTATTTCTTCTCTGTGTTTTCTTAAATTTAGTCGGGTTGGAAGCTAGTTGGTTTCTCAGTGTTTCATAATGGAAAAGGTGCAGAACACATAAAATCAGGGAAAAAAAAAATTTGTTATTTTCCCTGTCCAAGCTAAAGAGTTTCAAAGCAGGATTCTGGGCTTGAGAAGAAGTACACTGTGACCACAATGTTTTCCTGTTGCCAAGCCCTGTGGTAGATACTGTGTTCTTGTTGTGGTGACGAAGTAGGTTCCTACACCACAAGTAAATGTCATCCCTACAAAATGGAATAATTCTAAACTCAGCATGATCGTTAAAGCTCTTGGCTTTCAGAAAACTGGGACTTAAGCAGCGAATCAACCAACCTATATTTATTTTTGATTCAGTGCTGTGATGTTATCTAGTCAGAATCTTACTGTTTTGTGCAGTCATAAAATTCTCTCATGTCACTCACTGTTGTGCAGTGATGCTGTGAAATGCAAGAGAATTCCAGGCACATGTAAGAAAATATCAACTTGCCATGGAAGATTTATTGGTGAGGCAACGGTCAAATTCTTTCTATATACGCAATTCTAAGCCTGGAACAGCTTCCTTGTCTCCAGCAGATGAGAACGAAATCTGGCTCATTTAATCTAATTTTGTCTCCGCCAACAGATCCTTCTCTCTAGTTCTGGTCTGCAGAGCTGATTTTTGTAATAGCTTCAATATGAAAAAAAAATTTAAATCCCAGCATAGAGAACCTCCAGTGCTTCCTTTGGATGTTTTGTAACTCCCACTGCTAGCCAATAACCACACAACTTTTTTATTTTGATAATGACACCTGGAATACTGGAAGTTCTAACATTTACTCAGACAAAACAATTTATCTTGGTATAACAGGATCAGCATCTCAGCTGGGGCTTCTGGATGCTGCTCTACTACAAACAAAATAAAAACCCACAGTCAGCTGAAATTAATAGTATATTGGAGACATGTCCTTACTCTCCTCACACATAGAACGTGTCGAGGATATTAAATCAGAACACAATAAACAGAGAGAAATGGATTTTTCCATAAATATCAGACATGTTAGATAGCAGCTATCACTACTAACCAGCAGCGCTTCTCAAAATATTGCTACAACATTCTTAATGGATGGTTTTTCCTTGTGGCTACGTAGGCATGTGTACTGTGCTAGCTCCCCCCTCCTCCTGCACTGCAATACGTAGGAAGCTATTATTCCCAAACGGAGCATTTGCTTGCTGACATCACATGCAGTAGGATCCTTTTGTTTGCCTGTGTCTCCTGCGTTGAAATGTTTGTCTGAGTCACAAATCCCTCTGCCTTTCTTCTATGTCATTCTTGCTTGAGAGCTTTCCCCTGACTCAGTTTTTAAATCCTGACACAGCCCAGTTTGCTGCATGGCAATTGAATACTTTTCCTTTTAATATTTTATTATGTAATTTACATCTAAACACTCTAATGATCCAAAAATCGCTGCCACTTCTTTTTTTTTCTTTTTTTGCAGCTTTTTGAATAGAGAGGTTTTGTGACTCAGATTCAGCACTGAATTTTGTTTCAAGGCAAAGGGAGTTAGTTTAGTGTTACTAAATTAAAAATTAAAGATAGTGACTCCCACAACTTGAATTCTCCATTTAGCCTGCTGCCTGAGCTTCCTCAGCTATAACATTATCAAGCTCTATGCCAGAAAGGAGTTATATGTGTGCATGTGTACAGACAAACACTTCTCATAATTGAAGTAATTACTGCTTTGCACTGCAGTACCTTTCTTCTCCTCTAATAATCTTATCGACTTGTTTTCTCTTAATAAAAAGAGGACAAATCCCTGCTGTATTTTCAGTGTACATTCATTCTTTCATTTCGTTCAGATTCTGGAGCTGCTAATATATTGCTGGTGTCTAAGAAGCCTGGATTTCCTCTTCATTAAAGCCACGAACAAAACAGATCCTGATTACAGAATCTTCATTCTGAATGCTGTGGTAAAAGAACACGGAAGCTAAGGGCTATGCAGCAGTTTGGTTCAAGCTTGAGTGATGGTAAAATATTCTTACTTACTAAGATAGGAACATAAAATTACCATGCTGGATTAAATCTTTTGTCCTTCAGACCTAGTCTTTCATCTCTATTGTTACCACTACAAGATAAATGAGAAGTTCAAAACAGTGCTTTGATTGTCCTTGATCAAGGACTTTGCAGCAGGTAAGGGCTAATGCCCCCATCTGGCATAGCATTTGGGCTTGTATTTATCTTAAAGCATCCATCAGCAGCTCCACTGCCTTCTGCCCTGGTCTGAGGCATGTGAGCAGACTGCTGCACGAAACCTTGTTAAAATTCAGATACATGCAAAAGCTGATGAGTGGTCGAGACCTGTGTCATTAAATGCACTGTATTAGATGCTCACATTTCATTGTTGTTTTACCCAAAGAAGTAGTTGTATTCTCCCCATCTCCCCCCAAAAACCTGAAGCCTCTTGTTATAGAAAATACAGATTTTTATTATAAAACTAAGCCACACACAAAGGATTTTCATCAAACATAAATTTGCATATTGCAGTCCTAATGTTAAAATAATGTCCAGAGCAGGAATTTAAGGCAGAGTCTCTCAGGCTACCTTTGGTTGCATGTTCTGTATGCAACTGTTCTCACGTAGCACACTTTTTTTTAACATTCAACTTCTGAATCGCTATTACTTTTCCTCCTCTCTCCGTGGCCGCTTGCGAGGGTTCATTTCAGTATCTTCTGCATTTTGAGTGACAGCTGGAGGCTGCACATCTCGGAAGCCATGAGACTGTAACATATAAGCAAAATCATGCGGTAACACTTCTGTGGATATAAAGCATGAGTAACTAGTTCCCAGAAGATCAGAATAAGGTATGATGCTGTCATTTATTTTAGATGAGCAGCCATGGAACGTTTATAGACCACGCTAAGGTCAGATCTGCAAGCTTTTCAACCACACATGCCAACTAGTAACTCTGTCTCCTCATTTTATTTTTTAAAGATTTTTTTTTTTTTTTTCACCAACCAGGCTATCATTTTCATTTTACCACTAATAACCCCTATGGCTGTGAAGCACTGCTTTTTCTGTAAATTAACTTATGTTGCCTATTTAAATAAACTAAAAGCCTAATCCTTCGGCCCTTATTCAGGCTCCCACAGAAGCAAGGAGATGACTGGATTAATTGCCTCAGTCATTTTCAGAAACAAAACTGAATTTCTAAAACCTAGGGTATTTTTGTTTCATGCATCTACTTAACGAACTGCAAACATCAGTGAGACGTTTTAAGAGAACAGCATTTCTGAATCAGTTTCTAGACTGCAAAGACTGTCCCAGCACAGTAATTTATAGGACACAATGGGATAAGAACCTTTAACTGCCAAAAACTAAATGTACAAGTGAAAACTAGATGCCGCTACTCAGGAGAGAGCTTAAAGTGATCTATTTGGCTTAGTGCCATTTGTATTTTCTGTTACCTTAGCTCACAATTTAATGATTTTAAAAGATTTTACAATATGAAAGATCTAGAAAATCAGTTAGTTAAACATGTTATCAATGCAGATGGAGAAACTGAGCTGATATGGGAAGCTGCAACTGTCTTCCCATCTCCAGACAAATGCTGTGCAGGGAGCACTGCTGACAGCTCAGTGAATACTCTCAATGCAGTGCAGACTTACAGAGGAAAAGGGGTTAATCAGAAAAAGAAATTGCTTTGGGGATCCTAAATGCTCACAGAGAGGCAATGTGGGGATGAGAGCAGTTCAGGAAAGCTGACATTTTAGGTTGGTGCAGTGTGAAAAGCAGGTAGAATTACTATCAGACATGTGACTTTTCTAAAATGCCAGTGTGTCCCACACCAAGATCAGTCCAAAACAAAGCCAAACCCAATCAAAATGTTTAGCTTAAATTTCTCATCTCTGTATTCCTATTTCTAAACGCCTCACCTCACACAGCCTATGATTTTAAAGGAACAAACAGCAAGAGGTTCCACAAGGGCAGAATCTGTGCAGTCCCTCTGCTATTATAAGCAACTCAAGTGTTATTCTAAATAGCGTAATGGGGAATCTTCAAGTTTAGTGTTTCACTGCTGCTTGCATCTAATCTCTGCCATTTCCCTTAGGCACAAAGGTGGATCTGTAGCCAAGAATCCACTTAATCCAGCATGCTAGCCTCCCAGTGAAAGCATTCCAATGGTTATAAAGGCCAGAACACGATAAAGTAGGCTGCTTACTATGGATGTTTTGCATTTAAAGGCATGTACCTTCTGGGCACAGCACCTCAAAAATACAAGAATTTTGTGTATATTTCTGAAGCTTATTGGTGGTTTTTAGATGGCGAGAATGTGGCTAATGGAACCAAGGACCTACAAAGCTCAGAGTCTCTGGTCATTTTGAACTGCTCTTTTAACATCTTCTGGTGTCTACAAACGCAGACTGCATCAAGACTGACAAAGGTAGATGGCTTTACTACTTGAGCAGTATTCTCAATGCTGGTCTGGCAGACTCTCCACACTTCAGGGAAATACTGACAATTCCTACCCAGAAGATAGGTCCTGGGTCTCTGTCTTTCACGGTAAAATAATCAGGTCACATTACAGGGGAAATTTAGGTGAATCAGATGATCTACTTACTCCCTCCTGCATAAATCGATTTACATTTCTGTACTCTGCATTTAAGAATGAATCCTTATCAGCCTGTGAAACAAACTCTCTTTCATTTGCTGGGTGCTCCACAGCTTCCACACTTGCTCAAAGTGGTGACTGACTTGCCAATATGCTTGAAAGGTCACAGCTGGAAAAAAACCTAAAGCTCTGTCACTAAATTACACGCTTTTCCACCGGCCTACAGGCGCTGAACAGCCAGTTTGTCATTGCTACCAAAGTATCTCATTTGCATAAGCCTAATCATCTTTGAGGATCTAGGCTTGAAGAATTTATTTTTTTAATTATCTTTTTTTGTATGCTGGTTATAGATAGATGTGCTATATCAGATTTGGAAACATTGAACACGTATTTACATCTTCCAGTTTAACTACGGAGATGGGAATGAGAAATGATTACAGCAGACTGTTACCATCAGACCTCAATTTCATGAAAGAAACAGGGATAATACATTTTTTACTTACAGAAACCATATGCTGAAGCAGCTCAACAGGATTAAGGGAAAAAACACAGGGATAATCTTAAGTTTTAACTAATCTTTGGTTACGATACACTCTCAACTGTATTTCAAGATTTCAAGACTTCTGCATTCACACAGAAGAAGAGAGCATAGCTGTTTTATAATGCATATAAAACTGAAAGGAAAAGGCAATTAAACGGTCTTAAGATAAAATCCATCTGTTTGTCAGCTGGAGAGAAAGGGCTGCATACTCACATCACATGATCTAAACAACCTTGGGATGTAGTCCCACTTACCCTTCCAGTCTTTACAGAACTAAGAATATACGGATCTGTAGTATTTCTTCTATCCAGGTGAATACACTCAGGAGTGCAAAAAACCCTGATTTCTGTTCAATAGTTTGAAGATCTCATCTTATGGCAGCATTAGTATCTGCAGAAAATGCTATGGCAACGTGTTTCCATGAGGACACACAGCAAATAGTTATGGCATGTACCTATGTATCTGACATTTGAAGATCTAAGAGTCGAGTGGTGGGCTTTTTTTAAAACCTAAATACAGCTTAGACAGTATGTTTTCTCATTAATATGTATCTAAGCACTCCACAAAAGAAAATAATCACAGGATTTAACTAGGCATGAGTAAGGACTCCAGCCATAAGCTGGAAGTTCCTCATATGATAGGGACAGAAGAGAAAAACCTCCATGTATTGGCTGGTCATAGGGTCACCGGTAGGATGGAGCTATGGAAGAGATAAATACAACCTAGGTTATACCAGGCAAGGCACTTAAAGCAGGGATGTGTAAATATATATATGGCACAAAGCATGGGTGAGACCTCTGCAATACCATGTATGATTCTGGTCACCCTTGTCCTAAAAAGATAAACTCAACTGGAGCAGATGCAGAGAAGAGCCACTCGGGAAACAATGACCTACCCAACAAGGGAGAAAACAGCTTGGCTTGTTCAAGTCTCCCAGAATGAAGGCTCAGAGGGTGCATGACTGCTCTCTGTAATTGCACTCAGGCCAAAAGTTAACATCAAGGGCAGATAAAATAAGCAGTACTAGCACAAGAACAGATGGGGACAGGCTGCCTGTAAATTTGATCTGGAAATCAAAATGTTTTAACTCTAAGAGAACCAACAAGCTGGGTCATTTTTCTAAAGAGAAAAGGTGCAAAATATTCGTAAACCTGGCGACATCCCAGTATTACTGGTTACCTTCAGAAAGCAGCTGAAAGGTAACACTAAGAAAGCAAATATCGTTCTCAGGTTTGTCTGTGTCTAAAAATTCCTTTACAGCCAAAAATTTGCTCCCATCTCTGTATCTCCATCCCAAAAGAAATACTAACTGTAATGTGATATGGTATGGTTGACTCCTTCTGACTCGGTGATTTGTACAATGTTGCCAACCTAGTTAAACAAAAAACAGATAATTATGATTAGTGAATACAGTAAGAAAAATTCCAAAATGACCACACCCAAGTTTTCCCACAATCATGGGCTGGGTGACCACTGGCATTCTTATGTATGTATTTTCATATAGCTCATTTAAACTTTGTTTTATTTCCCATCCTTACATGACTTGCCAGCTCAAATACATTATAGACCTAGTAAAAAGAACGAATGATTAATTAGCCTTGTTTCATCACTATATTTGATCACATTTTTGGAACAATGTTCATTACGAATTAATTCCAAATGCCACTTTCTTAAAATGCAAACAAAAAAGGTGTTGAGCACAACTCTCTCCTACTCCATTAAGCAATCATTTGTTCACTGACCTCTCAACATCAGGAGATACCCTCAAGAATTCAAATACTTCTTGGGGAGGTTTTTTCTAGAGATTTCACAAGCCTGTCAATATAACCTAGTGGATGGAGAATGAGAATAAGATGTTCTATTTCTAAGCCTGACCTTGCCACTGACATACAGCATAACCTTGAGAAAATCATTTCTCTTGTATTTCTCCTCTAACACTTGCTTGATTTTGTGCATTTAGACTCAAAGCAATCCATCCTGATTTGTGCTTATGCAGCACCTAGCCCAGTAATACACTTGCATAATATAGAGAGAAGATTGTAAAGCAGCTCAAAAGAAAGGGATTTTTCAATCAGTCCCAGGGCTGCTAGTCTGCACCATGCCCACCTTCCCAAAACTTACACTTACCTAAAGCCAATATAGAAAGTGTTCTGCTCTCTGTATCAAGACACCCTGCCAAAGATCCTGTTAATTATTTGTGGTTTTTTTTTTTCCTCCCTGAGGTGTCATTCTATTAGAGAGCACGTAATTACAGCCCGAGGAACACTGCCACTTCATATTAGCTACACAGGGAATTCCTCAGAACATTGAAGTGGTGGGTTATACTTTACAAAATAGCCCAAATTTGAAGCTTGCAGAAGCCATACTTTTACAAGCTCTCAGCTAGAGCTCTGCTGCATGCCTCTGACTCAACAGGATCTTTCCTCACAGCAATGAGAACCCTTATAATTAAGCTCTGACATTTTCAGTAGTAGAGAGAAAGGAGACAGGTATCACATTTGGCCAAAGCACAATTGGGGGGGGAAGGCAAATGGATTCTCAAACGGTCATCTTTGTGCCTCAATAACCTAATATAAAAACCAAGAACAAACCCACGATGGATCATCAGGTATAGGTAGTTTGTATAAAAATGCAACAGAATCTAGCTATTTTTGCTTTTTACAATAGGAGTTGCTATGCTTCTGCAGGCCCTGCTCCATATTAGCTGCGTATTTAGAACAGAAAATAAAACATATTTGTCTGTCTTTGGCTTGCTTTCTGGAACCTTGTATCCCCAACCTTCCTAGCTGTGTTGCAGAAGAAAAAAGCTCTTTACTTTTGATATATAAAATTAACTTTTCTTCACTCTGCAATCATTATGTTGATGCAACTTCTGTCTTATAAAGGCTGTTAACTAATCAGTGATGTTAATTTAATTCCAAATTAAACAGCCTGCTGTAATCGTTCTGCATTGCCTTCAAACTTAGAATTTAAAAAACAAAACTCCACAAGAATGTGTGGAGCTGCATTTTTCTTTCAAGTTTGACAAGCAAAACTATGCACAACAACATTCCAGCAGCATTTTTGTTCGCTGTTTGCAAAAGATTAGGGAATTGAAAGGTTTCTTAATCTCAAGTTGCTGCATTGTGATATATACACAAGACAAATTTAACTGCCCAGGAAAGAGAAGTGAGCTTGCAGTATAGTGAAGAGGAGCAAAAAGAACCAGGAAACTTCTAGAAAAGATCTCACTGCAACAGACAGAACTTCATACTGGTTTTACAAGGGTCATCCTCACTTCTTTGGGCTTCTAAAATCACCCTCCACATGTCAGCTCTGCACTGGGAGTAAATGCAGCTCGCTCTCTGCAGGTCACTGCAACTTGGTATCTGCATAGCTGTCTGGTTTTGGAGAACCACCCTGCTGCATTCAAAAACAGAAAGGTCCAACGGCTCCCACTGAGGCGCAGAGGCCAGTAGTCCTATAGTCTGTCCTGAGAATCACTACCTAGGTGGAAAACCTGCCTTGGCATCTTTGGCTTTGGACTGACTGGGGCCTAAAAGACTGAAATAAAGAAAGTCAACTGCCTGCCTGCAAAATGCACATAGTGGAAAAAAAAAAAAATCTTTCTACTTAGCCACCAGATCCTAAATGGTTGTATCTGAGCACAGCACTGCAGCAAGTTGACCATGGTGAGGAGGGGCATGACAGTTCAGCCCACACCATCTTAGGCTGAACCAGAAAGCTCTTCCTGAGCCCTGGTAGCCTGGGACGGGACAGACCAAGGCCAAAAGTCAAATTCAAATCCCTGCCTGGCCATTAGGGCCAGTCTGAAAAAGATTCTCAAATGTCCCATTTGTCAGTACCTTCCTGGCCTACATTTTCACTTACCTCTGACTGTTGTCCCAGTGAAAGATTAAACGGACAGTAGCAGCATGTCCCCAGCTTTCTCCTGGGTGAACAAAATGACAGGCCATTTTATTTATCTCCTATAACAGCAGCAGCATCAGTAAACTGAACTGAAATTAGACCAGTCTTCCAAAAAACCCCCATGATTAAAATATATACACCTTTCTTGCAGTAATGAATCACATCATCTTCATATGTGCAAGGATTTCACAACTAGTTTATCAAATATACTGAGACAAGGAACAACCTCTGTACTCACAGTGTGTTTTATAGAAAGCTTGATGCAATACTTCCATATATGTAGAAAGATTTTAGCTATACACCTAATAAAGGACAGGTTCTAGACAAATCTTGAAAACAGAGGCACCATGAAGAAAAGATTTTTCTAATTACTACTGAAGAAGTCTAGTGAGTATGTCTAAATCCTACTTCAAAACTGTGATACTCTGTCTCTCAGGCATAATTATGAGCAAACATCACTCCCTTTGGGATACAAGCTTTGGGAGAAAGTCAACGATTATTAAAGTATTAAGGGCCCCTGAAGCAGTCTTCTGCTTCTGACAGCAAAACGCAGAAGAACACAACCAAAAGCAAAGGGCGGGGGGGTTGTGGAGGAGAGAGAGAAGCTTGGATCATTATCCTATTTCAAGGGAAACAGTCCTACTGTTTCAGTTCACACCTGACCACAGGATCAGTCAATTTATAGGCAGTTTTATTGGGTGTTTTCCTCTGTTTATCCCAGGAGACAGTCAATAGCCCGAAGATGGATGGCATTTTAAACCAGCCATTTTGGTTAAGTGCTGCTGGAAGCCTCTCCTATTCACCTCCACACAGCCCAGTAACTTCTGAATCACGTGCTGGTCTCCATCATGTCACCAGCCCCGCATGCCTCGTGTGCTCTGGTATTTGTTATAGCACAAAGAAAACAAATGATTCAGCTGTAATGGAGACCTAGACCCTCTAGGCATCTTGCCAGACTGCGCTCCACTATATCTAAATTGAGATTAAAGATTTTGGCTATCGGATACAGTTCCGAGTCAGAGATCAAAACACATTTTATAATGGGTACAGATTCCACACCAGAATGTTTCCAACTGTATTGAATATGAGAGAAAAATGCTACTGTAAAAAGAGATATTTCTGAATTAAACTGGCTTTAGATTAATATTTGACCTCCTTTCTAAATATATCCAGTAGAAATGTCTAGGAACACCCAGCTTAGCTATCACTAGTGGGAAAGAAGCTGTCCCCTTCATAAAGCTCTTGACTTAATACCTTGCAGCATCTGTGCTTTTTTTTTTTTTCCCCATAATTAAGAAATTCCCTTCTGCTAAGAAGCTGAATAAGGGTTTAGAGATTAATGCTCTTCTGAAATCTTAGAAAAGGCTGTTTCTGCAGCTTAGCAATCAACAGGGGAAAAAACCTATTTAGGGGACGCAATAGGATTGATTTTACTTGGGGGGTTGCTGCTGCATCCTCCCCCAATAGTTTCTTTGGCTACAACCAACCATGGAGGTTCTTTAGTCTTTAGGAGGAGGCTGTTGAAATAGGATTCCCTCAGAGTGGGTCGTAAAAAGCACCTTGTAATCCACCAGCTCGACACTTGCACTGAGTCTATGGAATAGATTCCATCAAAGGGAAAACATCTTTGTACCATTGTGAAATGCTCAACTTGAGATATTGCTGTGTAGGATGAGGGCAATGTATGTCTTAGCTTAAAAATTTTACCAACTGGTACAAAGTTTCATTTTTGCAAGAGTACACTGCTCAGTTTAACAGTCCTCTGCTGTTACACACACATTCTGGTGAGAGTCGCCATCGGTTTATGGTCGATAAGAGGTTATGTCAAATGAAATGTTTGTAAAAGAAAATATGCACAAGAAAATAAATGATATCTTTGAATTATAACCTACTCTGAATGTCTTCACATTCTTCACTGTCCCTATGACTCAATAAACACAAGAGCTCTCAAACAACACTGGCTATTGAAAAAAGACAGAATCTATTAGCTTTAATTGAGTTTGTAGCCAGAAAGGCTGCCAAAAATAATACATCAGAGAGCAAGAGGCAAAAACAACAAAAGGGGTCAGATACTGGAAGCTGGGTCTCTATCTGCATGCACAGGTCAAAATTCCGCATTCTTCACATTCTCAAAGGAGATGGTTTGCATTTGTTCATTTTATCTCATATCTGTGCCAAATGGTTCAATGCCCGTACAGACACCGAGAACATCTTTGCCTTTGTACTGTCCCCTTCTCCCCCCCTCCAGAACAAGGGAATCATTACTTAGTTCAAAAGGAACTGAAGCTGTGGACAGAGAATTTGTGCCCTTTAAGCCCATCATAATACAAAGTTACAACCCAAAAAGAGATTTAAATGCTGAGCTTCTTCCTAATTTGACAAAATCTCTGCTTCAGAAGAACTGTTCTATTTTCCCCTGTGACCGCAGCAGAAGAGTCTGCATGAAGACTCATGAAGAGTCTCGGGACAGGACAAAATGGAGCAACCTGTAAAAAACAAACTCCCTATGGGCAGGCTGTAGTTGGGGTTCCCACACAGAACTTCTCTCTACATCGTAACTGTAGAGAGCAATGGGTAGAGAGTTCCAGCTATGCAGCAAATATGAAATGACTTTGCAAATAATTAATGGTATGTGTTCAAGTGTAATAGCAAAATAAACAATTTCAACTGTTTTGCAAAGGCAGTGAATGATTCTCAGGGAATTTACAAAACTGCAGCACAGTTCGAGGTGTGGAACCATTAAGCTGTGTTCTTCTCTTAGTGCTTTAACCTGTTCATCACCACATTCCTGCTAGAGATTTACTGCCCCCAGGTCCACCCCAACATTTTTTGATGACATTCACTAGCCAATTTCAGTCTAAATTATATGATTTATCAGAGGTTTGCTTATTATTTAAATAGCTCCAGCTTACCTGGCCCACTTTGGGCAGAAATGGATTGGGAGACAATCACATAAACAGCTCAGCCAGCATATAGGATGAGGCAGTGACCTCCAGGAGGGGTAGTGGCCTCCTTAGCTGACACAGCTGCAGCTGGAACAGAGGTAACTCCACAGCCCAAGATCCTCAGGGGAAGGCTGCAATACATTAGCTGCACGTCTCGAAACCTACTTACGCAGAGAGTTCTTAGTGCTTCCCCATAAAGGGTGATTCAGTCATCTTAAGGAATACTGATAGATCTAATATCAAGTTTAGTATTAAAAATTTTGGTTTAAAAAGGAAAAAAAAAAAAAAAAATCCACCAACGCTCTCAAACTGTGTGTTTCTGCCATCTAAAAATGTTGTGACTTTTAAAAATATTTGTAATCGCTTTTTAAAAATCTAACCAGGATTCTAATCTGCACATCATGTTTGAGTTTAGAATAAAATTTGATAGTTGCTAATTATAACCACAATGCTGACATAGATAAGCATTGCTGTAGAGTTCCACAACGCTAGCAGTTCCAGATGGGTCTAATATTTTCACCATGGATTCTGCTACACTGCAGAAATTCAGCATACAATTTCATTTTATTTGTACGTGATGTCAAAAGAAAGGAAGTCATATATTTGAAGATTGAATCAGTTTTCAACTCACAAGCTAAACACCTACCTAAAGCAGGTACCAATGTGGACTGGCTTTGTCCAATCCTTGTTGTCATTTGGTTTGTCAGAACTACCTAAAAGAGGAAAACAGAAGCAAACAAGAAAATCTCCAGAAAAGAAGCATACTCATGGGAGGAAAGAGGGATTTTTCAAAAAGCTTAGCAATAAACTAGTTACTCAGGCAAAATTCTTGCCAACTGCAATGAAGCTTCCGTGTTTAACAAGAAAAAACTGTAGAGGTGCCTCATCTTTTCTCAATAGTCAAAACAAAATAAGACAACGCTGCAAAATATATTTTCAGTTTGCACGGAAGGTAGATTTCTTTCAACCTAAATTTCTCCCTTCTCAAGGAATGCCAACTCTACACAACTCATACATTCCACTGTATTTGTACTAAATACTGTTTGGATCTGTATTCAGATGCACATGACTTGTACCAGCCCTCTTTACAGAGATAGATTTCAGTCACTGTGGCATAAATGAACTTGGTGGTGCTGCTCAAAACATGCATAAGCCTAGTGATTAACAGAATATCTGCACCTTGTAGTCTAAAAATGCGCAAGTGGGTACAATACAAAGCAGAATGAAAGTGAACAGACAGAGCGGGGGAGTGTTTTCGCAGCACGAATCACTCGTAGGAGGTTCACAGACAGTCTAGGTTAGATCCCTGGTAGAAGAGGGGGTGGGTGAGACAGAAAAGAGCCAGGAATATTAATTGCAAAGTTCATTAAAAATGAAAAATAAAAAATTGTACCTATCTTAAGCCCTAGGGGTTTTCATTGTTTGACGTACTCGTATGATTCTTGCTTGAACAGTTAGAAAAGTGTGCGAGAGCAGGCAGTTCCACTGAGCATGCAGGGCATTTACAGAGCCGAAAGCCTCAAGACATACACTGCTTATCTGAGAGAGGTAACTCATCGCATATGGACTGTAACAGCCCCAGGCAGGCTCCCCATCTCACTGCTGGAGAAGGGCTGCTCTGGACATCCTAGCACAACCCCCTGAATTCACCTTTAGAAACCAGAGGAACTTACACTAGAGCATTCAGGCTGCCTGGCTTTGCTGCCCAACAGGCATCTCTGGCACACAAGGTGAATTTAGACTGCTTGGAACTACATGGAACTAACTCAAAACCCAACGAGAGGGCCACCCTGAGCTAAACGATTGCTGAAGCTCTGTGACTGATGGCTTTTTTAGCAAGCGTTTGTACCAAACCGCTCACTTGTTCAATGGAAATAAGTTACACACGTTTCCCTTGACCACAGGTAGAAAGACTATATGATGACATCTGCTCTCGTTCAAGGACACCAGGTCCCAAATTTATGAGCGAAAGTGCTCAGCAAACTGGAGGCTCTGCAAATCCAGCAGTCATAGAACATTCATCTCCCTTGGTACCCACAGCAGCAGGAAGAAGCTTCACAATTGATGGCAGGGTGAGAGAGAGGGAATGTTCTGAGCAGCAAGGCCAACCGCCTAACCCTGGCGGAATGTAGGGCTGCACTCCTTCCCTTCTGCAGCTATCAGAGGAAACACAAGGGGAGGCTTATTTTTAGCCATTGGGAACAAAAGCCAACTGAACAAGAGAGTTGTGGGTGACAAGGTTGCGAGTCACCTGGAAACAGTTACAGGCACAAGCACCATTTTGAGACTGTTTAAGCTCCAATTCCTGAACAATGCTTTTCTGTGCTGTAAAAAACTTGCCAAAACAACTTCTGGAACAGATGTAGCTTCTGAGTGCCATCTGCTGGCTACGTGGCTGCAGATTTGCTGGCCTCCATATTGGCGTAAATGATGTAGAAACAATGCCCAGGAAGGAAGCTATGGGTTTCCATGGATGCCAGAAGAGCAAGCCAAACCAGCAGATAAAGTGGTTTTCCTCCCTAAGAACGGTTCCTCCACTAAGGCTGTCGTTTATTTTTAAACGAAGAGTGGAAAGTTTTGTTGGAACGGCTAAATACTCTGATGTGTTTTAATGTGCACACTTTGCAGGTAGAAGTCACCAAAGGAGCATTCCTTGTCCAACTAAATCATTAAAGAAGATGATGTGAAACAGCATGACAAATTGATACCCTACCATTTAATTAAGATCCATGGGATGCTTTTAATGAAAATTTTACTTATTTTGGCAAGTCTAGGAATTTTTCACCTAAACAGATTTGCCTGTGTGATCCATCTATATTTACTAGCCAACTTGGCAAGCACTAATGTAGAGGACATTCTAGCAGTTTTATTTTGCTGTTTACAGACATCTGCTTAATTCTTTGCAATGTATTTATTCCAAAGTAGCATCTTTTGTGATTTAAACCTGCCACAGCCTTACCGCTGATTTATGATCGTTTGCGATGATGATCAGCTGTTGTGCCAGACCGTTCAAAAGCCTTGTTCGGAGCGAGAGGTCCTCGAAGTCATGGCGAAAAGGAAACGCAATTCCATCAACCACCACCAGCCGGACCTAAATGCAGAAGGAAAAACTACCATTACTATCCTACAGAGAAATGACAAAAAGCAGTAAGACCTCTTTCTAAGTGCACTGGAATGTTTTATAGATGACAAACCTTTATTTCTCACTCATACGTGCAGGACTGCATCACAGGCAGTCTCCCTCTCTCTCCAGGAGACAATCAGCACCCCACAAGAGTGGAGGGTAAAGAGCTTCCAGCTCCAAACGCAGCAGTACGCTTGCTAAGAGCAGTACTGCACTGTGCACAGATACCAGCTCAGACCATAGCTGCGCTACTTTAAACAAAATGCTGCACTAAGCTCTCCCGTTAGTTAACTCAGCACAGAGCTGCCCTTCTGACTGTTCCCAGTTTCAGAGCTCACGCACTTACAGCTAGCTGACTGATCCCTGCAGCACCTGGCACAGCATACAAAATAACAAAGATGGACTTAAAGCCTTGTACAAGAGAAGCTGGGGGAAAAAAATATCGTTAAACATCAGAATTGTACTTCAATCAACTCTCCATGAACACTAATTTATTTCACTTTCTGCCTCAAAAATTAAATCCCAACCAAAATTAGAATACGTGCTGTCTGTAGTCACTGTTAAGGTAACTCATCTGCTTCTAAGGTTCATATCAGTGATCTATCTTAGAAACAGGGATTTTTTAAGAGCTGCTCAAAGATATTCCAGACACTGTGCAATGGAGCTGAGTATCTATCTTGCCTGAAGGTGTTTGCTTTGGTGAATTATTTCTTTTGTTGCAATCATTAGCTGGAGCTAGAGCACAATGTCACTGCTGGCTCATCACCCTCAAGACACTATACAAACATTAGTCTGGGATTTTGATTTATTCTAACTTCATTTGTTGTAGCTGTTTTGATGACCCAAGTTTGTCTGAAATACAGAAGGGAGACGGATAGTCTTACAGCGTCTGCATGTTCACATGTCACTCAAATCCTAGGTATCTACAAGTTCCTGCATTAATGCACAAGATAACAAACTGAAAACAACACAAGAAAACCGATTTTCTGTATTATTGATTTAACTCGTTACTGAGAAGTCACTTTGGGACTGGAACATACAAGCCTGCAGCAAACATCCTTGTGAAACAGCCCTGGGCCTCCAACTGAAAACAAATAAATCATAATTTGAAAGATTAAGTAGTCGGGATTAAAAGAAGACATTGTTCTCTTTTCTCATTTTTCCTCCTTCCTGCAAATTCTCTTCTGTGAGCCTGTACATCTTCCTCATGCATAATTTTTTGACTTTAAGAACAATCAGTTTAACAGTATAAACATGACTCATGCCAGAAAGGAATATATATAGTTATGTAACTTGCCTATCGGATGAATATGTCCAGGTAAGATGTAATTTAGTTTGCTTTCTCCCAGTTGCATTTATTACAAAAGAGCAAACAAGTAGACTTAAAGTATTCAAGAGTAGGCTATACAGAGAAAGCTTGATGACACATGCCTTCCCCGTGTTAGTTTGTCTCTACTAGACCTTAAGGAATTAGGTTTGTTATGACAAGAATATTTTCTAACATGGTCTTTTTCATATTACTGTTCTTTCTCATATTGTTAACAAGATCTCAAACCAATTAATATTTCCAAATGACACTCTCTATGACTATGTCTCTCTCAAAAAAACCCCTAAAACCTGGAGGTTTCCTGTGGTCCCAGTCTCAGCTCCAGGTCTGCACAGAGGGATCAGACTAATTTTAATGAGAACTGGACTGCAATAAGCAATCTGTCAAATCACTTATAGCCTGTCCAAGGAATCACCAGAAGGTCTTACGGTTCTCCTGCAACCTTCAGTATTTCAGGCTCCAGGCCAAGCACAGATAATCAGCACAGATGGTACCAGAGAACTGCAGCCCAATGTAACTGTGCTAATGAAGCCATGTACTTTCCACAAGAGCAAACACAACAGGGCACCGTTAGTACCTGGCAGGGAAAGGGAAATACCAGACTACGCTAAGCAAAAGTAAGACTTCCATCTGCGCTTTCAAGAACATAGCAGCTTCCAAAAATTGGAGTGATACGCAAAAGACAACCTAACTCAAGAATACTGATTTGTGCTCTGTTAGAATGAGGCACAAGTCACCTTCCCCAGATCCTATTAGGGAGTGATCTGCTGTGCACAATCTAGAAATGTGGAAGGGAGGTGATGAAAATCTGCCCTACAATAGCATTTCACTAAGACACTAGGTACTAGGAAACTTTTTGGCTGTAGTCCACCCAAGAGTCAAGCTGCAGGCTCTGGTTGCTTGTAGCAACAGAAGATGTGTTGGAAAGAAGGAGAAGAGTCACTTTCTGGATGCCAAAATGGTGCCAGGATGCTTCTGGTCCTCAGTGATCTTCTAGGACAAAACAAATGGCCCTAAGCCTTTCTGATGCCCCTGCATCACGGGCATCACACACACGCCTGGCTTGGAGACTCTTGTAAAGCAGTTCGGTGATGATTCATAACGCAGCGCTCATAGACATGTAACAACATGTGGCAGCATAGATCCAGTATCCTTGCCTCAAGGTGGAGATTCGGGATGATGGCAGCAGTGGTAACAAAAGCAAATTACTCTCAAGAGTAATTGGGATGGGAATAAAAAAAGCAAGCAAGCTTTACATTCGTAGTCTGGCATCGGCCAATATATTACTGCCAAGCTGATGAGGTACCAAGGTGTTACTCATGTTACTCTTACTGTAACAGATGAACATCCTTGAAAATCTTTAGTGTGAAGATGACTGATACCTTCTGATAAGTCTGCAGTAACCCTTACCTTTGAATGCTCTGAAAGAAAGTCTGGGAGGAGGTAGACCTGTGCAAGAAGCTCTACGTAGTCACGGCAACGGAAGTAATATATGTGAGAAAGGATACTTTCAAGAGAGAAAGTCTCCAAAGCTTTCAGATTATCTGAGAACAAATAAATAGATGAGTAAATGAGTCAGAAGTCTGCCAGCATACTGCATCATTCTACCAAACTATGCCTTCTGCATCTAGTAACAGCAAAACCCCCAGGAACAGAAACAGTCAAGGTAAAGAGTGTGAGGAACACACCTTCCATCTGGCTTGAAAGTCAAGAAAGTGGTGAGCAGATGCTATCTCAGCATTTGCACATAGATACACCGGAGCCTCCAAGGGAGTGCTCCAAAAATGAAAAATTTATTTCTGAAAAAAGAACTTTTCCAGTAAATAATTTTCAAGCCAGAACACCACCAGAGGACAACAGTAACTATTAATCATCCACTGTTTCATGCCCAGGCAGTAGCTCATTTAAGATGCTGTCCTTTTACCTCTGTTCAAACAGAAGTTTGCTGCATAAAATTACTCTAAGAGTTACCATAGAAGTTATGTCAGCATCCCCAACACACTGATGGCCTAAAGAATAAAACTCTTCATTAAATGCAACCTGGCTATGTTGACCTTATGCAAGAGCTGAATTCCAGCTACAGTTTTACAATATGGGGCTTCAGCAGCAACACTGCCTTAAGAAATTCTGCCATTCCTCTTCCCTTTCCCCAGCTGCTCTTCCTGTCCCTGGGTCACAGCACATTATCCCTCAGTTTTGCTGACAGAATTGTGTTTGGGTTTTCAATCATTAAAGTGCTAAAAAAAAAAAAAAAAAGAAAAAAAAAGAAAAAGCCAAACCCCCCACATACCTAAAAAACCCCACAAATCATCATGTGGAAAAATAATTATTCTTGAAGTAGATCAGCTCAGTCTGCAGCATGGCTTCACATACTGAGGCAGTTCAGGGTATGATACATACAGGTGGAAATAAAATGCTGGCAGCAAGAACTCCCGAAGACAGCACTGCTGCTGAAATCCCCAAAGTGTAAAACTGCAGCCTACGAGACGCGGGTTTCACTCAAATCCTAGCCTGCTAGGCAGAAGGAAACAACTTAGCAGCGTACCTTCTTCTTGATGAGCTTCAGCAATAAGCTGGCAATGCTGCACACAGGCAGTGGCAATCTCCACTACTCTGTCTACCATAAAACTTCCTTCAGTATCAATGAACACGGCTTCTCCCGCTACGCCCCCAAAGCATTCTGGGATCTGCACGTCTACCGCCAACTGCATACTGCCACGGGAAACAGAAAAAAAGATAAATATTTACATCACAAAGCTCTCCCCTCCCTAAAGTGACATTTCTGCTGTGGAATACAGCAGTACAGCCATTATCATGATTATATTTATAATGTCGTAGAAGAATCAGAAATTGGAGTCATGACAACGAGAAAAATGCAGTCTAAGTAGTTAAACTAAACAAAGAAAAGTGACTCTCAGTCACACAAAAGTAGTCTCAAAATAAAATACCATAGCTGTGTTTTCCCAACACCAGGCGCTCCACAGATCTCGGTGATTTTTGTTAGTTGCACACCACCTCCCAGAATATTGTCTAGTGCTGAACAAAAGGTGATGATGAAGCCCTGGGCTTGCTCTTCTTCCAGAAGTTCCAGGGCTGTGCACTTTCTGGTGGCACCTGATCCCCCAGCAGTCCTTGTTGCATCCCCATGACATTCCTGCCTCACAACCTGTAATGCTTCCAGTGCCTCTTCTTTGGAGATCCCAATTTCTACAAAAGTCAAAACCATGAAACGCTACCTTATTTTTATAAACAGTGATTTATGTGAAGTGTGAAGAGATAATTTAACTTGTTTGACAGAACCTGATCATTCCGCAGGGTAACATAAAAATATTAATCCTTCTACCATAATGCTGGCAAAACATCTCTGGAACTAACAATGTGATTTTCAAAAGAACTCAGAGCAATGACTCCCTGCATTTAGAATTCAGGTGACAGAAAGCTATCTGCAAATTAAAAAAAAAAAAAAAAATCAAAACTGCTGTTCATTTACATGGATGAGATCTGTCAGAGCAACTCACCCATTCTGCACTGATTGTGCTATCATATTAATTTCATCTGAAGCGAATAAGGTCCTGAAAAAGCAGTCAGGTTGCAGACTAGTAAGTGACAGTGACACCTACAGATCTTACTCTGAATTCTCAGGGTGATGCAGGGCTGAGCACCTTATGCATCATTTCCAGATCTGAAACACAGACCGAGTAGCAGAGATACCTGCAAACATCTCTGTGTGTCTATCTGCATACACACATCCCTCTCGGGATGCAGCTGCTTCACCTGGATCTTCAAGGCACAACTATTACCACATATTATTGGAGATAATAAAACTACTGATAATCAAAACTGTGATACACTTCTTACAACGGCTGTGCAACTCCTATTTTAGCTTCTTGAAAAAGGCAACCTTCTGGCTTGGTGGAAGTTTGTTTTGTTTAAAGCATATACAGTTGGGGAAAGAGGAAGGAGAGAGACAGAATCCTCCTGGTTTATCTTTTTTTGTATCCTATTTGCATCTATCAGCATATGAAGGCTCTTTTATCAGAATCGTTTTGGCTTGTTTGTGGGGTGGTGTTTTTTTTTTCTTTGCTTAGGCACACGTGAAAGGCAGGAAACATTTGCCCATTTCTCTGGACTCACCTGAGGCCTCAGTGACCCTTCCCTGGGGAGCTGCCACTCCAGTGCACACCAGGTGCCTCACCCACCCGCCCCGCTTCCCAGGCGTTAGCCACTTAAATAAGCGAACCCCCCTCAGCCCCCATCCTCGCTAAGAAGCTACTACGACAGTTCCGCGGTAGGGAAGGGCTGCGGGGCGGGGGGGGGGGCCTGCCCGCCGCGGGGATGCCCCGGGAAGCGGCCTGCAGCGACACGGGCCGCCGGGGCGCGGAGCAGCCGGCAGCGGGGACGCCCCACCGGTACCTTTGCTCAGCCCGCAGGGGCCGGTCTCCAGCAGCTCCTGCGCCGTCTGGAAGCCGGCGGCGACGAGCCTGGCCCGCAGCGCGGGGGCCAGGGGGAGGCCGCCCACCGCCCGCTGCATGACGGCGGCGGCCCCGCCGCCTCCGGGCCGCCCTAGGCCGCGACAGGCCCCGCCCCCTGCGCGCGGGGCTGGCCCCGCCCTCCCGGGCGCGCGCGCGCGCGCCGCCCTCAGGCGGGAAGGGGAGGAGGCGGCCGCGCATGCGCCACGCTGCGGAGCCGCGAGGCCGCGGCCGCGTGCCCTGAGGCGGGTGAGGCGGCGGGGCCCGGGGCGGTCACCCGCGGGGAAGGGGCCAGAAACGGCCGCAGGGGCCTGAGCAGCCCTGCCCCGGGAGCGGGGCTGGCCCGGCACTGTCTTCGTGCAGCCAGAGAGGCCTTTGCGAGGCCTGCGTGCCTGGCGGGCTCCAGGGGTGTTGCTGGCATCCCCCCAGTTGTCACCTCTCCCATCTCCTCCCGGGGACCGCGTTTCCCCGGGGCCAGGCCTTGCCCGCCAACAGCCCCTCATCGGCTAGTCCGAGGGGCAGGCCTTGCTCAGAGGGCACAGTGAGGCTGCTGCCGCCGCCCGTCTTGCGATTCATCTGGAGGAAACCACCATAACTGATCGTGTCAGCTGCTGCAGGTTTTGAAGTCAAAAATAAGTTCTTTGAGCTGTGGCATTTTGCAGCTTCATTCCTTTTCGTGCCTTTTCCTAGTTTTGTTGAGGAAAGAAGATGGCTCATGCTCTCCCTCTTCCAATGCCCTGCCCAGTCCAGCTTGGCAGTATAAAAGGTGATTCCTTGGAAGCTCAGCTGCATGGCTCTGTCAGACAAGGAAGCTATGTGAAAGTGAAGAAGCTTCTGAAAAAAGGTAAAAGCTAAGTTTAGACAAGTGTTGGCAGAAAAGTTATACTTTTTCCTGTATGCTTATATTGGCGGTAAAAAAACCAGCCAGCATACTGTCTGTATAAGGGAATTCTGTTTATAAAATGTATTGTAGTTGGCCTTTTCTGGTAAGTGGCACTAATGATTACATTAAAAAAAATGTATGAGAGTAAGTGAGTTGGGGGAAAAAAAAGTAATTTTTTGGCTGTAAAGAAATGATTGAGGCATTGTGAAAGTAAAATTCTGAAAACCTGCTTTAGGAATATACCCGTTAAATGGGCTTTTAGTGTTAATTCTGGTTGCAGAATGCTTAAGGTATGGTTTGGGTACTGGTATTGTTGGCACCGAGAGTTCTAGCTACATGCGAACGGGGAATTTTGTAGATGAAACCTCATATTTAATCCAGTTTTATTTCGGTTTTGATATTAAGACCTTCAGCAGCAGCGGCTGCGCGGGTCTGGCGAGGGGCGGGGCCCGCGCGCCTGCCTGGCCGAGAGGAACGCGTCTGATTGGTCATTTTGTGCGAATGAATGCAAATGAGGGGGCGTGTCCCGCCGATCGCGCCCTGCGCCGCCGTCCCGGGGGTGGCGGAGCCTTCCCGGGGGTCGCGGGTGGCGGTTCCGCGGGGCGGGGGCCGGGCGGCAGCGCGGGGAGGGGGGGGAGCGTTGTGTCGGGGGGGCGGCGCGGGGTGTCCGTGCGGTGGGGGCGAGTCCGCGGCGGTGTGGGCGCGGGGCGCGGCGGCGCGGGGCCAGGACTATACTCTCAGGGATCATTTCTGTAGGGGTTGACTAGAGGAGAGTGATCGTCCCAGTCCGGCGTCACAAGCCACGAGGAGGAGCGAGGCGCTGTCTCCTGAGCGCGAGGCGGGCGGGCGGCGCCGCGGGTGCGGGAGCCGCCCGCCATCGATGACCGTTCGCGGGTCCCGTTTGGGTTCCGTGAGGGAGAGAGCGCGGGCTGAGTGGTTTGTGGCCCTTTTTTTTTTAATGCGGTTCCAAAAATAGATGATCTTTGTTTGCTTTGTGTGGCAGGTAGTTCCTTGCGAGCAAACCCTTCCCGTTGGCACAGGGAGGCTCGCGGCTGCCTCCTGAGTCCCCATCCCGCCGGTATTTCGGTTTCCCACCACCCCCTCGGTGGGTTTCCGATAGCAGCGGCTCTCCGGGCTGCCGGGCGGATTTAGGTTTAAATGCCCGAGGGGATTGAAGATTGTTGTTCAGCGATAAGAAATGCGGTGAGAGGTTGTTCACAGCCGGGCAGGCGCTGGTGTTCTCGGGCCGGCCGTGGTGACGTTGGTGGGTGCTCTGGGGTTGTTTGTGATGCTGCGGAGAAACTGCTCAGTATTCGCTTCTCCTGACGCGTGGTGAGAATCTGTGTGACTCAGGCTGGACCTGGAGCGTGTTAGACATTTAACCAGTCTGAAGGGGGGCGGGGAAAAGCCGTTGCTGCTGTGCAATTCGTCCTGCAGTGCCGTGGAGGATGGGGAACAGGTTGTGTGCTGGGGCCGCAGGGTGTCTGCTGGGGTGGGGGAAACTGCGCACTGTTGTGTTGACACTACGGCGTGGTCCCTGATGCCCAGGCTGGGCCCAGAAACGTAGAGGACAGCGATCAGCACAGGGGAACTCCAGGGGGGTCTGTGTGTGTTCACAGAATCATCTCGGTTGGAAAGAACCCTGGAGATCATCTAGTCCAACCATTCGCCTAGCACAGTTCCCACCTACAGCATGTCCTTAAGCTCCAAATCGACCCTACTCTGGAACACCTCCAGGGATGGGGACTCCACCACCTCCCTGGGCAGCCCGTTCCAACGCCTAACAACCCGTTCTGTAAAGAAATGCTTCCTAATATCTAGTCTGAACTTTCCCTGGTGCAACTTGAGGCCATTCCCTCTTGTCCTGTCGCTTTCTACTGGGCTAAAGAGGCTCAAGCCCAGCTCTCTGCAGCTTCCTTTTCAGATCGAGCCGGTGCGTGAGCGGAGCCTGGCGGTGTGTTGGGCCTGGGTGCCCCTGGAGGCGCTGGGGGCGGCAGGCAAGGCCGGGCCGTGCTGCCCGGGGGCGCCCGGGCCTCTCCTCTGGTGCGTGGGGCGGCGGGAGCGCGGACGGACGCGGTTGTCCCTTGTATTGTGCCGTGAAACCGCCGCGGCCCGGGCCCGCGGGAGTGCAGCCGCCGCGCGGGGCGGGGCTGGCCGTGCGCACCGGGACTCGCGGGGGCGGGGCCGGCTGGCCGAGCGGCGCGTCCAATTGGTCGTTTTCTACGAATGATGCAAATGAGGGGGCGTGTCCCGCCGATCGCGCCCCGCGCCGCCGTCCCGGGGGTGGCGGAGCCTTCCCGGGGGTCGCGGGTGGCGGTTCCGCGGGGCGGGGGCCGGGCGGCAGCGCGGGGAGGGGGGGGAGCGTTGTGTCGGGGGGGCGGCGCGGGGTGTCCGTGCGGTGGGGGCGAGTCCGCGGCGGTGTGGGCGCGGGGCGCGGCGGCGCGGGGCCAGGACTATACTCTCAGGGATCATTTCTGTAGGGGTTGACTAGAGGAGAGTGATCGTCCCAGTCCGGCGTCACAAGCCACGAGGAGGAGCGAGGCGCTGTCTCCTGAGCGCGAGGCGGGCGGGCGGCGCCGCGGGTGCGGGAGCCGCCCGCCATCGATGACCGTTCGCGGGTCCCGTTTGGGTTCTGTGAGGGAGAGAGCGCGGGCTGAGTGGTTTGTGGCCCCTTTTTTTTTTAATGCGGTTCCAAAAATAGACGCAGTTTCCCCGAGCTGTGGCCCGTCCCCGCCGCTCAGGGAACAGAATAGACTTTCCCCCGCGGCAGCGTCCGGAGAGAGCTGCGGGTTGGTGGGGTGCTGCTGGGGGGGCCGGGGCACCCTGCTGCACTGCCCGTCGCCTCGCGCAGTCCCTGGAAGGCCGGTGTGGCTTTGGGGGGGTGCAGCCTTGTAGCCCGACGCAATGTGTCTCATCAGGGACCACTAATCACCGGCTCTATTAAATAGAACCAACCAACAACAAGCGGAACGGTCACTACTGACCAGCGGGTGTAAACTTGGGTTTTTACTGATCATGTCCTAGGATAAAGGAGGCTGCAGTTCCTTTGTGTGGCGGTGCCGGCTGTGTGGAATTACCCCCCAGCACCCCCCTTGGCGCTGTTTAGGAGGTGGTGTGTGGCTGTGTCGTGTCTCCAGCTGTTTAATTTGTCCCGATCCTGTTATCTCCAAGAATAGTCCCCGGTAACTGTCTTAACCTTCAAACCCCTTTCTTCTTCACAAAAGCACCGACCTTCAGCTGTGTCTGCACATTCCCGGAGCTGTACTGACACTGACCTAATTTATTCTCAGTAAAATGTTAGCAAGACGGTTTGGTTTACAACGGAATAAAGCTGCTGCCGGGCTGGGGGCGAGCCTGGCAGTTGCACGCCGGGTGACGAACCCGGTTTGAGGGCCAGCACGGGGGATTCGGCAGAAGCTGCTCGCTTCTAGCACGGACTCGCCGAGCAGCGGGGGGGACACAGCGGTTTCGGGGGCGGCCCCGGGGAGCGCGGCCGAAGCGTGGCCCGAAGCCGCCGGTGGGTGGGGCGGTGGCTGACAGCAGCGCGTCCGATTGGTCGTTTTCTACGAATGAATGCAAATGAGGGGGCGTGTCCCGCCGATCGCGCCCCGCGCCGCCGTCCCGGGGGTGGCGGAGCCTTCCCGGGGGTCGCGGGTGGCGGTTCCGCGGGGCGGGGGCCGGGCGGCAGCGCGGGGAGGGGGGGGAGCGTTGTGTCGGGGGGGCGGCGCGGGGTGTCCGTGCGGTGGGGGCGAGTCCGCGGCGGTGTGGGCGCGGGGCGCGGCGGCGCGGGGCCAGGACTATACTCTCAGGGATCATTTCTGTAGGGGTTGACTAGAGGAGAGTGATCGTCCCAGTCCGGCGTCACAAGCCACGAGGAGGAGCGAGGCGCTGTCTCCTGAGCGCGAGGCGGGCGGGCGGCGCCGCGGGTGCGGGAGCCGCCCGCCATCGATGACCGTTCGCGGGTCCCGTTTGGGTTCCGTGAGGGAGAGAGCGCGGGCTGAGTGGTTTGTAGCCCTTTTTTTTAATGCGGTTCCAAAAATAGATGAGCTATATTTATAAGTGATAGAAGCTGCCCGGCAGCTGTGGGTTCACATCCAAACCCCTCGAGGCTGCCGGGTTTCTTTTTAGCAGAATGACATCCATTATTTTGAAGAAAATTAATTAAAGTAACAAAATATTCACCTATTAATTACTGCTTTACAAAAATCTAGTTTTCTGTTAAAGCAGTCCTCCCGTGTTATCTGTGCTCATCCAGGTTAATACTTTGGCTCTGATACACACCCTTCATTTGAAAACATCACTGACTAGCAGTGCACCCTTGGTATAGAAAGTTACAAAAGAAAGGGTCGTTTGCTCTTTTTTTCAGTTTCCATTAATATTATCATGTTTTCATATGTCCAGTATCTCAGAGGTCGGTTTCAGTGGTAACGATTCGTTGCCTTTTATTCGGGGGTGGGGTGGGGAGGCGGGGGTGGGGAACAAGCGCTTGCCCCATTATCTTTTGTTTTCTTGCAGGTGTTTTTGTTGATGTGGTAAATTCCATGGGCCAAACCTCTCTCTTCACAGCTGCGTTACTAGATCTTGGTAAAATAGTGGAGGTGCTGTTGGATTATGGCTCAGATGCTAACCAGTTAAGTTTGGGTTGTTTTGTTTTATTTTTTTTTTTTTAATTTGTGTTTAATCTTTTAGTGGTTTTGGTCAGTGTAATACACAATATTCACTGTATATAAATTAACAGATGCTTAAGATGAATGTTGCTATTTTAGCCTCAGAGGTAAGTAGGTGCCTGATTTTCCTTACTTCATGGTGTGTGTTGTTTGGGAGTGCATAAACATTCTAGGTATGCTGCTTTTTTTCCCCAGAAACACAGCTGTTGAGTGTAGTAGGAGTAGGTTGAAACATTTCTGCTTTAATGTTCCCCAGTCGCTGCTACGATGGAAGCACCCCAGTCCATGCAGCTGTGTTCTCAGGCAATCAGTGGATTCTTAGCAAGTTACTGGATGAAGGAGGTGATCTGAGAGTACATGATAAAGATGGAAGAACTCCTCAGGACTGGGCTATGTCAGCTGCAACAGAAAACAGTGCTCGGGTATGTGCATGTAATACGTGTTGAATATGTGCTAGGTATGGGCTCACATCTTCACCTTAAAGTGAAGAAACTTCAGCATTCCGGGGAGAAATTCTTGGCTTTTCCATGTTAGAACAATTATTTAGCATTATTTTTCAACATCAGTACTGGTATTTTGAAGTCTTCATGATTTAGATTATTTAACTAAGGTTTTGCTCAGGTGCAGGGGTTTGTCTGTAACTTGTTAGGACCTTCGTTGTAAGTGTGCAGTGAGGAGAATGACAGGCCCTTGTTTTTGGTCCCTGATGTCTGTAGCTTGTTTGCACGTATGTGCAATTCAGGAGTAAGCCTGAAGTAGTTTTCAGGTGTGTCTCAGTCTGTCCATGAACAGTGTCAGCAAATGTGTTGGTTTTGCCAGCATGGTAGCAAAATGCAATAGCATAAGGCTGATTTGTGGCTGCAGTATTGATTTAAAACTCATAATACTACTATTTCCTGTTATTACAATGCTCCTCTTAAAAAGAAATCTGACATTACAACTTTCGATGGGTGAATGTCTTGAAAGTTAGTCATCTAGTGTTTGAAGTAAGCTTTTGCTTACATTTTCATGTAATTGATTTTCTTCAAGTTTTTCTGTGAAACCATTTCTTGAAATGCCTATTTAAATCCTACAAGTAACTAGTTATTTTCTCAGTAGTCATGATCTATTACTTAAAAATGGTTTACTTTGCAGTTCTGAAGTAATTTTGTTGTTTTTTCCCTCCCCTCCTTCTAGATGCTGGAATTTATACAGCGTTGTACATTCCACATGCAGGGCGTCATTCAGAATTTCCCCTCTGATCTCAGGAAGGTTGGCTCATCAAAAGCACTGGTCTACAGTCCCTCTAGATTCGGTAGCCTTGTCCAAGGGTAAGAATATATTCGCAAGTACTGAGGGACTGAGCTACAAGGACTTTTACTTCTCTATGCTGTTATCTTAAAATTAACATGCTTTTGTTTCTTTTTGATAATAGCAGATTTAAAACCGTTGTGTGTTAGGAAGGCTGATACTTTTTGTTTCTCTTGTGAGAGTTCCAAATAAAAACTTGATAGTTGTATATTGAGAGGTACTCTTGAAATCAGCAATACTAAGTACTGGATTTTAATAGTATTAAAACGGTGGTAACATGAAGTAGTTTCTTTCTTGATCTTTCAAGGTCACTGCAAATCTTTTTGGAGTGTGTTTCCCACAGTTTCAAGAGCTTTTATCTCAAATACAGGTTAGGAAAAATACATACCTGTGAACAAAAAGCAATGCAGGATGCCTGTATATTTTTTTTTTTTTTAATTGGATGTCTTTCTTTAAACAAATACATATCATAAGAGTGTATCTAAAAAGTTTTAATGAGTTACACAATAACTTGGAATTTCAGTATCCGCATTACACTTTTTGTGTGGGACCTTGTCAAATGCAACATTTGAAATACATGGCTGTCGCAAAATTTCTGCGTTTTTCTCATTTGTATTTTACTCAAAGCCTTGGCATATTAGTTACTCATTGCTTATGTTTTTGATACTTAGAAATGTTGACAGTCCTCTGGGTAGATTTCTAAAAAGTGGAGCTAATGCAGCGAAGAACATTTACAGCTTTGGTTTTGGGAAGGTAAGATGCTGTGTGGTTTTCTAATGATATTAGCAGTGTTGCATATTTTTCACAGTAATCACCCCACCTGTGTTATTTTTAATTTTGAGTACGTTCTTTTCTCTACTGAAATGGTGGGGAAAAAACCTTGGAGGGGGCAAATATTCAGGCCTTTAGTCATCAGCAGGCCCTATCAGAGGAAGCTGGTTTGGAACAGGCTAAAGAAACTCCTGTTAAATGTCACCCGTGGGAGTTTTTAATGACTGTTTCTGCTTTTCCCCCTTTCAGCTTCACTAGCAAGTGAAGCTTTTGCTTCAGACATCTTAACGTTTCATTTTGATGCTTTGGCTGATGCTCCCACTGCAGTGATTGCACTCAGGTTTTTCTTGCAGCAGATGTGACAGGTCTTGGGAACTGTTGCATGTTCCTTTTGGTTATGCCCTGGTGGTGTGTCAGCTTTATCTTGCAGGCAGTGGACATCTAGGGTACCTGGCATCTCTCCCTATTATTGGGGAAAAAGACGTGGTCCAGGCAGATGATGAGCCAACATTTTCTTACCATGTTGGACCGTACATGATCATGACAAAGTAAGTGGAATCAAAGGGATTTTAGCCCCTCTCATGAGTATCTGTTACTATTAAGCAGCAAGTTGTTGTACCAGCTACTTTGTCTGGATAGTTTTCTTTGTCTGCTCTGTGTTCATCCAGTCCTTTCTGCTTGCAATTTGTTTTCTGCAGTCCACTGACTAATGTCTTTTTCAGGCTCCCTTAACACCTATAGGTTGTTCTTGTCCTTTCCACCCAATTGGGGTTCTTCATCAATAGTATTGTATATCAATTATATTGTGTATCAAGTAGTTCTGCCTCAGAGGCATCCAGAAAGTTGACAAATGGGTGATTTAATCTTCCCAAAGCTCTGGCTTGTATCACAGTGGGCTGGCCTGGAGTGAAAGGAGTTTTAGAGTGTCCTTGTTCTTTACCTTGGGTCACGGAAGGGTGGTGTCTTTGGACAGCAAATCCGTCCTGCTACATCCAGTCCTTAACAGGAGGAGAATTTATTGTCAATTTTCAAATTGAGGCAGGATCATCAAAGTAATGTTACTAACAGTAGGAGACAGCACCAGAGCATTTCAGAATTACAAAATTATTTGAGGTAATCCCATAACTGGAAAAAAATACTGCAGAAAGCATCTCATAGAAATTCCTCTTTTCCTTGTAGCTTAATGTGGGGAAGCAGCAGAGTTACAGTGAAGGAACTCGGTTTTGAGCCCCATCAGAACTGTAGTAAACTACGCTTAGCTGATCTTCTCATTGCAGAGCAGGAACGTAGTAGGTAAGAAAGAATGTGCAGTAGCCACAAGTGCTCCAGGGGTTTGGGTGTTTCCAGTGCTGTGAGGAAGTGGGATTAACCTTGGGACACGTGTTAGGCTGTGGGTGCACTTTACAAATGAGAAATACAGATCTCTCTCTTCTCCTGTCTCTTCCCACTCCATGTGCTCCCCCTTGGATAATACAGAAGATGATGATACTCTCCTCTTGTATGTCTGGATGAATGCTTCAGTGCACGTTTTTTGGGTGGCTTATTTATAGATTCTCCTAGCTGCGACAGTAAGCATGTTTCCTAAATGCCTCCTAACCTACAGGGTTTTTTTTAAATTTGGGGTATTTTAATGAAAAGTTAGAAGTGTTCACATCTTATTGATAAAAACACCTAGAAGGGCAGGACTCTTAGTTTCAGATTTGCCTTACAATTTTTTTTTTTCCTTTCCCTTTGCAGTGAACTCCGTCATCCTCGTTTGCTACAGTTGATGTCTGTTTGCCTGTCTAGTGACTTGGAGAAAACCCGTTTAGTATATGAAAGGGTTAACTTTGGTTCTCTGTACAGCATTCTTCATGAAAGGGTAATTGAAATACATGTTTTTAAAATAAGAATTAATTGAGAGGAAGAAGTTTAGTCACTTAAAGAACAAGAAGGCAAAATCATCAGTCTGGGTACCCGGGTTTCTGTGTCATTGTGCAGTATCAGATACTCCCTGTGAGCTGGTGAAGTCTGTAACTGGGAAATCTTCAGTTAATGTTTAGGTGCAGTTGCATTGATTCTCTTGTGTGGTGCCAGTTTTAAAATGTCTGCTGTTAAATGCACTTGGAACTTTTAATCTTCTGCATGTGGTTGTATACTGCAGATCTGCTGAGACCAACTTTTGTCCTTGAATATTTGCATGTAGTACATTGCAAACTGCCTGTGTATAAAGTGAAGGTTAGAATTCGGTTGTTCTTTTTTTTTGCCTCCAACTCATCTGTGTTTTATTTTGTTGTTCAATATTTTCATCTTCCTTTTTTGCAGTTGAATCAAGTCGTTATTTTATTACTTTAACTGAATGCAGACATCTAAGTTATGGGAGAAATTGCAGACAAAAGCAAGAAATTTGAAGAGTTCATTCTGCTTCAGAGTGCATTTTGGCACAGTCAATATCTTTTTTTTTTCTTAATTACTTCTTAAGGTGGTATTAGTTGGTTTGGTATTGAGAATGAACATTACTTAGCAAGTGCAATTTGTCTGACAGTATGTTTCATGTTTGCTTTCTTTGCCTTCTTCTGTACAATAACAGTTTTTCTCTCCGTCGAGCTGTAAAGACCTGCAGTGCAAATTCAGTACTTCTGTTTTCTTTCAGCGTACAGAATTCCCGGTACTGCACACGGAGACGATTTTACATGTGCTGCTTCAAACTAACGACGCTTTGCGTTTTCTACACTCCCGTGGATTTATCCACCGTTCAGTTACCTCCTATGCTGTTCAAATCGTTTCTTCTGGTGAGGCAAAGCTGTGCAACTTGGAATACATGATAGAGAGGTAAAGAACTTCCTTCCTGTTTCTGTGAAAGGGACAAGTGCAGTTCAAGTTGAATTTAGTGCTAAATTCTGCTGAAGTGCCCCTCTTGATGACTAAGGACTCCTGCCTGTGAGTCGGGCAGCAGAGTTACAGCAGTGAAAAACTCCAAATTCTTGCTGCTCAGGTATATTAACTCTGCCACAGGCAGTATGGCAAGTTTCAGGTGGACCTATAGTTTCTATGTTGTAAGTATCTGAAAACAGAAACTAGTAAGAGAAGTGGCTCTGTACTGGAGTATAAAAATACCATCACAGAGAAATTAGAGCCCAGTCTTACAGAACAGAGATGAAATTCCTCTTTGAGTCACTAATTCTGAAACAATTTAAGTCTCCTCTTGTTATACTGAACTTATGGAGGCTTACCTAAATTGGTTGAAGATTCCACACCTCATTGAACTGGTAGTAATTAAGTGCTACCAGTAAGAAAGAGTATTTTTTTAATGAGAGATATTAATCTAGGTAAATTATATACATTTTTTACTTCTTTCCTGTAGTGCAGTCTGGTTAGAAAGGAAATGGCTGGTTAGACTGTAAAGAAAGAGAGTAAAATTGATAATCAACAAAAATTTGCTGATTGTAATGTCCTGAAAGGAGCAAAGATACTTCCTAGCCTCCTTGCGAACTCAATTTGTTAATAAATCTTGGCGATTTCTTGGCTATTTCAGATACAGCTTACTGAGAAATGAATGACAAAAAAAATATCATTGAATGTGAGGAGGAAGCTATCTTCTAGACATATGTATACATTGCAAAATAAATGTTGACAGGCTGGGTGACAGCTTCTTGTATTTTGTCCGCGCTCAGAGAACGCTGCCCAGAGCTAAAGGATTGTTTGTAAAACTGGGAATTTTTCAACTTTCTCTGATTTCTTTTTTAGTGTAAATTTGTTAAAGGAGATGTTACATCTTTGCTGTAATGTGCCGAAATTCATTTATTGGTGTGAAAATATTACACTTTTTTATTTGCAGGTATACTTTGGACCTTTTGGATATTTAAACTAAAAGCATATAGAACAAACTCAGGTGTTTAATTCTAAAAGATGCACTTTCTAGTTGAGTGTGCTGTATGTCCCATTTTACAACTTTTTTCTCTTTGTGCAGCAAAGATGGTGGAGAACACAGTGATCTGACACGTCTTCCTGTCCCAGTGCAGCTGTATAAGTGGTGCTCTCCTGAAGTAATCCTTGAAAAAGTTGTCACGGTCAAATCGGATATCTATAGCTTCTGTACAGTCATGCAGGAGGCCTTGACAGGTATATCTATAGGTTTAGGCTTTTGTCACTGGGGTAACCCAGTGGATATTTTCAACGCCAACTGTCAGCCCCCTGAGGTCTGTTTAACTCCCCTGTTTGACTAGATAAAACCGTGCTGTGATGGTTGTACAGAGTTAACTGGGAAAAAGAACCCTCCAGGCAAGAAACCCAAATGTTAATGCCAGTAGCAACTACTGGAAACTTGTAAAATCAGAAAACTTAAAATTGCATATCTAAGGGATGAGATCAGTGGTTGCTGTTAGAGAGATACAAATTTGTCTGTGGTGTTTCTCTGCTGTTTATCTTTCTTCTATGAAGACAGCAAAATGCTCCCTTAATTCTTTGCAGTGTGCAAAACGAGCCTGTGCAGCTTTTATCTTTTTGATCACTGCGATAACTTACAGATAATGTATTGTTATTACAGATTATGTTTTGTATTGATTTTGACTATTTTGACAGTGAAGTGGGATAAAAAATTACCCTAAAAATGAACCCCTCTATTAGTAATTGGTAGTGAAGAATCCAGAGTGTGGTTTACAGGGTAACTGTCCTCTAGAGATTGCCATCAACTCCCTTTAAATCATCCACTGCTCAAATAGGATGGGGAGGAGATGCCAGACCGGACTGAGTGCTCGTTTGGTTCGTGACAGTAGTTGTAAATTAGGGAAAGTACAGACACCAATGCTTCAGTATTGGATTTTTTAAAATATTTTTTTCTTTTTTCTTTATTTTCATTACCATCAACACGCAGCTTTTGAGATAAAGTCTGTATTTATGTCTTGCAGAGACCCCTCCCTGGAAAGGTCTTGAAGACTCAGTTATTAAACAGCTTGTAATTCTGGGACAACAGTTAGAAGCAGATGTCAGACTTCCTATGCCCTATTATGGTATCATAAAGTCAGGACTAGAACCTAAACAGAAGAACCGCTCCTTGAAACTTCAGGATATTCAATATATACTGAAAAATGACTTAAAGGTGAATTCCAGGATTGTAGATTTTCATGTATTTGGACACAAAACTCTGCTGTTTCATTCAGATTCAAGCTGTTATGTTTAAATCTAGGTGGGAGGCAATCTAAACATTGAGTATCCTGTTCTGATCATGGAGACAACACACCTTAAAAGAGAAGGTAGAGACATTGAACTGTCAAATGTAGTTGTCTTTTACTCTGTTTTTTTGCATTACAGGACTTAATGAAGTCTCAGACTGGTCACGCTGATGAAATGTTGAAAGCACAAAGATCCCCTGGTTTTGAAGATGTGAATATTTGTTTGGCATCACCTTTTAGCTACCAGAAGAGAACACTGGAATTGCAGGGAAAAGAGACAGCTGTGTTTGGTGAGTTTCTTCTGTCAAGATGTCATGTGTCCTTCACTTAGCATGTTCTGCAGTCCCTACAGGTCTCTCATAAATAATTAAAATGCGAGCACTTAGATTTTTATGACATAGTTTGAAAATAGCAAGCAGTTAGCTTTAGATTCTAGCTACTACCCTAATTGTTAATGTGATCTCAAGACTGTAAGTCTGGTTGATATTTGCAGTTCAGGCACACTGTTTTGTGCAGAGGTGTTAAACGCCGCTCATGTAATCTCTAAAAGACGTTGACTCCTAAATGTATAAAAGCAGGGTGTGGAGAAATGAATTAACACTTAAAATCAAATTTTCCAGGCAGCTCTATTACCCCAAGACACTCTCCTTTTGCTGAGGAGAACAGTGCTTTAGTGGACCAGGAGGCATCAACCAGTCTACAGCCAGTTGCACAGGACGAGAATTGTGATGTAGCTGCTGAACCTCAAACGCCCCTCAGTGTCAGTGACGTGGACGACAGCCTCTGTAGCTTTGAAGTCAATGAGTTCTTTGCCAGTTATCCAGAACTTCACGAAGACTTCCTGGAAGAAGGAGCTGGATTAGGTCCAACTCTAAAGCATGAAAAAAGGCAGCAAAAGGAGGACGATAAGGCTACCCTCGGAGACCTGTCTGCGTCCCCTGGAGCACACCCCGAGGAAAAGCCAGGGTGTGAGGAAGGAGCCTTTTCAGAGTCAGGTACAGAGTACACTACGGAAGAGGAGAGCAGCATTAGTGAGGCACAGGTGAGGGGAGAGGCTGGGAGAGGAACAAGTAGTTTGTCCCCAAGTGAGCAGTACATCATGAAATGTGTCCTTGAGGTAAAGATTATACAAAGCATGTTGCAGCAGGCAGCAGATTCCCTGTGCAGAACAGAGGAGAAACTGGACAAATTAGAGGCCGCTCAAAAGCAAAAAAACCTGCTCCAGGAAGTCAGAATGAATCAGCTTTCTAAGCAGGTTTCCCAAGAAAGACACTGGAACAGATCTGGTGATACTTCTCAGAATATCAACAACCCTTTTTCTGGAGCTAGTAGTTCTTTATGGAAGGCTGTAGGTCCACCATCAAGGGACTATATTCCACCAGTGATAACAGGTCAGGCACAAGGAGCGTTGGGTAGAGACAGTTTCCAAGCTTTTTCAAAGACAGCAAAGGAAGTGGACGCAATTCAGATTGAAAAGTGGGAGTGCCCTCATGAGATGAGTAAGAGTGAAAATGAAAACGACTCTGATGATCTCAGCTTCAGCGAGGTGGAAAGCCTGGATGATCAAACCACCCTAGACCGTGAGGTAAAGTGTTGACTGTTTATCACTTCCTCAGCAGGTAAAGAGATATAGTTAGGGATGGTGTCCAAGAGGATGGATGAATCTGGCTTTTAAAATATGCCTACCATATGCATTATATATAGGAATGACAATAGTCAGCTTGGCAGTGCAGTAGTATTATTTCTTCTTTCTCCTCAACACCGCTTTCCCCCCAGTGGCTCAGGAGGGAATAAAATCCTGCCCTGAAATGGAGATGGAACTGTCAGGGAAAAGGGCAAGCAGAGAAAGATTTTTGTTTGTATACTTAGTTATGGAGGCCTAAACTGTCATTAATAAGGGCTTCTAGATCATTTTGATTATTAAATATATGTAGTTCATATGCTTAGCCTGAAGAGGAGGAGAGAAATTCATGTACATATCTGCTGTAGGAATAATCATGAGTCATTTAGGTCCACTCATTCCCCCGGGAACTACATGTTACTATAGTCTGCCTGTGTACATCTGAAACCTGCTATAAATCCAGGGCAGAGATTTTACTAGGCTAAGGCCTGGAGTTATCATCCTTTCTCATAAGCAGTGCTACTGAAATATAATCTAGGGAATAAAGTTTGCACGGTCCAGTTCTTAGTATATCTCAGAGACAGCTCAACTAGTAATTACCAGAATGCCCGATGCGTGCTGAATCATGGCTTGTTGGACTCATTTCAGCATTTACTCCCACGTGTATCTGTAAGATGCAAACAAAAGTTCAACTTGCAGTGTCAGAGAGGAGGTGATTCACATTCTGCAGCAAGTGGAAGTGGAGAAGAGAGGTGGTGAGTTTTGATCATATTCACAGAAGAGTTAATTCAAGCAGATTCATCTTGATACAGCCACTGTCAAAAGTAGACACATTCAGGATCAAGGATGGCATTAAATGTTTTTTCAGCAAGCCAGAAGCCATCTGTCCAATTAGGACTCAACTGTGAGTCATTGTCAGCTGCCGAGCTGCCGGGGTAATTGCTGTGACAGGGCAGTTCAGACAGATTCCAAATGCCTCTCTGATGGACGTCAGTTGTCCAAAACTGGAGCACTGCTTGAGGAGTGCAATCTCATAAGTTACTAGAAAGGGTGGTTCTCTCTGCACAGCCTCATTCAACTCTCGGTAGAAATACTTTGGCTTTCATAGGTGTAGGACCAGGACCCGTGTTAGGGGCTGTGGGAGCAGAACAGCTTTGCTAAACCCAGTGACAACAGAGCATATGTTACTTCATTTTGTCTGCTGTGCTTTTTAATGTTGTCCCTTTGTGTTTCTAAGGATGGGTGGAAAGTACATGTTAAAAGTACCTGGCAAAACTTGTGCAAATTAGTGTATCTTATTAGTTGGAAAGATGGGGACAGGCACCTCCCTCGCTGTTTGGGTCAAATCAGTTGGAAAAACTGTTGATTGATGCCTCAGTTGGATCAGCAAGACCTGCTGGTAAAGGATGTACTTGGTTAGAACATAAATATGGCAGCTGCTGGCATGTGGTTAGATGGTCGAGCGAGTGAACTCTGGGTTGGAATCAGGTTGGTAGTAGGGTTGTTATCCAAGTCTGAAGTTCTGAATGTCTCCACTGATCACCTTACTGACCGGAATAAAACGCATCTACATAGCATTCATTGTCTGCTAGTGTTTATGTAGATACATCATCTGAAGGCAGTTGACAGCTTTTGAAATCTAGATTTTAACGTACAGCTTGCCTGGTTAATCTATAACAGACCTAAATAACTGTGCTTTCTAAGCTTGTGACGGCTCAATCTGCTAGTTCTGTTGGGTTTTGAGAACGTGTGTGCTCTCAGCCTTTTAATTAACAGTAAACCAACTTCTAGTCTTGAACTGACTGGGGAGAATACTCAACGCACTCGTGCATTAACAGAGTTTGATGCATTTCCTAATGATTTATTATAGGAGCTATTTGAAATCAAGATCTGAAATTTACAGTACAAAAATAAGTGAGGAGAGAAGGATGATGCAATCAGAATGGAGGAGTAAGTAAATCCGTGTTAACTTGGCATTAATGTTAGCAAGTCTTACTGCAGTGCAGTGCATTAAAACTTAATGCATTTTGTTACTTACGAGAGGTCTGTGTGCCTTATTTGCTGAAGCTCTATTAGGCTGTTCTTGGATGAAAACCAGATGAGTGGGATCCTGTGTCTTGCACGTTCAGGGCATAAAGTAATCACAACCCCATTAAGATGGTTTGATTCTAAAGCTCAAGGAATTTCTAGCCCTGTTTGGGAGGATGTAAGGGAGGGACAGCCTATGGATTTAGTTAGGGTAGTATAGCAGTGACCAGTGGATGGCAGTAGAGGCATGAATACTAGAGAATGCAAACTAACAAAAATTGTTCGTGTAAAGACTTGTCCATATCAATTTATGCAGGTTTTAAGCTTTCCTTAAAATGGAAGTGTTTAGCTCTTTTCATGATAAAGGGGTTTACAGGCTATAACTTTAGCATTTGCAAGTCTGCAGACACAGTGAAACCCAGGGAATGCTTTGAAGGTCCAGATTCTATTGTGTGAACTGTCCATTTTGTTCTTTTTGTGTAGCTGAAGTAAAGCAAATGGCCAGAAAAGTGGCCTCGGGACAACTAGAGCTCTGCTCTCCATATCCAGCTAGTGAATGCACATCTGAAAGTGAAGCCGAGAGTATAAAGGAAGCCTTTCAACATGTCACTGTTCGAGTCCAAAAAAGTCAAGACGAACAAAGATACAGGTGGCAGACAGGTGATAACGTTGAGTCTTGGGACGTGGGCAGCGAGGATAGATCTCAATTTGAGGAGAGTGATGTGGAGTCTGCATTCACAAGTTCTGGAGGTAAGGTCGAAAAACAAAAAAATAATTTCTACTCTGTCTCAGTCCATTCCCAGCAGATTTCACCTTCTGTGATTTTGTTACAATAATTGTCAATTTTATCTTCCAGAGTCTTGCCCCCAAAGCAGTTCAGTCAGTCAGTCACTGGAGAACATAAATAATAGCCTAAGATGAGTGTTCCATGTTAATAGGTGGAGGTAACACCCATGAGCTTGGAGACCCTTTGTCATCATTGATCACTGTGTATCAGCATGGGAGACCCAAAGCTTTCAATGCCACAAGTCTACTTTCACACTTCATTGCTTTCAGTTGGGCTACAGAGATGCTTATTCTGAGGCAGCATAGTGGGTAGTGCTTTTGCAGTAGTTACAGATAAAGGAACAAGGAAAGCTTCACGTGCCTAGATTACCAATGTGAGCATTTAAATGTCGTTATTTCTTCATGTTCCTGACAGACAATGTAGTTTTTCTCTCTACTCTCATTGATATTCCGTCAGTGGTTCAGATCACTCACTTCATATTACTTTTTGCCTAATAATTTTGTTCCATTTTGACATCCTAGGGAGAAGTTGCCAGTCACTGTCACAAGATGAACAAGCAGAGTCTGGAATAGCCTTTCATAAGAATGCAGCCCCTCAACAAGTCGCAGATCTCTCTAGAGTATGTATATAATCCAAGAGATCTGGTTGCAGCTGGTTATCTGTAAAACAGTTTAGCCTGGTCTCTCCCGTGTTGCACACTGAACTACCACAACAGCTGATCTCAGTTGTGATCTGACTAACAAATCCTCCGTTCTCCCCTTTTATTTTTGTTTGGTTCTATAAACCATCATGGTCATGTAAGGAACAGGAGGTAGGTTGAAACACAGAGTGATCAAATTAAATATGATTTCAGTTTGATGCAGTATTAACATTATTGACTAAAATATATAGTCGGTAATAGAGAGTGGAGAAAGCATCTCAAGTGATGATGTCTTTCACAGGGGCATTCAAGGAAATTACATTGTTCCTTTAATTTATCTCCTGATGTGTCTGAAGAATTCTTGTCTCCTGATCCTGGTTATTTGCTTCCTCCTACTAAGGGAAGTTCAGAACTAGAGCTAAAAATAAGAGAAAAGACAGGAACAAAGTCTGCGTCAAGAACTTTGGATGTAAATTATACCACATTTGGTTTTATTATGCCTCCATTTGATTTGAAGAAGAGTTCTAGAAAATGAGAGAATGACAATTTTTATTCTTTTCGTTTGAAATAATATCTATGAATAAAGATTTGTGTGAAAGCAAGAAAACTCTAACCCTGTTCCTTTAAAACACACCCCCTGCCTGAAAAAAACCCAAACAGAACACCAACCCCCCCCCCCCAAATCCCCAAACAACTAAAATGCCACAAACACCCAGACTCCTAAAATACCAGGGGCATGTTTTCTTAATTTGTTTACTAGGCAATTACATAATCTGTGTCTGAGAAAAGTTTTAGGCAGTTGATAATCTCAGCCTTTCCTTCACAGCTCTATCAATGATAGTACTCAATAGTCTTAAACCAATCTTCATTAATTTTTTGAAGATTTGAAACTCTTGTATGGACTGTTAAATCCAGTCCATGCTGTCTGCTGATAAGCTCTTGAAAAGTTTCTGTCTCCATTCTGATTATTGTGAACATCGTCCTGTGAGAGTTGTCCTACCTTTCACAGCTTGCCTGTGAGAAATTGAATTCACTTTCCTTTTTTTTCCCCCATGCTTCAGACCTCAGAGGCTGCGAGCAGACTAGAAGATCCTTGTGGAGGACTTTTACAGAAACAGTTACCTGAAGATGCAGTATTGGGTATTCAGGTTTCAGGTAAATGTGCTCTTTTTTTGGAAGGTACTATTGTGTCAGGGAGACGGAGTCTTGTTGCCCTTACGTTATTGTCAGCAGCACTCCTGTCAGAAGGCTGGAGCTTGAGTCTTCAGGGTCACTTGGTCCTATTCCTCATTATTTTAGTGAGAGGTCAGGACGCTTGGGATGTTGGAAGGCAAGGTTTGGCCATTGCAGTCACTGGAATGTTGTTGAGTGTGATGATTGTGTACTTGTGTGTTTCAGTTAAAAAAACAAAAACTTGCTTGCAACCATTTTGCTTTTACCCTGGGGTAAAGTTAAATCTTTTTAGGCAGCTTGCTGTGGTGCTGGGAGCTGAACAAGAGTTGTATTTACACATTAATATTCTTACTGCTAGGAGGATCTTGAGCTTAAAAACTGTAAGAGCTGACATTGTGTATGTGCAGAATAATGGAAGGATCATCATTGTTTCTCTAGTCTGTTGCCTCTCAGCTCAAATTTGTAAATGTTGTGATATTCCCCAGTGCTTCAGTGGTTGACTGTCTGGCAGCTGCGGTATGGTTATGAAAATGCATCTTTAAAACACATTTGTCTCTTGACAACAACAAAGGTCACAAGAACTAAAAAATTTAATAAAGTTGCAATTTCCTGTTCAATGAGTTGTGTCGCTTTCTTTTGTACTTGCAAAACCCAATAACAGGGAACGTTTGTTATTTGTATTCAGGAGGAAAAATACTACTCTGCAGCACAGCGGCGCAGAACTCTGGCAGTAACACGCTAGGAGTGAATCAACTCAGCCATATGCCTGCAGCCAGGTAGATACACTTATTTTCGTTACTTCAAGCATAAATCAGGTTATAAAGTGTGCTCTCTTTATTAATTCTACTATATATCTAATATTCAAATAAGATGCCAGTGCTGTTTCTTAATGATTATCTACCTACCATAGTTCCTTGCCAAGAAAATACTAAAAGGACTTTCACAGCTCTCATGGGGCTGTGTCTTTTACAGTGTTCAGGTTTTGTGGTTTGGGATTTTTTGCTTAATGAGGGAGCTAAAATAGGAAAAATAAGTCTTGTATATTTTACAGTTCCTTTTACACTGATGAACTACAGTCTTAAACAGAGCAAAGATAATTCAAATTAAGGCTTCAGTCATCTGTTTAATTTTGTTGTGCTTTGGTTTTGGAGCTCAAGTGGCATAAAGATCATGCCTTTTCCCCTCCTGTGGGAACAATCCGATGCAAGTACGCTCGCTGTATCTTGCCTGCAGATAACATTAGCCCATCCTTGGAGACTTGCAGTCTCAGCTGTCAAATGTGAGGTATTGATCCAGTATTTTTGTAAATTTTATATTCTGCTAGTATGCAGAGATGTTGGCCAGAACCCCCACCTCATGCTGCAAGGGCTACTTTGGTTTAAAGAGAAACGGTCCTCACCCTGAAGGTCTTGCAGCAGTGGCTTTCAGGCTTCTTAAAGCCCCCCGGCTTCCTGTGTGTTCCTCCAGAGTTAGCTGCTGCTCACTTCGTCCAAGTGTGGGAGTGAGAGCTGCTTTTACTGTCTGTCAGCGTTGTACTCTCTCTCCTCCACTGGAGGAACGGAGTTAGCAGTATCAAAGGCAGGCAGCAAATGTGTAAATACTTGGCCATGAGGTAGAAGGGGATGGGTTTGGGTGCTCCCTTCACTTAGGAATTGAGCTTTTGCCAGCAGGACAGAGAGGACTGTTGCTCTCTGACCATCTGACTAATTCCCCTTGAATGTCCCTTTGACCTTGACTGGTGGTGGTAGAGTTTGAGAGAATAGCTCACAATGCAGACCGATCAAAGGATGATAAAGCAATGTAGTGATGTATATTTGTAGATTTTTATTTAGCTTCCAGTTTTATTTTGAAACTGTCAGAAGTTTTCTCCTTACCAGATACAAATTCATGATGTGCTTAAAATGGCATTTTTCTCCTAGCATTCTCCATCTTCTAAGATTTTAAGCAAAAATTATTTATGAGCTGCGGTCTACCTCAGAGAGAAGGTAGTCCTTTAAACTTTTTGAGGGAAAAGAAACTAAATACATTTATTTTCATGATATACATCGATCCTCTCAGAGAATTACTTTTCTTCCCTCATTCCAGTGTTGAAGCAGCACAGGAAGAGATACCCTGGGAGCCACAGGAAGAATGCAAAGAAAAAGATGTGTAAGAGCCACTGACTGTTTTATATCAAAACTTCAGCAAATTGGTCATTATCATTGTAAAAGTTTTCTGGTGATGCAAAACAGGAAGAAGAAACAGATCAAAGCTGAGAAAGAGAAAACTATCTGAAGTATTGAAAGAATATTTTCTCGTGATAAATTGGGAGATTGGTATAAAAGAGCTATTGCATACGGTTGTCCTTAGCTTGAAATGTCTTCATATTCAGAAGTAATTAATTTAGTGTTAATCTGGGTGTGCTTCTTCCCGTTAAAGTGTTAGGATCCCTCGTTTCTTCTGTCCATATTACACAGAAGAAATAAAATTGCTTTAAAGAGCAAATTGTTTGTATGTAGGTAAGTACATTTTATTTAAAAAAAAAATAGTATTGTGATTGAGATTCTCAGGAAAAATATGCAGAATAGGTTTGTGACTTTACTAGTGAAGTTATTTTCTTGTTACAGATAATGGAAATTTGCATAGAAATTACTGATTTGGTAAGAGTAGACATCTGTTAATTTCATGGTCTTCTGAGGACACTAATCCAGGGTATAACTGCAGAAGATGTTGGTTTGCTTAATATAATCCCAGTCCTGCAGCCACTTAAGAATTTCTGTAACTGGTGTGGACGTTGCTGCCTGTGCAGATCTTCAGCAGTTTCAGTTTATCTGAGTAATTCTTTTAAAGACTCTTAAACTCTACATTTAATCTTAATGGATTGTTAATTTTTGTTAAACCTTGAGGTCTTCCCTTGGCTTTGGAGAGAGTTTTTACCTAGTGGTTCACATTTGAAGTTCTTGCCCTTTCTGGAGGCAGTTTCCTGAGCTTGTTTTTGTAGGACAGTTATTAAAATTAAGAAATCCTGTAAGGAAAGGGAAAGCAGATAGCTAACCTTCTCTGTCTCTGCAAGATTATTGAAGATGGTGATCTTTAGCCTTCCAAGAATTCTGTGGGAAGTTTTCAAAGGGAATGTCTCTCTTCCTTCTGGGAAACTAGATAAGACTGAACAAAATTAAAACTTAACCTGAAAATAGCAGAATTTAGTGATTCGCATGTAAGAAGTGGCTATTCTAACTGTCAGAACATCTTTCAATACTTCAGATCAGTGACAGATATTCAGGATTTGTCGAGTATCCCCTGTGAGCAAGAGAACTACTGCAGGGATGTAGATTGTAAAACGCCCCGAGCGAGTCACATGCCAGCGAGCTTCAGCACTCCACTCAGCTCAGGTAACTGCAGGGAGGGAAGATGGAAGGACCAGTGAATTACTTAACCTTTCTGTGCAGGGAGTCAGACCCTTCTGCCAAGACTTGCTAATGTAAAAGTCATTGATGGCAGTCATAGAAACTCCATTCACGTAGTACCAATGCAGAAATGTCAGGCTTGGAATAAGTCAACCCAAGAAATGTACCTGTTGTTTGCAATCTCATTGTTTTGGTCTGAATAGTTACAACTTTGTAGTTAGATCCTGCTGGGTCTGAAGAAATCTTTCACGTAGAATTGAAGGAGAATTTATGGGGACACAGCTGAAAAAGCCACTATCTGAAAGGTCTCTCAAAGAGAATTATGTGGTAGTTAATGGTGGCCTTCATAAATCAGAAATTGTAATAGACATTTACAATTGGAGTGATACATAAAGATTTTAGTATTTTAAAGCCAATGTAATAAGCACTTACTTGTTTTGAGTGTTGATAAAGTGATCTCAATGCTTGTTGAATTTAAGTGTTGTTTAAGAGCAACAAATTATCATTTGATTTGCACCTTCATTAATTTGGTGTAACACAGTAGTTGAAATTTCTCACTTGGCAGTTTTGCATAGATAATGTCTGAGGTGGAACTCTTAGATAATCAGTTTGCACTTCTGTTTAGAGATCAGCTATGGTCAATAATTTCTTCGTTTCCTGTGCAGGTGCCTGTTCAAGTACAAGAAACTTCTCTCTGCTTCTGTGGAAATGTGTCCAAGATACAAAAAATCCAAAAATAATTTTCTGGCTTTGCTATCTGTCTTTTTCTTTTCTTTCTGTTTTAATTCTAGAAGAAAAAATTCCAATAGCCTTTGAGAAATACAGACACTACCATGAAGTAGCTTCAGATTCTTCCATCTGCAGTTCTGAAGAGATCTCCTCTTCAGTGTCCAGGACGTTCACTACAGCCTGTGAAGGGGAAAGGAGCACTGAAATTCCCCTGGTTGCTTCAGGAGTTTGCCCACCTGAATTGAATGAGCCTGTAAGTCTAGAAAATTTACCTTCTATCAGCTATTTTAAATTTTTTTTAAAAAATACTTAAAAGGAAAGCAAGATGAGAAGCACAGAAATACTTCTAGATTTTTGTGAGTATTTTGGAATCTGTTGACACTGACAAAAGTTCTGGCTGATTTCAAAGCAGCCAGTGTGCCAGTGATTATACAAAGAGTTGGCTTCCCCTTGCACATAATGGTATGTACATGTTGGCCACCATCAAAGTGGCCTTGCCTGCCCTCCACCCCTTCCCTGGCTGTAAATAATTACCAGATCCAGTGCTGGGAAATGGAAATCTCGGAACACCGAAGTGGTAAATATCTGCAAAATGGTTGGGTAGAAAAGGTGTGGTTTTGTTGGGAGATTGGGGGTTAATCAGTTGGACTGGTGAGGCAACAGCAGGCTGCTTTGCTGAACTGCTCTGAATTCACAAGGGATTTGTGAATTGGGCTTTTGACTCTGTAAGTGGGGAAGAAACTTCAGTGAAAATAAATACAAGTGCATGGGTGTTCAAGTATGTAAGTTTTCATGTGAAACTGAAGAATTCTCATTTACCTTCCGCATGGAGTTTTGAGTACATAAATGAGTCATTCTCTGAGGAAGAAGACTGAGGTGGAAGCCTTCATCTAGTAGTTTGGAAGCAAGTGAATGTTCAGAAAGCCCTTGTATTAGGAGATTAAGTTTGTCCTTTTTATACGCAGATGTGGCACAATGTTATCAACTTTGTTTTATCAAAAAATCCTCTCTTTGGAGTTGACAGTTTCCAAGGACACTGTAGTGATTTTCAGTAATCTTTTTGGAACTGAATGTGTTCTGGAGCCACAGCATTATCTTAACTGTCTTTTCAGAGAGTTATATATAAAATAGATGCCTTTATGCCTTTCTTATTGTTATTCATTGATGGGGTGGTTGTTTAAAGATGAAATTAGAGTTTTTTCAACCAGAACAGCAGTGACTACATTTGTTGTCAGGTTAGGTCTGTGTCTTTCTGCTTGTGTAGCAGACAGTTGGAATTCATTAAGCTCATTAACAGTGCAGTGCTGCCTTGCCTGGCTCGGTGGAGATACTTGATTGTGTCACTTTCTTGTCTAAAGTCTTATTCTAGGATTAAGTGCATGAAGCACCCGCTTCCATTTTGAGGACTTGGCAGTGATTACAAATGCCTGATTTTTGGGAGCTGCTTTTGTGAATAGGTGTGACTGGCTTTTAGTAATTAAAGATTTAAAGCAGAGAATGGAAACTTGAGAGATGTTGGAACTGCCCTTTCAGAGATTTTCCTGTCCAATTGTGCATACAGAGTGTTGAAATGGATAATGATGTAGCTGACAGTATCTTATGGCTGGCTAAAAGATGAGTGCACAGCAGCCTAGGCAAAATTTGTGACACATTTGGCTTACCTGGATGCTACCTGTTTTCATATTCTGAGCTGATTGAAGAGCTTATTTTGAAATTTAATGGTCAGCTAAGGCTCTAATCAAGGTCTTACTTGATTTTGGATTTGGTGTATTAAAGGGGAGGATTGAAGACCAGCAGTTGTTCAATTTACTTTCTTGTGTTCTGTTCTGTATGATCTTACACAGGATGGGTTGCCAGTAGTTGCTTCATCCTTGAGAAGCACCAGGAAGCCATCTGGTGAGTCTCTTAACCCCAGTCCAGGTAGAATGATCCATAAATGGAGAAACAGATTTGAAAAGAAACTTTGCAGTTTTCCCTCTCCCCCCTCCCTCTCCCCCCTCCCTCTCCCCCCTCCCTCTCCCCCCTCCCTCTCCCTCCTCCCTCTCCCTCCTCTTTTTTTTTTTGTAAAAGGAGGGAGAGGGAGGAGGCCCTCCTCTTTTTTTTTTTTTTTTTTTTTTTTTTTTTTTTTTTTTTTAGCCCTCCTCCTGGGCATCTCTTTTTACAGTATAAATAGCTTTGCACACAACTGCGTATTGCTAGTAGTAATTAGGTTATGGATTTTGTGTTTGCACCTGCAGACTAAGAACTCTGACCTCTAATCAACCTACCTTTGGAGTGTAAATATTACTGGCCTAAAATATGCAATATAGGATTGAGAGCTGGATGTGCAAGTCTAGCTTTAAATGATTTTTCCATTATGAAATTATTTAAATATTTGATAAAATGTGAATGAGCCAGACTTGTGCAGGTTGATAAATGAAATATGTCAGCAAGATGCTGTCATAGTGTAAGCCTATATCACAGTTATTAAGGATTAATCACTGCTAATTAACTAGAGTTCTTTTTTTTTTTTCTATTTCAGCACTCTCACGGGCATCTAACCACTTCAGTGATGAGCTGCCTCCACCAGCCCAAGAGCTGCTGGATGAAATTGGTAAGAGGCACTTCACCCAAAATGGTATGAGGCTTGCCAGCTGTGTTCAATCAGGATTTCTCCCAAATCATTCACTGCTAAAGTACACAAGAGCTCCCAAATTAGTTGCAGTCAGGTCAATGATTAGGAAGTTAGGCATCACGGTTTAATCACAGTTTAAATGGCTGGCAGTTAAGTTAGTCCTTGAAGTTTCTGCATTTCACGTGATGGTTAGTTGCTGCTGCTGACAGCAGTTAGCTCATTGAGTGCAGATACCATTTAACATCGAGATGAATTTTGTGTAGACTGAATTTTTCAACGGTGTCCCATAGCAATGCATGTTCTTTATTAAAACAGATGCAAGCCAGGCAGCTGCATCCCTCAGGTATTTTTGCAGAGTTTAGTCTCAATGACTTATGTTTCTTTTTGTAATCACATACATCTTCAGACAGAACACAGTGTAAAAACTCTGCATTGTTTTTACTGGTGTGTGTTACAGAAGAATTTGCTTTGGTTCAGCTATAAACTCTGCCTAAGCTAACACCAGACATTGGGATCATTAAATATGTATAGGTCCTGTGCTCTACTAGAAGTGAGGCACCCAGACACATTCTGATCTTTTTATTTCCTCATTCACCAAAACAAGAACCTGTGGAGACTGGCATCAAGTGAATAAATGATGGTCAGAGACAATTTGCAGCATTAATATGTGAAGTAATTCTAGATTACGTAAAGGTTTGGATGGATAAAGTAGATTGTATAGAGTCAATTTACAAGGAGTATATAGATCAATAAGGAAATAATGCTGGTTTTACAGAATATTTAAAGCAGCAAGATTCCATCACTCAAGGCTTTGAAGAGAAGGGATTGTCTGACTGTGGAGTGCAAATAAATGGTTAGTTGATGATAATCCTAACAGAGAGATTACAAATAGAAAATGACTTTTACGTTGCTATGAAATCACTCTGAGTACTTGTCACTGTATGTTCAGCTGTATAATAAACTTCAGTTTTTAGCTTTTTTTGGTATTTGTGGTTCAGCAGAAATTTGAGAGGATTCTCCCTTGGTAAGGTTATATGCAGGGTTTTCACAAAGAGTAACCCCTGCACCAGTGTTTGCTGTCTTTCTCTGTGTATTCACTCTCTAAAGTCTGTGGGAATCTGGTTTGGAGGCTTGTAGGTCTGAACTATCAGAATTAATCTTGTACTTTATTATGTCACTGTAATGTGTGCTGTGTTCAAGCACAAGTGACAAAACCCCCAAAATGATAGATGGGGGGTAGCTGATGTGAAATAGAGCCAAAGTTTCCTTTCTGGGAGGGTGGTTCAGTTGAGAAAGTGGCTGGTGCACACCGACTGCTTGTTTCTTATTCACCATAATGAAATAAAGCCTCTGATCTCATAGGGGAAGAAAATAGCATCCACTGGGGTAATCAATATTATATTTCCTGTTCTGTTACAGAGATACCAAAGATAGCAGTAGTGAGTCTCTGTACTTCTGAAACTGCAAATAGTAATAAGTGGGAATAATTTTTAGATGTTCAGCAAGTAATGTCAGAGGAGCAGAAAACCTAAATCTTTATAGGCTCTACATTTGTTTCCAATGAGTCAGAAAGTAAAGAGCTGGGATTTTTTTTTTTTAAAAAAAAGACCAAAAAAAATAAAAAAAAGGCAGAACATGAGTTAGTCTGTAAAAAAGCTAAATAGCATAGTCACTTGAGAATGATACTGGCACTTGTTTGTGTTATCCTACAGCTTTGTTAGATCTTTTCCCAGAGGAGAGAAGCTACTGTGACTTTATTCATAGGAGTATCTTGGTTTTAGGTGGTAAGGAATGCAGCAGCCTGTATTGCTCGCTGTTCAGTCACTGTGGTTTTGTTGTATTTGCATAAAGTACAGCTATTTCAGACTCCATTTTTGTGACAGCCTACTGCTTCCTGCTTATCATAGCTTAGCAGAAGGTGGCTGAATATATTCACATGCTGTAGGGAACAGAACTCACTGAGATAAGTCTTGGGGGGATATCATTGGATTTTGCTAAGTAGGGTAACAAAGCTAACATCCACAGGTTTTCTTTTGATTTTTCTCCCATATCTGGGATTGTAAGGGGAAAGATTAAAGATTAATTTCCACATGCATTTTTCATTTTAGCATGAAGCAAAACGTTCAGTCCTGTGAATCTAAAAATGTGTTATAGTAAAATATTTATCTAGGTCTTGCTACTGGCCACCTTTGACTGTAGATAATGTGAATTTGCTTAACTGGTAGAAAATCAGATGACTGAGGAAAGAATAATTGAGAAGTGGACAACTGGAAGTTTCCCAAGTACAGTAAATAAAAACATATTATAATTGTCTTCCTTTATACCTTTGATATTAAAATCTTTCTTTTTTGTGAATAGGTCCTGATCAAATTAAAATGAAAGACAGAGAGTCAGAAAAGGAATCTGAGCGTTATGAGAAGATAAATCATAGTTTATGCATTACGGAGTCATTTAATCTAGCAGAGGAAACAGAAAGGTATGAAAAAAGGACAACAAGGCGTGTTTGGCTTTGAGTTACAAAGATTTAGAGTAATGGTTCCAGTCTATTTTAACAGGATTCGGTGCTTACAGTAAGCCAGCTTAAGAACCCTGATAATTATGACTGTTTTCTGTTAAAATGGGTAGTATTAAACTTGACAGCATCCATTTTATATCTTTTATTCGACAGGGCTCACTCTACTCTTGATGATATTTTAGAAAGAATGCTCCATGCAGTTCCTGGAGATGAGGAGATCCAAGAGGAGCCTCAGGGACATGCTCTCGGGTTAGCTGATAAATTTATGAACAAAGTATCAAGTTGTTTATGTTCTAAGTACCGACCTATGCAGGGCTTTTTCTGAAAAAGGGTTGTTGCTGCTTAGAGTAGTGTGTCAGGGAACTGGCCTGGAGACATCAATCTGAACTCTCCATACTAAATTGAGAGGGAAAAGAATATTTTGTTAATATTTCCTGTAGGTGGAAAGCAAATACTTAAGTAGACTTGGAAGGCAATGCATAGTCTTCACAGAAATCAGAGATAATTTGACAGAATGGCAGATTTTTTGAGATGGAGAAGAATGTATGTTAAGAGAATAGAATCATGAAGGCTCTTTAGAAAAGACTTTAGAGTTTGGGAAGATGGACATATATATATGTATATGACTATAAATGTCATGGCAATATAGGAGGAAATTAAGAAAATGGCAGAAGTCATATATATATATCACTTTAAGGAAAATGTTTGTAGCCCAAATCACTTTAATTCTAAGAGGAAAAATGATCAGAGTCTAGTAACTCTGAACAACTCCACAGTAAATGCCAGTGAGTAGTCAGTCATAAGCCATTCCTAAGCTATATTGTGTGTGGCATCAGGATCTTTTTTTTTAATTGAATACAGAAGGCAAATACCATGATAACCAGGAGGATCTTGCCAACAGGACAGACCCATTCCTGCAGTAGATACACTGCCATCTTCATAAACGGCTCCATCCAGGGCCCACTCACCCCTGTATTCAGACTATTTACTTAACACTGGTGCATAAGGAATCGTTGGAGTCTGCCTGTGGATGTAAAAGCTAAAGCACATCTGTGGTCTAGAGACAGTTTGTTTGGGGGTTGGAGGGAGCAGGTGCCCGTTATAGATCAGGGTAATAATCAAAAGGCATCTAATATCTCCAGAGTGTTCTGTATTCATCCTGTCTAAAAAAAATACAAAAAATTGGGATGATGTACAGAACTCTGTCATTCAAGGGCTGCAAGCCTGCAAGATGCAGAAGATGCTGGAAGGAAGGAGGGAGTAGAGGAAGGCGGAGCTGGGGCCAGTGGCAGAGCACCAGAAAGTTGTGCAGGGAGTTCAGAAGGTCCTCTTGGTCTGTAAAGCTGCTGGATGCTGTGCTGGGCAGTATCACACTGTATTGTTAGCACTGAATTTGTCGAGCTTGCACAGGCTAGGTGTTTTGCTTTTCTTGATTTCCCCATCTGGGTGCTGTTTCTACCCTGTGCTTTTGCAGGAGAGGAATCCATTCTAGACTTAAACTCTCCAGAAACACTTGAAAATTATTAATTTTGGGGGGACAGCTGAGACTGCCAACAATGTGGGCCATTTGCCGGAGTTGTGGAGTGTCTCTCAGAGAGAGCAGTTTCCTCTGCTGATTCAAAAGCACTGGAAGACTCTGATATACTGCACCTGTGTCCTGTTCCATGCTCAGCCTCTCTGGCCTGGGCACCTGAATGCTCTTGCTCTAAGGACTTTGGTTCCTGTCAGCATGGTTTGGTACGTACCTGTGAGGTGTGTGCTGATGCCATCAAATCCCTTCAACATCTCTTTCGGTCTCATCTCCCCCAGCTTTCCTTTAATAGAAACTAAAAGTAAGGAAGGAGACACAAGATAAAAGTGTTTTCTCTGTTCTGTAAATTCACGTCTCCATTAGGAACTGTCAAAGCTGACGGGTATTTTAGAGCTGAAGTAAAAGGTTGCCATTTTCAACAGTTCTCAGTTAATGATGTTTCTTGTTACAGGAAGGGTACTGATACACTCGCATTAAGTTAATGTGCATTTAGTGCTATGCAAAACCTGTAACAGAACTGACATTTTGTCTGGGAAGAAAAAGGCAGTAGCTTTTTGTTTTCAGGCTCATGTTTTGATTTTTTCAGTGTGTAGCATGAGATGACCTAAAGGAGGCTGATCCTCAGTGTTGTGGGCATTTAACGCTGCTTCTGCAGCAGTCAGCTCTGCAACATATTTTGCTCTCCACTAAAGCACTCAAAATTTGAAATGTCCTAAATCACTAGTTACTTCTGGAAACGTTGGCGATTAATTTTTAAACCTAGAGATCTGATGTTAACATCATTGATTTTGTTCTTTGCACAGCATTAGCATATATGACCCTGTTTTCTGTCAGACTTCTAGAAGAACTGAGCTGGTAGGGATTGGGCTTTGGGTTTTGAAAACTGAATGATTTTCTGATCACAAAGAGGGTCCTGTGTAATGCACCCAGTAGCAACAGAGGTGAGGCTGGTTTCTGATTACAAGTGCAACTTAATGAACCAGATCTCTTGATCTGCAGCACTTGATTGAGCACGCTGCTTTGTGCTGACAAAACCAGAGTTTTCTCTCTGAAGTGTCGTGTGGCTCTATGTATTCTGAGTTCTGAGATTAATTTATGTGGATTTTTAGAGACGTGTCCTGAAGAGCAGAAATCCCCTTAGAGGAACAGCTGCCTTTGCCATTCAGGTGAGCCTCTCTGTGAATTAACTTGGGCTTTTGGTAAGACTCTTGTTTCCCACACCGAGGAGGTGAAAGGAACAATATGAAATCCCATTCCCTTCAACTTATAGTTTGATAATAGGGAAAAAAAAAAAAAAGCATAACATGTTTTCCCCTACAGGATAATTGTTCTGGATCAGAGCTCTCCTCCATGATTAAAATGGATAGTGAGTAAATTCTAATACATCACCTGCTTTCTGCTGTGTGTATGCAGCTTGGGATTGCAGCCCTTGTTGGCCACGTAAACAATGGTAAAGCTTGGACTTCTCTAACTGCTGCAGCAAGAACAGAAGAAAATCTACCTTGTAACACAGTTTGTACTGGTTTTCCACCATCCCTGCATGTAAGGGCAGTATCAATAGTATCTCTACACTGTTTTCTGAGTGTAACACCCTCACCAAGCTGACTGTGTGGTGGGTTTTTTCTGCTCATAGACTCATAAGCAAGAGAATTTCTTGCTCTGTTGCATTACACGGTTTTCAGTGTTACAGACAAAATGATTGTAATTCAATGGACTGCTGTTACCGCTCAGGCACTTCAATTTTTTCCATGCTGGAGTGTGGAGCACTGTTGCAGCCCATGTAGTCTATGTTTTTCCTTGCTCATTAAATTTAACAAGGTAATTTCTTGTTTTCTTTTTTCTTAGTGCTTTTGTGATTTAGTGTTGAACTGATTTGACTGATTAAGGAGATTAATTGCTGTGCAAAAAGCTAATGAGAAAAAGGCAGTGTTCTCCAGAGATTGCAAGTGCAGCAATACATTCCCTGCCAGTGTTAGACAAGGATATGAGAAAAATCTGGTCAGTATTACGAAGGTGCCTGTTGTTTAATTATACCACACTTTTGGTAGCCCTCATCCAAAAAAAAAAAAAAAAAAATCCCTGGATATAATTGAGCTTTTGGATTAGGATTTTGATGTGCACAGCAACTTCCTGTTTGACTTTTCTTGTGAGAAATACTGTTCAGGTGCAGGAGGTGTGAGGATTGTCCCTGTCCTGTTTTAGCAGACGCTGGGATTTCAGCTGCCTGCGGGTACCACGTGTTGCTTTTTTGTTCCTGTTCACGTAGGGCAATGCTGCCTGTCTGTAACTGTTAGTTAATTCGGTTTAATAATACTAATAAAAGTTTCCAAGGTTATTGTGCTGCCATGTGGTTCTTTTTCTGGTTTTGGAAGGTTTATTTTTGGTTTTGGGCTTGTGGTGTTTTGTTTTGTTTTTTAAACTTGTTATTAATTGTGTGTCCCATCATCAGACTGTCTGTACCACTAGATACCGATAGAGCTACTCCAGGGAAGATGCTGCAGACTGGCAGACTTTCTTCAGAAGTGGTCAGATAAAAACCTTTCATCCGTTCAGTGATGTCACAGTAGTGACAGAGCTCAAGTAGAAGCACCAGCAGGAAGGAGGCTGCAGTTTGGGTTCTGCACCTCGGGTTACCAGCAGTGCCAGCACCTGGGAAATGGGGTCACTTCAGTGCATTACACAATTCTGTCCAGGCAAAAGTTTTAATATTTTCTAACCCGGGCTCCTATCAACCGCAGGTTTTCTCTGTGTGTGAGTTCTGTCTCCTTGCTGCAGGCAGAACTTTATATTCTTGACAGAAGCTGCTGGAAGATCCCACTTCAGCTCGGCCCGGGGCGGTGCAGAGCGTCGTGTAGGTGGAGCCTGTCGCAAGGAACGGAGGGTAACGGCCAACGAGGCAAAAGTTAAATCACAATTTATTGTGTGATTCTGTCCTTAGTGGCTGGTGACCCATAACTGACAAGTAGCCGAGGGTCATTCCCTCGAGGGACAACGACGTTTTGTTGTTCCATCAACTCAATTAAATAACAGTTAATTAAAGCTTGGAGGGCTGCAGCAGCACAGCCGAGCGGAGCAAGCACACGTGTGTTTTTACATGCACACAACTGTGAATCGTTCTGGTTTGCAACATTTGAAATCTCAGCTTCCTGGATTTCTCTTTCCATTTTATCTGTCAGACCAAATGGTGAGCAGACTGTGAACCATTTCCCTATCTTTTTTTTAATCTTAATGTGGGGAATTTTTATTTCTGTTGGTAGAGAGCCTTTCAAGTAGTCCCATAGCCTGGCTGCTCTCCTTATCGAGGCCAGAATGCAGCAGTTTTCAGATTTCAGTTTTTCAGCTGCTTGCACTTTTCCAGATTTAAGTTTAGCATGAAAGTAAATCATCCTAATAACATAAAGCAAGGACACAAAAGCTGTAATTAACAGCAACAATTAAACAAGGACCAGCAACAGACAGCAGAGATCAGAGGGACCCATCTAATGTTGCTTTTCAGCTTCTCAGAAAATAAAAGGCTAATTAATGAAATTAAAACAATGTTACTGAGCTGTTCCAATTCCTCCCTGAGCCATGGGCCTGCGAGCCACTTGCAGGTAGGAAAGGGAGCAGAGCAAGGGAGGGCAAGGCTGGCGGTGAGGACAAGAAGAAAAGCAAATACTTGTTCTCTAAGCAGCTGTGTCTCAGCTCCCTTGTACCTGTCATTGTAGTGGTCGTGGTTTGGGGCTTTTTGTTTTGTTCTTGGTGCTCAGATAGAGAAAAAAACCCCTCAGTCTTCCAAATGTCACCGTAACCGGTGCCAGTCCACACCGGCTCCTGCAGCCATTTAGTGAGGTTAATTAGCACTGCTCCCCTCCCGCCCCTGCTTGGGCTTGCTGCAACCGCAGCCCCTGCAGAAGGGCTGGAGGAGGAGAGGAGGGGATGAGGCGTGGTTCGGGATCGTCCCTGTGGCTGATGTGTGATGGGAACAACTGCGGAGGGGAGAGTGAGCCTTTAAATCTTGTGACTGGAGCTCAGTCCAGTCTGAAAGCAATGTAAGTGTTCAGAATCAAAATTAGAAAGACAGTTAACTCTGAAGGCAGACAGGCTGCTGATACCAAATTCCTCTCTTTAAAAATGCTAAAGCAGTCTCAGGGCATTGCTGTCTGTGGTACTAAATCTTGTGCTCAGAAGCCTTATCCATAGGCTCCTAAATCACATAAACCCTCAGCCTCTTGTATTTTTTTGAATTCTCATGCAAAGTTAATGAAACTTCAGAAAGACCAGAGTTTTGGGACTTTTATAATCCTTTGACTAATCTCACTCCCTCTCTCCACCACCAGCACTTGTGGTCCCTGTGCAGCCTCAGAGCACCCTGCTGAGACAGGGTGGGGGCCCTGGTGAAAGTGGGGGACAGGGACCCAGCGCAGCTACAGTGGTTTGGGGTTTTGCAGCAGCAAGAGATTAGAAAGTGGAGAATAAAGCCAAGCAGCACCCTGTGCTCTAGTTTAAAACAATCTGCTCCCCGAGTTCTCACCAGTCTCCAGCTCTTCCTCTCGTGTCTCCAGATCACTTGCTGCTCCATCAGAAAAGTCTGTGACGTGCTGAGCTCAGGTGCTGTGGGGAGATTCAAAAGCTGTGCTGCCAGCATCGACCTTTATTTTTTTTTTTTTTCCCTTTTTATTTTGAGTTCTCATTATAAATATTAACAAATCTGACAAAAAGTACACAGATAATACTGAAATACAAAAGTCTTTTAGGATGCAGGTTAAGGACAGTTTCTGCAGCCTTCACATGGTAGCAAAACATCAGTATCAAACATTTCACAAGGCCTGGCATGACGACCACCACTCTGCATGCAGCTGGGACGGACGGACCGTCCGCTTCGGAAAGACAGGGATACAAAGTGAAGGGACCCACACTCACACAGATCATGTCCTGCTCCACCTCAGCCATAAACCAGTTTCAGGGCAAGATGTGCTGAAACAAATGATAGATTGAAAGTAACTCTGTAAGAAAAGGGAGGCACAGCTCACCTGGTGTGCCCGCAGCTCTCCTGGAAGTTCAGCCCAAACCAGGTTTTAAGGTGCTGGACCCATGACAGACAGAGAGGATTAATGGGAACATCCTCCCCAATACGCTGCTGGTATTCAAATAAAATCCATGCATATCTATAGAACGCATTACAAATATTAAGTAAATTATTAAAAAAGCCCCTGTGAATGTTGTATTCCCTCCCCCCCCCATCAAATAAGATGTAACACAATCACCACTTTGAAAAGTAAACGTAGGTTTCCGGAGCTCTGATTGCTTTCCAAAAAATAAAAAAAAATCGGCAATACACGCACCCAGCTGCAGGGCTCAGAAGCTGTAGGTAATTGAGACCTGTGGGGAAAACGCAGCTCTTCCTCCGAAATCATGGTTTAAAGGCTTCAAAAATTTCTGGCAAGGTGCAGCATTTTGGACAAAGTTTTAGCTCGTCCTACCGGGCGCCGGCTCTTGTACAAACGTGCTGAAGTTGTGTTTGAACAAGAGCTGGGGCCAGGTGGGACGAGGCTGCAGAGACCAGTCGGAGAGGGTCAAGGAGGACAGGAGCTGGGATTATTGTAATAATATTATTATATTATTACTGTGCTGTACACAGAAGTTTGGTTTGGACGCTGTTTGAGGCAGAAAACGGACCCATGCTGACGGCTGGGTCAGAGCTGAGCATGGCTGCAAACACGGACGGCGGCTCGGCTCAGCGCCCGCCCCCAGCTTGGGTTTTAGGTAATGGCATGACTTGGAAAAAGGATGAGTAAGGGAAATGTGATAGAAAAATTTAGCCTGAAAGCCAGCTTTGGTAGAAAAACAGTCGTGCTGAAGCCTGGAGAGCAGCTGCTGTGAGGGCAGCACGAGACGGTGCTGCCGGTCCTGGGAAGCAGGAACGGCCGGCGGCTTCGCTGAGCTTTTTATTTTGCCCCTCACTTCTGCAAATGTGAAACCACCTGGTGCTGGGGCCCGCGGGAGGGGAGCTGTGGTCTGCACAGCACCTTCAACTTCCCATCGGTTAGTGGAGAGGACGAGCACAACATTTCTGGAAGAAGAAAAGCAAACGATCTTCCTAGGTTATCAGGGGACACAATCATTCCAACGGAGGAGCTTTAAATGCATTAAAGACTGTTTAGGCCCAAACCACAGAGACTGACAAACCACCAGAAATATGGCACAATTGCCTCGAGAAAACAGTCCCAGGTTTTAGTGATGCCTTTTGTTCATATGAGATACACAAACGGAGACTGATGCATTCATTTTTTTTTTTGCCACTGAATTGCAAGGCAGCGAGAAGGTAATTCAGTATAGCAAAGAGTTAGGAGAGGAGTCAGAACTGCAGTGCATGCAGGCATGTGGTGTCCGTGTGTGTGCACACGTGTGTGTGCGCATGCATGTGCATGCCCGTGTGGGTGTGAGCGTGTCGGGGTGCAAAGAGGCGTTTGAGAAAAACCTCAGGGGATGGGACCTGCTGAGAACAAACCGCCGCTGCCTTGTTCCCTGGGAAGGGTCTCCCTGCAGCCAGGCCCTGGCGTGGGGTGTCCCGCTCTCCCGGCTGCCCCGGTACCACGATCCCCCGTCTCCAAAGCCATAAACGAGAGAAGTCCAAAGGCTGTGGCCGGCAGAGCTGTGCCCGCCCGGGAGCGGCCCCGTGGCGCTCAGTCGCTGAGGACGGCCCCTGGCAGCTCGTTCGTTAGCGTGTGCCAGCGCTCGATTTTCTTGTCCTTGTTTTTCAGGCAGTCGAACCAGTGCTTCAGCCGCTCGCCTTTGGCGTTAATTCCTAACACGACTCCACCTCGAGAGACAGAGAGAGGGAGAGGTGGGCGTGAGCATCAGCCCTGCGAGGGATGCCGGGGGACGCCACACGGAGCCAGGTTATGGAGCCATCTCCCAGCATCCAGTGCCACAACCTGATGTGACACACGGGCAACCCCAGCCCGGCTTCCCCAGCCCCTCACGGCCGTGGTCTGGGACCTGCCCCGGGTAGTTTGTCCTTGTGCCAAGGGGCTGGACACTCACTGCAGTCGCAGCGGCTGTCAGAGCTACCGGGCACTTGTTGGCAATAAATCAGTGAACGGTAACAAAATCACAAGGAGCCTGGACACCTAACAGAGATAAATGGAACGTCCCCGCTAAACCTGGTTTTTATTCAGATGAAGAGATCTGAAAACAGAAGGGGAGCGGGGGACACACCTCCCTGCTCAGGTGCTCCTTGCGCAGGGGATGTCTGAAGCGAGGAGCAGCGGGGCCGGCTGCAGGAGAGGGATAAAAACAGAACTGGTGCAGGAGAGGGATGAAAGCAGAACAGAAACCCAGCACGAATGAACGTGGGGATGGAGAACAAACGGGGAGGCTGAAGAAGTGCAAAAGAACAGCAGATGAAAAAAAAGAGAGGCACAGAAGGTGAAGATAAAAATATTATAAAAGAGGCCAATGAGACCTTCCTGGAGTGCCCCACTCACCTATGAAATCGTTTGATTTTCCGATATCGTAGTCCCACACTGTGACTTCCAAGGTCTTTTTTGCCAGGTCACCGTGCTTTATCTCATAGCAAAACTCCTGTCAAGGAGCAGAGACAGAGTCAGGATGGGCCCGTGCCGGGTTCCTGCAGGGGCCGGGACCCCCGGGAGCGGGCTGGGGCTGGGGCTGTCCATCCTCCTCCTCGGGCTGCTGCCCTTTGCCACCCACAGGGAACTCAACCTTGACCCCTCACCTAACGACTGAGGTTGGGTGTTTGGGGTTTTTTTTTCCCCTTTTAAGTCTTGAGGGCTGGGAAAAGCCCCTAGATGAGAACCACAACGGGTGAAACCCCACCTCATTGAACTCGGGGTTCAGCGTCTTCTTCTTCACTGCTGTCTTATGCTTTGATTTCTTGTCTTCATCTGGTTTCAAGTAACTGCAACAAAACCAAGGCAGCCGGCTCACACGCAGGCCCCGTACCCCCTCGCAGGGAGGAAGGCAGGTGGGGCTGCCCAGGCTCCCCCCGGCAGCCCGGGAGGAAGGGTGAGCTGGGTGGCTGAGCCCCCCCAAACCTGCAGCTCCTTCCTCCCCTGCCAAAATGCTGGAGATGGCTGGAAGGAAGCAGCATTTCCCCACGTTAGCACAAGGCGCGTCGCTGGCTGCCATCAGAGAGCACCGATTATCCCATCTCCAGTCCCTAGGGGACACTGGCGCTGCACGCATGCTCCCAGCTTCCAAAACCAAACGTTCCCAGCCCAGAACCAGTCCAGACTTGGGACTGTGCGACCAGTCTGCTCATCCAGAGCCTTGCCAGGAGACAGCAACCACACACAGGGGTGTAAGAGGGAGCAGGAGCTGTTCCCTGCAGGTATTTTGCAGCACAGCAGCCGGCCCTAAAAGCAAAGGAGATTAAAGTGCCATCAAACGGAGAGGGCACCTAAGATCTGGGCCAGGCCAAAGTCAGAACATCATCATTTCGTGTTGGTGCTGCTCCTTTAAACACCAGTTCTGCTTCCTCGTTACACTTTCCAGATAATTTCATAATTAAAAAAATTAGGGCTTGTACCAAGAAGTTGATCTGCTCTGATTCAAGCCCTGCGGGTACAATCTACTGCAGGTAGCACAAGGGGGACCTACAAAATGACTGTGTACAACAACAGGAATTATGTTACTTCAGGGACTGAGCCTCCGATGAGCATTTAAAAAAAGCAAGAGTGGATTTTTATGTGAACACCTCCGCTCCTAAGGAACAATTAAATAGGAAAGCGAAAGCGTGTGCTGCTGGTAAACTCCATTACTGGCCTCCCAGGCACGGTTTATCCTGCCAGCTCTGCCCTAACAAATATCACCCCTGAAGGTGCCAAAGTTTGGGTCAGTGCACGTGGGATGGGTGCAGGGGGGCTGCCAGCCCTTCCTCACCATGCCCCCCCGCCAGCTTTGCAGAGAGCGAGTTTGAAAAAATGTTGTTCACCCAAAACCCTGCAGCGGTGCGGGGCCCCGCGCCAGTCTGGCTCTGCGTCAGCAAACCATCACCCTCCTCAGCATCCCTTAATAGCCCCTGGATGACACCGACTTCCCTGAATCATTTGGGTGACGCCGAGTCGCAGCAGCCCACTGCAGTCATTTTAATGGCTCTTTTTTTTTTTTTTTTTTTTTAAATATTGCTGGTATTTTTCAAAAGGAAGGTACTCCCCATCACTTACACTGGAAAGTGTCAGCGGGACCTGTAAATGTGCCCTCGGCTCTGTTAACCAGGCTCTGGAGCCTCCGGAGCCATGGGTTGCAATTAAAGTGCTGTCTGACCTAATTATACACACGTTGTAATTAGAGCCTTTCCAAAGCGCGGGGTGCTGGCCCTGCTGCCGGGCTGGGAGCTGGTCTGGGAGCGATTAATTACCCTGGGGAAGGGGGTGATTAGTTGCCTGTCCTCTGGGGCTGGGAGGGGGGATGCCCGTGCCCCAGTGCCACCAGCCAGGAGGGCCAGACCTGAGCCAGCAGCCACCCCCATCCCAGCAGGCTTCAAAGAGTGGGAAGTCTCAGGGATCACTGGGAAGGAAGGCAAAGGCGCCCGCAGGCGCTGAGCGAGGTCCAGAACCATCCTGCTGGGGTGAGACCCAGCACCCGCCGGGCTGGGGCCGTGCCATCACCAAAACCCAACTGTCCCCGTCTGCTTTGGGCCACCAAATCTGTCCCCAGGGCCACATCCCTGCCGCAGACCCTCTCTCAAGCACCGAGCCTGGCAGTGGGGCACCACGGCCACCCAGTCCCTGCCGAGCCGGCGTGGACAACGTGCTGCCCCAGCACGGGGCGGGCACGGCCACATGCCACGGGGCAGATCCCGCACCCACGTTACTCTGAAGCGCTGTAAAAATAATTGCTGGGGAATAACACGCTCCAGGCGAATGCCAGCTGCTGCCGTGACGCCCTCATTTGCATCTCCTAATGAGATCAATTAATTTCCACTGCAGGGAGAGAGGCAAGAGAGGCCAGCACGGCTTCTCTGAGGGCTGGCAGCGGCAGCGTCTCGCCCGGCTGCGGAGCAGGACTCACGTTTTGACGTAAGGGTCGGAGTAGCCGTTGGCGTCCATGGCGGCCAGGTGGGCGCAGCGGATGATGCCCACCAGCAGCCCCTGCTTCTGAGAGCTGTACTTGAGGGAGATGAGGATCCGGCCGCGCTCCTCCAGCGACTTGTCCTCTGTTTTATCTATCTGGAGGAGGGAACACACCCAGTCTGGGGGCTGCTCTGGGACACAGCTGCAGCCAGACACCCGCTTCCCCGGCACAAAGGACCCTCTCCCCATCCCTGAGCGTGTTTGAGGGGTCAAACTACCCCACGCTCCCACACGTCACAGGAGAAGCTGCTGTATCCGTGGGCCCACGGTGGGGGATGCTGCTCTGAACCCCCCACTCACCGGCAGCTGCTTTTCCAGGCAGATGTTGAAGTTTTTGGTCTGGTTGGGTTTGAGTTTCTTCAGCGGGATCCGCGTCTCCCCGATGAACTCGTTGTGGCGGAACTTGTCCTCATCGCAGACCGAGATCCTGCAACAAGCACGGGGTGAGCGGGGCTGCCCACGAGAGGGGAGGCGATGGCACGAGGGACGGGGCTGCCCCTTCACACTGCAGGTCCCCCCAGCAAGGGGACAACTTCGAGGCCACCATTCCCCAGAGCAGTGACCAGGCATGTCCTTTGCAGGCAACTGCTGCAGCCCAGCCAGGACAGCTCATGATGCTTAAATGTGACACCCAATATCTTGGTCTGCTTCACCTCCACAGCCAAGACCCGAGGTGCCGGGAGGGAGGATGGGATGGGTCTGGGGAAGCAGAGGGATGCGGGAGGCTGTGCCTGTGCTACACCACGTCTCCCAGCTCCATCACGCAGCCACCTGCGTGCCCTGACAGGGCCCTACAGTCACCATGGCCCTCTCTCCTGCTCAGACCTCATCCTGGCCAGGGCTCAGTGCCCCTCGGGATGGCTGTCACCCCGCCGGGGGTCGGGCTCCCTCCCGGGAGATGCTCACAAACCCTGAACATCACAACCCCGCTGTGTCCGACACACGCCCCAGCCCAGGCGCTGTCAGAAAAGCAACCCAGGGCCTCAAACACCCTAATGGCTCTTCCATTAAAGCATCAAAGTAATCGGTCACTAAAGCAAAACTATTCTGCCACCAGCCTAGCTGCAGTCTGCCTGGCCCTCCTCGGCTCTGCCTAAACCCACTCTCAGAGGTCACGGTCACGGCTGGGAGAAGCGTGTCCCCCCCTGCAGAGCTCCCTCCCCCCCCACCGAGGAGCTCGGGCACTTCTCCAAGTGTGGCAGCTCTCAGGGTGTCCCCTGGCGCTGGGGACCTGGCTGCCCGGGCTGGGACATGTTGGGGGTCCTCCACCTCCTCTCCCACCATGCAGAGAAGTCTGGGAGGGGTTTGCAGACCCGGCCTGCAGAAGGCATCAAGCGAAGCTCTCCCAGCCCCGCCGGGGTCCTGCGCAGGGCCGGGTCCCGTGACAGCAGCCAGCACCTGAGGGCAGTGATGGTGATGCTGAGCCAAGGCCGTTTTCTGAGCAAAAGCTATAAATGCCTTTCCCTGAGCTGGCAGCTAATGAGTCATTTCTCTGCTGCTTCCCAGCCTGCTCCGGGTGTCAGGAGGGACGACAGAAGAACAAAGTTAGTGCTTTCAGGGACGCTCTGCTCGCAGCTCCTGAAATCCCGGAGAGGGACCAGGAGGGTGGTGGCTGCCTTGCGAGGGACCAGCTGTCCCCCAGCAGCACTGCCTGGACCTGGGGACAGGGAAAGCCATCCAGTCCCCCTCCGAAGGGAGCATCCCGCATCCCACAGCTCCACCAGAGCCACGCAGGGACCAGCTGGGCTCCCTGTCCATAAAGGAAAGGCATTTCCCTTCCCTTCTCTCCTTTTTCCCCTTTTATAGAATTTTCCTGCAGTGTTTTCTTGTCCTTTTCCTGCCTGATTTTTTTCTCTCTCACACCTGCTCCCGCTGGTGCCTGTTTCTCCTGGGCAACACCTCTGCCTCCAGGGACCTACAACAAACGGGACCTATTCAGGAAGGGGTAAAAGTAATTAGAGATAAACTGTGCCCTGCAATCCCTCCTCATGAACACCATGCCTCCGGCCTGTGCAGCACCCGTGGATGTTTATCCGTGGATGGGTTGACCACCCTCATGCTCACAAGTGACTCACAAGGCAGTGAGGGAGACACGGGGATGGTTCAGTCGTGTGGCACAAGGACCATCAGCCCTGGGAAGCAGCAGAGGAAGGGGGTTTGGAAAAAAATAATATGAGCGGGCAGACGGGGAAAGCTGCTCTCCAGAAAACTGTAGCTGGATGCAGCGTTACTATAGATACCCACAAAAAAAACCACCCCACCACAACAGTAAAATCCTCAAAGAGAATCTCAAATGCAGGCACAATATTTCCTATTTCCCTTCCTCCTCTCGCCTCTCTTCTAAAGAACAAAACCGAAAAAGGAGCAGCAGCAGCTCCAGACAAGAAGCAGCACTTGCCAGGCATGCACAACCCCACACCCATCTGGCCAAAGCTCTGGGGAGGGAAAGCAAGCGCACGGTGACGAAAGCTGGGCTGGAGAGGAACGTGGCCCTCACGAGGAGCTGCCACCCAGGGGGTTATTTTTACACCTGGCAATTGCAACGCGGTGCTGTCTCCTGCACGCTCGGGGGAGGCAGGGATTGGTGCTGGTTTTACCTGTTAAGAACATGAGTAACAAGATCTTCCCCCGACAACGTCTGGATATGCCCCAGAAGCACCACGAGATATCAAATGCAACGTCCCACTTGCTGTGAAGCCCCAGGATGGGCAGAAGCCCTGGGAGGGAATGAGTGGTGGCAGGGAGAGCATCTCCAGTGTGGCACTGGAGTGGCTGGAGAGCCCCACTGAGCCCCATTTCACTGCCCATGGGACACGGGAAGCCCTTTGCTCCCACCTTAGCAAGTGGCCCTGACACCACCAGCCCCTTGCAGCATCCTACAGCCTAGAGACCTCCAGCTCAGCCCCGGGCAGCTGCCAGCCCCAGCATCCCCCCCGCAACTCCATACAACTCCTTCCGCAGCAGCCAAACCACCACAGCTGCCCCCCACCGAAGGGCAAACCCTTCCCCGAGGGAGAAAGGTGACAAATCGGGGTAGTGTCGGGGCCCACAAGCCCTGACCTGCTGCAGAATGCACGTCCCCCTCGTCCCCCGGAACCGGCAGCGTCCCGGGCAGACCCACACGTGCTGCGTGAGGGAGGCGGCACAGCCCGGCACAGTGCTGGGGCCATGGCCATCCCCCCTGTCCCTGCTGACATCCCAGACCAGTCCGGGTGTTTGTGCAGAACCCTTGGGAGGCAGTTTTTGGCACATCAGCAAGACCTGGGAACTGCCGCTGTCTCCGAGCAGCACGAAGGAGCCGGACACATCGCCGGGCCTCTCCCAGCCCCATTTTCCCTCCGGCATTTCACAGCATCATCTCGGTTGGAAAGGACCTTGAAGCTCCTCCAGTCCAACCATTAACCTAGCACTGACCGTTCCCAACTCCACCAGATCCCTCAGCGCTGGGTCAGCCCGACTCTTAAACACCTCCAGGGATGGGGACTCCACCACCTTCCTGGGCAGCCCACTCCAACTTCCATTTCTGGCCACCTCTCAGGTGTGTCCCCACATTTTGTGCCCAGCCAGAGGTGGTTCAGACATGGAGTTTCGTGTCAGGCCTCCCAGTCCCTCAGACTGGCTGCAGTTCATCTTCACCAGGATGGTATTTTTGACTCAAGGCGGGCTGGCAGTGCCCTGTAAGTGAAGGCAGCAAGCGTGACTCAGAGGAGCAGGCAGCTCTGGCCCAGCCCTCCCTTTGGAAACAGGCATAAGGCAATTACACCGGCTTGAATTTTATTAGGAGTAATCGATGTGATGGAATTTTTATGCCTTGGGTTAGAAAATCAGCTCCCTGACAAACAGCAAGAGACGCCTCTGGCAGCCACACTCACCTGCCATCCTGAGCCCTTTAACTCAAACATCACCCCTCCCTCGTCTCTCTTTATTAAACCCCATCCCTTGAGCTCGGCTTTTGATTTGACACCTTCCACTGAGGGGGTTCTGATCTTTATGTTAAGGGCAGTGAAAACCACCTTGGAAGAAAACTAAGCAGCAAATGAACAATCATTGCTCATTAAACTTATTCTCCCTCCTACTCAGCCCGGGCTCCTGGGTTACAGTCCTGACTCACGGCGCAGCTCGAGCAACCCCGCTCCGCTGACTCACGACTTCTGCTCACACACACACACTCCTCCGGCCTCTTTCCCACCGTGGAAAGAGAAGAATGGGGGTCACTGAGGACCCTTCTCCACAACGTGCACACACGTGATAGGCAGCGGAGTCTGAAGATGTATCTCATGTATCTAAGATGCTTTATGGTCCCTATAGCAACTTGGGAGGCTCTCGATGGAGGAGCGGACGTGCAGGTGATGTCTGCTTGGCTTAAGGACAGGCAGTGCCTGGAAAGGAGAGAAAACAGAAAAAGGTAGTGTCCTGGGCCTGTCCAGCTCTCCTAAAACCGAAAGGAGGATTCAGTGTTGGGCCCCATCACAAAATGCCTCGAAGTCTGAGCACAGAAACCACAGTAAAATCAGATGAAATTACGAGTGTGTCTGCAGTTCTGGAGCAAACCTCACTCAGCACTTCTGGAGTAAAGCAATTTGGGACCCCAAATCTCTAAGTGTCTGCACTACGCCTATTAGACCTGATCTAATACTATTTTCTGAATAATGTATTTAATGAGTCATGATGTTTGTCAAACACATGATTAAACAAAGAATTTCTGGCATTCGTGGGCTAGCTATCATATGAATAATGCATCACTTTGCCAATATATCTGGATATGAATAATTGTATCCAGTATCTGGCCAGCTCTGATATTTATTATGAATACAATCTATTTATTGCATATTACATGTATTATTTAAATGTAGGCGATTGTATTCTGCCTATTCCAATTTCCCCTGCAGCATTTCTTTGCCTGCCCCCATCACACACCCCAGCTTCCCACCACCAGGGACTGTGGCCGAGCTGCTGTGGCAGCGCCGTGCTCAGACCGCAGACTGGGAGCAACGGTGCCTGCAGATGGGGACTGGGAGCGGGGGCTGCAGGTGGGATTTACCTCTGGTGCTGGCAGGGAGCCTGCCCCCAAGCCCAGCCAGCCCAGCCCTCTGAGTCCAGCATTATTTCGAGTGGCTCTGAACTTGTCTTCTCTCAGGATGGTGGGTGGTTTCATTGCTACTAAGCCTTGGGCTAGACTCAAGGATATTTAATTCAATGAATGGACGAGACCTTTCAAGATCCTCCCACCTGCTGCGTTTCATGGAATCTGAAGTATCTGGTGTTTTTTTGAGGAGGTGGATTCATTAACAAAATCCCGCTCGACAGTGCAATTAGCTGGGCTGCCTTCACCTCTCCTTCTGCCTTGGGGGTGGCCCTGCTTGGGGATGTGAACCCCAACGGCTCCCGGTGCTTGGGTCTGTCACAGCGAAGTCACTCAACCAGCTCAGATGAGGCCACAGGGGGATGAGGAGCAGCCTGTCTGGGCACAGCGTGGGGCTGGGGGGCTCAGGTAAGAGGGGATCTGTTACTCCGCTCTCCAGGAGGCAGAGGATGCCCCTACTCCAGCCCCTGTGATGAGGCAAATGCCACTCGTCCCCCCCAGGAGGGCTGCAGGCACTGGCAGATTGCCCCGTGCCAACACCGACCCATCAACCCAGTCCTGCCAAGAGCCCAGGTGGGCAGGGAAGATTTTTGGGTGCTTTTCCAGCTTTTCCACTGCACCACACACTCTCCAGGCAGCAGGGGGGCAAAGGCTGGTGGCAGCTTTGATCTCTGTCGTTATTTTTACATTAAAGAGACTCTGCAATCGTGTTCCCTGCCCCTCCAAGAATCTCAGCACAAGGAGGCACCGGGGAACGATCACCTCCCAGACCGAGGAGAGCATCACTCATGCTCTTTCAACTACCAACAGCTGCCTTGTAGGAGCTTTGCCCGATCAGTGCAAGAAAAAACAGCATCCCCACAGCTTTGAAGTCGGGTTTTCCTGACGGAGGAGGAGATATTTTGCCAAGGTGATGGGTGGGTGAAGGGAAACAGCGAAGGCAGGACAATACATGGCACGAGAGATGCTTCCTGCAGGAAGCGGCACCAGGAGGGTGAAGGGCCAAGGCCACTGCTGTTATGGAGAGGCTCGTGGAAAAGAAACAGCTCAACCCACACCAAAATAAAAAAATCTTCAGTGAGCCCCAGCCACCAGGGACCCCAGCCCATCCACCCTCCTCATATAAACCAAAGATCCCTCCCCAGTTGGGCAGCAAAGACACAAGTATCTAAATGAGGAGGTGCAACATCTCCCAGCCTTGCATCCTTCTACTCGATTAAATATCCAGTCTTTGAAAAGAAGAAAGTCCAAGCAAGGAATTAAACTAAAAGATGGATTTTTCTACCTTGTGGCTAGTTTGCAAGAAGTCTCATGTCATCTAAACCTGCCTCAGGATAAATAAAATCTCCTTTGCCAATATCTTCAACCACAAAGATGGAGAAGAGAAAAAAGGGGTCTGGGGAATTGCTCTTAAGGAAAATGAAGACCACTTGAACTTCAGGCTCTGGATCCCCCATGCAAGTTAAGAAATTGAGCCAGGGTGCTCAGGAGCTTTGTTTTAGCAGGGGAATTCCCTAGGCCATAGGCAAGAGTTTGAGTTCCCACCTGAAATTCTGCCCGAGGGTGCACAGAGAGAAGCCCCGAGCGCAGGGGAAGGACACGGGGCCACCAAGGGTGTCCCAGCACCCACCCTGCAGTGAGCTGGTTTGGAGATGGGACCAAGAAATGTTGTTTCATTTGAACCTTTACACGCCCATCTACGTGTGGGACATTTTTTAAAGGGATCAGACAGAGTCCTGACTAGAAAAGTTTTTGGGGTCCACACAAGAGAAGAGGCTGAAACCTCCCCTGGGGAAGACCCACCACAGCCAGGGGAGGAGATGGCCCACATGACAGGTGACAGCCCCGCAGCAGAGGTCCCAGCTGGGAAACCTTCTCCACCCAAAAGTTTGTTTCCGTAATTCTTCTCTGGAGTGGTTTCCAGGCAAGCCAGAGCCACAAGACTCAGCCCTACAGCAAGTTCCATTTCACAAACTTCACTTTTCTGCTCACACAACCTTCCCAGGGAGATGATGGAGCCACCTGAACCCTTCTCAAAAAAACATAACATCTACCCCAGAGTTTGATGGATTTTAGATCATCTTTGGCGTGCTGATTACCATGGTAACACCGAGGATGTGATTCCCCTTTCTGCCCCCACGCAGGAGAGGGCTGGTCCTTCCCTCCAGCACGGGTGCTGCTGAGGTGCCCAAACCTTGAGCCTCATGAGCGCCGGGGCAGTGGGACTAAACCCGGCAGGATGGAGCCCACTCCATCTGGATGCAGTGCCAGACCCCAGCGCTATGCTTGGAGGCAAGGTGGGGATTCACGTGGCCCCTGTGGCACTCCTGGCCACCGGCCACCCTCACGGCAATGCCATCACGGGGCTCACTGCCTCCATGGGGACAGGCTCCAGCAAACCCTACTGGCTAGCTGCAAATGTCGATGAGTCAGAATTGCACTTGGATATTCCTCTCCGTGCAAGAGAGGATTTTGATCTGTAATTGTCACTAATTCACTGGGGTCGGCTGCTGGCAAGGAAACTTCAGCTGCGAAGCGCAGCCTTCGTGCAGAGCGCTGGAGAGCCTGAGAAACTCCCTGCAGAGGCAGCTCTGATGGGCGTGAAGGCGCAAGATGGATGGTTCTGATGGCACGAGGAGACACCAAACCCCAGGGACACTGCCCCTGCACATCAGAGGAGGCTTAGAAGGGAGTTTCACCCCCTGCAGAGCGCCCAGCTGGGAACTTGCCCAGGGCAACCGCATGGATGGTGAGCCCCAGGCTTCCCTTGCCTCCCTGGAAAAGTGCCCTTTGAAGCTACTTTGGCTAACGGGCCATTAACTGACCTTGTCAGCAATATCCTGAGCTCCCTGTGGAGCTCCCAAGACAGAAATGCTGTCTCTGTTCAGCCACATCCCCCCCACAGAGCGAGAGGTCCCTGTGCATCACCCCGGGGTCCTGCAAGCGGGGTGCAGGGGTCTGTGCATGGTGTTTAGATTTGGAGGGGGCCCAAGGAGCCCCGTGTGCCGAGCGCTGTGGGAGCCTGTGGCCACGCTTGGCTCCCTGCAGCACCCAGGGATTTACTGTGAGGGGGGTGAGGCCCTGGCACAGGCTGCCCAGAGAAGCTGTGGCTGCCCCCTCCCTGGAAGGGCTCAAGGCCAGGTTGGACGGGGCTTTGGGCAACCTGGGCTAGTGGAAGGTGGCCCTGCCCAGAGCAGAGGGGTTGGAACTGGATGATCTTTAAGGTCCCTTCCAACCCAAACCCTTCTGTGACTTCTGTGGGGAGAAGGACAAATCCAGCCTGGCCCACGCATGCGTTTCTGTGTGTCCCCTGCCACTGAGCATCCCCCACCTTCCTGCTGCCTCCCAGGAGAAGGCAAGCGCAGCCCTTCCCCAGGGAGAGGCAGCTACGAGGGCTCCAAAAAGGTGGGGGTCAAGCCCTGCTGCTCCCTGGCACCTCTCAACAAACAACTCAGCTGAACATATCTCTCCAAACCGATTTCCACACTTGGAAGAGGCTGAAAACTTCAAAGCCTGGAGTGAAAAAGTAAATAAAATAGCCACCAATAATAATAATAAACCAGACGGTTTTCAGCCCAACAAGCCTGCAGCACTCTCAGCATGACTAATATTTTCCATGTGAAATAATAATCCGTGGTGCTAAATTTCTCATCTCTATGCACAAAGCAGACAACAGGTAGGCTCTGCCCAAATTCACCTCTGAGCAGGACCTTTTATAAGGCAGCTTTGCACTCTTAGAGAAAATAATAAACTCCCAGGGTACCTGTAAATCAGGAGGGTCAGATTCCAGCCACGGAGCCAACAAAGCCCTGAGTCCTTAAAGCAGGATGCAAAATCCTCCCTTGTTTGACAGCAGATCTTACAGCAAATCCTCCTGTGTAGGGGTGACGGAGCGACGGATGCTGCCCAGCACCCTCCCCGGGCAGGATCTGTCCGCAGGCTCTGGGTCACTCCCTGCCCTCACCCAGGTGTTGGATGGTGGCCGAGGCACAAAAACCTTTGTATTCGCAGGGGTCTGCCCCCCCCCAAAGCAACACTTCCAAGCTTGCATGACCCCACCACGCTGCCCCTGCCCAGCGCCAGCTCCACGCAACAGCTCCCAGCGCCCGGGAGATGCTGCCAGGAGATGCTGAATGTGCAGAGACGGAACCAAACTGAGAGAACAGAATAAATACATAGAAACGCTCTCCATTTAGTTTGACAATAATTCACGGGTGCCTCTAGCTTGCTTTCAAAAAAATCAGCCTTGAAAAGGGCCCAGAGCTTTCCCAGGGAGATTTTCTCAGCAAGATGTGAACGCAAAGCCTTAAAACGAGCCCGTGAGAGCTGGGCACAAAGAGGTTAAAACCAAATAACAGCACCTCTGCAGGCAGGAGCCCAGGGAGTGAGTTATGAAGTTAATGACAAAGCAGGACCACGCTCCTCACAGGCTGTTCCAGCCCAGGCTCCCCATAAATCAAGCGTTGGCCACCGCAGGGTGATGGATGCGTGCAGGGCATGTGCACAAGCCGTAGGCTTTGGTGGGTAACAACTCCACACTGCTCTGCCAAAAGGAGCTCCCAGGACCATTCTGGGGGGCTGGGGATCCCTGTGAGCTCTCCCGGGAAATCGTCACTGGGGTGAGGAGGGATGTCTGGGGTGGCCCGGAGGGGAGGGGAAGGGACAAGACATGCATTCCCCCCCAGGGGCCAGGCTCAGCACCCCGCTCACCCCCTGCCCCGGGGCCCTACCGCAGGGTCTTGCGGATCATGTCCTCGTCGGTGATGCCGTAGTAGGTGAGCGTCTCGTTCCAGGTGGGGTTCAGCGTGTTGCGCAGCGTTTTGGTTCTCAGCTTGTTCGCCTGGAAAAGCAAAGGAGATGCTGGTCAGTGGGACCTGGCCCCAGGAGATGGTTTGTGCACCGATGGGCAGGGAGAGGGGAGAAAAGGAAGCACAGTTTGGAGACGAAAGGGCAATTGGTGCTGTCGCCCTTCTGCCCCAGCACCATAACCAAGCCGGTCCTCAAGGGGGTGGCCCAAATCCACCCCGAGCGCAGCGACAAGCAGAGGGGCAGAGACAGAGCAGCTCACTGGCTCATTGGCAAAGCAATCCAACCCCACATCCCACATGCCGGGAACAGCCAGCAGAATGGGAACCTTGGCAGAGCGCAGCGAGAGGACGGGGATTTCATTTATGCAGCAGGAGAGAGAGAGAGAGGAGGGGGGAAAAAAAATGTATTTTCAGGTTCATTAAAAAATACCAATTTGCTGTTCTGGCTGTTTATTTGCATTCCTGCTCCTAGCACAGCTCCCGTTCCTGCCTGACTCAAAATAACTTCCTTGATATGCATTTTGTTAGCACTGGCAACTCCTTCCAGTGCTGCAGCTCTGCAGAGTGGGAGGCCAGGGACAGCAGAGCTGCTGTAGCCGCTTGTGTCCCCACCATGGAAGGGGCATCCTGGCACACACACACCCCCCCCAGGTCAGGGGACATTAATCTTCTTACCCCCTGAGCCACCCCCTTCTGCTGGGGACAGCAGAGCAGAAGCAAAGGGCCGCACGCTTCAGGGTGGGGCTTCTCCATCAACCCTCCAGCCTGGGACAGCCTGACAGAGCAGCTATTTTCCCTCTAATAAGGTGTGAAGTCAGAAAGTTCAATCCCTGCCTCAGCCACTGCTGGGGGTAAGGAACTCTCAGCAAATCAGTACCTCAGAGTTGTCTCGTGTGTCTTTACGGGAAGCTGCTACGTTCCCTGTCTTTGGTTCACCAGTCCTGAGCTAAATGTGAGCGGGATGTGAAGCCTGGAGTGAAGAAAAAAGTTTGTGCTCGCAGTTAAGAGCAGGGAGTCGCCTTGTTGGCACGTCCTTTCCCCACCAAAAACACCTCAAACACCCAACATCTTCCAGATCAGCCAGACACGGCCACGAGCCGGAGGAGCTGCCGGTGCGGCGGAGCCATCGAGGGGCCGTGGCACAGCGTCTCACTCCCAAACACTGTGCGGAGCAGCTGCTTGCTCTGGGTTTGATCTCTCAGAGACAGAGGAAGCCTCTGTCATTTGTGCTGTGCTTTCCAAAGCCATTTCTGCCTCAGGATAACGTCTGCTGAGGGGTGACAAGGGCAGCAGGGAAAGCTGGGACCTGGGGGTTGGGAAGGAACGTGGGTTTAGCCAAGGGGGTAACGTGATGGGCATCACCCCGCAGCTAACGCTGCGCTGGGCAAGGGGCACGACCCACATCAGAGGAACTGAGCTCTGGGAGTGTCTTCTTCTCCCGTGTGGAATGATTTGGTAGTCAGTAACCAGCTCTGCATGAGGCGAACAGACCCAACCCTGCTGCCCACGTGCCCGGCCTGGGCTCTGCCGCAGGGGCCTGACTGCCCCGAGGCGGGGACAGAAACACCCGGGGGACGTGGGGACCGTCCTGCTGCTGGAACGGTTGTACAGAAACACCCAACCCAGGACTCATCCACGATCCCCCAGATCTGCTCACATCTGCCACAGCAGATTTGGGCAGTGCTGTCTGGAATCAGGGCACAGAAACAGAGCAACCACCGAGGCAGAGGGATGGGGGGGCAAGGAGAGGGTCCCCCCACAGCTGCTCCGGGCTTGTGGAGGCTGCAGCTCCTGTGCTACCCTCAGCTCAGAGCTTCCCTCCCTCTTCTCTGGTCTCCATCACCTCCAGCAGAAATGCTAATCAATGCACTTGCAAAACATGGAAATGACATAATATCACTGATGAAAATGCTCCTGGCTCTCCTATTTCCAGCGGAACTTGAAATGTGGTTAAAAACTCCCTCGAACGCCCTGAACATTATGAATTAATTCAACTGAACCGTAACAAGTAAATATACCTCCCCCAAAAAGGTCTTTCCTTTAGTGTAAAATAAGACTGCAGTTAATATTCATAACACATACATTTAGCATTTAAATTCAACATCCTCATCAGTTACACCAAGCTCTCACTACACATCAATATCTTTAATTACACTTCTCTCCAGCAAGTGCTGAACCTAAGTAGATGGAAATATTTCCCTTACGATTTATATTCTGCTTTATTATGATCTGAGGGGGTTTAAATGCAAAATAAAAAGGGGGGGTGTGTGGAAAAAACCAGCTGGTTTGTTTATAGATCCAGATCATTTCACCCAGTGCTTCCCAGGGGCTTCTGGAGTGCAGCGTTTGCACCTCCTGCTCCCAAAGGTGAGGAGTCAGGGCTGGCACCCGGCTCCCAGGCAGGGATTTACCAGGGAGGCACCTGCTACCCCTGCAAGGATGGATTTAGCCCCAGTTCTTACCTCCTGCTGCTGCTCTCTCCTGCTCACCTGAGTGAGCGCCGGGCAGGAGACTTCAGGTCTGGCTGCAGCAACCAGCAGCCCCTGGGTGAAAAGCTGCTCCCTGGGGAACCTCCCAGCTCTGATTTCCAAGGGAAAGGTGCAGCCCCCAGGAAGAGAAGGAGAAGCAAAAATGTGTCTCACCTTACTGGCTCCGGGAAGCAAGTGCAATTTGACGTAGGGATCAGCCAAACCATTATGGTCCATCGGCTTCAGGCCCTGGGGAAGCAACAGCAAAAAGCAGGAGTCAGGACACCCACGAAACGCTGGGTGGGGGGGTGGCTTTGTGCAGCCCAGCTACCGATGCCCGTTTCCCTGGGATGTCATCTGTCCATGAAAGAACTGCAGAGTTTCCCTGGGATCAGGGAAGGAGGAGAACACGGTTGGTGCAAGATCCGGGCTGCGCAGCAAAAGCCGAGCACGCTCGGCGTTCAAACGTCGTCTGCGGTTTGTGCTGAGGAGGGGCTGTGGGAAGGCTCCTCACCTGCACCTGGCGTCGGCCGCAAAGCACCTCTCTGCTCTTCCAGCAGCTGACTCTGACACCCTGATCACAATTAATTTGGGGGTTAAGTATATCAGCGCAGTGATTTTCAAGGTTTAAAATTACAGGGTTTTGTCATTTAATAATTGCTTATGAGCAAACATACACCTCTGCTGTTGTGGTGTTACTTTGAAGCGCTCCCAGAGGGTGTGATAGCACCTACCTACTCTTTGTTATTAAGGCACAGCTGAAGGAAGAACAGCTTTCAGGCCAGTGGGAGGCTGTCGCCAGCCGACTGCCACGGCGTTTGCAGGGAAATCTGGGGGTACCAGAGCACAGACACAAGGAAACACTCGCTGTGGCCATTCCTGATGATTTTTCTATGAGACCCTCACAGGTTTTAAAGGATGACGGGGATCATGTCAGTTATAGCGATGCTCTGAAGTTGATCCTGCTTTGGGGAGAGGGAGGAGACAAACCCGCTCCTCTTCTAAACAACCAGAGGGCTGAAAATTATCCAAGGGTGATGCACAAACCCAGCTCAAAGCCATTGCTGCACAGACTGCATGGAAACAAACTCCATGGGGAAGGGAAGCAACGCAGGAGCATGAAAAACGGAGCCTAATTTTTACCAGTCCTAAGTGAGAATTAGAATGGGTACATCATGTAAATCCTTGGATTATTTCCAGCCTGACCCTGGGATCCCTGCAGGAATTATTTCTAGGCTGTCTGAAGGCAATCCTCTGCCTGGATCAGAGGAGGGTTTCTCTGCAGAGGTACCCGTCCAACCCAGGCATGGGAGCCAGGCTGGGTGATGCTACAGACTTGTCACACCCTTTGGGTGATGAGCTGAGTATTCGGTGCCCAGGATTAATGAGTGTGTGCAGCTGCCAGGGATCCACCTGGCAGGAAAGCATTCGTATGGGCTGCTGGTGGAAAGGCTGCGTGCGATGAAAATGTAATCACCAAGGCCTGGGCTTGGGCAAATCAAAGAGAAAAATGCCAGGGAAATCGCTTCCATAATTTCCACGTATGATAAACATACCCAGCTTAACCCACAGCGCCCAGGCAGCCCCTTGGGATGCCCCTGTCCCACCCCTCCCTGCTGTGCACAACGTGGTCGAGGGTCCAAGCTGCTCCTGACCTTGGTGAGGGCTCCCCTTTGGAGACAAGTGCACTGCCCCGGGGCAAGGGAGACCAAATGGTGCCCAGCAAAGAGGATTTTGCTTCCAAAGCAGAGCCAAAAGGATATAAATATCAGCAGCGAATGGAGGCTAAATGGCTCTGCTTTATCTGCAGTGCCTCTCAGGTGACGTCCCCGGCCCAGCGGAAGGGGAAGGCAGCAGGTCGGGAGGATGGGAGGAAGATGGTGGTGTTGGCTGAGCCTCCACGGGCAGATGGGGCAGCAAGGGGCTGGGCTGGCCCCCAGGCTCCGGGTGGGCACACGAAGTGCTCGCAGCCGAGCAAAGCGAGGGCTCTCCCCAGCCTCCCGCGGCAGAGCTGCCCCACCTGCCCGACGCTGCGCAGCAAATGAAATGAGAAGCAAGCAAACAAATTCCCATGAAAATGGATGGAGAAAGGCAGCTCTGTAATTCACCCATCAATTCAGTTCAATTAAATTACCTTCTGAGGAGGCTATTAAAGGCTTTTTTAATAGATGCGCTATGGAAGATGGAGTGACAGGAGCCCTGAAAATGGCTCCTGATGTCACATCTACCTCCCTCCCATGTCATTCGATATGAGTTTGGCACAGAACTGTATTTCACATGAGAGCATTCCCGGTGGCTCTGCCCTGCAAAGCTGCTCCCGTGGGAGCTCACCCCTCCCAGTGACTCGCACAGGAACCAGCACCATTGCTTCCCCTGCGTGGAGGGACCTCCAGCCTAAAGCCTCTCCGAGAGAGCCAGGAGGCAGGGGAGTGCCACAGGACTTGTACCTGGGGGCAGAGTCTCCCACTGGCAGCCCCAGCTCCAACCGGTCCTCCTGCCAGGACCAATTAACTGCGTATCATGGCACAGGAGATGGAGCTGAGACCGAGTTTCATTTTTTCCCTTCCTCTACCCAGCATCAAAATCCCTGCTGCAAACCTACAGAGACCGACGGCCCCGCTGCATCCCAGCTGCTGCCAGCTGCTCTCCGTGCCAGTGACATTTAGCTAATCAATAGGATTTAATTATGAGTCGGGCTAATCGGGCTGCCGATTTAACACCACACTAGAGGCATACAGAAATCACAGGAGATGGATTCGTTCCATCATTCGCCCCACGGTGAGCTCCCTGCCAGTGAGCAGGCTCCCTGCTGCCCAAAAACCAGCCTGGACACCTCTTCCCAGGCCAAGGCATCCCATTCTGAAATGGGGCAAACTCTGCTTCCACCCTGACAGCCCAGAGACACACAGCTTTGAGACGGGAATTTCCCTGCAGTGATAAATATTTATGAGTAAATCCATAAGTAATGCTCAGTGCAGACTTCCAGCACTCGGCTTCGGCTGGAAGCGGGGGAGCATCCAAATGCTCGGCAGGGTGGAAACTCCCGGGTGTTTTCTAGCCGTGGCCGCAGCCAGTGGTGCAAGGAGAGCAGCCCAGGTACGCTTGGCTGGGCAATGTCTGCCCTGCACGGCCTGCCTGGGGCCGGGAGCTGCCTGCACCGCTGCCTGCACCGCTGCCTGCGCGGCCACCTGAGGCTCGCCCAGGGCATCTTCCTCCCAAAAGCAGAAAAACCAACTGAGCTACAGGACAGCACAGCCCCACACTGTCTGCGCTGCCTCACACCCCTATAGATCCCACTATAGCACGTTATTATCTCGCTCCGTGCAGCAGGTCAGGCTTGGCAGGACTGAGCAGAAAAGGAGACCCTCGCCCAAGCCATAACCCGGCACGCCAGGGCGCAGACCTTGGTGCCTGCACGTTAATCACACCATTTTCTAGCACATTTTATAGGAAGGGGTGATGCCCAGCACAGCCTGGGGGGCAGGCAGACCGTTTCCCACACATGATGATACGGCCCAGCATAACCCTGGGAGGGCCCTCCTGCCCCACAGTCCAGAAACAGCTCCCACACCGCCCTGATTTATTCTCCCATCGATCCGAGCTGAGCCACAACGTGCCTGAATTCAGCCGTGCCTGAAGTGTGAAAGGCAGGGGACGGGCAGGGCTGCTGCCAAGACTGAAAGCCATTAGCACGAGGCGGCTGCTGGCAGCCTGCCTGTTCCTGCCTGCACAGGGTCCCGAGCTTTCTGCCAGCCAGGGAGAGGTGGCAGGAACACCGGGCACACCACCACAGCCCTGCTCCAGCCAGGGAGCGCTGGGGTTTCTTGGTTTCACCTCCCTGGCACCGTGATACCCCACAACAGCATCTGCTTCAGCGCTGGTGATGCTGCGGTTGCCTGGGGCTCGCACCAGCCTGGTGAGGGTGACAACCTGGTGCCTTCCAAAATCAGCTTCCTGATGGCAAGTCACCTCTATGGGCTATTAGGGAAACTGAGGCACCAAGCACCTCATTGCTGGTGTAATCACACAGCCTGGGGATAGCCCTGCAGCTACCAGCATCCACACTTCCCACAATAAAACAAACCTCCTTTCCTTGCCTATTCCAGCTCCATCCAAACTTGGGATATAGGCTGATCTGAGGGTCTGGAAACACCCAGCACCTCACAGATTCTGCTGTGAATGTACACCAAGAAATAACTCAGATGTCCCCAGGCACCCGGCAGCAGGGCAAACCCCCACGCAGAGTGGCTGTCCTGACCTCCTGCAGAGCAGAAAATTGGTGGCAAAGCGCAACGGATTGGATTTAACCTGCTGCTGGTGCCTCCAAGAGCCTCCTAACCCCCTTCCCACTCCCCAGGAGCCAATAACAGGACTCAGGAGGAACATCAGCAAATATAAAAGTGCTGGAGATTAAAATAAATAGAGAGAAGCAAAAAGATCTAAAGGGAGAGGGTTGTTGGGGGGGGGGGGGGCTTATCGAAGGGAAGAAGAAAAATACTTCTCACATGGCTGAAACAGTCCAGGTTTTAATGTCTGCTGGCAGCCACTAAGGCTCCAGGAGGTGCTGGAGTTGGGACATGTCCTGGGGGCACCTTCTTTAGGGGCCTGAGCCATCGTACCCAAGACACCAGCCAGGCCAGCCCCAGCCCAGGTCCAAGGGCAACACACATCCCACCACTGCAGCTCGTGTGCTTGGCCCCGGCACTCCCCAGGCACCACCACACCCGCTCTACAGCAACGCTTCTGGTGTTACACAGCCAACACCGGCTCCCACCGGCAGCAGCCGGGGTCCTGGCCCTTACCTTTTTGAAGTCAAGTTTTGGCAGCTTTCCCCAGGCGAGAGATGAAATGAGAGCGAGCAGATGGCAATGTAAATAAAAAGAGAAAAATGGGAGAATGAGAGCAGAATGGAAATGAACAGGACTCGAACACTTGAATGTCAGAGCAGCGAGGGGTGGGGTCTGCCCACCCCACAAGCAGGGGCGATGCTGGTGCCACGTGTTGCCCCCAGCTCCGTGGGACAGGGTCGGGCACTGCTATTCCCGTAGAGCTGGGTGGGCACGGCGGGGACCGGGGCTCTCCTCCATCAGCCCTGCCTTTGCTCTCGCTGCTGTTAGATGTATCACTTGCTGCTTGCAGGTCTCCTTCCTCCCCGTCTTCCACCCACTGCAAACCCAATTAGAAATCTCCTCCTTGGCACGGCTCCCGAGCGCACCAAGGGAAGCCTGACCCAGAGGCTGCCGGCGAATTCACGGCAACAGGCGGGAGGGTGGTGGGGAGGGAAGCAAAACCCACCGGCTGCCTCAGCCCTGCCCCGACAGCCCTGCCCAGGGAGCAGCACCAGGTCTGACAGGGCAGATGCCTCCCTGCTCAGCCCCAAAGCCAAGCTTTTGTGCTTGAGGTCTTATTGCAGACGGGGAGAACCCTGGGGTGGGGATGTGCAATCTCAGCAGCGGGTTCTGGGGTGGGGGCTACAAATAAGCCAGTTGCAGCTGGAGGGAAAAGGAGCATCCTACAAAGGCAAACAGCATGAGCCGATTCTCTGGGAGCTCAGCTCACAGCCCATTCTCCTGCAGTTTTTCCTGTCTTCTGTAAAAACCCTCCACCCCTTCCCAAGATCTACAAGGACTAAGGTCTTCTTCCACCAACCCACCACTGTCAGGGCCCAGCCGTGTTGTCCTGGAGCCGTCGCTGCTCTGATCCTTGTGCCAGATGAAGCAGAGAGAAACTGAGCAGCACCCAGAAGCACCTTCCAAGGGCCCAGAGGCAGAATCAGGACCTCAGCTATCTGTTTCTGCTCCAAAATGTGCAAAAAACCCCTAATTGCTTCAATCACGCAGACGGCAAAGGCGTTGAGGCAGAGCACTTTGTGGCAATGATTAGCAGCATTTAAAAGAGCCATTTATAAACTGACAGCCGGTCACGGCACCAAGTAAATAACAACATCGGGTTGGGCGCTTTTCTAAAAAGCATCAATAGCTGCAACCATCTCATCATGGGGATGAGCAGCCATCTCTATCCCACTGGAAACGCCCTGAAAGGCAGGGAGGGGAAGGAGAGGGCAGAAGCACTGGGTGTTGGGATGGATGTGGAACTGGCAAAGAGTTGGCTGCAGTTGGGGACACCAGAGCTCCTGGTGCAACCCAGGCATGGGGGGACACTCGGCCACCCCCACATGCTGCCCTCACTGCTGCATTTGCTTGGCACAGCCACGGCATCCGGGTGGCCTCACGGCAGGGCTCTGGTGGCCCCACAAACAGGACAGAGGTGGCCACCTCCAGGCAGATTCAGTCCTGCTGTTCACACGCCTGGCGCTGAGACGTACCTTGGCTTTATTGATCGTGCAGTGGAGTGCGTTGTTTTCTTGATCATAGAGCAAGCTGAAATCCAGCGTCCCCAGGGTGGCTGCAAAGGAGAAAAGATGTTATTAACCTGCGGACTCCAGCAAACACTGGCTCTTCTCCCTCTAAGCACAAAAGAAATGGATGAAGATGCTAAAGAAATGTCTGCAGGCATTACAAAACATAAAGCCTCCTCCTTGAGCCGGGTTACAAAACATGGCTTCATGCTGGGAGGCTGGTGGCCATCCCCACGTCTGGCCGGCAGGGCTGGCACAGCCCTGGGAGAGGAGCGAGAGGGATGAACGGCTGCGGCTCGCTCAGGCACTGCGGCCAGGCTTTGCCTCCGTGGGCTTTCACGCGGGTCACCCCCATCTACCAGCAGCCCCACTGCAGCCCTCAGCTCCCCATCCCCCAGGAGCTGAAGGCTCTTCTCCGGGAAGATCTGGGCACGGCTGGGACACAGCTGAGACCCGCTGTCGGCACATCTCCCCCCTCCAGCACCGCTGGCATTCCCAGAATGAGTGTTTGTGTACTGACACCTTCAAATAAATGAGCCACCAATGGGATCCCTTCCCAGCTCCAATTTGGCTGCAACTGTAAATTAAACCCAGTGAGAATGGAAATGATTTTATGGTTAAAATGAAAAACACCAACAGCTTTTAATCAGAGCAGCATTCCCTTATGGCATCCACAACCCAGGAACAGCAGCGATGGGGCAGCTCCTGGGATGGGACCGCAGGGAAGGGGCAGGAGACCAGAACAAACCAGAAGAACTGCAGCAGCGCAATTACATTTGATATGAAAAATTCTTTCCCTTTGGAATATCTGAGCAAGTTGCACTAATCCAAAGCAGAGAAAAAGCCTTAAAAAGACATGCTTTCCAAAAACAAGATTTAATCTTCAAGGCTCCCAGACCCGATTTCCACACCAAAGCCCAGACTCGGAGCAGTATCTCCCTCCGCACAGCTTCACCTGCCACCAGCCTTGGTCTTCCAGGGTGGCTCTGGAGCCAGCAGCCCACACTTTTCCAGGCCCACCTTCCCAAAAGGGGTCTGCCCAAGTGCTGCTTTACCACCGCACAGCATCCCACCTCTGTTTCCAAGGTAACTGCACCTTCCCGCTGTGCACGCAGGTTCAGAGTAGGGAAAAAAAAAAAAAAAAATCCAAAATAAAAACCAGAACAATTTTGCTTAATATCAAAGCAGGGTTTGCTGCCTGGGAGGTAAGTTAGAAAAACTTTATGGCAGGAAATAAGGTGGTTTTTTTCCAGCGTCAATAGCCTCTGCAGCAAGGCGCCCCAGGAGGCAGCAGATATTCAGGGGACTGAAACCTTCCTGCTGCAATTTCACAGCGATCTTCCAGCTCAAATGCAAGTAAGCTACAGGTTTGCCTGCTAGCAAATAAAAATCATTGCTCCGGAGCAAATAACTTGCCTTCAAAGCAGAGCAAATATTCAGAGAGCTTTCTGCCAGAATAATGCACCCCTCTTATTCTGGAGTAATTTCATGGCACATTAGCTGTCGGTTTAGGTAAGCCATAAATCAGTGGGGTTTACCTGCCAGGGCTCAGGGAAGATGGAATTGATACAGGGTGAGGCTAAACCTGCAACACCTTGTGCGTCACGTCTGGGTTTGGCCCAAACGGGCATTTCCAGAGCAATTACCAGCCAAACTCGCTCCACATCATGCACAGAGAAGGACAGTGCTGCAGTGCCCCAGCGTGCTGGGGGCTGCCTGGCCCCTGCCCACGCTCGGTGACGGGGAGCTCACGGCAGAGGCAGAGCACCAGCCCGGGGACGGTGCAGCCGGGAGGCTCCACGGCACATGGGCGAAAGCCAAGTCAGCAAAACTCAGCAAATCTGCATTTTTGCTTGAGAGCGGAAGATGAAGCCTCCGGTTTCAGAGCCTCATCATTTCCACCTGCCCTTTAATCAGCCGCTTCCTGCCAGCCCCACCGCTCGGCCCTCCCAAGTTCAAGCTGTTATTTTATTTTTATCACAGAAGGGGGCCTGCGGCTTAGCCTGCTGGATTTGGCAATTTATAAAACAAATTAAAAGCTTGGCGTGAAAACAGACTTCGGCCAGGAAATAGTCACAAAGCCTCCTGTCCCCTCAGTGCCACAACCTGCCCCAGGGGCGAGGGCAGCGGGGAGCCTCTCTCAGACAAGCAAGACCTAAAAGCATCATAACACAGCAGCAGGTGCCTGTTTTGCAGATGGGGACTAAGGTCTTGCTCCCCAGCCCTCACAGTCCGTGAGCAGACCCTGAGTAGTTCCCATTTATCTCAGAGCTGGGAATAGATGGGGGTGCCTGGCTCCCCCCAGCCCTGCCACGCTCCTTCCCTGCCTCTCCACCAGCCCTGGAGGAGTTTTCCTCTCCGCAGGGATATTTTTTTTTTTTTCATTGATGGTGAGTCTCAATTCCCAAGGAAGGGTCTGCCTTTCGGCAGAGGGATGTGGAAACATCAACGGAACGTGTTGTGCTAATTGGTTAAAAATGCAGCCATATGGAGATGACAAAAGGGAGCAGCTAACCTGGGGTTTGGTCGCTAAGGTGCCGCTGTGGAGCCGAGGGCGAGAGCTGCCATGAGAGCCAGGAGCCAGCGGGGTGGCGGATGCTGAGGACATGTGTCCCGTGGGAGCAGAGCGCCGACGGCATGGTCCCAGCCCTGCTGTCCCCATTACCTCCTGGGGATGCGCCGGCGGATTCAGCGCAGCAGCGAAGGCAGAGACGAGGCTGGTGCTCAGGCTGCCTGCATCCCCGGCCATCTGCTCCCAGTTTGCTTGAGTTGATGGCAGGAACCCTCCAGTTGAACCCAGGGGTGGGAGCCACCCTGCAGCCCCCAACAGCTCCGTGAGAACCTCCACGGGCCTGAGGTCCAGCTGGAGAGCCAGCCCTGCGCTCCTGGAGTGGGGAGCACAGGGAGCGAGCGGTGGAGAGAGCCAACACCACAACCCCAGCACGGGTCTCACCGCTCTCACCCCTCCTGCAAAGCGCTGGCAGCACATCCAGTCCCGGCTGCGGGAGACTCATCATCTCCAGCCGGCAGGATCAGGCCCAAAGCCTCCAGCCTGCAGTAGCTGGCTCCAAACAGGGCCCTCTGCAACGCGGCCGAATCACCCTTCTCCGACCGCTTTCCCCCTCCCACCCGTCCTCGCAGCTGAGATGCAACTCGATTGTGCTCTTAATTAGGGGAGCGAGTGCCTAAAAAAGAAAAGGGCAGCAATTAGCCTCAAAGCACTGTTACTAGACGTATTTAACTCGACTGGGCTATTCTGAACGCTGCCCTCTAATCACACAGGCTGCAAATAAAAAAATATAAATAAACGTCTTTGTCAGGCATTACAAAGGCAGCTTTGCGCTCTCCAGACAGCAGGCAGGATGTATCATTATTATTACAATTATTCTGCTCCAATGATAAAATAACCATTAGGAGAACTGAACTCATTAGCAGGTTCTGACCCTCTTTCCTCTCTATGAATTGGGAAAGATTGATGGGAAGGTGCCAGCCAGGGTCTGGCATTTAACACAGGCTCTGAAAAGGAAAAATAAATCTGACTTGCACAGGAATGCAGCCTCTTTTCCCACTGACCTTTGGGCATTTTCATTAATTCAGTGGGCCACAAAATTATCAGAGGCCAGCATAACCAGCAGATGTGTCTCTGGGCTTAGCCGTGGGATATGGCGAGCACGGCCAGAGCCCGCGGGCAGCGTGGCATCCTGGCACAGCGCTGCTACTGCCCTTGTTGGTAGAGTCGGCAGAAATTGTTTATTGCTGACATTTCCCATCAGCGCCCAGGGTGACGAGGAGGCTGAAGTAGCTTCTATTTATACCTGCGGGATGAGAAGCAAAACGCAGTGATAAATCTGTGCTCTGCTCCCTTATGCAGCCCCTGTCCTTCCAGGCTACATGCCCTCACCTGGCCCATGCAGGGTGGCAGATACACCCCCCTCGGTGGCCTGGGACACCCCAGGGAGAAGAGTTCCTCAGCCCAAGAGATGCTCAAGACACAGAAGAGTCACCAGCACTTGCAGCACAGACCCACAAGCTTCGGCACAGCCGCAGCGGAGGGAACTGATGATTGAGTGGACGCCTTAACTTCCAAAGTCAGGGAAGCTTTCGCATCACAACTGCCATTAGAAAGCCCAGCAAGGCTCTACACTGGGTGAAATTGAGGTGTGCACAGAAAACCACTATAGAACTAATTAAAAAGAAGTCCAAAAGCCTTAAGTCCCTCTGCTTATCAGCATTGCTGCTCCCAAGATAATCTGCTCAAGGATTTTGTGCCAGGGAGATCAGAGTGGAGCAGTAAAAAGACTGCTGGGGATTGTCTGGATTAGTTCTCCCTTACAGAAAGCACAGGTTCAGTAACCTTCAGACTGGGTATTTTTTAATGCACTATAAAAGATAGGTCCCTATTCTTCCGTTGCTTTAATTTTCCTCTGCAATGGAGATAATTTTAAAGGTCCTGAAAGGCAGCAAGTAATTCTGTGCACTTACAGCCCCATGTAAAATGTCTGTAAATGACTCCTCGGGAGGAACAGAAATTATTTCCTGCCATTTCCAAGCAGAGCTGCTGAGGATGGCTTTGGCAGCTGGCTGCGTGTGCTCCTGCACCTTGTCCAGGTCCACCAGCACACGATGGGGCAGCACTGGCAGCGAGCACGGGGGCAGCTCGAGGACTGACTCCCTGCCCCATGTGGGAGTGAGCCCCTGAAAGACCCCAGGGTTACCCCAAAAAAACAGCACCATCAGTCCCAGCAATACCAGTGCTCCCAGTCCGTGCACAGACCTGCTTGGGCTGCCACTTGCAGCTCGTGTGGCTCCACGGCGAGAGGGTGCACAGCTTGTCAGGGATGGATCCTGCAAGGTGCTGAGTCCAGGTGCTGCAGACCCTGAGAGCTGTAAGCCCCCAGGTCTGGTGGTAGCACTGACCTCCAGCATGAACCTACAGGCACCGCGCAGGTTTCAGCTGGGGAAGGTGGTGAGGGCAGGTGGACATGGGACACTTCTGAAAGTCAGTGTCACCATGAGCTACTCCATGAAAAGAGTGTCCTGGGAAAGGTGCTGGGACACGCCCCAGGGGCAGCACACTGTGCTGGGACACAGACATTCTCGTCAGCACCGGGGACACATGGTGCCAGCTGGCAGCATCGCGGGGCTCCGGCCCGTTGCTGCAGGCAGGGAAGGATGTTCCCAGTCCTGCACAAAAACCCAGCAGGGACCAGATCCAGCACACAGGCAGGAGATCTTCCTTCCTCGGGAACTCCACAGATGTGGTTGAATTCAACAGGACCAGGAGTGAAGAATAAGCACAACTTCTCTTTTTCTTGCAACTGCTCCCTTCCTCGTCATGGGTTTTTCACTTAAAATCTACAGCAATTAATATTTCTTCATTTTGGAGACACAGCGCCAGCCCCTGGCAAGCTCCAGAGTAGGGAGCTGCTTCTTTGTGAGGCTGGTTGATGGATGCTCATCAGCTCTTCTGTCTTCTCCAGGAGGAGTGTTCAGAGGAACACTTATCTGCTCAGAACAGTTCAGAGATGCAATTATGTTTTACAGCACTAAATGGTCCCTGATGTCAGCAGCAATTAGACTTTCAGCAATTTCAATTTAGAGATGGCCTTCAAATCTCTCCCTCTCTCTTCCTTTAATGAAATACAGTATCGCAATTAACAACACCCCAAAATTGCCTTCAGTGTTAAACACAGAGATGAAAGATCTGGGAACCCCTTGGGCTCGAGCGTGTTGGAGCGAGGGATGTCAGCGAAGGGATGAGGGTGGCGGAGCTGCTGCGGGGCAGGGAGCTCCCCTCCTCCGGCCGGGCATTGCCTCCCCTCCTGCGCGCCAGGACCAGGGGAGGGCTGAGGGCTGGGCAGGCTGCTGGGGAGGGAGGGAGCCAGGCCAAAGGAGGGCCCCTCGTTAACCAGCAGCCACGCAGCAACTTCATTAGCAGAGACACTGGAGGCCACGGCTCTTACACTCGCTCCATCAAAGGATGCCTGGACAGACCCTGCTTGCCCTCGTGCGCTGGCCTCACTGCACGTCCTGCGCTTATCTCCAGCATTTCATGGCGTCCCTGGCCACAGCCCCCATGTGGGAACGAGCATCTCTGGGGGCTGAAGGGCCTTCAGCTCCTTGGAGGACCAGGAGCCCCTGATGCACAGCCTCGGCCTGTACCACTGACGGGGCGGCCAGCAGGAAGGGGCGAGAGCTCACCCCATGGCAGCACCTTCCCAACAGCTGGGTAACCCACGGGAAACCAGACCAAAGCTAATCCAAAGTCCCCTGGGTTAATGAACATCCCGTGTCTCCCCTGGGAGGGCTACAAGCTCCACAACGCCCTTAGACCTCAGGTCTGACACTGCCCCCGGTACCTACACACATTTCTTCGGCGTAGGCAGCTCGGGTCGTGGTACAGTTGGCAAAATCACGCTCCAGGCTTTGCTGAAATCAGCAGTGGTTTGTTTAGTTTCCTGAGTTTAAAAAAAAAAAACTTCTTTTGGCCTTATCTGGATTGAAAAGGCGATTCAAAAGTTATAAATAGCAGTGGCAGCATATGCTAAGGAGCTGCATTTCAGAAGTAAATATCCTCATCGTTTCACATTTCCCCTCGTCATGTCTCCTGCCTCCTCCTGTCTGGCCAAAAGCATTGCCAGGTGACTTGCAAACCCTGCACCCCTTAAGACCTTCATTCTTCTTTACATCTTCAAGCAGCCAGTAATTAATATCTGCATGACGGCTTTGCCTGCCTAATTATCTTCTTTGCTCAAAATGAGAATCTTCCTAAATAACTTCTGCGGCGTTGCTTGCAGCAGGCGTCACGAGCAGCCGTGCGCCAGGACAGGCCTCTCAGCTGTAGTTTGGAGAAGTTGTTTTTATGCTGCAGCTTGAGAGCTCATGAGCCTGCTCCTCCCGTGAATAAAGCCGGGCACGCTATAAAATTGGCTGGGTTTGTACATATATAAACAGGCCCGGAGCACTGGCAGGGAGAGTATGGGGCAGCTCTTCCTGAAACGCCAACTCCCACTGCAACCCCCTGCTCTCGGGCTGCCTCCCCATCCATCCAAAAACCCAGAGCCAAACACATCCAGAGGAGGGATAGATTCCAGCGCAGCCCCAGTCTCTCTCCAAAGCCAAACTGCAGCTCAGGGGAACGGAGCATTCCTTCAAGTGCTAGAAACTTGCTTGCACATTACAGAAGAAGGATGGCCGCTTCCTCCGGTGCTGTCCACCAGCGAGAGCAGCCACGGGACCATGTTTCTACCTCTGTGTTGCTTGTGCAGAGATTTCAGAGACCTTTAAAAAGCCCTCAGGTACAAATTCACGGCGGTGCTGTGGAGGGGAAAGCGCAGGCACTCGAGGGGCAGCGGATCTGCGTGGAATCAGGGGAGATGGGAGGCGAGACCCAGCTTCTCGCAGGTGGCACATTGCCACCTAGCTGGCATTTCCTTATTTTTCTTGTGAACCAAGTTCCCCTGGCAGTATCCCTGGAAGCATCCCTGGTGGCTGGAGACCCCAGGGGACAGGCCACTGCTGCTGCCACCGGGGACCAGCCAGGGGAACCGAAGATGAGGTGAGAGCCGGGTGTCCTGAGGCAGTAGGAGCAAATCCCCTGCTTCTCATCACCAAATCCCCACAGGTCCCCCCTGCTCTCAGAAGATGCTCACGCTGAGCCAATGGCACCCTTCTGCATGGTTTACACCAAACAACCGTTTGCCCACCTCTCCTGCCTCATTCCCTCTCCCCAGCAGCTCTGTTAGGGACAAACCCACTGCATGAGGAGTCCCTGCTCTGTGCAGCTTTGGCTCCAGCCCCGGAGCCTCCCTGCAGAGGTGGGAGAGAGAAGGCACAGGGCAGCGACGAGTCTGTCTCCCAGGGTCTCCCAAAGGCCCTGGTACAGCAGAGGATGCTGATCACGACCCTGCAAATCCTCACAGCATCGCTGCTGGCAGGTCTGATGGGAAAGGCTGGCTCCATGTGATTCCCAGCACTCCCAGGGCCAGCCCCAACGTCTCTGCTCATTATCTGCTCTGTCAGCTCCCTGGCCCTGCCTGCTCCCTGCCACTCGCTGCATTCAACAGGCTGCTTACGGCTGCCCCGCAGGGACTGTGTTTGTTTTCCTTGGCACCTCCCCAGCTCCCCTGAGCACTGCACTCCCCGGCTCCACGGGGCTGCACTGCGGTGCCCCAAACCACTGGCCTCAGACCCACATGCCCCAGAGCCACCAACTCAAGCCTCTGCATGACCCGGCCAGTGACCAGTGCCATCTGCCTGTGGCAAATGCCCAGGTCAGTGGGTCCCCTCCCACCCTACCAACTGCACCTTGGTCGAGTCCCTGCCCATCTCTGGAGGGATCTCACCTGCCTCCTGCAGCCCTGGGATTCTTGGTTTTCCAAAGCACCAAACACACACACACACACACACACACATATTCCTGCTCCCTGTGGATGCCAAACCACTGGGTCAGGCTGCCCTGTCTGGATGGGAGCAGACACTGATGCTTCTCCCAGAGCTGCCCTGCTCTGGAGCTGCCCACATCCCAGGGAGAGGTTGTCTGCAGGAGGGAAGCTCCCGTCAGCTCCGCAGGCACCTCCCAAGATCGCTGGTGGGGTCAGGAGGATCACTCAGCAAAGGATTAAGAAATGTGGTGCAGGGAGCCAGCCCAGGTGAGCTGCAGCGGGGCGCAGGCAGGACCTGCCCTGCACTGCTGCCTGCAGCCCTGCCAGGGGGGCAGCTCCGGTCCAGCCCCTGCCCGATGCCACCCTGCAGAGACTGAGTAACACGGCCCTGACACCCATCAGCCTGGTGCTGCTGGGAACCCAGAAACACCAGGCTGGAAAAGATACCCTGGGCAGGAATGAGTGTAGGGGAAACCCAGCCAAATGCTCATTTCCCCAGGCAGGGGCAGCTCTACTCCTCCCACCCGGCCAGCCAGCACCATCGCTTTGGTGTTGGAGGAGGGAAACCTGCAGGCAGGTGGGACAAACAGGAAGGAGCCATCCTCTCCTCCTCCTCCTGATGGATTCTGCCATGGCAAAATCTCTCTCCCTCCAGGGCTGTGCTGGGAGCATCTCTGGGGATTGGGGCAAGAGGCCCCCCTGCCCGACAAGACCTCGACTCGTGGGCACTGCACCCAGGCTCCAACACCACCATCCCCAGAGACCCTGGGTCAACTCCCTCAACCCTGTGTGTCACCGAGGGAACTGACACCTCCTAAACCCCAATACTGTCCTGCTGTACAGGCGGAGACAGGCTCCCCAGGGGAAATTTAGTGCAGGTGACTAATGCAGCAGCCCTGAATCACCTGCCAGGGACATGGGGGAGCTGAAAGACACTCCCCAGCGTAGCCGATGGCTCAAGTCAGGCTGCACAAATCCCCTGCCAGCTCCCTGCCTGGGAAATAGGGCCAGCGAGCCCTCGTCTGGCTTTGCGACTTGGCTGCTAAACATGGAGGAGTGACAGTCTCATCCTGCACGTTTATGCCAACCAGTGCCCTGAGAGAGGCTGGGGCCGTCCTATGCTGTCCCCAGAGATGTGACACCAGCAGTCCCACCTCCCCGCTCTGCTCCTGGCACCACTGTGCCTTTGCCAGCTGAAAACCCACCACATCTGGCAAAACAGCCTCAGCAGTTTGCCTGACACCTGTTACGCTGTAAGAAACACTCTTCCTAACACCAGCCAGGGTGAGACAAACACTCGCCAGCCCCCGGCACCAAGCCGAGCTGCTTCCAGCATCGCTCATGGGGCTAAATGCAGGACACAGCACCTTGGGCAACTTCCCCACGAGTCACCCAGTGAAAGCATTGCTCTCCAGGGCCCTGAGTGCTTCGGCTCCCACACACACCTCTGCCCCGAAGCCCAGTTGCTCCCATTTCTATTGCTGGGGTGAACAAAGATGATCTAATAATTAGAGCAGCAAATAACCCAAATCCGGTTAAAGTCACTGTTAACTGCCCAGCTGGGATAAACACGGCTTAGCAGAGATGTTCTCCCTGCGAGCACAGCGGCTCTCGCCTCCTCCAAAGAGGGCGTGACCCCAACATGGGGATGGGGATAGAGGGAGTGTCGGTTTGGGCTCGCAGCCAGAGCCCCAGCCTCTCCCGGAGCTGTAGCTGGTGGTCAGCAGGCAGAGGGGGGCACGGGGGCTGCCGTGCTGCCTTGCAGCAAGCACAGCCCTTCGGGGAGCCCTCCCTGGGGTCACGCTCCAGGGTCTAGCACAGATGGGAGCAGCCCAGCGCGCGGCAGCGAGGGAGCGATGCCGAGGCAGGGCTGTGACATTCTGCACAGGGAAAGCCACTGCCTGCCCAGCGCTGGGCCGTAAACAGCTCAGCGCTGGGGGAGCCCAGCCTCCCCCTTCCCCCAGGTCGAGCACGCAGCACCGCTCGGCAGCACTGACTCCCTTCCCCGGCATCTCCTGGCTTCAAACTTTGTGCTCAGCCCCTCACAGGATTTGGCCCCTAAAGGCTGAGCTGAATGGAGACCTTGGGCTTTAACTGACCTCAAGGAAAGCAACACTATCCCAGCCACCACGGCTGGCAGAGCCAGACAGCAGCTGCTTTGCAGCCTGCCAGCTCCATCGAGCTGGGTGGGAAGGACGTTTTGGGTGGGGAGGGGTTAAACCTCACCGCAAACACCTGCATCTGCCAGAACCAAAGCCTTTTCTGTTCAAAAGCCACCCCCACCCATCTCATGCAGGGCTCTGTCTGCAGCTGGAGGGTGAGGAATGACACGCCGGAGTTTGCCAAGGGAGAGGGCAGAGATTTCCCGGGCGGATATCATTCTGAGCAAATCTCCCCAATCTGGAGCCGGGCGGTGCTGGAGCGTATTGCCAGCTAATCAGCAGGGTGGCTGGAGCAGGCTGCACCACCGAGATGGATTAACCGAAGGGTCTGAGCCCAGCTGGCAGCCTTCGGCGGCAAGGAGGCGAGCAGGGACGAGGCAGAAAAGTGCATCAACCACAACGGCAAAGCACAGCAACTGGTGGCTCTTGAGAGACTTCCCTACTTTGGGTTCAGCGGCCAACCTGGCTGCAGCAGGGACACTCCCGGGGCCTCCCTCCACCCAGGGACAGCGCTGTGACAGCCGCCTCGACCACAGCAGAGGGTTGTCACTGCTGCCACACAACCCCAGGGATGAACAGTGTGGCTGGCAGCCGGGAAGGGCGCCCAAGCTCAGGCACCAAGATGGGGGACCAGTCCTAAGACCCACCCTTGCCCTCAGCACCCGGCAAACTCCTGTGGAAACTTAGGAACTCACTGCAGTCGTCGGACTCGTAGCCCTCGGGGTCCACCACCTCCTCGGGTGCTTGGTACTTGGGCGGCTGCTCGGCGGGTGTCGTGCCATACGCCCCGAAAAGCTGGTCCACGTCCTCGTCGTCCTCACGGGGGGCCTCGGCGGGGCTGACGGAGGGCTGGCTGACGGCGGAGCGCAGGGTGCCGCTGCGGCCGACGGCAGCGGGGAGCCCGCGGGGGAAGCGGGGGAAGTAGTCGGAGATCTGCTTGATGGGTTTGATGGGGCCGGGGCAGACGTCAATAGCCATGTGCTCCTGGATACTTATGGTCATTTTCTCTCCTTTTCGGAGTGTCATGCATGCGGCTGTCGGTGCCAAGCCCCCCCGGAGAAGCCCGGACCGTGCGTGAGGGAGCCGTGAAGTTTCTGCCAGGGGAGGTAGAGGCAGGTGAGGGGGGAGGCTCCGGCGGGCACCTTACGTGGTTCTCGCGCCCTGAGCCTCAGATGCCGCACGCATGCTGCTGCGGCCAGCTCTGGCTCTCGCACAGCCCCTGATCCTGCCAGCGCTGCCTGTGAATAAATGAGCGAGACGGAGAGACGGATAAGAGGCAGGGGGTGGGCTCTCGGGTGATGTCACCAGCTAGCAACAAAGCGGTACCCAGCAGCGGAGGAATGAGGGCTGTGGCTGGCCCGCCGCCCCGGCCACACGGCCCCCAGCGTGGGCAGCCGGCCCCCTGCCCCTTCCCCAGCACAGCCCCGCCATGCCCAGCAGGAGCAAAGCAGAAGTTGGGTCGAAGCCCAGCTCCCCACACCCCTTCACCCCATCTCCCTGCCGAAGCGGGGTCAGTCCCCACCAGACCCCCCTGGATGGGGGAAGGTCATGGCGCGGGGTCAGGAGCCGCTGTCCTGTTGCGTCGCATCCTCGGGGTGCCGCGGGGAGGGAAGCGGGGCTGCGCCAGCCCCCAGGGACCACGGCAGCCCCCCAGTGCCCTCCCAGCCCGCTGCGGGGCCGTGCCAGGGAGGTGCTCTGCCGCATACTGAGCAGAGGCACGGGTGGCATGCTGCCTGCTCCCAGCTCCAGCCACACCACCGCTCGCAGGGGCACAGATTTGGCACCTCGCTGCCATCGTTGGCCCCAGCCCGCAGCAACGTCCCCTCCGGAGCTCAGCACCAGCCGGGCGAGCTGCCTGCAGCCTCTGGGGCTGGGAACGCACCAGGGACTGAAGCAACACATGGCACTTGCTCGTGGCTCAGCCTGCACTGCCTCTCCCCGCCAGCCTGTGGCTGCTGGCAGAGAGCGATGCAGCAGGTAAAGCATCGCAGAGGAGCGAGCGATGGGCTGGGCCGGGGCTTGCAGCCAAGCGTGGCCACGCTCAGCACTCCCCTGGCAACCTTTCCGGGCAGGGACAGGGCCCCGTCACCAGCCTGAAAGGGATCAGGCTCCCTGCAGCCTGCCACAGACTCCCTGGTAAAGGCTGAGCTGTGGTTTGCTCAGGGAGTTGGTCTCAAACTGGTGTTTTTACCTAATCTCTTCCCACGTTCAAATTGATAAATCTGTGGTCCCACAATCTACTGGCAGTGGACTTTTGAGCAAGGAGTGCCAGAATAGAAATGGTGTGAGAACATGGCACAAAATGCTGCACAGAAACTCATCCTGCCCAGGCAAATGTGCCTGAAATATTTTCTAGGGGTAACCCCCTGCCCCGGTGCAGACTTTCTGCTCGCTCAGGCGTGGTGGGTCTGGCACAGAGCTGGGACACACTGTGTGTGCTGGGCACCCACCACCATAGCAAGCCAACAGCCAGTACCGCCAGGTAACCTGACAACACACAGATCCCATATCAGTGCACAGAACTGCAGTCTCCTGCAGGCCGGCATGCAGATGTCTATTAAAAATAAAGCTCCAATCTTTGGAGAATTTTCCCCAAAACCCAGCAAAATGACACCAAATCTTTCTGTCTAATGAAGAATTCAGTTTTCATTCAGATTTTGGTAAATGTTAATGAACGCCCCTGACTCATAATATACTGACATGAGGCAAACTAACCTAATTTACTTCTCGCCAGGAAGCAGACATTACTCTCCTGAAGCATCCAAACTTGTCATTGCTCTGTACCTAGACACGATGCACACGGATGCTCTAATGACCTGGGAGAACAGGAGACCGCTCAGCTGCTCCTTCCTCTCTCTGCCATAATTTTGCTTTGAGGCAGCTCCTGCCTATTGCACAGAGGTGATCTGTGCTGCTCTGCCAGGAGACAAACTGCTCTCTTGCAGCAAGGTCCAGCAGCAGATCCAGCCTGAGACTGTTGAACCCTCCTTCCCACACCCAAGGACTCCTAGTCTATTAATTCAGATGAAAACACCACCTGATTCACGCTCGTGTAGCCGAGGCTGAAAACCTCGCAGGTGGCAAGACGATGGGTGGGAACGTTGTGGGAGGCACAAAGAGCTGCCTCCAGGTTTGGAGCAGCCTGGATGTGCTCATCCGCACAGGCTCCATCTTTGGGTGCAGCATCCAGAATGCGGTGTGGACTCAGACAGAACGAAGCAAAAATTGGGCCTGATGCCCAGAAAATAGCAGTAATTCCCTCTAAGAAAGGGCAAATAAATAAATAAATAAATAAAATTAAGTTATGGATGAGAACCTAATGTCATTATTACCATTACAAAAGCATCATTATTTCAAACGTTTCCTCAAAGACCCAAATGGACAAGGATTGTTTTATAGGTCAGAAAAATCAAGGCTCTGGGAATTAAGGTGAGCCCCCTGAGCTCTGCCTCCTCCTGTGCCACGCAGCACCCCAAAAGCTGCCCCGCACCACTGACAGTCCACAGCTGGGCTCAAGGCCCAGCAGCACCGATGGGAGATGCTGAGCTCGTCCAGGGGTGCAGAGAGCAACCGATGACACGGGGACCAGATTAAGGGAAAAGCAAAGACAGAGCTGAAGCAGGCAAACCTCCCTGTTGTCAGGGCAGGACTGGCCCCCAAGGGAAAGCCTGTCCCTAAACCTTATAGATGGAAAGAAACAAAAACAAGTCTTGCTGCTAATAGCCCAGATGGGACTTTCTATTCTCTGAGCGAACCCAAGACTACTGAAAGCAGCTGGAGCCCTTCCCTAGTTTTTAATGAGTCCCAGAGCAGCTTGTTTTTGATAAACCACACTTCTCCTACCATCTCCCACTGCCTGAATGTTTCCTCCTAGGCTGCACAGTCCAGTATTTACTGAGGGCTCCCCAAACATGGCTGGGGCTGGCTGCACAAGCAGGCACCAAGCACTGGCAAACATGATGCACAACAACACGGAAGGTAAAAGGGACAAAAATAGAGAGGTGGGCTGGAAGACAAAAGCAGGGCTTGGAGATACAAAACCAGTTTCCAGGTAAAGCTTTTAATTCCCACCGTCTGTCTAATGCCCTGGAATGTGACTTGGTTTGATCCCTCGCTCTGCTGGGGTTATTCTGAGCTACCGCAGTGCCCACGCATGTGGCCTTCATCTTCCTGATGGGGGAATGCTGGCTTCCTCACCAGCCCTGCAAGAGGGAAGACAGACAATTTAAACATCATGTTGCTGATTTCGGCAGTGGGACCAACAGCTCTGCCTGGAAGGGAGCAGATCCACACTGCAGGGGGATACCCTATCCCTGAGGAAAGGGAGGACATCCTTCAGAGAAGGTGAAGGTGGCCATCACAGAGTCAACATCAAAGCAGGAATGAATGGGATGATGGAGAAGAGCACATTGCCCCCATCAACAGCTGCATTTCCTCCCAGCGGTGGTGGAAGTTGTGACAAGATCCTGAGCTCAGCACACGCGACATTGCACGTCAGCGGCATGTTCTGAGGTTCAACAGATTGCTCACATCTGATGAGGGCACGGGTTGGTGTGCCAAAAACATCCCATAATGTGAGCTAGGATGTGGGATGCAGAAGCCATCATTCCAACTCCAGCCCGGCTCAGAAAAGGATCCTGTCCCAGAACAGCTTAGACTTTAAATGTTGTCCTGAACAAGGGGCATAAGCAGAGACACAGGCACATCCCAAACAAAGCCTGTGCCACTAACTCACCCTGTGCCTTGAGCAGAGCCCTGCAGCAGCCCTGCTTCCTTAAGTGACCGGGGAGACATCCATGCAAACAGAACAAGTATTCCTACAGCAAACAAAACAGTAGCACGTAGATTAAACACACATCCAAAAATACAGGCTGTCCTCAGGACACACTTCCACCAAATTTGTTTCAAACGCTAAGCATCAAATTCTGCTGTCAGTTACTCCATATTTAAATTGACAAGAATGAGGGTTGATTCCAGTTTAATCAATTTCTTTCCAAGTGAAAAGTACAGCAGCAAGCAGGACTGCACATTCCCATTGCTCACCAGAGATTGGATGACTGACCCACTGGTTCTTTATGCAACGTTTTTCAGCTCAAACCCAAATGATCTCACAGAAACCCTCTGCTCTGCCAGTGCTGCTGAAGAAGACACGAGCCTGAAGAGTACATGAAGAGCTGATGCCAAATTAAAGCCTCTGTTTGGAGAAACTACCTCTGGATCTCACATAGCCTTGAACTCAGGGGGACCCACTGCAGGCTGGGAGCAGGGAGGTTTGACACTCACCCAGAGGGATGACGCACACCAGCAGCAGCCTGCACAGCCCTACCTTTCTTTTTGCTTTTTCCCAGCCATTCTGAAACCTGTGTTAAGCCACAATGAACACCCACAGCCTTAGGCACAGGAGGGTGCCAGCAGATATCACCAGCTCAACCTGGCCACAGGGGCAGGAACAGAGGATACCCACACTGCCATCCCAGCTCTGCCAGCTGCTGGAAGAGACCCCTCCATCCCTTCAGCGTGACTCAGGACCCATATTGTCTTCAGTCCACTTGGTTGGTAAGTATGAAACATATTTCTTCCTTCTTCAAATAAGCTTAGCTCCAGCATGGCTGTGTGCAAGGGAAGAGGGTTAATTGAAAAGCAACATGTGCCGTGCTCCTTGGCTCATGCAAGGCTCTGGCTGCTGCACGGTGACCAGCAATGAGGCTGCTTCCCCTGGCAGATCTCTGCCCTTGATTGCTGGGGAGGCTTGGCTGAGCCCATCGAACGTGTTGTGGACCTTACCTGGTTAAACACCCTTTGCATTTACTAAATAAAGCAATAATAATAACGATAACTAGGAAACTTGGCTAAATAATCCTAAGAGGCTTACTCCAGGCTGTGCTGATTAAGGCTCCCCAGCAGCACCAACATCCCAGTGCATGCTGGCTCCCACTGCTCCTCCGTGCAAATAATATCTGAGGTTATCTCTGCTCACATAGGCCCTGCTAACAACCATCATTTGACCAGATTTAACCAGCAATTACTAGCTGCGAACAAAATCACTGTGGTAAAATACAGCCCACACTCTATTACAAAGCAGACACAAACAAACCATTTCAGAAAGCCAGGCAGAGGGCAAATACCAGCAAGAAAGGGTCCTCTCCCCTCAAAATATTGTTTAAGGTTCCCAGAGACCTTATGAAACACCCAACTAGTGGCAAGGGTGAACGGCGTCTTCCTCACCAGCACTTTGCTACCCGCAGATGGACCTGCAAGGGAGCTTCCCAGAGGACAGGAGGAGGTAGGGAGGCATCTGCTCTCTGTGCATCTTCAGTGCCAGTCAGGATGGGCCCAGAATAGCTAAACTTTCTGTAGGGACTGATGTTTAATGTGTAGCATATGTTGCCATTTCGATGTGAATCCCAAAATAGTTGGTGTTTTGTTTTGTAATTTTAATGCACTGGTTTTTGGAGTGAAATGCCTACCCCTCCTGTTCGGGAAGTGAATGTGCTGCACATGTACACCCCAACATACAGTTTCCAACATGCTGTTCACCTGCAAATCAACCAGAGTAGATAATCAGTTGCTGTAAATATTAACGGTATGGAGAACACACTAAATACACACGAATTCACTAGGGTGGATCTGTGCGCAGTGAGAAGAAGAAGCAGGAGGAAAATCCAACCAAATGGTGCACAAGGGGAGGGTGCTCTGCCCCGGAGCGTTACTGGCCTGCACGTGTCTCTCAACACAGAGGTTGAAGCCAGTGGGGCCGGGGAGCAGCTGGGCAGCCTGCAAGCAGGGCAGCTGCCACCGAGGCACCGGGCAGCTCTGCACTGTGAAGCATGGCCCATGCACCCACTGCTCCCCAAACGCAGGGCAAGAGCAGAGGGACCCCCATCCCACATACCCATCCGACCTGCACAGGCAAACCTGCGTCCCCAGGGCTGGTCTAGCTGCTTTTGGGAGTCTCCCAGCAGCCGAGAGGGGAGGCATCATGGGCGGTCTCTGCTGGCAGGTGGCAGCACCCTGCCAGTCTGCTGGGTGAGAAACGTGGGGTGATTCAGGTTCAGCCCTCAACAGAAACCTGAGCCACGCTCCCCACTCTGATATAGCCCCTCCATTGCGCTGTCTTGCAGCCAGCACCTACCAGAGAAAGCAAAACTTGCAGGAGATAGGGGCCAGGGCAGCCCTGGGCAAAGCAGGACCCCAAGCTGCCCCAAAACACCCTCCTCTATGAACCCTTCCCCTGCCTGCCTTCAGCCTGCTTCACCCTCGCTGGCATCCCATCTTGGGACACAGCACAGTCCAGGGCCCACTCTTCAGGGATATTTTCTCAGGAATGAGCCTTTTCTGATTTTTTTCCTCTTATTTTCTTTATGTTTCTTGGGTTCCCTCTAAATCCAGAACCTTAGCAGGGGTTTGTCATCACAAGGCCAAGTAAAATCACCTTTTCACATCACGCTGGCTCTTTTCATTATGTGCCTGTAAGTTAAACGCAGTCCCAATCCCTTGCATTCAAGGGAGGGGAGAGTTCTGCATAGCATCAACTCTTATTAGGCTAATTTTATCTGCTCTCAATGCCTTTCCAAGCTGGAGTCAATGTCCTCTGAGATTATCCAGCTGACTTGTCTTAGTAGTTTTACCCTGCTTTTACCTCTTCCCTTCCCAACTGCCTCCCAGCTGCAGGAGGATGACAACATCGTTTCTCAAGACCTCCCAGGCAGCCAGGGGCAAAGCCCGATGTTTATTCTGCAGCAGCACCTCACCCTACGCGGGCTGGGCAAGCAGCGAGTGTTGGCCTGGGGAGCTGAACTCAGGCTGGGCACCGCTGCCTCCCACACACCCAGCTCTTCGGACTCCAGAGATGTCCAGAAACAGAGTTAACACCAGCATTTAGGGCCTGGCCCTGTTGCCATGGAAATTGATAAGACTTTCTGCTCACATTTTGGTGGGAGGAGGCATTTCAGGAGTCACCACTACCTTCCAGAGTTAACACACGCGAAGCCAAGAGAGGGCAGAAAGCAGCCGAGCTTGGCGGAGGCAAGGGGAAGACTGCTCCCACCCCACGCTCTGAGAATTTGGAGCTGGATGCAAGCAGAGGGAAAAGGCCACTGATAACTGGCAGCGTCAAGATGCTGCACAGTGAGCTCCGGGGATTCATGAAATAACATCTTGGTTTTGCAGAATTAAAGAGCAATTTGGCTGCATTAAGAGAGCATTATAGCTGCTCCTCTCCCACATACACATCAGGCTAACGACATCCTGTCAAAAGCAATCCAACCAAAGCCCCCGTACGGTGCTGATACTTAGTGCAGTAAATGTACCTGTCACAGCCCTGCAATGGCTGGCGGAGCTCTGTCCTGGCTGCTGCTCCTCCCAGCTGCCGCCGGCGCAGCGGGGAGTTGTCCTGCCTGTCCCTGGATCATGAAGCTCAACCAGACTGGGTGAGCTGCGAGGCCATCGGTTGCCGGGGCCGCCAGGGTGTTTTCCTGGCCCCATCCACAAACCCGGGTATCACGCCAACCCTGCAGAAAGTAACAGAAATGAAAGAGCAAAATGAAAGAGACGTGCAAGGAGAAGGGCAAATCTGTCTCTACTACGGGGTCAGGCTGCTGGAGGGGGCAAACAGCTCCAGCCTCCCTGAACCAGGCACGGCTGCTCGTGTCTGCACCACAGAGACAAACCTGTTCTTTTGAAGGCTGCAAAAAAACCCCCGTGGAGGCACCTGCAGGAGGTACCTGAGGGAGCAATCCTGCCGGCTGGGGAGGCAGCGGGGTGATGCGCTGAGCCCTTCCCCGGGGCAGCAGCTCTGAGCTCTTCGTGGCTGCCAGCCGGCACGAAGCCGCAGGAGCAGCCGGCGACGACGAAGCCCCGCAGTGCCCCGGCAAGCGGCTACACCGGCACCTGCGGGTTAGCAGCAAAGAAATTGAGGCCACAGCCGAGACAAGCAGACTCCTGCTCGGAGAGCAGCTTTACCAGCAGCGTTGAGGAAGGCAAGCCAGCCTGCAGGATCCCTCTCCTCTCAGATCTACGGGCAGTTCAGCCATCTGACCTTATGTCACCCGACCCAAAGCGATGCAGGACAAATTTTTTATTCCGTTGTGGGGAAGCCCAAGCATTATCCTGCTCTGTAGTGAACCAGGGAAAACAAAACTGCAGAAGAAAGGATAAACCACCAGCCAAAAAAAGGAGAGATGGAAGGAGAGGTGGAGAGGTATATGGTTTAAAATACAAACATTAAAATTATACCCATCTAAGAGGGGCACTTCCCAGGTCATTAAACAGCCAGAGGAGTCACTAGATGGCCCTGCTAGTCCTGTTCATCTGATCACAGCAATGGATATTAAGAAATCCTCCGTTAGCTACTCTGCAGGCTTTTGAGGACCGTGAAATCTGCTCCAAGTCAGCTTCTGGGTGGAAGGGCATCCTGAGGAGAGCGTGGCAGCCGGGTGGCACCTTGGCCAGGCATGTGGAGAGGACTTGCCAAGACATGTGGCACCTCTGGGCCTCGCTGGGGAGATGAACAGTCCTTCCCAGTCCCGCCATGACCTGGGTGTCCCCCTTCCTCTCCGAGACGGGCTCCACTTGCCAGAGACACTGCAAGTCTCTGCCTCAGCGTAATCATGTTGACAGTGATGGGTGTAAGAGTCAGGGAACCATATTAATGAACATCGTGTTGCTGGATAATCATGACATTAGCATTATTGGATTAGAACATTTGCATAATTTGGGCACGAGCGGATACCTGCACGGAGACATATGTTTACATGAATTTACATCCATTTGCATCCCAATGAAGCTCGTCCAACTGCATCCTCAGCAGCTTTCTGGGTGACCAGTCACGGCCATTGGCAGCTCAACCCCAGGGACCACCTCCTGCTGTCAGGCACAATCTCAGGCCACTCAGATGCCAACAAACCAGCAACACTTTTTCCTCAGGGTCTTACACAGGTTACACCTCAACTGGGATAGTCAAGTCCCCTGCAGGGGTCACGAGCAACACACCCCCAGCCTCAGTGTCAGGGTCACCCAGGCTAAAAGGGTCCCCTTCCCAGTGCCCATGGACTCTTTCTGGCTCTCGAGAGCCCAGTTCCTGGGTTCCAGGATAACGAGCAGTTAAGTCCATCCTATTCACAGCTGTGAAAAGAGCTCAATAACAGTCCCAGCAGGCTGCAAAGCTTGGAATTTAAGAGGCCAACAAAGAGAACTCAAAATGAACTCTTTTCTCTTTTTTAAAAAACCCACATGACCTTTGATTCAATTACTTGATTTTACAGGAAGGGGAAGAGATTCAATTACTTGATTCCTGATTTCTTAACACAAAAATACGGACTTTGCAACCGTGGGCTACAGAAAGGCAAAAACCCCTTCAAAGATGCATTGCAACAATTTGGTGGCAACATCAGATTTACACGGCTGTAAGAAATAAGCAGTTTCCCCTCCTGGCCTCCTCAGCAGAACCTGCTCCAGCATTTGAAGTAGTGCAGTCATATCTGAGCGTAGAGTCCTGCTGCCCACCCACAACATTACAGGGCGAGAGGCGTTCAGCAGGCAGCAGAGGAGCTGCCTGACTACGTGCCCCTGAGTGTTTTTCTAACACAGAGCTGCACGGGGGGTCATTGAGTCCCTCTGCAGGCCTGGTAATTCCGAGTCAGGAGGACCAGGATGTTCAGGCTCACTCCCGGGGCATCTCCAGCCCCAGAAATTACTGCTGTGCTCCTTCCAAATGCTGACATGAAGCCAGAAAAAAGGACCAGCCTGTCGGTGTCTAAAAACCATTTCCATCAAGACTCAGAGTAACCACAAGCCTCGCCACTACTGAAAGCTTTGCAAATTACAGTGACCTATCTCTGAGCGCTGGCCTGCGAGATGGAAAGAGCTCAACCTCAAAGTGCCGTTGGGATTAAACACGCCCGAACCGATCAACAGCACCAAGAGCAGCAAATGCTGCGGGGAGCTCGGTGGGAAGTTTGCTGGAACGTGGTGAGGTGGAGCAGCCCTCTCCCCCTTTAGCTGGTGCAGATAACAATGCTGCCATGGAAATAAAAGTGCTACTCGGCTCATCTGGTATTTCCAGGGTCTGTTCACCCAAACCAACTTGGTATCTTGCCACTTCCTGCAGTTAAAGAAACTGGAAAGAAAAGGAGCATCAAGCCATTGCTCGCTTGGGGGAATCAGACCCTGGGGGAGCCCCATTCTCAGCCTCATCGTGCCCAGATGAGCCTCCATCCCATTCTGCATCTGCATCTGCCACGTCCTCGCCAGCCGGGCTGCACGGCACCTCCCCAGCGAAGCAGAGCCCAACCCTGTCGCTGCAGCACAGAGGAAGGTGAGGAAGGTGGCCTGTCCCTGCCCTGCATGGCTCCCACCTGCCTCATACAGCTTCAAAGGCTGGCATTTAGCCTATCTCTGCTTTAAACACTCAGGCTATTAAATGGGGACATTTGAACTTGTAAAAACCATGTCAAGACCCTTGGCTGGAAGGCAGCTGAGAAGCTCCCAGTGGTTTTGGCAAACTTTAATCCTTTAAGTGCATTGTATTTCACCCCAAAGTGGCTCTCAGTTTCCATATCTGGAACCTTTTACACTCATAAAGCACATGAGAAATAGAAGCAAAGCTGGCAGAGAGGTCAGAGAGACTCCATCTCAATGAGAGGGAGAATTTCACCAGAATTTCTGGCTGAAAACAATCCTGCTTGGAGGAAGAATACGTTTGCACATGATTGTGTCATTACGTGCCGATGCCAACTGCTAATGCCTAATGACTCCGTGTCACAAGCAATGAAGGCAGGAGCCCAACAGGAGGAGGAAACGTGCTGGTGCGTTACTGCCAGGATATGGGCTCAGGCAGGGGCAGAGCACTTACATTATTTATGACCACGTAGATGGGACGCTGAGTCAAGGCTGCTCGAGTGTTTGATCAGCCCAAGGCTGTCAGCATGGCTCACAGCTGGAGACACCAGATAACGGGAGAAAATTAAACCCCTTTTCCTCCCTCCCCTTGCCTCTCTAGTGGGCCTCTCTCAGAAAAGAGAAAGGAGGAAGGAAAGAAAGCCCAATAGATTAGGTCTACTGCTGTACAACCCCTAGCCCTGTGCCTCCTCCTGCCTTCACAGGAGATGTTGGATCTCCAGCAAGGGCTGTCAGGCAGAGCCTGGGGCATGCGGAGATGAAGGTTCAGGGATGCAGCCCCTGGCAGAGGAAGGGAAAGAGCCCAGGGAGCAAAGTGTCTGTGATTTCCAGCTAGGGAAGAGCAAGCACAGCCCAGTTAAGCTCCTACCTTTGCCCTGATACTCCCAGACAAGCCCCACATGGAGCTGAAACAAGGCAGCACGGCAAGAGCAGAGCCAGTGCAGGGAGCGGGCAGCTGTGCCCTCGTGGCTGAACCCCGGGCGGAGGCGCAGGACCAGCCCCTGCATGGCCCTGGCTGTCCCTGCGTGGCCGTTAGCAGACCCTGACCAAGGTGGGGCTGAGCTCCCTTGGGCATCCCTGCCCTGCTGCAGGGTGGTTGTGCTTCCACAGGCTGTTCTCCCAGTGAACAAAATCCCTTTCTCTGCCTTTCCCACACTGGTGTGTCACCCCCCTCCTTAAATACATCAGGGTGGGGCCGAGCCCATGCTGCAAAAATCTGATTCCTGTATGCTTCCCTCTCCACAGAGGCAATGAAATGGACTGCATCTGATTTCTTCCCTTCCTTTCCAGTGCCTTCACCCTCCTTTCCCTATCTTCGAGGAACAGATGCACCCATTCATAACCATGCAAAAGAAAGCGCGTATTTGCCTTTCCGACTGCAGTGCAGCTGGTAAAGCACAGGAGGGAAAATTATGTTTTGTATGAATACACAAATTATCTGCACTGATCTTATTACACTTGAATGGCAAACCGACGGAAAAAGAAAACATGAAAGAGAAAGGCATTGCTTGGGCTGCGCCGATGTAGCATCATTATTGTTTATCCTCTCCAACCACTCCATCATCCTAATCCCACCGTCTCCCACAGTGACAGGTCAGTAACAGTGATCTGCTAAATAGCGTGATACAGAGGCTGCCAGAATGAATACAGGCAGGATGCAAACCCAGGGAGGCAACGCCTGGGAGACAGCAGCACTTCTGGACGTTCTGCCTGCAATTCCCAGGCAGGTCCAGGCCAAGCATCCAATAACTCACAAATACTATCAGTGTTAAAAAGATTCATGTTACAGTGGTACCAATTAGCATCAGAGTGTGGGAATACACAGGGGTGATATAGAAACAAAGGCTCAGTAACTCCCCAACCCAAATTCTCGCAGAGATATTCATCCCACGAATAAATCCCCAAAGCAGAGCGGTGCAAGAGGAGGCACAGAAGGCTCCTCCACGCCCTGACAATCATCCCTGACACAGGACCAACGCGGTGGCTCTGGGCAGCTCAGCACCTCGTGCCGTGGGTCCTGGCTCGCCGAGGCAGCACTGGAAGCAGTGCAGAGCAGCGTGAGCAGCTCACTGCCACACGACATGGAGCAGATCTTGTGTTCAACGCCTCAGAGAGGGGCTGGGTTCGTATCCCAGCCACGTGGCCAGGTCCTCTGCAGGGAACAGAGCTTGTCCTCCCTCCTTAGTCTTCCTCCAATGCAGTAGGGAGACGAGCCCTTCTTTTAAAACTTCCATGTGGTAAGTGACCTTTGTGCTCCAGGAGGACAGGAACCGAAAACCATCATTAAACACATTAACTCCAGCACACAATACTTTGTTGAAATAGCTTTGCAATCCCTTAGGCCCTAGATGCAAAGACATCCACACTCAAGCAGGACAGTGTGGGCAGCTGCTCCCCCGTGCAAGTGGCATCTGATTAGCCCAGGTGACAACAGCTAAATTCCTCATGCTACAAGACAACACAGCAGCTCCAGCAAGTACAGAAAACCCATCACAAGGTGGAAATTCCAACAGAACACAAGTCACCTACTATCAAAACAGGGAAAATTTGGCAAGTTTCCTACTTAGCACTTACTACATCAAGGCTGCTCAATGCTGCTAATTAAACAGGTACCTTCCAGACACAGCCAGAAAGATTTATATCCCTAATTTGCGTTTCTCAGTTTATTCTTCTGTCCTCTAAGGCACCATTTTAATGGCCATGGTGTGATTGCTTGGAGGAGTTTAACTCTGCATGAGTGTCATTTGAAGATGAAGGTCTGTCCCATCGGTGGCTTGACAACTGCTCACCCAGGGCCCAGATCCTGCCCCCTGCTCTCTTGCAGCGGGGCTCAGCTGTTCACTGAGATTTTCTTGGTCTCTTGAGCTTGGCTTCACCAGTAGAAAAATACATAATGCTAGGCTCAGCAACCCTCAGCAATTCAGCTGCTGTCCCCGTCCAGGAGCTGGGTACATATGAGTCTGTGGGGTCTTTAGGGAGTGAATGAGCCTCAGAAATATTCAGGGCAGAGCTAGCAGCTGAGCCGGGGACACGGTGCAGCATTGTCACGACAAAGCAGCACAGCCTTGCAAAACAAGGACCAGTTTCAGAGATGTGATCTCTCCACTCAGCTCACAAATCCAGCCCCAAAACCAAGCCCAGAAGGTAGCTGCTCCAGGGCAGCTCCCACATATAAAGGGTTGCTCCAATAGGATTGGACAGGACAGCTGGAGGGGAGGTGTGGAATTGCAAATAATTAAAAGTGGCCATAGCCCTGTGGTAATTAGTCAGAGCTACCACAGCAGAAGTCAGTCACACTCAGAAGGGGGAAGATGTCTCTGCCAGCACCCCTTGCCCAGATGGCTCTGATAAGGCCCTGATCAGCACCAAATCTCCAGCCCCAGATAATAACTGCTTACAGTGATTAGGCTGGTAGGAGAGTTGAGGAAGGGAGATGGTGATGCCTGTTTGCTGCCTTTGGTCAACTGCAAAGTCACAGGGAAGCATCTGCGAGGAAATGGCATACAGCTGGGGGCTGAGAGAGGGTCTAGAGCATAACAGTTGCTGTTAAACTCATACAGTCCACAACAAAAATACTTTAAAACCACAATCCATCCTTCCCGGCAAAATCTGAATACATCAAGCAGAGCCACTCATTCCAGAGACAAAAAAAAAAAAAAAAGGCAATAACCCCTCCAAAATTTTACAAACAGCTTCCAGTGCCAGACAGGAATCAGTGGAAGGAAAAAGAAATGCAACAGATGCCTTCAAACAAACCCACAGAACCCCTACGAAGCACGAAGGTGAATGTGTACAGCCCTCGAGGGGGTGTGAATTTGTCCCTCAAAGGTGCAGCTCCCAGGCACTGATCAGAGCAGCACCCATGGGTGCTGGGTGGGCATCTCCAGGCATGGCTCAGCAGCGTTACCCCACGGCTGGTGTAACGTGCTGCTGCCGGCCTGGCTCCTTTCATGTTTTGCTATGAAGATAATGACAGGCAATATTTCTGCAGGGAGAGAGGCGCAGGGCAGGGGTGTATGAGGCGGTGCGTGGCTGCCTGCGTGCGCTGCCACGTGCCACTGGCAGGCAGCACATACCGTGTTCCTGCCTGCATGGGATGAAGCTACACGGCGGGATCCTCCTCTCGTGCCTCTCGAGCATCGCAGGCGTTTCTAGCACTACCTGAATGTACTGCTAATAAGAGGCAAAGGTCAGGAGGGAATGTGAATGAGCAGCTCAAGATTAAAGCTTTCCACAGGATGCTTACCCATCACCTGTCATCTTGTGCCTGCTGTAAGTCTCATTATTTGATTACAGCAACAGTCCTTCACAAAAACTTCCCCGAATTCTCCATCAGTCACACTCACCTGCAGAAAGAAGGCACTCTGGCCAGAAGAGCAGTCCCCAGCATGAAGAGGACAAAGAGATGGCAGGAAGAAATGGGAGAGGAGGGCTGGGATGTCACTGCCACCAGCCCTCTCTTCTGGAAGGAAACATCTTCTGGGAGGGGCAGGGAGGAGAGAAGAGCAATTGCTGCTAAGTTTTATTTTACAAATTAACTTCAGCCATCTGCCATTTTGTGTCACTGTCCAAACACTCTGGCTGATAGTCCAGGGCCTTTGCTGTCCGATTCAGTAATGGCCAGAAACACGTTGTCTAAACACCAGCTGGTAGCCCATTTGCTTCAGCTACGTCAAACCACTACACACAGCTCCCACAGAGAAAGCATCCCCTTTCCCCCCAAACTACAGCTGTAAAAACCAAACATGGAAACTTGGCAATTCACAGCCAGTGTTTTTTGACTCAGAGAGATCCCACAACTGACTTTCCCATATATTGGTTGTTGTCATGGCAAGCGGAGGGGGGAAGGAACAACGTAAGAGGCGGTTAGTCCTTGACACGCTCCATCCTTGGACTAATGGCAGCTCCCCAGCAAAACAATCCCAACAGCAATTATAAGGTGCTTTTAAAATGGGAATAAGCAGTAACAGATTAAAAAAACATTTGAAACCTTGAAGCTGAATGCAGAGTAGAAGGCAACGCAGAGCAGCCAGGGCTGCACACGCTCAGCAAACAATGCGGAGACGCTTCTCCACAGGCAAAGCTAAGTAAGGCCCCGACCGTCAAAGTGGAGCGAGCGGTGAGCCTTGGGAGGCTGTGGGGACAGTACTTGACAGAATGACAATCAGTGCTGCTTTATGCTTAGTGGTTACAACTAAAGAAAACCTTCCACGCAGGGGCTGAGGAGCAGACCTGTGCCCCCTGCCATTGTCAGCACAAGGTACCAAAGAGGGCCAAGACAAAAGACAACTTTCAAGTGCAAAATTCAATTACGCTTCAGCCGTGTGAATCACCACGCCACTGGCTGGATTACTTTCTTTTCTTGCTGGAGCCAGCCCAAGGATTTGGAGAGTATCCGCAACCTGGGAATGGAAAAACACACTTTTTACTGTTTCAAGAATGGCAAGCAGTTGTTACTGAGCCAAAGCTTTATTGTTTCCAGTAGTAAAAAACTACATAAAAGTTGTAAGAAGACAAGAACAACCAAATAATGTAAGAAACACAAACAACCAGAGCAGACTGAGCACTATTCACTGAGCCCTTCTTGCTCACCTTGAGTCACCTCAAAAGGAAGTCAACTGGTACAGCTTTAGGATAATATTCCAATGAAAGCTAAAAAACACAACCACAAAAGACACAACAAAGGGAAAAGTGGTCTTTAATAGAAAATATGTGCACAGAGCTGCAGATGCTCCTCTATCACATTCAAACGTAGCTAGATCACATTCTCCTGGGCTAGATCCTTCCCTCAACCCAAGAGGAGTATTTCCATAGATGACTGAACAGTTCTGGTTCAAACTCAGGTGGAATTAGTCCACGGAGGCAAAATATACAGGTAAGAAAGAAAGGTTTCCAGTCTCACTGGTAGAAGAGCAGTCCCAAACTTATCTCTGAGGGTATTTTATAAAATCCAGTCTCAATTAAAAATCAAACTGATGTCTCAAAGTGGCACAGTAAGCCATCAAGGATTGCCAGGTTGTTGTGCAGAGCAGGCAACCCACAGTGTGATAAGCAGCTGTGGGAAGTGAGAGTGTGGGTGAAAATATGCCTGACCTGCCTGCACCGCCCGGGAATGAAGCACAAGAAACCCAGGAAGAGTTAAAAATGATACTCGATTTTAAAAACTCTTTCGAACTCAGTGTAGAGTTTTTGATGAGAAAGTAACAGGTTTAAAGAAAATTGAGTCAATTTTTAAGTGTCTTTTTCCTTCTTCTTCTACAGAATTAACTTAGGCTGGCAGGCCAGGCTGTCTGAGGTGCTGCAGTAATGACAACATGAGCAAGACAGCCTTGGTAGGATTGTTAAAAGCTCCAAGGCAAGACAGGACTTTTTTGGGGCAAAACACTTGTGAAATTGAAGACCCTATAGCTCTCAGAAGAAACAGCATGACTCCAGCTCCGAAATCACAGCAAAAGCTGATTTTTGAATTTACTCTTTCAGAAATGCCTAATAATTCTGGTATTGCCCCTTTCAGAGATGCATCTGGTCGAGCCAATGGCCAGGTTTAAAAAACACATACCATGACATAAAGCATCACTCAGCAGAGAACCACCTCATCCCTTGTTCTCTTCAACACTGATGTTGTAAAGCCCACGTTCAGCGGTTTCTCTTTATGCCATCTCAAAGAGCCCACATCATCCAAAGGTTTTGTTTTCATTTTTAAAAGGGCAGAAACAGATCACAGAGGAAGAGCTGGAAGGATTTTCCCAGCCATGTGCCATAGAGCGTTAGCTGGAAAAGCAGTAAGGGAATGGTCCTCTGTTGGACCATGTTCATTTAGAAAGTAAGTCAAGGATTGATTTCCGATCTCCTGTTAAGAGTGTTCCAGCACCCAACCTCATTTATCTTCATACTGCAGCCATTTGTAAGAGCATATACTACACGCACACAAAGCTCAGCAGCAAAGGAGAACGGAACAAAAGAGTAATAACCAAGGCAAAAGGCTGACATTAACAGGCACAAATTGCCTTTAAACCCATGACTTCAGAGGGAGCTTTTTGGAATCGTTTGTTTCTTCAGCAAAAGACGGGTTAGATCCAAAGCATTTAATAAAACCCGCCGACTCCTACTTGCCTAGTGTGGGTTTTGTTCAGGCCTTCAAAGATCTAATTGCTCTAGAGATACTAGGTAATTTGATTTTTCTCATCTGTCAGGCCTTGGAGGGAAATTGTCCATCCCAGAGAATAAGCAGGACCAGGGCACACAGCTTTCTACAGCCTGACTCATGAGGATACCATCAGGCAGCCAGATGTTCAAGACTTGCAGGAAAAAGGTAAAACAAAGGCCCCGTCCTCCGTGCAAGAGATGACAAGGTGTGCATGTAGGAGGAGAATCTGCAGAACTCAACAAGATAAAGTCATCTGAAAGCTTTTATCTAATTTGGCTACACAAAGGCAGCCAGATGGGCTGCAGGGTGGTGGGTGTTCTCCCACCAGGAGCTGCAGCACACACACTGCCCACAACCCCACTGCCAAAGCATCACCCTCACCACAGGACACAAACCAGTGCACAGCCAGGAGGACCAAAAAATTCATAGTACACCTCTGTGAGCGTTTCTTTACTAACTGAAGTGTCTCCCTATCACAGAGAGAGACCTCAGTAGAAACGAATGGGAGCACAACTTCACCGTCTGATTCAGGATGCCCCCACCAAACTCACACCAACTCACGACAAGAAACACAAAGGGTGACACCCTGAGCCCATGGAAGTCAAGTGCAAATCGGAGCTCCGGTCTCACGCTTGGGATTCACAGAGAGAAACACAGCCCCGGGCTGAGAAGCAGTAGAAGGGCTGTGGTCTCCTCACACCCTATTTCAGGGATATAGGGGTGAATTTCCTTTTCTTCTGAAAACTGCAAAGCCAGGACTGAGAGGCCAGGAGCTGAACCCAAGGCTAGGCTTGACAAGTCAGGAACAACAGAGGCAGCACACATTTCTTCAGCTCCGGAGAGCACTCCATGTGCCCTTTCCAACACACACAGGTCTGGACCCCACGGCAGCACCACATAGCACGGCACCCCTCTCCGAGCAGCACCCCAAACACATGTCAGTCAGCAGAAAGGGAAACCAGACCAAACCATAAACCAGGTCAGGGAGGCAGGGAGGACAGGCAGGTGCTTTCCGGGGTGCCATCATGTTGCTGCTAATGCCTGTGAAAAACCTGGCATCATAAAGTCACCACTAGCAGCAGCAGTCATCTAGAGTGAGGTCTGCAGGAGTGGGCAAGGGGCAAGTGCTAGATCCAGGCAGAGCAGCTCCATCTTCATCTGTCAGCATCGCCTTCTGGTGCGGACGTACCGTTTGCCTTCAAAATACATAAAGACAAAAAGTTTTATTTGGAAAGCAGTGAAGGGGAGAGACTTGACAAAGTTATTTTATGTTGCTTTTACATGCTCAGTGCCATTTTAAGAGCTTCCTAAAAAAATAATGAAGAGAACGCCTATGCATCATTACTCCACAGTCTGTCAGCAGTCAGGGCCCATTAAACTTTATTAAAGAAAGAAAAGACAGGGGAAAAAAAATGGGGAAAGAAGGAGAAAGAAAGAGTTGTACTTCTAGAAGTGGTCCCCTGGTACATATTTCCCTCAGAGGGCTAAGTCAGACAGAAAGCCAAGCCTCCGCTCTCAGGGGTTTCCAAACCAGGTGACAGCATCCATGTGGCATCGAGCAGGTCCTCCACGTGACCCTCCTGCCCTCCGTGTGCCTGGGCCACGGCCAGGAGCCACAGCTGAAGGTCGTCCTTGCCCGTGGATGGGGATGGGCACAAATCAGCAATGCTCTGCTGCAGAAGGCGCTCTGGCTCACGGCAACTAAACAAACCTGAGACAATCTTTTCAGCAGCCCCTGGTGAAACTCAGGCTCTGAGCACGGGACTGGCAACAGGGAGTGCTCTAGGGCAGCAGTGGGCCAGTACTAACTTCTCTCCCCCTTCTCTGAGCTGAGGGTGACTCCTGGAGAAAGAACAGGGGCTGGTTCCAGTCACTGCACTCATGTGAAACGTTCAAGGCACAGGGAGTCCTCCAAATTCCTCCCATCAGCTACTGGCCGATGTCCCAGTTGAAAGACAACCTCCCGAGCCATAAAACCTCTCAATTTGTTTACAAAGACTCCCAAAGCCAGACTTTTAAATTCTGTATTACTGACTTCCCAAGCTCTTTCCTTTATGCTTTGTGCAAAATGCTGAATAGAAGGTTGGAAGCACAAGGAGTAAATTATCACAAAGGGCAGGGAACAAGTCTAAGGCCATGAAGGCAGGAGGCCAGACAGGCTGTCTGATCAAAGACCAAAGCACAGACCTCCGCAGTGTGAAAGAAGGCACAAAAATAGGAGTTTCATCTTCAGCAGCAAACTTGTTTCCAGATATATTGAGTGAAAGAGGCAAGAGAATGAGTCTTTGTCATTCCTCTGTCTTCAAGGAAAAAGCTTTCAATTTAAAACTCCATAAAGAATTACAGAAATAGTGAAAGTAATTTATTTTTTAGGTACTCGAGCTTTTATTCACTTAACTTCAAGGCGGACTTAAAAAAGCTGAAACTGTTTTGGTTCGACCACTTGAGGACAAAAATATTTTAATTCCTTAAAACATGGAAGGGGGCATATGCTTCTTCTGAGGTTCATAGGTACAACTGCATTGTATCTAGAATGCAAACCTTGAATCATTTCCTAATGCTGTCACTACCCGAAGACATGTTTTATTTACAAATACAGGAGGACCATTCGATGCTCTGCACTACCACGAAGGCAGAGACAGCTCAAAGCTGCTCAGCCATGAAGGCACAATTCATTTTTTTCACTTTGTGGAAGAGGGACAACTCATCCTCCTTGGCAGTGGGAAAACTCAATCCCATGGCAGGAAGCTTTGAGCAAAGGGAGGCAAACTGAAGGTTGATGAGGCAGCCAGTGCAGGAGGCAGAGGCTTGGAGGGGAGAAACTGGGTGTGGGTGAGGGTCTCTCCTCCACATCTGACCCACCCCCTTTCTTTCCTACCCCATGCCCTCAGTGCAGGCAGAGCCCGAAGGCAGAGGGAGGAGGAGCAAGGATTGCAAGCACAGCTCCTTTGCACAGTCACCCACCTATTCCACCCTACTGCAAAGCCACCCCTGGAAGACTACACTGTTTGGATGCAGCTCACATGGGTGAGGGAACGAGCAGTCAGAAAACATTTAAGCAACTTTCTCACCGAGCGCAGGAAAACAGAAGTCACCTCCCCAAAGACTGCCATGAAGAAAGTAATTAAAGAAATTACTATGCCATTTGGAGCCTAATTACTGTTAGGACAGGGTTTTTTTCCTACATGGAATGAAGTAGTTAGGCCCACTGAAGCAAAATGTTACCTCCTCATCGTCCCTGAGGGAGCAAAACAGACATCTGAGAGATGGAAGGGAAGGAAAAAATAAGTTAATGCTTTAACTTCAAAGATGCCCTGAGAATTTCCTGCCACAAAAATAATGCAGAATGGATCTGCCTGTCTCATATTAACAGCTTGCATATTTATGAGCAAAAGTTGATGCCTACCCCAGCCGGGGAGGCACTGAGCCAGAGAGACTGACACCACCTCATTTCTAAATCCAGTCAATTCCTGAAAGACAGGGCATAAGTCTCCTCTGATTAAGAGAGCTGGAAGCAGCATTTCCTGCCCATCTCTCTCAGCTCCAGACCCTTTTCTCACCTCCCCTCAGCCTCTCCCAGCTACAAAGCAAGCAGCCAAGGGGAGGTGTATCCAGAAGCTGCAGCTTCAGCACGCTAGGAGAAGGGTCCAGGCTGGACTTGCTGACCTCTGGAGGTCCTGCCAGCCAGTCTCACCCTGGGACTGCAAAGCACATTTCTTATACCCCACCATCATCGTCTCAGCTCCCAGGCTCAGCAACACCACTAACACAGCTCTGTTTAACTGCCAGCTGCTGTACCACTGTTCAAATATTAATGATTTAGACAACACATTGGAAAACAAGCAGAGATGGGGAGACTGTGATTTGTGCTCAGACGTATGCTACTCACTCACTAGCTTATCACGTGGCTGTTTCTCAGACCTCCTCTTTTAAGCACAAATCAGAGCCTTCTCCAGCCCCAGAGCCCATGCCAAGCTCACTCACGTTCCCTACCAGCAAGCTCTTCAGGTGAACCACAGAATACCAAAAAGGATTGACCCGTTCCTGAGACAAGGTTCTCAGAAGACACTGAGGACCCAGTAACTGGGACGCATCAAAGTAGAACTTGCTACTGATCTGAGGAGGTGCCTTTTGCTCTTAATTTACTCCCCGCAGCAGCCAGGTCCAAGCACAAAGAAAAAGCTCTCCATGGGCTAATGAAAAATCACTGTAAGATATTGATTATTTCTTTAATTCTGTTTAATATTATTTTTCTTCATCGTTAACAATAGCAAGGATTTTGTTCTTTTTAACTGAGGCACCTCTTAACTGTACAGCCAGAACGAGGTGAGTCACCTCCCTAGCTGGGGGCAAGTAATGGGAAAAAGAAAGACTGTGCTTCTTTCTTGTGTGCAAATTTTATTCTCTTCAGAATAAAAAAAAAAAACTGTTCAGGAAAACCAGAGCATGACCTTCCTCTTAACAGCTATCATGTCAGAGTGGGCATCTCCAGGAACCAGAGTTTCAGAAGAAGAAACACCAGACCCTCAGAAAACGATGGTTTTGAAAGGGGTTTCAAAGCAGTTGGTAAAAAAAAATAATAAAATTGACAGCCTCTCAACTCACCACTCTCTTCTGCAACTTTGGCTCATGGGCTGAGGTTGCCTAAATCCCAATGCAGCTCTGACAATGAGTCATTTTATGACAAACCCCAGGCTTCATTATCTGCCTCACCAAACCCCAGCCGGAGCCAAAGCAACACACTGGAAACGTACAAATTCTTCTTAATAGCTCCTTGTTTTCCCTTGGCCACACGACCATGATGTTGTCTTGGCCTTCAGGCTTAAAGAGCTGAGGACTATGAGAGCAGGTGCATTTGCAGTACCACTCCCTAATTCCCTGTTCTGATTGTGGCTTGGGATTTAAGGATGCTAAAGTGTTCTGCAAAGTCACACTTGAGAGCAGAATTAGAGCAGACGTGAGAAAAAGAAGTAAAAAGAAAGTCACCGGTAGAACACTTGAGGTGTTAATATGAAGCAAAAATTGCTCCCAACATAGTGTTATAAAGTTGCAGAGCCTTTCAGAAAAGCTATAGCAAAATCTCCCTTTAATGCCCCCATTCTGCAGCTGAGGATCAGCAGGTTAGACATAATCTTTGCCCCTTGCTCTGTTTTTTGGGTCAGAGCAGAGCACAGGGACTGTCCTACAGGCAGGGAGATGCAGTAAAGAGTTTTGGCAGTCTTGACATACAGCACCCATTGCCTCCACCACTCTTCAAAAAGATGAGCAGCAAGAACAGCCTCTGCTTTTTGGCAAACAGTGGCATCCAGAGGGACCCATCACGAAAAGCTCCTCACAGAGAGACAAAACTCTGATCTAAAGACGGGAAGAGGCACTGCCACCTACCCCGAGGCTCCCAGCATTTGCATACCCCAGACCTCCAGCATCTCAGAGCATGTGAACCCCTCTGCAGAGCAGGACACTTCCTAGGGGACCGAAGCACTAGTTTTGCTCTTTATTTTCTGCTCTCGTCAGGCTGCTGGCAAAGCACGGGGGCATTCAGTACTGGAGCCTGTAGGATGTCTGATCAGCTCAAAGCACCTGCTACAAGAGCTGCACGGAACATGAGACCACACGAGTCGTATGGCTGTGTAATGCTGATTACTAAATACATATGTAATGGATCGTGATTGCCAATAGTTCACTGCACAGATCACATCGGGACAGCATCTCTCCAGCTGGGCACTTTAAGTGCTCTCAGAGTAAACGAATGCCAACTGTGCTTACCCCTGCTGCTCACTCGCTGCACGGAGGCAAGCCTACATCCCAAACACATTGGAAGGAAAACAACTTCCCTCTCTCCTCCCCACCTTGAAGTGCTGAAGATCACCCACACTGTGGGACAGAGCATACACCCATGGCAAACACAACGTGGCCACTTCATGTGCCTCCCACAACGTGCTCAGGTTCCAGCTTGGCCTCTTTGCAGAGACCTTTGGTAGTCTCTAACACCGCCACACTAGCCCTGGCCAGCACCCACACTGTGGAAAGGCGTAGGCTCAAAGACAGGCCAGCCTCTCTGTAGCCCGTCCAGCCGCCTCCTGCGGCCGCAGAGCCACAGCCATAGTGTCACCCAACTCCCTGTGAGCCCATAGCAGCTCAGGAGGATGGTGGCTAGTTCCCTGAGATGACACAACACAAAGAACTCTGCCCGCTGCCACCCTCCATCAGTTCCCAAGGCTGTGCCCACCATCAGCTTCATTCCCCTGCCAGCAGAAACGCTCGCTGCCACCCCCCTGCCTCCCTCCCCTGGCCGTGGAGCCCTTCCACCAAGGCACCTGCTGCTGCAAGCACCACGTCTGAAAACAGCCCCTTCTGCAGAAAGACTGGGAACCAAATGACCCCAGACATAATAAAGATCTTTACAGATACTCTCTAGTCAGGCAACCTGTCTTAACCTCCTTAGCAGGATCCTCTCTGCATCTCAGGGACTATTTTAACTGGGCTCATGAGATTGCTACAGTTTTGGGTTTTTTAAATATATCCCCACGCTGCCTGTCGTTTATAGCTCTCCCCTGCCTAGCAAGGAGAGATCGCACTGGAAAGCGCTGACCCCTTGTGCCAAGCTTTGCACAGAGGGTTTTTAGCAGGAAAAAGGCATTTTTTGCCTCTGAGATCTTGTTTGCAGAGTAATGACCAGGCAGCAGTTAGTTCAAACAGCTGGCAGGAAAGCTCCAAAATGCTAAGTGCTGTACAAACACGCCGTCTGTCCAGGTGTGCATCCATCCAGACTTCAGCATGGCCACGCAGCACCAGCGGAAGCAGCACCCAAGGGGCCACACCTGGTATCCACCACCACCACCACCCGCTTCGATGCCGCAGGACAACCTGATGCTCCACTCCGGCAGGCAGCAGAGCCCACACACAACAGGGATCAGCTGTCTCTAACGCCACAGCCAACAGGGGCTTAAAATAAACCGCCCAGGCCGGGGCAGTACTATAATCCAGAGAGAGGACAGACAGAGCCGATGTAGCACTCATCTGATTTGCTTTGCAAAAACTGAAATTCAAGAAAACTGCAAATCTCTGAAACTTGGGGAGAGAAGGAAGAGCAGAGAAACAATTTTATGCCGGCTATTTCTAGTGGGAAGTGTGGGGAGGGGGACTATGACTCCATGTTACACCAAAGGATAAACCTGAGCTCTCTAATCCAATTTATGCCTCAACATGCACAGCACAAACCAGGCTCAGGAACAAAAGGAGTGGCAGTTCACAGGGTGGCAGGAATGCTCAGGAGGGAGCGGCACTAAATGATAACTTAAGGGGTTATTGAATAGATTAGCGGGAACTGCAGAGAGAACACATTTGCATCTCTTTCAGCTGCTCCAGATCAGATGCGATAGCAGCCTCTGCTCTCAGTCACTTAATTGTTCCAAGGTTGTTGAGGGGGAAAAAGCGTCTTTTTATTTTTTTTTTTTTCCACTGCAGAGTTCTGGGAAGAGCCATGCTTGGCTTTAAGAGCCATCTAACATCAGGAAAATTTTTATTCAGTCTCATAAAGCTGCTGGACTTCTGCTTTGCTTCAGTAAAAGCTCAATCTGTTCTGCTGCCTCTGCAGGGCAGACAGGAGGCCCTGGGCCTTTGCAGAGGGGCAGACCCAAGCTACGGCTGCTCTTGGAGGTGGGTGTAGACAGCTCCCACCCCAGACAATTACTCATGTTGCAGCATAGATTCTGCATGGAAGAGGAAAGGAGCAAGCTGTAATGCTGTGACAGCATCTGCCGTGAGGAAAGCAGCAAGGAAAGGTAATCCTGGGCCGCAGCTTTGCCAGGTGTGCCTCTGAGAAAGCTGTGCTTCGAGTCAGCCCCAAAAGCATGGATCTGCCCAGAGAGGAGGTTCAGCTTACCAGGGACTCTGCTGCCCACATCGCTGTCACACCCGTCCGCCGGCTGGTCGCTCTGGCAGCTCTCCGTGGCGCTGAGGGCAGCCCCCGGCTCGCTGCCCAGGCTGCTGCGGCTCCCCGAGAGGGTAGGGGAGTGGGTGCTCCCCAGCACCCTGCTCGTGGCCTGGCTGGGTTCCCCGATGGGTGCTGCAGGGATACAACAGAGAGATGCTGCTGTGGGAGGGAGAAGTGGGTGCAGATGCTGGGCCAGGTCTTAGAAGAGCAGCAGCCTCCCCGCTCCCAGCCGGGCACCCTCAGGAGCAGGGTCAAAACCCAGTTCCTTGCTCTGCTCCTAAAGTGGCACCAGCAATTCCAGCACCACAAAGTCAGGAGTGAGGAGCTGGATGAAGACATGCTGCCAGGCGGCCAGGAGCAGCTCCCAACTGCAAGGGCAGACCCCAAAAGGCTGCAGGCAGTGGAGTGACCCACTGATACTATTCCAGTGAGAAAGGATCAGACCCTCGCCTGGCACAGCTACAGCCAGTGGGCTGCACCAGCGTAGGGCAGGTAAGTGGCTGAGCCAGAACCCACAGTACCAAGAGCCAAACATTCAAGCACTTTACACTTCCCACCCTCCAGCCACAAGGAACAGCAACTCCTCACCCAGTCCTGCTCGGTGCTTTCTGCCTTGTGAGCCTTTTGACCCCGGGGGTAATGGCTTGTCATCCAGGCTGGAGGAACTGAACTCCGAGTCACTCTCACTGTCGCTAGAAACCACTGCAGAAAAGATTGAGGGGAGGAGAGAGACAGTTACTCACAATGTTCATAACACTTACCAAAGAGGGTGCCAGATGGATCCAAATAAAACATGAACAAATGCTGACTCGCCGATCACATTCTCCCTCTCCAAAAGGAGCCCTACCTGCAGTTCCCCCACAGCTGTTCACTGTTCCTCTCAAACATGATGTGCTTTTACTTTTTACAGATGATTTATAACTCCACCGTACACTCTCCAGCGGGGCCAGCACCTGAAGCAGATGCACGCACCACCAGTGCTTCTCTCCTAAACCTGACTGGGACCATGGAGACTGCACCACTGCTTTAATGCTCAAAGCCCCCTGCTGCAAAGCCAAGAGCCCTGTGGTGGGGGAACAGGGCTCTGCTCCTGCTAACCCCCACGCCAGGACATCAGCAAGCCCCCTCCTCCTGAAGGTTGCTGTCTCCCATGCAGGAGTGACAGGCTAAGGGCTGGGCATGAGGCTGGTTCCTGCTCTGCTGCATGTGGAGGGGTCCAGGCTGCACTGTAAGAGCGTCCACGTTTGAGTGAAGTGGAGAGAGGGGCTGGCTTCCTCCAAGCCGCATTTCAAGTGCAGCAGAGCCTCTGTGGGAGCTCCAGGTTCTATGAGGAAAACACCAGATAAATACTGACCACATCAAGTAGCAATTACACAAAGAACCAGCCTTATTTGCTCATCGTCCAGTCAGCACTCATCCCTATCAGCACACTGCCCAGAACTGCATTACTCCTCTGACCCCAAGGCTTAATACACAAGGGTCGCTCCCCTTCCTCAGGGAGACTGTTGCCCCATTTCAAGGCTGCTTTTTTTTCCCCTCTCCTTCCCCCCACCCAAATCCTCGTCCTAATCTTACTGCTCCATAGTTTCCACAAGAGCTGAAGGAGCCTCATTTTGCCAGACACAACTTCCAAAACTGGCAGGTTGCTTTCACTTTTCCATGCAATTATGCAAACACCTCTCCTGCTTAAACCAGTGTAAAAGGTAATTCGACTGCCAGCTGCTGTGGGTAAAATGAGAAAGGTGTTTTTCCAACTCCTGGGCTTTTGTAATGGCCTTATCTCAGAACAGAAATGATGGGGCTGAGGAGGAAGGTAACAGGAAAACTGTCTTTTCTTTGAGGGATTGTACCTACAGCATTTCTCTGTCTGACCAAGGCAGATACCAGCTCTCCAGGCAGCTCAGAAGCCATTTTACACAGTGGGTCACAATTCCTGGTAGAAAGCAGAATAGTGGCTCATGTGGGACAGAGTAGGCAACACTGCAACCTACAGCCTCTACTGTGGGGAGCCCCCAACTATTTCTTTATATTATAAGCTTATATTCACAATATGAATTCCCCATTCTGCTACTGAATAAACCACTTCACCCTGCGCCGTGTTACTCATAACACCCAACCTCACAGTGTTGCTGGGCGCAGGAGGGACGTGGGTGCAGAGGTACAAAGTGACAATCGTGGGGTAGCAGAGAGAGCTGTCAGTTCACCTCTCTGTATCAGCCCTAAAATTCACTATACACAGCTCACAGAGCTACAAACCCTTCAACACTGCCCAGGGCAGGAGGATGGGTATCCCTCCCCTTGCACAGGTGAGCACATGCTGTCAAATATTTCCCCCAGGGGACCTCTGTAGATGCTCCCGTATTCAGGCATCAATCTGTACTACACAGAATATTAAAAAAGAATAAATTTATTAATACCTAAAATAGCACTCTTCTGGAGTTAACATCTCTGAGGATATTAAAGCTGGCTGCTGGCATTATTGCAAAGTGTTATTGAAGTTGCCTGCCTGTGCTGCCAGGAAGAGCTGTGCAGGGTAGGCTGCCAGGCCCCCTCCTCGCTGCCTGCACAGCCTTCCCTGGGGAACCGGCTCCTCCTGCGCCTGCAGCCTTTGGGACCTCCTGGCACCAGCAGAAATGGGACCTCTCAGCTGCAGGGAAAGGGGCTGTGGAGCTGAGTGAAGCCTCGTTACGAGCAGGGGGTCTGTGCTTCTGGCTGAGAGTCCTCAAAGCAAAGGTTTGGCTTTGGGCTTTGCTGTCTTAAAGACAGCTTCCCTACTTCCCCAAAACACCCTGGGAGAGGTGGGGGACTACATATAAATATTGTTAACAACAACCCATACATACCAGTATGTATTTGTTTGCTATAAAATCCAAATCTCAGCTGTGAGAATGATTCTGATGGTCCTGTTGCTCAATTCCCTCAGAAAATGCACTGCTGTCCCACTTGGTCATCATCCTTTTTTGGCCTCCTGGATTCATAAAAATCATCGCTTCAGGACAGCTCCTTCCTCCATGAATCCTTTAAAAATGTTGGAAGCCAGGATTTATTTGGAGAATACCCCAGTGAATCAGTGGAGGTGACTTTAGCTGCCTTCCCTTCTGCCATTCAGCAGTTCAGAGAGGACCAGCACAAGAGGAGGAAAATATTAATGACACGAAAGGCACTCGCACCACAGGAGCAGCCCTGTCTGCTCTCATTTCCTCTGCTGCCAATAAGAGTATATTTTACCCACTGTGCCAATGTTTCCCTTTAAGGTAATTTTTCTCCCAAAGCTCCCAGACCTTCTGCTGGCACTTTCCAGAGCCCAGAAGTCGTAAATCTGGTGTTCCAGCAGTTGCTGATATATCAATAAGAGTCGTTGGACAGCTGTACTTTCAGAGAACGTAACAGATTTATCCCTCTCCATCTCCAGCTGACGGAAAAAAAGCTCATAAAAAAAATATGCCGAGATAAAACTTGCAAGAAAAGCAGTATTCCCACAGGGAATGGGTCACTCATGGAGAGCCTGAGTCTTTACAGCTGCCGCCAGAGCCCACGATCCCTTCACCACATAGTTCAACCTCCAAACCAGAGCCCCGTGGCACAGAAAGCCACAGAGAATGATGAGGGGCTGCCGGGATGCACCTAACCCAGCAGCAGAGGATGTGGGGAGGCTCTGCAGAGGCCAAGGGGAAAGGAGCACTTGGCTGGAGTTGAGCTCTAATATTAAACACATGCATTTGGCACGGGCACACCTGCAATGGGAAGTGCCAGCCACGTTTCTGCTGCCCATCGCAGGGCAGAGCTCAATCCCTGTACACACAAAGCCTGGCACTTCTTGCAGTTGCCAAAAATACAGAAAAAGCACATGGGCACACAAGGGCACCCTGCAGCAACAGCTCTGGACATCTGCACGCACCCAGCACAGCCACGGCGTGCTGGATGAGCAGGCTGAGCATGAGCCCTTGAGCACACACCTCCCCTGCAGCACCGTGTCATCAGCCTCTGCAAACACCACCTCCGGGGAGCGGGGAGGCCGACAGCTCCTGGTCACTGTGGGTGGGAGATTAAGAGTTTTATTACAACCCAAGTGTCTCACTAAGTGCAGCTCCTATGCTAGATCTCACCCAGCATTGCCCACAGTTGCAGCGACATCTCCAAGCAGGAGGAGGGGACTGGCCCCAACCGCTCTCCCTTTCAGAAGCAGCACACGTGCAGCGTTGGCACTGCCCTGACTTGTAAAGAAGTTGGATGACCCCCTCGGTGACCTGCCTCAGCATGTTCCTCTCTGCTCCATCACTCCGGGATTTGGCCTCCAGCACACAGAAACCAGACGAACCCTCTGCATCCCCCTGCCCGGCCGCGGCTCCTGCGCCTCCGACAGCGCTGAGCCCAGCACGTCGCATTGCTTGGCAACAGGACTAGAGCACATTGCAACAGGAGAAACCACCAGAGACCGAGCAGAGCAGCAGGCAGCCCTCACGCCAAACAGTGCAATAGCTCAGGGATCACTCTTCTTTTTTCCACCCAGATGCTTTACATTTTTTTTCTGCAGAACTCAGAGTGTGAAAGAAGGAAAGCCCTGCTGCTTATTGCTCCCCACCCCCTGATGGCCCCATCCTGCCTGACCCAGTGCAGGAACCCACCCACATTCCACCACATGGAGCAGAGCTGTTCCCCAACACAAGAAATATTACTGCTATTCTCCTCACGACAATACATTTGTGCCTTAACTAATAGCAGGGTTCCCATGGCAACTGCTTGTTTATTACAGAAAAACTAAAGGCAACAGCAAATCCCAGTGTCAGCGAGAGCAAGAGAAATAATGGGTGTGTAAAAATAAAACTTCTTCCTGGTGGGTTTGGCTATTATTCCAAGAAGCATGTTCCTGTGGTCCCTTGGTCCCAACTGCCATCCCACTCTCCTGCAACAGGAGCAGCCAGTACCCAGGGCCTGGCACTGATTCCCTTCCTTCTTAGGAGGAAAAAGGGACATTTGAGTTCGTCCCATCCCTGCAGAAAGGCAGGTCCTGGCACAGAGGATGTTGAAAGGACAACCGTGGCTCCTCTCTTCCAGGCTCTCCGGGGGCTGTGCCAGGACATGGCTGTGCCTGCGCTGGTCCCACCTGACTTGAATCCCATTAATAGCAGAGAGACAGCTCCTTCAGCACCTCGGGAGGGGAGCGGTGGGGTTAGAGATGGCTGGCCAAGATAAGGGAAACCCCAGGGAAAGCAGCCTGTCAGAGTCAGGCACGTTAAATGCCAGAGCTCATTCCTGAGAACATCCTGCCAAACAAGCAACAGGGCTTTACTCCCTGCCGAAAGGATGTGTTCAAATGAGGGCGTACGAGGTGTGAGCTGACAAATGTCATCGGCCAGGAAGAGGTAAGGCAGGCTGCCTTGTCAGCCATGGCTTTGTAAAGCTCAGTCCAGCTGCAGATTCACACCAGCAATATCACAGCTACATCATCTCCACAGGGGAAGGCACTGCCCTGCACATTCAGAGGTTTCAGATGACAAGCAGCAGAAGTGCCAGCAACTGACAGGTGAAAAAAGAGTTAAACGGAGGGGTGAGATGTACAAGTTCCGAGTTTCAGGAATGAATTACAGCCCACAGTGCCCATTGAAAGCTGTCCAGAGGACAGGTGGCCTAACAAAGAAGGGCAATAAATAAAGAAAGCACCAGAAAATAAAACCATAAATTAGTATTATCCAACCCGTAAAACAACAGCCAGCCAAAAATCAGAGCACATGGAGAAAGGCAGCTCACCACCCACATCAAAGCTTACCAAAGGCCACTTTGCTGTCCTCCACCTGCTCCTTTGCTGCTCCTGCCAGTATTTAGGGGGAAGCCTTCTCCCAAAACAAAACTCAACTAAAAAGCTGAACTAAAAAGCAGGCCAGGTCTGGGCCTAACACCTTTGACTTGTAATGCTTTCTGTATCATGTGAACAGAAAATACCTCATCAATTGGTTCATTTACTAAGACAACTCCTTCCAAACGTCTCCTGGAGGGAAGTACAACCATCTATTTTGATCTAATTTGTCTTTAATTGGAAAAGTTACAGTAGGTCTGGGAGTGCTTTCCTAGCTGGGGCCTGAAAAGAGTTTGTAAACCAGACTCTCCTGAGCCCTCTTTATGAAAAGGTTATTTCCCCCTGCACTGCTGATAAGATTTATCTTGATGTGGAAGAGTGTATGCTGCTCGTACACTGAAGAGGTCTTCTCCAATTGAAGGGATCTAATAGCAAAAGACAGAAGGAGAGAGAGACCAAACAGTTCTTCTAATCCACACCAAAAAGAAATGAAGAGAAATCAAAGCAGACTGGCAGCAGCTTTAATTCTGCAGCATCCATCCATCGCTGTGCTAATGTCCCTGAGCGCTCAGCTCCTCAGTGCCAAGCTGCTGTTTCCCCCCAGCTGGCTCCGGGCACAGCGCTGAAGTGAGCACACGAGCAAGAATGGGGTGGGCAGATGGAAGGGGAGGGGGGGGGGAAACCCTACAAGGCAGTGCTGTAAATGGGAACTGATGCAGTAGCAATCCAAGATGCCACATGCGATACAATGCTCTACTTCAATCAAGGTCTACCTCAAAGAACAGGGTGACGTCGCGCCCAGAACAGGGTGACGTCGCAGGGTCACGTTACACCCAGAACAGGGTGACATAACACCCAGAAGAGGCTGACATCACACGCAGAACTGAGGGTGATGCCACAGCTGCTCAGGGGCTGAGGCACAAAAGGACACAGCTTGCTCCTGCTCACTGACTGGAGAACAGGATCTCTGCCCACTTGCTCCAGGCCCCAGGAAGACCCCAGGGAGATGCTGGTGGTGTCATTTCTGACCCAGCTCAAAGTGACCTGAGGCATCTGCTCAGTGGGGCTCTGCAGAGCAGCAGGAGCAAGCAGCCCCATGGAGGAAGTAAGACCGGCCTTTTGTCAGCCTTGGCTGCACAACAACGTTCAGCAGCAGCACCATCCTACGTAGTGCAGCGGGAGGAGCCCCTTGGGCTGCGACTGCAGACAGGTGTCTGCTTCACGGCTCATCCCTCCCTTGGCAGCCCCAGCAAAACACCAGTGGCTGCAAGGAACAGAGAGGAAAGCAAGGGGGGACTGAAGGACAGGGAGTTCAGAAGGACTGTAGCTAGTTTGGGCCACCAATGTGCACATAAGTAACAGTGAAATCTGAAAAACATACCATAGCATAAAAAAACCCAACACTGCCCACATAGGAAACACACCACATCTTGTGGGCCATCTGTGGGTGCGTATGTGGGTTGCTGAACTTTCCGCACACACTGACAATGCAAAAGTACAATCAGCATTCGGGTCAGAAGATTAACGACGTCTAAAAGCAAGAAGGCCAGAAGAAAAGAATGTGCTTGTTAAGGAAGAAACTGATAAAGAAGGGACTCTTTGGAATTACAAAAGCAGGAACTTATCTACTGGCTGCGTGCAGGTAGCAATGTTTGTGGAAAGTACCAAGGGGAGCTGTTTTTTGAAATAAGCATGCACAAGAGTAACGCAAGGTAGCAACAAGTATATAAGGGCTTGCTGCTATTTTTAGAATGCACAAGAATATATAAGGACTTGCTAATAAAGTTTGGGCTCGACTTCCAATCCTACTGATTGTCTGTGGTCTTGTCTCCGGTGGCCTGCACCGGAATTCATCCCCACAGCCATCCCTCACCTCTAACAGAGAGCCTCCCCTGTTAGCTGAATCCTGCTATCAGCAGTAGGAGCCAGGTCCTTGTCCCCACCTGCCTCCTGGGCATACAGCAGACAACCAACCTTTTCCCCTGGCCCAGGTGAAGGATCGGCTGGTCCCGACGCTCTCTGCCTCCGGCACGGCTGGCTCGCTTTGCCAAGGCTGCGAGTGCAGCTCGCTGGGTTTGCTGCTGCTCTTCAAAGGTGTGATGTACTTGGGCAGCCCTTTGTAGAACCATGCACCAGACCTCTTCCAGACCTGTTAGAGACAGACACACACCACCTTAAGCCTGGGTTTTTATAGGATGAGAGCACAGCCAGCACTAAACAGGCTCCCCACCAAGCTCAGCCCAGCTCCTGCCTCTGAGCTACCTTGATGTCACTCAAACACAACAGGGGCAAGCCTTCCAGCCCAGAGACCAGCAGTTCCCCTTCACTCTGCAGCTACCACAGCATCCCAAATTCCTCCCCATGCCTTGTCAGGCCAGCTTCACCTCGGTTCTTCTTCCACCACTTAAAAAAAAAAAAAATTTAAAAAATCACAAATTTGAATGAGCAAGAGGCACAGATTTGAGGAGGAACAGAGGGTGATCGTGCAAACCACAGAGCTTCTTATATTCTCCAGGTCAGGACTAGATGTTTCTCTGATGCTGTGCTTGAGTCAAACACGTGTTCCCAGGCTTACTACAAGGATATTGGGATGAAGTTCCCTGGCCTGCACTAAGCAGCAGGCAGTTCAGCTTCTGCATCTGTTGCTTTCCCATTGGGAATCCACAGAAAGAAAAAGCTTCCTGGAGAGAGCAGGCACGTGCCATGGGTGGCAACAGCCCCAGGCACATGCTCTGCTTAGAGTAAAACAAGTCTTGCCCTGGCTGGAGGGGCAGCAAGTCTCCTCCTGGGCCAGGTCCCTCAGCCTGGGTCACTTTACTTCTGAGAGAGAAGCTGAGGGTGCAGGCGGCAATGCCAGGACAGCAGAAACGCTGCCCCATGCTGTACCAAACGGCACAACCTCGATGTTCATTCCACAGAGCAATTCAGGCTAAGCCAGATCATTTAACAAGCGTGCCTGAAAACCCCAGAACGGGAAGAACCACACTCAAATAACCTGAATCTGCAGCAGGAAACAGACTGCGAGCGCTAAACTGCAATATCTCCTGTAAGAACACTCTCTGCTCTACAATTCAGTTTTAATGCAGCTTATGATGAAGGAGCTTTATTAAGTATATTTAATATAAAGCCTGTTGTGAGCCAGAAGAAAGGAAAAGGATGGCAGCTCAGAGAAGGAGAAATAGCCTCTAAAAACCTAATTCTTTTGTGCCTTCCAGCAGTCTACTAATGAGCTAATGAGACAGCCAGTGCAAAAATAAGTTAATATAGTAAGAATATAATTTTCAGTTTCATGTGGGGGGTGGGGGGCACAGAAAATCTGCATTTCCGTTCAGAGTGAAGGAGATAATCAGTGTTTCTACTCCAAGTTCCCAAAGCATTTTGCATATAGTATCACCATAATGACAACAGGTGCAAATGCCGATAACCCTAATTTCAGCAACACATTTGCAATTTGCATTTAGGGCTTAATCAAAGCAGAGGACAGTGACAACACCTGGCACTCATGAGAAGTTCTTACGCAGGCACAAAAAGCAGGACATCACTGTCACCATTTCACTGATGGGAGGAGATTGCTCAGCAGGTTGTCTGGTTCCTCGTCCAGAGCCATCAACAGAGAGCTAAAATCCGTGTTCGGGGTCTTGAAAGCCAAGTGAAGATGATCTGACTTCAGAGAGGAACCTGGCAGTTTGCTTTTTGAAAGAAGAGTACCCAGCAGAAGAAAGCACAGCATCGCTGTGACCCATCACACACGTCAGCTACTGTAGGAGTGCAAGACACACGCTCATGTGCACCACAGAAGGATCTAGAAACCGGGAGGTGAGAGCACCCTGCAGTTACACCAGTGTTTTCCTGCTGGGTAACAGACCAGCAGGATGGTGAGTCTCATCCACGTGAAAAGCTGGGAAGCAAGTTCTCCAAATGAGAAATGACTGCAAGTTCTCCTACAGAGGGGCCCTTGGCAGGCAGGACACTTTACCAGCTCTTTCACCAGCAGGCAAACAGCAAAAATAGTGACCCAGCCAGCCGAGACACAAGCTGACAGGGCACGTTCCGTCCCCTCTGCTAGCATGCTGGGACTCTGCAGCATTTGGTACAGCTTGTACAACAGCACACGTCAGCGCAGCACAGAGACACTGGAAGAACGTGCTCCGCTATCCCTGCAAAACCAAGAATCGGGAAACGCAAGGTACTTTTTCAATCTGGGACAGACATCTCTACCTGGAGCTTAGCCCACTGTAACTCAGGTAATCACACGCAATGGAGGAGCTGCAGGCTGGGCAAGCCCTGGTCTCCCCTGTCTCAGGAAAGCAGGAGGCCTTGGGAGCAGCAGCACAGGCAGGACACGGTGGGCAGGCCAGGGGGTCTGCGCCCTGAGCAGCACCATGGCTTGGGGAGGGCAGGTCAGCCCCTTCTGCACACTGGGTAGCTGGGCCACAAGTAGCTTCCCTGCACAAACTGCCGGGGAGGAAGCAACCTTTTCTTACAGTCATTCTCTGAACAGACCTTGCAACATCTGTAATTTAATTTGAAGCACTGAAGAGACCTATTATCTTCAGGCGAACTACAATTTAGGCACACCATAAAACCAATCAGACACAGCAAGGATTGCTGTAAGAAAAGGCTGGTCACCCCCAGGTTTCTCACTACCCCAAAGCCAGTCCAGTTACAGAAAGTGTTAACGATTTAATACATCCAGCTCTGATGTAGTAATACCAGTACAAAAGTGAGTCTATGCATACATATTCACTTTGAATTGGTGCTTCTAATAGAGTTTGGTCTCATTACAGCAGCACTGAAATTGATTTGAGATCAGCTCTAAAATAGCTGCAGCAAGATGTTCTCCCCTATAATAATTTAGTACCTCTGCTCCCCCCAGGTTAGCAGCACGCCCCATTTGAAACGACCGCAGCTCACGTTCTGTTCTGCACATGGGCACACAGGTCAGTTTTAGCATCCATGCATCAAAACAAATCGATGTTGCTGACTGCTATTGATGGTAGTTTCATTGATCGCAAGAGTGGCCTGACAGCAAAGTTCTTGCTTGATTTTAAATTAATAAATCTATAACAGGACTTCAAGAATAAAACTACTCTTTATTAGTAGGAGTTTGCTCTTTTCAAGGAGGAGTTTTGGTCCCACCAGTCCTTTTGGCACGTAAGGTGAAATGGGGCCCCCATGGCAGCCTAAACTGGAGTTTCATCACCAAGAGGGACAGCCAGCCCTTTCAGCCTCTTGCAACAACCCAATTTTAAGTAAAGTAACATTGATCATCCCTTGCTCTGAGTGCTTGACAGAGAGGAGTAAAGATCTGTATCTGCATTACACCAGATCAGGATGGGGTGGCCCAGCATGTGGCTCAGGACAGAGCTACCACACCACGGTTCGCCAGCTGCAGCTGTCCCCAGCCCACTGTACTCAAACTGGCCCAGCCAAACACAAAAAAAATCCATGCTAAATACTGACTTCCTTCAGGCTCCTGTCCTTCTGCCTCCCCTGACACCTAAACTACCCTAAAGCAAAGTGGGGGAGAACACAGGGAAGGAGAGCTACTTTAGCAACAGACTCCATTTTTATTACTTCAAACCAAATTAACAGCCATGGCCATGACAAGTCCAGAGAGCTCAATGCCTTTTATAACCCTGACAATATTCCTATTAAAGTTGCATCAAGCAGTCATTATAGCTACAGGATGAGACAGTCAGAAGCAGATGTGTATTTTTATCTAGCACGTTCAAGTGCAGCCTGTAAACGGGGCCCAGCGGAGAAACCCTGGTGAAATGCATGTTACTGCTCAAACTTCTCCCTCCTCTTTCTCCTTCTATGAATATACAAATGCTAAAACAACTCCTAAACGGAGAAAACATTAAGACTTGCCGATGAAGAGATGGATCACAGCTGAAGCAATCATAACAAACGCTTGCAGCCCCCCCCCCCCCCCCGAGTTTGCTCACCAAGCCACACGTCCCCTAAACAGAGATGCTTAGGAAGGATCTTTGCTGCAAAACCACACTTTGCTCTACCACCTATTTCTCACCACGCAGTAGCTGTTCTCATTCTGCAGCCCCTTTCCTTCAGAGCAGCCTGGGCCGGGCTGTGCGAGAGGGGAACAGTTACCTTCAGCTTCCCATGCTGACACCAGTGTTACTGGCTCAATCCCCCAGCAGCCAAAAGGCGGGGGAGCAGGTTCTCGTGGGCTACAATGCTGAATGAAGAGAAAGGCACCTGCAAACGCAACCACCCTGGGAGGACGTCATTGCCATTGCCCTCACGCAGCACATGCCCACACACTCACTTTGTCCCAGCTCTCCACCACGGCTCTGGCACGCTGCAAACCACTGGCAGGGAGAAAGAGCAAGCGCTCTTCAGCTTCGTTATTTGCATTCATCTGCTTTTCCATAACACAGAGATTTCCAATTACATTATTTACAGCAATCTGTTGTCAACTCCCACATTCAGTACTTGAGGATGAAGAAAATTAAAAGGCAGTAAAATTGCTATTCGGAGCTTTGTTTCCGGAATAGCAGAATCTATCCCACCTCTGACCCCAACGTTTCTCAAGCTGCGATGGCTGCCAGCCTTCAGCAATTTATCATTCCCCTCTCAATCAGGCCTCTTTTTTTGCCTGTGGCTCTCTTCTAGAGGACACTATTTTGAGTCTAATCACTTGCTACCACCCCCCCAAAAATAATATGGCGGGCTATTGATGAGTTCTCTGAATTGCAAACAGGTGCACATCACTTTGATTCAATCCAGAGTCACCCAAAATAAACACTCCCCTCCATCAGTATGGTTATCTCACCAAGAAATCATCATGCCAGCAGGAATAACCCTGGGCTATGTGGGGTTTTAATGTTCAAAATTGTATGAGTGTATATGTGAAAAGGGAAGCCCTGGGGGCAAAAGAGGAGGAGACAACTCTGTTCCTCCAGCACAGTAATCTTCTTCCTCTGTATGGTTTATTGTGATAAACCAAGAAATGCAGCCAGCCATGAAAATGCCGTTTAGTGAAGGAGAAGAAATTAAAGGGAAAGTGTAGCAGAGGGGGCAAATTAAAACTTTAACAGGTCCCTGATAGCTGACACTCTCTTTCATATTCAATGGGGTTTAAAAAAAGCTATCTCCCCCCACCCTACTTAAACTGTTTTCATTATCACTACAATTTTGGATGTGTCAATTCAAATGTAAATGTGCGTGAACGCTTCCAAGAGGATTTTAATTACGATGATAGCATCGCTAATTATGGATATTAAAAAAAAAAAAAAAGTGGTAGTTCAGGAAGGTGCTTTGCAGAACCTGGTGATAACAGTCAAAACAAGGCTGTGCAGAGAGGTAAACGGCTGGGCAGGGATTTGACAAACACTCCAGGTCCCATTTGCCCTTCAGGCCAGGAGGTGACAGGCCGACTTCAGCCACATGTGACTAATTTAACATGGGCATTGCTGCCCCAGCTCTTATTAGGCTCACGTGCTCTGCCAGAGGCCTGGCAGCAGAGAATCATTCCAGCTGTACACAGGCCCATCACAGCTCCTCCCAGGCAGTTTTGCTCCTCTGACAGTCACTGCAATAAGCCCATTTTGCTGGACGACTTGCTCCCTTTCTGCCCTGCACTCTCATGGCCGTGGGTGCGTCACTGCTCTTCGCTGCCAAGTCAGCGAACAGGCTCACTGCAGACCTGTGCAATCGGGGATCAGCGTCCCTGATCATGCCATGGGAGTTCATACACATGCAGAAACAGGACTGCCCCAAGGAGCATCAGCCCTCCACACTCAGTCTCCAGAAAGGCAATGCAAGATGCAAAGCCAAGAAAGGCAATGCAGCACATGGAGGAGGGAAGAAGGGAGGGAGATTCTTGCCCTCCAAAGTGAACGTGAGCTTGACTGAACTTGCCTCTACCCCTGCTTGCAGGAACGATAAAACATGATCCACTGCCGCTTTAATTCCACTGCCCTCAGAAGACATTGCAAAGGAAAACATCCACAGGATCCTGGAATAAGAAAAAGGGGTTTTCAATAGACACTTCTGCAAACAGCTGGAACAAGTGGTATCTCCTTGAGGCCAGTTCTGGCCTAAAGCAGATGAGGTCTATCTTATTTCAGGAGGAAGAGATGCACTTCAGATGCAGGAGTATCTGTTGCTCCTTGGGGATGTTCCCTTTGCCAGAGGAACACGCAGGCTCTGTCAAATCCCAGCCATGCCAGAACACAGAATGTTCCTCCCGGTGCCTCTCTGGCAGCTCAGAGACCCTCACCCCACATGCACACGTCACACTCGGCAGCTCGAGTGCTGCCAAACGCACTGGTTTGCTTCTGGATGATTGGGACGCAGGCAGAATCCATTAATCACCTCCACTCTCCAGAAATAAGACAGTGTCAGAGCAACTTGTTCCTCATTGCTATGCAGCACAGCCTTCCCAGTGGAGGTTTTCAAGGAAACAGAAAGCAGCAAAGAACACTTTTGAATGGCTGAGGCTGGGATTCCCAAAGGGCTCTATGGGCATCAAGCATTCAACTCCAGCTGAAAGACTGATGTAAACAATAGCTTGTTACTTTGGTCTTCATTTTGACCCAGGCTTATGGACAATTTAATCATAACTGAAGCCAGCACAGATTCTGTCCACACAGCAAAAGGGGGAGATGACTACCACATGTCACTAAACTTATGCTAGCTTAAATCAAGCCTACAGGGATAAATAATAACAAGGAAGATGGGGAGATGAAAGCTTTAGCATGTATGATCAATGCCACACCCTGTAGCCGTTAGCTAGTATGTGTGAATGTCCAACCGACCATCTGGCTTGAGATCCTGCTGGGCCACAAGACTCCTGTGCTCACTCAGTGCATGGCAGAGGCTAAAGGGGACAATTTTAGTCCTAGCCTCTTGTCCCAGCCCGGTGACACTTCTTAACTCTAGCCAACATCACTTAGTCCATCCAGGTTTCCAAATGACCTCCCTTTCTCACTTCAGTGCCTGACAGTCTCCCAGTAACAGAGTTCAGAGCTTCACAAATATCATGCCCGAATAGCTTGAGCAGTGGTTCAGAAAACTAGATGGCGATCAAAGTGCTGATGTGGAGGGAATCACCTCGCTTGGAAACACACCACCTCATCACTCCCGCTGGGGGGGCACTCTGGACCAGCATCAGACACTCGCCCACTAGAGCTGGCCAGGTTTAGGGGCCTGACAAGTTGGGAGGTGTTGCCAGAGCTCAGTGGCCTGGGATAAGCCTACTTCAAGCATGTGTTTCGCTGGCAGGGGCTTGAACCTTGATCAGCCACACTGTGCATTCAGAAGGGGAGAGAAGAAGGGTGATACTGGTTTGCTACAGCATCACACAACCCAAAGTGCTTCAGTGCATTCCTGAAGCTCCCAGCCTGGATCCCAGGAAATAAAACGGGGCTGATACTTACTCACCATGCAGGGGATTCAGAGGTTAGAAAAGAGGATATCTGATCCCAAACATCCATCTGCACTCACTGATAGCATATATAACCTTCAAGAAAGAGCATGGCCAAATGGGTTTGGTCCAGAGCAGATGGCAATACAAGACAGATCCAGACCACAGAAACAGAAGACAACAAGGAACTGGTCATGAACATGAGCCCATGAAAAAAACTGGTAATTTAGTGCATGTCTTGTAATACCGTGACACCTGAACCTGCTTCAGGAACTGCACTAGTACCAGCCACCAGCCTGAGGCCCAAGAGACTCTTCCTCACACAGACTCTTAGGGAAGACCTATCAAAGCCACTTTCCAGGCATTTATTCCGATATTGCCTCAACTTCCTTGCCCTGGCTGACATGACTCAAGGCTTCTAATTCTCAATGCTTCCCTGCCTTCCCCCAAAATAAAAGCAGAGCTTGTGGGAAGACAGAGGGAATGTATGACTTGATGCCTGACTGCGTGTCCACACTGTGACCTTTCCAACCTTCTCCTGGCCAGAGCACCAGCACTACTGCAAACAAGGAAGGAGACAGACCTGAACCGACCTTTAAGAGAATCAAAAAAATAAAGATGAAGCTTAGAGCTGGGAGGTAAGATGAGGCTATTTTTTAGTTAGTCTAAGAGGGGAAAGTTCCATCCATTTTCATTAGGGAAGCACTTTGGCCGTATCTCAGGTTTCACGGAGACAGTGAGCTCTGAAGGTTACTGTACCCTAGTACACTGGCCACATGTAACACTTACTGGACAGGTTAATATTATTCTGTCCAGTGACCACAGCTCCTCATTGTTTTTATAAGAAATAAGAAAAATTATACAGTGTGGGATGAGAGAAAAATACAGAAAGAACAGAATAAAAGAAATAAAGTCAATTTTAGTCCCATACCCATCTCCCTGCAGAACACAGAAAATATCTTGACCTGCCTCACTCTCCCTTTTGGGACCTTCATTTGGAATTCAAAACATCTGGATGCTTCAGTGTATCAAATTATCAGCAACATCCAAGGAGCTGGAATGCTCTCTGCCTGCCCTGCTCACCCCCACACTGCTGCTCATAAGGTAAAGGGTGGCAGTGTCCATGTACTCCCTCATCTTATCTGAAGATGAACTTTGCAAGTGCTCCCACACAAACAATCCCCTCCTATGTAAAACCGAAGCAACACTGAGTTTCCACAACTAGTATAAAAAAACTTCAGCATCTCAAACACCTGCACAAATGCTCTCATTACACTTCAAAAAAATCGATTTAGCAGAGCACCCAGGTTTCACAGTTGGTTGCAGTGGTCAGAAATAGCTGCACTGAATTGATGTCCAAGGACCACAAGCAAAAGCCCAAAATAAACTGATGGGAACAAGTGAAAATCCTTCTGTAATCACAGAACAAATTCACTGACTTCACTTCACTGTAGAGCAGAGAGCCCTGATGTTGGCAGTGCTGGCTGGCAGACAAGAATTGAGGCAGGCCATTACTTCTTGCAGTGTAAAGTTAAGGATGAAGGATATAAAAATTTAGAGACCTGCATTAGAAGTCTCACACACTGGCAAGTTACAGGATTTTGCAGGCAGGGAGGAAAACAGACTTAAAAGCTGCAATCCTAGTTATTTTTAGAGGGACAAATATTGCAGCTATGCTCTAGATCTCTCCAGCTGTATTACAGAACCAGTGTTAGCCAAGTTTATTTGCCACTGAGCTAGGAGAAAAAGACCATGGCAGCAGAACGCAATAGCCTCTTTACTACCATAACTAGAAAAATTCCACAAAGCCATACAGGCTGCAGGGTCTGGTGTGTTTCTTACCCTCCATCCCCTCACAAACCAAAGCTGTCTCCACTGTGTGTATTCACTGAGCCTGTCTGGCCTCCAGCCAAGCCTCCCAAACCCCATCCCAAGCTCCCCTCCAAGTGCCCAGCCACAGGGAAGAGCCCATGCACACTCAGCACAGACTTGGGGCAGGTAGGCGCATGCTGCCGAGCCCCATCTCTCCACAGCTGTGTTTTACCTCTCTCTGTTCACTGCAGATCTTGCACAACCAAAGAGGACGTTTCTGGGCTCCACAGGTTTCTATTCCACACTTGGTGCAAACTTTCTGAAACAAGGAGGGGGAAGAACAAAACAAAAAGTGGCGTTAGCAACTCCCCACAACATATAGCCCTTGGGAAAGAGAAGGTCAAGAAGCATCCGTCAGAATAGTTCTGGTTTGCTTTCCTAAAAAACCCTAAACATGGCACAATTTTCTTATTTATCCTGGAGAACCACTGATTGCAGGAAGCCGTTTTAGGTCTGTATGGACATGAGACAAAGGCAAATCTACAGCACAGCCCTTGACTGCAGGACAAGAAGAGAACTGGACAGGGCAAATCAAACCCCATGACCAACAGGTGTGTTTCCAGAGCTTTTTTTTTTTAGTTCTTCTAAATCATAAAACTCAATCGCTGTGGTACGGAAAGCAGCAAGTATAAAACAAGAGCAAGTTTGTGCAAGACTGGAAATCCTCTCCTCCCTTCCCTCGCATACGTAGTCTTAAACCCCATGGTTTCCCCTCCATTTCAGCATGTGCTTGGCAGCTATTGATTTGTAGCTGCTTAGGAAGTGGGTACAACCATGCCTAAGTGCACATTTCCTGAGCAGAATGCTTGATAGCACCGCACGGCCTCTATTGCTGCACAAGGGAACTTTCATGTCTCCGCTGGCATTACAAGCCATTTACAACCTGAATCACCTAATATTATATAATGAAGCTGATGTGTATCAGGCTTGGCTTACAGCTTGAATGAGAAATTGGATGAATTCTTTGATCCTCACAGAGCAAAAGCCACTCACAAGAGGGCCCTGGAGAGCAAAACCTTGCTTAGAGAGACATGTGAATTTAATCTCCCCAGCTAAGGTTTTACAAATCCCCCTAACCTGCTCCTCCTCTGAGCCAGGAGGTCTGTGTCCAGGGACGAAGGTCTCAGTGACATCAACAACACTTCCTGAGGTGATGGCTTCACTGCATGAATAAACACACCCAACTGTTTTGGTCTGTCCCTGAATCAAGCTGCACAGAAAGCAGGAGGCAGCCCCACAGAGGTTGGTGCTCCTCTCCACCTCTCTGTTCCTGTCCTTGCCCTCATCCTCCCAGAGAAACAAGGTACAACTTATTGGGTCTGGTGCACCGATACTCAACGTGGTGTCATCCAAGCCGAGGGGGATTGCAGATGCCACCTGACCTACCCCACATTCTCCCTCCCTCAGACCAAAACCTGAGGGAGAAACTCAAATACCCTCAAAGATATCAATCCCCACACATATAGCGCATTCAAACACTCCCTCTAGTGGAAGTTTCCAAGCGATTTTATTTCTAGCCATAAATTTTGAAAGTTCCAATATAAACCGGGGCTTTCCTCCTTCCCTTCTCTGTAGACTAGCTGGAAAATTGAGCATCACTCACAACCCCTCAAAAGACGACATAAAAAAAAAAAAAAAAAATCAAGGACATTAAATGCAACTCCATTTCTCATTAAATACAAGATAAAGCACTTTCTTCTACCAGTACTTCACCTCCTATACATAATACTGATACCCTCTGCATGGTAAATGACACATTATGCTTTGTCTAACTGCTGCTATTTCTAACACATCTGGATTTGCATACATCTTTGTCTTGCCATAATGTATTTATTTCTAAGGTAATAAAAACTAATATTAAAAACATTCTTCATAAAACAGAAAGGGGAACTTAGAAAATTCATGCGGCTACAAGAAATCCAGAACCTCTATTTGTCAGAAGGGACTTGCTGAAGGTTAAGTTCTTTGCTACATTTCAGATGCATCATTACAACAATTCCTGTTATTGAATCAAACAGTCTGCAATGAGATGGTAACAGAGCCACGCTAGCAAGAAAAATATGAACTTTAAAAATCCATAATTCCCTGACAAGCCATTGCTTATTGCATACAGCACTGCACGAATGATGGATATCCCTGGATGAGAGGCAAGAAACTTAAAGTAACAGTCCACTTCATGTGCTCTGCCGAAGGGTTGACTGTTCCCTGACTTCACTTCACAACATTAAAAAGCAGGAAGGGGAGAAGCCCAGGGCACCCAGTCAGCATCATCCTGAGCTTGCACGCAGCTGAAAAGTGCACCCAAGCTGAAAGCAGCTGCAAAATGCACGTTGGAAAATAGGGTCTCACCTTAAATCAACCTGGATATGAATGCTCCTGAACTGCCCAACAGACTCCAAACAAGAAAGAAATAACCATTAAAAAAAACCCAAACCAAACAGCCCTTCTCTGGGGTTTTCTGGTCCTGGCCCTCCCAGAGACTTGGTCTCACACAGCCTCCCTAGCTGGGGGGGGGGTTACTACCCACAACAGAGCAGGGAAGTGTCTGAATCGGCTTTTGCCTCCTCATTAGTGTACGGGGCTCACAGGAAGGACGTTAGAAAGCACTGTGGCAATGTGACCTAGCTGGCTTCGGACAAGGTGAGAACAGAACCACCACGGGAAGGTGGCAGGAAAACAGCACATCCTGTTATTGCACATGCTTGAAACGCAGGAAGCAGCTAATTGCCTCCTGTCTGCCATCCAGCCCTTTGCCAGCACACAGAGCCCGTGCTCCTCTCCAGGAGAGCTGCCCTGTAGCTCCCATTCAAATCAGACCTTTCACTTCCCAGCACCTTACTGCTGCTTCCTTCCCCACCTCGTCCTAAAAAGCTACTTTCTCCCTGGCTTAGGACCCAGGGGTTCAAAGATTTGCATTTACTTTCCCAGTCACTGCCTTACAAGCAGTCTTCTGCATAACCCCTGCCTCAGCCAAGCCAAGCTACTTCCAGCACTTGAAAGTTGGCTACAGGAAAGCTGGGGAGGGATTCTTTATCAGGGACTGTAGCAAGAGGACAAGGGATAATGGTTTTAAACTGAAAGGGGGTTGATTTAGATTAGGTGTAAGGAAGAAATTCCTCCCTGTGAGGGTGGTGAGACACAGGGACAGGTTGTCCAGGAAACAGAAGTGTTCAAGGCCAGGTTGGATGGGGCTTTGGGCAACCTGAGCTAGTGGAAAATGTCCCTGCCTGTGGCAGGGGTTTGGAACTGGATGATCTTTAAGGTCCCTTCCCACCCACATCATTTTGTGACTCTATACTTCTGAAAATTGGATCCAGTGGAGGAACTCACTCGACAGCAAGGGCAGCACAGCTCATAGCATGTCCCTGCCCAGCAAGCACGTATGGAGGGATGCTGGGAGCTCAGTTCTGACTGCAAGGGGCATCCACCTCCCTTCGTCTCGTACAAGACCTCTAAACCCAGCAGGGTTGTAGCCAACTGTGGACTAGTGCAGGCCCAGCCTGGCAGCCTGCTCTGCATGAAAACAGCATCTCACGAACTCCAGCAGTGCCAGCACGAAAGGTTCTCCATCACGGCCCACATGGCTGCTTCACCACAGAGGTGCCAACACTGTACGGTAAAGGAGCAGGTTTTAGTCAGCGGTGTCCTGTGGGCTCCACGGGACATCTCAGTGACAGGGTGGGTGACACTGGCAAGTGTCTCCTTGGCTCCGGTAGCCACCAGGGACGAGTCAGCACAGGCTGCTCCCTGCCACCAGCAAGTCAAGACACACTCCTGCACCCTGAAGGTACCCTCACCTCTCCCCAGGCAACACGCTGAGACAGTCACTTACAGAGGTACCTCCCCAGGGAAAAATGGGCTTCAAGTGCAGGGAAAGCAGCCTCCCAGCAGAGGGAGGATAAGGTGGTTGGTTGCCTTGGAGATCATCATCTCCACAGCAATACAGATTAACCCCTTGGCTGCAGAGTCTAGAAGCAACAGTCGTCCCCCAGGGTGCAGACAGAACAGCAGCCTCCCTGAAAATTGATGCTGCCTTTCAAACAGCACCTGTGCAGTCCTGCCAATGACATACACAAACACAGGCAGTCACTGACGCACGGGCCAATTTGTGTGTCAGTGGTTACACCTTACACTGGTGTGGAACTTGAAGATGGACTTGAGTCCTCTGAAGAGAGGCGTTACTTGAAGGTCTAAGGGCAGACCTTGCAGGAAATAGGAGTTAAGCACACAGACTCTTACGGGTTGCCTCTGATGGCTGTACATTTCTGTCCCTTCTTCCACTCTGGAAATCCAGTGGGAATTTAAGCTTGAAGAACTCAGAGAGAAAATTTATACATGGTTATTTCTCATTTCTTCTGGAAAAAGTTGTTTTTTTCTAGTACAGGTTTGTGTACACCTCTTTTGTAAGACAAACCAGAAGGGTCTCTTTGTGAAAAAAAAAAAAAAAAAAATTAAAATAACAACAATGAAAATCCAGAGTGGGAGATGAAAGGGGGGCTGATGCACCCCATCTCAGCACTAAGTGCAGTTTAAGCACTTTAGGATCCCGAGGAATAAGATAACCAGGGTGCAAGAGAAAACCTGATGGTCTGACAGCACTGACCTAGACAAGTGGGGCTAAGATAAGCTAACTCTGCAGAACAATCTAGCTTCCAAGAGGCTTGGTGGCCTTTCCTAGACAGATCTGCTAGCAGGGACAGGCAGGAAGCTGTGTGACCAAACCCACCTTTTTGCAATCCTGACAAAAGACCGACGTGCTGCCCAGCAGCCCGAGCAGTTCACCGCAGAGCAGACACTGCGAGAGGCCATTCCCCATCACGTTCTTTCTCATGTTCTCCAGCCGCTCCACCAGGCGCCTGCGGGGGAAGAGGCAGATCAGAGGTCACAGCACTCACCTTGGAAGTCAAAGCGCGTGGTCCTGAGGCATGCCAGAAACCTGCAGCCCTGTGCTCCACCTACCTTTGCTGCTTCTGTGCAGTTCTGGGCCCCTTGCTGGGACAGTATGTACCTTCACTTCAGTCTCTGCACTCGATGTTTCCTATCAGCTGCTCTTCTCTTCAGGGGATACAAACCCCTGTAAATCAATCTACCAACACTCACCAATCCCAGAATAATCAAAACTGTGAATACCACCGAGAAGCCTGACTCAGCTAGGGGGTGCAGGGCAGACAGCTCTCAAGAAGGGCCTGATCCTATACCCTTCAGAAGTTCACTGTCACTGGGGCCACGCAGACTCAGCACACTGATTTCCTGCTTGTTGAGCAGGAAAAGCCTTAAGGGCTCAGATCAGGGCAAGTCAGACAGCACCAGAAAAGAGCAGAGGAGTTAGACTTGCCAGGTCCTGCTCCATTTCTACATATACTCACTGAAAACAGCACTGCAGGCACATGACTTGCCCACATCCCACTAGAAGCAGGAAGGCCAGACTGAAGCCATCAGACCAAAATGAGCCCAGCTGCAGTACAGGAAAGCCAGTAACTGCTCCCTGCTTCATTCGACAGCCCGCTTGGAAGGCAGGAAGCACATATGTATGCACAATGTCCATAGCAGCAGGACTACGAAAGGGAAGAAAGGCAGGATAGGCAATTAGGATGCAGGATGTGGAGAGCATGCAGAGCAAGGCTGCTGTCATAAGATCACTGCTTGGCAATCCTCAGGCATCCATTTGTCGATGGCAACAGTAACAGCCAGGCCATTTATCAGAGGCACCGAGCAGCTGCAGCCATGCGTGTGCATGAGGCTCAGGGACGAAACACAATCCTGCCATCCATGCAACCCCGTTCTCATTAGTGCTAATGTCCCATCAACCAAGTCCCGTACTGAGAGGAAGGCAAGGTCTGTTTGAAAGAGGTACTACCTATGGTGATGAGGTCAGACAGCACAGCCAGGCTGAGCCATCATTAGTGGATTTATGATCCTTGACTTCAGCACAAGAGAACTCCCAGGAGTCAACGACGGCATTTCAGAGAATGCTTCAGCACAGGAACAGCAACACTAATGCTTTCTGCAGCTACACCAACAACTGCACAGGAACGCTCGGTCCCTTGGGCTCGCTGCCCGCTTCTGGGGTCTCCCATACATCACACAAACATCACTGTCAGTTCTTGTTAGCACTCACTAATGTGCACTGCACAGGGACAGAGCGAAGCTGGGCCTGCTGGACACGGGCTGGGACTCACTGGGGTTTCCTGTCTCATGAAGACAAAACACTGCTGGGAAATGGGAAGGCAGTCAGTGTGGGATGATCACAGACACTGCTGAGGCCAGAGCTCCAGCAGGACTGAAAGCAAATGGAAATCTGCAGCAGCAAAAGGATGCCCATAAATTAAGTAATTCAAGCTAGCAAACCCCTTCCAGAGGGCTCAGCCAACTAGAACATAAACTCGTTCATTGCTCCAGGCAAAATCCCATGGGGCTGTGCTGCCAGCAGCGGTTTCTAAGCCATACTGTCCACTAGCCATGGGTGCAGCTGCGCAGCTCAGCACCTTCCCCAGCCTCTTCCAGAAACACTGGGACAGCTGCCTCAGCACAGGCTGCATTTACCAGGGACTGTGTCAGCGGCTGCAACCGCAGAAAGCCCAAAGGCTCACAGAAGGCACGAGAAAGGCTTGAGAGAGAAAGAAAACATCACATCCTTCCCAATGTTCATCACCTCCAAACAAGCAACATGGGAGGGGAAAACAACTGACCTAAGGGATGCTCTGACTGATGGAGGCTGAGCTCACGCAGCCAGGAGAGCCACTCCTCTGTCTGCACTGACCTTTCCTTCTGAGGGGAGGGGACAAATGAATGTGACTGTACCCAATGCGCTGCTGCTCGGTGATGTCCAATTTCTCTGCCTTGCGGATGACTTCCAGAATGACCTCAAGTTCCTGTGGGCTCAGAGCCTGCATCTTCCTCTGCTTCTCAGTCTGGAACGTGTGCACCGACCAGCCTGTCTGGAGCCTGTGGGAGGGGGTGGAGGGAAGAATTAAGCTGTGAAAGGAAAGCACAAAACCCCTGCCCTGCCCCACAGGCCCAACCTGCCAGGAACACAGAGCCCACAACAGCTTTGCATCAGAAAAGTCTGTTCCCTGGCTAACGCCCAAAGCAGGAGTCTCTTTCTCAGTGACCAGATCACCACGTCACTCCTCCAGTAGCAGAGTGCTACACTGCCTCTCTGTCTGCCCTCTCATTCCCCTTTCTGCTCCAGTCTGTATTTTACCACTTCATGTCCTCGCTCCTGTTTGACTCTGCCCATAAGGCAAACTAGCGCACCCAGGGCTGGCTATCTTGGGGGTACCCTTACATAGATGGGTGCTGATGCCAGACACCACAAACACCAACAACAGACTCCTGAACACGGGGATTACCCGCACCCTCCTCCCTCCAGACTACATGTTTCTAAGGTCCTCAGTTCAAACACACAAATCACCAGGCACGCTCGGAAATAAAAATTTGGCAGCTTCCTCCCTTGGTCTAAGCCCCTGCACAAGGGCTTCAGCAAGTCACTTCCCTCCGTGCCTCACACACAGCAGCTGACATATCTCCTCCTTAGCTCACTTGGGAACGGGCGGGAGCTTTCACAGCTCAATTAATTACCATTCAGTAGGGGTTTAGAGGTCACTGGATAAAGTCAGGGCTGTTAGCAGAATGCAGGGCACTACCAGAACAGCTGATAATGAGGCTTTCAGGTGAAGGCTGGAGAAGTGGCAGTGGTGTGCACTGTTCACAGTCAGGCAGACCCCTCAGACACAGGGTGACCTCCTATTTTCTAACACTCTGCAGCAGGCTGACCCCAGAGTTTCAGACGAGAGCAGAGGTGGCAGTGGCATGGTGCTGGCTGCCAGAGAAGGAAAGCATCCAAGAAACAATTCTAGCGCTTGACTCATCTCCATCCCTTTTGTCTAGGTTATGCAGTAATTTAACTTCAGGGGAAAATGAGATCAAATGACAAGTTCCTAAAACAAAAGAATGCTGGCAGGTGGGGGATGCTATCAATTATATTTAGGGTGCTGCAGAGATACAAGCTTGCTTCCGAACCCCTGCTTTCACCCAGGGGAGGGCTGGTGGGATGGCCTCCCACCACACACAGCCCCACTGCAAACACCACTCAGGCTGGCAGCTCCGAGCAGCAGCCAAGCACCGAGCCCCAGCTTAGCAGGCTCCGAGCGCACCCCAAAGGCACACTTCTGGGTTACAGAGGGGTCTGTGTGACAGGCAAACCCCTGTGGATGAGGCCAGTGCTCCACACAGATCCCATGAGACCATTCAGGCCAGAGCTGAGGCTGGAAGGAGAGGAGGCGGCTGGTGAGGACTCACTTGGCACGCAGTGCCAGCTGCCGGTCGTTGGGGCACACCCACTGGCCTGTCCCGCTGCCAAAAATCGTGTCAGCCATGGCACCAGGCTGGGGAGGAGAGGCAGGGATCACACCTGTAAGAATCAAACACAGCGCTGAGCACAGCTGCCACTCCACCCTCAAGAAAGCTCAGGGCAGCACTTGGCACAGCCTTATTAACCATCCCGACAGGCCGCTCTTCTGGCAAGCAAAACAGAGGTGATCTGCTGGCACCGCACACGGTGGAAGCAGACAGACTCTCACCCACAGACAGCGATAAAAACATACCACCGTCCTCATAAAATATAAGCCAATAAATACCTTCAAATACCTTGAAGGCAAGGCTGCAAGTCTAGATTTTATGGTACTCTGAAAAAAAAAGCTAGAGACCCTTTGTCAGTTCTGATTTTTCATTTCAAACTAGAAAAAAGCACTGTTTGTAAGAATAATCTCTGCCCCATCACTTCTAGAGCCCCAGCGCTGCAGCACTGACAAAGCAAGCCACTCTAAAGGACACAAAGAAGGTACAGTTGCTTTTTTTTACCTCTTAATGGGGTAACAAACAAAAACCCACGCGACAATCAGCATGAATAGTGGCAAGTCATTTCGTTCATTAAAACTGCCTCCATAATAGCTTGATATTTATAACTACAGCCTACAATAGCAGCTTGTTTGCATTCTCTGATGTTTAAGACAGCACCTCTTGCAGCAGATCTCCTACTGTGGCTCCTGTAACCAGCATGGTCACACCACTAATTCCTTGTGTTCAATGACAATTCCCCAGTGAACTGATCAGTAGAGGCAACGAGCCAGCTTCCACACACTCGTGGGAGAAATGCAGCCCCAAGAGAGACTCTGCAACTAAGCAGTTCTGAGTCCTACCAGCAGCTCAGGTGAACAGAAAGCACCAAGGGACAGGCACAGCCAAAAGATTTCAGTGGAGGCAAAACTAGTCTTGATGTTCCAAGCTTTTCTCCAGCTGGATTTGCTCTCCAGCAGAGCAAGTGTCTCACAAGCCCTAATGCATAAATTTCCAGGTATTAATACTTACCTTCCCCAGAACAGACACTTGCCAGCTTTGAAGCCATACCTGCTGGGCAGAGATAACGTGTTTAATGCTGTTTGGCAAACACAAATCAGATACTATAGCAGGCAAGGTATATCACCTGCCAACTGTGTGGTAGTTCCCAAGAAAACACATGTTCCAGTCTCAATCCACAGCACACTTCCTCCAGCAGTGCCCATGGTGCAGCGTGCTGCACCTACGCTTGCTATCTGTCAGCACACCCAGAACTTGCTGCTCTGTGCCAGGCTCAGAGGCATCACAGCCTGCACGGCCTTGGCCCTCTTACCCAGGCAGGCACGCAGCTTGTGCAAAGCAATCTCCCTCTCCCTACGCTGAGCTCACATGTGCCACACACGCCGCACTCACCTGCCGGCACAGAAACGCTAACCTGTATTGGAGAACTGACAGCTATCTCCTGCCAAACCCCACGTCAGCCTTGAGAGTCAAAACAGTCACAACAGACCAGTTCCCTCCTCTTCGACCATCCAATTTCTTGAGAGAGTCTGAAGACAATAGGCAGGAGAGGAGGAATTCCACATGAAACACAGACTTCTGTCAGTGCAGGGGTACAGATGTATAAAAAGGGTGAAGACTCGTAACGATTGAGCATAATGCTCAGCAGCACAGTCCAACTGTACAGCAAAGCGAGGCGTAGAGGAGATGGGAGGCTGCAGCCGAGGTCTGGCAAAGAGGGTTGAGACAGCAAGGGCATACAGAAACGTCACACAAAATTTTTTAAAACCCTTACTACATTAGTTAAGGTGATTGCTTTTGAAAGGGATGGTCCCTCGAAGAAATCCTTGAACGCTGGCATCTTCAATTTACCAACTACTTTCCCTGCTCTGCTCAGTGCCATACATGCCGTGGGCTTGCATTTCCATTTTGTCCCAGAACACCTCCTGCTCTTTTCATCTTCACGATCTCAAGCGAGGAGAGGAACGCAGTCCCCGCACACGTCCCACAGCAGCTCACACGCAGGGGAGCAATCAAGCATTAACAGCAAAAGAATACGGAGGCTCCCGCCCCCGGGCCAGTGTTAAAAGCAGATAGAAACTCCAAACAGAATGGCTAACCTGGGATTTTCCAAGCCTGTGATGTGTTGCTACAGGATTATATGCACATATAGCCCCCCACACAAATGCATATATTAAATTACTCTTCAGATATACCATGTACTCTTCCCTCCCACTCTCGCACACCTGAAGGACTGCACAGCCCACACACTCAGTGTCCGCTGGCGAGGCTGAACGCACACAACCGCACCGATGCTTGGCAGCTGCAGGATGTTTAGCACAAAACCTAGAGCTGGAGGTGAGCCCCGTACCATGGTCAGGGCAGAGGAGTTTGCTTTGCCAGCAGCTGTGCTTTCCGGGTGGAAAGCAGTGCTGAATACATCTGCCCCTCCTCTGCAGAGCTTTATCTGCTCTAACAGAGCCAAAGGCAAGTCACAACAGAGCCCATCAGCTCATTCTCAGGAGAGACCTAAACACATTCTCCAGCCTCATACCACAGTGCACTTTTCTCAGCAGGACTGAAAAAAACCAAGCAATGTCATGCTCTTTTGCCTCTTGTTACTCAGCATACGCTTTCTGTTCTCCACCATTGCCTGAGCAGCATTTGCAAAGAGAGAAGCAAAACGAAACACAGCCTAGAGATCCATCATATCCCAAAACAATCCTCAAATAGATCATTCCCTAAAATATTTACAGGAGCATTTTCTTTCGGCAGCACTGGGTATCTGCTGCTCCCTCTGATGTAAACAGGCATTGCAAGTGGCTTTGCACCTTTGCCTCTGAAAAAAGCCCAGTGTGGTTTGACACAACTACCCCAGAGAAGGAAACAAGAATGACATGGGAATGCAGGCCACAGTCTACTGGGGCAGAAACAGGAGCACTAGCAGGGCTGGAGGGAAAGGAGGAATATCTTGCACAGCCATGGGAACAATGCCACAGAGAAATGGTACCAGAATCTAGAAGGCATGAAGCATCCTCCCTCTTATCTCTGTACAGGACAAGAAGTACGGTGGAATCAGCCTAATCAGAAACACCAAGATAGCAAAAATCACGCCAGCCTGGGGAGTCACTTCTACGGGCTGTGGTGAAACATCCCTCTCTTGCAGTCAGCCTCTACTGCATTCTCTCTCAAAAATACTCCAGTTAGCACCTACCTCACCGAGCCATCCCCTCCCTGTCCTCTGCTTCTCTCAACAAGCTAACAAAGGGCAGAAGGAGCCAGTCTCTAGAGGTGAGAGAGCAAGAAAAACCCACAGCTCTTGGCCTAGCTGCAAGTACAATGCATACAGAATAAAGGGGAAGCACAAGTACAGAAAGAAAAACTTCCAAGATTCTGCTTTTTACCTGAATTAAAAGGAAGCTCTTATCGATACTCTATGACCTGCTTTAAAAACACTCCACCTGTTTGTTCCTTTCCTATGATGGAGGAAGTCATGTGAAACAAAACCTCATTAAATCCGAGTCCACCTGGCTGCCCTTGGCACAGAAGGGGAGCGCTGCAAGGAAGGAGCGCTGCCCGCGGCGAGCCAGCCCTGTGCATGGGGCCAGGAGCCTTTCGGAGGAGGCATAACTGAGCACATCTCTGCCTGCAGCTCTGATGTAGCGCTGCTTCTGCTGCCTCCATGATGAGACTTTTACTCCGCAGCCAGAGAACAAGGCACCTGAGAACAGGACTTCAGCTGTGAGGGAGAAGTCTTCTGGTGGGGTCTGAGCAAAGGGAACAGCGGCAGGGTCATGCTGCTGATTTGGCCCCACATCCCTGCAGAGTCACCACAAGACAGCAAAGTGAGCAGGATCTCACAAGCAGGAAAGCTGGGGAGGGATTCTTTATCAGGGAGCGTAGCAAGAGGACAAGGGATAATGGTTTTAAACTGAAAGGTTGATTTAGATTAGGTGTAAGGAAGAAATTCTTCACTGTGAGGGTGGTGAGACACTGGAACAGGTTGCCCAGGAATGGAAGTGTTCAAGGCCAGGGTGGATGGGGCTTTGGGCAATCTGGGCTAGTGGAAGGTGTGGAACCTTACTAACAGAGCAGTCGTAACAGGCCATGCCAAAGGTCCAGTGAGCACAGTACCTGGTATCTGACCAGCTCCAAGAGCAGATGCTTAAAGAATAGTCTTGGATCATGCACTCCCCGAGCCAGGCTGTTGCTCTGTATTTAACACCCTTAACATTCTTCTGTCCCAAATTTATCAGCTTGCTTTTTCAGCTCATGGCCACTTTTAGCATCATGTTGCTACACCAAGTCCCTTCCCCACTCCTCCACCTCAAATACCTTGACTAAATCAAATTTAAAACTGAAGGGTCTTGCTGACATTGAGGTAGTCACTGTGGTAGCAAACAGCTCCTCACAGCAGCAAAAGCACAGCCTGCACAAGCCCTCCTGCAGCTGGGCTGATTAGAGGTGCCCGTAAAACATTAATTCCTCAGAGCCCTACAAACACAAAAATGTCCTGCACAGGCCCATAAGGAACTCTCCAGTCAGCGTTCATTCGCCTGGTTATTTCAGCTAAGCAGTTTGTGTTTATATTAATTTGTTTTTTATAGGAAATTAACTAGGCAATTATTTTTTTTAAATACTTCATTTAAAAAATAAAAATTACACAGTTGGCCAGAGACAAGTTCCCAATTCCCAAGCTGAGCTGTGCTGGTGTAATTAACTCACTTGCTTTGAGGAAGTCACCTCCCTCAGGACTCCCAGTTTGCACCAGGTACCACACTGTCCTGTTTATCCTTTTAGCGCTACTCCCTCCAAGAGGCAGTGTAATTACTCTCTGCTCCATGCACCAGACCCCATTATCCCTGGGAAACCTTAGCAACTAAGTGAGTGTTTGCTCTTGTTGCTATGACAGAGGATAAATGACTAGCAGAGATAGATAAGGTTAACCCAGCTTCTGCCTCCCGCCCACCACCAGCCAGTCCCTTTTCTTCCCCAACACTAGTCGCGCAGCAGGGAGACAAGTGTGAGCAGGCAGGGAAAGGCCATTTAGTCCAGACACAAGTCTTCCCCTCATGTTTTAAAGATCCTACTGCCACAGTTGTACTTCAAAGCACACGTCTATTTTGAAGCGACAGAATAACCCTTGGGGCTGTAAAAGTGTGGCAGAAGACACAAACTTGACTTTCAAGATACAGCCAAGTCTCAGAGCCAGAGGAGAGCTGGGCCTGCTGTACAAGTGGTACCCCTAATCAGGGCTTTATAAAAGTTTTTCCTCACACACAAACCACTTAGAACTGCCCCTCCACACCTACAACTAACAGTTTGTCAGCCCTTCCAGCAAAAAGGAGCCTGCATCGACATTTCACAGGGGCTAAGCAGGTGGGAAACACGAGCACAGCAGAGCAGAGCGATCCCCATCCCCTTCCTGCTCCCCACCCTCAGGAAGGGAGAGAGCTGGGCCGGCGCACAGGGGCACAGCTGAGAAACAGCCTCTTGCCATTTCCTACTGCAACAAATCCCTACAACAGCACAAGCTCTTAACAGATGGAGAGCCCGGCGACACAAGGAATTCAGTACAATCAGACTTGACTTGCAGCTCTGCAGCTTGGGCCAACAGAGACGAGGAAAGCACAATGTCCAAATAAACATCGCAAAACCTTGGCAAGCTTTGGGACAACAACTTCAGAACCCAATCAGACAGACTTTCTCCAGGCTGTCTCACCATGAAAGCTTAATCTAAGCAGTACCAGTGCCAGCAAAATAGGGAAAACCTCATTCAGCACCATGTATTTGGATGTGGTTGGCCTAGCCCAAATTAAACAGAAACCAGCCACAGTACATAGAAAGTGAGAGGTGTCATTACCACATAAAGTCAGCTTCGAAAGTGAGGATGAGGTTTGGGGGGTAAACAAAGACGGTTCCCATACACAGGAGGTGCTTCCCAATCCTAGCAGCAGTGGCAAAAAGTCTAACTGCTTTAAAGACAGAGCTTGTTAAAGACCTGATAAAATACAATGCCCTGGAGGTCCACACCAGTCCTAGGAGTGCGAAGATAAAATCAGCTCTACAGGAAAACTGACGTACAGCACCAACAATCCTGTATTAATGAGAGGCACTTATTAGCGTGGCTACTTGATATATGGGAACTTGATACAAGAACCAGGTCTTGCCCAAGCAAAGCAGTCTTCTGGCTCCCCAGCACCCTAGGATGCCGGGGAGGAAAGCCAGCACTCTTCCACCTGCCAAGGTGTACCTTTATTTATCAGACTTTGGCCTTATTTCCTTCTGATCCCCAGCCAGGCAGGTGCAGTTGTGCAAAGTGAATAATTCATGAAGACAGCAGGCTCTTTCTGACTCACTTCTGGGGCAGGTTGATCTGGCATAGGCCTAAGAGAAGCAAATTAGCATCTAAATGGCCAATTAGAGAGACTCATTTCGCTATTCTGGTATGTTAAAAAGCTCAGTAGGCCTTCTTGGGCTGGAGGTTGGCAGGGTGGAATAGGCACCTCCCAGCCTCCAGAGAAGCATCAAATTTCTTAGAAAGAACTGGACATAGGAGGGAAGTACTGAGCACGGGCCAGCCCAGCATTCGTCAAGGAATCCCTTGCCGGAGAACTGCATGCCAGCCTATTTTATGGGTAACCTCAAGTGAACCAGTAAAAGCACAGTTCATGGCCAGCAGAGAAACTCTGCTGAGCAGCCTGACCCCAGACCTTGCCAAAAACTCGCCATCCAGCACAGCTCCCAGCCACAGGCCTGCCATCACATCTGGAGAATGAACCAGCCTCTCTCAGCATCCTTAAGCTGGACTGTTGGTTTTAGGCATCCGAGGAAGCCTAAAACACCACACAAGCACAGCCAGCAGTAACTCCAAGACCTTTATCAACCTGAACGCTGTTGGTACAAGCCAAAAGAAAGCCATGGACTTTGACCAGGCAATGGGGAGTACCTGACCTGAGCTGCACCAGACTGAAAACCCCGGTGGTGGGCACAGGGCGTCGTTCCCCCTCACACGCACAGCAGCACCCATCACGCTTTGACACAGCACCCAGAAGAACTGTGACCATTCATCAGCCACGAGATGCACATGGCTGCTCCCACCCAACGCCACGCACAAGCTCTCAAGAGCACGCTGAGGCTGGGAATTTTTTCGATGGGAAACGTCACTTGCAACCCCCCCACTTCTGGCTTGCTCCTCCCTCACACTGTTACCTTCAGGGGGCTGAATTCCACCCAAATTCAGCCGTGGGCACTTCGCCTTGCTGTGTTGCTGGGCGGCTTTCAGCAGCACCCGTGGAGCTCCGGGTGTGGGTGCCCCAGAGCCGCCCCCCCCCCCCCGGGAAAGCGCAGGCCCCGGCCACCGCGGTTTACGCTGCGGGAGCCCAGGCAGCCGGTACGCGCCAACACCTCAAACTCTGCTTAAAACTCCGCACGAAGCGCCCGCCCGCCCCGCGCACCCACCTGTGCTCCGGCCTCGGCAAAACCCCCGACCGGCTCCGCCACAGCTGGGACGCGGCGCGGAGGCACCACACACACCCCCCCCGCCGCCTCCTCCGCGGGACAACGCGGAAACGGAGCGGAAAGGGCGCGCACGGGCCGCGCCCCCCCCCCCCCCGGCACCGGCCGCGCCCCCGCCGGCACGGGCGCCCCCTGGCGGCGCCGCAGCCAAAGCCCGGCCTGGAGCGTTAGGCAGAGCCCAAACCCCCTTCAAACGAACCCAAAAACTATAAACAAGGAAAGGCGGTAGCAAAAAAAAAAAAAACAAACCCAACTGAAAACAAACAAAAAACCCCACCCAAACCAACCTGACCAAACTCCCCAAATCAAGCCAAAACAACAAAAAAACCCCAAGTCCCCCCCCCCGCAACAAAACACAAATCCACCCAAACAAAACAACCGCCCCAAAATAACAAAAAAATACAAACCCAAAACAAAAAAAACCCCGCCCGAACCAAATTGCCCCCCAAAACCCCCCAAAAACCCCAAGCCTCCCCCAAACAAAACGGAAACCCACCCAAAGAAAACAACCCCCCAAAACAAAACCTCAAAGCAACGAAAAAATCCAAAGCCTAAACAATTAAAAAAACCACAAAATGCAAACACAACCAAACTGCCCACCCCCCCCAAAAAAAACCCACCCCCCAAAGCAAAACACAATTCACCCAAACAAGAAAACCAAAACAAACAAAAAACCCTCAAACCAACAAAAATTTCCAAACCCTAAACCAAAAAAGCCCACAAAATGCAAACCCAGCCAAACCAAACTGCCCCAAACCAAAAAATAAACCCAAAACAAGAAAAAAAAATCTCCTCAAAACAAAACACAAACCCACCCAAACAAAACAAACCCCCAAAGCAAAAGAAAAAAGAAACAACAAAAAACCCCAAACCAAAATCCCACAAACCCAACCAAACCAAAAAAACCCCACCTCAAAATCAAAAAAAACCCCAAATCAACATAAAAACCCCAAACTAAAATAAAACCACACACAAACCCATACAAACAAAACAAACAAACAAAACAAACCCACCCACCCCTTCAAAAAAAAACAACCTACCAACCAAACAAACAATCAAAAACCTCACAGCAAAAAACACCACCACCACAAAAAGGAATTTTGCAGGGGGGGGAAAAATAAGTAATCAAAACAGGAGCATTCCATAGCAAAGCAAGGTGACCTGATGGGATGGGGACAACCAACGGGAGCAAGTAACTTCTGAAAATTAAAGACCCAAAACCTGCAGAGTGATGGAGTAACAGACACCAGCTACAGAAGGCTGCCTGGGATCAGCTGCAAAATTTGGTGGATCCAACGTGGATCCAGCATGAACCCAACATGGGCCCAACATAGACCCAACATGGGCTCAATCTGGACCCAATGTGGACCTAACTTGGACCCAAGTGGACCCAGCGTGGACCCAACGTGGACCCAACATGAGCCCAGCGTGGACCCAACGTGGACCCAACATGAGCCCAGCGTGGACCCAACATGAGCCCAGCATGGACCCAACATGGGCTCAATCTGGACCCAACATGGACCCAAGTGGACCCAACATGGACCCAGTGTAGGCCCAGCTTGGACCCACTGTGGACCCAAGTGGAACCAAGTGGACCCAACGTGGACCTAACTTTGACCGAGTGTGGACCCAACATGTACCTAACTTTGATCCAACATGGACTCAATGTGGACCCGGAATGGACCGAGCGTGGGCCCAACGTGCCAAGATAACCCAGCCAACCTGCTTCAGCCAACTCACTGCAGGTGAGCGAGGGACCAAGACACTCTGTGACTTTTCTTCCACTTTCAACAACTGCTTGTAACCCGTTTGCTCATGCTTCATCGCAATCGGACACGTCTCGCCTTGCATTTTGTAAAGCTGTACAAATTAATTACTGTCCTGTGCAGCACAGGGAGGGTGGGGAGGGGGGAGCAAAGCCCTTGGTGAAGTGACAGCCTGGGATCATACGGTGAGTCGACAGAAAATCACAGGAAAACAATTATCCCTTTGCACTAGCCTGTGAACACAGAAATTAGGGCTCATCACTGTCTAAATGTCCAGTGGATGGAGTGAGTAAATTTGCCATGTGACAGAAAGGGAGAGAGGGAAAAAGAGAGAAGGAAAATAGAAAGGGAAAATAAATTCTCAGTCTGTGTTTTTACTGCCTGTTCAGAACCTGCTCTTGAGAAACCTGGTGGTGCTGCAAGCCCCATCACTTCCATACATCCACAAAACCTCAGGATAAGTTCAGGGACCCTAAGCTACCTTTTACCTAAATCAAATTCAAGCCTGAGTATGTATTTTTCTTTTTGTCTTAGGTAAGTGTTGAAAAATCCATCAGAGGAAGCAGCATTTGCATTAATGCAGAGCCTGTATTACTGTGAAAGAAAGCACTCGAACATGACATTTTGCACCAGGATAGTTCTCCACACAGTCAATAATATAAATAAATTAAACACACGGTTCCGCCAACTTCAGGAAAAAGATAAATTATGTTATTTAACCAGCTGCACTGGCAACAGCAAAGGACTCACATCTCAGAGCTTGTATCCATTCTGCTGTTGAATTTGCTCTTCAGGATCCCCACAGAACCACAGATGCTTTGGAGTCCAACTGCAAGGCTGGGCCTTGATAGCTAGAAGCCACAGAGAATAAATATGACATTACATTAAAAATTTAAAAAGGCTAAATATGAGTTTTATCTTGATAGCATGAAGTCAGTTTTTAATATACTCGTTTCTCAGAAAGCAGGCACTTCCACCCAAAGAACCCTTCAAAATCTCTCTTTTATCGGTGATGGGTTTCACTGAATTATTCACCAGATCACAGCTGCCAGAGATTCTAAATACACACATGACAAGGCCTGTAACGGAGAGCAACCTCCTCCTGCAGACCTATCAGGGATGCTGACAGTTGCGCCACAGATGCCCCAAGCTGATCCAGTCTCCTTCCAGCACAGCACATCACTGCATGCCGGGAAGCAGCCTTTCTGTAACCCTCAGACAGGCACATTTCTCAAGAAAGGAAAAATAAATATCACCATTTTCAGAGAGATAAACCTGTGGGCATGAAGGTGTCCTCTGGAAGAAATACAAATGCTTAAGAGCAGCCCTATTGTACAGCAAAACAATCCTAATTGTAACAGTGCTGGAGTGCTGTGGGAAGTGGTTCCCAGTTTGGACACTGGACTGGTAAACTGGAGTCTGGGCTCCCATTCCCAGCTGTGTCCTGCCAGGCAACCAGAGCTGAGGCGTTGCACTGCTGGTCTGCTTTCCACAGGGTGGCTGATGTTTCTGGTTAGGTCACAGGTTCCTTCAGGTAAGGATTCATCATCTGTCCGTTCAGCATGTGAGGTGGACAATTAGTGTTTTAATAAACAAATAGGAGTGTTAATTATAAGCAATTTTAAACACACAGAATAACCAAAGGCCAAACTGTCTGGCTGCTAATCTCTGAAAGACCATTTCCTAGGGACACGGGCTGACAGCTGGCAAGGAGCTGCCACACAGCCAGAGATGTTTGGCACTCCCTTCGCATCGCCCGACCTCTCCAGCTCAGCCTAGCTGCTTTACAATTCACAGCAAGAAAGCCAGGATTTTTCTCCAAGCTGTTATTCTGATTGCAATCCTCTACTATTTGGTCCTCAGCGATTCAATTTGTGTTCGCCCCTCTAATTATCGTTCCTCAATAAAAAGGCCAATGATTCAGTCCCTAATCTGAACCAAAAAAAAATCATTATAGAGCACACCTGCTCAAGAATATATAAGACAAAGGAAATATTTAAAGTATACTGATGTTTCATAGCAAATTAAACTGCTTTTTATCTGTTTTAAAGACAAACTCCCCATTCTGATCCACTGCTCTTTTTGCTTGTGTGAACAAGTCTCAGGTTTAATTCTGTCTTCCTTGTTCAAGGTAAGCCTACAGCATTAACTATGACGTTTCACAAGGAGATTTCCTTAGTAGACCAGTGCAGTGGTTCTACATGGAGTTTCAGTGCATCTGTGGCACAGGAAAACGATGCACATTTCAGAGTAAACTGGTTCCACATGGCAATCTAAAGGAATTTCTCAGTGTAGTTGCATTTGAAGTCAAAATGTACACCAAGAACACACCCCCCTCTCCACCAAATAAAATCCATTTGAGTTAGAACCCAGCAGTCATGGATTTTGTATTTGAGGTTTGGGCATTTCTTTGATGTCCTGATAAAAATACATATATGTATATACACTACAACCGTGAAGATCCACATTAGGTTGGGCTTTGAACTTAGGGCTTGCAAGTTGCCTTCCTTATGTCACAAGATCTGTATAACTGCTTGTAAAATGACTAATATTTCCAATCAGGATATGAGGCATGTGCACAAAGCTCCCCTCAGAGGCACCTGCCTAGTGCATTACCAGATTTTATATTGAATAAGGGGTCATCATAAGGAAACAAATACAACAGTACCTTTACTTCATTTTACACTCAAGCTAAAATGAAAGAGGACACTAGTAATATTCAAGCAAACTGAAAGACAAATCTAACAACCCTTACACATATAGATTAGCTCTACTGCTTGAATGCAATACCATTCCTGGCAAGGGTTTACAGACTGGATTTCTATTTTATGAATTCATGATATGTTTATTTTCAAAAGATGTATGCCTCCAAGACACAGTGAAACCTTCAAAGGATTGTGGAAGGTTTGTTCTTAAATTTTTACTGTGAATTGCAGGTAGAACATCCATTGAGACTGGAGTCCGGCTGCACTGGGCACGGCAGAGTTTGAGACTTCAGACTAGACAGAAAAGGGGGACAAAGAGAAAAGCGACAGAAAGCCGTAAGAGGGTAAGGGATTTGCCTGGGGACAATGCCCCTTCAGAATAAAATTTTCTGCTGCTGGGAAGCACCTCACCACCCAGCATCCTCCTGACCAGCTGCAGCAGCAGAAGGGGCAGGTTAGCCAGGCGAACATTGGTCCTACCCATCCTGGTACTCCAGGGAGAAGCTGTCAGAGGATGATTTTCTTTGCATGTAGCTCAGGCCAGACACCACCACTGGGCTCTAATTTTGGCTGGCAAGCCAGGTTTTATCATCATAAAATTAATGACAGCCACCACTAGCTACAAGTAATCCCCTTCCCTCAGCTGTTCTCCAAAAATATTATACTCACTTTTCAGTCTGGATGAATTATTTACATCCCGTCACTGCTGTTGCTGTTTTCCTTGCCTTTTTGCCCTGTGTCACCATCCCTTTCATCCACATGCAGGCTTTGGAGACCTGCTGGCTGCTGTACAGCATTAGTAATAACCATCACTGCGAAACCCCTGCTGTTGACACTTTGAAATCAGACCATTAGCAGCAGTCGGAGAAGTGCTGCCTGCAGCCCAGGGATCCGCCGTGGGAGCAGCCTCCCGGGAGCCTGATTTCATCACAACCTGTCTGAATGCAACCGCCAGCGTCTGCCAAATTTCACATCTAAAAGGATCAGGAGAGAAGGAAAGAGGCAGGCAGGGAGCGGGGAGAGAAAGCAACTGAACCAGGATTAAACCTCATGTTATTTCCAGGGAGAAGATGACAAATAAACTGTGCATTGCTTCAGCAACTGCTGCTGGAGTTCCCACAAATGCTTCTCATCCAGGCTCACCTCTGACAGAGACACACTAATCTCCCTTGCTGGCGAGGCTGTTAAAACACTCACCACCACATGCAGCAGCAAGGGCAGGAGACGTGAGGCTTGCACTGGCCCCAGAACACCCGGGAGAGCTATTGCCACCTCCAGAGTTGTTTTACGTGTACTTTTGCTGCTCTGATGTGGGGAAAGGCCGAGTGGAGGGAAGGAAGAGGGGAGTTTCCTTCAGCACCTTCATTTGCAGAGCTGAGGTCCTACAAAGGGGTGGGAAGGACCCTGATAGCTGGTCTCCCTGAAGTGGATTTGGGTTTGATTTTTCCCTCTGCAGCAGCACTGTGCCACGAACCACACAGCTCTGCAATACTTCCCCTGCTGCCAGGGCTGTACTACCTCAGACCAGCCAGTACTTTCTGGTGCGGCCATATTCCCTCGGGCAAGCCCCAACACCAAGAAATCCAAGGGACAGAGGGGAGGAAACCTGTGCTGGGCAGGGTTACTACACAGAGCAATGGCGCTGGGCCCCTGGCCAAGCAGGCAGGCCCAGGCTTGCCGCCACCATGGCTGCCCTGGAGACCTCGCTGAGGGCGGGCACGGAGGGGAGCGGAGGGGAAAGGGAAGGTGGAAGGCAGCGGTGAGATGGAGGGGAAGGTGCTGAGGGGAGGAGAGGTGAAGAGGGAAGGTGAGGTGGAAGGGAAGGTGCTGAGGGAAAGCACTGAGGGGAGGAGACATGGAGAGAAAAACCTGAGGGGAAATGGAGGGGGGAAGGCCTGCAGGGAAGAGCTGAGGGGAGGTGGAGGGGGAAGGCACTGAGGGGAAGAGCTGAGGGGAGAGGGAAGGGGAAGGCACTGAGGGGAAGAGCTGAGGGGAGAGGGAAGGGGAAGGCACTGAGGGGAAGAGCTGAGGGGAGAGGGAAGGGGAAGGCACTGAGGGGAAGAGCTGAGGGGAGAGGGAAGGGGAAGGCACTGAGGGGAAGAGCTGAGGGGAGAGGGAAGGGGAAGGCACTGAGGGAAGATGGAGCAGGGATCGTGGACAAGGAAGGAGGCTGGGTCAGGGCTGCTGACCTCCCTTCCCTTGCTCCCCGCCAGGCTCGAGGGCGGCCGAGGGAGGCCATGCCAGGCCTGCTGCAGGGCCCCGCAGGCAGGAGAGCGGGGCGGGCCGGCGTCGGGGGGCGAGGAGCTGCCCACCCCCCCCTCCACCACAGGCCCCCGGCTTGAAGCCACCACGGAGGAAGAAGCAGCAGCAGCTGCCGCGCAGGAGCGTCACCGCCGCCACCACTGCCCGGGCAGGTGAGCTGGGCCGGCCGCTGTCCCCGCAGAGCCCCTGCGCTCCCCGCAGCTCTCCCCAGACAGCCCAGGCTGGGTCGGGGCAGGCCCGGGGAGGGAAGGGGTCATCGGGTGAAGCCGCCTGTGCACCTGGCTGGTACGTGACCAGGGTTCAACGTCGCACAGACACCAAGGGACACACAGCCAGAGCAGGAAGGCAGCTCGGATTCACCTGGCCGTGCTGGCCAGAGGATACGGTGCTCAGATCTCCCTCCGTCCTGCAGGAGAACTGCTGTGGGGATGAAAAACAATGAGAACTGCCGTGGAGAGAAAAAACAATCTTCCCTAGGAAATCATCTATGGCACTTTAAAACCTTTCAGTGAACCTGTAGCCTGTTTATACATATACTTTCATATATAGCTACAAATCTATCAAAAAAAAATGATTAGGTACCTGTAACTGCACAGCATAAGCAGTAGGAGGCATAAGACATCTGTCAAGAAGTAGGAAATATCATAAACTGCCTAAGATTTAGGATGCTCTAAATATTTAGTGGTTTTCTTTTGGTGAGCTACAGTATAGTTGTTTAAATATTCACCGTTCCACGGGCATGAGTCATGGCCCCGATTTAGCTTCCCATCAGTGGGGCTGAGTTGTCATACAGTGGAGCTGTAGCTGTTATAGCTAAAGAAAGGGGAGGTTAATTTCAAAAAATCTTCTCTGTAAAGAAATAGCCATTCATTTCCAGTATCTTAGTATAAATGTCACCTGAAAGTTTCCAGAAATTGTACCATTAAGGAAAAAAAAAAAGACATTGCTTGCTGTATTAATGGGTAACAGCTTTAAAAAAAATCCTCAATAACTAATAATCCATTTCCTGCCTAAATTGAGTGAGGCAAGCACAGTGAACTTGATGCCAGTGTTGAAGTGTTATTAATGCATTAACAGCCTCAATAAATATGTTTTACAGGTGTGAGAATTGTTTTGTTAGCCAATCAAATAAATACACATTCTTCACTTAAAAATAAGATTTTTACGCCATTAATATTTTCTTACAGATGTTTTCTTATTGATGGGCACTTAAAGGCACAGCAAGCACTTCTTTCATCATCCTCTTTATGAAATAAGCAGGAAAGCCTCAGAGGCAATGCATACATTTTTGCTAACGGCATTCATTGTTTTAACAGATAAACGTCACCACAAAACCAGAAAGAAGCAGGCCCGCTCCCCTCCATTGCTTGAAATCACAAGTCTTGGGAGGAACCCTGACTCAGGTCAAAATAATGCAGGAGAGAATCAGGAGGATGCAGAAATACACAAGGTAGTAGTATCGACTTCCACCATTTGGGACTCTACTCAAACAGATGAAGGTCTTTCTGCTCAGCTTAACGAAAGCCTTCGATGGGACCGGATTCTTGAAGATCCTGTAGCAGAGGAAGAAAGGCTGCGTGTTTATAAGATGAACAGAAGGAAACGGTACGAACTGTATATCCAGCAACATTTGCCTGCTGAGCCATGCCCCACTGTTGGGCATTCCCCATCACTTGGTCGCAGGGCATCATGCACGAGCAGTGATCTCACCGTAGGTAAAGCAGATTGCTGCAGTTATTTTCCAGAGGAGCAAGCGTGAACTGCTCCTGAATGATGAGCGAGTCTCCCAGCTGCCACCAGTGGTGTCACCCAAAATCTCTCAACACGTTCTGCAGCTTAGTACTGATTACTCACTGTCTTGTATCTGTGGAGAACACAACATTTATATTTTAAAAACAAAGCAACCTGTTAGTTAAAATAGGGATGCAACTCAGACTATTTCAACAATTAAAAGTGCTCCTTTCCATACTGCCTATTTGTCCTGGAGTATCCCTAGTTGTTGCTATTAGTTTATTTCAGAATAATACTGCATTACACCAGAGATTTTCTAACCAAAATCATTGGCCAATATGAATTAAAAATCACATCAAGCAGTAGGCTGCCTTGTACTCACCTACTTCAACTTCTCATAGTAAAGGCACATCTTTCATACAGAATGTTACTACGATATCAAAGGAAAACAGCCCAGGCCACGGTAAAGGAAGTATTTGGAACTTAAGATGGCACATCTGAAAGGAGATAATTTTTCCTGAAACCTTCCTGAAAAACACTGTTCTGATTTTTAAAGTTTTTTCTTAATGGCTCTTCAAATGGACTTTTATACCAGCAACTGATGTTTATATACAGCTTTTCTCCTGCTTAATACTTTAAACACTGCACGATACTCAAATGCTTGCACAGACTTTTGCAGGAGCAGCGGCATGCTTTAGAATAGCTTCAAAGCTCCCCAGATTCCAATAATGTCATTATGTCCAAATCTAGAGCTTTTGCAAGCAGATAACCAGATGAACAATAAAAAGTAAGCAAAAAATCCCATTATGAATTAATTAACTGATGTTCAATTGCATCCATTTCTACTCTGCCAGAGATACTAACAAAATCAGCACGCCTGCAAATTCGGAAGGGTTTCGAGAACAGATTAAGAATCCAGAAAAAGACTATAGCATGTGTCTCAAAACAATAGCTTCTAACCATCTATTTTGTTTTTATGAAGTTTAATGCATAGCACATTCTAGTCTTACATTGTGTTTATTAATGTAGCATTTGAGCCTCTACATTTTTAACAAAATTAAAAAGAAATTCCTGTCTAGTTAACTACGTGTTTTATTTGAAAAGGGTAAGTGTTTCACTTGTAGGATATGCTGAAATCCATACCAGAAACTCTCTTTAAAAATAAAACTGTACCAGATGAACAACTCACACACATACTGGAGAGGATTTTCAGTTGTCTTCAAGGCACTTTTTCAGTGTCTTACTAAACTGATGAAACCACAACATTTGGTGTTGGTTTTTTCAAAACAGTTTTATGTAGGAAACGCCTTCCTAGAATATGTAAACAACAGCAACATGTGATATAAGAGAAACAAGAGGGAAGCTGGAATTGGCAGGATGTATTATGTATTTATTTCAAAGGAAATACCATAATAAACACTGAAAAGCTTTGAATGAAAAATAAGGAGACTTCCCTAGATGATGGTTTTTAGATCATTTATTACCAATAAAGTAAAAGACAAATTGAAAATTAGAAGGGAGGGTAGGAAATGTCACAAACATCAGAACACTTGCACAGAGCTAATCAGAGCTTTGCAAATGTTGGAACATAAATAATTTAAAATGTATTTCTACCAATTAAAATATTTTTAAGAGGTACATAATTAAGTTTGCTTTATAAAAATCAGGTGCTTTATCCTAAAACCATAGTGTAAGGGTCATTTCATTTCTAACTAGGGACGATTGATCATTACAACTTAAAATAATCTTCTCTTAGATGTCTGGCAAATGAACTCATCGGAAGAGCGTTGTTGGAGCAATCCAGGGCCCGTGTTCTTCCAGCATCCTGCGTCCCACAGTGGCCAGCACCAGATGTTTCAGGAGCAAGGTACACGAAACTGCGAAGCAAGCAACGATGCAAAGGGGAGTTCTGTCCGTTTGAAACCCCACACACCCCCTCAGGGGCTGAGCTGAGCCTTCTGTGGAGTATCTTGGGGTGATGTTTAGGGGAGAATCGCAACACGTATTTAAGACACACCTAAATACTCTAGTCTGAAACCAACATGTTTAATGAGAAGACCGTGCTGCTCTTAACAACTCTGGAGCAATGCCTACCTGACTTTGGCATTCTCTGGCACCCTGGAATTGTTTTGGGATCTGATTTACTGAGGCAAATACCACAGATTAAGGACGTTCTGTTCTGAGCTAATAAATAAGTAAAAAAAACAACAACAAAAAAACCAAACCACACAAACTTAAGCCTTCCTTCGTGCTGCATTTTTAGTCTCCCAAACCATTTCAGCTCACACTAGAGTGCACTTTCACACCATCCATCACACTTGCACAAACACGCACTAAGTAAGCACAGCTCAAGAACAGGCGCCCGAGTTTCTAACTCACCACAAAACTCACCCTTGGGGCTACGCACTAGCAAAGTCCTCTTCAAAAGCAGGTCCAGGGCTGATGTTGCACCAGAAGGTGACCCACAGCTCAGAGGAGTTTTGGAATACATGGAAAAGCTGTGTCCAGCTAACTCAAGTCTACCAAGTGCTTCTGAGCTGCTACACCACACTAGCCACCAACATAAGCCACACTCCCAAAAGCAGGTGCTCCCCACACTACACTGCTCTCTGTCGATATAGAAAAAACCATCTGGGTAAAGTAAGAACCCTCTCTGCGTTATTTTCATCGAAGCAGATGATGAACTAATGCATGCAAGATCCAGACGGACTTTCATAGTATCTGAAGTAATTCCCTTTGGTCCCCAAACTCATCACACACTTGGGACTGGAGGGGTTATTCAGCAGCCTACAGACAGGCAAAGGCTGCCCCATCCCAGTGACATCCTGAATGCCAAAGTCCAGAGAGGACACGGCCCTTCGCAGTGAGCTCAGTGGGGAAGCACAGCTACAGCTGGGGATTTTGTTAAACAATAATAATTTGCCCGTCCTTTGCCACCATCCACCTCTTCACAACCCCTACCACGACAGCCTCTCACGCCTGATCCCAGCATCTCCTTCTCCATTCCAGTCCCTGTACACACTGTGCATTTTCTGAAACTTTCTAGCGACAACTCCCTTAGCGCAGACAGTACAATGTCAGTAAAAAGGAGGCACCGGTGTTTTTCCACCACCACATTGTCAAGACCTGTCTTTCCATCAACACAGGGGGAATTTTTGGCCTGATACTCTTCATTACAAGTCCACTACACGCACACAAATGCTAGTGTGCTACAGACTACAGCGCTGTAGAAGTCACTGTAAGTACAGAAGAGACATCGCGCCGTTCACCTAAAGAACTCGAATGACCTGATCCTTTCTCTGCTGCCTGGCAGTTAGTTTATCTCCTGTTCTACTCAGAATTCCTCTTCTTTCCAACTCACACCTTCAAACCGGACACAAATGCCATAGGATAACATTTTTTTTAATCGGTTAAATGCAGAATTCTAGATTTTTTTTCTGCTAGCTTTTCCCAGCTATTTCCAGGAGGTGGTGGTTCTAGAGAAAACAGTCTTATGATCTAAAGTGAAACAAATGGCAGCTCTGGCTATCAGTAACCTAATGACCTGGTGGATTCTCTGCGAGAGAGTGAACTGCCCTTGTTTTTGTGCAAGACCACAAAGCATCAAGTAGATTTCCACCTGCCAGGTTCTATCCCACATTCTTTCTTATCTGTCGCTTTTTTCTTCAGGAAAATACTTCCCATTATTTTCATCTGATTGCTGCACTGCGGGGAAGGGGAGGGAATTCATGACTTTAAAGGCAAAGAAAAAGTTCCTTACTAAGTTCTGTTCCCACAGAAAACTGCGTTCAGGCCATTCTGATGCTTAAAGCAGGAATTAAGAGCCGAGAAAGAGGTGGTGACAGGTAAGGTTCCCTTAGCCTGACCAGAAAGTTGGGGTCTGTACCCGCTTTAGCTAGTGGAGAGTTAGCACAGTACGTTAGACGGGACTGGGGTGGATCAGAGCAAGAGAGACGGCTGTCAGTCAGCATCCATCCAGGACACAGTCGTTCCCAAGGTACTCCGACGTTTCCAGCTCTATGCTGGAGAGGAACCGCCGCGTGGTTTTACGACAGTTGTAATCCAGCGTGGTGGTGTACACAGTCTTGGCGTGCTTCGGGTACACGATGGTGGTGCTGGTGAAACGCTGGGGCTTGTTGCGGGGCTCGAAGTGGACCTCAGATTTGTAACTGCGCCACGTGCAGTCTGGGACACAGATGATTGTCTGACTGCAAGAGGAAACGCTTAAGCCCACTGGCATATAGATGTCATCGATGAAGTGCTTCTCCGAGTCGTATTTAACTGAGGATGTGTACCTGAAATACAAGAGAGACGTGCCTGAGCTCTGCTCTGGAACAGCGGGTGGCATTTTCTGGCAAGCAGAGCTGTCGCGTACTGGGATGGCTCCTCAGCCTTGTATCTGCCACCTCAACACAGGAACAGCCACACCACACAAAAATGGTCTGCTGATGTCTTACTCACTCCTTTATGGGAAGAAGAAGCCTTACATCAGCAACAGCCCCAGCGTGTCACTGCTCTATCCAGCTGCCAGCACTACTAAACATCTTCTCGATCCTTGTGGCCCTCATTTTTAAGCCTGAGCTCTGGGAACCTAAGACCCTCCTGCAAACTCCAGTGCTTAAACCCAGAGGCCTAGATCCACATTTAGGCTTTGCACATAAGCATCCTAATTCCTCAGAGTGCCAAGTCCATGGAAGAACACGTTATTTTCTCAGTGCCTGGATTGCAAAAGAAAGTTTTCATCTCCTTCACACTGTGACAACTTGTGTGTTAGCTTTTCCACAGTGCTAATGACTCTAATCTCACTAACTGCCTTCAATTCCAGCCACGGCGCTGGCTCCTTCCCCACACCAGGGCATTGACTCTTTCTACCTTCCTTAGGCTTCTGTTTGATTGTATCAGCCTATCTCTGCTTGCACAGTAATCAACGACAAGCCCTCATTTCTCTCCTGCAAATCACGATGTTCGAAGGAATAGTTCACAGGCTGTGATGCAGTCCATTAGAAAAAATAATTACGCGCTCTCTGAATACTAAATTTTCTTTTAGTTCACACAAGCAGCCAGAGATGATAAGATAGACAGCGCTTATTATAAAACCGTGAGGTTATGAGAGCAAAATTCCTTTTCCCTAATAAAACAGTCCTAGGAAGATGGCTGCTTTGAAGATCTTCCCTCATGATTACCTTCTGGTTAATCAGTTAAAAGGCAACATTTTGGAGCACTGCAATGAGGTAAAAGCAGGAGAGTAAAATACAGGAAAGTCTTCCTGGAAAAAACCCATATGGGATTAAAAGAGGCTGAACACTCCTTCAGCCTGTACAAATGTCCAGGTCCAGGAATGTACAGCTGTGTGGAACAATAGCTCTGCAAATAAATTAACTTGACTCACAGGCACTGATAAGGCCTAACTACTCCTTTACGTGCTAACTCCTTCAAAACTGGCTGACTGTAACACAATATTTACCTTATTTCCTTTGGTGGTAAAGGGTCAAACTCAACTCCTTCGCCAAAGGATAAAGGACACAGTCTTGGAGGGCAGCTGGAGAGAACGGGGCTGGGGGAGAACACAGAATTCTGCAAAAAATTAAAAAACAATCCCTTTTATGTTACAATTCAGTATATTGTCAAGAAAATGCATTTATTTAGCCCCTGGTACAGAGCTGCTGAGGTTCACATCTACATGCAAGAGGATCTGCTGGTCCAAGACACAACTGCAGGTTGCACCTGCAGGTCTGAATTCACACGGGTCTACAGCATCAAAGATGTGGCAAGGTGTCTTTTTTGAAGACAAAGTCCTTCCTCCAGGAGCTTACTTCAGAGGAGCCACTCTGGGAAGTGAGAAATACAGCCCCTCGGTGCAGCGTAGCTTTCCGCAGCATGAACTATAGTTCATTTGCCGTATGAATTCACGTTCAATTTATAGGTAACGTTAAGGGAGCGTATGGGAGAGCTCTCCTTGCTGGATTTATCAGATATGCCCACGGGCAGATCACAGCAGGAAATTATTGCAGGGTGTCTCTCACCATGAGCAACCTCCTTGTTTTTGACAGCTACTATTTCAAGGCATTAAATCCAACCTGTCCAGTTCACACTCAACCTGTTGGGAAGGATTAACTCCTTCCCACGGAGCATCCCTGTGCTCCTCTGCTGGACAGGCAGCACCACAAGCCCACTCTGGCCCGGCAGTGTCCCACAGCCAGAAGGAAACCAAAGTGGCCCCGGAGGGAAACAAGTTGCTTGTGTTTTCGAAGCCTTTGCACGTGTGCTTCGCTCTCCAGGGGCGAGGGGGCTGTGAGCATCTCTCCTGTTCAACACACGGTTCTGCTACGGCCTTTTCCAGCTTCACAGCAGCCCCCCTGGAGAAAAGGGACCTTTCCTCTAGATTTGCAGTTTACAAAGTATTTGTGCCAACAGCTCAGCATCAATGTTCAGAAATAATTTTGAAAAAAAATAGAGCATCTCTATCGAATACCATTAACTGAAACCATAGTTTCATATACAGACTTTGGGTCGCTCTCTGGAATAACTAGGGTTCATTTTCCACGGGGCTCTTCAAAGTCGTGCTGCGACACCGGCCCAACCCCTACCTGGGGCAGGAGAGACAGAGGCTTCCCTCGCATCGGCGAGAACCGACCCCAAAGCCGGCGGCTTTTTAAAAGCCCCCCTGACCCCCGGCGGCCGGTTCCCCGCCCGGTGTGGGCACGGTACAGGACACGGCAGCAGCCGGAGACGTCGGTGGAAGGGAGGGAAACGGGGGTCGGTTGTTTCCGACCTGTCCCCACGCCGGCCGCCCCGGTGCCAGCCCCCCCCTCCCTCCCGGGCTGGTTTCCCACCCTCCCTCCCTCCCTCCAAGGATGCTGCGGGGCGGAGAAGCCCGCGGGGAAGCCCCGGCCGAGGCATCGCGGCCGGCTCCGACGGGCAGCGAGCGGCTTCTGCCGAGGGACCGGGCCGGGGCCCCGCGGGCTGCAGCCCCGGGCGGAGGGTCCCGCCGGCCCCGCCGCGCTCCCGGGGCGGCAGCGGCTGCATGGGAGCGGCGGGGAGGGGGAGTCGGTGCCGGTACTCACCGCGGCGGCGGGCGCGGGCGGGTCGGGCTCCGGTAGCCCGTTAGTGGCGGCGCGGTCGGGGCTGCCCGAGAGGAGCCAGGGCGGGGGGGCGGGCCCGGGGCTGGGGGGCAGCCCGGAGTCGGGGCTGTCGAGCCCCGCGTCGCCCCGCTTCCTCATGTCCGGGAGGTCGGGCACCTCCCGCAGGCTGAGCCGACCCACCATGGCGGAACCGCCCGGCCCGGCCCGGCCCCGGTCCCGGCCCGTCGCTCCGCGCCCTGCGGCGGCTGCGCCCGGGCGGCGGCGGGAGGGGCGTGGCCGGCGGCGGGGAGGGGCGTGGCCAAGGCAGGGGGCGTGGCCGCTCCCCAGCGCCCCATCCCTTACCCCACCAGTGCCCCCATCGCCTCCCAGTAACCCCCAGCCACCCCCGTATCCCCGCACGGCGGCGGGCAAACCGGCTCCCGGCCCCGGCCCCGCGCGGTTTGCGGGGGGCCCTGAACGAGCCGGTCCCGCCGGGCTCTGCCCACCGCCGACACGCGGATTCCCCGCTGGGTGTTTTGGCAGCCGGGTTAAACCCGCCCAGCCCGCGGGCGGGGGGGTACAGAAAAGCGACTGGGAGTTACGAACAGCGTCCCCGCACAGCCACCAGATTTATTAAATAAAGCGGGTTTGTTGAGACCGGGCCTGACCCCGCTGCCTGCCTGGCTGCTCCCGGCGGGCGAGGGCCTGGCCGCGGGGGCTAACGGCAGCGCAGGCGCCCGCTGGGGATGAGAGCGGGGACTGGGGAGGGAACGGGGGACACCGTGGGTCGGGGTACAACCACCCGCTCCCATTGCTCAACCTCGGCAGCCCCGGCTTCCTCGGAGAGCGGAAACAGAGGCCTCGCGGCGGCCGCGCAGCAGCAGCTCTTGCGCACAGGCTTCGCTCACCCCGGGAGTTTAACAGCACCCTTCAACTCCCGCTCACAGGGAGTTTAACAGCACCCTTCAACTCCCGCTCACAGGGAGTTTAACAGCACCCTTCAACTCCCGCTCACAGGGAGTTTAACAGCACCCTTCAACTCCCGCTCACAGGGAGTTTAACAGCACCCTTCAACTCCCGCTCACAGGGAGTTTAACAGCACCCTTCAACTCCCGCTCACAGGGAGTCTAACAGCACCCTTCAACTCCCGCTCACAGGGAGTTTAACAGCACCCTTCAAAACTCACGGCTTTCCCTCCAGGCTGCTTTTTCTCACTCCGTCACCCCGAGGATTCGGACTCCGGCAGCAGCGCTGCCACCCTTAATTGCATTTTTTAGGCAAAGCCGCTGAAGCTGAAACAAGAAAACAAAGGCAAAAGGTCTTTCTAGCACTAGAGGAGACGGAGGGAACGTTTTTTGGAAAATCCTAATGAAGTAATTACGCCATGTCATCAGATTCAGTGGGGGAATACTCTTGTGGAGGGAAAGCAACTGTCTGCAGGCAGCCAAAGTCAACACTCCCCTGTGCAGTAACAAGCAGTCTGGTCTGATGGGCCCAGCACAAGTGAACCCAAACCCCTGAAAAGAATTCCTTCCCTGCCCCAAAATTAAAAGCAGAGCAGAACTTTCAGCCGTAGGCGTCTGTGGTTTGCAGCTATGTGGTGCTGGGAACTCCGGAGACTTCCTCAAGGAATTTACATTCCTTTGAAGAAATACTATGAGGCTGTTTGTCTTTGCTGAAAAATGCAGATGGAAAGAAAAAGAACATTAAAAATTGTGATTGAAATCTTTGGGGTCTGAGCAAATGTGCTGGACAGGTGTTTTCTTCCTTTTGATTTAAACACATCCCAAAAAAGAGAGATTCTGGTCTCCTCGAGCAATGGGAAAAGTGATCGTTCCTTGCTCTAAAATCTCCCATAAAAGCCCTTTATGAAATCAGACGCCTTAGAAGGCGCTGGAGCAGTTTCCAGATGAACATGATCATTATTTCAGAGCTGCCGTGCAGCTCCTGGGCTACAAACCACGCTGCCAATAGCCGAGTTAGTGCAATCTGGGGGGGGGGGGGGGGGGGGGGGGGGGCAGGGGGGGAACCTGTGGCACCTCCCAGCAGCCGCCCCTGAGGGCTGAGGGTGCCCCCACGGCCGCTCCTGTGGGATCAGGGTCCGAGCCCAAGGGGTCTCGGTGCCTGGGCAGCGGTGCGAGGCTGCAGCCGGCCGTGCCTGGGATAAGCAGAGCTGCACCGGCTTCTGGAAATCTTGCTGCCCTTTATTTACTGACAAAAAAAACCCCTCCCACTCTGGCCCGGCCTGACACAAGTGATGATTTTTTTTGCGCCCTTCTAGGCTCTCGTTTCTGGGCTTGGCAGGGGAAATGGAGGTGTTTGAGCAGCCAAGGGGGCTCTGCAGCCCACCCTGCCTTGCACCAGCCTCAGACCCAAGGTTCTGCTGCAGCACCAACACCCAGAGCTGCAAATTCTCCTGCTAGGATGAAAAGGAAGTGTTCAACCAGAATTTTAACTGCTCTATAACTACAACACTATCGATAGCCACTGTACTCTGCCCTCTCAGAAAGCCTGTCTATTTTTAAGCCTCTCAAACCGTACCGATCTGTGCAGTCCCCGATGGCATTGAAAATCTTTTCCCATGCCTGTACATCACAGCCTGTTTGTCCACATTATTTACTTTTTAACTGCCTGCACACAGCCGGGACAAAGCAGATAGGAGTATCTTATCAAGATCCTCCTTCCATAAAGGACTTTCCACCAGGCCGGGTGTGCTTGGGTTAATCAACAACTGAACAATAGGCACATTGATGTGTTGGGGGGGGGCCAGGGCTGCGGGCAGGGGGAAGCAAATCAGAAGGATCCCATGATATTTGGTGACGATAGAAAATGATTTCCAAACGATGGGAAATGCCAGGCTGCTCCCCACAGAGCAAACCACGAATTCACCGGGCACGGGAGTCACGCTCACGGTGACGCTTCTGTGCGACGGGATCAACAAGGAGCCCTGGGAACGGTCCGGGGGGGTTGGCTGCAGGGATGAGCGCTGACAGCACGTGGCTGAAGTCGCCGAGTTTTGATCAGATTTTACAGCCCTGCTGCTGCCGCCCTCCATAAACCGCTGAGCCACAAGCCGAGGTTTTCCCATGTGCTGCAACTGGCACAGGCTGATTTTTCCCCTCCCCGTGGGATCCAGACGCCGACAGCAGCCCCGTGAGGTCCCCGTGTTGGGAGAGGGAGGGCCCCACCACTTCCCAGAGGCCTGAGCACAGGGAAACCTGTGTACTCTGGTCCTGGTGACCCCATATCCCAGGCAGAGTCCCAGCAGGGTCCCCCCCACCAGCTCACCACCACCCCCAGACACACCCCCTGTGCTCTCAAAGGCAAGCTCAGACAGGTACTGGAGCCCATGTGCTCCCACCCAGACCGTGGCTCAGGACTGGCGGAGCTGCTCGGGTTTCGAGAAGGGAATGAACACAAGCTTTAACCTAGAAATTTTTGGGTGATGGTAGCACTAGCTGGTGTAATCGGCCCCAGCGGAGCAGGCACGCGGAGGAACGCCTTCTGCCAAAGCCTTTTCTGACACAGCCCAAAGACAAACACTTCAGCTCGTTTTCCTAAGCACAGCAGAGCTGCGGCCTGATGCTGCCGAACAGCATCCACGTCTGCCACCCACCCAGCTGCAGCCAAGAAAAGGCTTGTGGAGACTTGGACATCATCACTCCAACGCTCAAACTCACGGCTGTAAATCTGGTGAAAGAAATAAACATCCGCGTGGCCTGGCGCGGGCTGCTCCTGCCCAAGGGCGGAGGGGGCAGAGCGGTAGGAGAAAAGCAAATGAGTCATTAATTCTCCAAGCGAAAGAAACTCCTCCAACGTCACGCATCGTGTGGAAAAAAGGCACTACCTCTTAATTAATTTCAAAGGAAAAATTAGGCTCTCTCCAGCTGTTAAAATCATCAGAAACGATCTGATTATTTAGGGGCACAAGGTCAGCTCAGCGCAAGGGCACAGAGCGGGACCCCGCTGTGAATGCAGCCGCTGCCTGTGGAGAGTTACTTGCAGAAGCAGCTGAAGTTGGAAAAGCCAGAAAAGAGAGAAGCTGTAGGAGAGAGCAGTGGAGATGGACAGCACAGAGCCCTGGGTCCGGCGTGTTTTGGGTGAGGTCCGTCCCAGCCCTGGGGTTTGCTGCGTGGCAGTTGTACAGAAAACACCCAGCAGATGGACAGCAGTAACCATTTAATTCATTTTAGTGTCACACTCCAACACACAGCCAGAACTACACCTTAGCCAAAAAACATAAAAAGTGGCATTTTATACAGAAAAGAAAAAAAAAAAAATCGTCCTTTATTCCCAGAGATGTAAACCCCAAACAGCTAACATACACATACAGACGTGCCAAATCTGATAAATACCCAAGAGCCAGGGGACTAAACCTTTACACTCAAAGTAAAAAAATGTGGACTTGCTCTCTATAAGTGGAACGAACTGCGAACACCCAGACCTGTAGCATTCTTCAAAGGCCCAAAATAAAAATTCGGTTTTCCTTTTATCTCCAGAATGAAATGTGGAGAATGAAACAGGGGAAGCCTTTGGGGAAAGACACGTGATGATAACTTGAACATCGCCTTCAGTTATTCATAATTTAGAGTCAATCCATAGAGTAAAGAAAAATTAATCTATAAATTATTCATCCCTCCATGGGAATAATGAATCTCTGCAAACCCGTGTTACCCCTCCCCAGCTATTGCATTTGATAACGTGTGAACCATCCTGCACATGCACCTCAAGATAATCTGTCCTTGGGGAAGGGCTGTTTGTAATCCCAACGTACTTTGAACCACCGTTCAGGAGAGGAAATAAATGAAGCAGCAGCGGACTCGGGAAGATTTGTAACACTGGAGTAAACGTCCCTCCCCACAGCTGTTGCTGCTGCTCCGCAATGGACATCACCCCTACAGCTCTCTGCACGCCACAGCCAGCCCCTAAGCCTGAAAATACATCCTCAGGAGTCGGTGTTAGCATACCTGTTAGTGCACACCTTGCTGCAGCAGCAGGGTGCACAGAGCAGCAGTAGAGAACCTGACCAGTGAGGACTGAATCTCTGCAGATTTATCCTTTCTGCTCGAATCCTGTGATCAACTCCTGCCTGTTCAAGTGCAGGCTGACCTGCCGGTGGTGCAAAGAGAAAACAGGATTTTACCAACCAAGCATCAAATTTGCCCTCCCACAGCCCTGGGGCTGAGGAGAGGGAAGGGGACCAGCCTGCACCCGAGAGGGGAGAGTGCTGAAGCATGAACAGGCAGAGACAGCGTGAGTCCAGGTTCTGCCTCAGCCAAGGATTTCTCATTTCACCCTCCCTGGTCCCAGCGAAGCTCTGGGTTTGGGTAGATGCAGCTCATTTTGCTGGAGCGTGGCTGATCCCCCCCTCCCCAGTCCCACACTCCCTGGTGAGCACAGCCCCTATAAATATAGTCCTGAGGCCCAAACCTGACCTGGTGGGGATCACGACCCTCCCAAGAAGGCATCTGACAGCATGATTGCTCCTCACCTGCCAAACTGGTACAGGACTTCTTTTTCCTGCACATGCAAGTGAAGCTCGAGTTAAAATAAAGCAGGCACAACTGGTTGATCTGCCCCTAAACCCATACAGGATTCAATTGTTCATGGTTGGGCATATGCCTTCAAAGTCCCCCAAAAAGGGTACAGAGGAGTTTGGGAAGAAATCCAGCGTTGCTAACGACGAGGTGATGTCTCCCTGCACTGCAGCTCCTTGGGGAAGCTCACACATCCACCAACCCCAACCCTGCTCCACGCTGGCTCTGTGGTTGGGCACCAGCAGGAGCTGGTCCCCCAGGAAGGGGAGCCTGGACTACCTGAAAGACTTTACCTCTGGTTCTCCTCCTCTCTGCACAGCTGAAGGTCAGAGGAGGAGGAGGAAGAGAGGAAGGCTCTCAAAATCTGAGGCTGGTACAAGCATTCTGGGAAGAAGCCCAGGCTCCCCGTTAAAGCCAACGTTTCCAGCATCTCTCCTGCCAAAGGGGCACACCCCTGCTCGGGCCATGCCGGCTGGCGCGAGAACGAGGGGCTGGTGCTGTTTGACACTTGCTCCATGAACAGCCCTTTGTGGAGAGAGGGCGAGAGGCGGTGTGGGCACTCCCATCGGGGACAGCGGCCGAGTCCAGCACACGCGAGAGGAAAAACAAGCAGCTGGAGATGGGCTCTGCAGATGTCCAGGGTTTGGCCTTTAAGCTGTAACAGCGACTGAGGCTGCCGGCTTGTTGGCAGGAGATTTGCCAAGGTGCGGAAGGGAGGAATTCAGCCCTTCCCTCCTGTTTTGAAAAGGATTTGCCTTGCTGTTTTACTGGTGGTTTATGCAGGCCACTCTTGGGAGCAGGGGAGAAATCTGCTTTGGGGTTCTCTCACAGGCATCTCATTAATTCAGTGGAGCTCCAGATGCCTGGATCCCAGCTGTGAAAAGGCTGGGGTGGTTTTGGTGGTGGTGATGGGGTTATTTCCCCCCCTACCTCTCCCCCCCCACCTCCAATATATAATGAAAAAGAGGAACAGCTCTGCAACAGGGAGCGAGCAGTAACACCAAACTCTCAGGCAAAATCCTCAGTGCTGCAGCAGGAGCTCAGCCAGGCTGGATATCACAGCCAGATATTCTCTGAATCCACCTCAACTGTTTTTGTAGCTGCTGACTTCCAAGCACCTCTATTTTCTCCACCACGTGGACCCAGAAATGTCCTGGGTTTCACTCCTGCCAAGCTGCCCAAGGGCAAACACCCTGGTCAGATTGTCCCTCGGTCTGAACGACGACGCAGCACCACGGTGTACGATGGCTGAGATCACAGGGCAGGGGAGCGACGGGACAGGGATTTTTCAGCAGCGCACTGTAAATCGTTAAGTCTGACGAGCTTTGATCCCAGTCACTGCAGCAGTCCTGAGCAACAGAATTTCCTTCTGCTCACTTAGAGCCTTTTTTTGATGAGTTTCTCCAGTTTCCGTATGCGAGAGGACTCCTGCTCAGGCGTAGGAGCGCTCAGCGAGAGGGAGCCGGCGTTCTCCGCTCCGGAGGGGGGGGCCGGGAGGCGCTGGCGGAAGAGGTCCAACATGCTGCTCTGCTCGCTCCTCTTCAGGCCCTGTGGGAGCACACAAGCAAAGCAAGACAGTTAAACTTCACTGATCTGGGAGCAGGTGTGCATGAGACCACCCATTTCAAACCTCAACCTTTTGTTAACCCACCAAGACCTGTATGTAACCCTCTGGATGATCCCGAGACAACCGAGCTCAGCCCCAGGAGCCAGAGCAGCTCTGAGCATGTGAAGTGAACCAAAAAGCTATTCTTCAGTAGCAACTCTACACAGTAGAGAGGATACATTTGCTTTAGGGTGCTCTTCCCACTCCCAAACCCCTCTTCTATATTTCTACTGAAAAAAAGTCACCAATAATCTCAATGCAGTGCTAGTGGACGACCAGAAACTCTGTGGGACAGGTTCTAACCTTCATGTCTAGTATCTTCTGGAAAGTGTCAGTGCTGCAGTCAGCAAGGAGCTTGATGTAATTGTCGACAAACACAACTGGGGGCTCGTGTGGAGCCATAACCACCTGCCGAGAAAAGAAAAAAAGAGATCAGACAAATTCTATGAGTCAAAGCCAGTGCTCAGTCAACTCAGGCACACACGTGACAGCAGGACTGGCTTCTAAAATAAAATGCTTAAGGAACGAGGAGGCTGTATGAGCTGCTAGTAACCGAGAGGTAAAGGTGAGTGAAGTAAAATAAGGAGCAGGAGGAGGACGAGGTCTCTCCACACAGCACTGGTGCTCGGACCCAAGGGGCTGCATGTCATGTTTCAAAGAGCACAGGACTTTGTGCACCCGTGGGCTGGCAGGCACCAGCACATTGTCAAAGCTCAAGATTTTATCTTGTGTGGAGAGTAGTCGAGGAGTCGCTTCAGGGACAAAGGCAGTGCTGGTGGTGGTGGGGACACTTAGAAATTCCCCAGTGGATCAGATCAGGCAGCCTGGATGCAGTCCAGACCCTCACTTGACTTGTGCATCCCTCTGGCTCCTGCTGCCCGCAGGCAGGGCGGAGGCAGCGCGTCGCAGGGGCATCTGACAACACTCTGCAGTGGCTCCCTCCGTCCCAGGGACAGCGTGGCTCAAGCAATCTGCTGAGCACTCCTCCGGCTTCGGACATGGAACCTGACAGGCGAGCGGTGCCACAGGAAGCTGCTCTGTCCTTTGGGGGCAGCTCCTCTTGTACTCTCCTCTGGGGAGAGCGGGATGCAGCAGGTGAACCCCGCCGACATCTGCCCCGGAGCTCACACCCTCTTAGTCCCAGCAATGGTCAGGTCAGGAAAAAAAATTAAAATAGCCTTGAAGCTGGAAAGATGATTATTCATTGTTATATTTTCCTTACAGAAGCAGAGTGCTCCACAGAGAACACATTTTTGATAATGCTGGGCAGCGAACCCATCTTTCTGGGGAAGGGTGTGTGTGTGTGTGAACGTGTGCCTGCACACAGGGCAGAAGCAGCACAGGACCAGACTCTTCCCTGTCTTTGAAAACATTTCCATATGTTTCCATCGACCCAGCTCACCCCACACTGTAGTCTGTCACTGAGACATTTCTTTCTTTCCCTGCATTTCAGACCAATGAAACATCATAGCCATGTATACACTTATAAATCCTTAATTTACAGCCCTTGTAAAAATCTTCTGCCAAGATGAAAAGCTGGAACTTCAGACAGTGAAGCCAGAGGAGAAAGGAAACAGCTCTGCAGGACGTGCGTGCCCTGACACCCTCCTCCCTGCTTGCACCTGCACTTTTGTAGGGCTTAGCTGAATTAATTTCTTCGTGCCATCTACAGGCACAATGATATTCCTACTGGAGTAGCTGCACTGGTATGAGCCCAGGCATGCTACTTACTGTGTGGTGGGATGGTTGTAGGCAGCAGAGGCACCACTTCTGAACCATCTCAGTATGAGGCAGGAGAGCCCTGAAAACACCAAGGACTGTATTAGCCTGTACTTCTGATGGGGTGAAATAGCTCTTAGGGAAAGGACTCTTTAATGTGCAACTTGGAAACAGCAGAGAGAGTCTGAGCACTGATAAAAAGAGACAATCCACAAGGCAAACAGAATGGCTGGAGGTGACCAACAAGATCTGGGCTCCTGCAAGGAAACCTTCCTACAGAAATATGGTGCCAGGCACTTCCGAGAGCCTTTTTTTCTCTCCCAAACCCAAGAGATGGGTACTGACACCAGCCCCAAATGCTGTGTGGGTTACCTAGACTCAGGGGGATCTATTCAGGCACCACGATTAACCAACCTGCCCCTTCCAACCAGTCAGCCCCATCACCCGCTGATTACACGGGGCACTATTTTGTCAAACAGCTCTGCGGAGCGCTGCGTGCCATAAGCGTGTCGCTGTTCAATTCCTAGTTACAGTGACACGGAGCCCTCGACTGAGGCCAGCAGAAGGACTTTATGCAGCAGCACAGCAGGCATGGGATGCCTGAAAAAGCAGTTGTGCTGCTGCTGCACAGCCTGCAGAGCTCCCCGCCCGGGGCACGGGGCTCAAAACCCATCCTTCTCCCATTCTGCTTTCATCTCAATCCCGATGAAGCCAATGTGGTAAATTAACTCCATTACTTTTCCGATTCACATATATGCTCTTTCTGCATGCAACAGGCACCAATCTTCCCTGCTCCTCTGTGAGCAGTACCAGGGTCGTCTTCTTCATGACATTTCTAAGAAAATTTAGACTTGCTTTAATGTATCTACTAACATCTCAGTCACCTTACACCAAAAGCACGGACTTGCAGAACTAATTCTGAATTCAGAATGCAAACTCAGCCATGTCATTACCTTGGGCATGGGAGCAAAGCCACACTGAGCAGCAGGCAAGCACGGAGAGCCCGGGCTCTGCACCCCCTCCCTGCCTTGGCCGTGGTTCACAGGAGGCTCTGCCTGGCAGCTGCCCGTCCTGCCTGACCCCAGGTCCCACTAATTCACTCACAGGAACATCCTCACAGCATTGTTGGTGAGCAGGGGACAATCCCATCACCCAGGAGGGTACAACTGCACAGCTCCCATGGCTTCTCCAGGGATCAAACTTAACTTCTTACTCCAGCCACACAGGGGAAGGGGAGATGGCTTTGCTTGTTACTTTTTATGAAGACAACACACTGCTTTTGGGTCATTTTCCAGGCACCGGGTCTGGAAAATGAAAAAGGACTCTGGTGAATACAGTAACCCAGACATGTTTGCACTGGCTGTTACACTAGACAGTAAACAGGTGACTCAAGCACGGCTTGGCTCCCCGGCACGATGGAGTCTGCACAAAGGCCTGGAGTAACCTGAACTGGAGGGTTTGCCCTGCACCAGACACTTACGGATGCTAGCTCTGATTTTCACAAGCTCCCGAGGGAATCCGGTGCCCCAGCTCTCCTAGTAAGCAGAACTCGAGCCCTCGGTTACCTTGAAAAATGAGGATGAAAACTCAAATGCAATGTTAAAAGAGAGTGGGGGCAAAACCAAGGCGAATAAGCCAGTTCTGTAGAACAGCTGGCAGCACACCCGGAGAGGCTCGCATACGTTCATGTGCAATAGCAGATTGCTGCATTCAAAGGAAGGGCCCCCTGGAATTTGCTCGCTCTGATTCCCAGTCCAGCAGTCTGGCTGGCAGGTTATCAAAAGTCTTGAGTTACCTTCAGGATCATTTCAGCCCGAGTCATGCCTTTCACCACTATCTTTGTGTAGCTGGCAGGAGCCTTCCTCACCACCTGGGACCCAATGGAGGGCAGATCCAGGAGAACCATCTTCAGAGAGTGAGTGTCCAGCAGTAGCTGCAATAATGAATCACACCCTGTTATTCAGGTCTCTTTTACCAAGCTCCATTAGCTCCTATAATCCAACATCCTTAAAAGTTTAACACTTCCCACACTGGAAAAAGCCCTGGGAATTGGACTGTGGGAACAGGAGGGACTGACCAAGGTAACGACACTTCAAGGAGACACAATCACTCGTGGCTACGTATCAACACCACTGGTTAACTGTAACAGAGCACTGTTCTGCTGACTTGAAATGACTTATAGCAGCTCAACATCTGGCACATAAGGCATGGATTTGCCTTTCCAGTCCTCTTCCCCTTGACAGGATACAGTGAAACAATCTCGATTACCTGGAGCTGTATCATTATTTGGATACTGAGGTCAAATGAATTAACACCATGCTTCCTCCTGCACCCAACCACCCATTACGTCAGGTTTTCTGCATTTACTCAACCACTTTTTTTATCTTTAAAAAGAAAACCACAAGGCAATACAACTACACTGCGAACTGCTCAATATCCTGCGCTCACTGGTACATTGAGACTCACAGCCTGTATGTTGGTTTTTACTAGAGCAGCGACTAAATAAGCAGCAGCCACGAAATTCAGCCCATCAGACAAGCACTGTCTGATGACAAAATGCTGTGGGGGTTAGAGTTTCTTAGAGCAAAATCGCCCCAAATACTGCACTCTTCTGATTGCACAAGGTATATTTAAAGAGGTGAGACAAGACTAGTGAAGGACAGAAATCTGAAATCAAGCTAGATGAAGAAGAGCACAATTTATTTCCACAGCAGCGAGTGTGAAAGCCTGCCGGACTGTCGGCATACCAGTATTTCCTGCTGAAGGGCTTTCAGGAGCAGGTGGAAGCCTGTTCTGGAGTGACACACGTTACAGAACCCTCCCAGTCACCGTGACCAAATGAACATTTATGGTACGGCTTCCAGCACACGTGGGAATTCACTTCAGATAGAAAGGACTGAGCTGAGGAGGCGGCCTGGGTCACACCAGCTCAAATCTGGACCCTGTTATCTGCGGCAGCGTATCGTTGCTGTGTGCTGCCGGTTTCAGGGTTTGCATGAGATGAACTGATGCCATCAATCTCCTCCTGGGAAGCCAGGAAACCACAGCACAAACGGGCAGCTCTGTGCACCCCAGAGCCTGGTGTCAGCTCAGGCTGTCATAGCTGGATTCCTGCTGGATCCCATAGATGGGAAGATTTTTCCATGGTTCCCAGGTAAATTCACTCATGTTTTGTGCGCTCTGCAGCCTTTGCACAGATGCAGCACTCGCAGGCTCTATCCCCTCACCCTATTTCCCCCTGTTACCCATTCGAGGTCCCTGGCATTGCTAACTCACTGCCAAAGCTTGCCAAGATGGAAAATTGTTGTTAAGGCAGAGACACAAACACAGAAAGTGAAACTCCACTGAACACCTTGGTAAATGCCACCCTAGTGTCCAGATTTCAAACATGATTATTAGCAAACAGCAGGAAAAGCTGTGTTTTGGGCCAGGAAAGCATATTCCACAGCAACATTTGCACCAGGGGAGAAAAACTGGTATGGAAAGATGCTGGTGGGTGACCAGAGAGGTGTTCAAAAGATGCTAAGGCAACCGAGGACCTACATGCTGCAGAGAGAGATCAGCTTCTGAAGGCCTCTGTACATCTAACCCCAGGAAGGTATGTCCCACTTATAATGAGATATATTCACTGTGAATCAGGCTAACAAAAACCTTCCCAGTCTGCTTTAAAGAAGCAAATTGGGCCTGTTATTCCAACACAGTAATATTAAAACCTTTTAACATTAAAGACAAGCCCACTGCTGGCAATGGGCTAATCACTTTAGATGCTTATTTAAAAGAAGACTTCATTTAATCACTCTCAGGTTATTGCTCATCGCACAAGACGAGCAGGACCCACGCTTCACTCATTTGCTTTTCATTAAGAAAGAGGAAGGTTTTGATGTAAAGCTCCTGTTTCATTTTGCAGACACACACTGCTCAGAACCCATCTTTGATGCTTAAAACCCAATCAGCTTTCAAGGGACCAATTTGAAGCTCACAGTAGTCCCATTAGGGATGATTCTGATTTTTTTTTTAATTTTTAATTAGCCCACAGGGGAGCAGCTGTACGTGCAGGGGACAGCTGAAAGCCTGCTTCATCCAAACCTTGTCCTCATAGTGGGGTCCCAGCCCCAGGCAGGGGTGGGACATGGAGGATCACAGCCCTGCAGCTGCACCCATGGTCTCAAGGCAATAAATACCCTGAGCTGCCCACAGGCAATAAATACCCACTCATGGGCAACTTGGAGACAGCAATTTTTGGGGACAGAATAGAGAAAACACTGCCCTACACCTCCACAACCCCATCCTTCCCGCATGCCTCAAGCCCCCATCACAGACATGTGGAGGAACCAACCTGCACTCAGCATACACGCTGCCATGGGAAACCAAACACTCTGGGTGTTACATATTCAACACTTAAAAAAGAAAAAAAAAAGCCTTGGTTGTTTAAACTACATGAGTTGAGAAACTGCCTGGATACCTGGTGTTTCGGGTCACAGGTTTTATTTTTTTGTTGTTTTTTTTTCTGGTAAAGTTTTCCTGTGGTCTCACTTCCCCTCCAAATAATGCTCCCTACATCAATTCCTTTTAATGAGCAGACATATGTATGAATAAAGGATTAAAGCTATTACTGCACAGGCCCTTTCATGGTCCACCCTCCACCCTGGCACTTCTTGAAGGGGAGAAAAGTGTAAGCACATCTCATCCAGCAACTACAGGTTGACCATACCCCAGCTCTTCTGAGCAGAGAAGCAACAGCTTGAGTTTAACCCTGGGAGAAGGCACAGTAGCAGCAGAGGGAGATTTGGGAAAGGACGGGACAGAAAAACAACAGTCTTCTAAGAAGGACACAGAAGCTTCTTGCAAGAGTTTCTACCATGAGCAAGCACACCGAAGACTGAATCTCATTGTGACACCTTAAGAGGTTTGTTGTTCCTGTGCTACTGTTAATTTGACTGACAAAGAGCTCACGCTCTTGGGAAGGTGCCCAGGACCCCTCTCCCAGGACAGGTTTAATTGTGACAGGATCACTGTAAACCTGCTTCCACTCTGCCCTGTACCAGAGTGTATCCCTGCTGCCTCAGCTGTACCAGAATTTAGGACACATAACTCAGCTCTCTGTTCCTTTTTAAGAAAAACTGCCTCAACTTCTTGGAACACATATGTGATAAATATTACAGCCAATGCAACTACTTTTTCTTACCTGTTCTGCGCCCACCATGCTAATAGGTTTGCACTTGAAGAGATGGTTAATGAACTTGGGAATGAAGGAGCTGCAGAGAAGAGACAGAAAATGACACATATATATGTCAGTATTTGGAGTCTTCTGTGGTAACAAAGCATGCAAAAACAAACCAGGATGGCTTTCCAAAAAGACACTGTAAGTGTCTGGTTCTCAAGCTGACTCCAGCCACATCAAGTCCACTAAACAACAAACCAACGCTGGGTACAATTCTTTTGCTTTAATCCACGCTGATCTCTAAATTAACTGAGAAGCTGCACACATACTCCATGTAAATAAACTGCTATAAACTATATATGAAGTGTTACAGTACAAGGTCAAGAACAAGCAAACAAGCTGTTGTACCTAATAAAACCAGCCACACGCCAGGATTAGTATAGTATTCATGGAGTGGAAGTATCTTGACTGTATCCAGAATCTACATTTTACTGCATACTAGTAATTCTGTAACATGCATATTACACACCGAACTTGGGGTCCAGCCAAGGCTGGAGGTCTGCTGGGCCCTGGACATTCACACAGAAAGGCACTCTTCCAGAAAGCTTCTGGCCAACACAATCAAAGACAAGAAAAAGTTTTGTGAAAAGGAGAACATCATTACCCTATTCTAGTAACGTGGACTTCAGGCTCAGAAAAGCGACTAAGTTATGTACACTCAACCAGGGAGAATCTGGCAAAGATGGAAGCCCAATATTTGTCACCTTGGACAATGTACTCCAGAGGGTCAGCTTTGGTCTTTTTGCTTCTTGACTTGAGGCTTTGTGGTAGTTTCATTCTTCGGTGGAGCAGCAGATGCTCCCTTCCTGCAGAAGCACTGGCTGAGCACCTGCAAGCCAAGCTCCTGCCCCACCTACTCTACCAACACACAGCAAAACTCATGCTCAGGACAGGAACAAAACTCAGGAAAACTCAGGAGGCAAACGCGAGGAGAGTGGCCAGTGCGAGCAACACAAACTCCATCTGTCAGGACCACACCACCCATACTCCTGTCTTCATTTTGCTGCCTGGTATTTTAATGTACTCTGCTTCTTTCACATGGCCTTCTTTGGCTGAATGCCTACAAGGCTCATGTTTCCGGGACCTTCTCCACGACCTGGTGGCAGGTCTAAGATTTTAATGGTTCTGTCCTAAGTTCATATAAGTCGGTCTGCTTTCTGTCCTTTTGAATGAGGTGCTGTTTACGCTGATGATCTAAATTCAGTGTGGTTTCCCCCTTGCATCTGTCAAGCTATTTCTTTCCTTCCCACGAAGCAAGGAGCATGGACAGCATCTTGTTTGTCCTGCCACCTGTTTTCCAAGCCAGGACATTTATTTTTTGCCCTTTCTCATGGAAGAATGACAAAAGCGTAACTCAGGCACAGAGCATGCCAAGCTGCTGAGCAAATTGAAAGAAATGGTTGAAGGAAAGAGTCCTTCCAAGCGAAGGCTCCTTCCTTTCCCCTTCCCTCAGACACAGCCACGACCTTTCTCAGTGAATCATCTTTTCCTGGAGAGGCGTCAAGGAGAACAATTTCAAACTACTAGTGAGAACCAGCTACTGGGCTGCCCCAAACAGCTTTGAATTTGGCCACCAGAGAAACAACCTTGGCAACAAAATGCAAATATGAAGAGGAAAACAAGCCCTGTCTCCTCCTGCGCAAAAGCATTACAGCAGAGATGTAACTTATCTGTTTTAGAAGTCCATTTTTCAGGTGTATAAGTAATTCCCAGAGGGCAATTAGAGCATGCCAAGTACAGCTGGAGCTTAGGTGATCCTATAAAGTGATCAGTCAGTAGCAGCTCTGGGTGCAGCAGCGCTCTGCAAGTGGAAGAGTGCAAGAGATTAATTGCACCTTTGATCTTGCATGTAGGTCCAACTCTCCCACCTTCTGCGAGGTCAGACGTGGAGCTTAATGCTCATGTTGTGGATGAGAAACAGGGCGAGCCTTTCTTTCTGCAAGGTGGCAGATCAGGAGCCAGAGGAACCCCTCCCCTTTTTTTAATCTTCTCTTCTATATAACCACATGGTCTCCCCTAGACAGCATTCTGTCTTGCATGAAACAATTCCCAGGCCCCTTAGGATGGCCACCCACAATCAGTGCAGAAGGGTAAAGCGACCTTCCATCCCCACATGCCTGTTATTTCACGCTGCCTTATTGGAAACAGCTTCTCAATTCCAGCAGGATAGACAAGACAAACTGTAAGATCCAAGGGCTGCTCTGGTACTTTTTTTTTTTTTTTTTTGACTAGCAGAGACCATCAAGAGCAGTTAACTGAAAAATTCACTCGAGTCTCTTGCCTAGGCTGGACTCAGTGCTTGGCTCTCTTTGCATACAGCAGGCAATCCTCATGCGAATAATACGTGCGTATTCAATGGTAATGCTCTGCACGAGGTTTCGTACTCTAAATGCCTTTACTCCCTGCACATCCACAGAGCTAGACTGGATGCCAGAATTCATTTACAGTTTCAGCTATAAAAATGAATCCAGCAAACCCTCCATAGAAGCAGACAAGTCCCCCGTGTAATAATAAAGCAGTGCAAGACAGATTAGGAACCTAAAGCACAGAAACCACAGCATCTGAGAGGCTCCCATCCAAGAGGAGTGGCTCTGCCAAAGCCAGTGTTTTCCTAATCCCCTGCACTGGTGATGCATCAAACACAATGCCTTGCTAAGCGAGGCAGACAGAGATGCAACCACAGTCTGTCGTCTGATGGGAGACGAGCTACTGCAGGACATCATCCAAAGCGTCCGGGTGTCACTGAGTCACTGCAGCTGAGAAGGGTTTTGCTTTACGCCACCCTCCGAGGTGGTGACCAGCCCTTGCAGGCTCGCCCAGGCTTAGCTCAGCTCATTGCTTCGAAACCTCCAAAAGTCTCCTCGTCACGATCGTCTTCCACCTAACAGCTCCCGCTAAAAGCACGATGCAAAGGCCAGAGCAACCGGGAGGATGCCTGCTGCAGCTACCCACCACGCCTGGCTGTTCGTGACGGACGAGCCGCGTTTCTGGCGAGGGGGAGAGCTGTTTGTTTTTCCTGTCTCTCGGTTCTAATCTCTTCCTCATTGAGGTCAGGTCACAGACTTCCCAAACACATCTCGGCCTAGCAGCCACGGCTCCACCGCTGTGGTTTTTGATTTCAAAGGATACAGACCAAGGTGCAGGGAGAACAGAGCCCCTCACCCTGCCTGCGAGTGCCTCCTGGAAAGCTTCTCACTATTTCAAGGGAGTGAGGGTTGCATATTGGTCAAAACAAAGCAAAAATGACAAATTAGGTTAAAGGATTGATGCAATTTCTGATGGCCATTTTTCTTCTTCCAGACTTGGCTCAGATCCCTCAGTTTTAAATTTAGTGACTTTAGATGCCTTCTCCCCTGTGGTCCTGTAACTCAACACGAGCGCTTTATACAATCCATTAGAGCTGAGAAGTGGCTGGCAGCTCAAAAAGACACAGGCATTACCATACAGAGAAGCACAATGCCTGTTAAAAGGTTTTTCAGCATTGCAGAGCACACAAAAGGCCAGGTATTTATATCGGGCAGGCCAGTATATTCCATAAGAATTCAGAGCTTCAAAAATATAAATGTTTGTACACGTTAAAGTGTCATAAGCATTTTAAGGTCAGTGCACCCTTACTACTGGGCTAGTTCTCCTTAAAACAGAGTTGTACAGAAGGACTCTAAATATGATCCAGCAAAAACAATCTTGAGGAACCAAATTTTCACTTCTACATCCGATCCATGGAACAGTGAATTCAGGACTGTCTCTTAGTTTTAATGTGCTGTAGATCAGAGCTGTAGTTGTCTTTAAAAAGGTTTTGAAGTGGAGCAGTAGTTTTGCAGTTTCTCTGCTCTTCTGTGGAACAAGCTGTGATGAAGGCACCCAGCTCAGATGTGAACTTTTCTCAAATGTGAGAGCTGGGTATTTTATCCAGAGTTTACTTGGTATGTGCTTAGCAATAAAGTTAAAAGGGAGGCAAATAAGCTGAGGTATTAAGAGTGTGCTGTGAACAGCTGAGTAAATGGGGTTTTTTATTTATCACCATGTTAGCGATTATAAAATTCAAGCGTAACCACATAGAAAGCTTAAGTGCAATAAATTTTCACTGAGACAGCATTTCAAACAGTGATTATGGGCAACGTCATAATATGATTTATCAGTAACTGCTCCTTAATGCAAACTAATGAGTACCTTGAGATAGAAAGGGGGAACGAAACTCTCAGGCCAGCCTCCTGGCTGTGAAGGCTGACAGTTCTCAGGGGAGGCTGCTGCATCCTTCCCTGCTGAGGCAAGAGCTGAAGCTCCAGTCTCAAACCCACACAGTAACTGCCAGGCCATACAGTTTATTTCAGGATGATTAGCTTATTATAGATGAATGAAACGTTAAGGTATTTTAGTGCGACACACGATACGCACGGTCCCGCTCCCAAGTCTACCAGCATAGTCACATGCAACACCAAAAGCAGAAGCTACAATTGGCAGAGTCCTCCTGAGGGTTTTTCTTGGGGCACTGGTATGTAAAGCTCAGCTGGCCACAGGCAAGCAAGGAAGAGTTCAAAATATCTTCCCAAAGAACTGAATTTTTGTTTCGGACACACAGCTACCAAGTTTGGATGCCCAAGAGATGCTGGAGAGCTGCACCCTCAACCCTGAATCCAGAGGCAAGGGGCATTTCTGTCTCATCTTCCAGTTCTTCCACGCTGCTCGACTTTAAGTGATTTACCAGGAAGACACTCATAATATCCTCCAAAATCTGAATGTATATTTCCCCTCTGGAATGAAATGTTTTTACACAGAAAAGCAGCTTTTAGACTGTGAAGGTAGAACATACTCATCACACATGCCCTCCTTACAGTGCTATAGCTATTTTAAAAGTTATTTTGAGGCACGTGATACACCAGATCTCTCAGTACCTGCAAGCATCGCAGCCTCTTCTCACTGGAAGGAAAGTAAGTCCCCATAGCAAGAGTCATGTCTACATTCAAAACTTCTTAAAGACATCCAACCCAAACCCTTCTGCTGGCTAACAGTAGACAGGGATCACCACAATATTTTATGGGGTGGTTCAGGCACGTGAGGAGGAACCAATCAATACAAATACCTGAGAAAATTTGCCTCTGCAGAAAACTTGACAAGATATTGAAGTATCTTTTAACCTTTCCAGCAGCTGCTGGTATTTGCTGTTCTACTCCACCTCCCTCTGTGGTCTCCTTGGATGGAGAGGGTCTTCACCTAGACATGAACAGCCACTGATGCTGCACGCTAGAAATAGTTTATCATGTAGAAACAGGCTACTGGGAAGCAGAGACCTCGACAAACTCTGTGCCACATCGGTAACTTACTTTGCAAATTTTATGCAGAACTGAGTGAAATACTTTCTCGTGGAGGCCAGATTGTCACGGATGATAGGGACATTCTGCTTAATGTGGAGAATCACTGAGGTGACATAAGGACTCTGGTCACCGACGTGTTCCACGTTCTGCCACTGCATCTGCACAAAGGGGAAAAAACAACCAAAAAGACTGTTTAACTCTAAGATTCAAGCAATAGGTAAGGAAAACTGCACAAACTTCCTGCCAAAAGATCTCTAAGGAATCATCAAGAGACTGCGTCTGCAATTCACCACCAAGGTCAAGTTCTTCGTCACTACACTGACTGAGCAAAGCCTTTCCACAAGAAGATACAAAGAAAACCCAGAACAGCCCTTTTTGCACCAGAGCAGAGAGTGATCGTGACCAGTAACCTACACAGACGAGGACCACTAGGATTCAAAAAGCTTTTGGAGCATGCCAGACTGCCTTAATATTTAACAGTTTCCAGTTTGCTGGGATGAAGTGCCCATATAAATCCTGATTACAGGCATTTGAGAAAATATCTGCAAGCTTGCAAAGTCTGGATTCCTGTATGGCAGCCAAGACTTTAATACTGGTGAGACTGATGACAGATAGATGGAAGAGGTAGAAATAGTCTTAAAGTCCAAAGCACTCTACACCAGTGTGGCTCACACTGAAAACAATTCTGGTGTATAAGCTAGGATGCCAACTTCAGCTCATCCCAAATACACGTCAAAAATACAAACCAAGAAGAGTTACTCAACCTCCCATTTTGTTTTCATTTACTGTCAGCAGAAAGGCAACAGAATAGCCCCTGTGAGCCAGATGTGCGATTCCCTTGACTTTCTCTGAGCCTTATTTGCAGTACAGAGGGAGTACACAGTGTAAGTTATGTGAAAAACAAAGAGGTAATTGGGTAAGGCCTGGCCAAGCGTCCATGTGTATAACAAAGTCTCACTGAGGAAAACAAGCATCCAGAAAAGCACTCTTAGCTCTGCTGATGGTCAGAGACTACTGCCATGTGCTCCAACTGACTGTTTGGAGATACCGTTCCTCACTCTGAAGATGAAACAGGAGGAAAACAGCTATGAAATCGGGGTAGGAAACTGGGTACGTGCAGAAGACAATTTTTTTCCTTTGAGGGGGTGTTTGTCCTCAAACTTGTTTTCTCAAGTTCTAGATTTTGCATGTAATTTTTTTTTTATTCCTGGTTTTCACTTAATTACTGCTACTTTGTCCACTGCAACCCAGCTGATTCAATTCCATCCAGACAACATGCAGCCTCAGTGACTTAATGGGCAAGAGAAGCCAAATTCTTTGCAAAACCACAGTGTCTGAGAGAGTCTGCATGTGTCCTACCAAAGCTGCCTTTATTTAAACCAACCAACTAACCCCCAACCTCTCACATCACCGGGGTAGCTAGAAGGAATATCTCTCATCACCTGCTCTACAGGTTTTTCATTCCGTCTTACTTCCATTTGGAAGGTTGCTCAAGAAAGAACTGCTTTTCTGCTCCTCATGGTACTTGTCATACCTGAGAAAAATACTTTGTGCCTGTCTCCCCAGTGGACTCACACATTCCCAGTGCTGTCCCTTCTTGACAGACAGCAATCCTCAACCAACAGACCATCCCCACGTAGTGGGAACGGCCAGAAAGTGGGATGGGACTGCTGAGCTGAATTATTGAAACAACAATAAAAAAGTAGCTTTTTCATTTGGTTGGTCTTCATTCCAAAAGCAGTGCTGTACAACCAAACCTTTAAAGCCTAACAGTAAAAATAACCCTTTGTGTGTGTGTGTTTCACCCCCCCAAAAAAACCCGGTAGCTGCACTGAAAGACATAGTAGACATACTGAAAAGTCATCAAAAGAAATACGAGCCCAACTCTTCTGGTAAAGCTTTGTTCCTGTCATTTTAAATTTATTCCTCTTTTTCCCTTGTCCTATGTTTTTCTTGGGATATCCACATCGTTTACATGCACAAGCTGAAAATGAGCCTGAAGAACAGGAGCAGCAAGGCCTCGCACTCACCGGCGAAAGGGAGAACCCAGCACGGGGGGTGGCCAGGTGCTACCTTCAGAGCTGGTTTTCACACCAAAATCCACAGGATCCTCAAGATTTTAGGGCGCTTTCTTAAAAAGGGGAGGAGAAAGGAGAAACCCTGAGGAGAACTGGGGTGGTGTGGCTAAGAGCTGCACTAACTTCTGGGCATAGTGGGGGGCTCCAGGGCTCTGCCCGGCTGGTGGTGCCCATGTCCCCACATGTCCCTGTGTCCCCAGAGAGCTGCAAGTGGGGTGGCAAGGCCAAACCAGGAACCACCAGGTCCCTCCCTCCATGTTCAGCACGGACATGGGTCTCTACCGAAGGGGTTGTTTCATGATTTAATGGAGGACAAACCAGCCTCCACGGCTCCTCGTGCTCAGCAGCATCCCACTGCTGGCTTATCGTTACAGGCTCCGGACGGGGCACGGGGAGCATCCAGGACCTTCCCCCCTGACCTCGTGTTGCTCATGCAGGAAGAGGTGGGAGGGGAGAGGAAAGCCAGTGGGTGTTGCAGGCAGCAGATATTGCTGCCTTTGAAACTGCCTCCCTCGTTTTCTGACACGAGTTTTGGGTTGCACTGTTGCACGCTGCACCTTGTTTGAGGGCTAAAATGCACTCACGCTGACTTTTAATTAGCGGCTGGCAGCTCTGATTGCTCTGCTTTTGGGGTTTTCCTTGTATGTATTGGAGAGATTATTAGAGCTCTGTGTTTAAGGGCTTGCTGTTGTCCACTCAATTGTAAGGAAGTAGGAAACTGTAGCTGTGCCAAAAGGTTTTAGCAAAATATAAAAAACCAGCAAGCGATCAATATGAGTCACTAAAATGTCCCCCAGCCCCACTTACAAGCACAGTTTTACATATAAATCGACGTTTAATTTAGCAAGTAAATCAAACCTTATCCAGTGCAATCCATAAACTTAATTGGGGCAAAAATATCCCATGCAGATTAGCAGTTCCCTCAACCCAACAATTAAAAAAAAAAAGCACCCCAGGCAATTTAAGCACCTGCTACAGATCAGTACAACACATTCACAGCACTTTGTTCTCCAGAGTATGACAACAGGGGTTTAGGGCAAATTCCTCTCCCACCCCACACCCCAGCTCCCCGTCCTACAGCCGTATTTAATCATTCTACACCTGCTGTAAAGTTTGAGTAAAGATTATCACCTACAAATTTTGTAATATGGGGCCTTCTCATCATTTACCATTTTTTTCCAGAACACACAAGGTAAAGAATCAGTGAAACTGAGCCCCATTCCCAGCTGAAAGCAATATTCACGATACCATTTTCTGTGTTAAATCTCTCAAAGTGGCCGGCAGCCAAAGTGGATTTAGAGGTTTAAGTATTTCTTAATTTACCTCTATACTTACCGAACATTTTTGCAAGGACAAAAAAAAAAAAAAAAAAAGTCAGACTCCAACAAAGGACTGAGAATGTTGAATCTTGGAGGACACCAGAGTGAAGTAAATGAAAAGAAGCGAAAAAAAGAAGAGCCCTAATGGAGTAGGGGTGTTGAGACACACATGCCTTTCCCAGTGCAGGAAAATTGGAATGGATCAGGCACACAGTCTATTCCTTTAATAAAGACTGAAATTTTACACATCCTAATACTAACGCTGTGTTTAAATAATTATATCCATTTCTTATTCAACTGTCAGAGTAATAACCCAGCCCTGAAGGAAACGGAGGAGGAGGGTGAAGGAAAAAAAAACCTCTCGCACCAAACCCAGGTCTAGTAAAAAAATCACATAAAAGCGACCGTGTCTGATGCAAATAGTGGAATGTGTGCACGAGTGACAAGTATTTATTTAGCTAATTTCATAACACTTAACTTGTTTATATATCATCAGTCCCATCACATGTGTTGCATTTTACCAGTGTTCCAAAGACAAAAATAAATGGCCTACCAGCTGCTGCTTTCTCAAGGTTGTGGTTTACTTGGGTATAAACAGTCAGAGCTAAGTGATTCAAATACTACTATGCTACGTAGGTTCAGGAGATCTAAGGAACTGACATGGCACACACACAACACCTGAAGTGCCGAGCCCTTCCTAATGGTGCTATTTTACTGGGGGGGGGCGGGAAAAAATCCCCTTTTCATTTGGAACATGTACAAGCTCTATTACCAGCTGCATTCCACTTCAAATATTAGCTGGGGGTGGTGGGGCTAGTTACAGCTGGAACACATCATAAAGCAGAAAGCTATTAAAATTCATGGCAGCAAGACAGTGTGTTGATCCTACAGAAATGGAGCTCTATGTTTAATATTTCTAATTAAAAAAATAGTTCAATCCACTTTTGTTGTCTTCACCTCTGTCTAAAGCAGTCTGGGTTTTTACAATACTTTGGCAAGAAAACACAGCTCTGCGTTTCAAACGTATAAAAGCCAGCAGTGTAACTGCAACAAAATCCTTAAGCACAAATCATATGGGCCTCTCTAGGAACAGCTCCATATGTCCTTGAGAGGATCACAGAAGCAATAGGGCTCAATCTCAATTCCATATTACCCTTTGAGTACCTCCATTTAACAGCCACAAACAAGCTGGCTAGTACAACTCCTTGTCAAAAAAAAAAGAGGATAGAAAATGAGAAGGTGTATTTGAAATTTCATGCTAACAAAACTTTTCCCAATTTTAAAGGCTCTCACTGGCATTAGGTGCGAAAAGAGAAAGCTCTGTGTACATGCAGAAAGTATTTCATTGTCTGTGTGTTTTAATGAGCTGCAAAAGAGGAAAAGCTCTAATCTGAACGACAGGAGGTTTTGGGGTGAAGGATGTATTTATAACTACAGCAACTGCTGCTCTAAGAAGCAAGAAGAAATCAATAGACAGCTAAGTCTCAAGGCAGCATAAAAGGAAATGTCAATAGTGAAATCAAGCAATCAAAGCAAACAAGAACTCCACGTGGATCTTAAAGCTCCCTCTTCCCAAAACAAATCCATCCCCTACCTTGCTCATAGCAGTCAGGGCAGGGTCACAGGCTGCATCCAGGTCCTGCACTAACAGCTGTATGCTGTTGGAGATCACACTGCAAAAAACATCAAGCGCAAGTTTTAGAATTGTACTCAGCAACACAGTGCCAGAACTGGCTTATTTCACTGTGAAAGGAGGAAAATCATCTACGAGCTGACGGTAGCGTTATGCTGTGAGTACACACGGCTAAAACTTGTACTGAAAAGAAGCTGTGAAGTTCTGCATGCTGCTCATCAGGGAGCTGCACAAAGGGCTTTAGTGTAGAGAGGACATTGTTACCGTTGAGCTTTCTCTGTTTTGACACATAGAGGGGCTGGAGATCAAAGGTGTCAGATGGGGTAACCCCTCCACCTTTGCATCAGGAAGGGGAGAAACCCCTGAGTATCGAGCCCAGACTGAGATTTGGCTTCACACTTAATCCAGTCTGCATAAAACTAACATTTTATCATCTCTCTACTCATTCACAGGCAGTGCTCTAGTTTTCACAGAAACTTGCAAAGAGGATTTTAAGAAGTACATCTGTATGAGTTCTGAATGTGTCTCCCATCTGAGAAGATCAAGGCAGATGTCTTATTTACACTACATCTAGGACTGCCGCCATCCATTGTTTGAGTTTCTCAGAGACATATACCAGACTAAAACACACATAAGTCAAACACATTTCCTTCCCTCTTTTTTTTTTTTTTTCCCCCAAACAGCATGATATTGCTTAGAGACATATTTGATGGCACCATATTACAATGTGCATAAAGGTGCAAATGATCCTAAAACAACAGCTGAGAAACACTGTCTGCAGCATCTCAGACCACCCTCAAGGGCACATAACCCAGTACTCACATTACAGACAACTTCTAGAAGTAATAAGGGACTGTGTTTCACTAAGTAAGTGCAGTTTTAAAAACAATGTAAACTTTAAATCTGCCACAGATGCCTGTTTACAACTTTGGGATTATATATGTAAGGACTGGATTTTACTTTTGGTCTTTCTCATGATGGTGGCACTGATGGAAATCGTAGATCTACAAGAAATCTGACCAATGCTTCCTCAAACCATCCTTCCTCCCCCTCATCTTCTTTGTGAAGTTCTGGGTACTAGTCTGGAGTTCATTATTCAAAATATTTTTAAGTGTCCACCTCCTTATCGAGATACGGTATCACCTCCTCTGAATTCTGCTGCTGGGCTGTGGGTGTTGTTCTTCACAGAGGTTGTCTAGACCCTTTCCTACAGCTCTAGCACATAAAGACTGGAATGGGATGCCAAGTAAAAGACTGTTCCTTCAAAGCAATTAATTTGTTTGTAAAGGCAAACTCATCCAAAATTAGTTGGAAAAATTAGCATGGAAGGTGAAGTGACTACAGGCTTCAAGTTACGTGATCCGAAACTTGCATTGGGATAAAAAAAAGCCTGTGACCACTTCTGCTGGTGCCTCTGCTTCTGCTGGGCACTACAGGATTTAGTCCCTCGGGGGATTCCACCAGCTCAAGCAAGGCCAAGGGAGCCGAACTTGAATAACCATCTCTTGGGCACGGCTGACTGCTGCAGGGTGGCTGCTGTCAGTGACCCGTAGGAAAGATTTGTGGTTCAGCACCAAAACGAAACACAACCCTCTCAGTGGAAGGAAAGCAACTTTATCACTAGTCCCCACACGTCAGGAGTCTGTCTGAAGCTGGGTCACCACGTACAGCTCTCACCTAAGAGCCACAAGACTGCAAACAGAGAGAGAAACCCATCTGTCTACAAATTATTCAAAAGAAATACCTGCTGTAGAGGGGTAATGGTGCAGCAAGAGGCGCGTTGCAAACACAAAGCATTATGACATGCCAAGAGGGCTTGGATCCTCACACAGAATAATCTAGGTTGGAAAAGACCTTGAAGATCATCCAGTCCAACCATCTACCTAACATTTGACAGTTCCTCAAATCTTTGCCCCAGGCAGCACCTAACAGTACTTCAGCAGCAGTTAATGAATCCTCATACAGTCCCTGACAGATGCACAGAAGGTGACAGACTGAGCAGCTGAGGCTGTAAATGAGCAGTATAGTTCTAGTATGGCAAGTTCTTACTATAGTAACCTCAATGCTTCAGGCCTTCAAGGGGTCTCTGAACACTGCCCATAATCTCACAACAGATCTACAGGGCAGGGGGTGGGAATCATGAATTTCTGGATTTACATAACAATATTCCTTCTGTTGAGCTTCAGGAAGAGCTCATTATTTTTCCCACATTTCCTAAAGACAATGCTTAGTCACCCCAGGGGTAAACCCCTTCCGAGTCGATTGCATTATACACATTCGGGGTGGTTGTGTGCTCTCTGTGAAGGAAGAAACACTTTCCAGAGTGTGTAGGCAGCAACGTTTTATCACTTTCCTTATGACCGCACCGAACAAGACATCAAATCCCAGAAGAAACAACTTGTTTGATGTTGAATGAGCAAATGCCAGAGAGGTTTATAGCTACAACTTACACTGACAGAAGACTGGACAAAGCTCTACACTGGAACAGACTGAAAGTCAATTAAAAAGCCTTTGTTACAAGATACATCAGGCCTGTCAGTTTAACTTTAAAGCTGTCAAAAACAGCAAATGTGAACTATACATTTAAACAATTTCCAAAACACATCATATTGGCTGCCTACGACCAACCACCTCGTCAGTCAGCCACTGTGGAAACTGAGCAGCAACTCAGGGTCGCTGGCTCCTGCCAGACAGGTCACAAGAAAACACAAAGCTCACCCTCAACCTGTCCATGTCAAGTAATTCCCATCATATGGCGTATTTTATTTCTACGCCCTAGCTACCTTGCTTGCTTTGGCTTAGCAGATACAGCAACCCTAGCTTTTGGTCAGGGACTCACTCTTAAAAAGGCCTGAGAAATATCTACAAGGAAGGGAGTCTCTGCAGCCTGGAATGGAGCCTGAGACCATGTGAAAAACCTGGATGGAGATTCAGTGGGATCCTGCCCACTGGAGCAAGAGAGAAGGAATCACAGGAAGGAAGCCTTCTGAAAAAAATCTTATTGCTATCTGGGCTGAATCTTAGTTTTAGGGAGAAGGAGAGCTGGTGATAAGGATTATTTTCACAGCTTTGCCAAGGTTTTCTTTTGTCTGATGTGAGGTGAAACAATTATTCTTTTTGCCTCGATTTCCTTCTCAAAAAAATATTCAATCTGTCAGTGGTGGAGAGGATGTTAGAGGGGAATATTTTTAGCATCATTATGTGAAAAGTTATTTTAATGAATGATAATCTTCTCTCAATTATAATCCCCAAATATAAGATTGGATCAGTCTTTTATGTCATCTGAAATGGGGTTTGATCATACTGACAAGGCTGCTGATTAACAGTGGGAAGTTAAAGCAGGAAGGAACGTACTGAAATAGCTTCCTTTCTTGAAATGTAACAGCCACCTCACAGAGCTGCCAAGATGCAAATGATGTTTCAAATGGAAACTCACTATTTCCTTTCCCCTTTCCAGTGCTCTTGTTCCTTTGGCTAGGACGATGGGGAACAACTACATTTAAAGTCTGTACTAGTGCTGCTCTTGGACTAGCTGAAGGATGACCATTCCTTCACCAGGGAAATGCCTATGCCTAGGCTGCGTATCTGGGTGGGTCCTACTGCTGGCTGGGTCCTAAGACACTGGGATCTTGGACTTGCATTACTCCAGCACCATCTGGCTGACAAATTAGGATGTTTGATATATTCTGGGAGGATACATCTGCTGAACATACATGCTGAAAGTGTCCATCTCTCCTGTCAAGTTGATTCGCTCCACTAGACTTGCATCCACTTTTTCTTTGAGTTTCTCTTCCAACTGTTAGGAAACAAAACAAGCAGCAGAAAGATCAGATTTCTTACTTGAAATGACAGTTCTTGAAAACTTATGTCCTGTAAAAGTCAACTTCTTAAAACCTAATCTGTGCCTAGGCTATATCCAAAACTCAGCCAGTGAACGCTGGAAATCTCTCCCTGTCGGACACCGTAGATATCCTGATCTGCCAGGACGGCCTATGGTGACACAGTGTCCTCAAACAAGTAACCTCCAAGGTCATATATGTAACTCCAGTATGACATGCTAATGTACTAGCTCAACACCCTGGCACCTGTCCTGCTAATAAAGACATTTTCTAACACCCTGTCTGTGCCCAAACTGCAGAGGAGGATTGTCAGTTCTAGTGGTGGAGAGGTCTTGTTGGCCAAACGTCACAGCACATCTCCTAACCCATGGCGTCTGAAAAGCACCTGAACGTAAGGGGCACTGTGGCTGAAAAGCACATCAGCATAAACACCTTCTCTCCTCACTCCACCTTTGCCCCAATATTTCATGCAAGTGTTTTTCAAAACCTATTCTGAATTACCGTTTTTCTTGTTTTTATAAAAGGGAGATCATGAACCATGAGAAGAATATTTTTCCTTTTTTTTTTTTTTTTAAATAAAAAATTTGGCTCCAAATCCAAAACAAATTGCATAACAAGTATAAAAGGACAGCATCCAAAACTGATGCTGCAAAGCAGGATTTATAAGCAAATTACTTTTCTCAGAAGTTAGAAACAGCAAAATCAATACTTCTCTTTTCTTGAAATATAGATTTAATAATGTAGAGCTCAATAATCAACGGGACACTATGAGTAGCAGACACTACTATGGATGTTTCAGTACTTCTGACTCTTCCATCCTGCACAGCAGCCCACCCCTGGAGAGGGAGCAGCACAGCATCTCGTGACAGAAGAGGGGCCACTGCTGGGTGCCCCCTCAGAGGTGCAGTAGAGGAGAACTCACCTGCTGGGTGGTCGCCAAGCAATACTCTGCAGTACTAAGGATGCTGCAAATGAGGCAGAGTTCTTCTAAAGTAAACTTAGCCACTTCAGAGCCTTCCTTTTCTTTCAGCAAACTAGTGATGGTGAGTCCACCACTGCTACTAGTGGTCCTGGAAAAAAACAGACAAAACCCCTAAGGTTTTCAGGTGTACAGACACTGCAAAATGACTGCTACATTTCAATGCCATAAAGAGCCTTTATGACCACAAAGTCCAATGCCCTGTGCAACACAGGTCAGTGTCATTCTACATCAAGCACACAACTGCTATTCTGGTTAAGGGATATCTTCTAGAAAGACAAACAGAACTTTGTATCACATCTTCAGGCAAAGGATAACTCACTTATGCACAACGTGGTAGATTAGGATGCAAGTGGAATGCAGCCTTCCCCAGCTAGCTTCACCTTCACTGCCAGTTACTCAAAATCTAATTAAAGATTACAGACAAATCTCTGTAACTATCAGGCAGCTTGTCATATTTATCTTCTCAGTCTTAAACAGATGTCAACATGCGTTGGAAACTTTGCTAACCTGTTTGAAAAACTGATCATATCAACGCAGTAAATTATAGAAGATGTGGCTGCTTTCCACCGTCTTCCAGTGATTAACGACTGTGTATCAACAAAGGACTCAGAACAGTTTAGAGTCAGGAAATTCCCTACCTCTCAAGTCTTTATAATCCAAATCCATTAAAAAAATAGGACAGTGATATTTATCTTGGACAGCAAAAATGGAGCACACAAAAAAAATGTGTATAAAGAATGCAACTGAGGTCTGATGGAGAATGCACATTAAATTTATCTTTCCACTTGTCTGGATGGAACCCTCTCCCCTTCCATCTGTAAAAGATTTTACTGGTTTCAGAAATTCATTCTGCTGCTCCCAGGTTTACAGGGGAAACAAACAGCATACAAAATTACCTGTAGTTAAGGCTGGCAAAGTAAGGAGCTCCTTTAGCCTGTATGCTTACCCACACTGGTGTAAAACCAGAATGATTTCCTTTATTTTCACTGCATTTACTTCTACGTATTTTATTCATACATACATAAAATGTTACAGAGCAGGGGAAGATGCAGGTAAGCACTTCAGCATCACACAAATAAACCACCTTTGTTATAAATAATTATATGTATAACGTTGAGCCAAGGCAGCTAAGAAACACAGTATGACCGTTACCCAAGTGGCAGGGTAAGTGCAATTTTGAAAGCCAGACCTCTCTGAAGAGACTTGGGCTGGCATTTCAAATGGAACTTCAAGAAACTGTAAATCTGACTGCTAACCAAAGCCAAATATGAAGCTATCCTCCAGGGGCCCTTAAAAGAAAAACAATGCCGTGACTGTCTATTTGTTTCTCACTGCCACGAACTGAACTTTTGAGAAAATCGTGAAGTAAATGCACTCATATTGCTGCTACGTGGTTCCTTTGACAGTGAAACATAAGTGTTCACAAATATATATTTATTAATTATCTTTACAAAGCATCTGCTCCTCATTGGAATGTCTCACCAGACAGCGCTGCAGCATTTGGGAAGCAAAACTCACTTGGGCAGGTTTCCAGAGAGAATTTTCCAGGCGTATTCCCGAAGGTACTTCTGGAATATGGTGGTCAGGGCTATCATCGGCTCGCCGGTGCTGAGCTGGGAGCACTGCACCATGCACTTTTTGTAGTACACAAAAAGGTCAGCACAGCTGGGCAGGACGGCTCCTCCCTCATCCACGTTGGGCTTGGGAGGACCTTGAGCCTTGAAGTCAGCCACAAACCTGTCAATCAGTTCACCGAGATTTCTGATGGCAGAAACAATAGAAAGATATTTTAGTATGTTGGGGGAGGAAATGGAGGGAAGAGAGAGAATAATGCTTAAAACCAGATGCCCTGTCTTGTGACACCAGCAAACACATTCATATTTTAGCAGTTGGGTATTCCAGCCTTTTCTTATCTCCGCCCTCTTAGCACAAATCTCATACAATAACGAGGACTGGACCAATCAGTAACGACCTTTCGTACTCAAGACTTTTAGTGGCAGCTTCAATCTGTTCTCCAGTCACATATAAAAGCTTGCAAGTCTGCCAGGACTAGGTTCAGCACATTTGATGCAAGTGCATAAAGCGTATGCTCAAATTTCATTCCTGGCACCAGCAGAAGTAACAGTCGGGCTTCCCATATCAGCGGCCTCCGGAGCAGACCTCGGGGAATATGGCTTTTAAAGGGATGTGCTCAAAATGCTGTGCCATTTGCCATTTCTTGGTCCCATTTGGATACCACCTGGTTTTGCACAACTTCACACATCCTTTAAAGAAGTTTTATTTAGCATGAGCGCAAAGTGCACTTCCTACTTAAACTCTTTTTAAAAGCACAAAAAGCCCTCCTATTGTCTCTAGTGATTCATTATAACCTGGTCTTTACTCAAATATTTCAGTCTTTAGGCAACAATAAACTTCACTCCACCGTTCCATCACGACAAAAAGGCTTTTTAGCATGGCAGAGAGCCAGAACCATCAATACAGAACCAAAGAAGTTCTTGATCTTGGGGAGTTCCTCTGGTCCTACTCCTCCTGAGACAGCACATCCGTGTCAGGAACCAAAACCAGCTCTCATGACACTGGAGCTCAGCTAAGTGGAATAACCTTTGCCAGATGGACTAAATTACAGCAATAAACCTCCTCCCCCAGACACACAAATACACACAACCTTCCACAAGGAAGTTCAGCTTTTGAGGAATATATAGGCATTTCAGCTGACAGAAGGGCACTCTGCTGACCAAAAGGAGTTATGAAATTCCTGAATTTTATACTCCCGTTTTCACTACGGACTTCTCCCAGCTTCGCCCCTCCCTCGGTACGGCCTTCACCTCTCTCACTACTGAGGGTGTAACGGCTGTGCCATGCCATGATTCAGGGTCCTTAAGTGGAAAGACAAATCTTAGAAGGAGAACGGGAGAAGAAAGAACTTGAACTGTTACTCCAGCAAGAAACTGAACTATCATTAAAAAAAATAAGGCATTACTTTATAGTTAATATATTATTTTTCAGGAACAGACTTATTTGACAGAATTGCAATGCTGTCCATACAAAGAAAAAAAAAAAAGAAAATCTTCTTTAAAAGCCCATCAAAGAGTTTCAACTTGAAATGTTCTGCTGCTCTTAGGCCAGCTCACAGGGTACCCAGCATGACACGAGAGTTCACACAGGGACTGCATGCGGGTCTCCTGGGATGGGTACAGCCAGCACAGTGGCTGAGACTCTTCAGTGCGTCCTCATTTACCTCTGCCAGTGAAAGGGGAAAAAGCCCCACCAACAATGAATACTTTGCCCCAGTTTCTGTCCTTTCTTTCTTTTCCTCTCGTGAAAAAGAAAAACCACTCTGATTCCAGTTTACCAAAGAACCCACAACACCTCGCAAGTGGAGAAGTGACCTGGCTCTTTCCTGATAAACTTACAGATGGCTGCACCAAAATGGATGAGCTGCTACCGTGGATGATCCACCAGGCCAAACTAATCTACAGAAACGTGCTTGCAATATCAGGGCTTTAAATCACGAAGCAAAGCTCTTTGGCTTAAGCTAGGCACATAGGTTATTGCAAAGACAAGTAGCCCCTTTCTTCATGCCTATTGCTCGCTGCTTTGAGTATTTTACATAGCTCTGATTCCACAGATACAAACAATTCCTCGGCTTTATTACAAGGACTGTAAAAACATCAGGCTGCTCAACTGATGTGATAAATCTCTACACTGGCACGAGCAATTGAACGCTGAACCGAAGCATTGATTGTATTTGACCACAGTGAAGCAAAATACACCAATACACCTCTCCCCGAAGCTGCAGGAGAGCCAAACAGATGGCTGCTGCAGGAGGGCTCACACGCGCTGCAAGCTGCGGTGTTCCTTCAGCTTCTCAAGTAAAGTAGATGTGGACGTGGCTTCCTCCATGTCAAAAGTCCCACTAAATTAAGCAGCTGCATTTCCATCTGCGCTTTGCACCATCTGGGCAACAAAGTGGAGCTTTCTTAGCATTCACCAGCCACTTTTTTTTTTTTTCCATTCTCTCAAGTCTCAGGACACAGTGAGGAATGTCAACGGCTTTTGTTTCTTTATGCTTACTCCACATGTTCTCCTCTTCTCCGAGGCAAAGTGAAACGCATCCACATTTTCCTGGCCCCCCCAAGGTCCATGCAGCTGGGATGCATGAACAAATGCAGCTGTCCAAAAGAGGTGGGAGAGCAGCACTACAGCTTCATGCTCGTCCTGATCCTAACCCGGACAAACTGCCCGTCACAGGCAGGCTGTGAGGCTGCTCGTATTTCAGCACGGAACTGATACAAGCAAAACATCAGGATATTGTGCACTAAGGCAACTAATATATTATTAAAGTACACCTCCACTGATGTCAATCAAATTTTCACAGTGGTCTCAGCTGGCCCAAATACAACATGAAGGCTAACAACCTTTGTGTGGTACAATGGGAGCACAAAGAATTCGGCAGAAAAAGCTACTGGGAGATGAAACATGAAGAAGGCAGGAGAACTACAGAAAATGAACATTTTCTCTATGGACTCTGCAAAAAAAAATCCAAGAAAATTCTCTGGTAGTGCAGATGTCGTATCTCCTAACAGTAGTATTTATTGGGAGCAAGAACTCTCCAAATCTAACCAAGAGAAAATATGAAATGAAATCATATAAAGGGAATTTTATTCTGGTTCTGGAATCCTTTCATTCCTATATTCCTCTTCCTTTTTTCTTTCACTCAACCTGTTCAGTGTTTTTTTTCTGCATCTTGGCAATCACGAGAGGAACTAGACAACTCCTCAGCAGTGTGAGAGAAGAACACGGTGCTTAGTAAGTCAGCCTGTTTAGTGATGTGAACAGTTGGTATCTGTTGGGCACTGGGGAAGGGCAATGGCACTGAGACACCGGGACACTGTAGGATAATTTCCATGGACTTCAGGGAAGCCACAGACACAAAGAGAAAGTGTCAGTTTTCAGAACAATCTGAACGCACATGTGAATTTTAGCACACTTAACCACGGCTCTGCATGATCTCAGAACTGCAGACCTGACAGAGGTCTTCCTTCGCTCCAGCAGAACAGCTTAGCTCACACATGTATGCTCCCGTTGCTCCAACGGACCACAAAGAAGAGCTCAAGACATATCCCAAAGGGGCAGAAATGAAATCTGCTTCGCTGTTAAGAAATCCGTTATTTACACTGCAGCTAAGGGTGGAAAGCAGCATCTTTAAAGTCTTTCTTTCAGGTGTCTCCTCTTAAATTGCTACAGATTTTGGCACTGTGTCTCTTTAAATGGGTATGGAAACAATTTTTCAGGAGAAAAGGTCCAGGCTGCTTTCTGCCACAGACTTAAGGCAATGATGTGCAAAACCGTCATGTTAATCTTCCTATTCAGAGCCCAAACATACAATTAATTATCTAAGCAACTCCTCATTTTCAGACATCAGCAACAGATTACTCAAAAGTTCAATCAAAGGGGGAAGAGGAGAGAAAATCATAAAGGAAAGCAATTTTTGGCAGACAGGGGCAGCATGGGGAATACTGTGGCAGTTTTTCTTTGAACTCCTTGCAGCTTGTGGCTATAAAGCTAATATAAAACATCTCAGGATTGTAAAGGGAAAGGAAAAAAAAAAAGCAACTGAAAGGGCTAGGAGCACAGTGGGGTAGAATTACCAAAACGGGGATTAAAATGGCCCCCAGTGAGAAGGGGAGAAATATTCAAACAAGTTAGTGCTCAGTTGGCTGAGGGCAGGGGGGGAAATCTGCTTCCCTTTGTTACACTGCAGAGCAGAACCTAAACCCAGCGTGACAGACCATTGTGCAAGGTTTAATTTATTTATTTTTCTTTAAGCGTAAAAGGTCGATGGGACATGGGAAAGCTTTTCCAAGGTGGCTATCTTGGAGTTTGGACAAAATCAGGACACCAGGAGTTATGCACTCTCTGCTGTGTAAGTCTTTGGAAGACAGAAAGGCATAGACAGATGAGTTACACGAGGCAGGTACCTCTTTCTCCTTTCTAGCCACTAACCTGCACTAAAAGACTGTATTGAACCTTTTTCAACTATCTCCTCTCCCAGCTGGCACTGCAGTTGATAGAAAGATGTTATTTAAACCCTGGTGTGAAACAAGATGCACAAGAAAGTATGGCAAGAGCTCTAAAAACTTCTCAGAGCAATAAGCTGAAAGCTCCTTTCATTTAAGTTATTTTGCTGCAAGTCAAAGAAGGGTTCCAGGGATTAAAGCCCCTGACAAAGCCCCAATCTGTGAGCGATGATAATGTTATCTTACAGCCAGCTCATCTACAGCAGCTTTCATCTAAGGATCTCAAATAACTTATTTCTACAAAGCAATCTTGAAACTCCTCTGCCATGAAGCCACATGTGTATTTTACAGAAAAAGCAAACCTACTATTTGTGGAAGACATGAGACGAAGGAAAGACATCCGTCTGCAGTGGGAATTGCAGAGGCAACAGAAGCAATTTCAGAAACACTAAGCCTCTTCCACAGAACGGCATCGGGCATCATTCCTGCAGGCCTTTGCAATTACAGATGAAACCAGCACCCACAGCCCTCAACACTCATTTTTGCCCAAGCAAAGGTCCCACTCATTCTAACTTTCCCGAACCATGAATACTCCTGATGAAATGAGACAGCAGACTTTCAAGAAATTAATTTTCAGCAGCTCGAGTACAGAATCTAGCACAACCCAACTGTAATACACATTCAAAAGCAAACGAACCCAAAAGAGCATGCTGGTTACTCACTTGTCCTGGGACTCAATATACACATAAAGGTGAGGCTCAAAGCACTTGGAAACAATGCCATGAAAAGGATTGTCAGGGACCTTTGGCTTCTTTGGCTGTAAGAAAATATTTAGAGTGTTGGTTTCACTGTAAGACCTAGAAGAAACAGTAATGCAACAGCACAGAAGGATCTAAGTCTTTAGAAATATTACAACACAAAAATTTTGCTGTCAAATAATTGAAGGCTTATAATTGACAGTATATAGGGGGTCAGTATGTCTGAGTCTTCCGTTCCTCTTACAGAGCTGTTAGTATTCCAAGGAATTATCTTTTCACACATAAAATATTCTTATCCTTAAAGAGAAGGCCGCTCCACACTAACAGATTTCAGTAAAAGAATCTTAATGCAGTTTGTAAATAAAACCTTGCTGAACCCTTTGAACATTAACAAGACTCCACTAGTCACCTCTGAAATGAAATGCAGTAGTTATTTAGAAGCAACATTGAAAAATCCCTACGTTTTAGAACATTAAAGATAATAACTCAAAGTTACAGACTTCATCTGGATGATTTTTATTAAGATAAACAGCATGTAATTACTGGAGGAGCTGGAATTATACAGAAAACATTACAGGACTGCTTTCACTGAGAGACATGTTTCTGGGGATGCAAAGACTTCTATTTTAAAATCACATTTAGAGCATTAAGCACATATGCCATTGGAGAGTCATCCTGTTTACTCTCATTTTAATTTGGTACTGCACTCCGTGCAGTGGCCAAGCACATCTCACTGAAGCCACTAGGACTACTGAAATGCTTAAATTTTTGCACGTTTAAGTACTAGGCTGGGTGAGGCCTTCAAGCTCATCTTTGTCCTACAGTTAGATTTTAAATATTACTTTTTTTTACTGACAGACAGTATTTCTTGTTGCTTGCCGGCAAGCTGACAATTTTTCACTGCCTGCAAAGAGGGCTGCAGTGACTCTGGAATGGAATTCTTGCCTCTCTCTGCAAAAAGCCAGGATCAGCTCCCAGCCAATAAAGATATGAATTTTTCCAGTTGAATTTTTTTTTTTTAGCATAAGAAAAGCAAAACAAGAGAGCCTAAAGGACATACTCTCCTAAATGACAGAGGAGGTGGCACAAAGTCATTTGCAGAAATAGCAAAGAATGACAAGGCAAGCATTTCTGAAGTGTTCTCAGAAATAATTAAGACTTAAAGACACAATGAATACTAACATACGGCTGCAAACCTAAAGCGAGCAAACGGTTTTATGGAGACCAGACCACCTCTACGAGACTGGCTTCATTAACCTTCTAAGAGCATGACTGGAGAATGTAAGTTTTTACAGCTTTGGGAGAGAGCCACTACCCAGCATTCTCCATCCCAGCCCCTTTGCCAGCGCTGCCCTTTTCTGCCGGATGCACACGCTCATCGGAGCTGGGAGGAAAACAATAGGTGGTAATTACAGAAACCTTCCAGTGGCCAAGTCTCCGGGATGGCAGCACCAACACAAGGTTGCAGATTCATGATGTTTACGATTTACCAGGCTGGAAGAGCCAGCTCCTAACACAGGACTGGTTTTCTGTGTGTGCGCGTGTGTCTTTGCATCATGCTGCTCCCAGCATGTCTGGTGGAGGGAATACTAAATCTTTTAACAGTAGCACTGAAGCTGTATTTCTGAGTGTGCAATCCTGTCCAAAAGCTGCAGATGTTTAAGCTATTTCCTCCTTGAGTTTGATGGAAATAATAAAAGGTTACTGTTGTCACAGTAAGGAGGTCTGCAGCTGGCCCAGTTTCCTTTCATTACTATCCAAAGTAAACAGATTAAAATGAACTGCTAGGATCACTAAAAGAGGTTCTTTTTTAACATGGATTCCCTCCCACCCCAACTCTTGTGCTCCCTCTTACACTCACAAGTGCTTGAATTCTCAGGACTAGTGCCTTGGAAGAGCTTTATCACTCAAAACTCTTCATCTTCAACCTTCCTGTCCTCTCTCTTCTTCAGCTAGTGACAGAAGATGAGATCTCCAACATGAACTTGTTGGCACCTGAAACTGAAATACTGGGGCTTGCGGGGCTCCCATTTGGCAGACAGGTGCCTGCAGGGCAGCTGCCCTTGAAGCAGATCCCAGCACCGCGTTGTGAGCCTAACAGAGGGTGTAGCCAGAGAGGGCAACCTCACCACAAACAGCATTTCAAGGGGTAGCTCAATGATGGCTTCGTACCAGCCTCCCCACGTACAAGGAGCAGAGCTGTTTCTTTCTCAGAAGCGCCTGAACTGTTTCTGGTCAGGGCAGTGCATGCTACTGTTCACTAAAACCAGCCCTAAACAGCCTAAAAAGGCTTTGCCATTTATTCCTTCACCTGCCTCCCAGCACTACTGACTTCTCCAAGGGTGTCCTCTCAGCCCAGCACTGCACACCAGATCCAACCTTCCCCCAGCCATTAGAGAGAGGGGAAAGCAAGCTCTTCACAAAAAATACACTACACAGGATGTCCCCGCAAGTTCCCAAGTCTTTGTCTTCTAGATCACTGATAAAGTCCGGCCAAAACCAACTGTCCGAGTCGAATTTTAATGGAAAGAGCAAAACTTTGCTTAATCATTCTATTTTGGGACTTTTGCTGTGGGTGGAAGGCAGAGGGCTGCCCTGCTCGTGTGAAAATCCGGAGGGGATGCAGCGCACCAAACTGCACTGGTGGAGAGCAACCACCCCACAAACTCCACAGGGCCCTGGTCACCCCTCAGGATACCACCCGTAAACGGCCCATGTACCAGGCTGCAAACTCACTGAACAAAGAGAGGGTAGTTCCCTCTTCAAGACACTTACAACAAAATGCTTAGAAAACATCCGTCTGGTGAGTAAAAAATACAGGGCTCACAGGCTTTGATATGGGTGCCAATTAAAACAATTGTGTTTATTCTTCACTCCTTCAGTGTTTGCAGAGAGCTTTGGAAACCCAGTGCTTTTACAAGTGGTTAGGTGTTGCCTCCTTTGCAGAGGCAATGGATGAAAAGCACTATAGAGATAAAAATCCCAGAAGTAATATATTTGGAGTGAAAATCTAAAACTGACACTTGAAAGTTCAATGAGCTGCCTGGTGACTCCAGACTTAGCTTGCTCGGCTGACAAGGTAAAAAATATGAATTGCAACTGCTTGCGGTGGGAGCTTCTTCTGGGATCTGAAAACCCAACTAAGCTAGTTCATCTTTCTTTGACAGAAATCCTTTAGTTACTTTTGAGCTGTTGCTGCATGGGCTAGAACAGAATCCAACTCACTCTCACGTGGCAGGATTGTCTCCGCACTATTAACTGAAATAAAGATTGCTTTGGTTTCAGTGAAGTGAGCCAGAGCAAACCACGGTTGTACTGGGAGCCTGTATGCTGCACAGAGGATCAAAACGGCACTAAATTAATTGCTGTGAAAACAAACCTTTCAAATCAACATGATGGGAAAAGCTTAAGCACCACCAGAGATTCTGACACAGAGCCTGCCTCACTGACAACTGGAGAACTTCAAAGACTTACTTTGTCTGTGTCACTTTTCTCGATCACAATCTCATCTGTCTCTGTCCCAGCTTCATCCTCCAGAAATGGGTTGGTGGAGGGAAGTGCCACTTCTGGCTTTTTCTGTTAAAAAAAGAGGAAGCTCCTTAGAGAACAGTCTGCTTTGTCCCCTCTGGCACACAGCTGCATCCATGTTTTGCTTTACTAAGCCCTTCAAAGCACTGCACAGCAGTTTGTCCTCTCCAGGCACAGAGGTGACTGCAGAGTGCCCGGTGGTGCCTCTCCATCAGGGTGAGAGCACATTCCCTCCTACTATGCTCTCGAGTCTGGTTCCCTCTCCACCAGCACACTCCATCTTCAGCACCCTCTCACAGCCTGCTCTGCTTGCACCCGGGCCCACCCGCTCTGCCTGAACCAGCCCTGGAAGGGGCTTTTTGATTAGTGCCAAATTTCCACCCTCTCAAACCACACATCCCCAAGCATGTGGTCTCCACCGAGAGGACCCGTGACAGCACAGCCCAGAAGTCTGCTGCTGCAGTGAATCCTGCATTGCTGCTCCCACCAGACTGCTTGTCCTCACCATGCACTCACCAGATTGCCACTTATAATTACAGCCTTCGTTTTGTGTATAAAACGGGTCAGATGACACCTAGAATGTTGTAGTCTCTGGACAGCTCAGAAAGGGGGAGACGATTTTCTTTTATTTCAAGCCACACCCTCCCCTTCTGATTTTTTTTTCATTTATAACAGATCCTGTGCCTACCTCTTCCAAAGCTAAAACAGCTCAGTGAAGTCAATTTCATTAAAGCTGCAAATTTCATATGAAATTTGTCAGAAAAATAAAGCCATATTCTTAAGAGATCTAAATTCAGCCAGGAGGAAAACCTTACAGGACTTCCCTTTTTAATTAGCAGCATCTACTGATCCACAGCAAATTATGAATGGGTCCATCAGGCTTGCCTCGTTGGGTGAATTATCACATCCAAGTAGGCTTCAAGACACCAACTGGACAGAGAAGCCAACCTTAAACCAGTGGCTTCTGAGCCACACGTGGACTTTGTGCTCCCAGGGCACTTAGCTGGCAGGGCTCCTGGCTGAGATTTCAGGCACAAAAAGCACAGAGATGATTCCAGAGATATTAACTGAGCTTTTGTCTTGGCTCTGCCTTTACAATCTACCAAATGAGACACTGAGAAGTAGAAGCTACCAACGCTCCTGCAAGTAAGACTAACCCAACAAACAATGTGGGATTGAAAGATGGTACCATGCGGTGAACGTGTGGTAATGAGAAATGAAGAGAAAAGAGGACTTTTAGTTAAAATGTGTCATCGACATGCAGAGACCAAACATTATAATGCAGTCACCATGCCATAATTACTTTGTGGTTCTCCGTAGCAATGTGGCTTCAGTTGCAAACAGCACAGGGCGAGGAGAACCCAAAAAGTACACAATCAGTGTTCTTTCCTTCCTGTGAGCCCTGTGCCATCCTCTCTACCGCAGCCTGCAAGAGCAAGAATCACTATCCCAACTACAAGCCACCAAGCACAGTCGCACTAAACACCCCGACCTGACAGAGAGGAGGCTGCAGGTGACACCTTTGCAGTCTCCCTTTTCCGTAGCTGTGTGTGAGGGCTTTTTTCTCCCAAAGAAGCTGCCGAGTAAAGGTCTGCTCTTTAGAAATCCCCTTACCACTGTTCCATCAGCTAGAGTGCAACCTGAGAAGCGTTTAGCCAGAAGTCCTTCAAAGTTGGTTGTCCTCTGGATTGCAAATAAAAGCAATTTCACCTCAATCTCCTTTGCTCTTGTGCGCATTATCTTAGCGAGCTCTGTCCTGAAAGAGAGAGGGAGGGGAATAAAAAAAAAACCAAACCCAAATGTGGTTTTCTATAAAGAGAAAGCTCTGAAACCTAACACTGGTAATTCAGTCTATGCCCCAGAGAGACTTCCATCACAAGATTCAAGCTAATTCCTAAGATGCTCTCTAACATCAAACTCCTTTACGGATCACGTTTCAAACACAACCACAGTTGTTTAGAGCTTTGTGGGTAACAGGACCCCAACTCCTAACAGCCAGCACACCACTGCAGCCAGGAAAGCCCGCAGTATGAAACCTTGGGAAGCTCAGTGTCTCTGAACAGGGTCCCAGAACAAAGGCAATGGTGCTCCTGGGACTGCAGCTGGCACCTCCCTCTGGTCCCCTGCCTCTGGTCAGAGACAGTCACACCACAGTCAGCCCATGCTGTTACAACTGGCCTCTAACATTACTGATTTCCACCTCTGTTACATTGAAAATGGATTTCCACATTATCTCACTCTCTCAAAAGTACACGTGGTTTTAGTGATACTTCTCAGGGTTTTCACTCTTTGCTTTTAATCATGGACAATTCTACACAGATATTTGAAGACTGCTGAAAGTCCTACGGATATACAAACAATTTGGCAAAAAGACAAGCCAACCTTTTGTTTTAAGGAAGGGGGCTCTGCTGGGAGGCATCGCGAGCTCCCCAGAGGCTCACCTCGTGACGTGGCAGAACTCCACAGCGATGCGCTCCGTCATGCACCACTCCTGGGGGAACATGCGCCCGTACTTCTCCTCGTAGTCCACCAGCTGACGCTTTATCCAAGCGTAGCGCCTGTCGATCTTATCCAGCCAGGCCACCTGAGGAAGATGGAGAACAACATCTTTAACAGCAGCAGCTGCTAATATTCAGCCTGACTGCTTAACTGTGCTGCTGTAGCTTCGCAGAGCGGCTTGGGCTATCGATCAAAGCCAACCTGACCACTATTAATAATACTCTGAATGCTAACAGTCATTCTTCAAAGTGCTTAAACACATGCCAGACTGAAAACCCTATCTTTTAAGAGCGAGTTCTGTTGAAAATGAGGATAACAGTACTCCTAAATCATGTAGATACTATTGAAAACTCGATCCAATAATAACTCATTTGATCCCACCCTCTTTGTTTCGCAGAAAGAGAAATTAAAGTCAACAGTGAGACGAGAATGCAGGAATTCCTGAATTCTCACATTCAGCTGGTTTTCACACTCTGGGGGTTGTGGACCCACAAACTTCTACAAGAATTCTTACAACATGAGCAGGATGGGATTTGTCCACCCAGTATTAATGTTTTCTGATAAAAAAGTAGAAAGGTTAATCCAAAAAACTGTGATGGAAAAATGCTATTCAGAATGAAGCATTTTAGCCTTTCTCTCCTCTTTGTCACAAACTGTCAAAATAAATTTTGATCCAAAGTTGGTTTTGTTTGGTTGTTGGCTTATTTTTTTTTTTCCAAATCCAAGATGATTACAGTAAATTTTGAAAAAACCTGTTAGCATCAGGACAGGAAGTTTAAAAATTAGCTACAAAGATTAATGCACTTCCTGGAAATCCTTTTTCCATTTTAGTGGTTTTTTTTTTTTTTTTTTTCGCCTGGGGGAAGGTTTTGTTGTTTTTCAAAGTTTTTGGGTTTGCAATTTTCAGAGTTTAATTTTTCAACTCTTTACAGGGCAAAAAGTATATCTAACATGAATTTATTTATTTACTCTGTGAGGGAAAAACATTTCCAGTGCCGATATCTGAAACTGAGATCCAAAATGGAAGGGAAGTTGTCCTGGCAGAGACAACACTGGCTCCCAACTCATCAGCCAGTCACCGCTCCTGAGCCCTCGGGTTAGAAACTCTTCACCACAGGAACCTGTGGAAACGTGAACTTTGTGAACATAGCAGAGCAAAATGCAAAATCCAAATGTAACTTGCTGAGCTTCCCTTACATCTTGATTTTCCTGGAAAAGGACCAGATACTCCGAGAGGTGTTGTTTAATAAATTTCTTGATGATTTCCTGTTTGATTCTGGGATCCAGGACATTGGCGACTAGACACGCATCACGTAGGACATTGCTGGGTCCACCAGGCCTCTGTCAAAATAAACAGGAACAAATAATTTAAGGTTAAATAGCTGAATGGGTGATTGGAAATTTTACTGCATCCAGGTTATCTTGTTTTTATCCTTTCCCATCATTCTCTTTGTGATGCTTCTGCTGCTACTTTTTATTATCACTTAGGCATCTGTTGGATGTAAACTGAGCTGCTTCTGTTTCACTGGCTGTAAAGTTGTTTTGTAGCTCAAGAGCCAGGAAGCTCCCTACCACAGAAGAGCAGGCAGCTCCATCTGCAGAAAGAGCTGTTGTCCCACCACTCCTGCAAGGCCTTTCATCAGCTCAGATATCCTGAGGAACAGCTAAGAGAAGCGGCTGACAAGCAGGACAAGCAAACCCCTTTTCTGCAAACCTGAGGGCCAAATTAACGGGGGGGAAAAAAGCAGTCTAGAGATGATCAATCTGCAACACTTTAAAGTAGCATCTGTTGGTCTCTATTGGTACAAACCGTGATATTAACAGAAAAGATGGGAAATTTAGAAACGTTTTAAAAAAGATGCTCTTTTGATGATGCTGCATGTGGACAGAGATTTGCCCTTCACCAAGGATCTGTTCCAAACAGTTTCCTCATTTCTGTACTTGACAGTTTTATGAAGAAACCTGCAGAGCTGGCACTCTGCAAGACAGAACTAGTGTTTTCTTTCAAGTAAATTCAAATTCACACCTCCTCCCTATATTGTTTGCAAACATTTGGATGCGTAATTTTGGGGAAGCACATTTGCTGCCTTAGCCCTAGCCCAGATTTGTATCTGTGCTGTCTGAGTAAACCAGAGACAGACTTGGTAGCAGCGTGTCAACACACAGCCTATGCCTGGCTTTCCCTAAACACAACACAAAGCTTCTGTGTCCAACAAATAACCAGAAACCTGGTGGAGATGCCAAGGGAAGCCCCCTCCGGTCTGTCAGACTGGGTGAGCAGTGCTTGGGGCATTCCCCACCCGCCCTGCAGACCTCACTGCAATAGATGTGCAGTGTGACAGACGAAGGGTGTCATTTCTCTCCCACATTCACTTGACAGAAACAGTGAGAAATATACCTAGCATCCTACAGCTTGGGAGACTTGTTTGCTTTCTAAAATAACTCCTGAAACAGAGAGAGAGAGATCAAATCTAGAAGTAAAATGAGATAAAAGCGGATGACAGTTACGTCAGTTTTCAGCAACACTTTTCAACAGGAGGAAGAAGAGAGGTGAGAACCTTACCTTTGTACCTTGAGAAGGAAAGGCTTCCTCAAAGTCAGCCAGGATCTGCTGTCCCAACTCATTCTGCGCTGCCTTCACCCTGAGGAGGACAGAGGACACAAGGGCTTTGTTGGTGGTACAACCACCTCTTTGTTTCATTGCAAACGTTACTACAAAGTAGACTGAAACACCAACAGCTACGTGAAGGCTCTTAAGGGACAAAAAAGGCAGCTAAAGAGAAAACATCCACACTAAGAAGGCCTGTATGTCAAAACTGGGAGAGCATTCGCTCCCTGACTGACACGGGATGACAAGCCCAGCTCAAGAGCATTGATCCCTGAGCTGCAGCACAACACACCCTAGATGCTCTTGCCTTGCTGCAATTTAGTATTTCAACGAGGGCCAGTTATTCAGCTGAGAAATCAGCAGGGTTCCTGTAATGCCAACGTGATCAAGTTATCTTTACATTCGTGTACGTTGGTCACACTTCAACAAAAGTATGTTTCTAACCCATAAAAAAACTTCACAATGTCTCAATCTCCATCGTGAACCTTTCACAGATCCAGGTGCACTGACCCACTTTTAAATGAATCCCTGTGAATGCTGTTGGCTGCGGTTTTATTCTATAAATCCTCTGTGTCTTAAGAAGCATAAAAGAGCAAAGGTACGAAATGGGGAAAAAAAAGTTCCGAACAAACCACAATCTTGCTCTTTATTTCGCTGAGAGAATAAAGCTTCCAATTTCCAGAAATAAAAGTCAATACAGTTTAATTGATACTTCTAGGGAAATGGAAATGCCTACACATACTAGAAAGAGCCAAAACAAACAGTTAGGCACTTAGATCCCTCTGCAGCCCTTGAATTCTTCCATCACTTTTTATTATACTGGAAATGCTTTAAGGTCTAAAATTGATCATTCAAAGCAGTGGATTTTTCCACTGAGATTGATATGTTAGAAAGAGTGGCTACATTTACTTTTGTGAAAATGTTTGTTCAGACTGTGGGGAGAAGACTTTGGATTTTTATTGTTGTTTAAGACTCCTCAACCTTATCAAGGAATGATCTGCTGCTTTAATCTTCCCATTTGAGGTCCATTAGTAGTGAAACACTACAAGATGACCTGACAATGCTCGAGAACAGGCTGGATTCTTTAATGGTGCCAAATGCAGAAAACTCTAATCCTTTAAAAGTGACAGCTGAAATAAAACTTTGTATCTGTGATTTAACTGTATGTATGACCCGCCTTATCCAGGATTTATTTATGGGGATTTTGTTGGAAAAGCTTCCTGCCTGCAATGTCAAACATAATTCTCACTTAAGCTCTCTGCTTCACAGGAATGTTTAGAAACTCCTCTTCCAGGTATAGATTCCCCATTAATACCTTCACAACTGTGAAACAAAAGGGATTCACTAATATGTTGAAATAGAAGGAGTGAGAAATTTAAGCAGTAAGGACGAACCCAGCCCCGCAGCCACAACTACAGGTATATCCTGCTTAATTTGTACAAGTAAGCACTAGCAGTTCATGTGAGAAAGCATCACAGAACCAAACCCTTTGATCCTTAAGAAAAAGGAGGGGAAAAAAAAAAAAAGAAGAAAAAAGACACTAAACATGGATTGCAAAATTTTATCTTTTAACTCATCAAGAAACAATAAGTCTTTAGTATTAGGAGTCACAGAAATTAATGAGTTTGTATAAACAGCTGGAAGTTACTAGCTGTGGCACTACTTTTCTTATGACCAGCTACAGGGACCTTCCTATTTGACAACAGCTGCAGCACAAGCACAGTGGAAGCACTGAAAAGAGCAGCAGCCAGATTCCTAAAGACTCAACAAATTTAAAAGAGGCTCTGTCAAGCAGTTAAAAGCCCTGTCCACAGGCTTTGTTGTTTTAGGCTCCGATTCAGGAAAGTGCTTAAGGATAGTCTTAATGGGGATTCTCATATCCTTAAATTAAGAAACTTGCAAGAATGCCTTGCTGAACTGGGATGTTAAAAAATAAATATTTTTAAAAATCTGTCCTGCTTAAAAATGTCTCAAATGTAAACAGGGAAAATGAGTTTCAGCTTTTTTTTTTTTTTTAAAATATTTTGTAAGATAGGGATAGGACAGAGACATCAAAGTAGCCAAAGGTTTAGGTATGTGTGCACAGTGAGAGGGACCCTCACTGCCCCCCCAGTAACAATCGTTTACAAAAGCAAACACACAAACAAGCACAATTATTTTTTTTCCACGAGTGTGCACCCTGAAACACAAAAACTTTTATGTCACCCCTTTACAAAGTGATTGCTTTAGGCAGAGAACACAGGAAAGCACTCGCTGTAGCCTCTAGAGATGACTGCTCCCCATGGAAAGCTGTGAGCCTTTCAATAATTCAGAATAATCTTTATGCAATGGAAAGTGCAGCGGTAAAAGCCTCGACCCCGTGCCTGGCTTCACTTGCGTTCGCCGCTGAAGGACCATTTCTGCACGTGTGTGTTTAACCACTTGCAGAAAGAGAATTGCCCGCCAAAGCTCAGCAACCCCAGGTCCTCTCAGCTGATAACAGATTTAGGATCTCTTCTCAGGTCGGATTGATAAGGGTATCTCTCCCCGACTAGATTCCCCTCAGCAGCACGCTGGGGTATCGCAGCAGGCGCCCTGGCTTCCCGCAGCAGGGAACTGCCTTTTCCTGGGGTTGCCAAAGCCTTTGGTTACCCAAGTATTAGTGATTTTTGTTTCTCTGACTTTTGTTGTATTATTAGTGGCTTTTGTTCTCCGTTTCCCCCACCTTTAAAAAAATAAAAACAAGAAAACCCACTGTTATGTTTCAAATGACATTAAATTACTAGAAACCACAATTCCTTTAGCCAAAGCTACCAGAAATCTTAAACTACGCCTGGCAGCTTACTGAGATAAAAAGAGGCTGAACTAGCCTGTTTTTCTGTGGCAAACTTATAATCATCTTTCTCCTAAATACTTTCCAGGCTTTTTTCCACTATCCACAAGGCTTTCTCGACCACTTTCATGGGTGGGTTTGTGACCACTAATGGTATGCTCCCTCCACAGACAAAAAAACAGAAGAGGATTGAGAGATAACAAAATATTGCTATTTACTACAACAAACAACTGTCCAATGCACCATATAAGAAACTGTTTTAGGAACACGATTACGAAAATATTTACATTTGGATGCGAATTGTGACATTTTCACATCAATACTCAACAGGATCAGCACAAGAAGCCAATTAATTGAGAGTTCAGTCAGGTTTCCAATGAATACTTAGAGTGGGATTTTGTTTAGTTATTTTCAAAAGGACAGAACAGGTGGAAAGCAAGATTAAAACCACACCATTAGTTTTCACAGCATCTAGGAGCTGGAACCTAAACTGAATACCCCACAACAAAGAGCACACCCAACACCACCGAGCAGGCACTTTTCCTTCCCATGGCTTCCTATTCATATTTGGCTTGACTCCATTCCCGCCAAGAATGAGAGGCTCTTTATTAAAGAAAGTAACAGAATCTGCTTGTTTAGCAGTGTATATAATAGACTTACTGTATATAATAGACTTTGGTTACTGTCACTGGCCTGTGCCAATATCTACTAAAGCATTTCTGGCCTTTGCAAACATCCAAGAGGCTTCACTTGTACCATTAAACCAAATTCATGAGATATCAAACCCCAGCAATTTCACAGTCTAAAAAAAACACTGCAAGAAGCCAGGCAAACTTCCTTTGATGTTTCATGAATCACAAAAGTATTTCCAAGCAAAGAGAGATAAAAGTCAACTCCAAATTGGGCACTAATATGTACATGTGTAGTCAAACTCCAAAGCAGATATTCCTGTGCCGTAGACCTCCCTGCAGTAATTTGCTGCCTGGATGTCAAAGCAGTAACGAGATCCCAGCAACACCCTGGGTGCAGCTCTCCTTTCGCCCCACAAGCAGCCACTTCTATCGCTACCAGATGGTGCAGCTCTCCCTGTGTAAACACTGGAAGGAAAACCCTGCCGAGGCAATTCTAAAAATAGGAGGAACAGGCTTTCTTGAGCTTTCCAGATCCTTATCTTGAAGGGAGACTAAAACAAAAGAAGTTTTCCTCCATGTCCTTGCCAGTCTCTCTGGCGTGACTCAAAACCACTGTGCCTTTTAGCAGCAGCATGAAGTGTTTTTGTATAGTTATCAGCAACTACAAAAGTATTAAATCATCATCCATCAGAAGGGAAAAAACAGCCAGAATTCTGGACCAAGGCTTAAATTATATTTGGCCTTACAGTGGCCAGTGACAGCACGTTTCTGCCCAAGGGCATTGCCACTCTGGAAGAAAATGAAGGCAGCTATCTTTCCGAGCATGAGGTTGGAATAATCGACAGCCTAAATCCAGAAAAGCACTGACATATGTTTTTATTTCCTCAATGTTCATGTTCATTTAAGCAAGTGCTTATGGTCAAATGCTTTGTTAAAACAAGGCCCCATCTCTCTCTCTAGCTTTAGGGTGGATTTTTCTTTTGCTCTGTTTCATGGATTCCATCTGGGTTTTCTGGAAGAGGTTATCTATACCATAAAGTCCGACAGATTTACATGAAAATATTACAAACAAATCATTCAAATGTGATTCCCATTGCTAAACAGCACAGACATCCAGCTGCTGTCTTAGCAAAGGGAGTAACCAAAAAAATTAATTACTGTGTCTGGAAGGTTTCTTCAAGCACCTCTGTAATGAGCAAAGTCATCTCAGGCATCAAGAAGATGGTGGTGATAGAGTTAGCATTTATTTTCTGTTTGAAAATTGCATCAGATATGGTTGTATCATTAAGAAGGTGCATCCCTAACATTAATAGGCTGTTTTCACCTCTGAGCTGTGCTCAGCACTACTACAGGCTGTTAAGCAAACATCATGTGTGTGATGTGAGAGAAATAAATCCCACTGTAAAGCAGGAAGAGTAGGTTTTGGCCAGGGACAGGGAGGGCCTTGTTCCCTCAACACCCAGCTGTCACGTCCCAAATGAGCCTCAGGAGGGCTGGTGGCTTTGTCACCACCAAGTCACCTGCTGCTGCTGAGAAGAGTTGGCACCTGCTGCTGGAGCTGTACCAAAACTCACCAAATTTAACTGTGGTAACTCCACATTAGAAAATCAAGACTGTACGAGCTCAGCATAAACATTTAGAGCAGTCAGGTGTGCTATATGTGATTTTGGGAAGACAAGTCTCAACTCTCAGCAAAACTGGGCAAAGGGAGCAGGTTTTGGTGAAAGAAACCCAAGGTGCTCAGAATAACTAAGTTTGGCAAATGCACAAAAAGAAATCCCGCCTGCCTAAACCCTTGGGCAGCTAAGCAGCCTGACAGCGATTTGGCAGCAGTAGGGCACATGTCTGGGCAGAAAGGGGCCCCAAGCACCACCACGTTGGTGTGTGTATTTCTGCTTCATGCCAGGCTGCTGAACTGTATCACAGAGGTAGAGGAAGAGGGAGGAAGCTTCACCTCAGGGTTCACCACAAACACCTACACATGGAGATCACATAAACCAATTTGCACTTCCACAGATTACTCCAGGTAAGTAAATTAAAAGCCAGTCATTGAGAAGCACAGATCATTCGTGGATTGCATCTGTACTAACCATTGTTAATTAACAGAATAGGCTGCTCAAGACTTGAGCAAACCGTGTCCAGTTTTAACCTGTTTGTTCTGACTAGAAAGAAGCTCAAAGGACCATGTCCAGCCTTCCCATCCTTGAGAAAGTGATTTTCTGCCTAATGCATTTTCTAACCTTCATTCCCAGCAGGCATGCGAGTGCTCAGGGTTTGATCGTTTTACCTTTCAGAAAGCTGTCGAATCTGAGGAATCCCCATGTATTTGTTGAAGTGCTCCAACACATTCACAACACCTTGGAGAAGGTTGGCAACTTCCCCATATTGTCTCCTCCTGGTCATAGCCCTGTAGAGGAAATTAAAGATTTACAAAAGCAGGTTCAACAAAAATCCTGGGTGGTAATTTCACAGGTTACCTCATCCCCAGTGGGTCATGCTGGTCCCTTTTGACATTTATTTTTCTAAAATACACAACTCTTCATTAACATTCCAATGTAGCATTAAAATTTCACTTAACTGATGCTAAAATAAACCAATCCAGCACACACCTAACAATGCCTCAAAAACCCCTAAATGTCAAAAGCAACACTTGGCAAAGAACATGTAAACTACTGAATGCATCCGCTTCCCAGTATGGGTCCGGAGGCAGTAAATGTTATTTCACTATAATGACCTGAGTCAAGCCATTCATCATCACACACAAAGTGTGAGTTAAAGCTTCATAGGGAGGAGAATCATTATGTTGAAAAGCTATTAGCCTTGACTTTTCTGTTAATAACTTTCACAGGGAACTGACAGAAAAAAAAATCAAGTTTATTTATTTTTATTTCATCCTTCAGGATCATTCAAATGGATACAGCAGCTTAAGTAAAATTTTATTCTGAACACTTAACAGCCCAGTGTTCATGCAGAATTTGCTACAAGCCAAGAATAGGCTGTGCCTGGGTCTTGCAACTTCACAGATGCAACATGTAAAAAACTGAATTGTCCTAGCCTGTGTGTTCCCCAAGCACATTAAAAAATCCACAAAGTATTATTAGAAACTCCTAACCTCCCTTCATACACAGTACAAGCTCTAAGGCTTCTTTAAATTTATTTTCAGAATTAGAGTAGATCTTTCCAAAAGAGAACTCATTCCAGTTTAAGACTTGAGATTGATAAAAATCTCCCCAAATCCCTGAAGAGCACATCCCTAATGAGGATACCTAACTGCATAGACTGTCACGCTTTAATGAAGCCAGACTCACTCCTTACCACCAAGAATCAACACAGCAATTCAAGCAATCAATGCTGCAAACCCTTAAATACAGCAACAGAACTTGCGGGTCACTCAGAACAACACAGAAAGGATCTGCCAGCAAAAATCAAGACTGCAACCTATTAAGAAAACTTCCTTCCAGAAGAACAAGCAGCTGCTGTCACAGCCCTATTCAGACCACTGAACCAAACTTAAGAGCTCAGCAGTGGCATCAAAGTACCACTAAAAATTCACACACTTACTCCAGGGAATCCACACCCCCCGCCAGCATGTGCAGGTGATTGAGGGTGGTGATGGAGGTGGTCAGATGGCGCTTGGCATGATCTAGCTGCTTGATATCCCGTGTGATTTCTTTAACCTAGTGAATGAAAAAAAACAAGAGTCTGGTTAAATATCAAGCCACAGCAACAAAATTTTAAGGAGATAAAAAAGGCGCTCTCCCCCCTTTGGAACTCCAAGCATGTTAGCTCTACAGCCACGTTAACACAAGGACAAGGGTACAGATTCAACACATGGTTGGCAGAAAATTACCAGGTCAGCAGGACCAAAGACAAAAATGTTCCCTCTTTAGCAAGAACTGGAAGCAAAAGTTAGTCTCCTCCACCTTTTCAAAGGCTAGAATGAAACTGCTGCTCACCATTTGTTCTGATTTTTCAGCCTTGTCTTTAATATCCTTAATTTTACCAAAGAGCTGTTGAATGGCTTTCTGGGCTTCCTCCAGGGCCTGGAAAAGAAACAAAGTCAGACTGGAAAGAAAACCTGCATCCAGTTTTCACCTTCTAAGAAATACATAGTTGCTCCCTACAGCCCCCGGGCTGGGGCAGTGGAGGGGAGCAATTTTCTTACAAAGAAAATATCATCAGCACATCAAAAGTCAATGTACCATGCTGGGATTTTTAATGTGAGTTGACCAGGGTTTCAGTATCCACTTTACAATAAAGCTCTGGCAAAATCTGATCGAGATATTCTATGAGAGCACCTCCACAATATGAACTATGAATAGGTTTAAGGTTACTGCAATAAATGTTGATGCACCAAGTGTGGAAAAAATACATAGAACTTACTCCTGATCAGTACGTATTTAGAGCAGGAAAATGAAACCTCCAGAAAACCTCTATGTTCATCATTAATTATAAATAAAAAACCCACAATGTTACATATAGAACACTGAGTGCTTGCCTAAACCCCTCATTGAATTAGCAGGATATCATCCTGTTGGAAAACATGATGCATATTTTGCTGATTCCTTGGGGTGAGCAGCTCAGCCTCCCACCCAGCCGTAGGAGAGGCTCCTTCTAGGCACAGAAGAGAGGGCACAGGTTTAGCAGGTAAAGAGGGTCGAGCCTGGGAAAGAGACATCACCTGGATTTTTCTGCTATTTTCCTGCAAGCTTCTTGGGGCATCTGGTGCCCTTCATACACCATGGTGCATCCTGACCTCACACAACCAGTGTGAACTTCACGTGGATTCAATGAGTGAAGCCACATGTCCAAAATCACATGTCCAAAATCTGACTTCTGAAGTAATTCAACACATTTTGCCTTCCCAGTCTGATAACATTTCCAGCTCCAGCTCCACTTTGCTTCCCGCTGTTAAGTGGGCTTCTATCCCTCTGGTTTTATATCCAGTCCCATGACCAAGGTTACGGCGCAAGCTACAAGCTCCTTCAGCAAATAAATTTAACACATCTTCATTTGGAAATGTATGAGCAGACTATCTGCCAGGAGCTTTTGCTGGAACATAGCTGCATTATAATAGAAGTATAAAAGTTGGAAATGTTTTATAATTCATTTTCCAGAGGGGGGAAAAAAAGTCTCCTCTGAAATATCTTCTGAATCATGCGAAAGTTAACACTTTATCTATTAGTGTCACAGAGCTATCACATCGCATGTTCACTGAGGGAAATGAACACACCAGAGTGCTGCAGGAACACCCGTATCAGAAATGAACACCATCACCTACCTCCTCATTTGGCTCCAGCCTAGCCACCCTTTAGAATACAGTTTTCTCTTCCATTTAAAGATATGTGGATTAAGTGCAAACCAAAGAACTAAAAAATGTTCCTTTCAACATATTCAGTGATAGTCTCTGTACTCAGTCCCAGACCACGGCTGCAGCACATTACTCAAGTGGGCTATTAAGCAAGCAGCAGCTGTCCTGCGTAGTCTGAGATTTGGATAGGTCTGTATAAAAAAAAGTCAACCTGAAATTCCTCACAGATGCCAAATGCTATGTTTCCCTTTGCTTCAGCACTAATGTTAAATGCTAATTTCTCTGCATGACTCCAGAGAAGTGAGAGCTGCTGATCTCTCCAAAAGAAAGATGATTTATCCTGCCAATTAAAAAGATTCTCCAAAAAGAGACATTGTCCTCTTTCATATCCAAAGCCAAGGCAATCTCAAAACCTACTCAAGGTTTGAATCATCTCGAACCAACCTGCAGGGACAGGTATTTGTTGGGGTCTCAGGCACACAGAACCACCCAGAGGCAAGGTAGGGAAGATCAGCACGAGGAGCCTGGGGAGGCCCGACACACCACACAGCCCCACCGAGCAATGCAGACACACAGCAGGGCCACCCCAAATTCCCAACCAGTCGTAGGTTTCTTAGATGCATCTCTGATCCCACTCCCTTCTCCTAGGGCTAATTTTTCAGAGTTAGGCTTGGACAACAGCCACGGCAGCTCAATACCTCCAGCCATCCACCATAATCCTTTCACTTGGGGGTGGCACCTCCAATCCACTCTCCAAGGAAAAGCGTGTGAGTTGCTACTTCAAGCATCAATACGTAGCTCAAAGCCATTTGTTCTCAACAGCCTTCAGCAACCAAGTTCAGAGTAAACAATATGGGGAGTGAGGATTTCCATCTCAGGTCTTACAGGTTTTACATTAAAATCCCTATCCACAAAGGGAAAACTGTCTTACCTGCTTTCCTCCTGAGTCAGAAGATCATCTGCTTGAGTACAGGGACCTTTTCTGAAGTTGCTGCCCATAATTCACCCTCAGATAATGGCCCAGACAAGGATTCCTAGCTGCCCACATATCAGCGGTTTCTCTTTTGCTCACTGTTAAGAAACCACACTCCGTCTGTTTCTCTAACAGGTCACAGTGCTATTTAATAATACTGCAACAAAAACCAGCAGAGATAATTTACAGGAACCTGGTTTACACCTGAAGAACATGTTCCTGCTGCTCACTGCTCTGTGCCCAGTGGAAACCAGCACACATAGCAGTGGAACTCTGACCAAAGTAAAGTGGGATTCTGTTCTGTACATTTAAAACTGCCAAAAATGAGGTGAACTGGTGTCGTCACCTGGTCCTGACACTTGTAGCTTTTACCTCCTTACAGACTCTGGAAAAACACAAGACAATGTGTGCTTTGCCCCCATCCAATGAGTTAAAGAACTGTGGTCTCCTGCTGCTGTGAAAAATAACATGGCTGGGATGTGGGGAGAGACCCAACAGCAGTTGCTATTCTCGTCAAGCTCTGTATCGCATCTCTGAGAGAAGGGCTATGTTTCCATAACTGGTAAAAATAACCAGATAACTCAACAGCAAACTTAACAGACTTGAGTAAATCAGAATTGCTCGTTTCATTTCTTTAAACTTGCTTCCAAATATTTGCTTAGCCATTAAGACATAAATCTTTAGCTACTCTCTTAAAAAAAGAGCTGCATATTCCTTATTTGAGTCAGAACACACTAACTCATCAACATGCTTCGTTTTTAAAGAATTTGCATTTAGAGATTAAAACATTTCTTCAAACAAATTGCTGAAAGTAACACTGCGTGAATTTATTTTTTTTGTTAAAAGACAGGAGGGCACCGTCAGACAGATCTGATGGGAAATTTGGAACAAAATTAAGTGTTACTTCTTGCACAAAGCCTACAATTAAACTTTCTTATGGTTCTTTTTAAAGAAACCAATAAAACCTTTTTGGCTGTAACATTCTAACTACAGCATGTGAAAGTAAAATACTGCATGTAGACAAAGGAAATAAAGAAAACTAACCAATAATGGAGAAAAACCTTCACTTTGCTGGTCACCATAAAGATAAAAAGCCTAAACACTCTAAAGCAAAGAGCAAAACCAAGGAAAAACAAACTTCGATTATAAGAAAACACCTCGTATTTCATAAATGGTGTTTATTATTAAGAGATAAGAAACTGACATCTAGGGCATGAAAGTCAGTCTAATTGTTCAAGGTGTAATATAGAAATTTATTAATGTATCTGATGGTTATTCTTTCACCTGTAAAAGAAGAGAGGAGAAGCTGCAGCCACATTGAAGGCTACACTGTGTATCGCAGAGAATGCATTTCCCTTCACACTTTGCTCCTGTTAAGACACAGAATCATGACTTTTAAAAGCATTTTCTTACTGCTTTTGTTATTATTTCATAAATAGCAGGTTTATTTTGGATAGAAATTCTAAAACCAAAACAGTATCAAGAGAATAGGAATTGCTCTTATTTCAGCATAACTGGTTTACACGATGACCAACATCCAGTAATCTTCCATCTGCGGCTTGACGCAGGGTTCACCTTGCATTACTAATTTATTGGTTTCCTTGCCAGTGCAACTGGGAAACATGTAAACGTACGCACCCCCAGACAGCATACAGAAGTTAAGTTATTGTGTTTCCTTCCCTACAACAGCAGTTCATTTCAGGGGCAGAGGACCACGAATAAATAAAGAGACTGGATACATAATCTGTTGTGGTTATGTGAAACAAGGATGTTGAAATTAAGGTTGCGATGTACTGGAAAAACACCATATGACTCTAATCAACAACTGAGCCTGCAAGCTACAATTAACCCATCAGAATTATTTATTAAACTTTATGCAACCTCTGACGTTGCAATGCCAGGCACCAGCTGAGAAATACGGCCCGGACAGGGCTCGACTGCCTGAGAGAGGCAGAGCCATCGCTCAGCAGCGTCTCAAGCTTTTTCTGTAATGTTTGTCCCCGGGGTACCCCGGCTGCTCTGACAACAGTAAATTTAGCAAAGAGGGCAGGACCAGCAACGGAGCCAGAGACTCTAGACAGAGCACTCGATACAAGACAGACCTGGGCTCCGTATCGCTTTCCTCCTTCTCCGACGCAGCGTGTCTGATCTCCTGCCCTGACACGGGTTCAGCAGCACGTCCTGGCTGCAGGGGGAAGCAGGTGACAGCAGGGCACGATGGCAGGGCACAGCGGTGTGATGGCTGGCAGGGTGCCTCTGCAGGGCAGTGCCCAGCTCCGTGTGTAGCACCTGGGGAGGTACAGCCCCAGCACCCGCAGAAGCAGGGACACAAAACACGTTTTTTTGGGGGGGGGAAACACCCAGGGGGAACTTCCAGTCCAAGATCACAATGTCTTTTTAGCCATCCCCATTTCTCAGCCAGCCTGTATTTATGCAGTGGAAGCTCCCCTGCTCTTGTGTTACTAGCAGAGATGAAATGCAGAGGACTGAGAAACCACACATGGGAGATGGAAGACTCAACTCTGCAGCACACAGCCAGACCCCAGGTAAGCTGGGCAGGCAGCGAGCTACACGGGTTTTCATCAAATTCTCCAAAGCTGAAGGGAAAAACGTAGCACGTGAATCAGCTAAAGCTCTCCAACCTTCACCTTGAGATGCAACAGGAAAAGAATCCAAACACACCAGTATAAAACAATAGGGAGCTGAGTTAAACCATGAATCACTAAGAAAAAGACTGCCTAAAATATAGCTTTACTTGGCATTATCCCAAGCAACTTCTAAGGTCAGTCTGCAGATCATCACTTGTGTCACACCTTTTCACATGGGATCTTCCAAGCAGCAAAAGGAGGAAAGAAAATAACCCAAGTGAGAGGTGGGACAAGACCATGTCTAAATCATTAGATTTAGAAGTGAAGCATCATTTAAAAGGTTACGTCCCAGCAACTTCCAGTACCAGACTGACATTAACACCCACAAAAGCAGTGTTAGCAACAATATTCAAGCCAAAAAAACAGTGCAGTGAATTATAGCCAGTCTCTCCAAATCCCCACAGCTGCTGTTGATGGACACAGCCTCCTCCTCCCCTCCCCAGCCGAGGTACAGCGCTGTCACATCGCTCCCATCAAGCAGCAGTGTCTCATCAGTGGGTGTGTTGACTTCTAAATCCCTCTTTATTCATCCTATCAAGACTCCTGTGCAAACAAATACTGAAATACTAGGAAATATGCAAACAGGAATTGAGAGGCCCGTGGGTTACTACAAAATGATGGTGAACTGGGGAAAGAGGAAAATTTTCAGAGGAAGTTTGCTTGCTTGGGAAACCCTGAGCATGGGGACTAACTGAATTAACACTGTTCTGTCCTCAGTAATGGTTAAAATACCTCAATGGTTTCCATATGCTCACTGGTGTTGTGCTAGAAACGTGCTAGTTTTATTTGATTCTAGCCAATATATATTTCAATTGGATGTTATAACTCACATCAGAAAGTTGCCCTCTGCTAAGTATTTTATAGACACTTGACATATCTGCCAAATTCACAGCATCCAAATGTATTTTTAATGTTACAAATTGGGCTGTGGTCAGGATGCTGAGAATTTAATGCTCCTGGATCAGTCTCCACTCTTGAATACAGAGCGTTAATGCTTCTTTCATTTGTTGCCACACTTACAACCCAGATTGATGAAAATCCAGACCATGACTAAAAATAAGTTCCCATCCCCAATTCTCCAAGGAGCCTCAGCTGCAGAGATTTCAAAGAAACCCTTGCACACTGTGACCAGCCTAACAATTTCTGCCACTAAAACCTCATACAAATGAGTCCCTCCAGATCGAGAAAGGGTGGAAATATACTTTGATTCTCAGTCCAATTTCATTTTAGAGAAGACTCTTAAGTTTTACAGCTAGGGATAAACCACTGCAGCTGAAGCTGAGAGGTCTTGTCCATCAGAGCAGGATGACACTGCACCACAGCTCTGCCAGCACACTTCCCTGAGCAGACAAACCTGAAGGGCTCATCACCCTTGGTTTTGATTTTAGCAGATTTCTACACGAGGAGTTCATCAAATACTACATAACTACTACAACTGTCACTAAAGAATAGAGTTTTGTGTCATCAGCTCCAATCCTAACCACTAAGGCTGCTCAGGACACTTTAAATCAACAAAGCAGATTATGTCCAACACTGCACCAAGCTTAAAACTGCTACTGCTGCCCCTTCACTTAAGCCCCCAAACTGTGCTCAGAAATCAAACCCCATGTTCTGAACAGCTGCACAAACACCAACAGACACAGGGGGTGAAGCGAGAGGTGACTTCCAGGTTGTGCTGGTTGAAACCTTGCAGCTTAACTCCCAAACTGCACTCCTGTGTTAGTCCAACGCCCTTCTGAGCTGCCATTTTTTATGGCATCGCCCAGCCCTGCACACCAGTGCCTGCCCCATGAAGAAAGGTGGTGATGTGCTGTAAGTGACAGAGGTTTTAGCGGTCTTGCTTGAGTGAGTAATTTTACATGAGTTTCAGTCATGCATCTAATTTACACCACAGTGGCATGGCCATTTAAACGTTAATTGTGGGAGTTGCACAACCTTCCAGCAAAACCTTTGGCTTCATCATGCTCATGCCTCAAGGTGGGTTACTACAGCTTCATCACATGGCTCCACAGTGGGTTACTACAGCTTCATCACATGGCTCCACAGTGGGTTACTACAGCTTCATCACATGGCTCCACAGTGGGTTACTACAGCTTCATCACATGGCTCCACAGTGGGTTACTACAGCTTCATCACATGGCTCCACGGTAGCAGGTGAACGGCCACAGCCTTCCCCCACACCCAGCCCAACACATTAAACACTATTATCATGCAGTATAAACTCCTCCATGCTGACACTTATTATTTCCCTTATCGTTCTTCTTTATTTCAGAATACCAAAGCTGTGAGTCTCCACCCTTCACATCATTTCTGTTTACACCCTGATGCAGCTGTTTCCTGCACCTCTCCATGCCCATGACCCACCTCTTCTCCAGCACAAAAGAACTGACTGCCCTGGGCTGCCACAGGCACACCCGCTCCTGGCTTACCCTCTGCTCCAGCACCCAGCTGCCTGTGTTGGTTTCATCAGGAGTGCTGCACACTTAAATTTGTCTGGGAAGTCTGTAAGTGACTGAGGGATTCCAGTGAATTTGTCTGCTGACAAGTTTGCATACTACAGGCAGCGTTTCAGTTGTATTTGCAATCTTGGAGCCACGCTTGACTTCTGTGGGGAGCACATTTAGTGACCACTCGAGTTGCATCAGATTTTGCAAGATGAATTCATGTTCAGGTTGAGACCTTCGAAGCAAAATATAGATGGGGGAATGGCCAACTATACCATGAATCCTACAAGTAGGGATTTCTGAGGGGAAACGCTGACAGTTCACCTGCTGTAAGCACAGCTGGAATAAACATTACTACGCACCGAAAATGCGAGACGACAAAAAAAGAGAAAGAAAAGAAAAAAATGAGATCTACATTCAGAAAAAAATCTCCTGCCTGTTGTCAGGATTTCTATTTTCAGGCTGGGCTTCTCGCTTTGCTGGCATCAGAGCCACTGGCTGTGGAACAGCCTGGTTTCGCTTTGCAGCTTGTGCTGCCTTCGACACCACCAGCGTGGAAGCGCGTCCTCCGCCAGCACAACACGCGACCCGGCTCCCAGCCCCGGGCTGCGGGACAGCGAGAGGCTGCGCCCGCCCTCCCGGACAGAACCACACGGCGAGGTCAAGCTCAGACTCGCTGCTGCCTTGAACCAGGCTTTGCAGCAGATGGCAAAAGTTATGCCTGACCTCTTCATACAGTTGCAGATGCCAGTGCTCATGGCCAGTAGCCAGAAGGATAATAAACAGGGCTATTTCTTCTTGGCATGCCATTCACCTGAAAGCCTTTTCAATAAACATGTTCGAGGCTAGAAAAAGCTCACTGGGTCTCTTACACGGCAAGGACATTGTTCAACTGTCATAACCCACTAGGGAAATGACTCTAAATGAAACACTTTTGATTTATTTTGGCAGCTCAACTTCTGTTTAATATTCTTTTGTAACCAATGAATAATATGGGACTTTAATCACTCGTCTGGAGTCTTACAGAATCTGTGGCATGACCTTTTTTTACAATACATAAAATGACATAGCTTAAGACACAATATTTAACTCTCATCCATTCACCATCTTAAAACATATTGAAATCTAAAACTAGTCTGTTCCTATTTCAGAATAATGACCCGTTCATCAAAAAAAACAGGAGATAATGCTTAGCCATGCAGGAGACAATGAATATAATCGACAGACAGTGCCTGCAACATCAGGGATTGTGACACAAAAAAGCTCACAAATATTTTAGAGACTTAGGCTTAATTAGTTATTAAAAGCTTAGGGTGATTTTCCTCATCTGGTCTTAGGGCTCAGGCGAAGGCTGTCAGTGCTATCCCAGCAGCAGAGTCACATCACTGCCAACCACGTGAGCCGAGCCTGGGCACGGCGGCCAAGAAAGCAGCACACAATTTGATGTCTGGAAGTGAGCATATATTTAAGTAACTAAAACAATGAGACAAAAGTGCCTGCGGTAGATCTGAAAGCACTGACTACCTTGGTTTAGTGTGAAACACAACCTGCAGCCAAACAAGCCACCTCCACACAAACAGGTGGAGGTAAGGAGAGAGGCTGAAGCAACAGTGCTGCTTATTAAGTGTGTTTGTGCAAACGACACAAAATCACCTCCCTGCCTGCCGGGCTGGTGCTGCCTGTAACCCAGCACTTGCAGAGCTGAGGAGGACACGAGCTGCCAACTCCAGTGGCACCACCCGTAGCTCAGGACACCCACCGGTAGCTAAAGGGGCACTCGAGCAGCCGGGATGGCCCCTCGGCAGGGCAGTACCCTACTGCCCACTGCTCCTGCCACATGCAGCACCCACACCACTCTCCCGTGCTCACCATCCATCTTCACCCCTTTCTTCCTCCCTATATTGATTCTGCAAAGTGTTTCCTGATCTCTATCTAAGTAAAAAAACCCACAAACTATTTCACAGACTTCCATCTACGACCTTGTCAAACCCAATAACCTGTGGGCATTTTTCTATGCCAGACACATTCTCCTCCTTTCACAGACTTAAACACTGCCAGACAGGGCAGCACACACGCAGGGCAGGGCCAGGCCAGCAGTCTGAGCCTCCCCACAGCCGCAGAGCTGAGATGTTTATTTTTACATGCAACGAGAAAGGACAGCGCTGGTTACCGAAGGATGGGATGGCTAATTGAACTGTCTACTGCTGTGCTGGGTTCAGGCTGGGCAGCAAGGATATATTTGTATTCTTTAAGCACAGCAGCTGCTGTCCCTTTTCTTGCACTGCTGTAGTTATGAAAAAAAAAAAAATAAAAATTACTGTTCTCACGGAGCAAAGAAGCAGGAGCCAACCAAAGCAAACCAAGTTATCAACCCATATCTTCAGCCATGAGAAATACACAAGGTTTTCCCCAGACCAGAAAACATCCTTTTTCTCTTCTCATTGACACTTATCTTTGTTCTAGCACTAACTGAACCAGATCATAATATAGTAGGAGATACTAAGCGATAAGCCAAGCTTTTCTTTAAAACACAGTCTCTACTCATTCAGTTTCAGTCACCTACTTTACACATGTGTGTGCACACGGCAGGAAGGGTAAGATGGACCAGAGAGAACAGAAAGAAGTTTATTTTTTTTAGATTCAAACTATAAAGCCACAAATCCATTGAGGATCTTGGGATTCCTCTGGAATTCTCAGTTTCTTCCAAAATGGATTTTGTATGAAGCTGCCTCACCTTTACTGACCTGAGCACCCCCATCCTGGTTGCACAGATAGCGTCCAGGGTTAAACTAGACTGCAGACACAGAGAATACTTTATTACAAGGACAACAGACTGACAGGTGAAGCAGCTTCAGCCAAACAACCAGTAAAGGCATGTCAGCAACTGTCAAAAAAATTACAGCTAGTCCACGCATAAGGTTTAGCAATAAACACAACGAAAGAGCGACAAATAAAACCGCACGGGGTGCGTTAAACACTCAGTGGAAAAATCTATGGGAACTTTTTATACTACACCCTAGGGCAGAGAGGAAATTATGCCACAACTGGACTGCAGCTCTTGGCAAGGTCAGCCCAGACTCCAGTTCAGCAGCAGCTTTGAGAAAAACCTTAGAGCGGAAAATTCGGATAGCACTGGCTCCCCAGAAACAGCAGGCGCAGCTTGAAGCGCGTATTGTTACAACTGAACCACGGCAGTTCCTGCACTCCCAGCCTCTCCCAAGGCAGCCGAAACAGCCCAAGTCTGGGACTCCCAAGGAAAATTTTGTTACGCCCTGCAGAGGAATGTTCCACCCACAACTGTTGTTTCCTCCCATAAAAGGATCATTAGTGAGATAATTTCTGAGGTTCATGGTATTGTCTACAGATTTTACTGAAATATCGCACCAGGAAGGGGAAGCCAAATGAGCCAGACTATTTTAAGGCTTTTGCATTTGGAGGAAATTCTAGGGCAAAATTTCAAAAAGGCAGATGCTTTGAACTGGGAAACGTTACGCTTTGTGGAGAAGGGAGCATTCCTGTCTTTAGAGCTGCTTCAATAACTCTTTTGGGGCCACATCTACTTGGTTGACTTTATTTTTAGATTCAGAATCTGCTTTTTCAGACACCTAGATACTATTTTATATGAACACGTGTATGTGATCAAGACTATTTGGGAAACAGTTTAGAAGTTAAAGACTGACTATAAAAAGCTGCTCTTACATCCCTCTCATACCTACAATTCACTTCAAAGACCTGCTCAACCATCTCAGCACCCAGGCAGGGCACAGAGGTGTTCACCCCAACATTACCACTGTCAGATTGCCAGTCAGGCAGGACAGGAGACTCGATCACAGGGAGTACAGAGGCTGGATCTGCAATTTTTGAACTTGCTATCCTCAGGGTCTCCTCTTCCTTAAGGAGCACGGAGAGCACATTCCCATAGCTGCATACTACGTACTCCCCACTGGGTCCGATGGGGGTTTAGATTGCTCTAACTGGGAGAATAACATGCAGCACTATTCAGACACGTCTCCGCTGGCAGCACTCCCTCGCCATCAACGATCAGTAAAACGTCGCCCTAGTCTCAAAACCGAGGCTGGGCTCCCCTCTCCTGGACGGCTGCAAAGGTGCAGCTCTCCACAAGGCTCCACACCAGAGGGAAAATTGCTTTGCTGGGCTCCGGTGGTAAATGATCCCTTCCCCAAAGAGAAAGCAAGCTGTTAAAGGCTGAATACCCTTAGCTTGTCTTCTAGGATCTTCCCTGGTATCAGTGGCCTCCAACACGCTACCAAAAAAAGAAATTAGATGGGTCTGTGGCAGGTGCCAGGTCCTGGTGATTTGAACCAATGGTCTACATGAGATTCCCAACCCCACGTTTGGCAGTTAAGGCTGACGGGAGGTGGGAAAGCCAAAGAATCAGCTTCTGCACCCACAGCACACGGTGCTCCCTCACCTGCAAGGGCAGTAGGGATGGCGACCGCGCGTGCGGGCAGCTCTGCCTCCCCACACTAACCTGAGGCGGGCAGGGCACAGCGAACACGGACAACTGAGAGCAGGGGCTCAGCGGGGGACACCCTCCTGGCTTCCTTTGACTTAAACAGAATTATTTATTTTTTCTTCTACCACTGCATCTGAGGTTTACGTTTCCTTTGGAAGGAAGTCAGAGATTGAAAAGATGTTTAGGGAAACTTATTTACTCTCCAGACACGAATGGCTCCTCTCACTCTGACACCATGCAGTCAGGCAATTCTGGCAAATGTTGATTATAGTTTGTACCACGAGTCGTTAAGACACCGTGACTGAAGGAAAGAGGCTTTTGCACAACACCTGCCAGGTCCAGTCTTGCAATAAACACACAGGATCCTGAGCTCCCACTGAAATTCAAGCAGCTACAACATCAGCATTCACATGCATTTTTATCTACAGCACACACTTTCAAGGACACGACAGACTGCATCGTTCCTCTCGGGTCTCAGTGTGTCAAGGGATGGAAGTCAGTCAGAAGACAATAATTGCTTTTTCAAAAGCTAGTCTGATGCAAGTACTGCACACCGCAGGCTACAGGCATCCCACACGGGAAGAAAGTGTTATAAATGGGAAAAGGTTCAACTTTTCACTGCGGTTGGTTCTAAGCTTTGTTTCAAACCTATTGCACAAGCTGGTTGCCAACTGTTTCTTAATTAATCAAGGGTGGTTTGCAGTTGTGGTTACTATGATAAGACGTAATAACGATCTTCAGCCTAGGCTTCCTCAGGGAGAAGTTCACAGGATGATATTATCTATTCATGTGTATACTTCAATCAAATTTTGCAAGGAAATAATTTGTCTTGAGGATACAAATCTCCTACAAATTTAATAAGAATAGAAGATCAGTAGAACCTAATTTTATTGTGGGACCAAACTACAAACTACTACCAGAAAAAGTAAAGAAAGAAAAAAGCCCTCTTCAGTAGCACTGACTCCCTTCCTAGCAGAGTGCTGACTTGTCTTAAAGGCACCTTGCTTTCAGTTGTTTCAAAACAATGTCTTACCATACACTGGAAAATCAAACCCTTTCTCTCCAAGCAGGAGAAGCCAGGCCTCTTGTTCTATAAAAAGTTAACATTTCTAAGCGTCCTTGATTCCACTGAGAATGCACTGGTAAAACAAAGGCATTCTTTGGCATGGGAACTGGTGGCTGAAGCTGAAAAGCAAGGTTTTCGCCCCCACAATCGGGTATCAGCAGGGTGGTCATGTGCAAAAAGCTGCCTCACTCCCCCAGCTAGCACACAAGATATGCTCAAAGAAAGCAGCACGGGGGGTGATAGGAACAGCAAATGTTTCTTCTAGGTTTCCTCTGGTTCTGGGGAGACAAATATAAAATTTCATCTCAAACTGAAATGCAATTCAAGCACTCCCCAGCGCTGCCAGATGACCCCTTACACTGCGCGTCCCTCTGACCAGCTAACGTGCCAGGTCTGAGCTTGCTGATGCTCCTTTACTGCTTTAAACATCAAGACCCAGCCACGTCCTGTTGCTCAGGCAGTCTGGTTCCAGTGATTCACAGACGAAATCCACATACAAGCATGAAAGGGCAGGTGTGGATTAAAAACACAGAAAGGAAAAAGCTCACAGCATTTTAGATTCAAACAGATTTTTTCTTACCAGCGAACTAACACTTTCCATAACTGAGTGGTTTCAGTATTTGTTAGAATCTCTTAAAGTAAGAAACAACCGTTAAGAGACTGTGTGGCCTTAGGTGATGCAGTCTGTGCAACTGCCAGCTCTGACATCTGCCTTAAAGTCCGCTGCTGCTACCTTGCAAAGCAGCAAAATGAGGGAAAATGGGAAAATTCACAGCTAAATATAGGGATATTTGTGATGAACTGCTGCTCCAGGCCACTTGAACAATGCCCTGCAGAGTCATGCCACACACACGTGCATGTTTGAAGGTTTTTACTTGGACAGGAGTTTAACTGGTTCCTTTACAACCAAACTAAACGAAAGGCAGCACAGATGGATCTGCCTCCCCAGCACCTCAGAGCAGGGTGCTGCCCGTGTCAGTCTGGACACGCTTGGGAGAACTTCAGAGGGATTAAGAAGTGAGAAAGCACAGACAAAAGACAAAGCTCTAAACAAAGCTCACTGAATCTCCACAGCACAGAGACACTTTTGTTATCCTGCAAGCACAGCTGACCTTGTTCATCCCACACCACGTTCATCCTTGGGACCTGCAAGTCCTGAGGCACTCGGGGCAATTCTCAGGCGCAGCTGAGAATTTGAATTTGTCACCTTGAATGGGTCCAAAAGGCTACAACATCACCAGCTTCCCAATCATATCCAAACTCTGTAAGTACTGCACTAGCTTCCACTCCCTCCTCAATTTCTGCAGTTGCCTTCCCACTTGATTTCTTGTCTCATCCCTGCACAGTGATTACAGGCAGCACCACTCCCAGGTATGCCACATCCCAAGCATGTCCCCAGTTTAACAGTAGTATTCAGGCAATCCTGCAAGCTTAAAACTAGTTCTGCTAGGAGAGGTAAGCATCTGACATTTTTATGAAAGCAATACAAAGGCACAGATAAGTTGAATAATTTGCTAAAGGCCACAGACTCTGTGGCAGAGAAATTAGAGAGATTAAAAATATACACCAATGGCTACTGCAGCAAGAAGTAGAAAACACAGCCAGTGCTGGTGAGGAGATGACTACCCCACCCCAGCAAACTAGTCTTAAATCTAGTGTTAAAAAGATGAGTCAGTGTTGACACTGAGAAAAGCAGCATGACTGACAATTCAGGGCAGTAATCCTCCTGGTCCAAAACAGAACAGACACAGGGGCAACACCTCAAAATCAGGTGGCCCAGGCTCAGCATTCACAAACACGGCGTGCTGCTCAGAGCTGCACTCCCAGCAAACACTTCTGTCAAGCAACAGACAAAAGAAAACCTGACAGCTAAATAAGACGTGCGGGATGGACAGGCAGCCAGTCAGCAGGCTCAGTCCCTAGCAGCTCAGGATACTAATAAAGGCTAAATAGCCTTTTATGGATCCTTACTCAGCAGCAAATGGGCTTGTACCCGTTTAACCCTGTTTGTTTTATCATTAGCTTCAGATTGGCACAAACGCAAGCCTCCTGGTTTTGCTTTTGATTTTTATATTGATTTCTCATTCCCTTCCCTTTGGAGGGTGACCAGACAGCAGGTTAAAACAGCTGTTCAGCTCACCAAACTGTTAAGTGTCAGAGGGAGCAGAAACACCTCCCTAACGACAGGCACAAGTTTCTGCCCACCAGAGCTGCTTCTCACTTCAGCATGGCAAGAGGAGAACCTCTATTGGTTTTACTGGAAATGAGACACACGTACCTGGCGGCCATCCTGTCCCACGTTGGTCTGTCCTCTCACTACTGTTCGGATGTTGTCATCCAACCTCCTGGAGAAAAGAATCTGTAATGTCAAACTCATTCTCTACGCGTCCGACCCAAACAGCCGTGAGATCCTTAAGAGCTACAGAATGGATTTAAAATAAAATGCTGATGCTACCAATGCTAAACTCACCTTTTTTTTCCCCCCTCTCTCCGTAGGACATCACTATCTTACATGATTTAAAACTCCTGATGCAAAACCAAAAATTAATTTCTTAATTTAATCGGGGCTTCTTGCATTTCTCTTCCCTTAAGCAATATTGTCCATTTTCCCTTCTCTGCTTTCATTTCTACTTTCCACATGTTAAAGCGTTGTCTCAATCATTTGGTAAAGGTTGGCAATGCCAGGCTACACAGAAAATGTAAGTATTTCCTGCACATTTGTATTGATTTTGTACTTTTAGTATCAATAATGACAATTAAAAAAAACCCGAGAGATTTTACAATTGCTATTTTGACCTCACAAATAATAAATTTTCAGCAACCAAATCTTCTGGGTAGTTTGTTCTCTCAGCCTTCAGACTGTACTAAAATTTGGTATTCGTTGATTCTTACTTCATTGTTTCTTCAAAACTCTACTTTGAAATCCATCAGCTAAAATAACCTGAAAGGCACATATTAGACAATAGGGGCAAAGTATAAAAAATAATTATAATTAAAGGGAGCCATTCTCCTCTCTGTCCTACTACTGGACTCGAGACTGACACTATTCACATCTTTTAAGATACTGGCGATAGCGCAAAGGATGTATTTATGAAGCCTCGGTGACAACCAGACTGCCTGCCACCTGAGATGCAATGAAATGAAGAAATATTTACCTTATTTTCAATCTGATTTTGTTCACCACTTCATCGATGTTTGCCAAAGACTACAACATGAAAAAAAGAAAGAGAAGTGAAACAGGGAACCTTTTGCCGCTGATACACATCAGCTGTGATACCTAACACTTTCCCATGTGTGACACTTCACAAAGAGGAGAGAAAAACTTTGTTCTAGAGATGGAGAAACAGAGACACACAGAATTGCCCCTGAAACGCTGTAGTGACAGTGACCTCCCACAGGCAACAGGGACAGAGCCTTGGCCTTCCTGGGGCAGAGACCCTCCCGCAGAGCCCAGACACTCGGGGTGGAGGAGGCCTGTATGGGGGCACTGCAGGGGAAACAGCTCTCCACTGCTGGCAAAGGGAAAAAAAAATCAAGCCAGCACCACCAGCAAACTAACCAGAAACAGCCAAAAGTTAGAAAGAAGCTGGTGCTGCAGCAGATCTTAAACATGGTAAACATTGAAGCTGGCTCACAACCCAACCTTCAGCTGCAGAAACACCTCCTTTTTGCAATAGATTAGTCCAAAACTGTCCCTGGGGGTGATGAGGGGAAGACAAAGTAGGGATATGAGCCCATAGGAATCTCATTCTTTAAATCTCAAAAGAAACAATAGGTTTCAAACACAGACAACTTTCCAGTGACATTCCACAGGCAACACCTGCCTTATTTCGCTGAAACCCCTGAGGATTCACCAATGATTAAAGCACAGCAAGTTAGCAAATTTACTGCCAGAGAAACCTCTATATAGAAAACTAATTTATTTCTATAGAACAAAGCAGGACTTTTACTGCAGCAAGCATTTTGGGGGAAAAGAAACGCCATAATGACAGCAAAATCTCATGAGACGCAAATTTAAGAAGTGATTATTCTTGTAGCCCTACTACCCATGCTGCTGTTTAAAAGAAGGAGCTTGGGTACAGGTTTAAACACACCCTCAGCCATTTACTATCAGGTTACCCCTCATGCTGAGAGCGTGACTTACTTGCTCAGTGGGAAAGAGAGTATTGATATACTCCACAGCATTGAAATCTGCTCTGTCCAGTGGATCTTGGCTTGGAAATACCTGAAGAGAGGGAGGAAAACAAATCAAAAATCCATCACTTAATTTCTGTAACTTTACACAGCATCTACTACTTCTGAGCAATGTTTCACAGCATTGTCCCAACAAGAGTGCACAGAGAGCAGTGAGGCCTCTGTGCAGGAGTCGAGCACCACAAGCTCTGCAGGTCTCTGATCTATTCAAATTCCTGTGGGTATCAGCGTGGGTAAACACAGATAATAGACACGTGGGCTTCCAGAGACAGCCCCAGCACAACCGATCACGTGCAAGGAATTCCCGAGACACACGAGCCATTAATTATGCATCCCAAACCACTGGGATGCTTTTGCCACTGTCTGTAAACGAACCCCTGCACTGAGGTATCGCCCTTCTCTCTGCCGGGACTCTGCACAGCCCTGCGGTGAGAGATGGAGGAGTTGCTTTCCACAGCTGTGTAATAGGAAACATGATGAATTAAGAAATGGTTGTACAAGTTCTCGGGAGACTTGGGTTTGCCACTTTCACGTGAAAAACATGGAGAAACAGAATCTGCTGAATGATTACTCCTACCCACGGGAAAGGGAAAAGAACAGCTGTGGTGCAAACAGATTTCATCTCTCCTCAGAAGTAGCTCAAACAATACAAATGCGGCTGCCAGGCTTTGCTTTTTGTTCCCACAGACTAAAATATGCTGCTTTCCCTCCTCTGCTACCGTATTCATTCCACATTTATACAGCCATCAGCTCGCGGTCCAAACTGAGCCTAGCAAATGTGTAGCTCACCCCGCAGATCATCCTGGTCACTGAAAGCCTTCACAGAAACCTGCATTAACTGGGTACATGCAGCATTTACACTGTTTTACACATTTCTGCAGCATAAAAGCAGTGGTTTGGGGAGACTACTTAAATAAAAGCACATTCTCCCTGAAACAGGCCTCTTTGGCAGCTTTCCCAACATTACTCCCGTGGCCAGGAAGAAGCAGGGAGCAGTGAAACATGCCTGAGGTCGTGCCCGAGTGAGGAAGATGCTCTGACATTGGCCCATCTCATGGGTGCAGCTGCAGTATCACAACCAGCCTGTCCTGCTCCGGGCTCACAACTCCTGCAGGTCCAATTAACCCCACCGCAACAAGCACTAAGCGCAGCTGAAGCAAGGGGCAGGATAGCAGATAAAGGCTCACTCAGGAACCTCCACTCAAAGTGCTGATAGAGATCAACGCTGCAGGCAGCTGCACCCGGTTGCTACTCCTGGGTCTTTGTCACAACCCATTAAGCAGAGATGAACACCCAGTGTTTGGTGGGGCACCCAGCTGGGTGTGCTCCCTGCCCTGCTCCAGGCAGAAGTCAGCTGAGCCAGTTCTGCTCATTCAACCAGAACCTGGTAGGTTTTGCCCAAAGCTAATTAAGGAACACTCAAATGAACCACAGGATTATTGGGTTGGGAAGTGCCAGTAAGGAATTGAGGGAAGGGAGGAGGCAGCATCATCCTGAACATCTCCCCTTGTTCGGGACGTGAATATCTGCCTATAGCCTTACCATCCATTAAAATAATTCAGCTACGGATGTGGTGGATTCTCCACTGCTCAAACTCCCAAGTCAAGACTGTCTCTAAAAGACATGTTTTACCTTGAAGAGATGTTTTGTGCTTGATGAAAATGTCATTAGGTAACTTTCTTTAGTTGTACAATGTTAGAAGTCACACCAGGCTTCTCTGGCTTTCAAACATACAGGCTCTATAAAGCTCAGAGGATTCTTTTTTCTGGGCTAGTTCCAGGTAAAAGGTGGCAATTATTTTAGCAATTTGCAAGATTTCAGCAAAAATTACTTAATGGTTTACTGCCAGGTGTGCCAACCTCATGCCAAGACAGAGTACCTGGGGCATCTCTTTCTTTGGAACAATAATATTCCAAAGCTGGCCCAGCACCCACAGAGAAACTGCATGACCCTCCTCACCTTCTGGTGCTGGGCTCAGCTGAGATACTGCCCCACCTACCATGGTCCACCCTAGTTTTGAGGAGAAACACCAAAAGCCATCTGCAAGCCCCAACACTCAAGAAAGTGAGGAAACATTTGAGTGATACTTTGAGAGACAGTTCCTGTTGCTGACCACAGCCTTCTACTATAAGAAAGAGCTCTTTGGGCTGACGGGGTGGCTGAAGTCAGCACCAGCTCGCTCACAGACTCCACCAGACAGATGATTTCACCCTGAGTGCTTGTGGAGTTTTGTTGGGCTCCCAGCACCACAGAGGCTTTCAGGGAACACTGGAGGACTCGGGCTGGAACATATCGATCACAGAAATGCAGCCACGGCATTTAGATTATCCTGACTCCAACCGAGCCACAGCCCGCTTGACTCCATTAAGAGGCTTTTACAGAGCCAGTGACAATGTTGAGTTAAAGACAGAAAACAGCCAGTGCCCTGCGGCCACCAGAGATGGGGAAGCGATTAATGGGAGACGCTCGGCTGCGGCCCAACCGCAGGACCGGCCCCTGCGTGGCGGGGGAAGGCGACGACCCCCCAGCACTAACGCGGCCCGGGCCGGCGGCCAGCTCAGCCCCGGGACACCTCGGGGCGGCAAAGGGACTCGTTCCCCCCACGCCAGACAGGGAGGGCGCATCCGCCCCCAGCACGGTCAGCTCGGGGCTTTCCGGGGCCCGGCAGCGGGAGGCCCGGAGCAAACCGGGGGACACCGCCAGCCCGGGGCCCTCACACAGCCGGCACCGGGCCGCGCCCACACCGGCCCCTCACCGGAGGGGTCGGGCCCGCCCCGCCCGTCCCCGCGGCAGGCCGCCCCGGCGCACCTGCTCGATGGCGGCCTGCACGGCGGGGGCCAGCTCCAGCGCCGCCTCCAGCCCGGCCGCCAGCTCCGGCTCGTCCTCCTCCATGGCGGCCGCCACTTCCGGGCCGCGCGGCACGCCGGGATGCTGGAGGACGGACACACACATACACGGCACCGGGGGCGGGGTTTGCCGGGGGCGGGGTGTCCCGGGGCGGGGTTTGCACCGGGCGGGGGCGGGGCCTGCCGCCCGGCGGGGCCGAGCCGAGCCGGGCCGAGCCGAGCCGAGCCTGGCCGAGCCGAGCCGAGCCGAGCCGCGCCGAGCCGGGCCCTCCCGCCGCCCGGCCCCGCTGTTGACAGCGCGGCGGCGGCCGTCCCCATGTGGCGGACGCTGGCCCTCGCCTCCGCCTTCTTCCCGGGGCTCTTCGCCCTCGGCATCCGGTTGCTGGGATGGGCCGCCCCGGGACGGAGCCTCAAGGACCGCATCCTCCTCAGCGGCAGGTACGGGCGGGAACGGCGGGAGGCCCCGGCGTACCCCCCCCGCTCCTCGTTGTGGCGGGTACCCGGTGGGGGAGCGGGGATGCCCCGGTGCGGCTCTGCCCGGGCAGGGCCGCCGCTGATCCACGCGGCTGGAAGGGGCGAGACCTGGAAACGCCCCCCCGCCGTGTCCCCGGGGGGGCAGCCCCGTGGCACAGCCACCCCGGCCTCGTCCCACGCCCGGGCGGGGGGCAGAGCCCCCCCCTCGCCCCGACGAGGCTCTGGGGGTGCCACGGAAAGGGCGTCCTGAGCCCCAGCAGCGCTCCCGCTGCAACCGCGCCGTGGCCGCCGGCCCCGCTCCTCGGCCCTTCTGGGGTGACGTTGGGGTTGACCCATTTCCACTCTCTCTCGGTTTCAGGTTGGTGTCGACAGTCCAAGCCACGATGGCGACGGTATCGGGGATCACGGTTGTCCTTAACTGCAAGGATGTGGTGCACGACAGGTAATTGTCCGGCGGCCTCGCTGTCCCCCCAGGAGCCCACAGGGGCTGCGCCCCACCAGCTCGTGGCCGGAGGGTTTTATGCCAAAGGCTTGCATGTACAAAGGAGAGAGGAAAAACAGCTTCACGTTCCTTTTTCCTCCGCTTTGGGTTAAGGGTTGGGCAATGCGCTGGCCACACGTGCCCCCCGAAAGGCGCTGGCTTGCTGAGACCTGGGGCTGCTCTGCCAGCACGGTGGGCTGTAACATGGGCCCGTAGCTGAGCAAAAAAACAAAGACATCATCACTCCTAACGGGGTAGGGAGTGTCCTTGCTGGAAGCTGAAATTGTTGACAAGTCAAGCCGACCTAGTGAGAACTGATATTAGAGGTGTATTGCCTTCTTCATGCCAAATGGATTCTGAAGGAGTCCAGAAACAAGAAAATCAGGATGGAGTTTGCTCTGAAGGAAAATCACATTGCCTTGTCCTCGATGCTCCGAGATAAACTGCCCCAGAAGTGGCTTTTGGCAGGAGTGATAGCACAATCTGTGTCAGAAGACTCAAAAACAGAGCTATTATCCAGAATAGCAGAGAAAAATTGTGGGAGGGAAGAATATAATTATGCTGAGCTGGAATTTGACCATCGCACACCACATTTTAGGGTAAATTTTAGGGAGGGCTGCCCTCTCAGCCATTGCAGACTTGCCTTCAATACAGTCATGTGAAATGTCCTGTCTTGCTCTAGATAGTGAGATCTATCTGAATTGCTCAGTCCCATTCAACCCAGACAGTCTAAGAAGTTACCCTTTTTGCTCTTAAATAAAGTATCTGCTCTATGGATAGGGTAGATGCTAGATCCCAGACCCCTGTGGATGGAAGGTGCTGCCAGCAGCCCTCCTTCTCCCCGGAGCTGTGTGTTCTCCCGGCCAGCAGCTCCATGCAAACACTTTGTGGCCAGAGACCTTGATTTTCTTTGAATCTGGAGGAAATACAGCCCAGTGCTCAGCAGGGAAGGCCTTGGAGAATGACAGCAAGACCGAAAGCCAGGAAGCATCACAAAGGTTGCAGTAAAATTTGCCAATTTATTTACACAGGCAGACAATCATTCTATTGCTGGCACTATAATTGCCCTCCAAAGCCCTGGGCAAGTTTTGCAAACACAATAGCTGGCCACTTCCCCTCCCTGCTTTACGTTACTTACATCTTCCTACCAAAATAGGAACACGGACAACAACATTTTTCTTGAGATGGCAGGACAGCATGAGTGGATTTATTTAGGCCCCAAGCTACCTTTCTTTAAGCCGCAGCAGAGGGTGGTAGTTTTTTCTTTGTGGTTTGGTGTTTTTTTTATCAGTGTGATTTCACTCAGGACTTTTTAAGGAGCCTGGTGTCCCTGCAGAGCAAGGCTTGCAGCTGCCTGGATTGTGCAACTGGAATTATGACCTGCTTTGGGAACAGGCAGCTGCCTGCAATTATTTCCCAACAGAAAAATGTCTTGCGGGTGTTTATTGCCTATATTAAATATTCTGCACTTCACTCTCCAAAGTCCAGACCTGGCATCTTTAAATAACTCCCAGGTCTCCAGGTGCCTTCTGAGCACTCCCTGGGTTAGGCAGCCAGAAAAGACACAGTTTTGGAGCTTTTCTCCTACCAAGCATCAGCTCTGGGTGTCCCAGGGCTTAGGGGAGAAGATTACCTGCTGCAAAGGTGTGGGATTGGTGCTGAATTCTGAGCAGTGCTGTGCCCCCAGCCCGCAGGGCACACACCTGCCTGCGGGGCTAATCAAGATCCTCCCGTCAGCGCCGTGTTTGCGCTCGGCTGGGCTGAGCCCGGTGCCCGGCACAGCCAAGCACAAAGCGGCAGCAGCGCCGAGGAGGCGTCCTCTGCCCGTACCAGGTGCCTTTTCTCTGGCGAGCCAAACCAAGTTAAATGTGAACACCTCTCAGCTTACCATCAGCTTCAAAATCCGCTCCTTCCGTTTCTGACCTAGAGACTCTCTTCTGGCTTCTAGAACACCGTGAGGTGCTCAGAGCCGTTGTGATGCCTCTGCGTGTGCTGCCTCCCCCTCAGGCACTGGCTGGCTGTAGAGTACATCTGGGTCCTCGTTCCCTACATGACCTACGACATTTACGTCATGTACCTCTGCCACTGGCACAAGAGCCTGGAGAGGGGAGTCGCAGAGACGAAGCACTCGCTGGCCAGCGTGCGGAGCTTCCTCCTGCAGGAGCGGCTGATGGTGACCCACCACCTCTTCATCCTCATTGTGCTCACCCCCGTCACCCAGGTAAGGGCTGGGCACAACTGCTGTGAAACCTGGCCCGTGAGGAGCCCCATGTAGCTACAAGGGCTTGTGTCTGGCAAAGCATCTCTGCTGGTCAGGAGCCCGTGACCCCCTGTGGATGCTCAGGGGTGGCTCCCGGCCACCTCTCGAGGGTTCACCGCTGGCTTTCTTTGCAGCACTTCAGGGGAGAGCTGGGGGACTTCTTTGTGGGCTGCATCTTCATAGCAGAGCTGAGCACCCCTTTTGTATCGCTGGGCAAAATCCTCGTGCAGGTAGGTGAGGGGGTCACAGGGCTCAGCTCTGGGGACCCCGCAGTAGTTCATACCCTTTCCCTGCCGCAGGCTGCCCTTCTCCATCAGCCCCTGTTCAGGGGGTCTCAAAGCGGGGCAGCCCCACAGCTGCCCCGAGCTCCCCACCAGTGCTGCCTTCCTTCCTGCCTCCTGTTAGCTTCCCATCCCTTTCCCCCAGTAAGCAGCATGCCCAGTGGCATCCCCGAACCGTGCTGTGTCCTGGTGCTGCCCCCTCCTGTCGGTACCTCCCCCTGCACCACGCTCCCTCCTGCCCCAGCCCTCTGCCCCTGACACTTCCCTTCTCCCTACCCTCCTCCATCCCTTCCCACCCCACTTTCCTGCTCCCTCCAGAATTCCTCCCCTCATCCCTACCTCCTGGGTGCTCATCCCCATGCTCCCAGCACAGTCAGTGCCCAGGGGAGCGATAAGGGTGCTGCTCACCCCCTGTTCACCTTCTTCCTTCCCCAGCTCAAAATGCAGGACACCCTCCTGCACAAGGTGAACGGGATCCTCATCCTGGTGACCTTCTTCCTCTGCCGGATTCTCCTCTTCCCCTTCATGTACGCGGCCTACGCCAGGCAGGTGGGAATCCCCATTTACATGGTGCCTTTCCGCATCCCCCTGCACTGCAACATCGCCAACGCCTCCCTCATCGCCCCACAGCTCTACTGGTTCAGGCTCATCTGCCGTAAAGCCGCCCGACTCTACGGTGGCTCGCCTGCCGACAAAAGCAGATAACGCCTGGCCGTGGCAGCCCAGCACGGGGGCTGGAAAAGGGTCAGTCCCCCTGCCCCCCCGGCTCCTCCGCCCTCACTGCCAGCGCGGGAGCAGAGCGGCAGCAGCGATGCCACCGGGCTGGGTTAGCTGGAAGCAGCCTCACCGTTCCCATCGCCGTGCCCGGCAGTGCCAGCCTTGGGCTAGGAGGGCTTCCTCCCCACGCCGCTCCCGTGCCGTGTATCCTCCCACCCCTGGGAGCCGGGGCAGGAGCCAGCGAGGAGATCTGCCCGTAAGCACAACATTCCTTCTGGGATCCAGCGCTGCGGCACCCAACTAACGGTTACACGAGAGGGGTTTGTTACAAACGGCCCCCCCGCCCCGCATCTTTCAGGGCTGACACCAGACACCAGCACCCAGCTTGGCGAGGCAGAAGGAACCTGCAGCCCTGAGGCCGCAGCCGAGGCGATGCTGGAGCGTGCGCAGCCCCCCACAGCAGCGCTGGGGATGGGGGGGCCATGTGCCAGGCCTGCTGCAGCCCCAACTCGCCCCTCCGGCTCTGGTTTACTGCTGAGAGCAGAGGCAGGCCCTGGGGCTGTGGCACAGCTCTGCGCAGCCTGTTCCTGACCTTTACCGACTCCACCTCTACACTACATCTGCGTTCAGCCTCTTACCCCGCGCTGCTGCTGGGCTCAGACTCATGTAAGACTCCACTTAACCCAAAGGTGCTTTTCACTACAACTACCTGGTGTCTGTGGGTGACAGTCCCTGGGGAGGGTGGCTCTGGTGTCCCCAGCAGGCTGGATGGGCGAGAAGCTTGTGCCAGGATAGAGGAACGGTGACGCTGTCTCGGTGCAACGCTGTCAGGGCAGAGCACCCGTGGCTGAAGGGCAGGATGGGGACTGGAGAGTGCTGAGTCCCTGTCTCTGGGCACCACACAGAGCCCTTTGTTGGCAGGGGATGCATCTTTCAAACCCCCTCCCCTAACTGCAGTTGCTTTTATCCACACCACATCCCCACAGTGGGGATTGGAAAGCTCAGCTGGCACACCCTGCCCTGCTCCCACTCCGGCCAACACCAGCAGCCCTGGCAGCACCCTGGGTACCGGTACAGCCCCAGCTCCGGTCGCACAGTCCGTCCCTCCTGCCCCAGCCCAGTGCCCTGCCAGGTGAGGTCTGCCAAGGAGGGAACTGGGTCAGTGCAGGAGGAACCAAAACCCCAGAGCAGGGCACTGAGCTGTGTCCTTCAAGCCCATTTCCACCTTCAGTCACAGCAAAATGGGTCCAGGTGTCGCGGCCCTCCCTGCACCGTGGGGTTCGTGAGCCTTGTGGGTGTGCACCGGTCAGAGGGCAGCAGCTCAGTTCCTTCCCTGCAGCCAACAGGAGCCAGGGCAGCCCCTTCCTCCTTGCAGCCCCCTGCATTTGCCTGGGGGGCCCTGCTCCACAGCAGGTATCACACCAGCATAGACCCAGCATCGCCCCCCTGCCCCGTGCCTGGAGACCTGAAGCCACTCTGTGCCTTTCATTCTGTTTAAAAACAACAGCTGAGCTCTGGGAGACCTGGTTTGGGTGTCAGATCTTGGGACGAACAGGGTCAAATGGGACCCCCCTGCCGCTGAGGTCTTCTCTGCCCCAGGGCCAGGCATGGTGCTCTGCCCTGCCAGGACGTGGCGACCTTCCAGGCAGAGATGTTTTGCCTGGGCATCAGTCCCTGACAGGTTGGTACCCACGGATGCAGCCAGCACAGGGACCCTGCCGTAACACCCCGGCTCCTGGCACTTCAGCTAAGGAAGAAGAGGCCAGAATCCTCAAAGGCCACCCCAACACCCAAGAGGGGCCGGCTGTGAGGGCAGCGGGAGGGCCAGCCAGACCTGGGGAGAGAGACTCCAGGCTGCAGCCACACTGGCCCTTGGCAACAGCCCCGAGGAGGACACGGTGACACTGTTCTCACCAAGATGGGCCTCGGACAAGGAGCAGCTGGCCCTGAGACAGGCTGAGCCCTGATGGCAACCAGGTGGATGAAGGCTGCTCAAAACTGCCCAAAAGCATCTGTGCTTTCAATTTCTTCTTGTCTTTAAGAAAATAAAACTGACATGAGTGACAGGCCTGCTCTGGTCCCATTGCCTTCCTTTGCCATCCCCATTGCCGATGGGCTCGAGGGGCTGTGGGAGGGTTTTCCCCAAGAGATGAGGCAATTCCCAGGGACCTGGAGCTCCCCGGCCCGAGCTGGGTCACCCCCACGGGTGCCCATCTCCCAGGTGCAGCTGAGGCTGAAGAAAACTGCTAAACCTCCCAGCACCTCTCCTCCTGCAGCCAACCCCTGATACATGCCAGCGGGTTGGGCCAAAGAGGGGCTGATGAAGGGGGCTTCTACAGCTTCCTCTTCCCTGACACCCAGTAGAAGCTGCAGTGGGTGGCACAGAAGGTGAGGCTGGGGGACATGAGTCCCCATCATGGTCCCCATGCCCAGTGTTCTGGCACTGCCCAGGCCAGCAACTCCCCAGGGATGCTCTGACAACTGCTGGAAGCAACCGCCAGATCCTCCTCGATCTAAAAAGGCCCATTTCTGTGGGAATTGAAGATCTGGAGAGCCCAGGTGGTTTTCTTGTGATCCCACATGGCCCACCGACACGTGTGGGTCTGGAACCAGGGATCCCCGGGGCTGTGGGGCACTGACACCCTCTGCCTTCAAGCTGTCCCCAGAGGTGCCACATCTACTGGCTGCGGGTCACCTCAGTCACCTGCTGGGGACGGAGTTCCCCCCAAATCTTCCACTTCCCCTGCAGCAGCGAGTGGGGCTGTGTCTCCCAGTTCTTCGGGAGTTCATGGGCCTCTTCCAAGATAAGGTCAGTTATTGCAGAAACACAACTGTTACACTAACAATCACCACCAGCTGATGTTAGGAACCACTCGCAACCCGATACCGGTGTTTGTATCTTGCTGTTTTCATTGCAAATAATGTGCCTTATGTAAGGACCAAAAAAAAAAAGTGGCCAACAAGGCATCTCAGTTTGCACTAACACTGCCCCGTTTACTATCAGGAGACCAATAAAGATTTATTTTCTGAGTTACACCACTGGCAGTCTCTCCCACATGCTGCACATTTCTGGACTTGGGGTGTTAATACATGGAGTTACCACTGCACCCCCACCTCTGGGGGGAAGCAACACACACACATATTCCCCAAGGTTCCTGCCTGTCCTGAACTCACCCACCTCACTTCCTGGCCTCCAGCAGCACGTGGCAAACCCAGCTACCCACTTGGGACTAGGAGAGGGCTGGCAACAGGGGAGCCAGAGGGAACTGATTTCCCTGATGCTGGAGGCTGATGGGCTCTCTGTATAAATCCAGACTGCCAGCAGGCAAGGCTGGAGTCAGGGGACCCGCAGCTCACCCCGGGAACAGCTGTGTCTGCAGCTACTCCTGCTGGGAAATTAGAGAGTGGTTGTTCCTACCCATCTTTACACAGCCCCTTCACTGCTTAGACAGGTTGAAAGAAAACACAGCAGGAAGAAAATCAGTTCAAAAGAGAAAAATCAACAGGGTTTGTTACAGATCTTACAGCTTTCCATGTCAGGGGTCCCCTGAAACAGGGTCAGTGCTCTCCTCTGTCATCTCTCCAGCTTCTCAGGCCGAGCAGGCTCCCAGCTTGCTGAGCTTCTGCAGGAGGGTGCTCCGCAGCGCCTCGTCCCCAACGTTGTCCGTGATGGACTCCAGGAAGTGCCTCTCGTTGGCTCTCCGCAGCGTGTTGCTGGGGGCCATATCGGCGCTGCTGAACGTCTCGTACTGCGAGAGGATCTCCAATGCCACCACCACCAGTGGCTCGCAGCAGCCCTTGTCCGGCAGCATGGCAGCGACGTGCAGCAGGTGACAGAACATCTGGATGCAGACAAAGGACACCTCCTGTGTGGGGGTCCTGTCCTCGGTGGGGGGCCCCGCTGCACTCTTGACGCAGCCCAGCAGGGCGGTGAGGCTGCCGCAGTACAGCTGGACCACGTGGAGCCAAGCCTCTGCCGGCAGCCAGGTGGAACAGCTGGAGCTGCAGAGGAGCTGGAAGCCCCGCAGGAAGAGCACGGAGAACTGGAGGGAGCAGGCGAACGGCCTGAGGTTGAGCAGGGGCATGTACTGCACGTACTCCAGCGTGTACGGCACGTGCAAGACTTGTCTCTGCAGCAGGTTTTCAACGACGGGTATGAGCCTCTTCCATTCGCTGTGGCTGCACCAAGGGAGGACCTGAACGAGGGCCACCAGGAACCCTTTGCTGAAAAGATTCACTTCTTCGGGGTTGTCCGCGTTGACCGTGAGGAGCGTCAGCATCGTCTCCCTGAGCGCTGTGGACACGCAGCAGCACTCCATCCACGCCAGGAGCCCGCTGCCCGGTCCGTAAGCTGGCACAGCCCGGGACGTCCACTCGTCCTCAGGAAGTGTGCAGATCTCAAACAGCGTCGCTGGGACCTCGTTCTTGAAGTGGTCTCCGTAAAGTTTCTTCAGCCGGAGACCGACGGTCCAGTCCAGCGAGGCCACCCTCCTGTGAAGCCAAGCCAGTGACTGGACCCACAGCTCAGGGGAGGGGGCAGTTTCTGGTCTCACCACCTCGCAGAGCTGGCAGAGGATGTTCAGGATCAAGTCTTTGGTCTCCAGGGAAGGAAAGAGCTGGTCCCTGGGCTGATGCCAGTACTTTGAGTAACCATCTAGAAGCTTGCAGAGGCTGAGGAGAAGCGGGAACGGGTGACAGGACTTGATCCAGTGCTCTTCCAAGCAGGACTGTACCCCCAAAACCTTACTGAGGATCTGCAGGCTCAGCTCAATTTGAGCAGAGTCAGATTTCAAATAGGGAAGGACAAACACTTTGGTCACCTCTGCAGGGGACACAAGTGGGGTGGCTGAGTTTGGCTGCATGAGAAAGGACAGGAACTCGAGGAACTGCTCCTCTTCCCTCGCAGTGGAGAGCCTCCCCCACACCGCCTCCTCCAGACACCTCCCCACCAGGCTGCGTGGCCTGCCTGGATCATTGCAGGTCTCCAGGAAGCTCAGTGCTGGGAAGGAGCAGAGGATTTGCGCCAGGAATGGGTGTGCTCCACGGTTGACTACAGCAAGGTTACAAACCTGCTTCACTGTGGCCTCGGGGTACAGCAGCGTGAGCCTGGCCACAGCTGCCACAGCCCTGGTCAGGCCTTCATCAGACACACTCTTCGTGATCTGGTTGAAAGTCACGTTCAGATCCTCCTGGAAGCCCTCCGTGACACTCTGCAAGTTCAGGGACAGACCTGCTCCGCCCCAGGATGCCAGGACACTTGAGATCACTTTGTTTTTGTCGGTTAGAGACAGCTCAGTGTAACACTCCACAATGGCTTGGGTCACTTGCATCTCCAGCTCTCGGCCCTCCTTGTCTTGGTGGGACACAGCAAAGTCCACCAGCGTCTCCAGCAATTTCAAAACTAGTTCTGGTTTCTGGAAGAGAGCTTTATTTTTCATGAGGCAGCTAACCCAGTCCTTTGAAAAGGCCCAGGTCTTCTCAGAAGCAAAAATGAAGCACATCTCCATGTGCCTGTCCAGCTTTTGCTCAATGATTGTCATGGCAACTGAAGACACCAGGCTGGTGTCTGAATCCTTGCTCTTCAGGCCGGCACTGGTCTCTGTGAGAAAGTCCTTGGTGATCTGTGTCAGCTCTAATACTACACGTGTCTCATCCTTAGCCAGGTCTCTAGTCTCCGAGAAGCAAACCAGGTTCTTCCCAAAGGTGGTAAGCGTGTCCAGGAGCCGGTAGCTCTCGTAGCAGAGCAGCTCAGAGCTGTTCAGGGTGCCCTGCAGCTCTTCTCCCCAGGCACAAAACAAGCTGTGGAGGAAGCCCAAGCCAACAAAGAGCTCCTCACGAGAGAGCTTGGCTGTGGACATGAAGCTCAGGCTTCTCTCTGCTTCCTTCACCTTCTCGCTCAGCCCCATGTGGTGGAACTGGCTTTCAGTGTTGCTGGTCCAGAGGCCAACCACAGAGCTGACCTTGTCCAGGTACTCTGCAGCCGGGAGGGCACTGCTCTCCGGCTCTAGCTCAGTGAACAGGGACAGCAGCTCCACCATGTTGGCCAAGCCATAGCACCTCAGGGCAGGCAGGGTGATGCTCCCGTAGGTTTGCTTTAACCCCTCCATCAGGACTGTGAGCAGGCTGGTGACAGCGGGGGGGTCATTCAGAGCGCCAGGGTCACCCTTGAACCTCTTTGGGGGCTGGAGACCATCATCCAGACAGGATTCACACCCGTGCTGATGTATGAGAGCGCTGAACGCAGAGACTATTGCGTCTTCCTGGCCCTCCTTGTGTTTCATCACCTCCCACCACACGTCCAGGAACAACCTGATGTCCGACAGGGACGTCTCGCTGGCGACATACTCCACTAAGTGCTCCAGCTGGCTCCGGCCCACATCCCGCGGCAGCGCGAGCAGCAGCTGCACGAAGAGCTGGGGCACATCGAGGGCCTTGACCAGCTCAAAGAGGATGGTGTGGTTAACGTCGGGGATCATCCTGCCCATGGAGAAGAAGCCGTCCTCCTTCCACCCCTCATCCAGCGAGGTGGCCGACGGGCCTGGGATCAGGACTTTAGCCCAGACGATGGCCACCGCCTCTTTCTTCCAGAGGCCGTGCTGCAGCGGCGAAGGGCAGCGGGCCCCGATCTCCCGCAGCGCGTCAGTGATGGGGGGTCCCACGCGTGGCCAGTCGGCTTTGCTCAGCTCCCGCAGCGGCCGCGGCTGGGTCAGCCGGGCGGCCAGCAGGAACCCGCCGTGCAGGATGGCCGTCTCCTCGCACACACCCCACGGCCCTGCGCGGAGACACCGTTACCGCGGCTCGCCCCGGCCCCGCTCCCGCGCCCACCGGGCTCCGTTCCCACCGCTCGCCCCGGCCCCGCAGCCACCGGGCTCCACGTCCCGGCGCCGCTCCGGCCCCGCAGCCACCGGGCTCCACGTCCCGGCGCCGCTCCCGCCCCGCAGCCACCGGGCTCCACGTCCCGGCGCCGCTCCCGCCCCGCAGCCACCGGGCTCCACGTCCCGGCGCCGCTCCCGCCCCGCACCCACCGGGCTCCACGTCCCGGCGCCGCTCCCGCCCCGCACCCACCGGGCTCCACGTCCCGGCGCCGCTCCCGCCCCGCACCCACCGGGCTCCACGTCCCGGCGCCGCTCCCGCACCCACCGGGCTCCACGTCCCGGCGCCGCTCCCGCACCCACCGGGCTCCATGGCGGCAGCGTGGCCGACCCGCGCCTGGCGCGCTCTGACGTCACGACGGGTAGCCCCGCCCCTCCCCGCAGCGCCCCCTGGCGACCCGGGGGTGGCGCCGCCCGCCGCGCCCAGCCCTGCCCCCAGGACCCATGACCGGGAGTCCAATTACGCGAGCCCAATTAAAAAGGGAGGGGAAAAACTCGGGTGCTGTGGGGCGCAGCCGAAGGCAGGCACTCCGACAGCCCGTCCGAATCACGCCGGGGCGCTGAAGGGTGACAGTGGCGAGTGCACGGACTCGGTCAGTGCACCAGGCAAAACCCTGCCCCCGGGCCCAAGAGGTCAAACAGGCCCACAGGGAGGAATTTTCCCTGTTTAAACTCAGAATATTCACTACAAGCACCGACGTGCCTCAGCAACTGCCAACGCTGCTGATTTCGCCCCTTTTTCTCTGTGAAACTTATTTAAGGTTTTCATCAAAGAACACAACCCAGGCGGCGTGCCCAACCCGGGCCCTGGTGGTAATTACTCCCAGTATTCCCAGCTTATTCCACTAGCAAAAGCAGACTGACTTCATTCCAGCAGAATAAACCCCGAGCTGTTACTTCTAAAGGCAGCTTCTCATCAAAAGCTAATTGCAAAACCATCAGATGCTTATTCCAAGCTGCCTCATGGCAGCCCAGCGCTGAAGCACTGACCCAGCTCCCTCCTGGAACGTGGAGGCTCCATGTGCTGCCACCACTGCTTGGGACAGCGTGGAAACCACCACATCCATAATGTGGCCTCAGTGAGAAACACACCACGGGCATCTCCAGTGAAAACCTCACCTCGACAGCTGGGGAGACATCTGGAGTGAAAACAGGGCTCGTTCCAGGCTGGAATATTCAGGTAGTTTAGCAAGCCAACTTCTCTATTCCCAAGAAACAGGCCCGCACTGCGGCTGCAGAGCTGCTCGAGTTCCCCATACGGGTCCCCCTTCCCCTCAGCCCAACACTTCACCACCGAAGCAGGGCACCCACGATACTCAGAGCCACCTGGAAATCTCTAAGCTGAAAATCAGGGACAGTTAGAATCAATTCCTTTTAAAATTAGACACTGTGATTAATCTAGCAACCTCTTTTTCAAGTATAACACCACCAGAGAATTGTGATGTTTTCATCTTAACTGATGAATCCTGGTTTTGAAGCCATGTGCCCAAACCTGCTCCTTACTGCACAGCCTGTTTTTTTGCAGGGAAGCATGTTATTTGCTTGGAAGGACAGAGCAGCAGTAAGAGACTGAAGCTTAAATCAAACAAGCCAACCAGCACAGGACATTACAGCAGCCTCTTACTGGAAGGGACAACGCAACACGTTACATGGAACTGGCAGTTCTCCAGACAAAAACCAAGGCACGAGGGAGCAGTCCAGTCCTTTTCTCCAGCTAAGCAGAAGCTTTCTTCATTTTCTGCGCAGCAAACCACTTGTCACTGCCGTCCGCCGCCATGGCCTGCACAGAGAAAAGCGTTAACGTGTTCGGAACAGCAGCCACGTCACCCCACGCCTGGTTGCTCCCGCTCACCAGCTGCCCCAAAAACCTGGCCTCATCTCAGGGACACTTTCCAACTTGGAGGAAAGCTACGCTGATGGATAAATTATTTTTTCACACACTAGTAAAGGAAAACGGACACAGAAAACCAATGTTCTCTGCTGCAGCAGACAGAGATTATCCGGTAACACACGAGCGAGGCAGGACAGTTTAAACACGACCTTCCCCACAGAGCTCCCACCCCACAGCAGAGCCCCTCAGCCATGGGAGGGTGTGTGGCTGCGCTGGCGGCACCGCAGCTCACAGGGAACTGTCTGGAGTAACTTACAGGTAACTGTCAGTAGTAACTTACACCAAAGCGCTGCTGAGGTGCCCAGCCAGACACACCAGCACCCAGCTGCCCCGAGAGCAAGGCTGGAAAACTCCAGCCAGGGTACCAAGTGAACTTTAAGAACTGACGTGTTTTCCTGAGCAAGATGGCACGACTGGCTCCTCAGAAAAACTCCACATGGAATTAAAATTGGATTCTGCGGGTGTCTGTGATCAGGAAGACAGCAAACGCGTGGCCAGCATTACTTACATCATCCAACAGTTTGTCACCGTTGGGGTCCACCTTGGAGAGATCTCTGAATGCTTCATCTCCCACGAAACAGATTTCATGCCCATCCTAAACCAAATTCAAGAACAGGTAAGTTAGATACCTGGGAGAGGAGAAAATGAAATCTAATTGAATCACCATTGCCAGTATCACTCACAGGATCAGCCAAAATAATCACTTGCACTGTGGCCTTGCCAGGTGTGTCCAAGCTAACCAGAGGTGTTAAAATTTTCTGATTCTCCTTTTTCATCAGGGCTTCAATGTGTGGCAACTTAAACAGAAAACAAATAAAAATCAACCCTAGTCAGACAAAGGTCAGATGTGTTCAAGCTATTCCCATTTACAGCTCCCCATTACCCACAACTCCACTGCATTCCCACTGCAAGAAATATAAAGTGTCTGCTCAGTACTTTTTTGTTCACATTCAAGATATTTTGTCAATACTAGAAATGAACCGAACCCCTCCCCAGCTAGCCCTGGGCAATGAAAGGGTTGAGGGAAATGTGGGTGTTACCTCTTCCTTTGCACAGGAGAAGGCAATCCGCCCAAACGCTGTCCCGTGATCCACAGCTCCTCCAACTGTCTTCAACTCCAACTTGCACTGAGAGAGGAAAAAAGCAAGCCTGACTTGCAAGGACACTGTTCTCACTGTCACGTTCACTCCGGCTTTTACTAATGTGGGTCATTTCAAAATCACCCCCACACAGATTTCCCAACAAGACAGAATTACCAGAGCAAACCACAGCTTTTAAAAAAAAAAAAAAAATACAATCAAGTGTATGCAAGCTTTAACTTAAGTACACAGAACTAAGTGCACAGTTGCTTTAATGAAGATCTTTTTTCTACTTTAAGATTTTGTTCTCACGAAACGAGAGGTTTCCATGATGAGATGCAACTCTTCAAGATCAGAACTGGAAAGTTTTCTAAGGACTAACCTGATTATCCGCATAGCCCAGCAAAACCCTTTGTTTTTCCTCATCCTTCTCATATATTTTCATCCCCAGCAAATCAGACCAGTAGTTAACAGACTTCTGCAGATTGGAGACACCCAAGGTTACCTTTAGCACAGGATCTGTAGAATTGCAATAATTTAAAGTTACAAATACACTGTAGTTTTAAACTCAGTTGTACGTTCTTGAGAAGGAAAGTAACAAAGCCATAGCAGAAACATGTTCTCTCTCATAAAAGGCCACTGAGACAGACACTTCCCATTCCAATATCCCACATTTCGAACACCAGTAAGAGCAAACACGGACACTTCACCTTGCCTGAGCTCTTCCTTGTCTTCCAAGTAGAATTTGTATCCCCCTGGGGCTTCAGCTTCAAAAATGCCAGCTGTGACTTCCTTGAGGGGCCACCCCATCTTCTTTGCATTGCTCACAGCCTGGCTGGACACCAGTGTCAGGCCCTGGTGAGAACAGAACAGACACACACAATTCACAGGGTGGAATTACAGCTGTCTGAGTCCTGCCTTCCAGCAGTCTGCTCCCGCAATGGCCAGAAACAAACGGGGTTGCTTGTTATAACAGATCGGCCATATGATCTCCTGACAATCAGGTATCTTGCTCCTATAAAATAAGCTCAGTCTTACCGTGCATCCCACATGCATTTGGAATGCACTAACCCACCCTTCTTTCACACCAAAGGGAAAGGAAAAGCAAAAGGCATTTACAATTGTGACTCAGTGCACTGTACAGAAAAGGAAAACCGAGTTCCCAACTGTTCTCCCAGGTGGCTCCACACAGCTGTTCCCTGACACCCCCAAACTGAGGGAAGAACATTAGCTCAGGGGAAACAACAAGAAAACACAATGAGATGTACTCAGAGATGAAACCTGAGATCTTCACTAGTTGTCAGCTAGTAAATAACAAAGAAATAAGTAATAACAAATAAAGGAGTGTTTTCCTACAGCAAGATCCCTCCTAGGTAACCATTCCATGTTGGATCTGGCAGCAAGCACCGGCCATCCCACACACACAGCAGCTAAGAGGTAGAGCTCCAGGATGCGTTTCCTGGATCCTAAGTGAGCAAAAAGCTGCTCTAATTTCTGCTCTTCCAACTTGGAGACAGCTCTACCAAGAATTCTAAGCAAGAAGTGCTTCAGGAACCAAACAGCATAAAAAAGCAACTGGTACAACCTATGTGCCTTTTTAATCATCAAAGTAACACAGCCTGCCACAGAATTCTGTGGCTATGTGTGGTACTTACCAGAAAGTCATTGCCCAGGCGATATTCTCCAACACCATAATTGTAAGTCAATTCTGCAACAAAGTGGTTGTCTTCTGGCCCATAGCCCACCATTGTTTTGCTCCATTTTCCATCATAAGGGCTGGAACATCCATATTTAATTGTTACGAATATTAGAAGTAAACATAAAAAACTTCAAGTATTAGTGTTTCAAGGACAAATTGCATTTCTAGAGGAAACAAATGGCACAGGTAATCCAGTAACCTCCCACCAAATAGTAGCTGATACCAGTGAGGAATTTTCATTGCAACTCGGCAGATGGGCACCCCCCAGCCAGTAGCTCTGACTGTGGTTTGTCATCCATGACCAAGAGTTCTAGCCCTTAACAGTTCACATCTGACAAGCGTAAACTGCTCATTAGCGGGAATTAGGTGACCATTTCCTTATTGCAAAATAGGAAAAGTCCACGCTTGGGCACCAGATTGTAAGATTTCTTTCACTCATGAAGATGAGAGTCTTTGGAGCTACCAGGAGGGATTTTTAACACAAGACCCCAGATAGCCCCATGTCTGCAAAAGCCGATGTAACGGAATGCAATTCCAGGGAAGCTTACAGAACATTTTATAAAGTTTAGTATCAGCCTGTGGGTGTAACACAGCAATACCTGTGTTTCAGTGTAAACATCATACCTGCGCACAGAGGGAAACTGCTGATTCCAAGGGAAGGAGTTAAAAAATACAAACCCAAACTGCCCGGTTTAGCTCCGGCAGACGCTGGCGGGTGTGTTATGAGACGCAACAGCCCGGGGAGCGCGGACACGGCACTCACCCGTTGCAGGTGGCCTTGCAGCCCTCATCGAACTCCTCGTGCCTCAGCACCTGGCGAACGGGATGGGAAAGGGGGGTCAGCACCGGGGAGAGCCGCCCCCTCCCTCCCCGCGGCCCCTACCGGTCTCTTCCGGCCGGCTGCCGGGGGTGACGCCCGCCGGAGGAGCCGCCCGCCCTCCTGCCGGCCCGGGGGAGCCCCGGGCCCTCCGCCCGCCCGGCCCGGCCCCGCCGCTCACGCTCATGCCCAGCAGTTCGCGGTAGAACCGCGCGCTCCGGCCGCGGTCGCCCACTTTGAAGACGAAGTGCAGCGCGCGCCGGGCCGCCATGGCGGAGCGGTGACGTCACGCGGCGCGCCCGTCGCTGCGGCGGTGACGACACAAGATGGCGGCTCTGGGGCGGCTGGGCCGGGCGCTGCTGCGGCCCGGTGGGACGGGGGAGGCGGCGGGGCGGCGCGGGGTGCGGGCGCTGCGGCGGAGCCCCGTGCGGGTGCTGCCGCCGCAGAAGGAGCGGGGTGGGGCGGCCGGGGCGCAGCGGAGCCCCCGGGAGCGCCCTCCCACCCTCCCCCCGCCGCCGCCGCCGCCAGCGGTGGAGTGGAGCCTGGCCGGGCTGGGGCTGCGGTACGAGAAGGCGGGACCTGGCGACAGGAGGCTGGGGTGAGGCGCGGGCAGCACCGCGGCGGGAGGGGGACGGGCCCGGGAGGGTGCGGGGTGGCCCCGCTCTGGAGCTGCCCGGTGTCACATGGGCAGAAGCTGAGGCGAATTCCGACGCTTGGGGGTTCCGGGTAGAGACTGGATACCGCAGCGCCTCCTGCAACCGGACTAAAGATACCGGGGGGACTCAGAAACAACCACGGGATGGTTTGGGTTGGAAGGGACCTTAAAGCTCATTCAGTTCCAGCCCCCCCGGCCCGGGCAGGGCCACCTTCCACTAGCCCAGGTTGCCCAAAGCCCCGTCCAACCTGGCCTTGAGCCCTTCCAGGGAGGGGGCAGCCACAGCTTCTCTGGGCAGCCTGTGCCAGGGCCTCACCCCCCTCACAGGGAAGAATTTCTAATCTAAATCTACCCTCTGTCAGTTTAAAACCATCACCCTTCATCCTATCCCTACACCCCGCTGATCAAGAGTCCCTCCCCACTTTTCCCGCAGCCCCTTTCAGTCCTGGGAGGCCACTCTAAGGTCTCCCTGGAGCCTTCTCTTCTCCAGCTGAACCCCCCCAACTCCCTCAGCCTGTCCTCACTCACTTCCAAGTGAAGTTCTCAGTGGTTGGCAAACATCAGATTGAAGGCATCCTTAGCATCCCACCTATTTTCTCTGATTAATTTCTCCTCAGAAAAGTGGTGACCATTGCCAAGTCAAAGAAGTTCCGGGATCATCACAGGAAGGTTCTGCTGGAGGGTCACAGGCTGATCAAGGATGCGCTGGAGACAGGAGCTGTGCTGCAGACTCTCTTCTTCAGCACCGTGGAGCACCTGAAGGAGCTGCCTGAGGCAGAGCTAAAACGAGCCAACTTAGTTAAGGTGAAATTCCAAGACATTAAGAGCTGGTCTGACCTCGTAACTCCTCAGGGGCTTATAGGTAAGTTGCCTTAGAAACAGTCACAACACTGCTCAAAAGGAAACTTCCTTCATACTTAATAAGTGGATAATAACTCTCTCTTCATAACCTTCCCCTAGACATTGGCAGTGTGTCAAGAGTGCAATAGTTTGAGAGAATTCCCTTTTATTTGGCCTGCTGTGGTAACTGTAAAAGTGGCTCCTAGAGTACACTGAAGGTGATCATGCTCATTTTTAATAGCAGGTTGCTTCAGTTCTGCTGGAAAATAGTTCTCCTTGACAAGTGACAAACTCTTCTCTTAAGCGTTGCTTTTCCCAGTGCTGTCTCCAGCACCTCTTCAGTGAAATGTGGGCCAACTAAATGAGAGACAGCCCTCTCCTTGGGGTGTGTTGGTCAGAAGCCTGTCAGCACTTTGTATCCTCAGGGATCTTTTCCAAGCCTGACCATGCCAAGATGTCTTACCCTGCTGCTCAGCTAACCAACTCCTTGCCCCTGCTCCTCATCTGCGACAATATCCGAGATCCAGGAAACCTTGGGACGATTCTGAGATCTGCAGCAGGAGCAGGCTGTGAGAAAGTGCTGCTCACCAAAGGTAAGAGCCTTTCCCTGGGGAAAACAACATGAGTTGGAGTAGTTTGGGGGTAAGGCAGGAAATAAGAGGTGCTTGGAAATGTTGCCAAGAGCTTGTAAGCAGTGTCTGGCCCAGACACGATTTGCACGTGTCTTACAGGGAGCAGCTGAGGGAACTGGGGGGGTTTAGTCTGGAGAAGAGGAGGCTGAGGGGAGACCTCCTGGCCCTTACAGCTCCCTGAAACGAGGGTGCAGAGAGGGGGGATGAGTCTCTTGAGCCAAGGAACCAGTGCCAGGCCCAGAGGGAATGGCCTCAAGCTGCACCAGGGCAGGGTCAGGCTGGCTCTGAGGAAGGATTTCTGTGCAGAAGGGGCTGTTGGGCGTTGGAATGGGCTGCCCAGGGCAGGGGGGGAGTCCCCGGAATCCCTGGAGGGGTTGAAGAGTCGGGCTGAGCCAGCGCTGAGGGATCTGGGGGAGTTGGGAAGGATCAGGGTGAGGTTCATGGTTGGGCTGGAAGAGCTGCAAGGGCTTTTCCAACCCAGGTGATTATGTGATTCTGCTGCGGCTGCTGAATCCCATCTTTTTGGGAGCCGCTGCAGCATCACTGTTTCCCTCCCGTCCGTCCCAGGCTGTGTGGATCCCTGGGAGCCAAAGGTGCTCCGCGCAGGCATGGGTGCTCACTTCCGCATGCCCATCATTGACAGCCTGGACTGGGAATCTGTTCCCAGCAACCTTCCCGCCGGCATCCGGGTCTGCGTGGCCGACAACAAAGACCCCGGAGCTCAGGCTGAGGTCGCGCCTGCGCTGGGGGGAGCTGACAGGGCCGGCTCAGCTCCCGGCAACCCGAGGGCTCCTGCGGAATCCAAACCCAAGGCTGCTCCTGAGCGTGAGGATGAGGAGGGAGCAGCGAGTGTCTGCGTCCCGGAGCTGGCTGCGCAGCATTACTACGAGAGCTGGCCACGGACTCCAGTGGCGGTGGTGATCGGTGGAGAGACCCAGGGGCTGAGCCCAGATGCGCTTCACCTCGCGGCCAGCACAGGGGGGACGAGACTGCTCATCCCCGTGGTGCCGGGTGTGGACAGCCTGAACGCTGCCGTCGCTGCCGGCATCGTGCTGTTTGAGGGGAAGAGACAGTTGCTGCGGAGGCACAAGCAGGAAGATGAAAGGCAGCAATTCCCTGTAGCGGGCTAAACTGCTGCGGTTTGGGTGCTGAAGAAGCATCTCCTCCCTTTGGCATGCTGTACTGGTAATAAAGGTGCAGCTTGGGCTCTTTGGTTGGCAGTAAATGAGGATGAGACAGCTGTGGCAGTGCTGGAGCTGCGCTGGGATGAGTGGGTGGTGCCTGGCTGAGCCCATGGGTGCTCTGGCTGCACCGTGATCCCCAATCTGGGGAGGCCTCGGCTCCCTCGCTGTGGGGTCAGGGCGCAGCTGCCGCGGCAGCGTTCGGGCCAGGATGCTGCCGCCAGCCTGTGTCCTTCCTCCCACAGCCCTGGGCTGCGTGACCTCCCCACAGAATGGGTCCTGCCTGGGCTCACCCAAACCCCGTGCTGTACGGAGCGGTGGGAGCAGCACACCAACCCTGCTGTGGGCGTCTGTCACCACACAGGTGCCTCAGCAGAGAGGGACTAGCAACGAGAGAGGGGAAGGATGGAGCCACAGCCATCCCTCGGTGGGGAATGGGTGCTGGGCCCTAGGGAACGAGGCCCCAGCACCTTTCCATGTCTCCCCAAGGGCAACAAGTCAGCTTGCAGCAACCCACCCCCGTGGATCCGGGCTGGGCCGCAGCCCTGGTGGCACTGGCGTGTCGACGGACGGCTCCTGGGGTGGCGTCGGCTGCCACCCGGCTTTCTGTGCGCTTAAAAATGCCTCTGCGCTGGCTGAGGCACACAACCAGGGGCTTACTGCCAGCCCCCTCTCTGCTGGCGCTGGTTTCCATTACCACATTGAAACTGGTTCTGTCATTGGCTTGAGAAACACCCAGAGCTGGAGATTCTGCCTCTTGCATGCCCAAGCCCTCGTATCCCAGTGCTGCCTGGGCTGGGTGTGTGCTCTGCTTGGCAGCAGCGCTACCTGGAGCCTGAAATGTCTCCCGCTGAGCAATTCTCCCTCCAGAGCCTATTTCCAGATCCCGTCTCATCAAATTGACCTCAAAAGACCGAGTTTTCAGGCAGAAAATTGCTGCTTTGCTCTGGTTCTCACTGGGCAGCTACAGCAGTGCTGAATTCACAGCCTGAACCACAACATCCAGTGGGGAACATGGGTTCTCCCCCTCTAAAGAAATCTACTGTCGCTATATGACCAAATACCACAGACCCTGGGGTCTTTCAAACCACAAACCTGTCGCAATTTCCCCCAAACCAGCCAGCATCCCTCAAGCACCAGCAGTGGGCGAGCTGGTTGGCAGTGGGCACTGCTCAGCCGTGTCCATGCAGCTCGTCCAGCGAGCTCTTAACCCACCAGCGGAGAACAACTCACTGAAAAGGGTATTTCCTCAGACAGTCTGCAGTAAAGAGGATAGGAGTTAACTGAGGGTTAATTTAGGAGGGGTTGCTTGAAGCCCAGCACCTGGGGGGAGGCACAGCAAGCAGTGGCTCCCAGCATTGCCGTGCTGTTGCCACATCAGGCTCGGCCAGCCCCAGCCCCTGGCCCAGGCACACACGCTCCTGGGCTCAGGGGCCAGTGGGGTGGGCAACGCCGTGGCTCCTCCAGGAGCTCACCAATCCATCACCACCACACACGAGAGCCCCTGAAACGTGCAAAATAAAGCAGGGATTGATCCGGTGCCGGGCTGGCGGCTTTCCCCAGCTCCTGCCGGGGTGGGCTGCTGCAGCACCGATGTAAGGGGGGTGGTAGAGGCCTGATCCTGCCACGGCCGAGCTGAAAGGGAAGCACGGTGGCTCGCCCGGCACCCGCTGTTGAGCCTCACCACACCACCCCGTGACGCCGGCAGAGACCACTGTGGCCGGGCGAGAGCCAGGGGAGACCCTCGGCTGGGGTGGGGTGGGGGGGTGTGCGAGCAGAGCCCGTGGGACAGGTGGGTGCAGCGTGGGGTGGTGAGACCACGCTCCCCCCTCCACGGTGGCTCCGAGCAGCTCACGGCAGTCAGCCAGCCACAACCCCGGCCGAGCCACCGCAGCGCCGGGAGGTACCGACCCCAACCCCACGGGGTCTGGTTCGGGGGCTCCTTCCCCCCTGTGGGCTCCCTCTCCCTGACGGCGGGACGCGGCAGTTGGCAGCTCCAGGGACCAGGTTATTCTAACAGTTTTATTACAAAGTTCCAATCACCATGTACAGTTTTTACAATGTTACTTTGCGGGGGCTGGGCTGTGCTGCTTGGGTTAGGGAGGTGGGGGTTTTTTTGTCAGATTTTTTTTGGTTATTTTTTAAAGAACAGCACCATGAACGTTGGGTTTGGGACACACCTACGCAAAACAGCTCAATCAACTAACATAGAGGGGAAAGGACGAGTCATACCAGAGAGAGGGGCAAGAGGGGATGGGGAGAGCACAGGGGAGAGACAAGAGGTGAGGGCAGCGCGGTGGTGGTCCTCCTCCTGGCTCAGAGCGGGAGGCAGGGAGGGAGGGAACACCCACCCGTGGCAGGCAGGCGACCCCCCAACACGCACAGCCAGCGCTGCCTAAGGCTGTCGGTGCTTGGGGTGGGAGGTGGGAAACCCACCCGGAAGGGTCTCACCCCCAGGAGGAAAAGCTCGGCTGCGCCGTGGTCTTTCAGAGGTTGTCAGCAGTTAAGACTTTGTCTCGGCCTCGTCGGGGCACTGGTACTCAGGTGGGAAAGGAGGATGGGGCGGGGGTGAAGGGGACAGGTTCCTTATTGCTTCCTTAAAGTCATTTAGTCAGCAGGGGTGGTAGGAGGGAAGGGGGAGAAGGAGAAATAAAGAGCCCCGAGAACCCCATCCACTGCCTGATGCATACGTTGGGAAGATCACCATGCAAAAAGATTTGCCTGCTAGCTAGTGCTGTGTATAAAATAATGATACGGTAACAGTTCTGGCCTGGTTATTAGAGAATATATCACCATGAAGCACAAGCGAAGTCTCCAAACGCCAACGACTCCCTGCTGAAAGTGCATCTCGAGGAGTTTGCTCAGGAGAAGGATTCACTGCGTAAAACAAGGCACCACAAGAAGGTTGGATACTGGGTCGGGCGTGAGGACACGCTGGAGAATCCACAAGCGGTGGAAGAGAGACCTAGTTTTAAATAATGTCTGTTGGCGCAGAAGCCCCCTTAGATGGGCTCGGGTTTTAGCTTGTCTGCTAGAAAGTCGCTGACAAAAGCTTCCACAATTTCGGGCGTGATCTCCTCCACATCCATCACGTACTTGGCCCGGGCTGACATGTCCAGGATGGTGAGCAGGGGCGCAGCTTCGGGCAGGTTGGTGTAATCCCGCAGGGAGTCGGTCATGTCGTCCTGGGGGCCAAAACAAGACAGAGAGAGGAGCCATCAGCAGGGCCAGGGCAATCGGGAACAGTTTGCTGCTTCCCCGCCATGGTCTGCAAACACCTCCCGAGCGCTTGGGCCTTGCACCGGCACTGCCGGGCCGCGAGCGCAGCCCCCGCCCTGCTCATGCTTTGTGTCAGAACCAACCCGGGCCGATTCATCCCCGGCTGGGATGGGACCATGCGCTAAACCAACTCGCTCCGCACGGGACACGGCCCCCAGCACCCCCAGGCTCTCCCAGCCACCTCAGAGTTCTGGGGCAGGGGCGGTTTTGGCATCAGCAGCTCGGGAGGTGAATGTGGGGACTCGCCAGCCCTCTGCCAGCACAGCCATGGCCTCGCCGCTCCCCAGGCCAACAAGGCCCGGGCGCATGCCCGGAGCAAACCAGAAAACAGGAATGGGACAACAAATGCCTTGAGCTGACGCCGAGGCCCCACCGGCAGGTCCCCAGGGCCCGCACGGGAGCCATGGGGCTCCCTGGCAGCAGGCTGCTGGCGGGGAGGGAAGAGTTTGTCCCTGCCAAGGCTGTGCAGTGGCAAAGCTGGCGCCGGGGCGATTCACCTCCCGCCCCTGGCCAAGCCCACCATGTGCAGCATCCCAAGGGGGACGGTTCCTCCGAGCCCATTTCCAAGGGCAGTCATAGAAAAGAACCGATCGGGGGAGCAGCTGATGGCAGCACAGCTTCCCCTTCCACTGCAGCCAGAGAGCGAGGCGGGAAGGGGGAGCAGGGCTGTGCCCTCGGGCCAGGGTGCTCAGCCAGCCCCCACCCTTCCCGCTCCCAGCCCAGGTGTTGGGACGCCTCATCCTTTATCTTATCCCTGCAAAGGGACCAAACCCCGTTTTTAATCAATACAAAACCAGCCCAGATGGTGCTGGGAGAGGAACGGGAAGCGCTTGCTCTGGCTATGGCTGGGGGGGGCTGGGGGGGACCCGGGGCCATCAAGGTGACGGATGAAGGGGACGTGCCGGGCACTCCCCACTTTTCGGCCCGGCCGCCGCAGGGATGTCGGGAGCGGGATGAATAGCAGCAATGTTTCAGCTACAGTTGGCGAGCCGGAGGAAAACACTTCACAGGCTCCGGGGGAGGGGGGCAGGTCCTGGACCCTCCTAAAATAGCCTTTCCAACAAGGGGCTTATTCAGGGGCGCGGGGCCGAGCCGGGATGCTCAGAGACCCGTTACAGTGGTGGGAGCAGGGGTGCCTGTCCGGAGGGGGATGGTGGGGCCTCGCTTGGCCAAGGAGGGGGGCCGGGGTGCGGCAGTGGGGACCCTTTTGTGCACAGGGCGGCTCTGGAGGGCCCCGCTGGCGGTGGTGACATAAGTGTGGAGGGACGGAGTGGCAGCTGCCACCCGCCCAGACCCCCAGCAGCACCTCGGGAGGTCTGGGGGCAGGGGACTAGGAGCTTTGTTGACCTTTACACAAAATCTTCCTCATTTGCAAGCCTGCAGCAGGGCAAAGTGCCAGCATGGGGAAAAGGGAGGCCAGAAGCCCCATTTTCTCCAGCAGATCCCTGGCTCTGAGCACTGCAGCCTGCTCATGCCCTAAATACCACTCCAGCCCCCAACAGCATGGCCAGCTCAGGAAACCACCCTCATCTGTGATGAGGTGCCTGACCAAACCCCAGGCAGAGCGGAGCTGGGACGCAGCAGGGCAACCACAGCCCCAGGGCCAGCCTCCTCCTGCCCCGCTCCCGCTCCCACCGTGGGGTTTGTCCAGCATCACCCGCATGGCACCAAAATGGGCCCAGCTCACAGGATCGGGGTGGATTCCCAGTCACCCCTTAGGGACGAGGCTGGAGCAGCTCCTGGGGTGGGAGGGCAGGCAGCACCACCCCAGCGAGGGCAGCACTGCCTGGGCCAGCCTGAAACACAAAGCCCAGCTCCTGGCCACAGCCCAGCCAGCTTTCCTGCCCGCAGAGCCTTGGGGTGTGAGGGGGGAGCGGGCAGCTCCCTCCTGCCCCCCCAGCCCCTCTCTGCCTGTCCCCAGCATCTCCCTTGCCCACTCTCAGGCTTCTCCACCTCTGAGAAAACGCAGGTGGAAGCCTTTCACCACAAATAACATTCAGCAACAAGAGAAAGGGACTGAGCCAGGACTCAGTCTGGTTTTGCTCCATAGTCCCTGGCTAGCTGCAGTAGCTCTGTGCCTCAGTTTACCCCCCTGAAAGGCAGTGACAGTGGTACCCAACCCAGCTCAGTCCTTGTACAGAAACACAGCAGGATGCAGCCCCGTGCTCTCTTCACGCTTACCTCACCCGCCACGAAGAAGAGCAATGGTGCCTCCTCTTCTTTGGCTTTGTACTTGGCAATGATTTTTTCAGCTATGGGCTGAATCAGTTGTTTCGCTGCCTCTGACTCTCCGTCATCCTCTGAATCTGTAGGGCACAGGGGTGGGGAGACAAAACAGAAGAGGCAAGGCAAAAAGGAGGTCAGGATCAAACGGATGCAAACCGGCTGGGCGCAGGCAGCTCTATCCCACAGCACCACCAGGCAGGAAACCGGAGCCGGGATGTGCAGCACGAACTTCAAAGCTGCGCAGCTCCATAGCAATTAGGGAGCAGCTGAAATGTGCTTTTCATGTGAGACAGGGAAACACGTAACAGAGGAGCAGCTCCTGCTCCCCAGACACTTCACCACTCACTCCCCTGGTGCTGCTGCTGAAGCGCAGGGACAAACAGGCGCAAAAAAAGCTGCTCTGCAGTTTGAGAAGCGTCAGCATGTTTTGAAGACCAAACGAATGCGCTGATCTGAGGCTGCCTGCCGCCCCTGCCTGCCACCCACCATCCCTCCGCCTCAGGACGGCTGCTCAGCAGCTTTTCTGCTCACGTCTCTGCAGCAGCAGCACTGTGAAGGCAGCTTTGATTTGACAGAGGTAAAGTAGAAAGAGATGGCAACATCAATCAAACGCCAGCCACCACTGAAGTTCAAATACTGAGCTGGAAAGAGGAGAGACTGCGTCCTTGAACAGCGCTGAGATGAAACAATTTCAATTCGGGGACAACTTTTAGCATTAAAAAAAAAAAAAAAAAGTAAGGAAGCAGAATAGAGGCCCCTGGTCTCCTGGTCGCGTGCAGCTCCCGTGGTCCCTGATGTAACTGCCCAGTATGGCCAGTTCAGCCCCAAGCTGGGACAGGCACTGCCCACACCCGAAGCGCTCTGCCCTTGCTGCGCACTTCCCCGCCCTCTTCTCTGCCTTCTCCAAGCAGAGGAAGGGATGCCAGAGACACTGCACGCTGCATTTTGGGGTCTGTCCTGCGTGAGAGACAGTGATAAATACACAGAGTTTGGGGGGTGTCTGCAGGGATTGATTTTTCTACAAACAACGGCTGCTGGCAGCACTCCAGGCAGCCCTGCACACTCTGGCTGACCCAGCCCTACACTCTCCCGGGGCAGATGTAGAGTGGTTGGGATTTATTCACAACCAGCTCTTGCTCAGCCTGCCTTCTCCTGCAGCTGCCTTCTCCTGGGGGTGCTGCTGCCCGCACAGCACAGGCACTGGTCTGCCAGGGGGGCGTCTCCAGCAGGACACAGGCTGGCCAGGAGCCCCCATCCCCAGCGCTTGCCTTGGTGCAGCACCGGCCTCATCTCCACCGCCAGGAGATTTCCCCGAGGCTGCACGTCTCAGTGCCGAGAGACAACCCCAGCCACTGGCCTGAGAGCGCTCTGCTTGCAGCAAGGTGACAGAAAAACTTCGCTCAGAACAAGATAAAAATAACTCTTTCCAGAGACCTGCAGTGCCGGCCTCAATCAATCACCCTCGGTGTGGCCGGCCGGTCCTCCCCATGTGAGGAGAGTATTTTTGGCTCTGTGCTCACATCCCCTGCGGGGCTCTGCTGAATAAATAATCAGGGTCAAAAGGAAATCTGAAAGGGAAGAAGTGAAAGAGCGAGAGCCATGTTATCAGTGCTGCACGGAAGGGTGTGCGAGGGTGTGCGAGGAAGTGGGACACGAGCCCTGCCCTGGGCCAGGCCCCCCTGACTGATACCAGCACGCTTGGGGAAAGGGGGGTTCTTCTTCAGCAAACCCCCACCACCACTCCACAGAGTACTCAAGGGACAGACATGCTCCCCCTGTGAGTCCATGACCGCTGGGCTCGCTCCCTGAGATGCTGTGTGCCCCCCTCTGCCTCCCCCCTGCCCGGCTGGGGCTCAGCCTGCAGTACGGCTCATCCTGGCCACAGCCCTCACCCGATTTAACGCCCGTGGCTGGCAGGGAGGCAATGAGGAGGGGGCCAGCCGTGCCCTGGGTGAGCACCAGGGCTGTGTCCCTATCAGGGAAGCTGGGGGAGCATCCTGTGTGGGTGAGCCATGCAAGAGGGACACGGACTTTGGGGAGACACCCCACAGGGAGAACACTGAAGTACCAGCAGAGCACGGAAGAGGCTCCTCTGACTGTCACGGCCCCACTCAGCTCAGGGATTCAAGCCCCAAGCTGTGGCTTCCAGCACGGAGCTCTAACCCCATTCAGAGACGCTCCCTCCGCCTCTTCTGGCGCGTCACGTGTGCCCGAGGTCCCTGCTCCGGAGCGGCTTTTCCCGTCTCTACCACCACCACTGGCTGTGACAGTGTATTTCTCATACTCCCCAACACCCTGTCAGCATTCCCCTCCACCGCTGCCACTAAAGCAGCTTTGATAGGACAGCTCCTCTCCGCTGCAACTCGCCGCTCTGACACATCCCTCGGGTGGCTGGGCAGGAGCTGTGGCAGAGCCGTGGCATGGGCAGGCTCCGGCAGAGCCCCGCGAGCCGCAGCAGCCCGCTCCCCTGGTACGGACATGGCTCCGGGTTTGTCCGACCCCTTGCACCCCTCGAGGGGACTCCACAGGGACCTCTCTTTCCCTCCCTTGTGGACATGTGAGGACGTAGCACTGCTCTTGGCGATGGAAACAGGCTGACATCCCTTCCCACAGACACCATTGCCATCAGAGGCAGGTTCTCAGCCCTGTGGCCAGCTCTAGCCAAGCTGGCAGTGGCCCGTCTCCCTTCCCAGGCTCTGCTCTCAGAGCAGCGACGCTCCGTACCCACAAAGAGGACGAGGCAGGGGCCCTCGTTCAGCTGCACGGCGTTGGAGTCTGTCAGCTCCAGCACGGGCTTGGGGTGCCAGGGGAACTCGCGGCATTCGATGTCGTTCAGCACCTCCACCCGCCCCTGCCGCGTGATCACGTCTCCCTTGGAGTCCAGGACGATGAGAGTCGGGATGCCTGTGATGGAAGAAAAACAGGGCGGGGGTCAGACAAAACGTGAACCGGCCAGAGACAGAGCGTGGGGAGAAGGGCCTTTTCCCACCGCCTCCAGCTCTGGCAGGAGCCCAGCAAGCACGCTGCCTCTCCGCAGCTCGTCCACATGCAGGAACTGGGGTCGCTGGATCCTGTTTCCTTCCCAGCAGAGGCTGTAATTCAGCAGCCAGAGCAGGACACTGAGAGACCAGCTGTGGCACTGCCGGCACCCCCCTGCCTGAGCAGAGGCAGGGGTCACTGCGGCCGACGCTCCTGGACGCAAACCCCACCACACCTTGCAAGCTCCCTCCTGCAGCGCTCGGACAGGACAGACGTACCTCCTGCATGCGAGGCAGAGCTTCACTGCCCCGTGGGCACCACCGCCCCGGCCCTGGGAGGCAGCTGCCGCGTGTCCCCTGTTTGCAGGAACACACTCAGACCTTTCTGCAGACAGACCGCAGGCAATGGCAGTCAGGAAGCGGGGTGTGTTCCTTCCCAGAAGGAAGGCCGTATGCTTTAGCAGCCACAAACTCCTCTGTGAACCCCCACACCCCTCCAGCACCCATCACTAACCACCCAGCCATCTCCAGAGCACAGGGACGTGTCTGATCGGTCATGAGCATTATTACCTGGTTCAGACACGGATTCACAGCACCCGACACTGCCAGGGGAGGAAAGGCCCCTGGACCGAGCAGCAGCTGCACGGCACCAACCACGGTGATTTGGTGCTCAGGGGCACGGCTCACCCCTGGGACACCCAATACCCACGGCCTCTGCAAGTGGAGATGGAGGAGGATCATACTGATCATAAGCATTAACACCAGCAGACTCTGCCACGTGGCCAAATTGCACACGGATGAACCCAGCCGCTGTCCTCGCCACGGTCTGACAGTGGCCGTGGTGTGGGTCCTGCCTCCACACTCAGCTGCCAGTTTCCAGATCCTGCAGGACCAAACCGTGGCTACAAGTGATTCTACTGTGGCAGAGCAACCCTGCCCTTGGCCACCCCGGAATACCCTCAAGGATCCCAGCAGACTGCCGCGCGGAGAGGCTGGGATGGACACAGGTCAAGGTCTGTCAGGGAACAGCATGTGCGGAAAAGGAGACTCCCTTGCACGCTGGTGCCAGCTTGTGGATCTCGAGACAAAACCAGCTTAATTTCCTCAGCTGGAGCCTGGAGCTGCTTGTTACCAAGCACAACACACCTCTGCCAGCCCTGGCACAGCACCGAACAGGCACCCACGGGATGGAGGTCCCAGGTTATTTCTTTCTGCAGTTTGGATCCTTGGGAAAGGGAGTAACACATGCATTTTGCTTCATTTGGGGGGGGGAAAACCAAATGAGATAATCTGTTAAATACGTCACTTTATACAAAGAGGGACAGTACAGATCTGCCACAACACATCCTTCCTGAGACTAATGAAGCTGTTCAGGAACATCCAGGTCTACTGGATCACAGCACTGGGCAGGATGGGGCTCGGAGGACATCTGATGAGGTTCTGACCCTTGGGACAAAGCAGCGTTTCATCCCGAGCTACAGGGCTGGAAAGCCCTGTCAAAAAGGAGAAGCCTTTGTAAGAGAGGCGAGCAGACCTGCAGGAAAGGTCGAGCACAGGTCACCCATTCAGATCGGCCCAGGTGACACCAGCTGGTGACCATCCCATCTGATAAAGCACCAACTAGGCTTTCCCACCACAGAAGAGTCACAGGCGAATCAAGAGGAGCTGCTCACGTTGGCGACTTCACCTGGAAAGCACACCATTCCTCTCTCATCAAGGAGACAAAGAAACATCCCACAAGGAAGGAAGAGGGGAGAGTTTGGGATTAGGCCCTGAGAGATGGGTGAAGGGACCAGTGCCAGGCACTGCCATCTGCTTCTCATCACCCAGGTCTCAATCCACTTGCTATTTGGCCTCTCCTCCTTCACCCAGCAACATCCCCCAGACCACAACCAGCAAACCAAAGCAGCTCAAATCCTCCTGCCCTCATCCAAAGGCTCCTTTTAGATCTCATTCACTAGAAATACCCTGCAGAGCCATTCTCTGAGCAGGGGGGACCCAAGGTGCTTGTCCCTGCCGGTCTCCTGGCACCGCACTCCCAACTTTTGTGCAACGGCGGGTTACTCACAAGCCCTCTGAATTCTAGGCATTTCTCTAGGAAATACACAGCATCTGTCTGTCCCACCCCTGCCTGCAGGTCCGGGCGAGCGGCCGCATTCCCCTCATTCCAGCCTGGCCCCGTGCACTGGGGCTGTGAGCACAGAGCTGGTGTAAGAGCAGCAGTGAAGGAACGTGCCCGATGGCTGGGCTTGCAAATCCTAAGGGTATGCCAAGAAAACCATTTTGTATCACAAAAAGGCTTATTCATTACCTGCTGGTATTCAAAATAGCTCTAGGGCAGGGACGGGTTAAACAGACTGGAAGGAATGGGGAAATCTCTGGCCCTCCCCTTCGAGGCACAAAGTACTGCTGAAGCCAGGAGAAGCCCTCGGTGATTGGCATCCCACATGATTCTGATCTTTATCCACTTACAATCCCCAGCCCTGTCCCAAACGCCTGCTTCCCCATCCTCTCCAGACCTGTGTTATACACGAGGGACAGGCTAGAAACGTGGGTTCAGCTGGGTACCCCATCGCGATGCGGCACACGGAGGCTGAGAGCTCAGATAAACTTTGCTGATTTGGGCAATTTAAGGGCCCTTGTTTAGACACAGATCATTGTGCGTGTGATCCCACAGCTATGGGGACCTCAAAGCATTCTACCTGATCTGTGTATGCGGACACACACCCAACAAAGCACCCAGCCCCTAAAACCTCCAACTGCAAGTACAAAACTGAGTCAGAAAACAGTCTTTAAGATACTTCATCCTGGGTTTAGCATGTTTGGGGAATACAAGTAACACATCAGAAAACTTGGGGATGGGTTTTCAGTCTGTTAGGAGGCGCGTGACACGCACTGGGTCAATTCCTGCAGCCCTTCCCCTGCATCAGAGGTTTCTCACCAGTCCCAAAGCTCTGGTTTCCCGTCTGGACCCGTCGGGTGAAGGCTGAGGCTGCCACCACCCATCTGCTCTGGACCCCGAGCAGTGCTGCCTTGTCTCCTCAGTTCCTTCCTGCACATCCCTGGCCAGGTCCCTGGGGTTGGGACACAGCCTGACCAGGCTCACAGTGGCACCCTGCAGGATCAGCCTCATTTTCCCAGGTGAACCCTGTCACTGCTCCCCCGGCAAACACGTCCCCCCCTGCACAGGGCACAGACCGGCAGCACCAACAGAACCATCTTTCACCTTCCTCACAGCCACTAACCCCAGTACTTCCCCCCCCTGCTCCCCCCCTCCACGCTCCCCCCAGCCACTATTTGTTATTTTAGTGCCTTTTGGGGGCTTTGGTAATTGCCATGAGTCATAACACCAGAATTTACTTATCAAGAAGAATCACAGATCAGACGCTCTGCAATGAATATTGTATAAGCTTGGAAGAAAATTAGCATAGACGGGCTCAGTTTGACTTTATGCATTAGAAAATGGATTTGGTTCCCACGGGGCTAGCATTTTATGAAAATGCAGGGGCCAAATGATTTGTTATCGAACATGGCAATATATTTACTTATTTATATATTAAAACCCATATCCGATATGGAAATCTCATCTGCATTGAGTCTGTTGGGTGAGTAATCAAAAGCAACATGAAGCAAACACTCAGAATACATCCACCGCAGGACAGGGGGTGGGTTTTATTGATTTTTTTTTTTCACCTTTTCAGAAGAAAGCTCCAGAAGCTTCGTACAAGAAACCTCCCATAACAGTGACTTCCAGGCTGCTCCCACCAGTCGGGCTGTGAGAGTGACCTGGGGGTGTCTGGGCTAAAGCGTGGGGCAGGGGGAAACAATAGTTTTTTGGCAGTTCCCCCAAGGGACTGCGAATCCCAAAGAGGCAACACAGAGTGCTCAGGGAACATCCAGGAACCCAAGAGGTCTCATAAGATATACAACAACAAGGGGCGATTCCTACCCAAGCTTAGAATTTAACACTGCTCTCCATCCCACTGGAAGGAGAGCTAACATCAGGGGATTCCACCTAAGGCAGGACCACGCAGACTGGGAGCTGCCCACACAACAGAGAATTGTTTCTAAGCAGCCACCACACAGGAGATGACTCTTTCTCAAGATAGTGCTGCACCCAGAAGCAATTTAATCTATAGGTGAGTATGGTACAGCCCACTGGCTGCGCATGGGCTATGAATAGAGGCATTCAAGTAAACCCAAATAAAGGCCAATAACTCAACTTACATTTTACACTGAGTTTTTGAACACTGTAGGGGCCAACACAGGACTAAAACAACAAGAGACTTGACTCTCTTGCTGCTTTCCACTGCTCAGGAACTTAAAGCAGTCAGGGAAGACAAGCTCTTCTGTTGTTTCAGCTCCTGGACTTACAAAAACCAGTGGAAACTCTCAGCCACATGTGTGCTGTGCTCACAACCCAGGGCACCACCAGCATGGTAACCTGGGCACAAAAGAGGCTACGTGCTCTTGCTGGTGCAGAGCTGCAGCCCCAAAGGGGGCTTGGGAGATGTGTCTGGGGGAAGGTAGGTCAGATTACACGGGTCCGGTTTTTCACTCGGGTGGAATCAGCACCAGTGGCGATGAGCTGAGCCCACGACATCCAGCTCTGTTTGCAGAAAGCTTTTTTCTACAGCCTGTGCAGCAGCCTGCTGCGGAAGCCTGACTGCAAACCCCAAAGTCGGCAGGGAGGGTCCCAAGCTGCTGCCTGTGCAACCTGGAGCCCCTGGGAGCAGCAGGAGGGTTCACCCCCAGCCCCTCCCTCACCTCCCAAGTGCCCTGGCCTCTCTGCAACACCCTGCTCCACCCCAGACTGCGGTGGGATAACAGCCCAGCCCAGCCTTGCAAAGCCTGCGTGGCACCTGGGGAGAAGGGAGGTGGGATGGCGATGCCTCCCGCGCAGGGTGTAAATCAGCCTGCCTCCACATTTTGATGTGACTTTGCGGGATTGTAGTTCATCCTTGTGGAGGGAGAGGTTGCCTCTTTACAGGAAAGTCACGATAGATAAGCAGAGGGTTCATGCTCAAACATGCCCAAATCCCAGGGCCGGCACCCCTGGGAGAGCAGCTGAAATGCCAGGGTAACATGGGAGCTTCCCAGCCAGAGGAAGGGGTCAGGGTGCAGGGGAGCAGCACATGTTTACACTGCAGGTCAGTACACAATGAGGAGAGAGACATTCAAGGACCCAGTGCCTGGAGTTAGAGGGAAAGCTGTTGTCCCTGTTTCCCTGGCAACAGCATGCCTGGTGCCCAAGTACACACAGCCAGACACCTTATTTACAGAAAGTCCCAGTGAAACTGGCAGCAGTCCTGCAGCGCTCGGCCGAAACCAGCACTGGAGAGGTCTGTGAGCAGGCCGGAGAAAAGATGGATTAATTTGGAAAGCTCTTGCCTCCTGGGAAGGTAATTAAGCAGCAAAGTGATGGCTATTTAAAGCAGGCAAATAGTTGTTCTTGGTTTAAGGTCAGGGAACAACAGCTGAGCGACAGCACCTGAGCTTACCCCAAAAGGGGTGCTTGGAGAGGACCCCGAAGAGGAATTATTTCTCCTGCTACTCTCTCCAGGTCCCTTTGGCAACTCTCCATCTCCCCTGCAGATTGCATTAACCCTCTGCCAGCCTGTGCCCACCTCACTGATGCCACATCAAGATGGGTTAGGCACAGGCACATTGCAGCAAGACCCTTCAAACACAGGGAGAAACTCTACATACATCCAGAAGACCTCCTGGCGAGCTAGTCACCTTGCACATCCCTGTGCTGCAGTTTATCCCCTGCAGGTACAAGGTGCCAGTCCCCAGGAGGGCTGCTGTGAGCTTTTATCATCTTCATGACTCTTTGAAGCCACCCCGACAGACAAAGTCTCTCCCCTGCCCCTGTGAGAAGCCAGGGCTGCTGGAATTCTGGCACTGGCACGTACAGTAAAAGCAAAGCCATGGTTTACATCAAACATGCACTCTTCTCTAATTCATGTCACTAACATAAACCAGATGCCATCTTCCTCAGGCTCTGCAGAGAACGATGGCCTGCCTTTGAGTTACATAAAACAGCAAGAAAATGAAATTTAAACCTTCAAGAAAAAGCAAAATAAATAAATCAGTAATTAGGCAAAAAACATCCAAGCCAAAAACAGCTTCCAAGTTTCCAGGAAGAATTAGGTTGTTTATGGAAGTCCTGTTTCAACTAACAGCCTGCCTGGCAGGTGGTAGGAATGTGAGTTTGCGGAGAGCAGAAACATGAAGCGGCTCTGCCTGGGGCACTGTGCTTTGCTTTGCTGTTTTCTTGTTTTAGTTAAACAAGAGGAGACATTACAAATATTCAACAAAAGGAGCAGAAAGGAGAGCTGTGCCTCAGCGCAGCCTTTCCTACCTTGTATGCCGTAGAGCCGATTCAGGCGCGACCGTCTGGCCTCGTCGGCGTATGGCACAGCTACCCAGGGCATCTCGCTGAAATACTGCTTGAAGGAGTCCTCTGACCTGCACAAGGAGAACAGGGCATGGGATCCAGAGTACAGCCCCTCCGCCTGACAGCCTCCTTCCTCTTCTCATTAAAAACCTGTCCTGCAAAGCCCTTTATCCCTTCTGCCAAAGGCCACCAGTAAGGGCTGCTGGGAGACGCAACCTGTGGAGAGCCAGACTGAATTTAAAGCCCCCAGTTCCTCAAGAAAGGGTCCACGGTGCATTTTTTCCCCCATTAAAATATTTTTAACTCTCCAGGGCATCTGAATGTCAACCAATGGTGACAGCAGCACCTTGAGCACCCTCCAGACCTGAGACCCACGAGCCACAAAGCGGAATAGAGCTGCTCCATGGACAGAGCCCGCTCTCAGCCCACTGCTGTCCTTGCCAACCCCCAACCTGCTCTACCCCAAATCAAATTTCCTCCTCAAATCAAACCAGCAACGCTCCCAGCTTGGGGGCAGCCAGCTCTGCCTGCACAGGGCGTTTGTTAGCGCTTCCTTACCTGTCTGCACTAACAAAGAGTATCTCAAACTTCTGGCCTGCCTCCTTGATTTTTCGGTAGGACTCCACCAGGACCCTTGTGAGGCTTCGGCACGGTGGACACTGCAAGACACAACACGTGCACAGGGGCATCACCTCCTGCACGGGAGGCCCACAGACGGCAGGCCTGGGTGATCAAGGGACTGAAAGGACAGGCTGAAGTGCCAGGCAGTAGCCCTGAACATGGCCAAGGCTTATGGCCCATAATTTGCCAACAAAACCTCTTTAGTTTTTAAAATCTGACCACTCTTCCTCTTCTGAAAGTCGCTGAGGATGACAGGCCACTGCAATGCTACAGCTTCTTCCAAAACAGGAGCATCTCAACCGCTTCAACACCAGCTGGCCCAAGGTCTTTACTCTCCCACAGAACTCCAAAGCTCGTGGGGGGATCCCCAGAGCACCCCCAGCTCATCCAACTGCTCTGCAAAGCAGCTACTACTCACCCAGTGTGCGGAGAAATAGACCCCAACGTGTGAGCCCTCCAGGGCGCTGCTGTCTAGTGTCTGGCCGTTGTTCCTTAGCAGAGGCCCTGCAACAACTTCACTGAAGGGTTTTGGCCCCCAGGGGAACTCCAGACCTGGAGGAGTGGGGATGGGGGTGGAAAGAAGACAGAACAGCAAGATGTACATGCAGCATTTACAGTTGCCAAAGGTTCCACAAAAAAATAACCTGCCTTCTGCAGAGATATGGGGGAAGTGGGGAAGGCAAGCTCTGCAGTGAAGGCATTTTTTCCCAGTTAGGCTGCACCCTCCCACGAGTCGCAGCACCTTCGGCTTGACAAAGCCTGCTCTCGTTTGTGCGTGATGAGGCACCTTTTCCTTACCAAGACTGTTTGCTTTAACAACAGAGGGCAAAGTGGTACGTGCCCAGGAATGCAGCAAACTATTTGCCTTACACTGATACTAACCATATATTTTTATATATGTAAGTACACTTCTTTATTTATATAACCTTTTATATACATGTAAAAGATGGGGGGTTTATATATATATATATTAAAAACTATATACAAACTAAACTTCCACTAACCCTCTGCACCCCAAAGCAAGCATGTGTGTGTACACAAAAAACACATGCTCTGAATCATCCGCTGCCAGCTCCCACAGAAATCGCTCTGGGTATTCAGCCAGTGAGGAGGAAACATCACAGATGGCTCAGGCCACAACGTGTCCCTGCTGCACAGTTTCTGCCACCTGAATTAAAGACTCAGTCGCTGTGCTCAGTATCTACTGCATAAAGAAATGACGGGTCAGTAATATGTGTGCATGGACAGACTGTAGCAGTGGAATGATGGGTCTGCAGAGTCCATGAGTAAGGGCACACATTTTGCTCATTTTGTTTTTTGCAAATTGGAAGAAGATGGATTTAACATCAACCCTCAGCACAGTAAACCTCAGAAACAGAGAATGGTAGCATTTTACTGTTGCATATGTAAATAGTGGGGAATTTATTACCCTAACAGAGTGTGATAAAGTCAGTGATAAAGTCCCACTCAGTATTTTGGAAGGATTCTGCTCCCAAGGTATGGACAGTCTGGGCCCTCAGTCTGTCTCCCCATGTGCCTCCAGCAGGGAAAAATCCAAACTTAATGTTTCAGTTAGCCTAGCTTTTTCCTCATTAGCACTTCAGACAAAATTCCTAGAGGGGAAATCTTTGTTCTTTTCAACAAGCAAAACCAAAACACAAGATCTGGCAGGAACGACGCAGAAAATTTTATGCTGAAAATAATACAGTGCCTCGATTAGTTAAGTATGACAATAGTTGTTTGTTTCCTTCTTCCCTCCCCCCCGCTCCCCGCCCCACCAAGGCAATTCAGAATGAGCTGAAATGAGAAGGCAGCTGCGTGCCCATGTTTCTGTGGCTCACAGGACTCCAGGTCTTACCTTCTGGGTCATCTCTGATTACCAGGAGGCCATTCCTGCAAACCACCTTCCCGCTGGAGGCATCGATAAATATCAGGGAAGGAATGTTGGAGACTCTGTACTTGTTCCACAGCTTCAGCTGTAAAAGAGATCAGGAGCAGAGAGGTAAACTTGGCAGCGTAAAGAGGAAGATGTTTGAATGTTAGCATCTTTCAGATCAGAAGTCGGAGCTAAGCAAAGAAACAGAGCTGGTGCTTTGGCAACGCGTGTGAAGGCACACGAGGGCATCTCTCCAGAGCTGCTGGGCCAGCCTGGACCTCCAACACCCAGAGAGACCCCCCACCCTCCACACCGTCCCCTCAGTGCCACAGGCAACAACACCATTTGTCTCACATCTGCTGTGGGCTTGCCTGTGAGCGCAGGTAAAGCTTCTTCTCCTGCCGCATCTGCCTCTTTGCAAGTAAAACGGGGATAAGTATCTACTGTACTTTGAGGCCTTAATTTACAAGGCATGGTCAGCACAAATATTTTTAATGCCACTGCTCTGAAGCAATTTGTAACGCTTCCCTGGCTGTTTCCTCCCCTCCCATTTCAGTGTTCATTAAACAAACCAGCAACCCCTGCCAAGACACAGCCACGCTGAAAACAAGGCCAACGCACAGAAAAACGATTCTTCGCCACAGGGGCTTCCCGGGTTTGTACCCAGGAGCTGATTAACAGGTTTGACACCACCCCGCACTGCCAGCCTCACAGCGGTCCCCCCAGCCAGGGGCAGAAGCCGTGCAGGCTGTGATAGCCACGGTTTGAGCGTCCTGGTCAAGACGTTGCTGTCTGCTGGTCGTGACATTTTGCAGTGAGCTCGGCTTCACACCACGCCGGTGACTGAGTGCTCTGGGTGTCACACGGTCCCGGGTTGACGTTTCTCAGCGTATGCTTCTGGCACAGGATAATTTGGAGCTTATCCCACGTACAGAAGCTCACTGGGACGGGGAGGATGGAGATGGTGACAGCTGCTGGCACAGCCCAGCCTGCTGGTGTGGGCTGGCTGCAGCCGGAGGAGCGGGTCGTCCCCCCCAGCAGTCACCACATTTACTTACATTTCTCCAAGCATTTCAACCTGAACAGCCCAGCAGTGAATTATCAAACTCTTAAACAAAAGCCAAACCATAGCAGAGAGCCAGAGGGGAAGGAAATGAATCACCACGTTCCCCTAAGCTCTGCTCTGTAAAGCCCCTCAGGCTCCGGGTGTTTACAGCTCGCTTGGGTTTGGAGAATAAAACCCAGAAACAGGAGAAGGGCGGGAGGGGACCCAGAATCCCACCCCGTCCCAGCAAGGGTTCAAGCACAAGAGCCAGAGAAACCCTCACACAACGTGCTGCTGCTTCCAGCAGCATCTCACACAGAAACTTGACCCAAGTTTTTTCCCAAAGAATGAAGCTACGGCCCTGCAGATCACCGGCCCCGATTTCCGAATAGAGGCGATCCCACTTCCCGAGACGAGAACGATCTGGGGAAGTAGGAAAACGAGGGCAGGAAAGGGATGCAATGTGCAGGCAGAGCAAACCATGTCCCTTGGCTTGCTCATCAGAGATCTAGCTGACAGGAAAGTCACATCTACATTCAAGTTTTAATGGCACTGTATTAAATATTTCTTTCAACACCTTTTCACAAAAGGTACACTTGAATGATTGACATAAGCCAGCCTGCTTGCAGTGGGGTTTTAGCAAAACCCTCTTGGGTCTGATGGAAAGCATTAATACTGATCTAAAAAGACTATTAACCTCCATCTACTAGAACCAAGAGAAAGGCAACGCTTTGTGTCCTGCCCCCCAGCTTCCACTTTCCAATAGACGTATTTCTTGGGACAAGCAGACTCATTCATAATGCCAATTCACAAACCACAGAAGGTAAAATCCACTTCTGTGAAGTTTAAAGGGTGGGGAAAAGCTCTTTATAAGGATCACAAGCATTTAAGAGGGTGTTGCAAACAATGAGGAAATTACAACTAGCAATTGGATCGTTCTCTTTAAATAGCTGCTTACATTACACTTCATTTTGCCAAGCCCTTTGCATAAGGGCAGCACTCCCCTTGGGGCACTACGGCGGGTCGTGGCAGTTTTGCTTGGCTGGGAAAGCAGCAGGGTCTGCACTTCAGAGCCAAGAGGCTGCATCAATTCCTTGTGCTCACAGGACAGGGCTGGGAAACCCCAGATAAGAGGGTAAGACCAAACCCAACCCACTCTTGCTGGAAGCACTGGCTGGCTGGCTCCAGGCAGGCTACGGGGTCCAGCAGACCTGGCAGTTCTTGCTAACAACTAGCCCTGGGTCTTCTCAGGATGTGTTATGCCATCGGGCCTCAAAGGGCCCCAACTGCAGAGACCAGTCTTGGCTGCCCAGACATCTGTGGCACAGGAAATTTGCAATCCAGATACTCTGTCCCCATCACATGGAGGGTTGTCGCTTCTAACTCATCACTGAGTGTCTACAGAATGCCTCAAGCAAGGCATTGAAGCTAGAGGTCTGTGTCAAAAGGGTCAAAAAGCATCAAAAAAGGTCAGCGTGACATCTGCTGCTGTTGGGAGCAGTTTGGTTTCTCCCGTTCACTGGAAAAGCTGATGGGGAATGAGAAACGCATACACTGCAGGACGAGTGCCAGAATCTACCACCGCTCCCACCGCCCTGGCCCTCTCCAGCCAGACTGGGCTTTCCAAAGCCTATCGGGCACTTCTGAAGGAAGCCTGATGGCTCCTTCTGCTGCAGGTCTGACCTGAAAGAGCAGAACCTCGATAGGAAATGGGCTGGTTCATTTTAGCTGGGCTTTTTGGGTAAGATAGCTCCCTGTGAGATTCTCACCCCACACCACGATGTTGCAGCTGAACTGCAGCTTCCAAAGACACCCAACCTCCACCTAAAGCCTCTAAACACCAGGATGACTTCACCTGTCTTGTGGCAAACTATTGTACCCGTTACTTTTTCTCAAGGTAAAATATCAAGGGTTTGCTCACACACAGGTTCTGGAAAGGAGACCAGTTCCTCCCCGGTCCTGCCCGGTGTACAGCCCCTGGTTGTGGTCCACGCAGGAAGAGGAGGCCAGAAGAAAAAAGCTGACAAGTACCTGCACAACCACGCACCTCGCAAGGGATCCTGTGTCAGGCTGGGCGTGGGATGTGGAAAGCAAATTACGACTTGCTCTGAAACCGCAGCACGATGGGATGATAGCTCCGGCAGCAGGGCAGAGTGCTGCCTCAGCAACTTTTAAAAGCTGTTTTTCCTGCCGTGAAGAGGATGACATAGAAATAACATACTCCACACTCTGAGGATTTGATCAACCATTTAAAGAGGGGATCTCTGCTCCACTTCCCAACAGCTGTTGCAAATCTGTGGGATCAAGCCAAAGCTAACACAGATGTTGAAATAAACTACGGACTATTCAGCCTGAAAGCAGCTGATCCTCTCAGAGCACCCTTCGCTCCTGGATCAGGCTGCACGCTTGCTAAACTCAATACTCACTCCAGGATGCCCACTAGAGAAGGAGCAAGGGAATATACCCCCTCGCAAGATGCTGTACAGCCTGATCAGCTTTACAAAAACCTCTCTGGCTCCTGTGCCAGTGGTTAAGTGCAGCAGTCCAGTGGAAAAAACAGAGTCACTGAATTCCTCCAGTAACCTTATCCCTACACAAAGCACCACCACGCTGTTCTGGAGGACCTGGAAACCGCAGCCCTAGGCTCCCTCTGCGACTCCATCCACCGCTGGCCACAAGAGGCTTTAAAACGATCACTTATGATTTGAGGTCTGAGGTGATCCCAAGACGTCAGGCCAGGCAGCAGCACTCAGCATCGGTCGCAAAGCTGCTCTCTGTGCTGGCGGCTGGCTCAGTTATCTCCCCCACCCTGCTGACTGGGAAATGCCCGTCCGAGACGCACACTGGAGAGAAGTCTGCAGCCAGCCGCAGTCATTTTTCCAGATCAAGGTGTCAGACAATAGGTCTCCCCAGCAGCCCACAGCTGTTTCTGCACAGGGCTGGCACCCAGCCGGGGAAGATGAAATCCCCTCCTGCTCTGTGCATACTGTGGGGAAGGGATCCCCCACTTCAAGCAGCTGCCAGGCGCTATTTTTGGTTGTGCTGATTGATTTAGCAGCCCTGCTTGCCTTCACTTACTATCATAAATCCTGAGCTGCAGTGGTTAATGCTGGCGAAGATAAAGCACAACTGCTTGCAGTGAAAGGAGCCCTGGCGGGTGGGAAAGCGGCCCTCCCGCCCTCGCTGGGGGCTGCATTTCTCCACTGTTGTGTGAACCTGGACCGTAAAAGCTCTCACGCCTCCATCTTCCATGGGATATGGAGCTGCCAGGAGACACAGAGGTTTCGGAGCCACCTGCCTGTGCCAGCAGCAGGGCAGACGCTGCCTCTGCTCACCTTGCAACCCACATGTCCGCCCTGACCAGAGACAGTCAGAGTGAGCTGGTTTAAAAGCTCAAAAGCAAATCCCTCAGCAATACGAACATGTCCCCAACGCAGACGGCTGCTGCTTTCTGCTAAACGAAATGCAAAGCCACTTCTAAAAATTCACTCTTGGAGGCAACACCCTCAGGGTCTGGGCAATTCCTCCGGTGAGAGGTTGGCAAGACCCCGCTTTTCCAACTGCCCCCTGAGTGCTCACACAACAGCGCAGCAGGGCTTCCAGTACAGGAACCAGCTCGGCTCTTGCCAGTCTCTTGTTCCCGAGCCATAGGCTGAAACACACAGTCGAAGGAGCTCAGGAGTAGTGCTCAGGTGGAAAATCACCCTTGGTGAAGGGCTGCAGGGACCGGCAGAGCCCATTTCCCAGCTCTGCCTCCAGCTGTGCCACACAGACGGGCTCCAGGCTGGCCAGCCAGCCACAGCCATCCCCACCACTCCCCTGCCACGGTCTGGCTCTGTGCAGGACCTCTCTGTCCCCACTCGCAATGTTAAATTGCAGCTTTTACATTGTCCCTCAAAGGGTTTACAAGCACCAGGGGCCACCCAGGCTCTGCAGGCAGCAGGCATGGGGTTGCAGAACAACAGACTGCTCCCTCACCCTGTTGATTTAAATCCAGTTCACGCCTGTCCCTGTGATTCAAGCTCAGCTCGGGTGAAGGCTCCTCTTCCAGCCTTCCCTCGCTGCTCCTGTCCCTCTGTGTTTAAGGGAACCCTCGTAGCAGAAGGGAGATGCAGTGTGGGAACGACACGCAGCCAAATAGCAGGGGGAGGTGTCGAGGGCAGATGGTGCACGCCAAGGTCTGACCTTGTGACACAGAGGAGACCGAGTGAGGCTTGGGGTAAATCAATGTGTATTGTGCTGTTGTTCCTCTCCGAAAGCAAATCAAAATCTAATTACAAAATACAATGGTGAGAGAGATGTCTGTGCCGAGAACATTAATGAGCTGAGGAGGGAGGATTTGGAATTGCAGTGAACAAGATGGATGTGAACGGCTGAGACCGACAGTGCTGGGCACCGGGGCTACTGGTGCACAGGGACTGGTGGGCAGCCAGGCTACCACGTTATTGTTCCTCTCCATCCCCACACTGTCCGCGATGGGAGAAAGCCCAGTTAAAAGGAACCTTAGGACCAGCTTCCCCCAGCACTCAGCCCAGCAGCGCCTGCTGTGGATGCTCCCCTGACAGTCATGTTCCAACAATATGACACATTGTGAGCAAAAAATTAAAAAATAAACCTGAAAGTCCTGCTTGTCACTTCCATCCTGTCCTTGCTGCAGCTCTGTGGTGGGAGAGTGGCCCAGCCTGGTCCAGCTTGCGGCTGCCCGTGTCGTTCCACAGCTAGTGGGGAGGCAGGGGAGACCCTGGCAGGAGCCAGCCTGCAAGCCCAGGCTTTTGTTTTTCCCGACTGTGAAACACAATGGCAAAAGCTTTGGAGCCAAAGTGGGAGGAAATCCTCTCCGTGGGGTTTTCTGGCAAGGTGGCCGCCAGCAAAGGGCTACTCTTTGTTCCCCTGAGGAGCTCCAGAGCCAAAGCCCCGGGGTGAGGGACCTGGGCCAGTCCAAGCTTGTGTCCCGCACCCCTCACTTCCTCCTGTTTTCGTCCTCTAACCCCCTGCTCACCCAGTGCTGGCAGCGCTGCTCTTTGCAGTCTCCCGGGCTCAGCTGTCCAACCGACTGTGAGCTGAGCATTTAATTTGAGGGCAAAGCAGCATATGGCTGGCGCACGCCCGGCTCGGAGCACAAGCTGCATCCTTCTCCTCCTGACGTACATGCAGGCTGACAGCCTGGATCCTCCGCAGCCCACATCTGATAGGAAAACATTTAATTTGAGCAGCACTGAAGAGTGGTTAACATGATCTATGGAGAGCAAAGCCCCAGGGCCCGGAGCAGATACAGAGGTGGCCTGGTTGTTTTACATGTGCAAGTTTCAAAGAAGCGCTGGGCTGGCAGCTTGGTTTGATCCCAGGATCAGGACAAAGTATCATTTGTCTAAGCATACAGATAACAACGTAGGCAGCAAATCATGCAGGGAGGATGCTACGAGACAGGCTGGTCTATCAACACTACAAGGATGTCTTTCATAAACCTCTTTTTTTCCAGACATTCCTCAAATTTTACTCAACAGCCCAAATACGATGCAGAATTTAAGGATGCAGCATCCTACCCAGGACTAGGAAATACACCTCTGCGCATTTCCAAGAAATGTTTTTACCTCCATGTGCACGCCTTGCTTCACTTCTTAAAAGGAGGCTTGCACGTGAGCACCTCAAGATATTTCATTAACGATTTTCTCCCTGCAGTTTTGCTTTGAGGCAAGCAGTCTCCCTTCACCTCCAGGAGAATGGGGGCACAGAGCTTGTACACAGACGAGTGCAGAACCCAGGGGATCTGATAGCACCTTGAACCCACCTTCTGTTACCTGTTTTCATCAGAGTTTTTTCACTTTCCTGGTAGGTAAGTATGACAGCAAGACAAACACATAAAAAGCACTGAGGACAGAGAGAGTTAAAGTGTTTGTGGGAAAAATTTAAGACACATGTATCATACATGGCCCCTATAAATTATGCTCCCAAATGACTAGCACTGAGTAAGAAACAGCTATGTAAACACAAAGGTAATAAGAAAAAATAATAATTTTTCTCTCTCTATAGGGAAGGGATATTTTTCCATCTGTTTATAGGAAAGGCGAGGGGTGGAGTGGCAGTCTGGGATATTGACTCGGAGTTCAGGGTCTCTCTTGGTCCCAAGTCTCATCCGTCATTGGAAGCGGGACAGCTGCCAGCAGCGCCGCACGTCACAGCCTGGGTTTCCTACCCACTGCCTTTGCTTTTGCTGCTACGGAGCACTGGTGGTAATCTCCAGGTCAAACGCCTTGCAATCCCGGATCATTAAGAAACAAACACTTCTGAAAAGCCCTGAGTTTAGAGTGAGTTCCCACCAAACACAAAAGCCTTTTAAATCTGCAGGGAAATCGGGGTGGGTTTTTTGTTTTTCGGTGTTTTTTTAATGCATACAATGAGGTGTTAGTGTGGTTTCTGTTTTGTTTTCAGCAGTTAATCCGAAAGGGAACTGTACACAATCAGACCAACAAAATGCTGGAAAACAATAGAATGTTTGTTAGCACTGTAACGCACCCAGGGGAGCGAGGGCTGCAGGATGCTGCAGTGCCGGGAGCCCAGCGAGCCGTGACCTCCCCAGGACACACCAGCACTGGGGCATCCCCCTGACCAGCAACATGGGAGACCCTTTTAAAACTACCGAGACATCTGCAAACACCCTCTTGTGCCCACTGCTGCTGAGGCACCCACTAGATTGGCACACAGCATCTTTTGAAATTAAATAGCTCATCCATAGCATCACTGCTGATGCCTTCACCACAAAAACCTCCACTCAACACAGCACTTGCATCGCTGCAAATGCTCAGACTATTTCAAAACAACCACTTTCCTCCAGTTGCTCCAGCTGATTTCAGGAGAGGGTGAACTGGTTGGCCTGGCCCTCCCTACAGCCGCATCCACCTCGGTGTCTCTGAGCTGTCGGCGCTGAATCGCCGTCTGGCAGCGCTCCTGGTCTGCAACCCAAAGAGGATTTTCATGCAAAGGTTACAGAGCTGCAGCGCTGGAAAGGCCATAACCACAGCCCCAGCTCGCAGCCCACGCTACTGGGGCAGCTCCGGGCTTCGTACGCAAGACAGGCGACAGGCTCTGCTTGCTGCTTGGGAGGGCAGCACAGCTTGAGGGGTTCACTCCATAAACGCACACAGGCCAAAATACAGCGGGAGCTAACCAGACCCAGGCGCTCTCAAGCTCCAGCTGGAACGAGCCATCCCCACCAGCAACAGCTCAGAGTTATCCTGCTCCTCCTCGGCTCCTGGGGTCACAGGGGGTCCACAGCCTGTGCTGACCCAGCAGAGCCGCGGCCCTCACAGGAGATTTCTCCTCTGGAGCCATTGAAGTCTATCCTGTGCAAACATCCCACTGTCGAAACTGCTCTGGGCTAAACAAACTGACGATGACACGTCTCGGGGCCTCCGTGCCTTCCTGACAGACTTCACAAGGATGGCTGAGCCCCAGAGCCGCAGTGGCCTGAGCCAGCGCTGGGTGCCCTGCGGGGAAGACCATCAGACCAACTCGTGACACAGGCAGGACAGATGGAACGGGTCAGGCTGCCTGGAAAATTCTCTCCTGTCAAACATTTCTCCTCTTCCTCCTGCTCCCCAAATCAAAACTCAGCTCCTCCGCAGAGAGGCTGCAGAGGCTGGAAACATAAACCTGCCCGACGTTGAGCCACTGCCCTCTGAACGGGAAACCCCCACTGTGAGTCCCATGTTTGCAATCAATCACCTGCACACACTAAAAACCAGAGCAGAACCAAGCTGAGCACAGCTCAGATGCACTCACATCTCAACCCAGCACAAGCCCGTGCGTGGGAATTTGAGGAGCCATCTCCACACCCAGCTGCTCTTTGCAGAGGGGTTTTCCATCGAGCTGTGCTCCAGCATGGCTGGAGGCATCACTTGTGAGGAGAGGGCGAAGGGCAGGGAAATCAGGAGGGGAAGGAGAAGAGACAGGGTACAGGCTGGGCACAGAGGCAGACGAGGGATCGCCAGGGCCTGGTGAGCCCGGAGGGGGCCAGGCAGACAGGGCTGAGGGGACACGGGGTCTACGACACACACACACAGCGTGTTGGGTGCAGGGCAAGCGAGGGAACCTGATCCATCCCCCGAGACGCAGCACAGAGACACAAGAGGCCCCAGCTCCAGAGCCATCAACCAGCAAGGAATGAGACAGCAGGCTGGGGTTCCCACCTCTTTATTTTCAGGCTTGAGCAGCGTGTCTTGCAACTGCCAAGCCAATTAAAAAGACGAACAGGGATGGCGATAAATCAGCATCAAGGTCAAAAAGCTCCAACTACACCCCGACTTGACTGATGGAAGTCACAACATATACAGTTTCTCAAAGGGGCAAGAGCCTGTGAGTCAGCACACGGATGAAATACAGCACCGGGAAGGCAGGACCGACCCCTGGTGCACGCAAGCCTCGGGCATGGCCTCCCTCCTGCTGCCTGAGCACGGCACGACGGCAGCCACAGTGAAACGAGGGGCTGCTGCCAGGAACCAATGACAAAGCAAATCCCACGGGGGCATTCAAAATGTCAGATAAGATGCAGCGTATTAATTCCCTCCACTGACAGCCAGCCCCAGCTGGAGGGGGAGGCTTGGAAATCACAGGCTTCAGCGAGGTGAGGATGCCCAGCACCTTGCTCTGCCACAGGGGCTTCCAGACAACAGCAAACCAGGAGGTGGCACAGAGGGCTGGATGGCAGGAGTGCTACCTCAGTCTTTTGGGTGGGAATAAGGGAGATTCTATGCAAAAGGAAGAGCCGATGGTGTGTTCTTTTATAAAACACTGAAGACTGCTGTGCGCTGGCAAGCGACCTTCCTCAGATGTGGCTGTATTTCAGCTGTTACTATATTCAGAGTTTGTAAAATGCTCTGGGATGATAAAAATTACTCCAGAAAGAGTTATTAAAACTGTTTCCAGGCAATCGATCTATGGAGACAGAGAAAGTCTGGTCTTTTTACAAGAATTTCAACTGACCAAAGGTAAGGAGGAAGTTTTGCTTCCTCGGCTCTTCAGCAATAAAAAGAGGCTAAATCAGAGGTTTATTCAATTGTGCAACACATGTAACAAACATCAGTCGCTTCCTCAGAGGCGAGCCAGACCTGAAGCAGGCAGAAAATACCCCTCGAGTCATCTGGAGTTGAATGCTTTTCTGCTTTAGACAAGATCTGCGTTTGTTTGTTTGCGTTCTTGTTTTATCCTGTTGCTTACTGTGACTAATGACCATCCAGAAGATCATCCCAGGCTAACAAAACGCACGCTGCAGGAACAGAGATTTTATCCAGGAAAAGAGCACAGAGCGTGGGAGCACGCCCGGCCTTCCCACCCCCACTCCAGCCTCAATGCTAGGAAGCAACATGTTTGGAGTTGGACGAGCCACGGGAAACGCCAAGCACATCCTCCACTTGCATCCAAGCAGCTTTTTCCAAGGATCTGCCACAAAGTTTCAGGCTCAGTCACCCCTTCCCCACCCCTGGGTCAGAACTGACTGAATGCAGCCACCAAGTCAAACTCCAACATATTCATCTCATTTGGCAGCCCTGCGGTTCGGCTTCGAGCTCCAAGCTTTTTCCTCCCCTCTCCCTCCTCCTTGTTCAATTATCTTGCTTCATCTTTATTCCGTTTCCAGGAACACTTAGCAACAGGCTCTTGCAATCAGCCACCGGCAGGCAAGGATCTGAGGAGGAGACTCTGCAGTTACCATGACCTTTTACTACACTCATGCAAATTTTAAAGAAAGTATGTGAACAATTTGCCTTTTAAGTATCCTACGGTTACATTCTCCAGGAGTTAATTCTCATTCTATCCTTAGAGACATCAGAAACACCAGATTTTATGATTTTACACTAATGAGAATAAAATCTGCAGCTTAATTCCAGTTTGCTTCACGGAACTTTTTTCTGTATTTTTTTCACGCAGTGTGCAGACCCCCGACAGGCAAAAATTAACCTGCAACATTTACCCTTGGCCAAAACTGCAGGTCTGCTTGGACACCACATGCTCATGCCCCCGACAGCCAAGCGTGGGCTTTGGTGTCTGTCCCAGCAGCCGGCCAAACTCTTCCCCGAGATGGACAAGATGTTGTTCCCTTCCTTCTCTTAGCGAGCGGCTTTTACAGATCGCCATCAGAAAGTCTCATCCCAGGCCAGCTGAAGGGTATGCCAGGAGCCAAGCGTAGCCATAGCATCCCAAGGAAAACAGCAGTTGTGATCTTGGTAACTAAAGCTCATCAGCCAAGGCAGCAAATAAGAAAGTGGCGCAGCAGTGAAGGACTCTCATTCCCCTGGGACGCATGGTGGTGACACAGGGAGAGCTCCTGCCAAACCCAGGGAATTCAGCAACATCAGGCTCTCCCAGGGCCTCTCCACCTCTGAAACAACACACCGACCACCGCGAGGCTCTGAAACAGGCAGCATTGATGTCCCTATAGATGGAAATGGATAAATAACAAGCCTGGCTTTGGGAAACCACAGCGGCAAACTCACAGCAGCCGTTTTCGCAGCCGCCTCAATGGGTGCTGGCAGCTAACATGCCGACCAGGCACTGAGTGCCCTTGCATTTTCATCAGATTTTAAACCAAACCCATAAAGCTTTCCAGCACTTTCCCTGTTGCTCAGTAATTTTCCCACATACACACACAACGTTGGAGATGCCCAGAAAGCGCACCCCTGGACAGCCTGTGCAGCTTGTGGGGCACAGGGGCGTTACTCCTTGAAATGAATGCTTTGTGTTTGGAATCAAAAAATCCTGTATTTCTTGCAGTGACTAGAAGCTGGGAGGAGGGAATGGGTGAATATTAAGACACCAAGGCAGGCAGCTCACTCCCCTCTGCTTTCTGAGCGGTGTTCATAAATACGGAAATAATTTGCAGTGCCATACTCTGGGGAAAAAACAAACAAACAAACAAACAAAAAAACCCCTTACAGATCCTTGATACTTCAGATGATCTTAAAAAGTGTAATTACTTTTTTTTAAAAAAAACCAAAAGTCTGAATAAGCATGTCATTGATCCAATTGATGGGAACAGCATCTGGAACATCAATCTCTGCCCGAGACTGCAGGAGAGCTCAAAGCAGCCAAGGTTGCCCTTGAACCAGATGCCACCCGCTTTTACAGAAACGCCTGTGGATCTGTGTGAAAATGATTAAGCAAAACTGGTCCCTTTTTTCAGCTTTATAACTCAAATCTGTTTTCTCTTAGAGGGCAGATGCTCATTACATACCCCGCAGCACATCAAAGGGCAGGAAAGGCAGGAAGGGCCAGTGCCCCACGTCCTGCCTGCACCCCCTGGCTCCTCCCCACCCCGAAGCTTTTGGCTCAGGTTAAATTGCTGAGAGAATAAAAAGGCCTCCTCAAGCTTTGGTCCCCTCTCAGCGACACTGAGGATGCCATCCAGGGCTATTTGAGCAGCAGCAGCAAGTGGCAGTGATGTGTTTCTGTAGGGAATTCTCTTGGTCCTTCAGAAACCTCCAGCTACCGCAGCACCCCAGGGAGCCCCGTTTGTGGGGTGCAAAGCTAGAACACGCAGGCCTGGCAATCCCCACATGCACCCAGGTCCAGCCAGCATCTTCCTCAGACGCTTGTTAACAAAATGAGAACATTAAGAGAGCGCTGTGCGAGGCCAGGGGTGCCAGGAGCCTCTCCATCATCCAGGAAAGTCTGACGGAGGAGCAGGAGAGGGAGGACTTGCTTGGGCAGGGCTGCTCCGGGGCAGGGACAGGAGCTGCTGCAGGCAGAGCAGAGCTGGCCCAGCTCCTGATCTGCCCCAGCACAGCAGCTTCACGTCTGCCATGTCAAGTGAGTCCTAACTACACTGTGCGTGGGTGCCAAACAGCAACACCTTCCACCCTGCCTCAAACAGGGTTTTTTTCTCATGAACAGGGCAAAATATCAGGGCTCCGACACAACCACTTCCCCTCTCCAAGGCTCTCGCATCTTCAATCCCGCAGGGACTTTTGGTGATGAACTGACTCCACTTCTACAAACAGGATTCACTCAACACCTGAAGTGTGATGAGGCTGTACTACACTCCTCACCGCAGTGCCTTTGCTCCCACAGGTCAGCCCCAAAATCCCACGTCCCAGCAGGACACCCCTCCTGTGCCCTCCCAAAACAGGATTTAATATCATCAAAGTTTCCTTGAAACTCTTCCCTGCAGGTCTGAATCTGGGATGCAGATAATATACAGTCCTGTTTGTGAAAAACTGCACAAAGATGACAAACAAAGGCCCTGAAATCCCAGAGGCTGAACCCAAATACCATGCTGCCTCTTACCTATAGCCTCCTTCATCCTTTCTTGACTGTTAAACTCTATGGGATGATGCCTGGATCTGTAATGCTTGGTTTTGCAGATCTGTGCCAGCTACAGCAAACACCCAGCAGCTTGGGCAGGCTTAGCAGGATGTGACCTAAGGGGCACCAAACCCTCTGCATTTAATGCCACACTTGATGCAAACCCCTGTTCTCAGAGGTGAAAGGAGAGTGACCGAAGAGAGGCCTCACCCCCAGAGCCCTTCTCATTTATGCTAGTTCAAAGAGCTCAGAAACTCACGGCAATCACCCACCAGTTCAGATAAGGGAAGCAGGAAGCATGAAGCCAGCTTCATCCAAGACGCAGGAGAAGGGGGGACACAGCCAGGCTCTTACTTAACAGCCCACTGCCTCATTCATCTTAATCTTTGACCACCAAGAGATGAAAACAATTTATCCTCATTCCCTGCTCTTACTGAGAAGTCATAAAAAAATAAAAGTAAAACCAAAACAAAGATCAATGTTATACCCCTTCTTAGACAATCTCCGCCTGACCTGGACTTTCTCAGCATCCCTTTTATCTAGTGGAGTGTTTTGGCTAAAGCTCTGCAGAGGAAAGCCATGTGAGCAAGCCAGTTAAAAACCTGGTACTTTCATGTTTACACAGCCAGCTAAGCAGCATACTACAAAGCCTTTTATTCCCGGTCTCTGCTGACAAGCTAGCACTGAGAAATTACGGAAATCACCCATGAATTAGGATGCACAGGGGAAAAAAAAAAAAACAAAACACAATTCCCTAGGTGGGAAATAAGGACTCGAGGAAAAGTCTGTAGAAAAATCATCCAAGATTAGAGGGCAGTTTGTTTGTACTAAAAGGGGAGAGTAAAACCACTTGAAGGTGCAGACAGCCTCCCTCCCCACAGTTTCCAATTCACCAGATCCAGAGGTGAAGACAGAGATACCCCAACAGTATCTCTTCTCCCAAATGCCCCTAATTTCAGAAAAAGCCATCCGAAAGGAACCCCTGTGTGTTGGCGAGCAGCACAAGTGGCTACAAGCATGAGCAGAGACGTGCTTCTCGGTCACAGAGGTGAACACAGACACTGAGCAACGAGTTGATGTTGACAGGGCACTCCAAAGAACAGCCCAAGTTCCCCCGTCACAGCAGGCTTCCTGCACTGCGTCGTGTTGGTTTACACACTGTGCGTGCAAGAGCCAGGAAAAATCCATCTTCTGTGTCATAACAAACCCTAAGGTAAACAAAAAGGCAAGGCCATGCATATTATACAATTAAACAGGCACGTAAAGGAGAAAACAAGCGCTGGACGTCCGCTTGCTCCTGCTTTTCGCTGTTTCTCAGTGAGCACACACGGAAACGGGCTGCAGTAAGCCCTGCACAAAGGGGATGTGGGAAGCGAGGTGTGCTCCCCCCTCCAGGAACAAACCTGCTCCTCCTGAATAAAAAGCAGAAGAGTTTTGTAAGAGAAACCAGCATTTCACAGTCTTTGTGTTGCTCTCCTCCACTGCAGAGCAGACAAAGAGCTCGCCTTGGCCCCCGTGCAGACACACACCCCAGGGGCTGCTTGGGGCTGGGCAGCTGGATTAAACACCTCAACCCAGGAAATTCCCAAGCCCAGAGAAACCAAACCAGAGCCAGGTGGTCTGTAAATCTGCACCCCTACACAAAAACTTTTCTTGTCCTTAATTCATGAAGTTCATGGCATTTGCTCTGGGTGTTACAAACTACACACGTGGTTTTGCAAGGTGGTGGGCAGACAAAGGGGTGTCTGAGGGTCCAGGTGCTTGGTCCTTGGTGGTACTGCTCGCCAGGATGAAACCAAGGGAAGAGGTCCACCTGCACCTGCACCCGCACCCTTCTACAGCACCCTAATAGAAAATACAGCTGGACTGGGTCTTCTAATGGTTGGGGACCTCTTCTCTCCACCGGGCAGAGTTGGAGGCTGAAAGGTTAAACTCTGTGCACACATACAAAGCGCTTTGGATTACTGACAATTTCAAAAGAGAAGAAAAGCCCTTCTCGGGTAAATTCTTGCTGCCCAGTTTGCTGAAGGGCATCAGGACAGCCTGAGCCAGCAGCTCTGCAGAAGGCTTCCAGGCTGCATCTGATACACTGGCACCCAGCCCGCTCCTCTGCTCCCGAGCCAACAGGGACACCCGGGTACGTGGGACCTGAGTTTGTAAAGACCATTACAACGCAGGAGGGAAAGACTTACTTAGCAACTTCTGCAGAAAGACGCTTCTACAGATAGTACAAAATAATTAATACTTTCCAAGTCTGCACTTGTTTACAAAAGGAGAGATTTAAAGCTCCAAACCCAGCCCACTTAAAAAAAAGCCAAAACAAAACCATGAGTCCCAGATCCCAGATTCTGTTCTGAATCTCAGGGAATCAGCAGGTGGCAGATTGTTAAAACCTTAACAACATTATCTCAGATCTGCAAGCTGAAGTATCTCGCCCCATTCCCCCCTCCCCCCCTACAGGAGGGCCGCAGGGAAGATTTAGCATGTGCAGCACTGGGTTGTTGTGGTTACCTTTTAGTCGACTGAAAAGAATATTACAACATATTCCCCAAGGGAGTCCATAAATAGCAGAGGATTTTGGTTTAATCCCCTATCTATTCCTATCTGGATAACATGGCATTTGGGCAAGCACTGCCAAAACACAGATTTATGGCAAAGCTGAGAGTTTGCATGGCCAACATATGCCTTCCAACCTCCAGATTCCAAGGAATAAATAAAAGCCTCTTCTAGGATACAGACAGCTCTCCAGGTACAGAAGCTTCATGGAGATACAAACCTGTTTTCAGGATTTCTGCCTCCCTCTCCCACCCGAGGTGAAAGGCATGTATACACAGACCTTCCTCAACACTAAAATCAACCGCTTTCATGGGGTGTTCCTGCTGGTACCACCACTGTATTCTGCTCGCTTTTCATTCCTTTACTAATACTTTATATTATTTATCAGCTATTACCTATCAGAGCAGCTTCAAACGTCTTTGCTGACAATGACCAAAATAAAAGGGAAAGAACTATAGAAACTGTTGACCAAAGGGAAAAGGACTATAAAAAGTACAGCTGACGAGAGCTACAGTCGTCACTACTGCACTGGAGACACCAGGGAGTCATCTGTTCTTAAAAGCTCCTCAGAGAACAACAGTGTATTAAAAAAAACCCAAAGCCAAATAGCAGCAGACAATTTAGTGCTGCTGAATCTAGTTTTCGTAATAGAAATGCTGAGAAGTACCCGAACAACAGAGTCACTGTGACACACGCACGTGTGGATGTGAGAGGCTGAGCACAGCCTGCTGCCCGCCCTGGCAAAGCTGCTGTTCCTGGATAAAACAGCCCTCCTGGATCCCAGCTCCTCACGGGCAAGGCAGGGCAGTCTGGAGAGGCTGTGCTGGGTGTGCCATCGAAGGGAGGGCTGCCTGCATCTCTGGGGCACATGTCAGCAGCAGAGCAGTGGGCAGAGACACTCACCTTCCTGCCAGAAACCTGGCAGGGTGGCAAGGGAGAGCGGCAGCAGAGGAAGCGCAGGGAGGTTGTATTACAAAAGCCATCCTGGAAAGGAAATAAAGGGAAGGTGGGGATCAAAAGGACAGTGCTGCATCCTGACAAATTATCTTCTGCTGCGGGAGCCACATCTTAAAAGCAGGTACAGAAGTGAAAAGGGAACCGGTGGAGGCAGAAAACTCAGTGCAAATGTGTGCTAAGTGCAAGCAAATGCTATTATCCCCAGCTGAAAAGCCAACCCTGTAAAGATGCATCCATTCCCAGAGGCACCAGGAAGAATTGTTTCCGACTCCATATTCCCCAGGTGTAATTTTAAATTACTCACTGGTGGGACTGCCACATATCTCCTTTGGGAGCCTGCACCACAGCCCCACGCAAAGGCACGTGTCCTGCCTGCTGCAGTGCATCAGAACAGCCAGGCGCAGCCGCAGGGTCGGCGGGTTACAAAAAGAAATACAAAGGCATTTCTGACAAAGGGGAAATGCTGCATCCTCGCCGAATCGCTGTTGTTGGCTACACACCCTTTGGATACTGGCTACTTGCAGGCAAAACATAAAGCCAACGATATTTGTTTAAAACCCACAGGCGGACACTGTGATTCTATTAAAAAAAAAAAAATACAACTGGCATTAATTCTAAAAACTTCCCACCACTGGGACTGGGATTCAAAACCAGCACTGGGCAGCGAGGCCAAAACACACTCAAGCACAGACGCCTGCAAAAGATTCCAAGGGAAACTAGTTATGTGGGTTTTATAAAAATAATAAAATAAAATGCAATGTTTATAAAGGAGGGAAAAAAAAAAAAAAAAAAAGGCAAATTCCCTAGGAGACAGTGCTGCGAACACCCTTTGCAGGTAATTTAAGTCCTGTCCAAATCCAAGGCTTCCTCAGTTCCCTGTGCCGGTGGGCGAAAGGCAAACGTGAACCCCAACTGGGCAGCAGCTGCCTCCTCCCATCCTCAGAGCTGGCACGGAAGGGGCTGTCTTGCCTCAACTCACAAGCCAGAGCCACTCCAGCTCCCAGGCTGGGCCCTGGCTCTCATGTGGTGGTGGAAAGGAAACTCTCCATCCATCCATCCATCCATCCATCCCCTGCCACAGCACCAGGATGGGACAAGACCCTGGGCTCTGACCACTCTGCTTCTCTTGTCACCGATCTCCAGATATGGACACAGTGGGCTAAAGCTGGGTGACCAGTGGGATTTACAGAAAGGCCCGGCTTCCCTTCTTCTGTGCTAAAGTCAGACTTATGTCATAAACTTATTTTTTTCATAAGTAGTTTTTTTGTAGCTGACTCACAGGGAGCTTCTGCCAGGAATTTTTATAATTAGTGAATTAGAGCAAGGTTTTGCCTGTGCATGCCTGACAACATCTGCTCATTTAAGTGCGCTGTGTTCAAAACCTTGCACAGCCCTTCCTCCCAGCGGCACGGTGGATGGGGCTCTTCTTGCCAGGCTGGTACAAAACACACCGCTCCTTCTGCAGAGAGCTCTGCAGCTCCTAATCTGTGTTTGGAGAGGAAGGAGATACATTGGAACAAAGTCCAAAGGGTACCAGAGAAGGGACAGGGACGCTAGCTGCCTCTCAAATTCACAAACCTCGCGCTGGAGCACCCCCGGGGCAGCATCCGCAGCTCTGCGCCTCTCCATCGAGCTGCATAGCTGCAAAGCCACCGTGCGTCACATCTTCCTTAGAGACAGACAACGGTATAGAGTTCCATAAAACCACAGAAAAAATAACTTCCTCAACCTCTTTCTTCTATGGACCCAGGAGCTATTTTGCCAGTGAGGCTCCAACACACAACAGTGGTCCAACCTAAAGATCAAACGCAACCCACGTTCAAATACACCAAAAGCAGACGTCTGGCGTTAGCAGCCTGAACTACACACAAGGTCCTTCCTGGATGATCCAAAAACCCCCCATTTGCTGCTACAGGTCAGAAACGCAAACAAATTACCACCTTCAGGATCGAGCTGTTCAACCTCCTCCCTGTAAGGTTTGCTACAGAGCAATGCCTGTACCCTCTGCACAGCTACTCACTCGCCCAGTCCTTTAATTTATATCATATTACATCTGAAGGGCTGCATTAAGAAAATATTGCAGTTGCCAAGCCCTGAAAAGCTAGGATGTGCTGGAAATAAGTTTTCTCTGTAGCTTCGATCTGGTCCACTTGCATAGGGTCTTTACAGCATGGCCACATACCACGTGTGCATGCTGTCCTGACACAGTTAGTACCGAGAATAGAAGATGCTCAACAAGCGAGGAATTCTTCCATTTTGGTTTTCCACTCGTCGTTCATGTGCAGCACTCGACCCTCATCACTTCACACTTTTCATGTGCTGCTCTGAGGCAGAAATGAAGGCGTCTTGCCACTGCAGACTGGGACACTTCTCAAACGATCATGAATTTATTTTCATGAAATCCGAGAGAACTACATTCACAACACCTCTGGTTTGGTTTATAGCTGAAGAAAAGAGGTACAGAGAAGCTCTGGGCATCCAGTTCCAGAATCAGCCTACAGCTCTCTTTTTAAAAATAAATAGCACCAAGCGGCATTTTAAATGTTTGACGTGCAACTTCCCATGAGATCATCCACAGCAGCGGCACTTCTGCAACTCAACCCTCAGCCTGGGGACCCGGGAAATCAAGTCCCTCGTTGTGCATGAAAAGCAATTTACCCGGCGCCATACACGAGCCCTGAGGCAGAAGCAGAGCAGGAAACCCGCCTCCTTTGCCATCACTTTACCCTTGCTGGTTTTCCATGACTTGCCTCACTCCCCTCCAAATCCTGCACCACACGGGGCAGAGGCCCTACACACGCAGCCCCATCCTTCACCGGGCCGCCCGCCCTGAGCAGCGAGGGCAGGGGGACCATGGAAAAAACCCTACGTGAGCCTGTCCTTAGAAACTGCATCGTAACGCATAGGGGGCTGAATTAAGGTTGCAGAGGAATACTGTAAATTGGATGCACATTTCTTGTTCCATTTTACTGCTTTTTTTTTTTTTTTTTTTGTCCTCCCCCTTATTTGGCTTTGGCTGCACTTCAGATTAAGCTCCTAATAAGGGCTGGAGTTGGACGAGATTTTTCAGCCCATCAGATTGCAGACTTCCAAACCATTGAAATGAGATTCAAGCTGAACTTGAATTTTCAATAGTTTGGCCTAAAGGCAAGGGTGTTAACAACAGACCTGCCAACACCTTCGCTATGAGAAATGTCTGAAAACATGTCTGCACATCAAATACTGCTCAGGCTCTGGTAGACAAAAGCCACAAAGTTAACATCTCAAATCCACTGCTGACTTGCTCGGCCGGTTCTCCTGTCAGTAAAGCTCAGACATTTTCTCTGCAAATCCAACAAACCTCTATATTCTCTCTAGGAAAACGGGTTTTCCCCCCAACAACCCTAATTCCTGTTGTAGTTTCATTATGACAAGGCAAGACAGGGGATGAGGAGAGATCTGGTAAATCAGCTGGACATATAGGCAGCAGACACACACCAGTTCACTCAACAGAGTCTACTTAAATGATACACATCACCAAGATTAAAGGTATCGCACTGACATACACAGAGCAGCAATCAGAAAACAGCCTGTCCTGTAGCCAGCTCCTCCTACAACCAGCAGAAAGCTACACTTAGGCTTTCTTTTCATTCTTAAACATATTTCTCTTTTTTATTTTTTTTTAGTTCTAACAAACGATTTTTTTTAATTTACACACTATGATCATGTGAAAGAGTTAGCCCGAACACTAAAAGCAAGGCAGGTATGATAAAACTGGAACACATCCCCAGTGCCAGAGGAAGCAGACTGTGCCCAAGCAGAGGGCAGATAACTGCATCCTGCCTCGGGGTACCCGGCAGACCCCAAACCACCCCAATTTTGAAGATACCGCAAGGTTATTTTAGCTAAAACCTCTGTTCTCAGCAGCCTTTACTAAAATAAAACTGTCATACTATGAGTCTCTCAGAAGTCCTTAGGCCACTCCTGCCTAAATGTACAAACCTAAAGCACATCATGCCTTTCACCTCCAGATTGCTGCACTGGTGGACAAGGGCTTTAACCAAGACCTTTGCCAGTACCCTGAGCAGATTTTGGTTTGGGGTTTTTTTAAGCCTTGAAGTATATTTCCTTGAGGACATGAATGCTTCAGCTTCCCCGCCACTCAAATCTTTCCTAGTCCACATTTCTAGCATGGTGGGTCTGCAGAGCAGCGTGGCCATCTACTCTTGCCGGCGCTGGGGGCAGCAGGACAGTGCAGGGAAGGTGCTCCCCTCCCTTTGATAACAAACAATAGAGAAAAGGAACGATGGTTTCTTGAACTGTATCCAAGGGAAAGCAGCCCCGTGAGAGTGCCTGACAGGGCATCAACAGCAATGGAAATTTCAGCTTTCAAAGAACAGAAGTAAATCTGAAAAAGGGGGTGGGGAGATCCTGCAGGAGCCAAGGTGCTACTAATCCCATGGATTCTTTTACAAACTCCCGCTTTTCTCTGATGAAATTATATCCTCTGCAGAAAAATCATCTGGCTCCAACCTCTTTTGGTAAGTGGAGCATAAACAGAATGTAAAAGAGCTCAAACCTGAGCAGAAATCGGGCTCAGACAGGCTGTGACAGGCAGGAGAGTGGAGGGATGGCAGCCAGACAACTGGGGCTTTGCTCTTTTCTTCAGATGGCCGCTGTGGGGTCTCTGAACCCCACGAAGCAAATCTGGCCCTTCCAACAGAATGGGAGAGCACTGACCGAGCCAGCACGGTGCTTGCTGCGAGGGGAAGAAGAGCATGGCAATTCCTGCAAAAAGGTCTGGACTTGATTATAAACTTAATATCTTTAGTAACATTTAGTTAAGCAAGAGGGAGAAAAACCCTGTGGTGTTTTTCAGCAGCTCTTAACAGGGAAGATGGAGTGAGACTGTTTTGGTATTTAGTTTTGGTCTTTCTCTTGAATTTCTGAATGAAGCAAATGCTGTTAGTAATGATAGAGAAAAATAAAAATTGCAAGAAAAGTGACTGCCCAAGCTCACGTGAGGAAGGGATTTTTCCTCTTCTACCTCTGTGGCACAGTGTCTCATTTGCTCAGCTGCAGAACAAGTTTCCTTTCTTTTCACAAGGTTCCTGTTCTCAGCACCCCTCCGGCGATGAGCCCACTGCACCGACACCCCACGTGTCACCAGTGGGCTCCGGCCAGTCTTCAGCAAGGCTGATTGTAATTATTTAACAAGCAGAGGGAAAACAGCAGGCACAGCTTGCCTCGGTCCCTCGTCTGTACGTCACTGAGCAGCTGTAGGTGGACACGGGCAAAGCACCATCCTGTGCACTGGCTGCTGGGAGCTGGGAACCGTCTCGCCGGCTGCAAAGGTTTGGCACAAACATCCCCACGGATGGTGATTCACGTCCACACACCGACGCCTCTTCAGTGCCAGCATGCACTTCTGCATGAGGTTGGTCTATCCTCAGGGCCAGCAAATGCCATGTGAGAAGCACATGCAGAACAGCAAAGGCAAGACACAATCTGTAAGTGCGCTAATTGCTGGAGTAATTAAAAAGTAAAAGCCCAAACTAAATATCAGGAGTCTGAGCATCAGCAAAGAACCACTTTCCTTCCCAGGAGCTGGCCTCACAAATGACCTTTCCCACCAAGAACCACCTCCATAGGCCTGGGCAGCTGTTTGAGCAGATGACGAAAAAGTGTAAGGAATTTTTCTTTTCAACAGATTTGACCTTATTTTCTCTTCAGTGTGGCAAAATGAAAAGATATTTCTATTGAGCAATTGAGTTTTCCCCACAACAGACACGAGCTGGCACGTTCTGAGCATTTGGTATTTCAATCCCAATTAAGTAAAAAACTAATTGCTGCACCTACGGGTTTCTCAGCTTCCTAAGAGGAAACGCTTTATACATACACAGATTTTCCTAGCTTTACCACTGCATACTTAAGACGTGGATTGAGGGATGAATCACAACTTCAAATTCTTCACTACTAAGCCTGGCAATCAACACCACCACTTTCTGGCAAAGAAACCCTAAAAATCCCTGATCTTCACCCCTGATGTTATCTGCAAATAGCGATATGATTTACGTCCCGCAGGGCACTCCTGCCCTGTGAATCCTTCACTGTGGAGAGCGCTGGGGCAAGGAGAGACCTGCCTGTGCCTGGCAGGTCTCCGCCACAGAAGCAGCTGTGTAACAGGGTTTGCTCTGCATAATCCCCGCTCCAGCTCTTAGGAGCTGAGGGGAGCAAGCAGCCAGAAATGCGCTCAGACAGAGATGATAGCCACCGCAGGTAACCACAGGCTTTTATACAACTTACTCTCCCCCAGCCACGGGCCAGGTGTAAATCACATCTCCAGTTCCAAGGCGCAAGAAGAAAAGGCACCATCATGAAGTCAGGAAGGAGGCACGCGAACGCTGTGCACTGACATCTGGGTGATGGGCACCCCTGAAACCAGACAGGCGAATCTCCAGCTGGCCCCGAGCGTTCTCGTGTTTTAACACTGACCCAACCCCGTCAGTTGGTTTGGGACAGAGACTGAATCCACGGGACAAACTTCTGCCCGTTTGCTTTGGTCCTCTCTCATCCAAGCAGCCCAACACATACCAGCTGCATGAGCTCCATCAGAATAAGTCCTTTTGTGTAAAAGAAGTGAAGTTCTCAAACCTCAGTGCGAAGGCCGCCAGCACACCTTCACATCTCTTGGACGGACCTCTGGCTGCTGCTGAAAAGAGATGGGCAGCTGTGGCAGCCACAAGGCAAACGTGACCAGGGCTCCTGCCAAGCCACTGGGCAGAAGCGGCTACAAGGAGACAACTAAGGACCAGCCACTCGCAGGGAAAAAAGAGCTCTGCAAGCTTGTGGCCACACAAAGCCACACATCGTGTAAGGCACAGCCATGGAGGGGTCTCAGCTTCCCCTCCCCATCTCAAACCTCCGTGCCAGCCCGGCCTGTCGCTGCACGTGGGGCAGCCACCCTCTGCCCATGGCACGAGGGGGACACCTCCTTAGATAACCAGCTGTTATCCATCTGTTAAGGACCATCCATTTCTCGTGTGGTTGTCCAAACAAGGCCCACCACAACAGACCCTGAGCCGCTGGCACGGCTGTAAGCTCTGCCTGGGGTTATTGTTTAATAACTAGAGGGGTGACCACAGACAGAGGTGGTATTTGGTGGCCTCTTAACCTAGAGATTTACTGGGTTTTATGTAGACGACCTCACTTTTCAGCTGTGAAGACTGCAGCAAATCCTCGTGGAGGCAAACATCAAAACCAGAACGCTGGATGCGGCCCAGCACAGGGCCGCCGTTCGGCCAGCCCGAGCCAAAAAGCAACATAAAACATGCAGGGCTCACAGGGCGTTTCATTTTTAAAACAGAGTAAAATCTGGAGCATTCCTGTGAATCAAAGCTGGGCTGTCTGGAGCAAAGTGACTTTCCAGTCAAGGAACCGCTCCCCACTCCAGCCTGGTCCTTGTGCTCCTTCCACCCACCCATCCCTCTCCCTCCCCATCTCTCCATCTGCTCCTCCCACACTCACTGTCCCTCTGCCAGACGGCTCTTCCCAGCCCAGGAGGTTCTCCCCAACCCACCACACCACCATCCTTCCACCTCAGGAGCCTCTGGCCCCACGCAGCGACAGGGACATGCCTGCTGGGAAGGGCAGGGACAGCCACCCACCCTTCTGCTTCACAACATGGCAATTAACTGGCTTGAAAACTGCCTCTCTAGGCAAAAACCCGTCCTGGGAGGAACCAGGCCAGCAGACATCTACTTTGTGCACCACCTCAGTGATAAACACCTTCTGTCGAGAAGGGCCCTGGATGGTCCTGTCACACACAATAATTAAGCCATCAGTCGGGAGACACAGCAAATTAACGCAGATGGAGGTAGGTAAAGGAATGAAATTGTTCCACTTGAATCCCCACAGCTAAACAACACCTAAACCAGGTCAGATCTAATGAGGAAAAAACTTATAAAGATTCAAGAAATCTCATTTAACAGTCAGCTTTCCCAGCATTTGCCAGGGAAGAAGAAAACCAAAGACAGAGAGCACCCAAGCACACACTGAGCCAGGACGGACCAGGCTCACGAGAGGACAGAAAGTCAGGGGGGGCATCACTGTGCTGGCGTGCAGGGGCACACACAGGATGCTCCTTTCTTGACCATCAAGAAAGAATTGCAGTAGAGGTGGCCTGAGGGTCTTTGAAGACAAAGGGGAGACAAAATTGCTGGTACAGCAGCCCACAGCTTTTTCCATTCCTTTAAAAAAGATGGGAGTCAAAGCTGTGGCAGACATAGGCAGTCCCTGCCCTTAGTATCCCACCATCTGTACTACTCTCTGAAACTCCCCTACTCATTTAATTTATTGCTGTGCGTCTCTGCCAAAATCAAAGACCTAAATATCAGTAATCTTGATGAGAGGCATCCAGCTGCTACAACCCATTGTGGGAATAAAGCTTATTTGTGCAAACTTGCATTGAGAAAGCTGGGCAGCAAATTTTTCTACAAAAAGCTTCCCATGCTTTCAGATTAGCAGATCAAGCTGCAGGCGTTAAGACTTTTCCTCTTCTCTATCTGTGAAATCCAGCGCTTAGGACACAAAAATGGGTCTTTTCTAACCGTGGAACGAACCAATTTTGGGAGTGCACGGCAGGACGGCGGCAGCAGCAGGGGGCAATGGCTGCAGCGGGCAGGGATGCTGAGCACAATCCAGGGCTCCAGTTCACGTGCTGGATAGGGCTGGTGAGATGGGGCTGGTGAGATGGGACCAGGAAATCCCAGAGGTGGCTGCTGAGCCCTGCTCTGGTCACACGTCCAGCCCCCTCCCGCCTCAGTTTCCCTGCCCGTGGGACGAAGAGAGCAGGACTGCCCTGTACTGCCTGCAGCCATTTGCAAAGCTCCTGAGCTCCCAGACTGCAGGGAAGAGCTCGTTAGAAGCAGTCTGTAATGTAACAGCGATGTGACATCTGCCTTATAGCCACAAACCAGAATTTAAAAGGGAGCACCCTAAAAAATAAGCTTGGGGAGTCATCAACCTCTCAGAAGGAAATAAGCATATCTCCCTGCCCTCTTAAAACACCAGCTATCAGTTGATAAAAGAAGTGCATTCCTGCAAGCTAAACACCCAAGCAGTACTTGCAAGGCAGGATTTGTAGCCTGGTTGCCCTTCAGTTCCCTTTGAGAGTGACAGAACAGCAGCCAGAAAAACCTGGGGAAAATATAAACAACATTTCTAACGCCCTGGTGATCTGTCCGGTGCCAAAATCCCGCCAGACCCAAGTACCTGTGCAAGGATCACAGGGCTGCTGTCACCCAGGCCCTGGGCTGCATTTGGAGTGGTGAATGGAAGGGTGGGGGGGGTCCCTCAGTGGGACTGGAGGCACCTGCAGCTCTGAGACTCCCTTACTTCTCAGGGGCTGAAGTAGTCACGCAAAGGAAATTTCATTTGCTTCACGGCTCCAACAGCAACCCTGGAAACTGTCTTCCTCCTGCCCCATTACCTGGCTTAGTTCATTTGAAACCAGTTTTACCCTTGCTGTCTCCCTCCTGGTTGAGTTCTAGTTGTCTTACTCCTGCACACAACAGCTGCAGCCAAGCAAAGAGAACAGCCTGGGACTCACCCCTTACCCGGGACCCCCAGCGAGGGGCCGGGCAAGTGGATGCTGAACCATGAACACGACAGCACAGCCTACACCAAAACTTCCCACGCACACCCCCAGCCCAGTGTGCAACCTCCTAACCAGCAGCGAGCAAGAGGGGATGGAGCTGAGATATGGGGGATGGCAACACTGATAAAATCACTGCGTTTCTCCTCCTTTTCTTTGGGAAAGGCAGAATCTGAGCGACTAAAGATGGGGAGAACCAGCAGCTGTTCAGATTCAACTGCTTGGGTCTCGCTGTTGTAGCTCCAACTCTTTCCCGACGGGTGGAAAAGATCTCTAGCTTTTATTCAAAGGCATTGCCCTTATGGATCTGCTGAAAGGCCCTGCATTCAGAACAGATCCAGAGCATCTTACCGACATTTAACTAAAACTCACAGCCCACCCTGGTGGGGGAGGGATTATGAACAGCCAGTCCACTGGCTCAACCAGCAGCTCACCAGCACAGGCATCTCTTTCTCCCGTCCAACCGAGGCGTTCAGCTTTGTTGAGGAGCACAGCAGTCCCAGCCTCACCAAGCTACTAAACACACCCCAAAAAGCACGGAGCCTGTGGGGAGCCATCGGAGCAGAGGGGAGAGACCGGCAGCACACTCCAATGGGATGGGACAGGCAGGCAGGGGCTCCTCTCCACCAACAGAGCCACGGCAATGAGATGGGTTCAGCTTGTGCCAGAGACGCAAAACCATGGTTTGTTACCCCTCTGCAATTTAAACAGCATATATTTCCAAAGCACAGCATTACTGGGGACCAGTTCATACATCTGACAGCCCGGGGAAGTAGATACAATGGAAAACCACTTTTTGGTTTTTTTCTCCCCCTGCTTACCTATGGGGTGAAACTTTTGCTGGCTGAATTAAATCATTTTAAACAAAAGTAAGTTCAGACATCTGCCTTTGCACAGTGTCAGCTGCAAGAAATGAGCTAACATCCAGATGCAGTGGCATGTCAGGATTAGCCCAGGCTGGGGCAGGAATGCTTCCATGTATGGAAAAATATTGGAGCAGTGAAACCATAAGCTCGGAGCAGAGCAAAGTGAGAGGCCCTGTCAATGAAGTCGCGGGCTCAGGTTTAGAGGATTTAGCAGCTCAGATCCGCCACAAGATCCTCAGCATGTATTACAATAAATTTCACACTTTTTCCAAGAGGGACTCCCACAGCAGTGCTATGAGTTGCGAGGGTGAGATCCTACGCCCGTCTGTTTGCTCTGGAAGCGGGGCTCGGGCCGCTGGGTACCATTAACGCTCTCCACTTGGGGCAGGGGCTGGGGTGTTGATGGAGAGGTTCTGGCGAGCACAAGGCTGCCACTCGCACTTGCCTGCCCACCCATCCCTTGGCAGCTGCCTTCTGCACAGCAGTATTTATAAAAGCCAGCTTTGGAGCTGGCACACGGGACCAACCGGTGGTAGTTCAAAAGAAAACGCTGAGCTGAATCAGCGCGCGCTTCTGCCAACGCCGCGGCAAGGGCAGCGACTGCCGAGGCACGGGCAAGAGCCAGGGCAGTGTTCTCTTCAACCAGCCCGGCACAAATCTGGAGGGCTCGTTTGTCAGCATCCTGAGTTAACACTAATGAAGTAATGGCTATGACTTCATCTCTCCAGTGGGAATCTCTCAGGAACGAGGGAGAACTAGAATTTCCCTCTCCAGCTTGCTCACGCAGTTGCAATTCGTTTCAGTTGCCTTCTACTCTCTTCTGCAAACATTACCTAACTCTCATCCAGATTCTTACATCTTTTCTGTGAAACATAAAACAATGCCCCTTTCTCAGCTGTCAAAGCCCAGCCTTGTAAAGATCCCTCCCAGCAGGATCTGACCCCGCACAGTGGCTGCCACCCCCTCCCCAGAGGCCAGCCTCACCGAGCCCCTCCTCACGCCTGAGGATGCCACCAGCTATTTTTTAAAATAAAAATCTTGGCAAATTCATTTTAAATAGGGACCTTTGCGCTTTTTCTCCACTGAAATATTTTAAAGTCAGGTTGGATTTAGCCACAGTGGCAGAGACAGACAGGAGTTTCTCCCCTTGGCTGGGCAGGACAGCTTCAGCCGCTGCAGATCTCCATGGGTGCAGAACACACAGAGCAACGTCTCACACCGCCCTGCTGCCACAGTGCTTTGTCTGCCTGGGGAGCTGCCGAGCCGTGGCCCCCTGCAGCCCCGCTGCCCTCCTCACAACAAGCCTCGGGCTGCCAGCTTTGCCCTGCGCTGGGTTTGCTTCCCCGCTGAAGTCGCTCTCCCTCCCGCACACCGTTCCAGTCTCGGCAGTGGCCATGGCACCCATCATTTGAAGCTCATCCTCTAGGGAGCAGATTCCCCCGCAGGCTCTGTGCCCAGCGCTCCCCACCCCACGCTCTCCCGTGCCCCATCGGGGGCTCCCACCTCTTTGTTCTGAGGCCAGAGAGGGGCTCGCTGGGCTGCAGGCAGAGGCTGATCAGATTGCAAAAGCTCAGCTAACGCCCTGACGCAACCGAAGCAGCCAGTCACTCACACTAAATAAAGACCACAAATTCTTTACATATTAATTGTTGGTTGCAATTGTTTGCGGTGTTGAAAGACAGACATGAGAATATGCAGAAACCATTCCTGCATCTTTTTAGTTCCACCCTTCCATTAACTGTGTGTGCTCTAAGCCAAATCAATAAGACACTACATTTTCTTTGGAAAACTGAGATGATGAAAATCAGCTATCATACCAGACAGTCATGCTGTAATCTGAAACACTTCTATAATTCACTTTCCCACAAGAGAATTTAATGTCTATTTGCTTACTTCTCAATCCATCCTGCTCCATTTCTCCACTGAACATGTCTTTAACTTACGACCTACGGGTTTAACTCTAATTGTGTTTTTCACCCACACAGCATCAGCAGAGAAGCAGCAGTTCCAGACAGCAGAGAGGAAGCTGCCCTGTAGAGCTACATCAAGGCAGGATGGGGGGAAAGCCCTCTCTCCCCACTAAGCACCCCAGTCCCCAGCTGGGGCTCCTGACCCAGGAACGGAGAGGAATTAATGTGCACAAAGCCCAAGTCGTAATGAATCCGAGCACCCTCCCCGTGCTGGCACTACTCCCCACTCTCCTAATCATTATTATCTGGAGATGGCATGAGCACAAAGTGATCTGTCTAGAAAAATGTTTCAAATCTATCGTACATTATGTGCCATGGAACCAGTTTAGAGAATGCACACAGCTATAAAGTCGTGATTATTCAGTACTCAACCCAGGCTGAAAGCTCAGGAGTCAGCTTGTTATTTGCTGAAAGCGGGGGGCCTGAAATTATCCATGAATAGTTCAAAGCTGCAGTTAATTCAACATCTCTGCTTTCAAAAGCATAAAAATCAGATTCCTGGAGTGTGTAAGCTTTTTAAAAATGACAAACTACTAACTGTCAAATCAAAGCAGCAAACAGAAATCCACATGGCTGATAAGACAAATAGTTGCATTTTAAAGAGTAATTAAATATCACTTTGGAATATTTTGCTTGGAACTTGTTTCGCTGATAAAAAAATGGGGAGGAGAAGGAGGAGGAAGCAATCAGCACACACCAACGAGCTTCTCACCAAGCAAACGCTCAGGCACAGGCGGCTCAAACTTGTTTTCTTGAATTCAGAGTTCAGCTCACTGTATCACAGCCTCCCATACCCTCTCACTTTCCCTATATCCCTACATTTCACATGAAAACTCTTATCAATAAGGAGCAGGCAATTGCTATGCTGAATCTGGCTTGCTGGGGAGGGGGGTGTGTGGGGCTGGGGCAAGAATCCCCTTGGTCTGATCCCCAAGAAGCACAATATCTTCTGACTTGACTTAGATTAAAACCATACCCCAACTTCCATGCTGCGAGCGTTGCTGAAAAAAACAGGAATGCAAAACAGAGAGCTCTACCCAGATGCAATTCAGGAGAAGTGAAACCCTACCCCGGCCGCATGAGCTAACCCCACCATACGCCGCTGTGAAACATTAAAAGTATGTCCATGTGAAAGGAACAAAAAACTCCCAAACCCTCTGGACTCTCTCAAAACCCATACCTGCTAACGGTGACCTGGCAATGAATTTCACGCAAACCTCCTCAGGACTAAGAAATACCTGTAGGCAATGGTACAAAAGGATCGGTTTGAGTATTAAACGAGGAGACGCTTTCCTGCATTTCAAAGTAAAACGTTATCAACCCACTTGAAGAAGCCACCGTCCAAAGGCAATGCAAACCTGATGTCAGTTTTTGGGATGAGACCTGCAGAATTTGGTCCAAGACTCAACTGTGTGTGACCAGCAGAAGCTCCCACTGCTTCCCCCCACCATGGAGCCAGGAGGATCTGATAATGAAAAGATGTCCAAGGACCTTCAGAGCAGGCCCTCAAACGTGACCGAAGGGTGCAATGAACAGTGCAGCAGATGACACATCCACAAGACATTTAAAACACCAATTCTCCCCCAGGAAAAGTGCTCGGGCAGGCCACCCTTTGGGTACAGAGGAAAATCTAACCTTCAAGGACACCAGTGATTTTTTTGCAACTATTGCAGGACCAGGACCCAGCCCCCAGACTTGCTGTCTACCGGCAGCAGTGGATGCTTACAGCAATTTCACCAAAGGATGAAGATCTCGGCAAGGAGAAACTGTTAGTTGCATGGAGGGTCACTGCAAAGCTGTATAAAACACACTCAGAAATAATCTGGAAAAGTGGCATCAACAACAACAAGAATTAGGCGATGTTTTCGCTTCGATGTCATCCGCACGATGTGGAAATACTGAATAGTTTATTCCTCAGTCATAAATAAAGTTCACTGTTGTACTTCTGCAAAATCACACTGAAAAACGCTCCATTGTTTTTGCACTTTCTTTTGTAAAGCTGTTACATTTTCAGCCCCTAAAAGAATGTATTTTCGGAGAACCGTGCACTGATTACTTTAAAAAGTGAAGTTACTCTGCTTAGTTCTGCAACCTGAGAGCAACAAATGAAATTGTCAACCATGCATTTTTAAATGAACGTTTTCATTTCAACATCTGGATTAAGATGCCACAATGAAAAACAGCACACAGGCTTCTCTCTCTTCTCTCCTTTCATACATCTCCCAATCTTACATTTCAGAACCAGCGAGTTTCAAAGCAAACAAAGAATCAGTTGGTGCTGCTAATGCCTCGCTTCTTACTCAATACCCTTATGTCATGAGAAGACCATATTTTTCAAATCTACGTCTCCATGAGCCAAAGATTTCATATACATTCCCACCCCAGAAATATAAAGTCAGGAATACAGCTGAAAGTGATTACCTAGATGTTTTTATATGATGAAACTCAAAAGCTGCTTCAAGTGATTTACAAAATTTTCTGTTAGACAAATCCCACATCTGTGCTGACCACTTGCCTCCCAGATCTCAGCAGATGGTGATTTCAAACAGAAAAGTTACGAGTCACTGAAAATCAGGGCATACCTTAAACTGTAATCAAGGGTTTGAGGGTTTTTTCCCCCCTGGAAAAATGTGTATAGTCTGATTTAATTACATGTCTACCTCCTTTCCACTGTTTCTTGCAAAAACTCTACCTACAAAACTATAGTAGCCAGTGTCTTATTAGGGGAGATCCCCACAGCAGACAACCTTTTTCAGTAGAGGGAAAGAAAGTGCCATTTTCTTGGGAAGGGGGGGGTGGAAATAACATAATTTAAATTAAAAAAAAAAAAAAAAGAATGAGTGGGTTATTTGTTGTAAAAGACTGGACAGGGATATCTGCAAGCAAGCAAGAGGTTTGTCACATTTTACCCATCGATTTAAGACCGCTGCTTTATTGGCGGTGCTGAGGTAGACGTACTCCCAGCACAGAAGGGGTGTTCTGTCCGTGTCCAACTGGGATCACCTACCACAGTAGTCAAGCTACTAAAACAACAAAATTCAAAACTACCAACTTGTTCCTTTTCCCCTCCTTAGGACGAGGCAGAACAGACGTCTTCTTCACATGCAGAGAAAGACCACATGCCTCTGCCACACAATTCAGCAACAGACACATTTCATGTGAACATGGGAGAAAAAATACATACAGCAGGGTATACAAATCCAACATTATAAGATAGAGGAAAACCACTCCATCCCAACCAAAGTGTATTTACCAGCGTGAGCAAAGAGAGCTTCAAAGTGTTTTCAGATACTCGACTGAATAATCTCAGAAACATAATCAACATGTTTTGCATTTATTTAAAACCAGAGCATAAGTATTTCAGCTCCAGTGGAAACGGGTTTGCGTTCCCAAGAAGAATGTGGGCAACACTCAAGCTGATGCATAAAACCAGCAGAAAGCAAACACAAAGCAAGAGGCAAAGCACAGACCCTATGCCACTGCAGCGCTGCATGGATGCACCAAGTAAGCATAATTAGAAAAGACAAGATTAGAAAGAATGAGGAACGTGACTGGGCCAAGTAAGCAACAAGTAAAAACAAAAGCAAAGGCGAATAAACAACAGCAAAAGATAAATGGCTTCCCTCCCAGTATGGACTCGCTTGCAGCATTTTCTCCTCCACCACCCCAACCCTCCTTTCTCCCACTCCTATGTGGAACATGTGAGAGGACCTACTCATCAGAGAATGTGGCCAATATTTTTTTTTTTTTTTTTTTTTTTAGCAGAAATGACCAACATGTCCCACAGCAACACAGTGCAGCAGGACAGCGTACTCCTGCTCTCCTCCAAACGCCTGCGAGCTGTAAGCGTTCGAGGGACACCCAAATTCACCCCGAGTGTGGGTGGACTTTGCAGCAGGGATGGTCTGGAGCCGGCCAGGAGAAGGCTGGGATCCTCTCGGCAGCAGGGAGGGTGCTGCCCCGTCGCGGGTGCCGACAGACACCAGAGCACGTAGACAGATGGGGGCTGTTTACATTACCGAGATTCTCAGTAGCAATCAGGAATTAAAGCTGTTATTAAATCAACCCTCCAGAACTCGAGCAGATGTTCGTGCAAACAGATAACAACAGGGTGATGTTAAACCAAAACCCCAACCGAAACAAAGACATGGAGCAGCATCTCTCCCCCATGTTCTGCTCAGCAACGCCAGGCATTATCGGAAGACAAATCAATTATCAACAGCTACGTATAGCTACCCAAATCCGGGGCTGAACAGCTTAATTGAGGGATGTGTATCACGAGTTAAAGGCCTCCAATCTCATTTGGCACGTTACGGTTTTGTTCTTGAAAAGAAGCCCAATAATAGGGCTGGCTGTGGCTCAGACGGAGGCATAATGCCATCCTCCTCATTAATCAAAGGCTTTCCCCATGTCCAGATGTTTGCTGACTTGTACTGCTTTCTTTTATTACTGGTTTGGAGACAGAAATTGCTCTACGCTAAAGTTACTCAAATTCAACTGGTTGTTGCAAGACACGCAGGCTGTTAGTCCCCGGTAACTGCACCCCGACATTATTGAGTTACCGAGGCATTCAACAAAGAGTGGTTAATTTCTTCGACAACTCATACTAGTTTCAGCAATAACCATATGAGTAAGATGCTGTTTTACTTTTGGGTCTGGGAATTTTACTGCAAGCCCAGAAATGAGCCTGGTTTTTAAGACCTATCAATGTTTGATGCCCAGGGTTTGGAAGAAGGAAAAATCTAAAAAAAAAAAAAAAAAAGCAGAATACACCAGAGAAAGGCAATGTGCACACTGATAGATGTTTCAGCAGGAAACCAGGACTGTAATAGCCACGTTATTTAATAATTCTGAGTAACAACAGTGATGTTACAGCCAATATGGGATAGGAAGCCATCTCTCCCCAAAGCTTTCATGACCTCAGCAGATAAAGTCACCAACCCACAATGGGAAGGCGCTGGCTGGAAGGGACCTCTGGGGGCGTTTGAGCCCTGCAGTCCCCGGCACTAGACCCTGCCCAGCACAGCTTCGCCCAGCCAAGCCTGACACCTCTAAGGACAGGGTCTCCACAGCCTCCGGGGGCTGAGGCTGACAGCTCAGCTCCCTGCCTGACATTCCCATCTCTCTCTCATCTCTGCTCTGTATCTGTAAGATCCCTTTTTTCCCATAAATCTATATAATTCTCTGGGGGTTGTCTCACAGAGAGTTTAGGAGTAGCCTTTAGTGCAAAGGAACCATAACTCAAAAGGACTGCCCAGATTTTTCTAATGCTGTTGTTTTTAAACAAATTAAGCCCGCGAGGTACTGAACATATGCTCGACATCCCCAGCTCTTGCTGGCATGTTTTTGAAAAACAGAAAGTTTGTGCTTTTCTGGAGAGTCAGGTCATTAACCCGACTATTTAAAAATCAGCCTATTTTACAAGGAAACTTCTAACTGCCTGAACTACAGGTTATAAACCTCCTGTTTAGAAATCTGATATCCTGACATAATTGCCCTTATAACTTACAAATAGGTTCTCTGTTATCCATAGATTAAGCTTCCTCCAAAGCCACATCACATCTGCTTAGTTTTGAAAATATACAGCATGAGCTTCAATTACTTAACACTCCGCACAAAAATAATCCTGAACTTAACTCAGGGCTTCTTGGAATAAGAGTTTAAGACCCCATAATCTTTTTACTTCATGTTTTCTTGCAATCTAATAGATGGAAGTATTGGCCGACATGTAAAATTAATGCCACCCTCCACTTCTACAATTTCCCAACTATTTAACTACATTGCAGTGGAATTTTTAAAGCAAATACGGCAAGCAAAAGTCCTACCACCTAAATAATCTGAAACGTCCTGTAGGGAAATGGCCAGCTACTAATTGGAACCACAATCTTTTCACGTCCCTGTAGAAAGAGGGCTTGGTTTTCAAGAAACCAGAATTAAGCTGTAATTTCTCTGAAGGATGAAGCTTCTGCTGCAACTCTCCTCGTTAATGAAACTGATCTCAGACCCCGATCTGTGACCACTCATGCAAGCTCCCAGTTAGAAGAGTCTGGATTTCAAAGGGGCAAACTGGGGGCCTTCAGCAGCAGCATCCAGGCGCACGGCGTCCAACACCCGAGAGGTTTTGCAGAACTGGGGGCTTAGTGACAAAAACCCGCAGCAAACGAGGGGAAAAAACAAATCTGGGCTCCGAAGCAGCTACGCCTGTTCTCAGGAGAAGGGACAGCACAAGGCGCAGGCAGGCAACAACCAACTTTTCATTAAACGCCTCCTTCGCCTGACGAACAGCGCGAAGTGCCGGCAGAGGACGGTTCAGAGACCCACCCGGGGAAAACTCAGCCCTCTCACCCCGGCACAGCCTGGCAGAGCCCAAACGCGGGGGGTGCCCCACGGGGCCCAGCCGCTCCCCGGCCCTGCCGGTACCGGCGTTACCCCGGCCCCCACGGCCGAGGGACGGCGCCTCGAGAGCCAACGCCTGCCCGCTGCTTCCCGCCGGCAGCCGCAACCACTCGCCGGAGAGATGTTTAGAAATGGCACTGTGGGGCACCATCTTTTTAATCCTTACTCAATAGCTTCCAGAGATTGGATTTGTAAAGAGGTTTGGGTTTTTTTTTTTTCAAACGTTGCGAGGTTGTTGGGATCTGGAAGCCCAGCCATTGCCTTCCTGCCCCTCACAGCCTTCCCTGTCTGGTCTGACAGAGCGGTTTTTGTCCGTGGTCTGTCTCTCGGATCAAACTCTCCGGATGAGGGGCTGTAGCTCGTGGAGTACCGAACACGCCAGCTCCCAAATGACACCAACAGCGACGGCCACCCCGCCGACTCGCCCGGCAGCTCCCGGCCGAGCCGGGCTCCAACTCGCTCCCCGACCACCGAACGCCCCCCCCCAACACGGCGGCGGGGGCCGCGGCCCCTTTCCGCGCCCAGACCCCCGGAGCAGCCCGCGGGGGCCGTGCCGGCGGCCCGTGCCGAGGCCCTGCCTCCCCCCGGCTGACCGCGGCCGCCCGAGCGGGGCCCTGGCCCCCGGTTCGGGCTCCTCACCCGCCCCGCCCGCCAGCCCCGCTGCTCGCGGGGAGCCCTCGGGATCCGACCGCCCCCCCCCCCTTGAAACCGCGACCCCCAGACCGGGGTTTCCCCCCTCCCCGTCTCGCACGGAGCCCGCGGGGTTTCCCCGCCCGCTGCGGCAGGCAGGCCCCGGCAACCGGAGGAGCCGGGCGAGGCGGCGGCGCCCCGCGGGACGGCAGCCGACCCCCCCTCCCTCCCCCCAACCCCGCCGCCTTCCCCCGGTTCCCCCCCGGGAACTTTCTGGAAGGCGCCCACCCCACGCCACGCGCCCGCCGACACGCGAGAGCCGCCCCGGTGCCGCGGGGGGGCCCCGGCCGAGCCCCGCCGCCCCCAGACAAAGCCCGGGGCGCGCCCCCCCCCGGCCCCGGCCTCACCTTGCGGTGCTTGTCGGCGAAGGGCAGCGCCAGCCAGGGCATGGCCCGCACCGCCTCCTGCCACTGCTGCTGCTCCTGCTCCGCCGACACGAAGACGATCTCGAGGCGCTGCCCGCCGGCCGCCGCCGCCTCCCCCCTGAAGCGCCCGTAGAAGGCGGCCAGGCTGGCGCCCAGCTGCGCGCAGGGGCCGCCGAGGCTGCAGCCGAAGTAGAGCCCCACCAGCGAGACCCCGCGGGCGGCCAGCGCCGACACGGCCACCTCCTCCCCGTCCGCCGCCACCAGCACCTCTCCCAGCACCTCCGACAAGGCGCCCGCCATCCCGCTCCGCTCCCCGCGCTCCGCTCCGCTCCGCTCCGCGCCCCGCTCCGCCCGCGGCGACACCGGCCCCGCCCCGCCCCGCCAGGGGGCGCTGCCGCCCCGCGCGGCCCCGCGCCCGCCTCCGCCAGCACCGCCCCCCGCCCCGCCCCGCCCCGGCCCCCCGGGGTCCCCGCGCGTGGGGTGCGATAACCCGGCCCCGGAGAAAACCGACCGCAAGGCCGAGGCCCCTCCAAGGTCCGGTTGCTCCGAGGAGCGGGGAGCAGCGAGGGATGGCCGTGCCCCCCCTTCCCCCGCGCTCCGCCCCGCTGCAGGGAGCCCGGTCACTGCCGAGGGTCGCCCCGAGGCGCAGACCCCGAGACTCAGACCCCGAGACACAGACCCCGAGTTGCAGACCCCGAGTTGCAGACCCTACCTCAGACCCCGAGTCACAGACCCCGAGTCGCAGACCCCACCTCAGACCCCGAGTCTCAGACCCTGAGTTGCAGACCCCGAGTTGCAGACCGCACCTCAGACCCCAAGTCTCAGACCCCGAGTCTCAGACCCCGAGTTGCAGACCCCGAGTTGCAGACCCTACCTCAGACCCCGAGTCACAGACCCCGAGTCACAGACCCCGCCTGAGCCCCCACTCCCCGTGCAAGTGTCCCCTTCTGCACACCAGGCCCTCCAAATGGGCGGCTGCAGCCGGGGGCCGTGAGGGTGCGGGCAGCTCTCCCAAGGCCCACAGAACCAGAGCCTTTCCCTGCCTTCAAAATCTGGGTCAATGTGTGATTACCCTTGGCAATGGCGAGTGGGAGAGCCTGAAAGCCAAACCAGACAGGTAAATGGGGGCACCCCGCACTGCACCGTCTGTCTGGGTGCAATACAGAAAGGAAAGCGAGCGTGGACAGCAGCACGCAAACCAGGCTTGAAAATGTACTCGCTCTTTGTAACCATCACCCGCAATCTGCGAGCCCGCAGAATCCACCGCAGCACGGACCCGCAGCCGCTTCGGCCTGACGTCCGCGTGTCCGAGCTGCAGACCCTGACCCGCCTGCCCTCCCCGCCAAACCCCCCGCACACGACCTCCCGCCCTCCGCTCACACCTGCCGGTGAAGCAAAATAAACGTGGGAGCGTGTGCGAGGGCCCAGAGGACGGGGCTGAAGGGATGAGGTTTGGAGGCTTTTGGTTTGGAGCGTCTGCAGGTCCTCTCCACGGAAACACACGGGGAGCGACGTGTGCGCAGGCTGGACACCTCCTCTATTTTACCTTTTGAACCCCAAACCAGCACTCTTAAATCTTACTAGCTACTGTAAAAGGTACTTTTTATTTTTACAACACTTCCTTATTTGGCTTCTCATTTGGCTGCTTATTATTGCTGCTTTCAATTGTATTTAAAATCACTGTATAGCATCCAGAGACATTGGGGGATGCCTTATAAATACAATTAATTATCATTATTATTATTACAGCTTTACAATCTCTCTTTTCTTTTGCCAAGACCTGCTCCCTAGAGGTGGTTCAAAGCAAGCGGAGTTTTGTCTTGTTTTTATTTGTCCTGCCTTATCTGCCTTAATTAAGTATTTGGGTTCTTCAGGGCAGGGAAGCTGTTTTTTTAAGTCTGCAGCCCTGAACTTGACCAACCCGTGTGGCAATATAAATATTTTGTTGTAAAAATAATATTTACGACTGCATTTAATTTGTCTGGCCCCATTTTTAGCGAACAAAGCAGAAGGAAGATGGTCTGAAATACAGAACAAGTAAAAGACATTTGTCTCTCTTGAACATTAAAATAAAATCAGGAAATAGCTGTGCTTACCAAACGCATGAGGAGTGACTAAACCGAGGTCAAGCCATGTAAATGCTTGCAAGGGTTCCCGTTACAGGTGGATGTCTGCCCATGCGCAGGCTCCGCAGCAAAATGATGGATTCAGGATGCCCATCTGAGAACCAGCTTGAAACACGGGAACTCAAGAGGCAGGACGACATCACAGGGCTTTGAATAAGCAGATTCTTGTCTAGAGAGCGATGGTGCCAGCCAGCACTTCCTTAACCCCTATTAGTTTTTTTTAAGTACACTTTTTTACACTGCATCCCCTCTGACTAGCATATATTGTTTTTTTCACTAAAGTATTTAGCAAATATTTTGCCAAATCTTGCCAAATATTGGCCAAACACTTGCATTTGCCTGGATTTGTTTCCCCCACAACCAGTGCTCATTAGGGTCTTGTCAGCAAGAGAAAGAAGTCCCCAAATACTGGTGAAATGCGGCAGGGTGAAAGTGCGGAGCCCGAGGGTGCTGCCAGGCAAAGAAAAGAATGGCTGGAAAAGGGGGTCCCCTCCCACTCCTGGCCTCCCCCCCGCTGGTGCTGGCCCTGCCAGGAGCGGGTGCAGGTGCCTGGGCTGTGGGCAGGCCGGGGGGTCTGTGGGGCCCCCCCAGCACCACCCAGGGCAGCCGTGCCTGGCGAGGTCGGAGCTGCTGAGGGGCTGGAGCTGCCCCCCCGAGCTCCTCCCTGTGCCAGCTGCAGGTGCCCATGGAGCCGGGCCAGCAGGCGAGCCCCAGCCCGACCGCTTGGGAGCAGAAGTGGCAAATTGAGTTGAGTTCACACTCGCTGTTTCAATTGAGGAAACTCATCGGGCTTTGTGGCTTCTGCCCAAGGCCGATGATACCGAGCTGTGGGGATATACACTCATCAGCTTGAGCAAATTAAACCCGTGGCAGCAAAAAGAAGAAAAGAAGGGTAAGCTCAGGGTGGTTTTTAAACAGCAGTAGCGGAGTTACCCTAAAGACACAGTGTAAAAGAAGCCATCAAAGAAAACTCCTATTTAGCAACAGCAGAGAGCGACAATCCTTGGGCAGGCAGCTTTCCAGGTCACAAAAGGCAGCCCCGGGCTAGTTCCCAACACACGCAGCGCTTGGAGGACGCGGCAAGGCAGCAGCACTCGGATGCCCGGCAGATGCACAGCAATGCAGAGGCACGGAGGCCGTGCCAGGCTTGCAGGTGCCAGTGAGATGCCAAATCTCTCATTGCTTTTTTCTGAACAAGCTACAGCCTTTGGACAAATTCCATCCACTGTAAACATCAGTTTTGAGCTTCTCTATAACCCCTCTTACAGAGGCATGTCTGCAATAGCAAGCTGGGACAAACAATGGGGTGAATAGTCCTGTTTATACGACTGTCCACGCCAAAAAATAGCAGTTATGGGCAATAAACACACCCAGGATGATTAGAGACCACTGAGAGCTGCCCACCCCCAAGGCCAACCTTTTTGGCAGCCATGTAACTGCAAGTCCTGTAACCGCATCAGTGCAGCAGCTGCATCACCAGCCAGCGCCATTTAAAACGTTATTAGACATTACATTTTTTGAGATTATTGAACATTAATTACACCTTGGAGATGCAGGCAGCAGTGCAACACCAGTTCTGCTGGGTCTGAGGAAGCCTCATCAGTCTGCAGGATGGACTTGAGAACACTTAGGTGGGGTTAAACAAAAAAAACATCCCTGTGTACCCAGTAAAGAGGCTACCCTGTAGAAGAGTCACTATGGTCTAAGATCATTAGCATGTTTTGCTCATGCACTCATTACTCCAGAACACAGTAACTTTCTTCGCAGCTGGCTCATCATGCAAGGGGACCTATCTGAAGACAGCTGTTCTGGTTTGATCTCTGTGTTGACAAGCCCCAAATCCATGTGTTGTACCCACTGACAGCTCTGATCATCTGATCCTATCGCGCAGTGCTTAAATAAAAACTAATTTGTTTGCAAAAGGCCATTTACTTTTTAATTTAGCTGCATTCTGAAGTCCACGTTGCACAGAGGGGAGTGGATTTTCCATGTTATCTGGCCACCAGCCAGTAGCAAGGTCTCTTAAAAGAAAGGGACACTCTTCAAACAGTTGAGTGTTTGACATAAATCCATTGTGTTCTGACATTTTTCTTATTTGGTAGCTCTTAATCGCAATGGTTCCAGACACGGTACATTTGTGGGGTTTATTTTAGAAGTGGGATGTTGGCTGCATTTCAGAATATGGACATACATATCTAGAGAAAGCCCTGGGTAGTCATCCTGCTGGAAATCTTCAGAAAAAAAAGGCCTAATTCTGCTCTGCAGATGATGCAAGCAACTTCAATCCTTCTCCCCTCAGCTGCTGTCTTCTGAATTCACATCAGCATCGCTGAGAACTGCCCAGAGTCCCAGCTGCCGAAACCAGCTCCAGCAGGGCAGCCATCTGCCCGCTCCAGATGGTTTGTAGCCGGTCACACATTAACTTCTTTAAACAGGTCTGTGTTAAGGTATCGGCCTTCCAAAATGCTGCTCCAAATTCGTTGGAGGTCTAAAACGACTGAGTTCAACGATGTTACACTCCAAAGGAATTTGACCCTTCAAATTCTTCTAACTGGTGTTGCAATACTGTTAATATCCGGATCGCTGAGGGCAGCTCTGTGAGGGACCTTTGACCCTCCCCATCTGTCTGGGAGCTCCGGCAGATGAGTCCCAGCAATCTCACCCAGCAGCTGGCAAGGTCCTTGTCCCCATCACAGAAAGGGAAGGAGCCAACGTGCCAGCACCCAGTGCCAGGCTCAGCCTGCAAGTTTGCCCCGACCCACGACCCCCTCGGCAGCTCACAGGCTAATCGGAGAGCGCGGAGGCTGAAGCAGCGCCAGGTCTGTCGTGACAGTGACAGGGGAGACCTCAGGGCATCTCCGCTCGCCAGACCACCCCATTCTGCTGCTTTCCAGTGAAACTGGGCTCCATGTGGCACCACGGAAACACAAAACAGCTCTTCTGAAAGCAGTTATAGTCGATTCCAAATAGCGGCAGCAAAACACAAGAAGGGAGGTTTCAATCACAGCTCTTCTCTGTGTGTTTGATTCTCTAGGGGCTGGTCCTGTACCTGGGGCTGGGAGGTAACTTTTCTCCCCTAAGTCTGAAGAGACACAGCTGACTATTTTCAAAGTCCTTTTTCCCAGGTTTCTGCCTGATTCTCTCCCTCCTCTTTGCCAGCCCAGGGTATTGATCTCAGCAGGGTCACAAGGAAACTTCAAAGGGACTCACACTTGTGCTGCTTGTTGAGGACCAGGAATAGCACCATCTGAGCCTTATCATTTCCCCTCCGGCCTCCCCAGGAGATAACGGCCCCACAGGAACCCTCTGCCCATCACACAACCGAGCTGCAAACAGTATTCACCCCACCAGCCAGGACACACATACTTCGCTGCTCACTGCTTCTATTTCTTCATAGCTGCCTCGGCCCCAGCCCACGGGCGGCACAGGCTCTGGCACACCCCCCCCCCCCCCACTGCCCGCCGCTCTGCCGGCTGCAGGGGAGGGATGGATCGGGGAGAGAAGCAGCCACCCCAGCTCGCCAAGCCCTGCACGAAGCCGTGCCCTTGGGACCAACACCAGTAGCACTTGTTGCCTTTTACCTAGCACGAGGCTGCAGTGTCACCTCCTCTTTCGTTTCTTCGGTCCACTTCCACCCTCAGAAGATGTGGTGGAGGTTTGCACCCTGGCTGTCTTCACACGAGCATAAAAATCTCTATTTAGCCTCTTTTCAGCGGTGCTGAGCAGTCCTATCTGCAGCTGTGTGCATGCACTGGCTGGTGGGAGCGCTGAGCACCCCAGGCAAGAAAGTCTCTGAAACTAAGAATCTGACTTGAAGTGTCTGTGCCTGTGTTTTGCTGATTAAGGATACCAATTAAACTCAGACACCAGAGTGAAACGAGTAGGTGTGTTTTACTGGTGATAACCAAATAATGTAACAGCGTAATACAGAAAACAGGCAGTAAGAAAAGGCAGAATAGTTCACCTAAAGCAACAAACAGGAAAATATACCCAAAAATCAGCAAGCCAGGATAGCTGGCACCTTTGTTTTAAGCAGAAATATTTGGTTTCAATCTCACATTAGATTCCCCCAGAGCCTGGCCAGGGCTCAGGCAGGGGGGGCGAGACCAAGGGAGTTTCTAACAAGGCCAAATACGTGGGTTCTCAGCCTTGAACAAGGCTAAACAAGGGAAGTTGGATACATTCCCTCAGCATTTTATCCTCACTACTTATTATATTCTAGGCCGCATCTTTCACTAGCAAGCTTACATAGTTTGTTAATGATTACAGACTAAGTTAGCAGCTTCAGCTTGGGGCCTGTTCAGGCTGCAGTATTTCAATGCTTTAGCACTTTCTACATCAGCGTAAGTGGGTTGTTATAACTTAGTACAATACCTACTAGCACAATGGTTTTCAGTTATAAAATATACACGATTCCTCTATAGGTCAGCTCTGGCTAGGGCTGGTTGTCCAAGCCTTAGCACTTCAGCCTGAAAACTTTGGCCCAGGACATTTCCATTCTGCAAGTCAATTTGTTCCTCTCCTTTCCTCCATGGGAGAGGAGCAAAGTGTTTACCTGAGCTCAGCCCGTGCCCGCTGCGAGGCTGTCGGGGTGCCCCGTGTCACCCAGGGTGGGTCATGGTGATGTGACCACCACCTGAAGAGGAAGAAACTGTTACGAAGTTAAAAATATGCTCCCAAACTCCACATTGAACTTTACATTGGGTTTTGTTGGTTTTTTTTTTTTCATTCGTGAAAAGGTTTTGGTGATCGGTGAAGAAAATCCTGTAGCTATATGGAAACGTGTGTTTCTTGAAGAAACAACTTCAGGTAAATTTTGCAAGTTGGTCTTTCCCCCTCGACTACCACCAAAATCTGGAGGAACTCAAGACCAGACTATAGCAGCATCAGGCACTCTTTTGTCCTGAGATACCCTGATTTCATCATCTCACATAAAATCAGGGTGGCTACGACTCACCTCTGCTACTACGACATTTTTCATGATGTCACATTATACCTGAAAGAGCAAGGGGGTAAATTAAATATTAATGGGACTTTACATTTCTGGGTGATGATGTCACAGCTACAAGGCACCGGGGCAGCATCTCAACAGCTGTAAAACCAAGCCCCACTCTCCACGGCCATTTTCTGTGCATTAGAAATAGATTTGGTTACAGCTACTCGGTTACAAGCACCTGCACCTGGGTAGAATTTCACTCCCGTAACAGCCCAAGCTCCCACCCAAAGCAAAGTTCCTTCTTGCCAAGTGCCAGGCAAACCCAAGCACGGGCAGCCCAGCCCAGACGTGGGGTCCCCTTCAAACCTTCGCACCCCATACCTGCATCGCCAGCCTGCTGGGTGGGAATCCCTGGTTTGGGGGGTGACCCCCAGGTCATGAGAGACTGGTGGGTGGATGGAGGAGAAGGGGAACTATCTAGAGCCCCGTTATCATAACGCTGACGGCAGAGGGAACATCCCTTATGTCCTGGAGAATGTGCTGAGATGTCCCTGCCTTTGACAGGCCCCTCTGTTGGGGGACCCAGCCCGCAGCCAGCACATGGGGGGTCCCAAGCCAGCGCCCCACAAGCAGGTCCCAAGTCCGTAGCCGCCAGCTGGAGTGGGGGTCCCTGGGCCGCTGGTGAACCTCTGGTCAATGTTTGGGGGGTCCCCAGGGGGTCCCCATCCCATAGCCCACGAGCGGGAGGGCTCTAGACATCGGTTACCAGATACGGGGGTCCCCTGCTCGCCACGCCCTGCAAGCCCCTCGCCAACACACGTGGGGGGTCCCCAGCCCATGGCTCTCACACGGGGGTGTCCCCACATCCCCCAGCCTCCCGCAGCGAGCTCCGGCCAACACGGGGGTGGGGGGTGGGGGGTGGGGGTTGTCCCCAGCTCCTGCCTCCCGGGAGGGTTCCCCGACCCGGCAGTTGGGGGGTCCCGCTCCTTGGCCGGCGGAGGGACCCTGCCGGTGCCGCTCCGGCCCGCACCGCCCACAGCCCCGCGGCCCCGGGGGCGGGGAGCCGGCCCCGGCCGTGCCCATAACCCGGGCGGGCGGCGGCCGGACCGGCAGCGGCGGCGGTTGGGCCCATGGCGGCGGCGGGAGCGGCGGCGGCGGCGGCGCGGTGCCTGCGGGGCGCCCGGCGCCTCCTGCCCGCGGCCGCCCGGCGGGAGAGCTGCGAGCTGGCCCGGCTGGCGGGGCCCGTGGTGAGAGCGCGGCGGGGGGAGGCACCGGGGGGGACCGGGCGCGCTCCCGCCGGTGCGGCGCCAGCCCGGGGAGGGCGGGGGGGGGGACCCGGCCGCGGCGTTGAGGTGGGGGCGGCCCGGCCCGGCCGCGGGGCTCGGATGCCCGGGGCCTGGCAGCGTGCCCCGGTAACCCCGGGCTGCGGAGGAGACCCGGGGCACCGGCCCAGCCCGGCCCCGCCGCTGCGGCTCCTCCAGCCCCTGGGCACGGCTCGGCGGCCCGGGGCTGCGCCTGCCCTCTCCTGCCCGGGAGTCAGCCCGGTCCCCCCTCGGGCAGTCCGTGCCCGCTGCCCTGTGGAGGGTACAGCCAGAATTACACCAGCACCCCCCCACCCCCCAATCTTTTCCTTCATTGCCACCCTTACGGGGCTTGTTCTTGGCCACAGAAATTCCTGTTGCTGTCCAGCTGGTCCATGAGCCCTGCTCCAGCTGCAGGGTGGTGGACTTGGGGAGGGGGGATGAGCTGCTAAATTGCTCTGGGGAACCAGTCTGCAGCCCTGGCTCTGCCACGTACCCCTTGGGCAACAAGCATGTCACTTTGCTTCTTGCTCCTTGGCCAATGGTGGCCTATGGCTCGCTGTCCCAAAATCCTCCCTGGACTGCCCCGTGTCGGCAGGAGATGCACCCTTTGGTAGTCGGGGACTGACGGTGCAGCACTGAGCTCGTTTTGCAGAGGCTTCTGCACCACAGCCCAGGTCTAAACCTATTGCACATGAAATTTTGTGCTTTGAATCTTCTACTCTATCCAGTAAATGAGTACCAACTGACGAACTTCTCAGAGACCTCCCAGACATCAAAGCACTGACCTGCTGTGATCAGGCAGCAGAGGAAGCACAGGCTGGTTTCAGTTTCTGTAGCTGAATACATCAGCCCCAGCCCAGTCCCCTCAACCGTTCACTTGCGGCACAGCCTGCTCCTCCGTGTGCACAGACAACCTCAAAACCAAACCTCCAGCTGCCATTTTTAATGCCCATTTCATGTCAAACCCGGTTCTAGAGCAATCGGGGAGGTGTGGACCCCTCCTGCGGGGACTGCTCACAGCAGCACCTCAAACGGGCCCAGGCCTGGCAGGAGGACTGTATCTGTGGGCAGCAGTGGGACATCTGGAGAGGAGAAGGTTTTGTTCTGCTCTTCCTCTGACCCCGCAGGAGCTGGTTCTTCAGCAGCGCTGGGCTGTTGGCTGCTGGATGGAAAGGAGCGTGAGCAGACCCTGGGCATGGTCCCCAGCCATGCCCACCCCTCAGTGGGTAAAAACATCTCTCACTCCTACTATCTGGTTCTAGCTGTGCCACAACTCTGTGCCTCGAATGCCTGTAGAGGGGCTGTCCTGTTGCCAAGGGAAAATGAGGTCTGGAGGGTGATCTCTGCCACAGCATCCTTAAGCCCTGTTGTATCCCCCAGTGAGGAACAAGCAGGCTGGACTTCACACATCTCCAGGAGGAGAGGACATTGCTGTTTGGGAGGAGAGTTTTCCCCAGATGCACAGAAGTGCAGAAAACCATTGAGATTTTTTTATTTTCCCCTCTCTGTGCATCTTTCATCCTGGAAAAGGGGATTTATAGTAAAGCTGTTAAGCCAGATGTAAACAAGGTCATCTGGCAGACACGCTGCATAACAACAAAATACCACAGGGCAGGTAGAGGCGGGCTTTGAAAGACAAAACCACAGAGAGTCTGTGCAGGTCCTGGAGCTGGTGAGCAGGGACAGATTCCCAGGACAGCAGAGCAAGGTGCTGCGGCAACACCAGGAAAACCAGTGACATCGGGAAAGTTCATAGTTCAACTCCTGAGGGAAGGGTGGCGTTCCTCAAGTTCTCATGGGTCCTCATCTCACTGTCTCCTCCTCCTCCTCCTCCCATCCTAGTTTGTTGCCCAGCTGCTGGGGTTCCTGATCAGCGTGGTCAGCTCCATCTTCTGTGGCCACCTGGGGAAAGCCGAGCTGGACGCTGTGACGCTGGCTGTGTCTGTACGTATTACTCTGATTTAAAACATACAAATTACATGTCACCAAAAAAAGAGGAGGAAAAAAAAAACAAACCACAACCCCAAACCTGTAGGAACATGTATGTGAGGACCCTGTTCGTAAGCAGAGCCTGATGTTCTGCAAATATCACACCCAGAAAAACGGTTCTTTCTTTTACCCTGAGCACAGGCAGGAGATGGGAACCAAGCAGCTGGTGGCTGCGCCAGTGCATGGCCAGCACCTGGGCAGGGACCTGGAGCCTGTGACCAGCTCTCTGGACCTGCCAGACCTAAAAGTGCCTTTGTGGCTAGGAGTGGCAGTGTTTGTGGTCCTTTAGATATTCACCCCTTGCTAGAGGATCCTCTTCCACACCAGAGGTGAGAAGAGGCTATTTAGTCATCAAGAATATGTTATTCTGAGAAATAGAGAAGGGCTGGAAAGTTCCCAAAACCTTGTAGCAGATCTGTCTCCCCACCCAGTTAGAAGGAACACAGTGCTTTGGGCCAGGTCCCCCGTCACTCTGCCTTGCAACTCCAGTCCTTTGTCTCTCCTCCAGGTCATCAACGTGACGGGCATCTCCATTGGTTCTGGTTTAGCCTCAGCATGTGACACACTGATGTCCCAGGTCAGTGGCAGCTTCCCCTCTCTTGTGCCTGACAGGGTTCAATTGGAGGAGTCTCACCCCCCATGCAGCGTGGTCTGGGCACAAAGGGCGGGAGGATTGAAGCTTCCAGGCAGCACGGGGCTACAGAAGCACTGGCTGGGGCCTGCTCCCTCCCTGCAGCTCCTCCAGTGAGCCCTGGGTCATGCCTGGGCAGCAAAGGGATGTGCAATCTGCCTGAGAGCCAGTTACACCCAACCAGTCTGGCATTAGTCACTGCAAGGTGTGGGAAATGCATCTAATCAGCCCACTGCTGCCCTGGGTCCTGAGCCCTTGCCCAGACCCTTTGGTTCCCTGTAACGCTCACTTTGGTCCCCCTCTCCCGACTCAGACGTATGGCAGCAAGAACCTGAAGCAGGTGGGCACCATCCTGCAGCGGGGGATCCTCATCCTGCTGCTGTGCTGCTTCCCTTGCTGGGCACTCTTCATCAACACCGAGCAGATCCTCCTGCTCATCCGGCAGGACCCCGAGGTCTCCAGGTCAGGGGGGAGATCGAGTCCTTCTGGATCAGGCATTTGGCTGGGGGTGGGATGCCACGTAGTGTTGAAATCACGGCTCTGTGGAGCTTGAGCGCAACGCTGCTTGGCTCAGCTCTTGCTCTGCTGTATCATTAACTGGGGAAACAACTCTCTTTCCAGGTTAACTCAGGTCTACGTGATGATCTTTATCCCAGCGCTTCCTGTAAGTCACTGCTAAAGTTGTTAGAAGCACTAACATCAGGAGAAAGGAGGGAAGGTCTTGGCTGTGTGGATCACAGGGCAGCATGGTTTGGGGCTTTACAACATCTTGGGCCTTCCCAGATGTGTATTGGCCAGCAGCTGCCGGACCAGCAAACACACCCTCCTCCACTTTGCTGTGCAAAGGCTTTTCCTGCAGGCCACGTCCCTGCGCGAGACGTAACTGCCAATGGACATTGGAACCAGGGGCTCCGGGGCTCACAGCTCTGAGATAAAGGCTGCAGCGTGCTGTTGCACAGGCTCATAGCTGCAGGGCTCTTGGCTGGTTACTCTGACTCCTCTAAGACAAGAGCAATATGCCTGGGGAGTAAGGGTCTGTAGGTCAAACCTTTTTTCCAAGGTTTCCAGGCTCCCGTGCTGACAAGGAAGCATAGATTTCCCATCTGGAGACTGATCTCTCTTCCCAGTGGGGATGGGAGGTGCCTTTTGTTCCTCTTGGCTCTGGGTGCCCGCAGTGCTGGCAGAGGCCGTGCTTCAGCCAGACCCCAGGAGCAGGGTTTTGGGCAGCGTGCCTGGCTGGGGCCCCCCGAAAAGGCAGTGTGGGGAGCCGAGGGCGGGAGCTATCGGGGAGGTTACGTGGTAACTGGCTGATGAACCACAGTGTGGCCGTGCTGATGAAATGAATCCTGGCTTTTGCAGGCGGCGTTTCTGTACCAGCTGCAGACAAGATATTTACTAAGTCAGGTATTGTATAACTAGCCAGGCTCTGGGCCATAGATTAAAGGTATTCCTAGGAACATGGATAAAGTTGGGGATCTAAGTTCATCCTGTTCTGGGCAGAGCTGGGCTGAGGAATGTGTGATGCACAGCCCCCCAGCTGGTCTGCTCACGGGAACCACCCTTAGTCTGCTCCATTCCCCCATCGCTACATCCCAACTCTGCATTTTATTGATCTGCACCGGCTCCTGAGCCCTGCATGCTGCCTTCTGCATGTCTGACACGGTCTAGAGTTGTCTGAAAGAGGAGCTGCCTTCTTGGCTTCCTCCTTGGGCATTGCTGAAGGTCTCCCCCTGTGTTTGTTGGATGGGGTTTGGGCGATGTTGGGGAAGCAAACTCCAAAGTCCCTCCTTGGCTTCCAGGCGATCATTTTACCTCAGGTGTTGACGGGGATTGCAGCCAACATCCTCAATGTGGCCATGAACGCCTTCTTCCTTTATGCGTTGAAGCTGGGCATGGTGTAAGTGTGAGCAGAGGTGGTGACAGCCTCTACTGGGGTGCAGGGGTTTGCTCAGGCCTGGGGGGGGAGTGTGGGGGGGGTGTGTCCTGGGTACCCAGTCCTACCACCCTCTGCCCCCCAGCCAACCAGCCTGCAAAGATAAGGCTGGAGGAGTCTGCCCCGTATCTGCAGCAAGGCTTGTATGGTGCCACCAGGTCTCTCCTGCTGCAGCTGAGAAGGTTGGGGAGGATGTTGATTGTAATCTGCCTCTCTCTCTCCCCAGGGGCTCTGCCTGGGCTAACACTGTTTCTCAGTACACCCAGGCCATTCTCCTCTTCCTTTACGTGTGGTGGAAGAAGATCCATGTGGAGACCTGGGGAGGTACTGTTCATAGCTTAATCCTTCCAAATATCACTGTCTGGCCCTGGGGATTTGGCAGCGTCACCAGCACCTGACAAACGGATTACCATCCCCTTACAGCGGGAGGGTGCTGCAGCTGTGTCCTCGGGGGCCTTTATCGTAGCTCCAAGTACACAAAGTACATTCTAGTTGATCATCCTGTCTCAGGAATGCAGCACGGTGCAGCAGCAAGACTAGGCTGATGTCCTGTGAGCTGCAGGGGTGATTGTCCTCCGGGAGCATCTGGAAGAGCATATGGCTCCCCTTCAGGGGAGGAGAGGGAGAACATGCCTTCATTTTGCTTCACCTCCCCATTGCAGGTTGGACCAGGAACTGCCTCCTGGACTGGGGCTCCTTTATCCGCCTGGCAGTGCCCGGCATGCTCATGATGTGTATTGAATGGTGGACCTTTGAGATTGGGAGCTTCTTGGCAGGTGAGTCCAAATCCTCTTTTTTTCTCTGGTTCAACAGGTCATCTTCCAGCCATGCCTGCTCTGGTGACTGCCTCTTGAGCGTGTCCCCCAGAGCACCTCCTGCCAGCAGGATTGGTTCTGCAGGATGCTGTGTCTGTGGGATGGGAGCCCTCCTTGTCAGCAAAGGAGGAGTTTAATTCTGACCTAATGAAGAAAGTGATGACTCTCTTTCAGGGCTGCTCAGCGTGGTGGAGCTGGGCGCGCAGTCTGTCATCTACGAGCTCTCCTCTGCGGCGTACATGGTAAGGGCTGTGTATTAAATCAGTGTCGGGTGGGGAGGAGAGCCCAGATAACGGCTCTGCAGATCAGGGCTGGGGAGGGAAGCAGGAGTTGAGCTGCAGATGGAAAATCCCTTTACTGCACCAATGCCAAATTGCCCCAAATTCCTTGCTGGGGAAGAAGAAAATTGCTGCAGGCTCTGTTGCCACTCACCTCCTCATCTCCTCGTTGTCTCCTGCTCCTCAGGTGCCTCTGGGCTTCAGCGTGGCTGCGAGTGTCAGAGTGGGCAATGCCTTGGGATCGGGGGATGTGTTGCAAGCCAAGACCTCCTGCATCACTGCCCTGCTGTGTGCAGGTCAGCCCAGGTCCCGCAGAGGGGAATAAAGGTGCAGGACTTGCTGCCCTTAAGCAATTTGACTATTTCTTTTTCTTTCAGGAGTTTTTGCTGTGCTGGTTGCAACATTACTGGGAACCCTAAAGGATGTGGTGGGATACATTTTCACCAGTGACAAGTGAGTTAACAGTTTTCTTTTGAGTATTATTACCTTCCTGGGGGGTGTGTTTTATATCCCGGGAGCTGCTCAGAAGCTGCTGCCAGATGGAATTCATAAACCTCCATCTGACAACCACATTCTCCAAAGGTTCCTCCCCCCTGCCTGGTGTCACGGGGCAGCACAGATGCTGCTGACACAGGGTCCCTACCGTGGTGGCACCCAAGCTCTATGCATCCCCTCGAGTCTCATGGGCTGGGGTCAGGCTTTGCAGCTGGCTGAGGGAGACATGTCAGGACCAGAGTCTGCTGGGACCAGGCCGGGCTGCTTTCCCTGATCAGTATGTACATCTTCCCAACAGGGAGATCGTTATCTTGGTGTCCAAAGTGATGATCATCTTTGCTCCGTTCCACTTGTTTGATGCAGCAGCAGTGAGTATTCCAGCATGTGGAGCGATTCCCCTCTGCAGGTTGGGGTGCAATGGAGAGTGCAAAGCTGCCACAAGCTCCCTCTTGGTCTGTTAAAATGGTACAGAGAAGCAAACTGATAAGCTACCAGAGCAGCTGCTTGCATTACCTATAGCACCTCAGTGTCCCCTGTGCTCATAGTTGTCCATTGGTGTTGCTGCAGACACCCCCATTCTTTCTCCCTCTTTCCCCTGGCAAGGCTTCATCTTTTTCCTAGCTCCTCAGGGCAGCACAAGTGAGCAGCTGGACCTTCAGAGGTGTCAGGTACTCCCAGCACAGCAGCAGTGCTCCTACAATCATTAGATACTCACTTCAGCCTCTTTCCTCCTGTCGCGTCCTTGGGAGAGGGACCCAGGCAGTGTGGAAAGCACCGTGGGGTCTGCTGGCGTGTCTCTGGGTGTCTGCAGAGAGCTCCACGTTCTGCGCCTGGGTCGGGACCCGGGGTGAGAGGAGCCCTGCGCCACGCGCTCTGCAGTGTGGCTCTGGTCCCTCCTGGCTGTGCCGGGCAGTGCCGTGTGTTCCCCTGTTCACAGGGCCACGCCGTAGCCCGCAGCTCCCGTGCTGGTGCCTTCCGTAGCACGTGCTGTCCTGTGTACTGATGCCTCTGCCCGCTCTCCTCAGGCGACCTGTGGCGGCGTACTGCGGGGCACGGGGAAGCAGAAGCTGGGTGCCATCGCCAACGCCATCGGCTACTACGCCATCGGGCTGCCCATCGGCATCTCGCTGATGTTCGCGGCTAAGATGGGGGTGTTAGGTACGTGTGCCCTCCCTCTGGCTTTGTCCGAGCTGCCAGCACTGCTTCTGCTGGGCCAAACCCTGCCCTGAGCAAAGGCTCAGCCCTGGAACTTGTGTTCAACTTGTGGGTTGCACGCTGAAGTGTTTAGCTGAGGCAGGCTCTGAGTAGCCCTCATCAAATGGGGGCTGAGACGTCCCAGTAAATCCAGGCTTGCTCCCAGCATAGGGCCTGTTTCCTCTCCCCGCCCCTCAGGGCAGCTCTGCCAGCCAGGCTGGGTTAGACATGGGGCAATAACCTGACCCCACTGAAGTCCTGGGGCATTTTGGCAGTGGCTGGCAAAAGCAGGTTTTCCTCAAGCTCCCCCTGAAGTAACTCTCCACTGCTGCAGGTCTGTGGGTGGGGATGATCGTTTGCATCTCCTTGCAAGCCCTTTCTTTCTCGGCTTTTGTCATGCGCATGGATTGGAAGAAAGCTGCGGAAGAGGTGAGACTTGTGTTTCTCTCCAGTAACTCTAAAAAGGTGTTAGGTGGGTTCCTGTCCCAGTACAGTGCCACAGCCCTCCGGGAGGAGGCAAAAGTGAAAGAGGATCTGCCCCTCTCCTGTAGGGATGAGCAGCTTGGTGGGGAGTGTGCTTGCTTTGGGAGAGCAGATGGAAGAGGCTCAAGTTTGCTTGGCTGGGCAGGACACCCTTTCTCTGAGAAGAGCAACTCTTCTGTGTGCTTTTAGGCTCAGGTCCGAGCTGGACTGAAAAAACAACTGGAAGATGTGAACTCCAGTGGCACAGCTGCTAACAAAACATCTGCTGTGGGTATGTAACTGGGCCTGAATTCTCCACCCAACCCTTCCTTTCCTTCAGCGTCGTGGCAGCCATGTCTGTGCTGCAGGCCCAGACGGCTGGAAAGAGCCCAGTGTCTGTGCTGGGCCCGGGCACTTCTCCTGCCCTTAGTAATGGGGTACGAGGCACCTTGTCCTTACCCCCGTCACCACTCTGGCTGCCCCAGGGAAGAGCCTGGAGTCCCAGCCAGTGTCTGCCTTACTGGGACCACCCGCCCCTTTGCTGTGGCATGTCCCCGTGTCCCTGAGCCTTGGGAAAGGACCCTCAGGACTGTCACTGGCGCTTGTGCAGCATCAGACTGGGCTGCCCTGACTTTGCAGCTCGGCTTCCCTGCAGCACTCCCCTTTCTGTTACACAGATTATGTCTCTGTGGGCACAGACACCGTGGACACCGTGGTCCTGCCTGAGAGCATCGTGGAAGGCCAGAGGCACCCTGACCACCAGCTCATTGCCCAGGAGGAGCCTGCTGTCACCCCTGCTCCTCCCGATGTGGTTTGGAGGGCCCTGATCATCCGCCGGGTGCTGGCTGCTGCTGCTGCTATCGCTGTCCTGCTGGTGGGCATACTGGTCCGGATCCTGACCGGCAAGGGCTAGAACCAGTGACACTGGGGCGCTGTGCACAGAGCAGAGGGCACGTGGTAACGTCCCAGGAGGATGGTGCTGCAGAAGAAATTCCTCCAATTCCCTGTAGAGTCACTTTGCTCAGTTTCTGGTTCACTCACAGTTATTTTATCCCACACCTAAGAGTTCTTAAAGGGGAAGAAAGTGCTTGAGAGCTGGTCCCTCTCCTGCACTGCACCAGGATGTCACTTGTGACAGGCAGGGTGACCTGGGAAAGAGATGGGGACCTTGTGCTGCTGTCCTGCTCCCTACTTCCTGGGGGCATTTGTCCATGTCACTTGTGAGTGGCCGAGGCGCTTGCTGCCCACAGCATCTTTCCTCACGCACCAGACTGCAACTGGGCCTGTTTTGCTGGGAGATGGCTGACTCCTCTGACTGCTGCCGGGGCGTTGGGCGCTGGCTGCTCGCCCTGCTCTCCCTGCTGCGTGTCAGGCACAGGGCCTAAAGCAACTCCTTTTTTGCACTTTTGTAAGGTGGGATTTTGATACAATAAAGTTTTCTGAGTAAATGTTGGGCTGTTAATGTGGTGTGAGCATGACCCCGGTCATTGGCACGACTAACCTGGTGGAGGAGAGATGTGTGCCTGGTTTGTGCAGAGCCTCAGCCTCCTGGCCCTGCAGTCTGGGGCTGGCTTGGGGTGCAGCACGGGCCAGGGGCTTGTTTAAGCCAGGCTCAGGTACAAAAGCAGAATTTGGGCTCCCACACTGTTCCTGAGGCACATGGGACAGGGTTGATGTGGTGCACAACTCTCCAGAGCTGCCACGGAACTGCTCGTATGGTTTAACACAACAGCCCCAGCCCTGCCTGCCCCTGCCCTCAGGACCCATCCCAGGCTCTTACCTGCAGCCCTGTGACAGCAGCGAGGCCTCTGTGGTGTGGCATGTGCTCGGCCATTGAGGCAAATACCACGTACAGCTGGTGCACAGCCCCTCTCTGTCACCCCACAACTCTCCTGGCACATGGTGCTGGTTGCTGGTGGGCTGGGAGTGAAAAGACGTGACATAAAGGAGCTTGAAACAGTCATCAACCCCGACCTCAGCAGCCTCTGCCCAGATGTGAGGAGGATGTGGCAGACTGCTCAGAACCCTGGTAGTTTTGGGATGGGAGCCTGGGGAGAGGAGGAAACCTGCCTTGTTCTACCCCATGGGCTACCCCAGCCCACCAGAGGCCACCTCCTGCTCTGTGCAGGAGAGGGTCTGCACCGGGGGAGCAGCTCCCCTCCGCTCCCCCGTGCCGTGGCGGGCCAGGGCAGATGCTATATTTGTCCCCCGGAGCGGTGCCAGTGAAACCCGACGCTGCCGCGCTGTGCGAGGCCGACAGCCGAGCCAATGGGGCCGGCTTGTCTTGGCCACCACCTCGCTGGGATGAGAGGGGCCGAGACGAGCAGCGGCCCCGCCACTGCCAGCAGCAGCTCACGGGAGCCCGCAGACGGACCCATGAATCTTCTGTTGCGGCTGGAGGAGGAGGACAACCCTCCAGCACAGCGGGCCGAGGAGCCACGGCGAGGCAGGAGAGAGGTAGGAGGCTTGGCGGGAGAGATTTGGGAAGGCTTAACCCCCACGCTGGCTCAGGGCAGGCAGCAAGCGCCTTGCACTACCCAGCCAGGCTCCTCGGCTCTGCAGAGGGTGCACGGGACCCTCACGGGGCTCCCCAGCTCCGTGCCCTGCCCCGACCCACTTGCCTGCACTTCCCATCGCCGACCCAGCTGCCGGCAGCACGCGGCCGTCTCGCCCAGCCCCGGCTGAAGTTCACCCCACCGTGGTTACACATTGCTCACCCTGGCAGGGTGGTTTTAACAGAGCGGGGAGGAAGAGGGTTTTTTCACTCCCCTGGCAGAGCGGCAGCATGAAGCAGGAGAACCTCCCCGAGGAGAATGGCTTCAGCGAGGCGGTGGCCGCTGGCCAGCACGATCTCACACCCGGCAGCTGCGGGAAGAAACGCCGCTTGCTTCAGCGCCTGGTCCCGGACAACTTCTGGGAGGACGCAAAGAAGCTGCTGACACTGGCAGGGCCACTGGTAAGGACCCCGGGAGGAGAGAGCTCCTCCCAGCACAGCCTCCCTTGCTCACCTCCATCTCCCACCTTTGCTTATTCCCCACACGTAGATCCTGATCCAGCTGCTGATCTTCCTCATACACCTTGTCAGCTCCATATTCTGCGGCCACCTGGGCAAGGTTGAGCTGGCCTCCGTCACGCTGGCCATTGCTGTAAGCATTCCTGGGGGCTGCTCTGGCACCGGGCACCAGCTCCCACCCGCTGACACTGGGACGGGATACGGGAACGGAGACAGACAAGGACAGAGAAGATTTCAGACTCCCCCTTTTCCTTTTAGCCTCTCTCCCTACCCAAAAGTCTTAAATGCTCACATTTGCGCTTTGTTTTGTATTTAACTCCTGTCTCCAGGTTATAAACGTTACTGCCATCTCTGTAGGTTATGGTTTGTCTTCGGCGTGTGACACCTTGATATCACAGGTGGGTAAGAGATGCTGGCACTTGTCCTAGAGACACGGGGTTTTCCAGCTTTGGCTGGTGCTGCCCAGGCACTGCGAGCTGGGGAAGCTTGTCCCTAAGTGGCAATCCCAAAGGAGGAAGCTCTGTGCCCCTCTTGAAATACCAAAGCCTCCCCGGGTGGTCTCCAGGGAGGTCAGGGTTGCTCCATGCTCTGCGGGGTCCCTGTCCCCCCCAGCAGAGCTCATCGCCGCCCTCTCGCCTTGCAGACCTACGGCAGCAAGAACCTGCTGCGCGTGGGGGTGATCCTGCAGCGTGCCACACTCATCCTCCTGCTCTGCTGCTTCCCCTGCTGCGCCATCCTCATCAACATCGAGCAGCTCCTGGTCCTCATCCGCCAGGACCCCGAGGTCTCCAGGTCAGGTGGTTCCGGACACCCCCACTTTGTCCATCCCGGCACGGTGGGGCTGTGAGGAGGGTGGCTGCGGCCGTGGCCGCTCCCTAACCCCCCGCCTCGTGTCCCCCAGGTTAACCCAGCGTTACGTGATGGCGTTTGTCCCTGCCCTCCCGGTGAGTCCCTGTGGGCACCCTGGATGCCACACACAGGCACTGGCCATCCCGCTCCTGTTTCCCACTGCAGCAGCACAGCCCCTGCTCAGCGCTGGCCTCATCTCACCCAATTTCCTTTCCAGGCGGTTTTTCTGTACAACTTGGAGACAAGATACCTGCAGAACCAGGTGGGTGCTGCAGCCCTCGCACCCACGGAGGGTCAGCCCTGGCTCAGGTCTCCCTCCCTTCAATGATGCACCCAGGGTTTTCACACTCACCCCGATGGTGAGGCAGCATTTGGTACCCTGAGCAGCTCTGATCCAGAGATCACCCCCATCCCACAGCCAGTTGTATCCATCTGCCTGATGGATGTCACAGAATCACAGAACCATTCAGGTTGGAAAAGACCCTTGGGAGCATCGAGTCCAACCCTCAGCCCGACTCTACAAAGTTCTCCCCTACGCCACATCCTCCAACATCTCATCTAAATGACCCTTAATGTCCCTTCATACTTCCTCACTTCACGGGTTTACCTCCAACACACTCATTTTCCAAGCAGGTGACATCATCGGTTTATTTTTTGGCTGGGAAAGCTCCTGAGCACGGGGTCAGTGGAGACCCTCACACCTCTCCCCCAAAGCCTTTGTGAAGGTGCCGTAGCCCCCGTCTCCTCCTCTTTGCAGATGATCATGTGGCCGCTGGTGCTGAGCGGGGTCGTCGGCAACGTCGTCAACGTGATCGCAAACTGCATCTTCCTCTACGTGCTCCACTTGGGCATCACGTGAGTAGCACCCACGTCCCACCAAGGGAAAAACACAACGCCTGGCAACAGCCAGGGGCTTTTCAGGGACATCAGCACCTCCAGGCACAGCCGAGCATCCGGCGCTCGCGGGGGCACGACGGGACGTTACGCTCTGGCACCCCGAGGCCGGGGAGGCATGAGCAGGGTGCTGATGACCTTTCTCATTTCCTTTTCAGGGGCTCTGCCTGGGCTAACACCGTTGCTCAGTATTCACAAGCCATTTTCTTGTTCCTGTATATTATAGGCAAGAAACTCCATGTGAAGACCTGGGGAGGTAAGGACACATCCTCAGCTCCCTCTGGTTCCCGCTTTACATGAGGGTTCATGAATTTTCCACAGTTTCTATCAAGTGAATTCTGTTAGTCCTGAAGGTGAAATATTAACTGCAACCGGGTACGCTCCCGGGAATGTGGTGCTGCTTGGGTGGCAGCACGTCATGCGCGAGCGTTGGCAGAGCACCATGCCGGGCAGTAAACATTAATTCTGGAAAAAATGAAACTTTCTGCTGAGGCTTGGTAGGGCTTAGCCCCAAAGCCAGATAAGCACAGACGTAAGCATGAGGTTGTCCTCCAGGAGGCATGAGCTGGCCGCGCTGCTCCGTGGCCCGTAGGGTGGCATCAGCAGAGCGCGTACGTGCACACTTTGCTGCTGGAGGTCCTGTGGAGCTGAAGACCATCGCGCTGGTGGCTCTGCCAACAGGAACGGCACCTCCAGCTGCCTTGGGTGCTCTTGAGAACATGGTGGACATCCTGGTCGTTCATCAGGTGGTGTTTCTCCTCTCTGCAGGCTGGTCCAGTGAGTGCCTGCTGGAGTGGGACAGTTTCACCTCCCTGGCCATCCCCAGCATGCTCATGATGTGCATCGAGTGGTGGACCTACGAAATCGGGAGCTTCTTGATAGGTCAGTGGAGAGGGGGAGCTGCAAGGAGGTGGGCAGGGTGTGACCCAGAGCGGTGTCTGCAGCAGTCACCGAGAGGCACCCTCACCCAGCCCTGACCCCCTCCTCCCCCCCAGGCCTGCTGAGCGTCATAGAGCTCTCTGCCCAGTCCATCATCTACGAGGTGTCCGTTGTCGCTTTCATGGTAAGGGCTGGGGGTTATTATCTCCGACCAGGGCTCTCTAGGGACAGTCCCAGCACAGACACCCAGCAAAAATCAGCTCCAGCAAATCTCAGCCTTCCCTCTCTGCACTTACGTCTCTCCCTGCTCCTGCCTATCCCTCCTATTGAAATGTTTTAAACTAAATTTAAATTATACCAGTCAGAGAGGGACCTTGGGGTGTTGATTGACAGCTGACTGAACATGAGCCAGCAGTGTGCCCAGGGGGCCAAGGAGGCCAACGGCATCCTGGCTTGTGTCAGCACTGGCGTGGCCAGCAGGGACAGGGGAGGGATCTGAGCCCTGGGCTCAGCACTGGTGAGGCCGCCCCTTGATGAGTGGGTTCAGTTTTGGGCCCCTCACCCCAAAAAGGCCATTGAATGACTCAAGCGTGGCCAGAGAAGGGCAGGGTCTGGAGCACAGGTCTGCTGGGGAGCGGCTGGGGGAACTGGGGGGGTTCAGTCTGGAGCAGAGGAGGCTGAGGGGAGACCTCCTGGCCCTCTGCAACTCCCTGCCAGGAGGGTCCAGAGAGGGGGGATGAGTCTCTGGAGCCAAGGAGCCAGCGCCAGGCCGCGAGGGAATGGCCTCAAGCTGCCCAGGGCAGGGTCAGGCTGGCTCTGAGGAAGGATTTCTGTGCAGAAGGGGCTGTTGGGCATTGGAATGGGCTGCCCAGGGCAGGGGGGAGTCCCCGGGATCCCTGGAGGGGTTGAAGAGTCGGGCTGAGCCAGCGCTGAGGGATCTGGTGGAGTTGGGAACGGTCAGAGTGAGGGTCATGGTTGGGCTGGAGGAGCTGCAAGGGCTTTTCCAACCAAGATGATTCTGTGACTCTGTGACATCCTGAACTCCATCCCCTCCCTGCCGGGCGGTTATTCCACTGTCACCGCGACGGCCCCACCACCCGGCCGCACACACGAGCCTCAGCCCTGTGGTTACAGATCCCGCTGGGGCTGGCCACGGCTGCCAGCGTGCAGGTGGGGAACGCGCTGGGTGCTGGCGACGTCGAGACAGCCAAGAGATCCTCCTCCACCAGCCTGCTCTGCACAGGTCAGGCCACCCATGTGCCGGGAAGCCTTTGCTGGGGCTCCTCCCAGGCACAGCAGGAGCAGGGGGCATTGGCAGTCCTCTGCCTGCAGCACACTCCTGCATCCCCTCTTCTTCCCCTGATTTCTTCCTTCGGCTGCTCCCGAGCTTCCCGTCATGGCCAGGCTGGGCTCAGAACTTTGCTCTGTTTTTCAGGGGGGTTTTGCATAGCCATGGGGGCCATTTTAGCTGCCACGAAGGACGTGCTGGGATACATCTTCACCAGCGACAAGTGAGTGCCCTGGATCCCAGCCTCGGTGCATGAAGGTCAGTTCTTAAAAGTGATTGTTGGCTTGTCTCTGTCCCTAGGGAGATTGTTGAATTGGTGGCCTGGGTCATGCCTGTCTACGTTGTCTTCCACTTGTTTGAAGCCACGTGTGTAAGTCCCTGGGGATGCTGCTGTTTTCAGGAGGGGACTTCGGTGCCAAGCAGCAGCATCGCGGGTCGAGGGTCCCTCAGGCTGCAGCTGAGCACCAGCACATGCACCAGGACCCTGTGGAGCTTCTGGGATCACCCCTTAGAAAACACCGACTGCATAAGAAGATGACCCACAGCACTGGGCAGGGACACAGAAATAACTGGGCAGGGGCGGGGAGCTGGTTCATCACCAGGCTGGTTTGCCAGCCCCCAGGCAGCGGCAGAGCCCCCAGTTTGGCCAAGGCAGCGCTCCTGGCCGCGGCCCCAGCCCCTCTCCCTCTCCCTGGCAGGGCGCCTGCAGCGGGGTGCTCAGAGGCATAGGCAAGCAGAAATTTGGTGCCATCCTCAACGCCGTCAGCTACTATGGTGTGGGTCTGCCCCTGGGAGCCGTGCTGCTCTTTGTGGCCAGGATCGGCGTCATAGGTACCGACCCCCGGGCACGCAGCTCTGCGCACCCCCATGTCTCCCGTGGGTGGACGTGGGACACCCAGCTCACCATGACCCTCCTGCCTGGCTGGGGACTGGGCACACTGGGGTGGACTGGGATGGCCCCTGCAACTACTGAGAGCTTTTAATTGTGCTGGGAAAACAACCACTGCCAGGTCTGCTGGGTGGCCCCACAGCAGGCACCCATGGCCGCCCCATCCCTGTGTCCCTGCTGACCTCGGTGACATCCCCGTTCTCGATTCACTGTCCCGAGATGCCACCTGGGTTGTGTTTGCTTCACCGCGTCCGGCTGACACTGGCGTGCCCTCTGCAGGTCTGTGGCTCAGCATGCTCGTTTGTGTCTCCATCCTCTGCACTTGCTTTATCGCCTACATCTCCCGCATGGACTGGAGGAAGGCGGCCGAGGAGGTAACCCGTGAGCCCACAGCATCGCACCCTGCCAGCGGGAAGCTCCTCAGTGCCTAGGCTGGGATCACGGTGGGATGAGACAGCATCACAGGCTCGATCCCACAGGCAGCGCTGCCCAAGGCTATCCTCCAGTGCACCCAGCAAAACCCAGTGCTCCCACTTCCTTGTATTCAGCTCCTGGCCTCAAGGTTTCCCCTTGCACCTTGTGCCACCCTTGGTTGGGGACATGAAGCACAAAGCAGACGGGGTGACAGAGGCTACCCCAACCCTGCAGCCCTGAGCATCACCTTGTGCCTCAACAGCTCTGGGGTTTCCACCAGCCAGCACCTCTCATTTCAGGCATCTTTCAGCTGCACAGTGCCATTTCCAGCCGGACAAACCCCATGAGAGGCCACACGATGGCTTTGCTCAGTGGGGATTTCCCGCATCACGTGCCCCTGGCTAAACCCATCGTGTTCCCTCCCTCAGGCTCAGCGCCGGGCAGGAGTGACCCAGCCACTGCCGGAGGAGCCAAACACAGGCCCCGAACACTCCTGCAAGGCCCTTCCCTCTGGTGTGGGGCCAGCCCCACCACCCCACACTTACCCCCTTGCCCCAGCGGTGCGGGGGTGTGTAGGTATGGCCAGGAGCTGGGCACGGTGGGATGGGGGAGCTGGGCACTGCGTGCAGGGGCGTGTTTGGGTCCACCAAGGGTCCCCAAGGATTCATATAAGCCATGAACAAGACCATGAAATGGGGATGCAGCGTAGCGCTGGTGATGCCCTCAGTTACTGGGAAAACAGCAATTACAAGACTGGGCTCAGGAGGGCGATGGAGGCCAGAGGGGGGATGACCTGGAGGGACAGGGCACACTGGGGAGCACTCACCTTGCAGACACTGGGTCCCACTGAAGCTCTGTCGAAGGCTGGAGATCCACACGCTCTGGGCTGCTTGTAACGTGCTTTGAGACCTCAGACAAAACCTGCCCAAGAAATGCCTCATCCCCCCCAAAAACCCTCAAGCGACGCTGCCCCATTCTCCTTGCAGCAGGAGTGGATGCCCAGAACGGCGTCGTGCTCACAGGCATCACCAGGATAGAGGGATCGACCCGCCAGTTGGAGCCCCAGGAGGCTGCGCCTGCCACGTCCCCTCCGGCCACCGCCATGGCCACCACCATGGCCACCAAGGAGCTGATCGTGCGGCGCGGGCTGGCGGTGGTCGCGGCCGTCGCGGTGCTTGTGCTCGGCGTTATCATAAAGCTGACAACCAGCAGACACTGACTGGCACCGACAGGGGCTGTGGGGACTTTGCTTTGGGGGAGAAAAACCCCTGCGGATGGACAGACGGACGGACAAAGCACAGACCGGCCAACGAGAGAACCCAGCACACGCCTGTCCCCTGGGAGCCAAAGGGCCCCCGGCAGCATTCAGCAGCATCTGCTCAGCCACCGCTCACGAACAGGCCCTGCGACTGCTCCAGCACCCAAACCGCTGCTCCGGGCTCTGCCCCACGCACCGCGGGCGTGCGAGTAACCCCCTCCAGCCCGCGCTGGCGGCTGTCGCCCGCCGGCCGCAGCCGAGCACAGCCCGGCTCACACCGCTGCTCGGGGACAAATGCCAAATAAAGAATAAACCCTGAGCTGGGCTCAGGCGGGCTCCTTCGGGTGGAGGCTGAGGGCAGGGCTTGGGCTGGAGGGGGGGGACATCTGACACTGGGGGCTGCAGCCCAGGGCATGTGGGTCTTGTCCTGCCCCAGGTGGCCTTCAGAGTAAAACAAAGGTTTTATTCATCAAGGTGCAAGGTTGGCTTCCAGTTACAAGTTTGGAGGTAGAGGGCTACCAGTCAACCAGTGAAAATGGAATTTAATTACAGATGAAACAGGTGGCTGCTCAGCCACCCTGGCTACAGGGACCCTCACCCCAAAAAGGCCATTGAATGACTCGAGCGTGGCCAGAGAAGGGCAACGGAGCTGGGGCAGGGTCTGGAGCACAGGTCTGCTGGGGAGCGGCTGGGGGAACTGGGGGGGTTCAGTCTGGAGCAGAGGAGGCTGAGGGGAGACCTCCTGGCCCTCTGCAACTCCCTGCCAGGAGGGTGCAGAGAGGGGGGATGAGTCTCTGGAGCCAAGGCCCCAGTGCCAGGCCCCGAGGGAATGGCCTCAAGCTGCCCAGGGCAGGGTCAGGCTGGCTCTGAGGAAGGATTTCTGTGCAGAAGGGGCTGTTGGGCGTTGGAATGGGCTGCCCAGGGCAGGGGGGGAGTCCCCATCCCTGGAGGGGTTGAAGAGCCGGGCTGAGCCAGCGCTGAGGGATCTGGGGGAGTTGGGAACGGTCAGGGTGAGGGTCATGGTTGGGCTGGAGGAGCTTCAAGGGCTTTTCCACCCAAGATGATTCTGGGATTCTGTGGCCAAGGACTTCCCCAGACCTGGGACTGTGGTCGCAGCAACGCCCCGTTCGCCCCTAATGCAGGGCACCAACAGTGACACGTGCCCGGGGCTCCTCGAGTCCTTGGGGCAGAGTGTGGCCACAGCTCAGGTAGCCTTTACTCACCTTGGGTGGCTAAAGGCGATTCCCCTGCAGCAAAACGTCACCTGTTCAGTCATGAGGCCTTTCAAGGATGGGATGTTGCAGCTTCTTAGAGGCTCTTCCCCTCTGCAGGGGACAACCAGACGGGACTGTCCCCAGCAGTAAGAGCCACATTTTGTCAGGGGCTCATAGCTGGTGTGAGAGCTTTCTGTGGTGATCAGGTGTTATGTAGATAATGGGCTCAACGAAAACTATCTTTGTTTGATACCCTTGTGACAAACTATTCTCCCGTTCCCAAGAGCTTTTAGATGCGCTCCTGTTTGCAAAGCAGGGCACGTGCTGCCTCCTTCCATCTCCACCACTCCCTGCTGAGGCATGGCCAAGGGCATAGGTCTGAATCAATTCCTGTTTCAGCAGGAGCTGGGGCCTTCTCTGCTTTAGGTGTGTTTCGTTTGCTTCTACCTCTTCAGTGCATTGGCTGCCTTGGAAGGAAAGAAATTGCAGCAAAAAAATGTTCTGCACTAGGAGAGCAGGGAGCAAGCGGCTCACTGTGGGGCCATCAAGGGCTGCTCAGACCTGGGGACACTCAACATGGGGCCACCACCAAGAGATGTCCCGCCCAGGGCAAGGCTGGGAGACGTTCTCTTCCTGAGGTGACCTCTCGCTCCCGTGGCGACAGCTCAGGGCTCACACCCTCCAGTGCCCCGACCCACCTGCGCAGGGCCCAGCGGCCGCGGGCACCTCTCAGGGCAACCCGGCATCCCTGGGGAGGGCAGAGCTGCTGCTCTGTGGGTGATTTCTCCCAGCTCACAGATACCCCTAAACCCACCAGCCACCCCGCCCTCTGCTCACAGGGATGCTCCCGAGGAGCTGAAACATGGAGACGACCAAGAAAGCAGATGACTCATAAAAAACGAAGGGAAAAAATAAAGTTACCTTCAGAGAAGCTTCTCTCTCCTCCAGTCTCCCACAGCGAGTGCAAGCAGCGCAAGCCCTTCCCCTGACACGGCTCGAAGTGATCTCTCCTCCCACGAGAGGAGCGCTGGCCAGGGCCCAGGGCTCTCCTTAGATACAAGACGCCCTTTGCCCAGATATATCCTCGCTTTGACTACACAAGCCCTGGGTCGCCGCGTTGAGCCGGGGCAGTGACTCAGCCGCCCGCGCTGGGTCGTGAGAGACCACGTGGCTCTGCCCGTGCCGGGCTCTGCCCGAGGCCGGGGCAGCACTTTGAGGCGCTGGAGCAGCCGTGGGGAGACAACGGTCTGCACCTGACCAAACCCCGGGGGGAAATCAGGGGATGGATTTGCACAGGGCAAGACAGGAGAAACAGTTCAGCTCCTCTGCAGCTCCTCGCCCCAAGCCCTGCCAGAGCTCTGGGGATCCTTCCCCACGAGCGGGGAGCCCACCGCTCCGGGGCAGAGGCACCTCACCACACACCTGTGACATTCGGCCAAAGCACGGCCAGAGCTGGCAGAGGACGGGCAGGATTCCCCAGGAGACTGCAGGGACTTACCACGCTTGGTTTATTATTTAAATTCTCAGTGTTTAATTTAGTACTTGGAAAATATATCATCAAAAAGGCTTAGCACATGGATTTTTCACCAGACGTGAAGAAATCCTACCTATTGCACAGTAAGTATAATTTTCTGTTCTACATTAATTGCATTGAATAATAATTTTTATATTTTCCTTATTGAATCGTTAATATTTCTAAGGTCCTTTCACCATGTATTTCCCCAGCATCCTCTCCCCAAGCTACAAGCCCCATATGATCTCCCAGTGCAAGATTACAGCAGACCCAGAAGCTCAAACACAGAGTACACACTCTTTCAGTAACCAGGACTTTCAGTGACCAGGAATGGGTTTGTACTGGTTTTGGCTGGGATGGAGTTAATTTTCATCACAGTCGCCCAGTTTTTTCACAGTAGGATGGTGCTGCGTTTCAGATCTGTGACCCAAGCAGTGTCTGTCCCACACACGGGGCTCAGCTGTCGCCGGACAGTGCTCACACAGCGTCAAGGTCTCTGAGATTCTCACCCCCCCGCAGCCCGTCGGCTGGGGGCAGCAGGAGGAGGGGAGGGGGCACAGGCGGGAGAGCTGATCCCAGCTGAGCAGGGGGACATTCCAGACCACGTGACACTGTGCTCAGGGGGGAAAGCAGAGGAAGGCAGGGGAGGATGTGGGGAGTGATGGTGTCCACCTGCCCAAGTCACCATTACGTGTGACGAAGTCGGGCTTTCCTGGGGATGGCTGAACACCTGCCTGCCGAGGGAAGTGATGAGTGGGTTCCTTAATTTGCTTGCTGGCACGCCCAGCTGTCACTTTACCCATTATTAGCTCAACCTACAGGTTTTCTCACTTTTACCCTTCCAATTCTCTTCCCTGTCCCACTTTGTGGGGCTCAGATGCCCGCCTGGGCTGACCCACAACAAGGTACTTTGGAATTCTCACTTCTCTAAGCAGGCCTGGAAGTTCTGCAGGAGCAACAAGACACTCTTATCAGCAAAATACAGGCACTGCAGGCATCACCTTTGTCATTTTCTAACTGCCAAATAATTGTTACAGGCAGATGATGAAACTCAGAGCCCCAAAAAGGGGCTGCATGTCAGCCTGCATCCCCTGACCAGCTGCAGACAACTCTGGTTCACAGAGATCCGTAATATTTTACCTCAATTAAACAGCACGGGGAACCTCACTGGGTTTACTCATAATCATCACTACTGGTAAAATGCATCAGCCAGCACAGCCCGTCTCCGAGGCGTCACCAAGAGGGTGGTTTTGGGACCACGACAGAAGACAGACTGTCCCAAAACCTGCAGGGAAAACACCATCACAGCTGAAGCTCCAGCTCCTGGTTGTCACTGAAGGAAAGTTTGGTGCAAGACACTGCGTGTGTGGCTCGGTGTGGGGCGGAGGGAGGGACTGGGGTTTCTTGCTCTGCAATTCTCCTCCTGAGAGCTTGTACCCACTGGTCCCTCTGTTTCAGCACAGCTTTTTAGTAAACAGGAGTCTGGGCCTTCTCTTGGTTAGTGTTTCTCTAAGGCTACTCTGCGTGCTTGACAGCTCACTGAAATAACCCAGAACAGCAGAAAAAAAGGACTTCTCAGCTTAAGGAAACAGACACAAAGCCAGCAGTCAGAGTATGACTTGCACAGGACGCCTTCTCCTCTCTTCAGCAGCAAGCCACCTGTGAAAGCAAAACACAACACCAACGTCCTGGGAAGGATCAGCTGAGACAAACCCGGCTCCCTTTCCAGAAGAGCCTCAAGCAAAGCCCCTTGGCTCAGGGTGACTTCCCCAGGGTCCGGCTCGCCTGCCTCCTGTGCCCTTGGCATGCACCGACCGCTGCTCACCTCGGCCCTGCGCGAGCTGTGGGCGCTGCCGGGGAAAGCATCGCTCTCCAGATCCAGGGGGGAACCTTCTACAAGCCCCATGCTCCTTACTCTAACAAGGTTTTGCCCGATCTCAAACCAGGTCTACACACAGGAGAAGAAAAAGGCTCCTACCTCACCGTGACAGCCACAGCAGTGCTCTGAAACCTGCTCCTCCTTACCACACACTGGGCCAGCCCAGGCTCTGAACAGCCAGCACAATCAAGAGGGCTTTTCTCTTCAGCACAGACTGGTGATTCTGAGAAAACCCAAATGATTTCAAGACGCCATGAGTTTCCCCCCTTTGCTGAGAAGGCATTCACCTAGGCAGGGCCTGCCTCCCTGTTTCAAGGCCTGAGCCACTGGGTGGCTCTTCCTCCTGGGCTCCGACAGGTGGGTTATTTCCCCCGGCTTGTCGGGCTCCTGCACTTCTCCCTGCACCGCTAACAGCACAGACTGAAGGGCAGAGCCCTGATCCACCTGCCATCTCCTGTGCCCTCAGCAGCTGCTCCCTGAAGCTCACTGAACACCCGGGATGCACCGTTGAGCCTTGCAAGGGGCAGGCAGGCTGGGCACACGCAGCCCCCGGTCCACCAGCCACGGAGAACCACCAGCAATCACACCTGGAGTTTTAGATCTTACCCCTCCACCTCAGGAGGCGTCTGGAGTCCTCCAGCCAGCACAGGCAGGCTGCTGCCTCCTGCAGAGAGGGGAGGACAGCCCGCCCTTCCGCACCACCCAGCCAGAAACGGGAGGAAACGGAAAGAATCGAGCTGAGGTTAGACAGGGGCTGCGACTGGGCAAGGAACACGAGCTCATCGTAGCCCCAGGCTCTGGGACAGAGCCTTCCCTCCCCAGGCCACCACGGCACAGAACCTCAGCCCTCTGTGCTAGGCTATAGAGCAGCTCACAAGGCTGCTGAAGAAAGCACTGGAATGGAATCCACCCCTAACCTGTCCAAAACATACCAGCCTCTGCCCCTGGAGGGAGTTTCTCACGGGTGTCGCCTACCACGGCAGAGTCACAAACAGTACAGCAGCCTAGGAGATGTCCCTGAGGGCATTTCTATTCTAGATACTGCTTGAAAGAGTGAGAAGATCCTGATCATTTCAGGGGGACCAGACATCATAAGTCTCCTGACAGAAAAAGCAGGGCAGGCGCTAAGAAAGGGCTGTGGTGGCAAAGAGTGGCCTTAGGGAAGGTCAGATGAATTGCACGTGCACTCCCACGGACAGCAGAGACCCAGAGCTCACCTTGATCACCACCGCTACCACGATCCCCAGCAGGGCCAAGGCGATCAGTCCAATTCGAGTCTTGTTAAACCGCTTCAAGAGGAAGAACTTGGCCCAATCCACCTTTTTCTGGCTGCCAGGTGGGTACCGGAGTTTGTTCGTACCCTCCATCTTCAGGTCCTTGATCAGGCAGGCGCGGCGGTGGGAGAAGGTCTCAAAGCTGTGCTTGCCGTGGTAGGCACCCATCCCGCTGTTACCTGAGGGACACAGCACAGGCAGGTCACACCACGGGCTCAGCCAGTCCAACCTTTGGCCACTTGAGGCCACTAACAGGGCAAGAAGCAGCACACGAAAACTTGCCAGCTGCATTGCACGTTACCTGCCCTGCATCCACCCCACTGCAGTTTTAAAGCACAACTTCTCCTCTATATTCCTGCAGAGAGGACAACTGATCCATCCTCTCCGCAGCACTTTTCAGACTCCAAGATGACCAGCTGGACTCCATTCTCCTCCTCCCCACCTCGTTTTGACTACACACTCTCCAGTATTTTGCTGTGTTTCTCCACGCACTGTTTGCTCCAGCTCTCCCCTGGCTGTGGCCACCTCTCAGAGCACCGTGCCAAGGCTCCGAGATCCGGCTGGTGCTGTGCACAAAGGCTTTCCTCAGGAGTTTTGCAGGGTACATCCCTGTTTTTCAGTCCCAGGACAGCATGTGCTGTTCACAGCAGCAGAACACCGCTGGTTCACTGTCAGCTGATGAGCACTGTAACACCCAAACTCTCCTGCAAAGCTCCCATAGGCTGCTCCATCACATGTGCCAATTCTCCCCAAGCCAAGGTCCTACTCTTCCTCCTGCAATTACTGCTAATCACCCCCTGTCCTAATGTACTCCCAGAATATATTAAGATCTGCTATATGCGACCCTTCAAGTGTAACAGGAGCAAGGGCACCTGGACACAAAACAACAGCTGGTGTTCCCTGGGTCAAACCGTGCAGCAAGGCACTTAAGGAGCTCCAGGAACTTACCGACACCACCAAAGGGTAAAGTTGAGAGGAAGAAATGCATGATAACATCATTTCCAGTAAACCCCCCACTGGAGGTTTCCGAGATGACTCTTTTGATTAACTGGCAAAAGAAAACAAACAAACAAAACATTACAAAGGCCCAGAAGAGAACAGCCATGTAACTGAGCAGGACTGGGAGGGGAGCTACAAGCCAACAGCCCATCGTGTTCACTTCCTCTGGCTGACAGCTCAGACAAGCCCTCTCCATGCAGCATTTACTCAAGAGAAGTGGGAAAGTTCAGAGAAGGGATGGGAAAGATGGAAACCTGGGAGTTCGCCTCCCTAGCAATACATTAAAGGTATCTAATAATGAAAAACTACATAGCATCAAAAAGGAAATTCAGCTTTTTATCCTTCTATTTCACAAAGTCATGCAGACGCAAAGCACTTCAGCAGGAGAGAGGGAGCCTCCAGCAGCTCTGGGGACACTCACAGACCCTGAGAGCCAAATGCTGTGATGCACATGCAAAGAGGAGCCGCCACAGACCCTGCCACGACCAGGGTCGAAATGTGCAGATGCCTCTGCGGGGGAGGGAGCACATCCCACACCCACCTTCTTGTTGTTGGAGAAGACATAGAGGGCGAGGGGCTTCTCCCGACGGTTGATGAACTCAATGGCTTCATCTACACTCTTCACAGTCACAATGGGGAGGACTGGTCCAAAGATTTCCTCCTCCATCACCTTTGACTCCGCAGAAACGTCGGTGAGGATTGTTGGGGCTGAGGCAAACGGGAGAGCAGAAGGCAGTGTGAGCAGGACAGAAGATGTGGTCCACTGAGGATTCCACCCCTGGCAGCACCAGTGCGCAACACACACCAAGCAAGCCACAGACACACACAGCACACAGATGGCACCTGCTACCACCCCCCCACCCCAAAACCTGCCAGAACCACCTATGAAGCAGGAGGCCTCATCAGACTCTCCCCCGTGAGCAATCTTCTGCCCTTCCAACAGGCCCAGGATCCTCTTGAAGTGATGCTTGTTGATGATCCTTTCGTAGTCTGGAGATGACTTCACGTCTTCCCCGTAGAATTCCTGCCAAAGGCCACAGCAGAACCAAAGCACTCAGCAGATCGTCACAACAGCCACAGCTCCAGGAGCTCAGACCTGGGCTGGAACGGGGACAAGTCCCACAGCACGAGGAACCCCACACTCACCTGCAGAGTCGCCTTGATGTTCTCCACCACCTTGCTCTGGATGGACGGGTCACACAGGATGTAGTCTGGGGCGATGCATGTTTGCCCACAGTTCATGTACTTCCCCCACGTTATCCGCCTGCAGGGGAAAGGGAGAGAGTTTTTCCATGGTCACGTCCTTCCAGACCCCACAGCTCACCCAACAGCACCCGAGTGACACCAGCCCAGAGCTGTCCACCTGCCCACGGGGTCCCTGCCCCACTGCTGAGACCCCACCAAGGCCTCCAACAGCCTGACCTGCAGGCAACAGCCAGGTCACAGTCCGTGTCGATGTAGCAGGGGCTCTTCCCACCCAGCTCCAGGGTGACGGGTGTCAGGTGCTTGGCAGCTGCTGCCATCACGATTTTGCCCACCGCAGAGTTGCCGGTGTAGAGGATGTGATCAAATCGCTGGGTCAGCAGTGCTGTTGTCTCAGGTACTCCTCCAGTGACCACGGGGTACAGCTCCTGCAGGGCCAACAGGATTTAAGGCACATATATCAAAGCAGCAGCTTTGCATGGGACAAACTCACTTGTGAGCTACATTAGGAACTGGACTAAAGAGAGCGATAACAGAGATAAGCTCTGCTCCTTCCCTTGAAATGAAGTTTCACTTCAACTTTGTTCCATGAGAACTGAAAGAAATGAAGGTTGAAGCCAGGGTTGAGCCAGCTGGCCAACCCGCTGCCACACATTAAGAACTAGGGCACATATAACCACCAGGCTCTCCTGAGGGCCATATCCTTCCTCAGCTCTTGCCCCCCACCTAGAGAAAGTGCAGCTCCTGTGGTGCAAGAGTATTGGGGTCACCCCAAGCCAACACATCAGAGAAACCCGGGAACCAGCATGGGGCCACGCTCACCCGGTCAAGGTACTGGGGGAGGAGATCAGCCACCAGCCGAGCCGTGTTCTCACTGATCTCCGACGGCTTCACCACCACAGCATTGCCTACAAGACAAACGCAGGGCAGCCAGTGAGCCCCCGGCCTCCTCTCCTGCCCCCCACAGTGCCCATCCACGGCCCCACGAAGGACAGGGGCTGCGGCGGGTCCCCACCTGCTGCGATGGCCCCCACCAAAGGCTGCATCACCAGGACGAAGGGGTAGTTCCAGGCCCCGATGATCAGCACCACCCCCAGCGGCTCGGGGCAGATGTAGGCCTCGTCCCGCATCGTCAGCAGGTTCTTCTTCACAGGCTGAGGGGCTGCCCAGGATGGCAGCTTGTCCATGGCCAGGGCCAGCTCCCCCAGCACACCCAGGATCTCATGGCTGTACGCATTGTGCCCACACTGCAACGACAGGGAGCTTGGGGTGGCTTGGTGGCCCAGCCAAAGCCTCCACCACGGCAGCCCCATGAAAGAAGGTAAATTCTGCTGGTTCAAAGTGCCTGATACCGGTGGCGCTACCCCAAAGAATCCCTAATGGATGACAATCAGTCTGGGCGTGTGCAGCTCTGTATGAAGCCAAAACCTGACAGCCAGGATATGCCTTCACAATCTTGCCTCAGCCTATCTCCTTATTTAAAATGGTGGCAGCAGACCTTGGCAGGCCACAGCGAGAGCCAGGACCACGGGGGACATCAGCAAAAGCCATCTGGCACAGCAACAGCAGCCCTTGGCCTCCCCGCTTTCCCCTCCAGGCTGACCACTGTCTGTGTGTGGCTGACAGGAGAAACCCCCCGACCCACACCTTGTGCAGATCTGCCTTGATGGCTGCCAGGATCTCCTTCTCCTTCTCCTGCACCATCCGCTCCAGGGCCTTCAGCTGCTGCATCCTGAACTCCAGCGAGCGGCACCGGCCTGAGTTGAAGGCAGCTCTCGCCCGCCCAACGACCTGCTGCATCCTCTCCATGGCTGCTCAGCACTGCAGGGAGAGAGCAGCGAGACCCAGCTCACTGCGGGGCCTCCCTCCTACAGATAGAAACTGAGTTTTCTCACAGGCACCGGACACACTCGCACCCCCCTAGCTCGAGAGTGGATAGCTGACGGTTCAGCCTTAACTCTGAAGTTTTAAACAATTTGCTGCGGCTCGTAATTTAGAAAAGTTTGAAAAGGAGCGCAGGGAGCACCCCTGTGTAGGCCAGCAAGGACGTCTCCAGGGGACCGAGGGCAGGTCCTGGCGGTGAGGGGAGGCGGCCCCTGCCCGCGCCCCGCCGCCGAGCGCCACCCAGCACCGCCACGACGAGCGCAGAGGCCGCGAGGGCGGCGCGACCGGGGGTCGGCGGCTTCTCCGAGGAACCCCGGCGACCCCCGAGCGCCGACCGGGCTGAGGCGAAGCCCCTGCCCGTGCCCCTGCGCCCCCCCCGCCCGCCGCGGCTCCCGCGCTCCTCAGCCGCTTCCGCCTTCCGCTCACGTGACGGCCGCTCACGTGACGGCGCCGCGCGCCCCCCGGAGGCGCAATGGGCGAGGCCGCGGGGGCCGCAGCCCCGCCCCCCCGCGCAGGCGCAGAACGGGCGCGGCCGGGGGGGCTGCAGCGGCCCCCAGACCCCCGCCCGGGCCCGGGCCCGGCTTCTCTGAGCGCGGGTGAACGGTCAGCCCCGGAGCAGGAGAGCGCGGTGAGAGCCCGAGCGGCCCCGCGGCGAGGAAAGGGGGAGAGAGAGGACAGGGCAGAAGACAGAGCGCGGTGCGGCGGCGGAACCGACAGCCCCCGGGAAGGGGCGGCGGTACCCCCGGGAACCGGCGGCAGTACCTTGCTTCCCGCCGGCAGCGCTGCTCCTTCCCTCCGCCCAGCGCCTCCGCCTCTGCGGGCTGCGTTGCAGGAGTGGCGGCTGGTGGCGAAGGCTGCCAACCCTCCCGGGAGCGCCGCCGAACTGGGGCTGGGACCCAGCAGATTGTGAAATGCTGGCGGGCGTGGGGCAGAGAAGCGCACTGCGTGAGAAGCTTGGGGGGGGCAAAGTCCCCCTGGGGGTTCCTTATCTAAGGAGGGTAAGTGGCACACAACAGCTTTACCCGTTGGTTTTTCCCCCGCAGAGCAAATGCTGCATGAACTCACCGAGCACCTCAGCTGCGGGCAGCATTTCTGAGGCCAAGTGCTGGTGAAGGGGAGCGCTGCCAGCAGCCTCCTGCGTCAGGGGGAGGGAGAGACAAGTCGGTCAAGAAAAAGGGGCCAGCAAGTGCTGAAAAAGCAGGTGGTGGTTTGTAGGAGGCAAAGCAGTCAACAGGAATAGCCTGGCCAGGATAGTGGAATTAACCTTGATACAGCATTCACATGAGAAACAACCCCCCCCCAGAAAAGCAGGGAAGGGAGCTGAGACAAGTCTGGGCTCATTCCAGTTAAAAATAGGCCTGTCACAACTTGTTCTAAGAAATACAAGGGGATTATTTGAAAAGGACTCCCAGGTTGTTACGCACTACTGTTTCTGACACACTCTGTTTATTGCTAAAGCTCCTCAGCTGAATCTGTGCCCAGCTAAATCCCTGCCCACCACACACCTCTGCCACACGCAGGACCAGCAGCTGGGTGCTCGTGCCCAGGAGACAGGGCTAACGTGGAACACAGGCTCCCTGCAAAGTTTCATGATGTTTTCCCACATCAGTGTGTTTTTCCAAGACTGGGGGTGCCCTTTAGCTCAGCCGGCTGTGACTCCCCCCAAACACAAAGCTCGGTTTTGGTCATCTGGCTTTGCCAACAGGCTGCAGCTCAGCTTGCACATGAACGTTTCACAAGCTATTGCACAAATCTCTGCAGTAAACAGTCCACCACTGGGAGGAATGACAAGAGCAACTGCTAATACTTGCATGCAGGAGGCAACACGTGAAAGAAAAACAGGCTGGGCTTGACAGAGCCCTCGCACTGCAGGATATGAAAAAAACCTGGGTCTGCATTCCAGAAGACATGGGTGGAAGCAGGAACAATCCTCGCAGGAGCATTACCTGATGCAAACATGCTCTCCTTGATCCTGGCGGCATCCTTGCGGGTAGGGCAGGTTGGAGCTCTCTCCAGGCACCACGCTGTCTGGAGGTCCAAGAAAAAATTAGATAAGGAATTAATGCTGCTGCAATCAGCATAAAAGTCTTTGAGCTCCCAGTGTGGAGTATTGCGCTGCAATGCATCCTCTGCAGGCAGCGCAGCCGCCCAGGGCTGTCTGCAGGAGCAAGGAGGTGGCTATTTACCTACCTTTTTCACAGTGGCCATTCTCCAGAGCCTGTGAAGTTGTCACGCTTCAGGCCGAGGGTTTTAATGCCACAGCAGTGCTCCCTGGGCTTAGCATCACACGCAGTAGGGCAGTATCTCAGCTCCCAGTGCATCCCAGCGGGTTGGTCCTGTGCCCCTGCTTAAGGCTCTTCTGTATTTGCAGAAATGAGGGAGCAGCAGCATGCTGCATCCTGGGAAACGGTCCCTTTTGGTCCTTGTCTGGGACATCTTTTAGCCAATTATGGACAGGAAACGAGGCTGAGGGCGTTTTAAGCATTGCAAAATAGCAGCTGAGTCTCCCTGGAGCAGCTGGGCGAGACACGTGGATTGCAGGGAAGCGTGGGATCTGGAGTGAGATGGAAGAATACCCCAGACAGCACCCAGTGAAACACACGGTCTGCAGCGTGCTCCCCACGCCTAGGAGCTGACAATGTTTTCTATTTTTATTCAGTCACTAAGAAACAATAAAGAAGGGAACTATTTATGGGAAAGTAACGGAACTCCAGAGGAACTGGGAGGTGAGCAGCTCTGGGTGTGCTCTAATCCCCAGGGCTATACTGACAGCAGCAAGAGAGGTTTTATTGAGAAGCTGAGCTGGAGACTCCCCTCTCCCCTCCATTCCTTGCAGCCTCCTGCTCCCCTCCCCTCTTGGGGTCAGTTATAGCCAGGCACTGCAGCGAGACAGGCTCCTGCCCTGCCCAGGGAGCATAGCTTTGTGCTGTTCCTTGCCCTGCTCCCAAAAGCATCCAGCAGAGCCCAGGGAAGGACAACTTTAGTGTAGAAAAGTTGTGCACTGTTTGGTTTCAAGAGTCCACCAAACAACACAGCTAATCAATAAAATCTTTTTTTAACTTGCACATCGTGCTCAAAGTTTTTAACTAGGCTGACAATCCTCAATTTCTACCTAAATGTCTACCAAGTCTCGAGTTCCAGAGTGTTTTCTAAGTTTTCTAAGTGTCCCACAGTCTGGCCAGTGGCACAAGAAGAGGGCAGATGCAGAAGCCCAAACAGCACCCAGTCACAAAAGCGGGTACAGAAGATTACCAACAGGGAGAGTGATGCTGAAAACTTAAAACAATTTGGTTAGTATACGAACAAGAAGCACCTTTGTGTGATGGTATAAACTTTGTCTAAACTTTGAAGGTAAGGGAGTCTGCATGCCAAACGGACAAGATAAGTGTCAAGGAGCAAACCAAACTGTAACAGGCCCCTTGGTATAAACTTTGAGGCTAAGTGAGGCTGTGTGCCAAAGAGTGATCCAAACTGGGACTTCCCATATATGGGTAAACTGAGTTAGGGTCTTTACATCAAAAATTACCCCAGAGATCCTTCCCCAGTTTCAGTACACTTGTGCAATAGATTAACACATGCATTTCCTGGAAATGGGCAGGTACTTCTCAGAAATTACGTGAATATTTCTTTTAATGTATATAACGAGCGTGCCTTTGTCTTTCGGGTGTGCATGTTAGGAGGAATGATCCCTAGCCCAGATAAAGTAATTCCTGCTTTCTAATGCTAAACTGAGTGTTAGAAAGTTCTTAATTTACCAGGTTTTGGTAACAAGGGGTTTTAAGGAACCTTCAGGAATAAATGCAGCTCAGTTCATTTATGGCATCACTTGTTTTGAAAGCTGTGGCTGATCTCACATTTGCAAGAACAAGATACTGTGTAGTACAGAGCCATGGTCTGTGGGCTGCATTGTAGACATAGCTGGGGCCATGGAAAATGTGAAAGCAACACAAAGACACAATGAGAATGATTGGCACAAAGACCGCAACAAGATTCAACAGCACCACTGGCACTTCGTTTGCTTTCAGGCAAAGAGGAGGGGGGAGCCTGCCACATACAAAAGCCTATTGAAAAGGTGTTTGTCCAAAGAAGCAGTGCCAAGACTTGGACTGGGCTCCAGCTGACTTAAAGACCTCAAGAGAGGGGTTACTGAGATACACTTCACTGATCTACAGAAAGGAGGAGCTGTGTGGGCACTTTTTAAAAAGCCACAGCCAGGGCTATGGCTGAGGTTGGACAGGGAAGCTTAGGCTAAAAAGAGGTCTGCTTGAAGACTTAAAGGCATACCAGTCAAAAAAGATAGTAGCAAGCAGAGTTCAGAGCAGACAGAAAAGTCAAAGGATAAAAAAAAAAATATATTAAAAAACACCAGGCAAAAAAAATAGAGGAAGCAGGAGTCAAAAAGGAGGCAGGTCACAAGTCTGGTCACAAGCCAGCCTATCTGAATTTCAAAGCCTCAACAAGCTTCGAAAGCAGCATCATCCAGCTTTACTTGCTCTGAACAAAAAAACAAGCTTCCCTTTTTGGTGCAGCTGGACTGTGCACTGCACAGTGCTGTGACACCAGTGGGACACAACAGTTCCTGCCTCTGAACCCAGAGGTGAGGATGGCAATACCTTGACGTTGCTGTACAAGAAAGTAGCAAGAAGTATGCAGAACCTAGTGAGTCCCAGGAACAACTCACACCTCTCAACTGAAAAATGCTTCTCAGAATAATGTGTAGTATCCTAGCTGCAAGTTAAATTAACTAGATTTGGTTGTCTGTATCAGAGGAAGGGGCTGAGACGTCAACTTTTTGCTTATAAAAAGCAAATGTCAGAATCAAAATGTGTTTTAGATTCCTCAGTCAACATTATGCACTATGGAGAGAATGGAACGAGTACAGAACATGGTGCTCCTGAGCAGATGCTGGGTGCTGAACTAGAAAAACTGCACATCAAGTATCTCCTTTCAAGTTCTATCTCTCTAAAGGCTGAAAAAAAAAATAAAGTATTTGGTAAAAACAAGCACCTGCTGTTCAGCGCAGAGAGCTGAAGACAGAGGACAGCTTCAGGATCTTTGTGGAATGAGTTTATGCAGAAAGACAGGCCATGAACATTGGTCTCCTCCTCCTGAAAACAGCAAACAAGAATAGCCCTTTTCTTCTCCTCCTGTTTGTGCAGCTGTAGTCTTGCTGGCAAGAGTGGAAGGAGAATGAGCTTGAATCCTGAGGAAAAAAACCCAACAAAAAACAGTGAGTTCCTGGGAAAAGCGGCCTATCTCCTAGACTTGTGCATTAAGGCTTTTGCTTTGTTCTGAGATTTGTGCTCAGACATATCATTAGCATTCCATGCTCACTCCTTCCTCATCCTCTTTACGTGCCAGTCACAACTGCAGGGGGTTTTAAATAATAAATTGGGAAAAATTTGATAGTACAACTAAGAAATACAACAGCCACACCCCAGCTACCACAGCACACCTCAGTCGGTGGACAGAGGATATTGGCTACAAGGTGGACAAAGACTGGTTTTGGTAAAGTTTGGACAGAAATAGTAACTTAACTGCCAGTTTTTGTCAGTTAGGTCTGTATATGCTGTTTTGGCAGCCCAGACAGCTTCTCTTTACTAGAGGCAACAAATAAGCACCTTGTTAAAAGAACATACAGCTGTTATCCAGGAACCTCCTTAGCATATTTGTTTTCAAATCCAAGTTTTAAAAAAATTAAAAAAAGAAAAACCAAACCAGGGTGAATTGTTTTCCTAAAGCAAGGGAGAACAAACTCCAGGACACACTGTGCCAGAGATAAGGCACTCAGGTTGCCCCAACCTGCCCCCGTGGCATGTCCAACTGCTGAGGGGAACATTCAGCAACTGGTTTAAGTGGCCAAGTACAGAGTGGGGTTTTTTTCCTTGTAGTTAACACCATTGGCCTTTGATTACAGAGACGCAGAAACTTGGTTTTACCATAGAAACACTTCTAGTGTCAGTATTTATTTTTACCTTAATATACATTTATACAGGCCATAATAAAAAGGCTATTACGCAACAGTTCAGTGAGTTATTACCTAGTTTTCAAGAATAACGCATGCAATTACAAAGGAGAGGTAGAAACACCGTATTAAAGACCTAAAAATACAAACATTATATAAACAAACACTTTCAAATTAACTGTTGGAATTTCATACAGATAAATAAGGTAAAAAGTACATTACTCTGTCAAAGTAAAGGAAACACATGGTTATCCGAACACTGAAATAATATTTTGATGTGTAAGCCCTGTACAACTTTTGTCAAATAGTTCAGACCACTGTGTTTAAGAGGATTAAAATGATTTTGTCCTGGAGAATGGTTTATTCAAGTATTCAAGCAGTTGAGTAACAAAAAAAATGTCCCAAAAATAAAGTACAGGAACCATTTCCAGAGAAGCTGACCTGCCTAAATACTCTGCAAATCGCTGTCCTGATGGTCTCATGGGATGCTTGAAATGATAATGCCTATAAGGCTAAATGAAGCTTCCCACCTCTCCCCCAAAATGCACACAAAATAATCCTTATCTTTCACACGCTGTATGTAGATATTCTACATCAATTTATCAGCATCACAAACCCCAACATTATTTTCTGGTTTTGCATGGTTCCTCACAGAACCTTTCAATTTACAGTATTTATTGTAATACTGCCCAAGAAACAAACTACAGAGAACTGTCATTATACCCCTAGAGACTGCAGGCATTAATGCACATATCGCATGCACAACAAAAGATGCAACCAAATCTCTATAAAAAGCAAACAACCAGGAACTCAACATTGCTATTACTGAGAAAGTCCAGAGCAGTAGTTACTCAAGTATTAGACAAATAGGTATAAAATGGAAAGGTTCACATGAATACAAGTTTTTACAGTTTGTTTGAAAGTCTTCTAGAAGCTACATTTGAAATTCTGAAAAGAATTTTATGTACACTGAAATGAAATTCAGCCAAGTCCATTGTGCCTTCTTTCTCTAATTTGTTTTTATATAGTTCTTCAAAAATGAATATACAGTTGCTTTAGTAAATTAGTGCAAAACAAAATATTTTGGAAGAAGATCATCAAACTGTATCCACATCAGCTGAAAGCCCACTGGGGATTTCGCACAGATGGAGAGCAATTTCTTCCCTCACCACCTTTCCCCCGTGTAAAAGGCGCCTTCTCGCCATCCCTTCTTAAGACAAGCTGAGCCCTGTTTACAACATGTGAGCTCCAACACAAGCCAGCTTAGCCCCGAGAGCTTCAAACAGCACTTGCACATGTTCAGGGTTTCCCAGATTCACTCCGCCACATTTTACTGGCAACTTAAAAATATTTTTCACAAACTTTTGAGGGAATCTTCTGAGCGAAATGTCTTTTTGTACCTGATGCAGAAGGATCCACTCTTTATAAACCTCATGAGGGGAAAAAATAAAACCCAAACCCCGATCATTCAAGTTCAAAGCACATGTACAAGGATCAGTTTGAAATGTGAAGAGAGATTCTTTTAAATTCTGTTGCTAGGAAGAAAAAGGAGCTGCTGGATCAGTAAGGCAAGTGTACTTTTGGAATTTCTCCTCTTTGAATATGCTGCTGTTTCTTTGGTAGTCACCACAGAACTGTTAAGAATCATCTTCCACACGGGGCAGAACAAGGACAACAATTAAGCTGTAGTGAAAAAAGTGCAGTATCACTGATGTGGTCCCTTATGTTCACGCCATCTGGTCCTCGGGATATCCCTACTGCTCGTATACAGCCACTGTGCTATAGCAAAGTGCAGAAAGCCTTCGCTCAATGCTAGATTTATCTGCAGAGAGAGGTAGAAAATAGGTAATGATGTCAGTGTTATTTTACGATGCATTAATTCCATGTATTTTTTCCAGATTTTCATTATTCAACGTAAACTTACACTTGTGTACATTTTCTATATCTGCAGGGTCTTGCAGTATTTTAGTCAGTCCTTCCAGCAGCAAGGCTGCTTTATGGTATCGATATGTAATATCTTCAGTTTGCTGAAACATCTCATCCAGAGCTGCCGACTGAACCTGGAGTAATTCGGGAGATTCAGTTACATAAACTGCATTAAGCAAATAATTAATTGAAAAATTCAAAATGAATGGTATAAAAGCGTCATTAAGAAACTATTTTTGAGCCTTAATTTAGCTGATCCATTTTTATAACTGCAAAACAACAAAACCAAAGTCTGAGAGAATATAGCACCTATGTTGTATTAATTAAGGATATTCTGCACATATAAGCTATAAAAGCACTTTTTGATCTTTTGTGTTTACACATGTTACAACAACATATGAATAAATCTGCTTGTTCTTACACCTACATTCTCTTGTAAAGACGACAAATTAATTGTGCATGACTACACCATTATTGCTGGTAGCTTTTGTGTGACACCTATATTTAAAAGACTTCCACCTCATCAAAAAAGCAGTTAAGTTTCCTGTATGGTTACTGCATCTGCACCACAGCAGATAAAGATTTGATCAATTACATGAAAAAGCTTCCACGTTTGCTCCTGTTTTGCTTTGTATGGACAGACTGATCTTCAAATTGACTTGGTAGATTGATGAAGCTACTTCTGTTGCTTCTATGCTTTAGTAAGCCTTAGTGGATGAAACTTCAGCACACAGGGTTGTGTGGCTTCAGAGTTCTTTCTTGGTGTTTATGCACCAAATGTGCTGATGTAGGGGAAATGTCCCTGAGGAACAGCATCTGCCAGGAACTTTAGCCACAGTTAAGGCAGGACAGGAGAGAGAGTGAAAGACTAACAAAAACTGCCATGGACAGAATTCTAGAAACATACATTCTATTTTCTGGTTACGTAGAAGAGGTAGGCGAGAGAAAGAAGCAATTTGTCTCAATGTCCTATTAATGAGGTAAAAGGAGTGACCTACCATTTCTACAGCACAGCTGTAGATGAGTTTCTCTGCAGTTACACTGTTGATTTCATCAATGAACCTTTGCTTGTCTGAAAAGAATCGATTCAGCTTTTCTGTCAATTTCTTGCACATGCCAATACAGAATTTGTATCTCTCATTGAGGCTTTTCACAACTGGAAGAAAAGCAAGAAGAAATTAAAAAAACCCCAACAAACCCAACTAACAACATAGCCTAAGTTCAGCTTTTCCCAGCACTAGCAAAGTCAATCTCTTTAAACTTCCGCTTCTAGTGTTTATTTACTTGGCCACTTCTGTGAATTATGCATCAAATAATTTCCATTTCAAGTTAATAACCCCATTTCTTAACAGTTTGCAGCTGCATCTTTGTTTACTATCAGAATTGTGCAATTGTACGGATCTACAATTCTCATATACAGAAGAAAACAAATATTGCAACTTAAGCTTTTTGACTGATGTATCAACAAAGAAAATTCACAAGCAAAGCAAAGATTATGTTGCATGTACCTTGCTTAACAGCAGTGGATGGGTTCAGCTTCCCCGATTTGACCTGTGCTTTGGCAAGATGCAGAGAAGACGCTAGTAACTGGGCAGCTTTCATATACAACACCAGCTGCTCTACTTGTCTAGGGAGCAGGGAGAAGAAAAAAAAGTAATTATGAATCAAAACACCTTTCTTGAACACAGTCAAGCCACGGGCAGACACCACTTTTTAATCACATAGGACCCAGCAGCAGCAGCAAAGGAAGACAGATGTTTAAAATGCAACTCCACCCCTCCCTTCCCTTCACAAACACTCTGTCACGGGTTGAGAGTACATCTGCTCATCTAGTAGCTGCAGCAGCGAATACGAACTGCTTTAATGTAGACATTTTAAAAAGGAACACTTATTTGTGGGGACTAAATGCCCGGGGTCAATGTCTTACCACAAGCGACTGGGTGTATTTTTCTCACAGCGTCATTTCCTATGACTCTGGAATTCTCAGTGGTGAAAAGCAAACACTTTGCAGAGGTTTTTTGGTGTTTTTTTGGGAGGTGGTGGGTGGTGTGTATGTGTGTGTGTTTGGTTTTTTTTTTCAGGAAGAAGGTAGGAAGTGGAACTGACCTTTCCTACCACTCCAGATTTCTCTTATTTCTCTTTGCTTTTGATTTTGTATTAGGGCTGATTGGTTCTGCTGAAAAAAGGTTAAATTTGGACACTCCCTTCCCCCTTCCCAGCCGCCACCTCAGTGCCGTTTCAGCCTGATCAACAGGAACAGATGAGGGCTCAGATCTGACAGAAGCTGGAACACAAATTTCCAAGCTTAGAAGTGCACTGCTGCACCTACAGCCTGAACTCCTCACCACTTTCCCTAACTTACATGGCAGACAGGAAAACAGTCTTTTTATTTGTCCGCTAGCAAATGTGTCTCTATCTCTGCTCTTTCTGATCTGCCTTCAGCTATTAAATACTTACTCCTATGAAAGATTCTATACAGTAAAACAATCACTCCCAACAAAAAGGGCATAGTTTGAATACATTTTTAATGTATTCAGTATTCACTAATTCTCTTGATACTATTTGACCGCATACTTACCCCCATTCTTTGCTTAGCTGGCTGATCTGATCAACAACTATGCTCTCTTGGATTTGGTACAGTGATACTGCAGAAGTACACAGGTCTGGGTTTCCTCCTCGTACTGCTGTCAGATCCAGAACACATTCTGTAAATGTCAGCATCATGTTTAGATGACGCAGTGTATCTGTATGTTCTCTCTGTCAGAAGGAAGGACAACAACAATTTAACGACTATAAGCCATAAGGCAAACAACTACACTTAAATCTCTTGCTAATCATTTGAAGATTTGATGATATGTCAATTCTGTGCAGAAATCCCATTGTAGTAGAGCCAGCACTAGGGACTACAAAACCAAATGGGTCCAAACAGATCACAGATACTAACTTGCACTCTCTTTGTTATTAATTTCAAGATACTGTAGCTTATACTTAAAGAGTTTTTCAACAAAGCTAAATGAATTGGGACATGGAGTGCTATGTTTTTTGAAACCTGAGCAACTAAAGGAATCACGAGTGGGACATATTACTTGTTATTATATTATCAGCACATCAAAAGTATGCTTGGCACTTGTATGAGAAGCCAGGAGGAACATTTGGCTTTTATTATAGAACAGACTTGATACCCAGAACAGAACTGATCTAAAGCTTCATACTTCTCTGCTTCAGTCTAATTTACACTTAGATCTAGAATTACATTGTGTTAAAAGGTGGCTGTTGCCAAAATTTACAGTTTAAACTGAACAACTTCAATTGGAGCTAACAACTCGCTGCTTCTTCAGGACTAAACCAGATACTACACGCATAGTTTCCGCTCAGAAAAAAAGTTAGCCTTCAAAACTAATCAAATACATCTTAGCAGTATTTATAATCTTTTCATTAGTAATGCAGGTCTAAGTACATTTTAAACTCTGTCTGTGGGAAGAATACAGTGCCCTGTCAAACATTCATGTTATAATATATAGATTCAATAGGGATCCAAACACCTTCCAGCAAGATGTGAATGAGAAAACAGAACAGCAATCTGTCTTGAGAAATTTACAGTCCAAGGATAGCATTCTGGCGAAAGACCACCCCAATTTGTGTTTTTAAAGTGTCACTCCTCCACACATTTTAAAAAATATAGGACAGTCTTCCTACAAGTAGGATTTAATGTCATCCGCTGACTGTGAAGAAGCAGTTAAAAACAATGCCCAGAGGGATATTGCTACTGTCAGCACCCACGTCCAGAGACTTGGCATTAAAACAGAGGCCTCTCTGGAAGGCTCTGGTGAACAAAAGCAGTCATATGTTCCTTTGGTTACCTATTCACATACACGAAATGCCAAGAATAATTACCAAAGAGAAATCTGCCACGATTGATACAGGAATATTTTCAAGATCTTAAAAAGGAGTATGTGAGATAGTGAAGAGGAAACTACAAAGTGCACTGAGCAGTCCTGGTTTTATCATGTCTCTGTTTTAGCAGCATTATACGTCATAAAACATTAAATTATTTTTTCTATACCTCCATTAAAGTTTCCTCAGGCAATTCGGGAGCTTCAAAAGTGATAAAGCCCTCTAAGCTGGGAGGCGAAGTACCATAAGGCATGTACTTCAGACTCGGAGCTGCCTCAGCTCCCGGCGGAGAAGAACCCATATAAATACCAGGAGGAGAGCCCATATATACACGGCCACTAGTAGAGCAGAGAGAGCCTCCAGAACTGTTTGATCCAACTACGAGAAAAACAACACACACATTCAGTCTAAGAGGTTGTTCCATCTTGCAGTGCTGGGGCTGCGGATGACAGCAAATGACAAATCAGTAGTCATTACAGATTCACTCTTGGGAGGCTCTCCTCATTGTTCCTTGCATCACTCTGTAGAGAAGGCAAAGGCTACACCGTAAGGAACAGTGACGATTTGTAACACAGATTCTAGGAAATGACTGACGAGGATTCCAAGGCAGAGAGTCCAACAGTACAGACCAAAGGTTGTGCTACAGTTCACAAAAGTACACTGCTGCAGACTCCTGCTCATCCCGAGCAGAGGAAGGCCTTGAGATCTTTGCTCTCGGGCAACACAGCCAACACATGCTGAACTGCAGCCAGCTAGCACCCCTTGTGTGTTGTTTCTGGTACAATGCACAGCAGCAGGCAAAAATGCAGAATCAGAAGTCTAACTTTTCCTCTCCACCTTTGTCATAGAGGTCTATTACACTCCCTGAGGTGGATAAAGCTGCATACACAGGAGGTTACACACTGCTGTACTGTAAATCCATGCCTCTGGCCCTCTCTTTAGGAGAGAAAAGGCAGATGTTGTCTGACATTAATCTCCACAGAGAACTTTTACTGTATGGCCTAGAGGATCTACGGGGCAAAGCAGTAATCAGATTACTGGCCCAAGAAGTGGTCAAGCCTAAATACTGCGTCTGAGAACAGTCCACAGCTGTCAGGAAAGTCTTACCTGAGGTGGTTCTTGTTCTGAGGACCATATGGGTGCAGGTAGGAGGGGTGGCACTGCTTGGAGGGGACCCAACAGTAAACATGACAGCCCGAGAACTCACCCCGCCTCCCATGGAAGGAGGTGCCACTGCAATTCCATAGGCCCCTGCTGGAGCTGGAAGAGAAAATTTCAGCAAGTTAGTCCCTATTACATATAATCATACCAGTAAGTAATTACATGCAGCAAATTGGAGCACTGCAATACAACGTGCTTTGATGTAGATCCAAGACTTGGACTAGTTAGAAGTTCTGACAGCAAATAAAACAAGCTGAGTGCCTTGGCGACACACAAAAAGAGTCAAGATGTATTCTACACATATCTTTTTACTTTTAATCTCTCTCCCTGCTTCACTCTTGCCTAGAAAAGATTAACAGAGGCTCCCTCTGAGAGTCTGAGGACACCACCAGTCCTGCAGCAAAAGATACAACAGAAATATTCAAAGGCAGCCCATGACAGGTTTGGAGGCTAAAGACCAGCCCTATCTGCAGAACTCCCTCCATCTGCTCATAAATGAGGCAAAAAGTTCTGGTGGCCACTTGTGGCATGGGATAAGCTGGGGGAGGGAGGAGGGGGGGAAAAAAAAAAAAAAAAAAAAGACCCAGAATCAGAGTTACATCAACTGGCTTTCATATGAAAATGAAATGGAATTAGGAAATGAAACAGCCACAAATATTGTATTAAAAATGAAAATAAAACCAAATAAAAAAATAAACCCCCCTCTAGCCAGTATAGGCAGTTGAGATATTTCTGTGTTTAGCACAGAAATAGATATTTTCCCGTCTCAGTTATATAAAGCTATGCTAAAAAAATGGAACATATCCCCTTAAAGATTAAAAAAACTTCTGCGCCGAGGCTGAAAATTGTCAGAACCAATTATCAAAGTTGGAAGCAGAACTGTATCTAGTTGGTGCTTCATAAACAACCCTGCACATAAAGACAGCTCGGATATATCGGTCTGCTCCTTACCTGTATCCATCGGTCGCTCCGTGTTGAGGCTGTCTGTACTGCCTTGGTATAACTGGCCACCAAGGGTAGTCTTAACCTGCTGATCCGATAGCTTCCCAGTACTAACAGACCTAGACAGAAAAACATATGAATTCACAACAAAGTTCTTTAATAAGATCTTCCTATCTAACCTGCAACTAAGGATGACTTTCAGATTGTTGGTATTTATTATAGAGAATTCTTCAACAAAAGTACAGAAAGACTTGAAACCTCACTGCCCATCATGGACCTACTAAAACAGAGTTAACCATAAAGAGATCTTTTTCTTTTAAAAATTTATATCGCAGATTTTGTCATATAGATTTTCAAACAAAAACTGAATAGCCTTCACAGAGGCAATGAAGTTCCATATTCAGATAATCAAAAGGGAACTAGACAGCAAGACAAAGCACTCCAGGAAGTCCGTGCTATATTTATACACAGTACAAAATGTTTCAGTTGTACACACCAAACCTCAGCATCTCCTCACACCTCGCTTTTTGCATGCTTTTCCCCTCTAAGTTGCTGTGTGCAAGTACATACTTCTGCCAAGTTACCCACCCAACTTTACAGGTTTTATGCCCTACAGTGCCTACCTGCCGAATGTAGTTTTGCTGTGCTGTTCTCCTGCCTGCTTTTCACCTCCTTGGGGCGAGTGGAAGTGTGTGAAATCCCTTGGGTCACTGATGTCTTTAGGCTGCAGCGGGGTATCCACCAAGCCCTGGCGATTAGCCAGGGCCAGCAAGTTCGAGGATGCTTGAGTTTTAGGTATTTTGAAAGGAGCTGTTGCCTTTAAGAATCAAGACCAAGAACATACAAAAACCAAAGTCAGAACCTCAAAATATTCTTGGGAATGGTTTCGGGCAGTGTGTTACCACTTCCTGTTTTACTGACAGTGGCAAACTTAACAAACCTTAGTAGGAGAGCCAATGATCGTTGGTAAGGGAGTTTTGAAGAGCCAGTCTGAACTCCTAGGTGACGATCCCATATGTTTGGTTGGTGATGTTCCCAGGCTACCTGGCCTGCTTGGTTGTGGAGAATGACTGTATCCATACCCCGCATAGGATGGGCATACGGGGTCCGAATGCTGCTTTCGGAGTTTCTGCTTGTTTTGGTAAATATCTGTGAGAGTAGGAGCACTCTGCAACCTTGCTCCCATCAGAAGTGACTGTGGAGACTGAGATGGTGGTATCGGAGAACCTGTGGGGAAGAAAAAAAGTCAAGTAAAATGCTACTTGCAGTGTTTGGTAAATGTATCAATGAAGCCCAAAATGCCAGAGATCAACATTAAACTGAAAGGAGATGGGAGTGCAAACATTGTGAGATATGTCTGATCATCAACTCACGAGAACGGATTTAGCCTGTTGGCTATTTGGACTAAGGCTACGTTACACTGATGGGACATTCAAGCTGCCAAATAGGCAAGATTTCAGGGTGACAGCTGTACTGGCAGCTGCAGGACCTCTGGCAACCTGCATTGAGACAAATAAAGTGGTTGGATACAGCAGGAATGGCATAACCAATATGGAAATTTCAAGTGCAGCCGCCAAGACTCTAGGTTGAATAGAGGTTCTCAAGTACTGGAATTATATTTTTGCAAACAAGAGCATGAATGCAACATTGCATGTTAATGATTTGTTTTGTACATAATAGCTTCATTTGCAGAAACAAAAGGCAGCTCATCTCATCGTTCCTGCAAGAAAAGTAGGTACTAAAAAGAATCAAATTATTCAGATGGAACAGTCTGAAATCATTATTTTGGGGAGTCATTTACTTTTTAGTCTGTCAGACTAAATCTCTTCCAAAAGCTTACTATATACAGAGGAAGTCCACACTTAAGTACGAGTGGAAAGTTTCTCCTAGAGGAAAAAATCTATAAGCACCATTTAAACAGAGGGCTTCAGCAAAATATTGCTTATGAACATCTCACCTACTCAAAGGTACCCTTCCTCTTTCAAAATAAGGAACCTGAGATTTGATGAAATGGTCTCTTCCTTGTGGTATTTTTTTGTCTCATGATGAGGAACTGTGCAAAGTTACAAACAGTACATCAGACTTCAGCTTTATGGCCACAGCTTCCTAGATAAAATGCTTATCTTTGTAACCTCAAAGAACTGACACTGAAGTTTCACTCACGTTTTAAAAAAAAAAATCATTAAAAAAAAAAAAGTCAAAGCTGAAAATGAACCAAACTAACTAGGTAAGATTTTTAAGAGCTGGCCAAGACAATCTTCTGAGATAGGCTCCATTTTATAAATGTACGCTCAAAACTTCTTGCAGTTTGCTCAGTAAAGTGCCCAGCTGTTAAGACACATCTTTTAACCTTCTTAAGCCTATGCTTTTGCTAGACAGATTTTGAATGAGCCACTTCACCTTGATTTCATTCCACTCCATTAAATGGTATGTTTTAGAATTGCCTTTCTGGCTGCAGCTCCATCAGAGGGATCAAGTCTATTTCTCACTAACTTCCCAGCCAAGAATCTGCTAGTTTGAAATCCCTTTGCTTGTCTGTCTCACAGCACTGAAAGTCCTCACCTGTTGTTTCAGAAACCAGTCCTGAATCTCACTGGTTACTGGTTCCAGTTGCACTGCCACCACAGGAAAGGCTTCTGAGTCAGAAGTTCGTCCTCTGCTGCCACTGGCAGCAAGAGCAGCTCAATTAGTTCAGAAGCTACATTACGACAGACATCTTCAGTCCTTAGAAAATCTCAGTACAGATGACCTCACTTCACCCAGAGCAAAAAGACAGCTTCCCATACCCATTTAAATGCTGAGAAACAGACTTGCTGCAATTTGTGGTATTTTACAAATAGCAATACCACTGCATTCATTTGAAATTAAGAAATGAAGTCAAGCAGGAAAAGAATGCAGGAAACAGATGAAGAAATGAAACATTTAAAATCCTTTCAGCCATAAAAACAGTGCTGTGGTATGTAACAAGTACAAGTCAGTTTGACACTGGCAAAAGGCACTAAACCAACAGCCCTACAGAATTCTATCCAAAGAAAAGATGCAACAAGAAAATCATACACATTACTTTGTATTCTCTTCACAGACCCTTTGGGTTTTTTAAGAGACGAGACTGTTTCAAATCTGAGGATTCACTGTTTCCTTGTCTTTTGTTAACAATGCCAATGGCATAGTAATTATGAACACACTTTTTGAGACACATCATAGAAATTATTTCATATGGATGAAAATATTCCCAGGTATTTGAAACATGGCTGCTCCAACAAATGAAGGCTCTATCATCTCCAGACGATTTTGGAAAGTGTTTAAATAGGGGAAAAACCCACAATGCAGTATCAACATCACCTCTTAGAAAGCCAAAATAAAAAGTATAACTAGTATTTCAGGTAACCAAGAAAATGCACTCAAAACATGCACAGAGCAAAAGAACGTGTTGCTGAATTTCATATTCTTATGCTCAACCCTTCCGGCATTACAGCACGATTCCATCTTTAACAGTCTCAGAACATCTTCAAGTCCTATTTTTCCCTGATTTTTTTTTTTTTTTTCCTGCTGGCATGCCATAATAATTTATGACTTGCAAAGCTTACTGAATGCTTAGCAACACTAACATCAGATCCCAGTGAACTTCCCAAGGGAATGATGAAAACGTGCTGCGTGCTGTACACTGGCAGTTCTTCCTCCCTTTTCTGAGGACTGGCATGACAGAGCTGGTCTATCAAAACCAGATTCTAGAAGCATGTTACTACCATTCATTATAATCCATCCACTTCCATCCCTGTTTAAAGACAGGTATTATCAGAGTCGATTTTTCAGCTTGAGAAAAAGAAACTTCAGTCACTCTTTTACTGTGTAAGGAATTAGTTATGGGGAAAGATGTCTTGATACAGCCACAATGGGTTTAAATTTCTACAGAAACTCAGTGTACCACTTACCCAGTGTCTCCTACTAACCCACACTAATGTAGTGTTGGCTCTCTTCCCCCTTCACAAATGCTGTAGAAGCTCTATCAAAACAGTACCGGTTGCGGTGTCCAAAGTCACTCACCTGAGAAGTTTCTACTCCTTGATTCATGTCCTTGAAGCTGTCCACAACAACAGTGCCCAAGCTGCTCAGGTATGGTTCCAACTACGCAAAACAAAATCAAAATGTGAATTTATACTTTACCTACAAATTAAGGTAAAAAGCAAAATAAAACCTAGTTAGTTTATTTCTGCGAGTAATTTAACAGAAATTATTTCTGCAAATGTGACCTAGTTAGGCAGATTTTGGTTTAAGATAGTTTCAAGCAGGAATTAGTGTTCTGAAATACTGTTCCAGTTAAACCTTTACTAATTGCTAAGAATCTGTGGGCTTACCTAGTGGTGAAGGAGAATATGGTCTAGAAGATCCTGTGGATAACCTGCGCCCAACACCCTGTGTAGTGTCAGCTGGCACTGGAGAACAGGAGCCCATCTTCATGAAGCCCATTGGGCTAGTATTTGAGCGTCTCACAACTCCAGTTCTAACAAGGTGAAAATAATGGTTACACACCTGCTATAGTAACTGGTTCCCTGAGATAAGCTCCAGAATCCCTGAAGGAGTATAATGATCAGTTAACGAAAGTACCAGTATTTAAAGAGAAAGCTATGACGGTGAAGCTTATTAAGCTAATAACTTAAGCTAAGCTTCCCATATTGAAAACAAGCAAGATTTAACTCCCTTTGTTCACACTGACTTGTTAACTTTTGATGCCCTAATAATCTGCTAACTGGAGAAAATTACAAGCTACCCCCAAGTACATGGATTCTTAAACTTCAAACAACTTGATCACCAAATTCTGAATTTTACAATCAAGTGAAATGTATTGTTGCAAATACCCATTTTTATGTCAACAAAGACTACGACAAAGTTTTCATGCTGGGTCTGGTATACAGGTCAGGTAACTGAAAACAGATTATTTAAGGGAAAGGCACTTCCAACTGTAGCAACTATTGTAAAATCAGAGATCCTGAAAAAAAAATAAATGCAAGGAACCAGGGGTTTTGTTTCTGTTTGAGTGGTCTGTATCTGAGTCTCTGACTTTCACCATCCTGATCCTGTAGTCCACAAGGCAGAGAATAAGTCTGGCACACTAGAGCTTTGTAATAAGACAAGCTGGTTAATTAGCATGCCAAAAATTGTTTCCTTGATATTCTACAGAACAATGCATTCATCTCATTACTACGTGTGTGAAAACAAAACATAACTTAGTACTGACTTTCTAGTTCATGATATCATGCCATATAATACACAAAGAAGACTATGAAAGCAAGAGCTCATCTTTTTACCTTCTTGGGTTGCACATGAGTGAAAGAACAAGCTCATTTTGTTTTTGTGAAAAATTTCAAGTGCCCATCCAACAATCCTGAGATTGTGAAGGACTATTATTTGTTATCATTAAAATGTCTCTTCAGTATGTTTTTGTGCAGAAAAAAAATGACATCAGTAAGAAAGCATGTACATCTGTCAGGGTAAAAACACAAACTAGAACCAAGAAAAAGGAGTTTAAAAAACCCAAACTCACCTTGGTGATCCGTGGGGGTTTGACACAGGGCTGGCAGTAGAGGAGAGGTTCTGTTCTATGCGCTGGTAATTCCGCAGCTGAGTGGGAACTGGGATAGGTGCTGTTTCACTGCGGGGGGATACCGAAGGCTGACAATGCCTGAAGTTGGAAGGTATGGAGACAGATGAATATAGGTAGACAGGTCTGTCTTGGAGTTGTACCATTGTTGAAATTTCAATAAAATCTAGGAAACAGGCAAATAAGCTGTTTCTGCACTCCCTGTGTGTGCTATGATCTTAGCTTGTCCTAACCTAGTTCTAACACTTCACAGAGGAAGGTCAGGAACTGTATGTTACTACCTACCTTTCTTATACTGGCTCGTATCAGATCGAGCCGAGGGCTCAGGACTAGCTGAAGCCCTTCGTCACGCATCGCAGCAATCTACAGATTCCTCCAACTTCCTGCCAACCAGCGCACTCTGTTTACCACGCTTCAAAATAGCGTTCTAGGAAAACCCACTGCACTAAGAACAGGAAGTTCAGCAGCAGGGCTGGAATGTGTACAAAAGCCACTAAAGCACAGTCAGAGATATCCCAAGAGAGACACTGTGAACTTGCAAAAGGAAAACATGTTATGTAACCAACCCTCGACAAGATGACCAAAACCACACACCTGAACATTTATCCACAGGCTCAAACTGCAGATTAGCATTACTCAAGTTCAAGCAAAGTGTCAGTGACCTGGCTTACCTCAGTGTACTATCTGATAAGGGAATCAAACCACTGCAACGTAATCAGTTACCAACACTTTTAAAGGAAGACAGAATTCAATGGAAAGGATTTCAAACGAATGGACTTTTTGAAAGATAATCAGTTTAGTATCTGGTCCTTTATTAACCTCTTCAGAGAAAGATTAGAAATTCTTAGAGGAAATGTGGAAAAAGTTCTACCACAAGCTCTAGTAAACAAGCAGTTACAGCACTCACTGCATGGCTACAGCTGAACTGAAATCTGAGTTTCTGATTGTGTTTGTCCTATTCTCATTGCTACCTCTGAGAATGAAATATTACTTCCTAATATGCACAGAACTTCCTTTGCAAAAGACAAGAAGTTTGTCCTTTTATTGCTACCCAGTTTCCAGATACTACAGAGCCATTTGGAAGTCAGCTGTGGAAAGGTCTCACAAGTGGAAACCACACAACAGCAACGGGCAGCCTGCTAGGACTAACACAACACACTGAGGTAGCACAGGGAGGCTCCCTAGGCCTGACCTCTGGGAGAGGGGAAGCAGATGTTATTTAAACTGTGACAGTGACACTGAGGAGGCCATGAAGGCACTTTAACTTTTAAAGTACTCAGCACAGAAAATGCCTTCCCCTGCTCTCACACAGCCCTGCAGGCGTATCCAAGCAAGCTCTGTGAGCCGTGAGCTCGCTGGAGGCAGCAATGCTGTGCTAACGTGGTGGAGAGGCACGGTACAGTACTTGGCCCTCCATCAGGGCTCCCCAGCTCAGGCCCAAAGCTAAGCTCTGGTCAGGCATCCTTGAGTCTGATGCAGTTTATTACCGGTTAGAGAAAATGCAGTACAGATGTGTGCAGAGTTGCATGCAAATCTTGTTTCTCTGAGATCCAGAGAATAAAATTAGCAGTTAACCACGGGAGAGTGAACTGCCTCTACCTATTCTGCCCATTCTGGCTGGAGCCTGAGAAGTGTTACAGCTTCTTCTAATCGACATAAAGCAGGGTAACTATGGCTACAATTCATTCTGTTTGATCAGCTAATCAGAAAAATTCACCACTTCATCAGTCATAACCTTTTGTAAAAAAAAAAATAAAAATCACATACTGTGAAAGAACATTTCTCAGTAAATAAAAAAACAGAAATAAAAAACAAAAGCAGCATCTTATAGAATATCAGACACACACTCTGCTTCCTTGAGACCATGCCTCAAACAGCCAGTTACTGAATTTACTCAACCAATAATTATATAACTATTATAGTACAAACACTGAAAGTGTGAACAGCAGGCACCTGTTCCTAATCACACCACCATTTAGCTCTTAACTTAGTAGTGTACAGATAACTAGCATATTTTCATAAAACCTGTAACTCTAAAACCTGAGATGCCTGAGACAATTTAAAAAAGGAAATGACAATGTATTTATAATATGTTGTACATGGCCAGTCCAGAGGAAATGGATCTTTACAGACAAACCATCCCCATTATCTGCTCTTAAACATAAAAGGTAAGACTAAAGCTTTATTGATAGTCCATGTCAGCAGATTTCACAAACTGCACAAAGATAAGCACAAAGTAGCAAACTTTTCTTGTGACAAGCATTTCTAAACAAATAACGCTGACTCGCAGCCCTGCAGTACTAGCATAAGCCAAAAATACACCCAACATAATAGCTTTATTCCCCATTTAGCCACTCATCTTCTATTTGTACTAAAAACATTATGAAATTCATTACTTGGTCGAATGACAAATCTAAGCCTTCTGTTTAGATATTATATGAGTAGTTAAACAGCATGATTAAGCTTTACATTTTCCAATACAATACAGGAAAGATTTCAGGCACCACTGATGATTATCAGTTCTATTTCAAACTAGCAGAAACTTTGCCTACAACCATGTGGAAGAAAGAGGACTTACTAACAGTCCCACTGATGGAAAAGCTGCAATACATATTCAGCTCTTTCATGTGGCTTCTTTGGTATCTTGTGAGACACAAACATGAAATTCACAGTAATCACTTGCCCAGAAGCCACACCCAGTTACCAGACACAAGACAATCCAGCCAGGAGACACACATCCACAGCAGTCTGGGCTTGGTAAGTTCCTCTTCTCTCACAACTACTTCTCAAAATGTTTAGATCATTCAACATCTTGACTCACTAAATGAAGACTGTGCTGTGCTTTGTAACACCAAAAAGGACAAGTCAGTTGTGCCTCTGAAGTTTCTGCTTTCAACCAGCTCAAAAGAAAGCTCTCCTTCCTTGAGGAAATCTTTCAGGGATGCATCAGAGCCAGAAGCTCGCCACACAACCATCAGCCATTAGAATGCATTAAGTGTAGAGAGCCTGGAAAACACAGATCTAGCTTCTATTTCAGCTCAGTTTGCAGCAGCCGTCCACAACTGAAAAAAACCAACACAGAGTAGCAGAGAACCTCTTGAAAAGAGAGGAAATACTAAGCCTACATCACACACCTGTTAGCCGTGCCAGAAGCCGTACTTCGAGAAGAGGCTGAGGATGGTTTCTGTACAGTTCCTGAGCTTCCAGAAATAGTTAATGGTGACTGCCTGTGAAAACAAGAACTAGTCAAAAGACAGGTCTTCACATCAGAGAAACTCTGCAGCAAAACTATCTGAATTCAGGCTGTTTACATATTCAAAATAAATTCAAGCTGACATATTAATCTTTAAGAAAGTCCACACAGCTATGTAAACCCATCACTGCCAAAACCCCAGCAATCCCTTCTACAGCTGCAGTATCAATTTTAGAACATGAGCCTTCTTTTGGATAAAGCTCAGCACACCTACCCTCCACACATCAAGAACTCGCTTGAAGCCCGCCTGCCAGCTGCTCCCAATGGCATATCATCTACAGTAAGCAGAAGAACACATTGAAAACCCACATCAGGAAGCAGAATCTTAAAAAATCCCACATCTTCAATATTACTGTTGTAGAAATAATCACTTCTCACAAATTCCTATGAACATGTAAGTTTTTCATAAACTCTTCTGTGTATGAAAATACCTCACATCTGACCACCACCACCGACAATCTAGCTGGGGAAGGAAGCTCTTTAGCAAGGGGTTTTTTTGTGGTTTGTTTTTGTTGGGAGTTTTTTGGCTATACCAATTATAATAATTTTGAAATAAAATACATTAAGAATACAAGGTATCAGCATTGGGAAATTTATAACAACAACAACAGAAACCCGTCAGAGATCAAGGCACTAATTTAGCCAAATATTTACCATGGGTTGGTGACATTGTACAGAAATCAGCTGACTAGCTTCCTAGTGGCAGTTCATGTTTGGAAGATGTCATCAAATGGCAGCATGCTACATCCAAGTCTTGCTACTGTATAAGCTCAGTCTGATGCCTTACTTCTCATCTTAAATGGTTTTTTTTATGTTTTTACCTGCACTTCTTTATTATCTAGAGCCCTACAGCATCATCTATAAATGTTCACTTAGTCTGAAGGTAACAGCGTGCCTGCCTCCCCTAAGAGAATCCTTGGGCTTCTTATCAGCAGTTGTTTACCGCTCTTTTCTTCTACTGCCAAACCCCAATATTTTCTACAACTTTAAAGCACCCTCATATCTTTGGCATATCTGGCTACTCAATTGAAGGTTGAAATGTCCCAGATGGACATGCAGATATACCAAAGTCTCCCTTCAAAGAGTAGTCAAACTAAAGAAATGAGTTCCAACGTGAATCGAGACACATTTAGAGAAAAGAAAGCCAAAGAGTAACAGGATATAAAGGTTTGTTACAACTTGAAATTGTTTTAAAATGTAAAAATTAGGAAGATTCTTACATGAGTGGTCTGAAGATATATTGTGTGGGACAAGAACAAAGTCATCTGTGTCACAAGAGGAGTTCTTGCTACTGGTACTGGCAGAGTCTTTAGAAACTTGAAGATAGTTAGGAGGGCCCAACGGAGGGGAAGACAAATTTTCTTCTTGAATATGTTGCATGTCTGGCAGAGACTGGAGGGGGGATGGAAAAAAGAAAGTAAAAAACCCACTGTAAGTCTAGTGATTCAGAATGTAGAACTGCTCTTTTAACTGTGAAGCTTCTAAAGCAAGAATCATCGCTAGCTTTGACAAAAAGAAAAGATAAATCTGAGGCCATTTTTTGTTTAAGTATTGAGAAATATAAAATTAATTTGAAAATTTCAAATACTGGACAACCCTGTAGTGTCAATTTAGACAGTTCTATATTAAATAGGCTGTGAATTTCCACAATTGCAATTTATTAAATCATTCCTGATGATACAGATGCACCTCTTTCAAATACCACATAAAAGTCACCAGTTCATATCAGTATAAGAGGCCTTGGCCAATAAGATTCAAAAATTATCTGTAACATTCAAAAAGATTCAAAAATTATCTGTAACATTCAAAAAGATTCAAAAATTATCTGTAACATTCAAAAAGATTCAAAAATTATCTGTAACATTCAAAAAGATTCAAAAATTATCTGTAACATTCATTATGTTGCAAACCATATTAGCATATCTAAAGATTTACTACTCTACTTTTCGATACGTATATATATATATTTTTTAACAAAAACGAAAACCAACAAAAATCCCACACAGTACAACATAAGGAGCAAGAGAGAACCAAAATGTCAATGCCATTCTTCTAGAAAAGGCAGGGGTATGCCTTGCTCTGTGTTCTTAAACACAACAGTTTACACCACTCAAGAACTGAAAGATCTAAAATTCAGTAACTCTTGGCTAAACATTACAGAAAATATTTTCCAGAGTTTGTTCTGTAAAATAGAAAACTTACTGGAGGAGAAGCAAAACGGCATGAAGGAGAGCTACCACAGGAACTGCCAGAGACTGAGCCTGCATATGTGGGCACTGGTACAGGACAAGCTGGAAGAGGATAAACCCAGGGGGAAGAAAAAAAAAAACCAAACCAGGGACTAAGATTTTGAAAGGCTGAATTTCAAACAAATTCATTTCCTCACTGCTTTTCATTCATAAGCCCTTATACAACTTATAAGCACAGCGTATTCTTAAACACACAAGGGTATTTAAGTTCAGCTGAAATGTCAAAAGAACTAGTAAATAAGTATCACATTTCAATCTAGCATAATACAAAAAAGGATTCAACACTCAGCCTCGCAATAGAGCACAACAAGAAGTCAGATTAGGAAAAAGCCTCACAAGACACTTAGTGTGATATCTGGCAGATATTTCTCCATTCCAGCCCCCAACATTCATCATTTACACAAATAAGTGGAAAAACAAAACTACTTACACTTTTTAACTGTTGAAATCTGATCCAGGAAAGGGTGGTTGAAAAATGCTTCTATAGAACAAGAAACAACAACCATGGTGAGTAAATGTACAAATGACACAGAATTTACAGACTATATTGCAGATGGTGATAAATAGGTGCCTTCCCAGAATCAATATTTCAGAGCCAGAGGGTGAAGAGTTTATAAAAGATTAAAGCCTTCTATGTTATACGTTGCTATACCATTTGGAAAGGAAACAAAAATCGATTTAATAACTTCAAACACCAGCCAGCAAGGCAAATGAGACTGAATTACTGGAGGACATTTTATGACTGCACTTAAGGATCACATCCACAAGAAGCTTTCCTATACTCATCGTGAACTTATGTTCTCTATGTTCAACATGGTACTCACTCAGTTTTAATTTTCTCTTCAAAATTATGAGCATCTCTCACATCAAATTTCACTTCTGCCTTTCCCAGGGACTGATGCTTAGTTTTGAACCCAGTAATGCTACTCCTTAGGTAGCCAAAAATCACCACAGAGCAGCAGCCATTCTCCTTCCTGCTTCCCAACAGCAAAACACAACCTGGGCAGCCAGTTCATAGCATAAAGCAGAATTAAACACAATTTCTTTTACAATTTCCTCAGTTACCTTGTTACTGTTACAATAGAAACATTCTGCTTTTGTTGTAATTGGGTATGCTGAGACGCATTCAATTGACTTAGCATAACCAGCTGGCTAGCAGTTTACATGGAAAGTTTTATTGTACAAGGAGCAACCTTCAGCTAGTTAGGGGAAATTGAGGGTTGGTGGAAGCTAGCTGCTGAGCTTTGTGAGTTTTAATGTTCTAACAGTTGAGGATAAACAACACTGTTCATCAGACCTAAGCAAATAACAAGGAAAGAAAAAAATAAAGACTCTCAGGCCTGCAGTATCCCCTCTTCCTTCAACACCACTTTCTTTCCCAACCTGATAAGGAAGGGAGGCTAACTGTAACGCAAGAACAATGTAATGATTAACTTCAACACGAGGATCAGGTGTTCCTGAGCTTTTGTACAACACCTGCTGTTCTACTTTATATTGCTGGAAGATCAACAAGATTTCCAACGCTATTTTTACTTTAACAACAGGCAACTGGGCTCAGTTATACACACTCCCTTTCACTCCCTTTGCTAAGCACATTCCAGAGCAGCCCCTTTGAGGCCCTTTAAGTGGCTCAGCCAAGGAAAACATGACTTTCATCACTACCATTCTGCTTTCTATTTTTCTTTCTAAGCACAAATGCATTCTCCCACTACCACAAATAATACTGTGAATTTCCCATGTTTGAAGAAACTGTAGGGATCAGCACACCCAGAATGCAAAGTGGAATCAATCACTCAAAGTTCATGTTTGTGATGTATTCATTCTTCCCCACATACAGATTTATGTATCGACCTCTGAATACTGTTACTGTCATTTGGAACATTTTACCAAATTATCATAAGTTTCTTCTGGATCTGACTTCTACTTAAGTTTTTATGTACAGCAGTTGAATCAAGTTATGTCAGTCACATCTACACACAAAACCCCATGCCTAGTTCTCAGAAGAGCAACACCTTATTTATGCTAGTATTGATGTTTTAAATTCCAAATGACTAAAAAAAAGTTAGCTATGTCTTGGAGCAAAACATGACAGGAACTGAAAAGGAAAAAAAAAAAGTATCTAGGAGAGTCTTGAGCTTCAAGTAAAGAACTAAAATGACTTTTGAACCCTCCTCTCTCCACAGCCTAACAAATAAAGTCTTCTTATCACAACTACACAAGGACCACATTGTGATGAAGGAGTCAATGTGTGTATTTCAGTACTGCATCAAAACCAAGCTTGCATGCGTAACTAAAGAGCAATGGTGGAGTTTCATAAGCAGAAACAAAAACTGAGCATGTCTGTCTTTGGGCTGCAACTCACCCTAGGATCGCAGCATCACAAGAGCTAGTATCTTACGGTGAGGAAAGAACTAGGGCTTATCTACAAAGAGCATGAAGAGACTTTAAGGTTTAGGCTCCTTCCTGCCATTCCATAGATTAAACTTGATGGGTCACTTGTTGCTAAAACAAATTTCAGTAATAAAGCACGTTGCTATTGATATAAAATAATAATAGTGAAGAAGATAATTCTATTTAGCTAAGTTAGCTTTAATTAACTAAAAGTTTAACATTTCCTGGCAGCTATGATAAAATTGCAGTAACAAATAATGCTACAAAATTTAAACAACCAGCATGAGTAACATGACACACAAGATGCAGCTAAGAACTAATAAAGATTTAACTTAAGTGGTTTTCTTTTAAGAACGCTGCCTGAGTTTGCATTAAAAAAAATAAGAAAAAAAACCTCATTACTACTTTTGCAGTAACAGGTAACCAAAATCCCAGCAATAAAAAGGCTTTTTTGAGACTGAAGTAACAGACAATCCAGCCAGTACAAGGCACACAGATCTAAACTCTACCCTTGACTAATTTTGAAGAGGCAAGAGTTGTAGCCAGTTTGAATGATTCAGTAGTACCAATTTGAGGCCTTGAAATCTTAAGAACAATGTTCTGCAATCAAAGATATCCAACTAAAGAGAAAAAGTCAAACACAGCAGTAAACTGGAGCCAAACAAATTCCCTTTTTGTTAAAAGGGTATCCATCTAGTTTGTACTAGGATTAATTTCCCAACTAATGCAAAATGTAGTCCTAAACAGACACTGCAGTAATGTCTAAGGAGATGCAAACTTCAGACACTGCAGTTTACAAATTTTAGGACTTAAAGAAATACAAAGATACAACTTTTGTTTCTACTGCTTTTGGGCTTAAAAAACCCAGTCAAAATATTTCACTAGAATAAAGAAATCTCTAGAGATAGCAATACCCAAGCACAATACTAGAAACAAATCTTTGCAAATATAAACAATTTTGATGTAACATCACATCTCTGGTTGCCCTCAGATATACATATATATAGCTTTCAACGTCAAATCAAATGTACACAGTTTGCACCCCCATTAATGCTGTTATGATATTTGCTGGGAAAAGAACACGGGGGAAACCATTTAAAGCAGCTTTGCTACCCAAGTGTGTTCTTCCAGCACTTTGTTAACATTTCTGCAACCAACACCATAAGGAGATCAGAGATGCCTGCTCCTAGTCTGAAGTCAAAACACCAGTAACAAGACTTGATATGAAATTTAAGGTATATTAGTTAACACTGTGAGGGGAAAAAGGCCACAAGTGAAAGAAATAAACTAATTTATATTTGACTACTCAAAGTCATAATTTACATGCATCACTTGATACTGACTGGTTACCTTATGATTTAATGTGGCTGCTCTGCCTTCTTTACCATAACAGAGAAGAAAAAAATACTTTACTTTTCACGTAATTGGCTGTAGACAAAAGGTCAGGATAGTTATTCTGATCATGTGAATACAACTAACAAGGAAAGTCAAGAGAGCAAAAGGAAAAGTTACATACCAAAGTCCATTCTATCTTTTTGGTTTCTCTGAAGCAAACCCAACAGCAGGTCAGCCAGATAAGCTGATGTTTCCCTAGGAATACTGCACACAAGAGGAAGTAAAACATGCATTAAATTTAATGCATGCATTAAATAATGCATAGAACATTAAATTTCAGGAAGTCAGCATTCTGCCATGTCCCTAAGTCTTCCCTGTACATGCCCTATAGCCTTAGTACAGGACCCTCTCAACTCAGCAAGGTACAATGAAGGCAAGATGCAACATGACTCACTAGTATCATACTACATCTTTGTAAAGATAGCAACATCAAATATTTTTATGAATCCCAGGCATTCCCAAAGATGAGAAAGTGTTCAATCAACAAATGTAAGTGACAAGAAAGGCCATGGTCACGACATACCTAGGAATCAAATTCCTGTTCTTTTCATAAAACATTCTCAAATCTTGAGGACTATTGGCCTGTCAAATAAAAATGTACATGAATTAAAGCTCAGTTTCATGGAGAAAATAGCTTTCGTACCTATGCACACATACACAAAACAGAGGCTTTTGCATATGGGCATTAAAGGAGAAAACCCCATGCACAGGGTTCACTTCAGTACTGAGTATCCTTATGTAATTCTTCTGGATTGAACCCACTGATCTGAGTATGAGCAACTTCTCACTTGGTATCCTCAAGTGATCTGGCCTCTGAAGCATCAACACTACACTCAGACATCACTACTTACTTCTGTTTTCATGAACAGAAGGAAAAGCCCTAGGAATTTTCATGAGATTGAAGAGGGGAAAAAAAAAATAAAGTGTTACCTGAAAAGGTGGTTTTCCAACAAGACACTGATAAATCACAGTTCCTATGCTCCACAGGTCTGCTTTAGCATCATAGTGCTGCGACATTATCACTTCAGGGGCCTGGAAAGAACAGCAAAATCTCAGAAGGGAAAACAAAAAAAGCAAAGCCACAGCAATACGAATTCTACAGTTCTTCTGTCAGAGCAGTACTAACAGAAAGCACTTTACTGTAAGACAAAATTAACAGTTTAATCTGCATCACAAGACTTGAAAGGTAACAGTTCTATCTGAAATGAAAGATACGTTTCAGAACCACAAAAAACTAGAAATGTTAATGTTCTAAAGAAAGCATCTAGCGATTGGCACATATGAGAAGAAGAGGTAAGTATTATTTACTTGGCTTATGCAGTCCTTGTGGATAAATAACCAAGCATTTCATAAGGAGTACCATTAACATCACTTTACATATACACAAACAAGACAAGAAAAAGCAAAATGATCTTCCCATGACCATACAGTACAGCAGTGGTAGTGCCAAAGTCAGACAGTTCAGTGCTCGACTACCACACTACTTATAAAACTAATGGCAGTTCCAAATAGTTTTTTTTTAAAAAACAAAGCAAATCCCACATATAAGAGAATACATTAAAAAACTAGAATGAAAACATCAAGTTGTTTTTAACTACTAGTATAAGGCTCTTCTAGCTTGTATTTGATCACTTTTTATATTTTCAATACTGGGAAGGAGATAATGCCCTATTTTGGGGGGGGGGGGGAAAGTATGTAAGTGTGAATTAAACTACCTTGTCACAGAATTGATGCTAAGATATACTGTCTTTTAATTCTCTAAGATTTTTTCCTCCCTGCAGCACTAAGAAATGTTCAACGTCTCTCTGATTTTAACAATCATGATCTCCAAATCTCAAGAAAAAAAGTAGCAGGTTTATGGAAAGGTGAACTACTTCTGAAGGAATATTAGGCATTTGCCAATCTGCAAGCAGTAAATTATTCTGATTTGGTAGGAGACTGTTTGAGATAAGCAACATAACCTGAAATACACTGTCACTTACCATATACATAGGAGAACCACACAGAGTTGCAGCCATCATGTTGCTATGCAGATAACGAGCAAAACCAAAGTCAGCTATGTAAAGAAACACATTCGTCAATGAAAAGATAATTTTCAAATTTTTAAAGTCTAGAAATTACCTGTCTCTTACTGGAATCTGCTACAATTACCAATTAGAGAGAAAAAGACAGGTATAATATATAGCTAACTACATGGAATAGTAAAATCTATGTTACACTGAAAGAATAATGTATTATCTTCCAAAGAGCAAGCCAAGAAACAGCAGTGGCATCACTTGCACGAACTGCTGCTCAGCCATCTCTCCAGCTGCAAAGCATGCTGTCTGGCGTCAGCAGGAAAGGATTACAGTCAGTGGCTAAATATAAATGGCTCATTAAGAGTGATGAATATACAATCTACTTCAGTGAAATCACATCAGGTAGAAGTTTAAGAAGTCAAGTTTCAGATGCCTGAATTTTCCACGTAGGCAAAAGCATCTGAAACTATCGAGTAAGGACAGCAAGAAGTTTTGTCTCCTCTGTGCTGTTTAGAAGATGGAGCGAGTTGGAACAGATCTCAGATTTTGACTGAGCAAAAGCATAAAAAAGAAACTTATTAAACCCAAGGTATTTTTAAATGGACACTTATCAGAGAACAATGAGAGATTAAAACTCCTGAAGCGTCCTCTGAAGAGGAGCCTGATAGTATCCTAAACAGTTGACATCTCTCCCCAGTCACAATACCAAACTTGTGTTTGGCAAAACCAGGTCATAACCTACATTTCTGAACTTCTCAAATAACCCTTAGGAGGGTCTACCCCAGAAAAAAACCAGCTGGAACTGTGACTGGAGTCTCACATGGACAGTTCTGAGATGGGCTAAAGGCTACTCAAAGTTTCAAACGTTACAGATTTATGTCTAAATAGTTTCATATTAGAAACATCGCCTAACAGGTTTCTTTTTCCTGAAGATTTAATCAAAAAGGTCTTTATGACTATCTTTTTTATACTGAGACTCTGCATTACAGCATAAAGCTCATCGTTCTAGACTTACTGCCTGATTTTTATCAATTTAATATACCCTCTGTGCTTTAACTACAAAGACACTTCCGAGCAGGGAAACAATCTGACAGTTATGATTTACCTTTAGATCAGAGAAAAGTATATTTACCTATTTTGATGCGTATGCCACTGACACTTGACTTCCTACGACTGGCATAAGACAACAAAATATTCTGTGGTTTAAGATCCCTATGAATGATTCCTTTACTGTGCAGAATACGCATAGCTGCTGCAATCTGCTGGAGGAACACTCGGATGGTATCTTCACTAAGAGTTCCTTTAGCTGGAAACAACAGACACATTAGCAGATGAGAAAATAAATATTGTTATCTTCAGACAAAAAGCAATAAACTTCACAGTGATCAACTGTGAAAACAATGAAGACAATCAAATCATAGTGAATTACATTCAGAATGAACCAATCTCCAGCATTTTTCTACAAATGTATATACTCTCAAGAGCATATACATCTCCATAGTTTTGCACTAGCTGCAGTACTCTGAATTATCTTGTTTTTACAGTAGTTTATTCAACTTGGGAGCCTAATAATTGTAAAACTTCTCTATCACCATTAAATCTTAAAACTCGCTAAAAAGGTGAAGGAGTCAAGAAAATAAAATAACTTCACAGTTTAGAACATTAAATGTTTCTACAGTCATGTTACAACCTGAAGCCATAAAACCTGTTCTTTAAACAAATTATTATGGGGATGCAGAAAACCACTCTGCTCAAAAATTTCATCCATCATAAAATTTACTTTGAAGGGAAAAAATAAGATGTACTTTTGAAAGACTTTTCAGAAGGTATTATCTCATTCTGCAATCAGAAAAAGTACTGAGCGCAGGAGCTGGATTATACTGCATCAGTCTTTCCAAGGATTTTAATGGGAAGTGAATTAGGCTTTTAATATACACAGTTACCATAACAATAACTGTTCCCAAAAAGATTCCTTCAACATACTGAGATACAAAGGCAAATAGAAGAATATTTTCATCAAGAAAAATGTGAAGATTAACATTTCTGCTCAAATTTTGTTTGTAATAGGAATCCATTTGTCATGATTCTGCAACTTCTGCCTTCACTTTGGGCAGAGACATGTTCAAGGGTAAAATACCTCCCAAGTCAGAACTGCCTCTTTGTAGAAAGCACTATTATATAAGTAATTAAGTATTCTTAAGTTCACATCTTGGAAAAGAAAGCAGGTGGAATCAAAACACTGGGAGCAGCCCCCAAAATATGACTTCAAAAATAGAAAACCACACGGTAAGCATGGTACTTCTGGTTAGCTGCATCTTCTCCTTCATTTACAAATAAGGGAATGTTACATTCAATGGTTTTGAAAGCAGTGGGGAAAAAAAAAAAGGCATTTTCTGTCTGTGCATTATTTTATCCATCTTCATTGCTACATTGTGGGTTTTTATTTTTCAATTACAAGTGGCAATTAAAAACACTGGGAAATACTTTTAAAGGAATGTAAAAACTTATGTCTTCCTGCAGCTTCAGGATCTAGTTTTGAGGTTCCCAGGGTGGCACACAAACACACAGCAAACAGTGCTCTGCTGCTGACCTTGACTGGAGACAGGACACAGCACTAAACGGATTCTTGGTGAATTCAATTACTCTTATGAACAGGTCACATTAAAAAATCACACCAGGGTGAACATGCATTGTGGAATTACAGACATTGCATGGACAGAAAAATAAAAAAAATCTCAGAGAAATACCAAGGGATTACAGGAATACAGACTACAAACATGTAATGCAATAGCTTCTTAATAGGGAAATACAGTAACCAATTACCTTGTAAGTAATCTGCCAAATCCCCACCATTGCAGTACTGTTAAAAAGAAAGGTTTGAATTCAAAACACAAGCATTGGAATACTTGCTATACAATTCTTACTTTGTAATCTTTTCACAAAAATCAGAAGACCCTTTCCAGCTGTTTGCCTTAAACTTGTTTTGTCAATTATTTGTAATTAATAATTTGAGGTGTAACATTTAATCAGTACTTAGAGTATCATAAAAAGAAACTGCATAATTTATGGAACAAACTACTGATAAATTTATCAGCGCATAGGAAATTAATAATCTAGTTTTCAGAAGTGCATGCTTTAACAAGTCATGGTTATTTCGCAGCTGTGCAAAAAAGGCGTTTTGCCTAAAAATCATCTTTAAAATCAGTCAGAAAGAAACACATATGTTAACACATACCTCCATTACCAAAAAGACAGAATTGGGCATTTCCTAGAAGAGAAGGAAAACAAATCCCATTTAAGAATGTGACAAGACAAAGCCTTCAGTACCTGCATTAAGTAAGTGTAACATGAGATTTTTCAACTGAGACACTTTATGTTAAAGTCATGGGTTTAGAAGGTAGCAAAGATGTACCTTCCCCATCATTGAATAGTTAACATTTTCAGAAGCATTTGTATATGTAAAAAAATCACCAGGCAATATCCAAAAGACTAAAGCTATCATTTCAAAGAGCATCATACAGTAATAGCAGTTCCACTGTTCATTAGTCCCTTAGCTTTCAACTGCCTTGGGCTGATCTGTCAACTCAACCTCGGCATCAAGAACCTTTACAAATAAATTAACATTTGCTATCAGACATGACTGAAATCAGTCACTAACGGCACAGTAATATTTACAAATATACTGGCTAGAATTGCAAATTGTAAGCAAGACAATATGGCTATGACAACCGGTTTTCTAAGGAGGAATTACAAAATTATATTCCCTGCCCCTGGGTATAACAAGCTTTGGTTCTGCCATCTGACAAGCCGAAGGTCAGTCAGAAATCACAGAGCAGTTAACTGTCTGGAATAAACTGCTTCCCAAACACTGTTTTGTAGGATAATTAATTCAGGAATCATGCATACCTCTGTAAAGTATCTCCCTCGGTGAGTCACTGGCAGAAGCATGCCCCTGCCAGGGACCTAAATGCCTCATGGCAAAGGTGTGATCTGCTGTGACAGTCCTACTGAGATTTTCCAAAGCACTGACCTCCTTTGACCTGTTCGCAACCTGAATTCCCTCTCTTGGAATTGCATAAAAGTTACTGAAAGACAGATTAGCTAACTTCTACTGTAAATTATCTACACACTCCACAAAAAGGCAGTAAAAATGTTCTGTGCTTAAACCTAATAGGAGCATTTGCCTTTTTTACAAATACTTGTTTTGCGTGAGGGAAGAAAGAGCCTACCTGCCTATGCCAATAAAAGACTTTACCACAAAGCCTCTTGCATAAAATGGTTTTGTTGTGCCTCCAAAGTTGAAGACACTCAGAGATCTTTTATAAAGTAAAAGTATTTTTTCCCTCTGAGCTGACCAAGACTGAAAGAACACAAAGAGGACTAGAAGGAAACGTTAGGCAAGGATACAATAAACAGGATGATGTTATTAGTTACACAGTATGTTACCTCCCTTTCACTTCAAAAATAAACAAAGGTTGACAGTTTGTGGGAAAACATGTTTTTAAGACAGTTGAAGGAAAAGAGCAAGATGACATACCAGACAAGGCCAAGCATATGCCCCAGTTGGAAGTGGAATTGTGGACAGTCTGACTGTATTCTGCTAACTACTGTCAAAAAAAAAGTCAAAAGGGACATTGCATGGCAAACCAGAAGTTGTGAACTTGGCCAGCTTTCTCGGTGGTTGTATTAATCCTTCAGCACACGTTCAGTTTGACCATACTGGTAACAACTACCACAAGAGTGCCATTTTCAAGGGCATGCTAAAAGGTCAGGCTAGAAAGCTTTCAAAAGAAAAATAAAGAAGGGCCCAGGCTAAGGAAACCAACTACCCTAAATATCCTACACAGCACAACATGGGCAGCACAACCCATTAAAGCTGGTTTCTATGAATCCATCAGAGATAGAGATATCCACTACAGATAAATGCAGTAAGTACAGTTCAAGACGAACTGGATGTTTTAAGGTTATTTCAAGACTGTATTAGGCTGCTTCACTTTCTGGAAGCGTTTAGTTTAGCCACTGTTTGTCTGTGTTACAGAAATGAATTTGAGGTTCTTTCCAGATCAGAACATCAAGCACATTACAGATTTGTTTACATTTGGAAATTAGCTTCAGAGAAAGCAAGTTTCTAGGAACATTAGTCAAATCTGTTGGGAATGAAAGGCAAACTCCAACCAATACAGAATATTAAAGCAGCAATAGATCACATTTCAGGAAGTCCCAACTGTTCAATGTTTCTGTAACAGCTGTGGCCACACAAACTATAATTTGCAATCCTGTAAACACCTCAAAACCTAAGTGCGTATATTACAGACCAAAAAAAAGGTAGTAATTACTTGCTCTGTAAATTACCACAAATACATAATGATAAATGCTGTTTCTTTCTACACTGTTCCTTTGCAACATCTTCCAAGATAGAAACTCACTTTCTTTCAGGAACCCCAAAGATGCTAAACAGCAACTGAGATCCCAATGTATCAAACTGAAAATTCTGCCAACCAAGGATAACTTCACTTAAAGGACAACTGCGAGGTGTAAAAGAATAACACAGCTACGAAGCATGGAAACTGTCGGTTCTCCAGTGACAAGAAAGAAGCTCAGCTAGCGGATTTCCACCCGAACATAGCAATCCCATGAATCAGAAATAGATGTTCCACAGCGTCAGTGCCTCCACTACACAACACACTCTGTACAAAACCAGCAGCTTACGGCAGTATGTAATGCTCAGCTCATGAGAGACATTTATTCATCACAGAACCAAGAGAATGTGTTTTCTGGATTCCCTTGGAAACAAAGTCCTTTCAAATGAAACTGCTCCCTTCAGAAACACGGAGCTGATTATTTGTCCTGTTGTATTTAGCCCTCACCTGTTTAAAGAAAGTCATTCCTACAGACTACACTAGATTTCCCTCAAGCAGCACTACTCATCTTTTTTTTGGCTGATATTCTTGATTTTAAAAAAATCAAACAAGTCACTGGGTTAAAGTCATAGTAAGAAGTAGAGCATGTTTCCTTATGGTAGCTTGGATTTTTTATTAAATCAGCAGAGCAGATTAGAGGTTTCATAGAGATTTTACCAGACTGGTCAAAAGTCCTAGTTAATTCGTATTGCAGAAGTAATATTTCGCGCAGTACTGGTAACAAGTTCCCCAGCAACATCTCATCCCAACTTTAACTCATACCTGAACACTTTCCAATATCCCACCAATGCAGCTTTAGTTCAGAACAGCTGAAGTTGTTCATTCCTTCACAGTTGCTCAAATTTTGCATTACAGTTCTTGGCCAGCCTGACTGGGAATGTGATCTCCATTTTGGGAATACATTCAGAAAACACAAGACAATTCTATAGACCCATTTTTTCCTTTCTAAATTATTTTGCTGAAAAATAAAGCTATCCCTATCATCATTCCCTAGACTTGTGATTTCTGTTGACTTGTTAAGCAAAGTGCTCAAAAATGAAAAGATTAGTAAACCAGCATGTTTCAGATCTAACATTCAGAAATAAAGCTGACCTAGCAAGCTATTTTAAACTGCTTCCTGAAACAGATAACAAAGCTTTCAAAAACGCACATTGATGTACAGATCATAAAATCACCGCAGCTGGAGTTGTTCTGGCCTACACGTCTACCTGGGAAAATCATCAAGCAAAACAAATGTGTGCTGTTCTGTAACAATTATGGTTACAATTACATACAAAAATGTAAGAAACCAGTTTTGCCCAGCATGCCTTGCTTTGTTGCTTGAAGTATTCTCAACAGAAACCTACTTTTGCTCATTCTTATTCTGAATTTAATTTTTACCCGCAAAATGAAGTAAAAGATAGCAAAGGTTAATAGGAAACCATTTCACAATTCTGAACTCCAACAGATAAGCCTAATAGAGATGAAGAGGCAACATATTTGCCAAAGCTTGCTGTGTTTTAGTCCCAGACTTCCAAAAGTTGTCTCCGGGGATGTGAAGTTCCAACCCAAATCACAGGCTCAGTGCAGTAGTTCCATTTAAAAGACATTAATTGAAAAAAAAGTCAAAACATCCATGGTTACTTCTGACAGCTGTTGCTAGAACTCCAGCACAGTGGCAGAAACATACCCTAGATTTCTTCTTGGTTAGGAAGTCCTCCTTTAGAACAAGCTGAAACAGTCTGTAAGGATTAGTGAGCTGCCAAAGCAGAAACTGTGGCAAATAAACAGTTACCATGTTTTTGCTCCAAGACTCTAGATACCATTTAGCTGCAGTTTATGACTGGAGTCCCAAGAGCATGACAGTGAACCTGACAGCTTGTGTGTGCACTGCTATTAACAGATCAATTTTCTGATATGTTAATTTAAATTTGCTTTTAATATTTTTTGCCCAGGAACATACTTTTTTTTTTTTTTTGAGCATAAATGCATTTGGCAAAAGTTCTAATGACTTAGTGGAAAAGGACTGGTCCAGATCTTTTTAAGGCTGTTTCTCACTGTATTACAGATACTCCTGTTTTGCTTTGTGAGTGCACTAAAGCAGCAGCTTCTGACACACAGAGCTCCTGTCATCTAAACGACTGAACATTTTGTTAGTTCTAACTAAATGTTAAGTCTCAGACTAAATGTCACTTGACATGTGCCTGTAGGATTCAAATAGCATGCATGCTGCCAATTATTCACATAAAAGAGCAATCAGGCACGGAGAAATGTACCACAATAGCCGTATCACTCATTCTCTGTTATGTGAAATGCTGTATTTAACTAATACATATGGGAGGTACTAAGAGAGACTGTCCTGCTGCACAACACAAAGAAAAGGCAAAACTGTTCACAGCACACCAAATATTTAACACACTTGCATACTAGAAGATCTTCTGAAACAGTTTTGAAATACAAATTACAGCATCTAGGCACAAAGAGGTAAGCTAAGGACTGTGTAGTAACTCCAACACTTTGGTTCTCGGGGCCAAAACAAATTCTAACTGGCTGTCCCTAACCTTCAGTGCCTACGCTGGCGTCATTCCTCACAGTCCAATATTGTCGTAGTCAACCTTCCAGTTAGCATCAGCTGCCAGGTAGTATTTCAAAACCTTTACAATTTCTACAGGGCAGGATTTTTCTTTTTATCTGAAAACTGGTCTGAACAGCATGTTTTCATATGACTATTTCCACACGCAGTGAGGCTGGATACTGACAAACACAAAGGCCTTAATCAAGGATCTGAGGGAAAAGATATTGAGACATCCTCATTCAAAAGACAACAGTTCAGAAACAGATATGATGAGAGTATGGAGGCAATCAAAGCTGTGAGACACCAAGATCAAGAGCACACGCCAGAATGCTTGAAGCAAATGCCTCAAGAAACATAAGCAATACTACCAGACCCACTGGAGTCCTTGGGTAAACCACACAGCAGTATTTAATCCCCACTGGTAAAACAACAGGTCTAGATAAATATGGTTCCTTCCACAAGCATCCCTCGTGAGAACTCAGGGACACTTGTGTGCAAGTAGAGGCAGAGGTGTAGGTACCAGAAGGACCACTGGCTTTGTTCCCACTAGCTTTCGCTGCTTTCAAGGACAGCAGAAGCACCTGCAGTTATTTTGTCTGCTATGTACCAAGATGATAAGACAAGAAAGAATTTATGTTCAGATACTGTTTCTCCAGTAACGCACTAGAAATTATTTCTCCCTTAACTACTGTTCAAATAGCAAACTTCAGACTCCATACAGTGAAGACATTAATTCATTCTTCTAAAACATTATCTCCAAGATACATTACAGGCTTTCATTCTGACGGCTGACATTCTAAAGAGGTTTTGAATTCAATTATTTGCTAAAACAGGCACTGTCTGGCACTGTGTAAGAGATTAGTTCTACTCAGCACACACTTGGGATCATGAACTGCCCAAAACTGTAAATTCATGTCCTAAATATAGCACATTCCAAATAACTTACTGATACCTTCATACTTCAGTATATTTTAACCAAGTACCTCAGTGTACTTTATGCTGGTGAGTTAGAGGTTATTTTGGACTCCTTTTGCTTTTGAGAAACGGTGGGCTCCATTTCCCCAATTAACAGGATCCAAGACTGATCATCTTTTGCAGGACAAATGATGTCCCACAGCACCCCTGTGGGAAAAGAGCTGCATTCTTATACCATTTCAGAGATTCAGAAGTTTTTTATTCTTGAATGAAAGACTACCAAACTCTTGCCCAAGAAGATAAGTAAAAAATGTCTCAACAGGTTACATCTTGCTATCCATCTACTATATTCTGGGGTTTTTTTTAAGCAATGGACTTCATGAAAAAATTTATTTCACATTTAGAAGTGAGCTGCATATGTTTATTTTTCAGAGCCCTACTACTGCAAAATATTTGCCTCTCACAGATGGAGAGCTCATGTTTAAATATCTCCACAAATGTCTTCAGTCTTAGAACCACTGGTCTCCACACCCTGGTGCGTGCAGATCCCCAGGCTTGTGAGATGGCACAAACAACAACGGTGTGCTCTGCTTACATAAAATGCTTAACTGCAGATCAAACCTCCCAGTGCTGCCTGTAACCACTTCACCGAAATCAAGGGCAATTATCAAGCTGGCAAAGGAACAAAAGATTTTCATGCCAGCCAAAGCACATACAACATGAATGCCACACCAGCTCATTGGGGTGTGTCTCCAGATGAATGGGCATTTCTAATAATTTAACTCAGTGGACCCTATACGTACTAAGTAACATATCAAAATGGTGTTCATAGGAACTGATTGCAACAGCAATGTAGAAGGTTTTAAAATGTTCATATACTATCAGCAGAACAGCTTGCAAATCCCCTCTCCTTGGATCTAATTAAAACCTTAATGATGTATGTATCTTTATTACACTGACTTGTGCGACTGGTCACAGATCATGCAACAGGAACACAACCATAAATGAACAGAGATGAAAGAGAAGGAATCTAACTACTTCCTGTGAAAACAATTCCAAATGAAGCCTTTTGCAATATGTAAAATAATAACTAGCCTTTGATTCTCAAACTTGAAATATACATTCCAAATTGCTATGGAGGGATACAGTTTTAATCTCAAAGTACTGCCATTAAGTGCAAATAATTTTATTTAACATTATGAGATGTAAAAATATTTATTCTTCATTACCATTAATTTACACTTTTTTCACTTAGTTTTGCCACTAACATTGCACACCATCTTTTCTATCTGAAAACTGGGTACAACAATCAGTTCTTGGATAATTCAGCTAAATGGTCTGCCAAACAGTGCATCTGAAACATGAGCATTTTCTTATTTCAAACTGTCTAGGGTTAAGAAAAACTTCAGACCAACAGAACTATAAAAATAAAACAGACTCCCAGTCACACTGAGAACTTCCTACTGCGACACAGACTTCACTGGCTCCAGCATTGAGGGGAAAAAGAAATAGCTTCTGTAACTTAAAAATTGCTTGAAATCCTAAGGTCTTATCTTCTGTTCTATATCACTATGCTCACAATACTATGGCAAACAAAAAAGGCAGTACATGCTAGAACATGAACTGCTAACGAAAAGCAGTAGGTGTAACAGCCTACTAGACATGTGAATGCCTTGCATAGTGTTCATTCTTGCTGGGTTATAAATTAATGTAATCATACAAGTTAATGATGTATAATATTTCACAAACACAGCCCTGTGCAGAAAGGGAAAAAGCTTATTTGTGCAAGTGTGACATTCTTTAGACCATATTTTGCAAAGCAATTTCTTCTATAGAAGTAGCATCATCATGCCAAGCTTTATGCTTGCCATGAATGTATCTGAAATATATCCAAGGTATGAGACACAGGTTTTCCCTTCTCTTTGCTTTAACTAATCATTTTATTTAAATGCAATAGTCAGTGACAAGCAGCAACATCCCCTTCTCAGATGGAGAGTCCAGGACTGATCATTCAAGAAGTCCCATCACTCTGTGGGGACCCTTCCCTGTGGCAGAGTAGAAAAGTATGAACGTTATACTTTTAAATAACCTGTAGGTAAAGAAACCATAGACAAGTGTATGGCTCTGTCCTCTCTTCCCTTGTGGATGTTCTGTGCATAAATCAAAAGCAGCAAGAGCCACTCCAGGGCTTAGAAGAAACACAATGTTAAATCATCAAAATACTTATGTAGTCAGCTACCTTCAGGCTGAGCTGCAAAGCTTAGTAAGTAATCTTCACATATAAACAACTGTAAATGATAAATCTGAAATTCAGCTGCTTACTCACACACCAATGCCCTCAGTCAATAACTCCAGTTTCTTTTAAGATGTCTGGATATACTAAATTTAGGATGCTGAGAAACTATTTCCACTTACTGATATTCAGAAAAACCTGGTCTCTTCAAGAAGCACAAGAGCCTATACTTTCCCTCTCAGAGGAGCTAATGTAATTCAAAACGCAGAGTTCTGAAGTCAAGACCCAGGAGGGAGAAGAGTCTCCACACCCAAATAGGAAATCTTCATGCATAGTTTGTTACGACATGAACATCATTGCTTTGTAGCAAAAGTCAACAGAAGTCATTACATGTCCTGTAGTGCTACACACAGTAAAACCTGGGCCTGCCGAGCGCGTATGATCTGAACACAGAATTCTATAGCTACAGAGAACACAGGATGGTTTGGATTGGAAGGGACCCTAAAGATCATCTAGTTCCAACCCCCCGACACAGGCATGGCCACCTTCCACTAGCCCAGGTTGCCCAAAGCCCCGTCCAACCTGGCCTTGAACCCTTCCAGGGAGGGGGCAGCCACAGCTTCTCTGGGCAACCTGTGCCAGGGCCTCACCCCCCTCACAGGGAAGAATTTCTGCCTTAGATCTGATCTAAATCTCCCCTCTGTCAGTTTAAACCCGTTACCCCTCATCCTATCCCTACACCCCCGATAAAGATTCCCTCCCCACCTTTCCTGTAGCCCTTCTAAGTACTGGAAAGCTCTTATAAGGTCTCCCTGGAGCCTTCTCTTCTCCAGGCTGAACCCCCAAAATTCCCTCAGCCTGTCCTCACAGGGGGGTGCTCCAGCACCCCGAGCATCTTTGTGGCCCTAGAAACACATCTACAAGCTGAAAACCTTTTAGGATGCAAATGTGTAAAGACAGAAAACATTTAAGAATGTCAGACTATTTTGTGTAGATTTAACAATGCAACACCCCAATTGGTGTTCTTAATTTTTTCATAAATGTAACTCTGTATTTAGGATTAGAACTGAGCCCAGGAGATAAATGTATAGTTCCAATTCAAGCAGAACAAATAGCTGTATAACCTACATCACATCATATTTAGCTTTACTCAATGCTTGCAGGCCTTAGCAGGAAGTACATTTTTTGTATCCTAAGTAGAATACACTACCCTAGATAGGCTGGAAAACTAACTCCTTCACCTTATCAGCCAGAATTCTGGTAGTAAAGAGAGGAAGACAATCTGAAGCAATTTAATACTTATTTCTCCTACTTCAAAAGATCCAAACGTCTGCTTGGCTTTTATACTTTATCCTGCCTTTCTGAACACAGGCAACAGCAATATATACACATGTGATCATGGTTTTCTACTTTCTTCAGTTCTTCCTCACTGTGACACAAGGCTATACAATACATTCCTCTGTTACAGAGATCTCAAAGACGCTGCTCCTTTCTACAACAGAGTATTTTAAGTTATGTTGACTTCTCAATGTCACTTTCTTCATCCATTTAGAGCAACTCCTACTAGTACATTTTCTTTCAGGTGTATTCAGTCATTATCCACAAACACCCACCTTCCAATTAAATTATAGGGCCAAGGAAACAGGCTAACTCAGGAGAACAGTTACTGCCACCAGTCCAGCCAGCTGATGCTTTTTCTCTGGAGATAGGACCAAACTACACAAACAGCCTCTGCAGAGGTTCTCAGGCTGCCACTTGCCCCTGCTGCCTGGAAGCAAACTGTATTCCTCACAGCTTTCCATCCCAACTGGACACCTGCTCCTTAGAAAGAACCAGCACAAAGTGCGTGTGTAGTGTGTTGAAAAGGAGAAAACTCCCCTGCCCCTGCTAGGGAACTGGACTTCTTTTTCTAAATACAAAACTGGTTACAGCAACAAAATATATATGGCCGTTCAAAATTTTATACTCAGTATACATATATATGCATTATATATTCATAAATGTATTTTAATGAAGAAAAAAGCATCAAAATATATTTTACCTGGACATCATAGAGAGCTACAATGTTCTCATGCTGAAGTTCCTGTAAAACAAAATATTTGTATTATGGAAATAGCCTGTTATATTATTTTAAATTTAATATGCTAGGTGATAATCAAAAACTCTCAAATTTTACAAAGAAAGGTATCATCTTTTCTAGACCATCCAATGGAATTTGGAGGAAATCCCAGCTATTTAGACAATATTTACAGGAATAGGAAATTAGGCAATATCTTTGGAGGTCATAAAAACATTCGGTTCCAGAACTTAGTTTCCATGTCTTGTTACAGACAGTACTGCAGCACAAAATCCTTTTATGAGTACTGAAAACTGACTAAATTTAATTTTACAGTCTCACACAATTTCTTGCTTAGCAGAGTAACCAACTACCCTACGTTCAAGTCAACCTTACCATTATACAATAAAATCAAACCAAATAACATCAAACAAAAGTCATAGGACAGCTCATGCAATTATTTGTAACTACTCAAAGAGACATTTGTTTTTGCTAAGTACATGCAGCACTCTAACATACCCAACACTACAAATTCTGGTATATAATAAATACAATAATATGTATATATTACTATATAAATTAGTGATGTATCTCAGGAAGCTTGGAAATGTGGAAAGAAAGCAGCACTAATTATTACTGTGAAGCTATGTAAAACGAGAAGCAGTAAAGTTCAGAGAGCAAAGAATGCTAAGAGACCAGCCAAAGAGACATTTCTGTAAAACACCATTGAAAAACTAAATGATGCTCTGTTTTTATTTCCTTCATTAGAGCCACACTAGACATTTTAAGTCAATTAACACAACTCGGAAGTGGGAAGACTGCTTCAGGAACCAAATTCAGAATGCTGATTTTTTTCAAGGCATCTTTGAGTAAAGATGATGAAGAAAGATCAAAGCCCGCTGTTCTACCCTCAGCTATGATTTCTGTTGTATGCACTGGTTGGGAAAGGTGCCATCCTGAAGGACCAAGTTTTCTACAAGTGCAATAAGCAAAGCACAGAGTCTGGTTCTACAACAATTTTACACTTTTAACTACAAAAGCATTCCTATAACCTGTTCTGAGACCTAAAAAAGTGTCTTTTTTTTTTTTTTTCCCTTGGTTTTGTTAATTCTGGATATCTCCTGGAACTAACAAAGAAACAAAAGGCAGAACAGCAATTACTGTGATACTACCCATGACCTGGAATGAACTAGGTCAAAAGTCTCTTCTCCTTTTAAAGTAAAGCAGCTTTAAAAAATCACTGTAAATTAACATACCTTTAAGATTTTTATTTCTTTTCCAAGTAGGATTTGTGACTTTGACAAGTTCTTTTTGTTAATACTCTTTATGGCTACTTCCCAATCAGTTTTCTGGAAATAAGCAAACAGAATAGTCAGTTTTGTGGGTTTTTTTAGCAACTAGCTAGTTAAGCACTAGAGAAAAAGTTGCAAGATCACCCCTACTCTACCCACCAGGGCTTACTACATCACATGACACCATCAAGAACTATTTCATTCCACAATAGCTTAAACAGCTATTAAAATCCAGCTGCAGCTACACTGCATGTTCACGGATTCAAAAGCATTTAAATACAAAAGTAATCAACCGTATCCCATTTACTTTTTGGTAGTGGTGCTTTTTATCTGCTTTTTAGTCCCCTCTAAATGACCAAGTTACTTTTACTCCTCTTTAAGGACTTCCCATTTTCAGCCTTCTTATGCTCTACAGCTGAAAACTGCACAAGAAAACATCTGCTTTTTTTAAAGTAAACTTATGTATTGTCTATTTATATATTATCTAAAAATAAATTGCCTAAGTGGGAGCATCTCCGTTGGCCTTTAAAGTGTATGGTGTATGTTTTTCTTTCTCCCTTCTATTTCTTAACCCCAGAATCACTACACCGGGCCTCTCCAAGTTGTGAGCACTGTCCTAACGCTCCAAGATGATAAATTAAAGAGTTGTTTTCTGGAAAGCAGAGCGCTTTAAGCACCAACACCAGAATAAACTCTCACAACGTCAAGAAACCATAACGTAACTATGAGTATCCGGGGTGATTAGCAAGCCATGCCAGGAAACCAGACACCTCTGAATTTAAGAAATCTTCAGCCAATCCCAAAGGAGACAATTTTCCATTAGATCCCTCGTTATCCAGCGAGATAAACATGACCCTCCTGACAAACAAAGGGCTCAGCCTCCCATACAGCTGCAACTCTCCACTCGCCGTTATGTTCGGGAGCTACCAAACAGCAGAGAGGAGAGGTGGGAACGCAGATAGGTGGATGGTTTTTTAGGGGAGGGGGGGGAAAAAAAAAAAAAAAAAAAAAAAAAAAAAAAAGGGTTTATGGAGGCCGGGAGCCGGCGGCTCGGCTCTGGGGCTGCCCGGGGCGCAGGCCCAGCCGCCCCCGCCCCGGTGCCTCAGCCCACCCCGCAGCTTGCTTGCTTTTTTTCCTGTTTTTCCTCCCCAAACACCCAAATCACACCAAAACTCCCCGGAGGACACCCCGCCCCCGCTGTCACCCACCGGCAGCGGCTGCTGACGGCTGCAGCCCCGCGGAGCGACCCCGGCCCCTGCCCCGGCCAGGGCTTGTGTAACCAGCCCCGCTCCGGCCGCGGGCGAAGCCCATCGCTGTTTACCTTGCGGTGGCGACCTTTGAAGACCACGGCAAAGGCTCCGTGTCCTATCAGGTCCTTCTTGCTGTACTCAAAGTCCCCCACCACCTCCATCATCCCTCAGCGGGGCATGAAGCCCCGGGAAGGAAGGAGGGAGGGAGGGAAAACAAAGGGGCTCTTCCTCCAGCCGAGGCAGCTACAGCCGCCTCACGGCAGCCGGCGGCGGGGTGGGAGCCTGCCCCTCTCCTGGCTGCCCCCGGCGGCGGGGGCAGCTCCTCTCATACCGCGGGGGCAGCCGCAGACCCCCGGGCCGGCGGGGCTGCTGCAGGGCGTCTCCGAGGCGAGGGGCTCCGTCTGGCATGGGGAGGGCAAGGCGGGGAAGGGCTTGGGGGGGGCCAAATCTCTCAGGGGCCGGGTGTGAGGGGACAGCGCGGCATCGGCGCCGGGATGAGGGGCCTGCTCAGCGGGGAAAGGGGCTCCGCGCCCGGCCGCTGCCCGCCCCCATGGCCCCTCCACAGCGGGAGCTGCCGGCGCCGCGGCCCCCCTCAGGGACCGAACCCCAGAACATCCAGCAGGGCGGGGGGAGGCGCGGCCCGCGGCTGCGGGGGTGGCTGTCGCTGTCGCCGCCGCACCCCCCCGCGGCAGAGGAGGAAGCAGCGAGGGCGCAGACGGGGGTCTCTCAGGCCGCCACCGCCTCCCGAGGCCGCCACCGCCTCCCGGGGCTCCCGCCGCTCGTTCTCGCCTCTCCGCGCCCGGCCAGCCCCGGCTCCGACTGCCCGGACCTCCGCGCCACCCAACGCATTTATAGGCCGCATCGCGCAGGCCCCAGCGCTCAGCTGCTTCCGCCGGCGGCCAAAGAGTGCCTCACCCCGTTTAACCCGGCGGGAGCGCCGGGCGGGTCCCTCCGCCGCCCGCCCCCGGGCAGCGCGCCCCGGCCCGGCCCCGCCGCGGGGCCCAGAGCCCCCCGGCCCCGCGCACCCCCCCGCCGCCGTCCCCTCAGGGAGGGGCGACCCAGCCCCTGGGGACCAAGCCCCTGTCCTCGCCCCGGGGCTAGGCTGCGGGGCCGAACTCAAGCTGCCCCGCACCTCGCTCTCAGCACTCGCTGGATTTCACACTTCAGCCATTTTCTTGGCCGCCTCTGGCCCACCTGCCCGGGAGGACAAAGTTGAGGGGCCACCAGGAGAGGCGGGAGGGCCAGCGGCCGGCTCTCAGGACAGCGAGTGGCCCTCAGCAGGGCCCGTCAGGCAGCAGCCCGAGGCGGGAAGGCAGCTATGGGGCCATCCTGCCCTGCCCCGCTGCTTACCCAGCTCCTCCAGGGCCTCTCAGCCCTGTTCCTGCCGCCGTTAGCAAGCGAGACACCAAACCTAATACAAGGAACTTAAATCAACGGAGAAGCAATGGAGGAGCAAGCATGCAAAATGCTGTAAGCCAACGACACTTCAAGTTGCTCGCTCTATAAGGAGAACAACGTCTGTAATTTACAGCCTCTGCCACCCAGCACTTTTAGATCAGCCCCGGGGCTGTTTACAGCAACACGTACAAACATTAAAAAAAAACCAACCAGCCACCTCACACCAGTCACATGGAGCCTTTGACCTTCACCTCCAGACCTACATAACTACGCTCCTTTCTTTGCTTTCTATTCCTCTCTGCTCTCTTCCCCTTCCTCTCTGTCCCTGTTCTCCATCACACCACCTCCACATCCCCGAGCTGTTTCAGGCCTCCCCAATGTCCCCATCTGCCCCGGACCCCCTCTGTCACCACAGCAGCAGCGATTAACCCTCCATCAAGGCACACATCGGGATGGCGCGGGGCAGAGCTCTGACCCCACGCAGCTGTGCTGCGCCTTCTCTCACGTGATAAAGGGTCGCTTTCAGCACCGCTGGGTCAAAATAGAGCCTGAGCAGAGAGATATGCAGTTGGTCCTCTTCCTATTCTTCTCTAATCTCCCTTTGCTTTCTGGTGCTCAAAACCAAGCTCTGCCGGAGCTGTGTGTCATGTCAAAACCTCCACTGCTAGGCTCCTCCAAAGACAACACGCTTGGATTAAAAAACCCACTGAGCAATAGATTGTTAAGGGAATATTGACAGCTTTATGAAGGACATTTAAAATCTAGACATTACATGGAGACATCAGAGGAATCCCAAGACATCTGTCTTGTACCAAAAAGAACCAAAGGGCTCTCAGACCCCACAACACTGAATCCCCCCTTTATTTTCTGAAGTTCTGAGCTTCCATCCAAAACTCATTCATGGCACTCCCCTAACAAAACTGATAAATTGAAGCTGACCAAGTAATTTTAGCAGCTCAGAACACCCTTGTGGAAGGAATAAATGAGATGTAAAAATATTCCAAGTTAATAATAAATTAATGTGTCGGTAGTAACACAGACACTTTCTAGTATGTGTTCACAGTGCCCCTTTAAAACCAGGAAAAAGCTCACAAAGCTCAATGTGTTAAATATTCTGATTCAGAAAATAATTTCCCTGAGAATTGGCTGTTTATTGCCATGCACTGATTCTCGAATTCAGTATTAATTCACTCAGTATCAGCATGTATCCTCACCCCAAAGCCAATGTCACAAGCTACATTTTAGGGAAGCTAAAAACAAAAAAAAAAATCCAGAAAGATGCTTTTCGAACAGAGAAAGCCACTTCAGGAATTTCTAAGCCACCCATACTGCACTACACTTCAAAACTGAGACACATTTCCCTTCAGCAGCACATCTGATGTCCTTTTGTCCTCGTAATGGGCTGGAGCCCTCGAGCAGGTTTGTTTCAGCACAGCAAGGACAAAACAGCCAGGAGCAGCGGGGAGGTTTGACCAGAATAACTAAACATGCTGCACGTCGCACTGGGGTTCGAACGGGATCTGAAGGGCTGAGGTCTGAAAAATGCCTGAATGAAGGGCTGCGGGATTTGCATGCAGGTCACTCATTTGAGCTGGGTCCTTGATTAGTGTCTGCGAGAGCTTCTAGGTGTCAATACTTCCAGCATCGGCAGACTACAATAAACCTATTTACAAACAGCACCTTCACTTGCCTTTGCTGTTGAAAAAGATCAGAGACAGAACGGACTGAATTCACCCGAGCCTCATTACTAGAGATGCTGGGAGAGCAATACAGGATAACCCCATGGGGCTGGTGCTGCTCCTCCCTCGCCCAAGGAATACACACAGATATTCGCCATTTAGCACTGGCAGGAGGTAGCAGCCCTGCAGCACTTGGGAGGGATGCACTGCTCTGCTCTGACAAGCCACATGGCAGGACAATAAAATACCCAGTGTGCTCAGAAAGCATGGCCGGGCAGCGGGCACCACTACCGTGTCTAATCGACCACAGCGATCCTTCAAAAGTACAGAGTACTGTGCCCTCAGTTTATTTTTAACATCATACTGTGCAAGAGCTGCAGCCCACTGACAGACCATCCTCTACCTACAGCTCAGCAAGGACCACCGATTTACAGGGTCAGAGTTAAGAAAACAAGTAACAGCACTGGAGATGGATTTGTGGCTCTCTCCCAGCTGCACTGCCAAATGAGTCCCTCAGATGTGAGCCAGGACTCATGATCACAAGAGCAACAGATCGAGGAAGGAATCAGCACTTTCCAGGTTGCTTGTCTGAGTACACAGAAGTATGCTTTCATTTCGTAGCAGCTTCCCAGAACACAGACATCACTGTCCTGAGTTTCCAGAACACATTTCATCTTCGAACCACCAGTGGCTTTCACAGCATGCCCTTTTCTGCCATACCACCAAAATGCAGTCCTTTCTGAGGTAACACATCCCCTGAACGGTGCCTGGGCTGGCCCAAACAAATGCAGAAAGGCTGCTTTTCTTAATGTTCATGCAGAACAATGAAGATTTTCTTCCTGTTCAATGAAACATTTTTCTTGTATCTCTCCCCAGGCTATAAACATGCATGTGGAAGTTAAATTACTAATACGGGAAAATAATCAAGAGATGATATGAGATGAGCAGAACATGAACATCCACATGAACATCCAGCTCCAAGGACTCAGGCAGCACATGTATGCCACCTGGCCAGCCCTCCTGCACGAGTAAGAACACACAGCCCCAAGAATAGTTTTCATAAGGATGCTAAGGCCTCACTTATCTAAACCAGCCCCCAAAGGCATGAGTCTGGCATTATCCTGCTCACCTCAGCACTATCCCAAATGATCTGCTTCACTCTAGGTGCTCTCACCATTTTCTTCCCCCCCTCCATCATACCCAGGCATTTATTAGACAGATAAACCTTTCTCAGAGGACTGTCATTCTTCCTAGTCCTTATCGTCACTGTCCTCCCATTGGGGATTTGTAACAAAAATAATGGTGGCATCAGCTGAGCTTATCACAGCTTTGAAAGGAGAAAGTGTCAAAGGGCTCCGTGGGACAAACAGTTTCTGGATATGCTTAAAATTATTCTTATATTACCAGTAAAGAATAACTCCCCTGTGGTAGGCATACCCATGTGGTACACTGAACAAGTAACTTGAGATAAACTGGATTGAAACACAGCAGCAGAAACTGAGATCCCCATCACACAGCACTGGAAAAGTTCAGAAGTTTCAGTAGGTTTTCTGTAAGGTTAGCAATGCAGTTCCCAGAAAAGCAATCAGAAAGCTCCAGCCTACCTTCTAGATTTATCCTTTAACAAAAAGTAATGTCTTCCCCATTAATAACACCATCGACCCAAATTTGCATCTGCAATTCTAAAAATTAGCTAATTAAAGCTCACATCACCAGCACCAGCAGAGGGAAGGAGGTCACGCGCTTACTTCGCCTCCTGCCAAATAGAAGCCACCTCTGAAGCAAAGGGCAGCAGCTCTTCCCCAGTGCACCAGAGCAGGCAGGAGACTGCAGAGCAAGGCCCGGGAAATGCTGCATTCAAATAAAACTGGGCGGAGTGTTACGGGATTGCTTAGAAATACAGCTGGAACGGGGCCAGCACTTAGTATGCAAGAAGGCTGGTTCTGTATGAATGATAAAAATAGTAGCAGCTGCTTAGATAGGAGAATACAATTTGATCTGCGTGCAAACCCATCGCATAGTGTGGTTCAAAATCTGCCTGCTATCAAGCCAAAGAAAGATTAGGGCCAAGATAGCTTATTTTGGTATAAACTTAGTTGCAAGGCCCTTCAAGAGGTCTCACTTTGCTTTGGAAAACCTTTTTGCTTCAGCATTAGGAAGGTGGGTTGTAACCAGGCTGTTGGGTGACCAGTATCCCAGCAGGAGAGCCTGAAGGGATGGCTGAGGTTAGGGGCACAGCCATAGGGCACAGCCATTGCTTTGGTTTGGAAATCAGGGGACAAGGAAGTGCTTTAGAACAGGTACACACACGCAGGGCCAAGCCAGTCCCCGCAGGCAGAATCACTTGCCCCAGCTCTGATACATCTCCACTTCTAACACAAAACATACCGTGGATTAACGGCACAGTGACCCCGTGCAGCACTTTGGGAGAGGAAGCAGAGAATGATGCTCCTTCCCTCAGAAAGAGCCACGTACTACCAGGAGCTGCAGAACCTGCCGCTTTCAGCGAGTCAAACCTGGGGACCCAGAGCTGAACTCACAAGGGTCAATTGTTTCCTTTAGCACAGGCTGCCCAAAACACTTGCAAAACAGCAGGCTTCTCAGCCATTCCCAGAGAGCCATCAGCTGCACGTGTGCTCCTCTCCTTCCCCACAGCATGATGGTCTGGGGAGGCAGAATTACCAGCTACAATTTTAAAACAGCCTATCCCACAACATTTACCTCAGCGAATTACAAAAGGTTTTGTTTATGCAGATGGACACGTGGCCTTCATCGTCAGCAAGAACCAACTGGAGGAAGAATGTTAATGAAAGAGCAGGTACAGGATATTGAGTTCTTCCCAAAAGATCCCACGAAGATAGAGCCTGCTGACTTGGCTGGTAGAAAGAGATACTAACAACAGGAACCACAATTTGTGCTCCCAGTCATATTAAAGATTTAATCCTTTGTTCCAGCCCTTTGCTCACCTGAACACTTGCAGACAAGCAAATGGCCATGACTGCACCATCCCCCCTTAATTCCCCAAAGCAATCCTGCCAGCAGGAATAGTCCTAAAATGCATCTTCTGCAGCTGGGAAGCATCTGTGACCCAAACTCCTGTTCTGAGTTGTAGTCATCACTGAGTAGCACCTGCAGCGTGAGGGCTATGGAGAGTGTTTTGGCCTTCACACTAACTTGCTGCAGTTAATCCTGACAATAAAATTTCTACTCCTTAATAATCACATCTTGATTTTCACTGTTTGGTAAGCATCCTGGAAATAAACACTAAATCCAGGTCTATTCACCTCATGATTGTTTTAAGCCTGAATTGACTTATAAAAAGGCTCATGAGCAAGCTTACAAATACAAAACTGACAGTGTGAATCCCTCTCACCCACTGGGCAAGTAAATGCACTTGAGAAATTCCAGAAGGAGCCAGCTCTGTGCAATGGAAGTTTTGCCATTTACTGTGACAGTCCCAGCCCTGCTGTCAGCATGTATCCAGGGCAAGGGACAACCACCACCCAAAACTGCTTCCATTCTTCCCCTTCCCTCTCCCTTCCTTCCTTCTCCCCCCCAAGCCAGCAGTGGATGGGAAGTGGGCACTCTCTTCCCTGTTCAGAAGCACAAGTGCCCCATTGCCCCATTTCCAAGAGCCACTGAGACCTGAAAACTCAGCGCAGCTCTCACAGTTGTTTGAAGTCTGTGCCTGTTGCACCCTGAATGGATGAACAAAGGAGTTACCCGCCGTGGATGAGGAGGATCACTAACAGACAACGCTTGGCACAGCCCACTGGCAAATGGGCTGAGTGAAAAGGCAAAACCTTACTGGAATGAGAAGCCCCAAGACCTTATTCTCAGCAGATCTTTGTCCCAGGCATGCAGCTGAGCACAATTCTGCAATGTAAGGATGTGCTGAATTTTCCCCTTTCTCTCTCCCTCTGTGAAGGTCACACAAGGACAACCCTTTCTGTTCCCACTAAAAGCCTTTCTCTGCAGGATTCTTCACATATCAAGAAGGGGCATGAGCCATCCCCACCCTTCACTTGCCCCTTCCAAGGTGGCAGGCTACTTGTAAAGCTGAAATTTCAAGAAAAAAGTCAATTGAGATGGAGGCAGATGAGATATTCCTCCTGTAATGTTCAGAGAAAACCACCCTGCAAAGCACAGCTCTTAAGAACTAGAATTAAAATTTCCTTAAATATAAGGAAAGAGTCCATGAGGGAGAGCAGCCAACAGGAACAGGGAGTCATGCACAGGTCAGCCTCCATCGTCCATCACCTCGCAGATCTCCCAGGCAGATTGTGCCCAGGGCAGGCCAGTGTGGGATGGGACTGACAGCATCGTGTCGCTGCTCCTACCGACGCCATCTGCAAACAGAAAGAGCTGCTGCATATCTGATCTGGCACCAGCACTGCCACATGCCCCAGCAGTCACCGTACGAGAGCAGCACGACCGAGGGGGCCTGGGTTCCTTACTGTAGAATGGTTTGGGTTGAAGGGACCTTAAAGATCATCTACTTCCTACCCCGCCACAGGCAGGGCCACCTTCCACTAGCCCAGGTTGCCCAAAGCCCCGTCCAACCTGGCCTTGAGCCCTTCCAGGGAGGGGGCAGCCACAGCTTCTCTGGGCAACCTGTGCCAGGGCCTCACCCCCCTCACAGGGATGAAGGTCATCAGCCATGGTCAAACGGCAACCAGCTCATGGGAATCTGTCTGTCTGCGTAACTGGGAGACAGCAGAAAGTGAGAAAGGAAGGCTCTGACCGAATGGTACAACTGCTCCTTCTCTCCAGGAGCCAAAACATCCGAGTCAAATTTCACCACTGCCTGCTCAGCTGGAGGGACTCTGCTTTCTAGTCATCTCCCAGGGGACAGCAGCAGTTCCTGCCCTGAGGGAGGTCAAGTCTCCAGGCTGGAATTTGGCCCAGCGCTGTGCTCTCTGCAAGGAGAGATCATGCCCTAACCATGCAGGTCTCTCCAAGGAGACTGCAGCTCTGAGGGACACTTGGAGCAGCAACATCCTCTACGGACACGCAGCAGGTCACTTACATCCGCAAACACTTATCCTTCCCTCCGCTCGCTACCCTCTGGCCGTCCGGGCTCCAATCCGTTGCATACACCTAGTATTAGGGAAAGACACAGTTATCTCTGCTGGGAGGGGCTGTCATTCCTGTCTCCCTCAAACACGTCGGCTTGACCAGACACCTCACCTCGTCTGCATGGCCAGGAAGATCGATGGCCAGTTTCTTCATCTTGGCATCCCAGACCTTCAGCGTGCTGTCACTGCTCCCGCTCACCAGCAAGCGGCTGTCGGCTGACCAGGCGATCTGATACACAGCCGAAACGTGTCCTCTCAGCGACGTCACGTACCTGATGCCGAAGAGGAACGGAGAAGCTGTTAGAGGAGCAGGCAGCTGGGTTTGTTCCAAACCCGCCCTTGCCCGGCCTTCATGTTTCTTCTCCACCTGTGAGCAAGAAGAGTTGCTGCCGCCCAAGGCAGTCAGTTGCTACACAGTCCATAGGTGGTTCAGTCTAAAAACCCTCCCAGACGGGCTCAAGAGCCTTCTAGAGGAGGGCTCTTTATCTCAACTCCTCTGCCAAAAAACCCTTATCCAGCAGGCAACACTACAGCCTTACTGTGCAGATGGGTCCCTCCTCTCTCTGGCCAAGCAGCCTGGATTTAGAAGGACCATTAAAATTACCAACACGAAACCCAAGCTCATCAGCATAAAGGCTGATTTATAGGGAAGGACTGCTGCCCCAGAGAGCTCACCAATACTGTAGCTGAAGGTTAAAAACTGAACTACAGGAGCACCCAAACACCAACAGCACCATTTATAACTACAAGAATTTGCATCGTCCAGCACAGGAACCGTTTAAAATGGGTCAGTTTACAGTGTGCAATGCACACGTCTTCAGGAGATCGGCCAAGAGGAACATCCCATCCCATCCCATCCGCCCCTGCCTCGGAGAGCCAGCCTTGAAGCAGGCAGACCTGTGTCTAGGTGACAGCAGGGGTGCCCACACACACCCAAGCACAGACCCTGTAACAGAGAGAGCCAGAGAGGGGACAGAGGCAGCAGAATTACTTTTCATGAGTTCAGGCTAGAGAGATGTTGAACACACCAGGGAGCTGCTGGCAATGACATTGGGGCCCATCTCTGTGTAACCTGGGCATTGCACACAGACCCCACAGGAGCACCACACCTCTGTAACCCAACAAACCAACTCACTTTCCTGTCCTACCATCCCAGAGCTTTATGGACTTGTCAAAGGAAGCACTAGCTATTATCCGGGTGTCTGGCGAGAAGAGAACTTGGTTAATCAATGCCTGGTGGCCCGTCATTCTCTCCAGTGGCTTCTTGTCTTCTGCTGGTTTCCAAAGAAACAGTGTGAAGTCATCTGACCCTGAGACGAGCCTTTCTGGTTCCTGGCCCTGAGAAAGGGATGAAAGAGCCCAAGGCTTGTACAAGGCAGGAGTGGAGAGCTTGGGAGCTCACCAGCACTGGGATCAACAGCCAACTCCGTACAGTTACTGCTTCCACCAGGTACTAGTGTTATAAACCACAGCACAACAAAGGGGACTTACCCTGACTTGGTCATACCTCTGCTGTGCCTTGTCCTTCAGTTCTGCCACTGAAAGAGGGAAAGGGAGAGAAGAAAAAGAGATTTGCAATTTTTAAGTGAAAGGAAACTTGATAACCCTGTGATGCCCATTCCGATCCTGGCTCTGTGGGCCAAGCAGGTGCATCTGTGACTGCTCATCCATTTTCCCTTTCCTAAGGGCAACAGGAGCAAAAGCCCTTGAAAACAGAGTGGCCTTCCCATCCCCCAGACTGCTTGACCCTGTGCATGGGCAAGGAAGATCGTGGCTGCCAGCATGACCAACACTGGCAGGGGACCTGCTCGCAGCTCTCAAGACTGCTTTGGCTCGTAGCAGCATTAAAAAGAAACATGAGGTCTCCTCACTACCCTGCCCACTGCCTCCCCCAGCCTACAATGCAGGTGCTGCACTTACAGGAGCTGCTCACATCCTGTGGGTTGATGGTGGCTTCAGCAGGTTCAAAGGCACCGGTGCGGAGAACGTAGTCAGTGCTAAGGGCCATGGTGTTCACCCAGTGAGCGTGGCCCTGCAGGGTGCGGCACAGGACCCCCTGGGAACAAAACTACTTAGAGAGGGATGGGCAGGACAGAGCCAGGCCGTGCAGGACCCACCGAACCCACTGCACTGCAGAGGCCAAGCCTAAAGTTTCCAAACCCTCCAGCCAGGCTTAGCAGGGAAGAAATGACACAGTTGAGCTTCAGGGACTGGTTTCTTGCAAGGAACTCACCAGGACAGGTTGTTCCAGGAGTGTTTCCATTTTATGCTTTTAGGGATGAAAACATTGCACAACAGCTACCCCTTCCTAACAGTGTTAAGCAACACAGGCTCTGCCAGGTCAAGCAGTACCCCTGCTGCACCTCCATTTTCCAGGGCACAATCTGTGCCATGAAGAGCAAACAAAGCTACAACACAGCGTGTCCAACCCCCTTCGCCAGCAGCCCTAGGGTTGCCCGCCTCACTTACGTCCTGGCTCCTCCAGACTTTGATGGTCCTGTCCTGGGAGGAGGAGTAGAGCAAGCCATCGCCCCCCCACTTCACACACGTCACCGACTGCGTGTGGCTTGTGAGGATTTTGTCACACCTGCCCATCAGCGTGTCCCAGATGCGGATGCTGCCGTCCTTCGAGGCACTCGCCAGGTAGCGGCACTCTGGGTTTCTGGGCAAAAATAATGATCAAATCCATTTGCACAGCACACAGAACAAATCCACCAAGCTCTTCCCTCATCAGCCCCAGAGGATTCACAAGCCCAGAAGTCCATAAAATACAACTTGGCTTAAGATCAGAGAGGGGTCAGGCAGGGGCAGAGCGCAGACCTATAAGATCCCACAAGGCAGGGGAGAGGCAGACAGATGCTTCCTTCCAAACCAACTCTTGGGCTGCACGCTGGAGGCACCAATCCAGCATAAACCTGGCACCTCACCTCCTGGCAATGACCTCGGTTTTGCCGAAGGCAGCTTTAACCCACTGGCTAATGAGGGGATCACAAACTAGCACCTTCGCTGGGCATGGCTGGGGAGAGCCCTGGGCAGGGGGATCAGTTTGCCTTACGCAGGCAGCGCAGATCGCTCCCCTGCCTACGGTCCAGCAGGAACTGTGCTGGCCTGCGGACACACATCCACCCACGTGGCTCATGGGGGCAAATTAACACATCTGGAAGCAGCTGGCCACAACCCAACAAGGACAGGGAGCCACAGCCTTCTGTGCTCTGCACATCGTTATAAATCAGCACGGTTTTAATGTGAGAGAGTGGTCCCTGGCACCAGCAGCAGTGAGGAAGAGCATGGCCCCTCCTGCTGTGCAGGAACAGAGCAGGGAGTGCAGCTGGCTGGAGACAGAGAATTGGAGCCCTGGCAGGGTCATCTTCCTTTCCATTTCTTCATCCTCCTTTATAATCAGTTTTTGCTAATTCAGTTAATTATTTGCAAATAGCTAGAGTTTCCTACCGGTAAATTCAATTTGCAGGGCTCTGCTCAGAAGGGGCTCTTTTAATTTATTTATTTATTTCTGTCATGTCTTGGATTATTGGCTACAACTGACCCCCTCCACCCATCTGTCCCAGAGCTTGAGCTGATCGAAGGGATAAGGGGATTGCAGTTAATCAGCCCTCATGATAAATAAACAAGACGACAGAAGCAAACCAGGATGCAGGAGAGCAGAGAGGGAGTGTTCTGCAGAGCCTGAGCTCGGGCACCACACGGACTGGCCTTCCTGCTCCTAGCTCAGTGCACTGGGGAGGAGAACATCAAATGTTTGTCCAGCACCATGAAAACATCGTTTTCCATACGCAGGTCTTCTTCATACGGGGGAAAAGGGGGCACAGCCTGACAGCAACTTCCCCAGCAACCGGGCGGGGACTGTGAGCAGTGGCTGGGACTCCTCACTCCTCAGTAGATGTGCTTCTCCCAGCCCCCCCGGGGATGTGCCCGCACCCCCTCTGCGCCCTGCGCCGGGTGAAAGGCAAACGGGAGCAGTGCCCTTCGGGTCAGGCTGCTCCTTTCTGCACCAGTAAAGGGGAAGGGCTGGGCTGGCCCTTCACTTACATGTGGAGTGGTTCCCAGCACAGACACGTGATCCATTTGGAGTGGCCAGTGAGCACCCGGCCGATCTGATTGCCGGTGGCTGGGTCCCAGAGAAATATCTGTCCAAGAGAGAATGCAAGAGGGTCGCGTCAGGCCACACACATCATGTGAATCCCAGGGACGTTCGGGCTCCATTTAGAAAGCATAAACGTCCTTGGTGTCGCATTTACGCTGGCAGAAGCAGGAAGCAGAAAGAGAGGGGGGCAGGAAGGCTGGATGCCTTTTCAGATCCCTGCAGCAATCAGCTGATATCTCAAAGAATGAGACCTGATCGCCCTCCTCTCTCCCTAGAACGCTGCTGCTACAAAAATATCTGCTTCAACCTAAAAGCAATACAGGTCCCCAAAAAGCCAGCCTAAGCCTTTGACATCCTGTGCCAGGGAGTTAGTGAATGTTTTCAGAGCGTGATGAAAGCCAGAGCACGCTAAATGCTACTTATTATCGGATTCTGTGGGTGAGACACATGCTGGTTTTCTCTTGTTTTTTCCACTCTCTATATAAATGTTCATCCAAAGAGCCAAGGCATTAGTCATCTCCTACTTAAGAACCTGTGAGAAACAGTGAAACAGAGGACAAGCGGCTCCCTGGGTTAGAGTAAAGCCAGAACAGCACCAAAGGAGGGCAGAGCCACCCCGGCCTGGCCTATTTCCTTGGGGCTGGTATCACAGGGATCAGAAACCGAGCCTGGGACAGCAGCTCTGGCCACTCCCAGACCGTTTGAAGCTCAGGCCGAGCAACCGCCCCTCTGCAGCTCAGCACCTTGCTGACTCACTTCTAATTGCCCTCAAGTGCTCCCGCTTCCCCAGGCGTTTCTGTGCGCATCTTAAGGGCGCATGTTTCGCCCCACAGCCGGGAAAGAGCCCCCTTCACATTCCTCTAAGAGGGAACGTGGCTGTGTCTGAGCACTGCGAAACAGGCTGCCACTGCACGTCTGGGTCATGCAAGCAGCAACCCTGCCGTGGCTGGGCCATACCCTTTCTTGCTCCAGACACCTCCCTCGTGACGGAGCCGTCTGCCAAGGCCCGTGTCCAAAGCCTGGATTCTTTCCGGTGCTGAGGGAGAAGCATCTGCCACAAGACAGCAGGGCTCAGCAGCAAGAGCTCTGCAAAGGCAACAGAGCCACAGCCCAGCCCAGCACAGAATTCAGAGACACCAATCGCAACTACCACAACGCAACGGTGCTCTGGGGAGAAGGGAATCCCGCTCAAAACAACTGGATACACGCCTCACGCCCCAGAAAAAACAAGTCTTCACCCCTTAAACCCCCACAGCCCCTTTACCAGGTTTCATTTCAATTCAGAACAGGGCTGCAGAGAGTTTCCACATTCCCACAGAGCCAACCCGGCCCCGTGCCGAGGCAGTGGGGACCCAACCCCTACCTGGCTGTTCTTGCAGCCCGAGGCCAGCTTCTTGCCGTCGGGCGACCAGGCGATGCTGAGCACCCAGTGACGGTGACCTGGTGGAGAGAGAGCGTGAGCGAGTGTGAACGGAGAGCTGAGACTGCCCGTCCCCAGGTGTCCCAGCACGCAGCCACGCCGAGGCAGGACTGGAGGTTGGGGGAACCCTCCACGTTCCCCCTGGCCAGAGCCTCTTCCTCTGCTACATTAGTCAATGAGAGCTGCTCCCTCGCCGAGCCGCAGCCCTATATGGCTCAGGCAGCACCCGGGCTCTGCTCTGTTTGTCCCCCCGAGCAGACAGGGGGTCCCTGAGGGAGGAGGGTCAGGACCTGCCCCCCCCGGACACCCCCACGCCCACCTTTGGCGGTGAACTGCGGCGTCTCCGTGCTGAGGTCCCAGAAGCGGACAGTCGTGTCTCCAGAGCCGCTCGCCAGGTACCTGCGAGAGAAGGAAGAGCCCGGCTCAGCGCGGTGTCCCCGTGGAAGGTGGGGGGATAGCGGCCACTGCTTCATCCTGAGCTCCCCACTCGCAGCCAGACCCTTCGTACTTTCCCGTGGGGCTGAAGGCCACGGAGATGACGGCCTCGGTGTGTCCCTCCAGGGAGCTGGTGCAGCGGGTCACCGCCCGCACCCTGAACACCGCCTGCGGCTGGTAGATGATGTCCAGGACCTTCTCCGTCTCCACGCTCTGCCCCGCCAAGGTCTTCTCCAGCGACGCCACGATTTCGGCATCATGGACGAAGAAGGCCAGAGGTACCGGCTCATCCTGGGGGAGAAAAGGCCGGAGGGGCAGCGAGGGGCGGCCCCGGGTTGGGCTGGGGGGTGCCGGGGGAGCGTGGGGGGTGTCTCACCTTCTGCAGGAGGGCGTTGCAGACCAGCTGCAGCTTGTCCGGGGTGATGGTGACCGGGACATCGAAGGGGGAACCCAGGGACTCCCCCGCCTCATCCCGGAACTGGATCAGGAGCCGCTGCACGTCCTCGTCCAGCGACATGTTCTGCGGGAGCGCGGGCTCAGGGGCGAGGATCCCCCCGGGGAGGGGGAGCGCCCCACAGCACCCACCCGCGTGGGGGACACGGAGGACCCGGCGTGGAGCCCGTGGGAAGGGAGAAACAGCCCACAGGGAGCGGGAGCCCTGGGGAGAAGCCCTAGAGAGGAACCCGGGGCGGTGGGGAGGACCCGGGGCGCCCCCACCCCTCTTCCCGCTCCCCCCGGCCCCGCTCACCGCGGCCACGTGCCCGCGCCGCCCGCCTGACCCGGAAGCGGCTCCTGCGGGGCGCGCGGCGCTGCTGCCCCCTGGCGGCCGGCGGTGGGGACAGCGCCGCCGGGCCGCGGGTTCGAGGCTGCGGTGAGCGCGTTCCGACCGGGGACAGGGAGGGGGCGAGCGGAGGCCGCTCCGGGGCGTTCTCCGTTTATTGCGTTTCTAAAATACAAAGCAGCAGAACCAGGAAAAAACATCCCAAATACGCCATTCCAATAAAAAAAAAACACAACACAGCAGCCTGCCCTTGTCACGTGTGTAAACGCATCGGGGTAAAGGAGAGGGGATGGGGCTGCAATCAAACGTGGATTATTCACCTTATAAACCGTCTCGTTGGGCTGGAGAGGAGACAGGGAGTTGAGGGAGATCCTGCACTAAGGGAGACTCAAATCTGCAACACAAACCTGTAACAGAGAATAATTCAACACCAGCCCTCCCCTCCAGCACAAACCAGTAACAACCCTGGTGAGCATCAGACATCCACAACCTCAGAGATCAACGCTCCATGCAATCTAAACACTGCTTATGGAGAGGAGAGGAAAAACTGCCACGTGAGTCCAAATCAACCAAGCCTTGCTTGACCCGTTGGCCACCATCCGAGTGAAGCAGCTTTGAGAAGTTGCCCCACGCAGGCCTTGGCCAGTCCACAGCAGCCCCCGGCACACTGCTGTCCCCTCAGAGAGACCCCGCAAACAAGGTGGAGCCTGGCAGGGATTTCTCCCTTCTTTCTTTGATGGATATTTTTCTTATCAGTCTCCAGGAGCTGCAGCACTACAAGTGTTTACTACAGAGCCAACTCAAGATAAGCCGAGCCTCTCACCCTTGCTCTGGCCACATCCACCCCAGGCAGCGCAGCAGCCGAAGGAAGCACAGCCCTGAGCAATATTTGACCTCAAACCTGGGGCCTGTAATCCCTAAACACGCTCGGCTGGTTAGTTTGGATCCTGCCAAGGTGGAAAAATAAGTGTTACCATGAAGGTTTAGCTTTCCCACACAGCAGAGCACTCAAGTCTGCAGACGTGGCTCAACACAGCACTACAGGACCAAGCCCGGCCCCTTGGATACATCCTGTGATCAAAACACCTTATTTACTATTTAGAAATAAATTATTATTTCACCACACTGCCATTAATATAATCCCTTCAATACTAAGAAATATGTGCAAATATATCAAGGATAAACTGTTCAGGGGGTTGTTTCTTTTTATAAACCCCTAAGACTCACATTTAAAAACAACATTTAAAGTCAAATCCCATCATAACAGAAAATTGACACAAATTTTAATATTTATATATTTTAAATCAAAACACAATTAAATATAGTATGTTTTAAGTACATGAATACTTGGGCATGAGAGAAATAAGAGGTGGTACATAGTACCAAAAACCTATACACAGCCTTTTTTGCTTTTTTAGACAATATAGTGTCTCTATACAATCGAATATTGCAACAGAATAACACTTGCTAGTCAATCAAGAAATTCTGAACATTGGAGATGATTCGAGTTCTTCGCAAAGTTTGAGGAAAAAAGCAATCATAAAACAAAAAACCCAAAAAAGTGTTGTATATTAAAAATGCAGCAATAACATAACAGTGAGACACTGAGTACTTCTGATACCCTGCAAAACCAATTCACAGGGGGGGGGGGGGGGGAAAAGATAGAGGTGCTGTGTAACACGGTGGCTTTTTTACTTAAACTAAAGGTTTTGCAAGTTGTAATGTTGACAATGTCAGGGAGAAGGCCAGAGGTCGCTAAAAACTGTTTTTCTTTGTAAACCAAACATCTGGAATTAGATACTATGTTGGCTGGAGGACAACAAGCTATGGAGAATGGCAGTAATTACTTTTTTCCTTGCTCATGGGATGGAGGGAAAAGAAAATGGAGCAGTTTACAGGGTACAATCTCCTCAAACCGTGGGCTGTGCTGGGAGCCGTGGCTTGGGAGCAGAGGGTTACACAAGTGCAAGACTGGCTTTTGAGTCTGCTCTGAGTTAGAGGCAGGGGATTTGTGTCTGCAGGTGTACGAGCTCGACAAGGAAGAGTTACACTGTCCAGACTTCGTTCCCGATCATTCTACGCTGCCTTCGAAGTTAATGTCGTTATGAAGTAAAATACATTTATCTTACAGTTGAATACGCATCTATTTCAAGTAAGGAAAAATAAAACTTCAAACTTTTTAGGTCATTCACTGCCAATGAATTCACCGTTTCAGGTTCACTTCTCCAGTGGCCAATGCTGGGGACACACCCCACGGCCTTTCCAATTATGTGTTTAAAATTACAAGTAGTAGAACTAGAAACTACAGCAAAACCTTCCCCTCTGTTGTGGCTTGTGTCCCATTCCAGATATTTTGCTTAAGTCTTTTTGAGACAGGGTCAAGTATTTGTGAAGTTGATCACAGTTTCTCAGTGACACATTCATAAGCTGCGTCTTCATCTCTTTAAAAACCATCGTTATTGTGAATGCCACATACAACAGGAAAAAGTGTTTCTTCACGCTCTACAGTGGAGGTACAGGATTGCTTCATTTTAATTCTTCCTTATAAACGAGGGAGATTTCAGCGGTTGGAGTAACAGTACTTTGTTTTTTATTGGCTGTGTTAAAGAATCCACCAAAAGGGAAAGTTCACTCAATCTCGAAGCGGAAAACCAGATTTCCTGTTCTGGCACTTCTAAAATCATAGCTGGAAAAGGAAAAACAGGCTTAGAGTTCATTTTACCTTAAAACTTACAAGGCAATCGCTCAATAGAAAGACATTCCATGTTTAAAAGTGTTAAACCCAGGTATGTTTATGTGTGTGGGAGAGAAGAAAACCACAACCAATCCCACAACACACTCAACCTTCTGATTACTGTAACCATACTTGCCTAATTGAATCCAGAGCATCTGCAGCCACTTGATATTTCTAAATACTGTGCCGAGTGACCTTTTCATCTAGACAGACTGGAATTATATCATTTCTAGCCAAGCTACGAAGTGGAATCATTATACAAGTCATTTAAATATAACTGCTCTACTCAAAAGAAAGCAGTCATATAGTGAAAGTATGGATCCATCCATGTGGGTCTGATAACTAGGCTTTGGCACATGTTTATCTTCCAATAATTAAAACTACTGTAAGTTAATTTTTTTAAAAAAAGTCAGATGCACGAAAGCCAGAAGTACCAGATATTAACTCTGTAAAATGTTGTTATTTCGCAAAATCTTATGCATCAGAACTGGGTTTTTTTTTTTAAACAGAGAAGATGTGGACTTCTATGATGACAAAGTCACTAAACAATAATATACAACACTGAACCGCTTGCCTATGGACAGGGCTACTGCATCTTCTTTAAAGTGTTAGACACAGCACTGCATAAATTAGTGCAGCCAACAAGACAACTTTCCCCCTGTTGAGTTTTACTGACACTTTAGGCAAAAATACCAGTGTTCATTAACATGAAACAGCAAGTGTGAATTCAAATAAGGAATTACAGTATTGACCCTGCAACTCAATTCACCCTTTTAACTAACAAGGCAGTTTGCAAAGACTCGAAATGAACAAAGACAACTTTAAAGCTTGCACAGGAGAACCATTACAGATGTCTGTTAAGAAATTCCTACATCATATTTAGGCTGAAACACTTCCAACCTTTGTTTCTTCCTATCATGCCACGCTAGTTTGAACATTTACCAGTGTGGGTTTCAGATGCACTAGGAAGGCAAGCGAGAGCTCTGCTCCTCCCACAGTCTGGCTTAAATCAGATAAAGACAGGCAGCCTTTCCACCCCCTCACCTTCGTAACCTTCTCCGAAGGCTGTTCACATTGCGCCTGCTGCATAACGTCATTGACTATCATCTTTGCTATCCTCCAAGCCATCTCTTCTTGAGCCTGCCGTAGAAAAAACATCCCAAAAATAGATAGCTTCAAGTTCTTAAAATAAAAATACAGTCCTCTCGGCATAATTCACACCCTCAACCCTGGAGATGCGGTTAAACCTTCACACCTCTGTGACTTGTAGTAAATGTATCCTCCCTTGATGGAAATGCACCTGGTTTCCAAGTACAGCATTAACTTCAAATATCTTGAGTATTTATACCTTGATGCTATTTTCAAGACAGTTAATGAAGTTTTTAGACTTATCTGCAGGGGACTTATCCAAGCCCCTCTCTGAGGGGGAAAAAATGCAACCTGTAACCCATATACAGCAGTCACTTCACAGTAAAACAAAGAGCAACAGCATCTACATTCCTAATGGTAGATATATAACACTGTAACGAGAAAAACCTTGACTGCAAGCACACAGTTAACCATTTTATTAGTTAAACCAGAAAGCACTGGCAAAAATCAAACCAGTTTCACACATGCATGCAATCAAGTTATATTTAGCACACAGAGTCTAACAGTTCTTGTTGGTACAGCAGAAAGATACTCAGAGAAACAGCCAGGATTAAAAACCTCAATACTTCATTTCCCTAATGTACCCTGTAAAGTAAGTCCCAAGTGCAACATAAAACAGGACACACCTCATCTGTGTTTCCTTGAACCCATTTCTTCATTGCTTGTGAAAACATGGACCCTAGTTGAAATAAAAAAAACACCAAGCAAGGTATATTAGCAAACTCTGTGGCACACCTCCGTAAAAGCTAATTCCTTCCATCCTTCTGAAGGGTTTGCACTGCTGGTGTTAGAGAACACAGAGGAGCAGCATGAAAGACAAGGAATTACACGGAGCCATGGTTCATTAGACACTGAGCCCAAACCATTCCTCTCTACCAGAGCTGAAAAACAGCATTAACAGCAGATCCCAAACTGGGTGCGAAGCATGTGGAGAGCTGAAGTTCTTTTTCATCTCAAGACCAAATCTTTGAGGGTTTGATCATCAGCTCAGCTGCTAGCAGCTTTCATCCCTGCCAGGTTCCATCGACAGCTCCAACTCCCACAGGCTGCTCAAACTCCCAGAGTCCAGCTGGACCAGAAAAAGCAGAATTTGGATAGGAAACTGGGCTAGAGGTGGGTTTTGCCTCAGTACAGGGCAATCCCCTAAGCATCTCTATTCGGCTTAAAATAGACCTTGAAAAAGTCAAGAATCTTGCTTATCTTGATTGCAGTATGGAAGAGAGCAGTTCTGCAGATGTTTACAGAAATGAAGAGAAAGAGGAAAGCAAACCTTTTGATTTTTTGACATCAGGCTCTGGTTCAGATTCTCTGATAAACTGTCCCAGGTCACTGACTCGTCCAAATGTCATCTTCCTGAAGAGAGGAAAAGAACCACGCAGGTTACCAAAAGAACTTTGGCATTATGGAAAGCTACCAGTCAGGAAAACAAGAAAGCTGCCACAATAAAGACTCTATTGTCAGAAGACTGACATTTTACCAATTACCACCTCTTCCACCCCAAACTGATACATTGGGAAAAATCTCCCGCTCTTCTCATGCATCTGAATTTGAAGCTTATTTTAGAAATTCTTCTAGAAACTAGAAGCAGGCAAATGCTTCAATGACTCAATCAGGTAATATCAACAGGCAGTGCTAGCAAGTGCTCTGCACTATCGTAAAAACATGTCATTAGGGAGAAAAGAGTTTACAGTACCCAAAAGGACAGAAGACTGGCATACAATAGAAGAGCAAGGTAGCTATAGAAACAAAGAATTTCTGTATGAGATCCACAGAGCAGAAGAGCTTTAACAAAGAGCAACTTAAGAAACAGAAGAACACCTGTGCAATCTGCTAAGCATAAGCCCTTCTCTACCATAGGGACAGGGAGAAATCAGAGTTCCACATTACAATATCAAAGGTGCCTGAGATTTTCTTTTTTTTTTTCTGTTCCAACCCCAAATAGGAACTACTTAGCTGTATTTTGGAGTCAAAGAATAATAACAGCTAAGAGAAAAACCAACTGGAAGTGTTTTTCTGGCTGCCATTCTTGTCAGAGAACAACTCACTATGACATTGGTGTTAAATCACATTATTAAAATAAATTCACTTTCAAATATTGAGACATGCACTCAAGATTGCAAGATCTTGCATTTATGTGTACTCTCCACACAGGAGGACACAGCAAAAATAAAACAGAGGCAAAACACATAACTATGAAGAATGAGATACACTGAATGAACCTTACCCTGCATATGTTCGTTGATATAAAGATTCTGGATCCAGACTTGCAGCATCTACAATTATTGCTTCATCAAAATTTTTCAGGATTTTAACATTAGCCTTTTTGACATTGGACTACAAATAAAAATTCTAAGTATTAGTGCCCAATGTAGATACCTAATAGCTTCTTACCAAAACTGCAATTTTAGTGCTTTTACACTTAAACCTCCATCAAGTCTCTAAGCAAGCATAAAAGAATTAGAGAGCATCTACACAGCAATGAATTCCTAACACAGTGTGACATTGTTTGTAAACAGAGGATGGCAAAGTTATACACAATATACAGGTCAGCATACATATGTGTAAGGACTGCTGTCTAAGCATTAGCAACTGAACAGATCTGTCTGTGCAGGCAAATTATTTGTGAGTACCTAACACTGAACTACCTCAACAGCTTCAGCAGCTTCACTCATCCCTCTCACAGACTTGCTAAGCAATTCCCAGACACCCTGTGCTTCCCCCATACACAGAGAAAAAACATTTATCTTTTGGCCTGGGGTATTTATGTAAGATTACGAAAAAAGCCAAGGAAACATTAGAACCACAGCAGGGAGAGCACAAATGCACAGCAATCTATTAGCACCTTAACACAGAACAGAAACATTTATGGCAGCTGCCTTGCAAGCTCCTTTCCTGCTGCTCTGGGTAAGTGCTGCTCTTTATGCAAAAATATGCAGAGACCCAGAGATTCTCCTGTTCAGATAAGTAGGAATGCACACCACAAAATGCAGCATTTCACTTCCTAAATTGTCCATGCAAGCCAATTACCAGCAGTTTCTCCTGCTCAGACTATCAAGTAGCAGGATATTTCAAGAACACAGATTTTATTTCCCACTTTGGAACTAGGGGGGAAGATTATCTCCTCACAAATTAGGAGGTTTAAAAGCATTACAAGCAGGTAGTACAGTTTCCAAGTTGCTTGAAACACAGTACATCAATGATGTTGGTGTAGATACTGGATTTAAAACCCATGGTGGCACTGCAGCATTCAATAAAAGCAATTCAGCAGAAGCAGTTCTCACTTAGCTTTGCTGCTCTCAGCTGGGCTTGCAGTTTGCAAGCTGACCTGGTTACAGATAAGCTAGAATCTGCTTATCCTCATTTCTTTCACATCTGAATTAAGCAAAGCTAGAACTTTTGGAACAGACAACTCTTGGTTAAAACCACACCTCTGACATTAATGGGATGGTTTTAGAGTGTAAGGAGCTCCACTGCTCGTTTCTGAGGCTAGTCCCACAGAACACAGCTCTCAACTCAGCACCACAAAAGGCAATAAAAAAGAAAGATGCTGGCCCGCAACCAGGGCACCATGCAAAGCAAACACACAGCAGACACTTCTCAGTGGCTCTGGAAGGGTAACAGAGCCAAAGGAGCCCCGTTACACTCCCGTTTCTACACAGTACAGCAAAGAAGCAGCCACATGGCTCTAATCACTCTTAACTGAATTATTAGCATGCCTTACTCAGCAATGGACCTTCTTCATGCCCAGCTTTACACTAAACTATACACATGCAAACAAAATTCAGGTATCACCCCCCCCCAGCTCAGAGCATCTCGGTGGTAATACAGTAGAGTGGCAGAGCTCTCTTTTGGGAAGGTCAGGAGTGTGGCCATTTTCTATCAGACCAGCACAACTAGCTAGGTTGAGAATGACAGCAGGGAAAAGTCTGCGGAGACAAACTGGCAACCACCTGGTCAGATATTAACTGTCATTGCTCTGTGTTTGAGCAGGTAAAGGCCTTAAACCGTACAGCTGAGCGGACTTGTCAGCACATAAGATCTGGCACTTCAATAGAACTGAGCACACAAAGCTTGCGTATTTATATTTAAATTCTATAGCACATTCATAAGTGCCAATTTTTGCCTAAAGTTGTAACTATAGTATTGAACAAAAATTATTATTTCTAATAAAAAGCATTCTTAAGTGTTATGGCACTATGAAACAGTCTGCAGCGACTATTAACAGCTTAATAAAAATGCAACTTTGATGAAAAGAGCTAGAAGCAGTAGAAGTTTTGAGTACAACAAATACAAGGGATACCCCTTCATGCCAATACTGTTTGAACTTAGCAGCAGGTAGATTAAACGCATCCTAATATAACACGGGCTTTAATGTTAAAGTGGCATGGGAAGCTTCAAATTACAAGATGTTTCCTTACAACACATGAACTTTGATATCGATACAGAAAATTGACTGCAGCATTTCCTGTAACAGAATCAAAACCATGAAACTCGTACCTGGGAGGCAGAGCTGTCCGGGCCCCCTATGGAATCACTATCGGGCGAGCTACCAGGGCCATGAATACTCAGTGCAATATTCCCTCCTGGAAATTCATCTCCTCGTACTGAATGGATGAGATCATTCAAGTATTTGTAGTAAAGGTTGCTGGACAAGAAACCAGGTAAAAAAACCTGAGAGACAGAAGAAGGAGTCCTCTTTAATCAAGGCTGGTCTGCACAATTACTGTAGATTGTTTGCAGAACAGAAGGGACACACAAACATCTCAGTCCTTGTGTAGATGGTACACAAGGGTTCACACATGGAATTATTCCAGATTAGTGGCTGCATTGCTTTAAATTAGAATCTACTGCAAAATGAACAAAAATAACTGTGTATTAACCAAATCCTCCAGTAACTGGAACTGAAATTCGGATTTCCCCCCCACCCCTAGAAAAGCCTGATGACCCAACAGTCTCACAGTTATTTTGCTATGCTGTTCAAAAAACATCTGCAGCTCCAGAGTCAAATCATTGATCTTTAAGTATCCCAGAGTTACACTGCTAGCCACACCACTGGTACTAGGCTTGCAAACAACTACTAGCAGGAAGGAAAATTTTCTAAAGGTATACAATAAGCTGTGATAGCTATTCACATGGGAGGAAATCTGTTACTTCGATTAAAATGCAATAATCACCCAAGACAAACATTTCACAGAGAATTAACAGAAGCCACCATGTAGTATCTTTGCAAATCAGGCTGGAGAAAACAGTCCAGCAAGTTTTACTGAATCTGTTCTATCCAGGTAAACAGGGGGAGTCAGTAAAAGAACAGGACAATTCAGAGCTGCTGCCGGGAACACCTGGCACACTGCACGATCTCCACATCGTCTTTACTAATGGCCAAAACCGTTCTGAAGCCGGAATCTCACCGTCTCCATGGTCGTCCACGCCTGCCGTAAGGGAGTAGTGAAACAGTTAGGGAGGGGACCACCTTCCCTGCAGATGTTAGATTCAATCTCTAACCTCACTGAGTCATCAAACCCCAGAGGATGCGTGGCTTGAAGGGAGAAGTACCTGCAGCACCGGACAGGACAAGAAGACAACACAAGAGGATTTGCAAAACTTTGCAGGTGGTTAGTATCCGCCCTTTCCACCAGAGACCATTAACCACGCTGCAGCCAACAGACAGTGCTGGCTTCAAAAATAGACATACAGCTGATCCTCCCTATCTACAGGGGAAGAAAATACCCAATTCACAGAAACATTTTTGATAAAGCCTTGCCCTGAAAATACAGATAAAAAAAGAGTGTCATGTGACTACTGATGAGCAGAGTCTTAAACACACAGCTTTGTAGCAGGAAACACCCAGAACTCTGAAGCAGCATTTGCTCTACTCATCACATCACTGAAAACTGAGTTTCTGGATTGGGGGGGTGGGGGTGTGACTGATGAAAGTCAGAGTGAAATGTTTTCTTCCTCTCCAATTATTATTTCCTACTAGGGTAATAACTCAACAAGCTTATGGCAATGAATCTCACACTTAAGCTTAAGAGCAAACTTTTTCTGGAAGCAGTTTTGATGTCTGCCTTCCAGTTGCATTATTGCTAAGGTGAAGCACAAAATAAAGAAAAAAAGTGACACTACTGAAAGTCTGATATTAAAGGGGATCGGGTCTCTTTCTTAAAAAAAAAGGAAAATATTTTTAAATACTAAGAGCAACACTATTTGGCTTTTACTATGAGTGAAAACAGCTCCTACAGCCTACTTCAAATGGGTAACAGTATCTGAACCTTAAGGTTTTTCCTACAGTGATGCCTCTGCTATTAGGTTTAAATCCTTTACATTTTCATATGGCAACCAACTGGCTTTGGTATTTCGTGACCCTAACTCAAACAATCAACTGAAAATGTGAATTCTGTTTAAGAATGGAGTCCTCATAAGGTTTTCTCCTTATGTATAAAGAAAAAATTGTATAAGTTCTTGTGTGCATACGTATCAAAGGCCACCTTACTAAAATGCATTTCAGCATAACAGTACAAGACTTCAGTTATGGTTTGAAAAGGAAAAGTTCCTTTTGCACAAGTGCAACACAAAGCTACAAGCACAAAATTAGAGCTTCAGAAACAAATAATTGCAGAACTCCCTCACTTGTCATATAAAATCATGGCATCATTCTGTGCTTCTTGCCCATCATACTGGCCTTTTTTGGCAGCAAGTTGAGACTGGAAGTTATCTGCTGCCAACCAGAACTGCAATACATTAACTGCATCTTCCTTCTCCATGTACTGAAAGGGAAATTTAAAAAAAAAAAAAAAAAGGAGAAATTAAAGTTTTAGCAAAAAAACTTTTAAGTAAGTATAGACAAACCTGATCCTTCGCATTTAAAACAAGAAACATAGTCCATATGTTAATGATGCAAAATTGTCACCAGGGCATATGAATATTCTGAATTTTCAGATACAGTGCTGCAGACAGATTTAGTTTGGGGTTTTTTAACTAAAAAGAACTTGTGACATTTCTTTTCTGTACTGATTTTCACATTTAGTTTCCAAACAACTACTTATTTGTATTATACTAAAGACAAAGGAAACACTACTTTCATGCTATGCCTAGCTTACACTGAACTCAGCATACTGTCTCAGCTTCCCGGCTTGTTGTTTCAAACTACACTGGCTTATCAGACTATCAGAACAAGTATTTTACTACTAACAGATGATTTCCTAAAGGTCTAGGACCCAGCAACTGTAAAATCATACATTTAACTTACCACATTCCAATCTGGTACCCTCTCTATGTAAAGCTAGTGAATTATTTGTTATCTGTAAGAATTGCTTAAGGCTTTCAAACTCACTGCTTCATTTGGGAAGATTAAGATGACTGTATCAAAGCTTTTACAAAGCAAAGAGACACTCAGAAGCACTCACTAACTGGAGAAGATATACATGAATACTCATGCTACAATATGGTGTACAGGTTTGAACCTCTGAAACAGTTCTACACATGGGCAGGAAGCTATTTAATGCATTTTCTCCCAGAAAAAGATACACCTTATTTTTTATTATATTTGAGGTGTCTTTATTGCAGCCATCAAGGGATGAATAGTTTTCTCAACTTCACAGAAAGGAATAGAAAAAAAAAAGGCAAACCCAAAACCTAGGACTCACCTCAGAGAAATAGAACAGGGCTGATTCACAGAAAAGTATGTCAGCCAAATAAACAGTCCCACTAGTCAGCACCTCAATCTGATATTTACAGAAATGATGACTTCGCAAAAATTCACTAAAGTGCCTGCACAAAGACAGAATAACAATTAGTTATTAAGGGTCAGCAGCATTCAAGTTACCCTATGAACCAATTAGTTCTTACACCAGAAATCTTATATTGTGAATCAGATAAAAGCAAAACAAGACAGAAACAGTGCAGGTACAAATGACACAAGAAAGACATAGAGAATGCAATTAATAGCATGCACATAAAACTTCAGCAAGTGATCACAAGAATGGATATGAAGAAAGATCTGAGCAGTTTCAAATATAGAAGACTGCACAAAAAAGTGATTATACAGTTATGCTTCCATAAAAATTTTTCACAGAAGCACCTTTTGCAAAAGGACAATAGACACAAGAAGCCAAACCATTCAATCAACTTACTCTTGTTCCATTGCATTAAACACTATTGACTGTGCTGTAACAAAACAGTTGGGATCCACTTGTCCATCTTCCCCACAAATCTTTGCTGCAAAGAAAGACCAGGTTATTTTTAACATCATCACTCACGTCCTTCAGCTTGATCAGCCAAATGCACTTGTTAATGAAAAATTGCAGTTCAAATCCACCAGACTCATCTGGTTCTGACTGTGCAAAAAGAGCTTTTAAAAAGTCCTGTAGATAGCTGAATTATAATATTATGGCTCAAATATAAGGAATCCAGATTTGAGTCTTAATCACATAACCACCAGGACTTCTTTCACTAATTTAAGCAACGTCTCTGAAAGTTCTTCTAGGGATATTGCACCTTTCAGTAGGAAAGGTCAGATCCACTGATACCTGTAATGCGATCTACTATCTTTTTACAACCAAATTTAAAATTAATGAAAATAAACAGAAATATGAGTGTGTGCGGTATTCAAGATACATTTTCAGAGGGAAGGAGGGAGCTCTGAAATGAGTAGGCAGTATACATTCTTACCAACTATGTCATTTCTCATTGCTTCTGTAATAGGTATTGGTTTAGCAGCATCTGGAGAAATATATTTGGTAAAAGTACTAACTGCATCCCGTTCTATACCTACAAGGAAGAAATACAGAATCAAACTCTGAAGTCCTTGGCATAGGTCTAAGATGAGGAGTGAACAACATCTGCTCTTTGGAAAAGCAAGTATCTAATTATTAGCAACACATTTCCTTCCCATGAAGCTTTCAGTCCACTGTCTGACACTTCGCTACTGACAAGTTCTCTCTGGCCAGGTCCCAGCAGGCCCAGCATGGACTGATTAGTGAGATGGAATAAAGCAAACCAGCTCTGAATTTCCTTCCACCAGACAAGACACCACCCTCTTCCTCAACTACACACCTTAGTCCCAGAAGTAACACCTTTCTGACAAGAACTGCAGTGAAGTTCCCAATTTCTAGCTCTTATCATAGGGAATATAAAACACTTGTATTATAAAGGAATTAAAAGAAAAAAATAAAACGGGATGCCTCAGAACAAGATGTATGCTTTATGCTTTACATGTTATCTTTCAAGAGTTGGGACACTGCTTTGGAAGAGGGAAAAAATTACACTCCAGACTTCCCATATTTCTCAAAAACTACCTAGTACTTACAAGTTCTTTAGATGTCAGAAAGTCAGATGTGCTTTTCATGACTAAAGTATCACTGCGTTTGTTTAAGCTACACTGGGGCTGACGTTATGTATTGTGGAGCTACACGATAAACAACTATATGAGAAAGACAAACAGCAAGAGAAAGGGACACACACAACCAAACAGTTGGGCAAACAAAATGAACCAATATGCAGAAAGAAGTGTTTCCTTTTTGTCCGTTGACTTGCACAAATGAGGGACAACTGAGTAGATGCAAAGTAGAGAAACAGGTTACTGTGTGTGTAGTTTACTACCAAAAGCAAATATTTTAATTTCATCCTTACTTCCAGTAGCCTCTGAAGAGGTGGAATCCAAATGAGAACAAATCAGTTACAAGGAGAGGAACTCTATCAAATAAATCCAAGAACAAAACCAGTACATTCCACACAAAAATCTCTAGAAGTCTCTTGTAACCATTACTTATGTCATTTTACATGATACAGGATATTTACCTTCCATGTAAAGTTAACTACTAATTCTCAGCCCCATCATCCAAATTTTCTACAATTCTTTTAAACTGGGATGGGTGGGGGAAGAACAGGGCATTGCAATGTTCATCTTCATTTCTTAAGATAACGCATACAAGAACAGAAGTAACCTGAGCTTATTAGAGTACATAATGATTTTGAAGTCTCTTCAGCAGAATATTTATTTTTAAACAACCAGTCAAACAATACATAGCTCAAACTGACCCGTAGCTTATACAGCAAGTTAACATTACCGATACACAAAATTATTTTCTTCCTCATAACATCACATATTACTACCTACTAAGAACACATGAGAACTGAGGCAGCTCACCACACAGAGCAAGCAGCAGCTCCTCATTCCCATCTCCCCACCTTTTCAAAGAAAGGGAAGACATGGCACTTACTTTTCATGAGTTTTCCTGACAAGTCTTTTAGTGCAGAGGAGGGGCTGTTTCTATTTGATACTGTAAGCTTGGAAGATTCTTGCTGATCAGCTGGAACAGAATGGGTCCCTGTCTCAGATTTTCTTAGACAAAGAACACTGGCATTGTCACTCTCCTGACCCGAAAGCATGTGGTTCTGGCTGTTGCTAGTTCTGTCATTCTTGTCCGAAGCCACTGGCTTGGTCCTGAGCAGACGGACTGTGCTAGAATCCTCCAGTCTCTCCTCAAGCAATCCAGTTGGAGAAGACAACACAATTTCCTGCTGTTTCGAGGGTGACACTGGCTCTGCCAACGAACTCTGCTTAACTGTGTTCAGGCTATGTGCTCTTATACGGGACCATGTTGTGGAGTGGAAACTTTCAGCCTCTAACCAAAACTTAACCAAGTGTTCCATTCTGCGTAGTTCCATAAACTGGATAAAATAAGGGAGAGCTACATTGTCCTGCAGAACTTGTTCAAGGGTCTTTGAAAGGCTTGATTTGGTCTCTTGAGCCTGGTAATTCAGACACGATCTGCCTAAAGAAAAATATTCAGGGAATGACTATAGATGTAGGTATTTGATACAAAAACGTCCTGCAATGCAACTGGTGAAGAGACAATTCCAACATAACGGTGGTACACAACATAAAAGAACCTCTTAAACAAATGTGCTGTTCCCATTCAAAACCCTTCCAGGATAACACAGATGCGAGTGTAACAGCAGTCAGATTTTTAAATTACGTATCTACTTGCCTGAAAAACCAAAGGATGGTGAGCATACTGGTAATATACACAGAATAAAAAGAAATGTTGACATTATAGAGCTGATGAAGCCTTACCTAAGTCTCCAAAATGAGCAGCTTCCATGTGACTTGGCTGCTTCTTAAGGGCAGCTGTCCGACTGCTAGAAAAAGAGTCCATGTTGGCAGAGATGGCATTAATTGCCACATGGCTTGGTCCTGCAGCCTCCAGCAAGGCATGATTTCTAGTGCTTCTTTGAGGGGAATGTACTGGTATTGGAGCTGGAATCAAGACAGGAATAATTAAAAGACGAGGATCCCAAGATCTCTTCTAAGCAGTAGCCAGAGTCAATCTTACTAAAAACCTCATTGTACCACTGTGTGTCACGTTTGATCAAGAGTAAAGACCACAGAAGTAAGCAAGTTTTATTATAGCAAGAATAAACTCACTTCCAATAGATCAGTGGTACCTACTCACCTATATTTTCCTTATTCAATAGCTAAAAGAAATCAAGTCTAATTTTCATGTGAAATATTATTCCTGAGTCTTCCTGCTTCCCTGATAACCCCTATCATGACAGCTTAATACTTTGTCAATAATTTAGTTTAGTTGCAATGTTCTTGCCAATCCATTTCCATACCTTTCTGAAGGTTAAAATGTGTTACAAAATCTTGAACTACAAAGCTGAGTTTTAATAGGAGTGTTTTTCAATAATATTTTCTTTGCCTCTGCTTGGTTTTCAGAGAAAAAAGCAAGAAGGAAATATCTCTGATGAAACCCAGGTTCTAAGCCTTAACTTCCTCTAGCTGTTTTAGAACATGGCTGGCTATTTGAGCCCAAACAGAACAAAGAACTTCCTTACACAAAACTGTGCCACTGAAAAAGCATCAACTGATGGTTAATTGACAACAAAGCTAAAAAACCAAAACATGTTCATAGCAGTTTCAAAAGCTCTCAGGAAATAGCATTTGATTAGGATGTCATGCAAGGACAGCTTACACCTCTGACTCAAAAATAATGCGAGTCAAATGACATGTTATCTCAGCACACTACTTCCTAAAGATGTGTTTCACCAAGGTGTCAAGCAACTTGGTTTTGATGACTTCCATGCTGCATAACTTTATTTTTATTCACAATTTTATGACACATGATGACAGAAGTTGACAATTTCACACTTACATGTCATGGTAACAGATACCTTAGGAGTAATGGTATAGGAGCGTTAAAATGTTTAAGTTATTGCAAAGTGTTTCTCCAGTTGCAGTGTCTGGTACCAAGACACCACTTGCCACCTCTTACAAAGCTTCTGGTATTTAATATCAGCAATAATGGAGAAAACACAATTTTTCTGAGGCCAATGGATGGCAGCCAGTTGTTTGGCTGATGACAGTAACTGGGGAAAACTTGGTGGAGGCTACTTGTGTAGAACCAGAGCCACACTCCTCGTAACGGTTTAGGTTTTTGTGATTTAGATTCAAATTTAGTATTATAAACATTCAAGGAAAAATTGTTCTACATTATCAAAGGATCAAACACCTGTTCCAAAACCTCCAGATAGCATCACATCGCTAACCTAACATCATACAGATGATGGGGTAGCTGCTTGCCACATTGGAAAGATGCTCTCTGTTTGCAGCAGCTCACAATGTGTAACACAACAAATTGAAAATTTATTTTTATTTACAGGGTCACCATACTGTAGCCTTTTCCTGGTAAACTCTTTCAGCTAGTCATCAGAAATTGTAGTTGCACTGAAATCACAGGGTGTGCTATTAAATGGATGCAACTTACTGTTTCCTATATTTGATTTGAAAGACAGACCACCAAGGTGAAAAAAGCCTTTAATTTTCTCTTGATATCCAGATAACACATTAACAAGTACAGAAACAGGATTTTGTCTGAGGATATAAAAGTAACAGATCAGATTCACACAGATTACCTCATCTCCTCTTAGTATCGCAATAAAAACTGACACGATAAATTACCTTGTTTTCCCACAGTTTATAAACTTCCTTCCCATCAAGATTTTTTTCCCCCCCTCCTAACAGATTCAGCAGCAAGATCTCTGTATCACGTAGAGCAGCATTAGAACAGCTATTCATTCTGACCAAGATTCAGATCTTCAATCTCACAAACCACATCGGTCAAAGTTAAATCACACTGGCAGCCTCTTTTGCAAATTAGACACAGTTAAGCTGCATTTTCAAAACTGCGAAGTACAATACATATAATCAAGAAACTTCAGAAGAAATTTATTGTAGATAAGGAATAACCACTATTTGCAAGGTGACCGAATTGCATGATCACTTTGAATTAAAGCTCATACTGACATAATTTAATAACCTTCTGTACTCACAGATTCTGCAAGACGACTAGGAAAGATGAGTTACTATAAATACGCAGAAACAGAAGTTTTGGGGTTGTTTCGGTTTTAATGCATAGGTCACATCTGTGCTCAGTTGTGAGGACATTATCCCATTGGTTAAAGTAAAAATAGCAGGTGATATATATCTGAATTTATAGACAAAATAAATATTGATCTTACTTCTAATTGCTTTCACATCTGTGGTCTTTTCTTGTTCTTTGCCTTTCACTGTAAAATACAAAGGAAAACATTAATACTATTTTGGGTGACTAATGGCATTTATCAGAGAACAGACACAAAATTCCCAACTTCAGCAAGTATCAGAAGCAGATGTAAACTTTCATTTTGTTAAACTCCATCTCATTTAAATCCGCGCATCTAGTAACAAACAGAGGCTTTCAAAGCTTGCGTCAGTTTATTTTCAAAACCAAAACCTTATCATCTGTGAATTAAGCTTAATGAAATACAGTTAAAATGTGTAAAAATTGTGTAAAATATGTTAAAATGAACATTGAGAGATGCTTTCTGTCTATGTGATGACAGCAAGGCTACATTCAAGGTTACTTTAATAAATAGCATCAACTGGAAAGAATAGATGTGGTTTAAGTGTAGGGCACTGGCAGATGCTCTCTATGAACCAGAAATCACACATCTAAAAATAATCTCTATCTTATTACAGGAAGAGCAGTGTGACACACACACAGCCAAAGAGATGTACGTGGAACCAGCTCCACAAAGCCAGAGTCAGCTCGTGACTCCTCAGTTATGATGGGTAGATACCACAGAAACGTTCTGGAAACACACTAACAGTTAATTCTCCCACAAAAAATATTGCTTAAATATCACCAAATTTATGGCAAACAATTGAGGGGAAGAAAATAGTAAAGAGAAGTTGTGATGGAAAAGCAATTTAAAAAATATTTTTAAACAATGTAAATGAGGAGATCCCTTTGAAACAAAAATAAAGAAACAGAAGTAGTACATAAACATGATGGCATGAGAAACAAATTATATGATGATACAGAAGAACATGATCTACTAGTGAAACCTTCTCCGCTGCTCCAGGCTGGGATTATTACTACAAATAGGTCATCTCTGAACACGGATTGTGGAGTCCTTCCAAGCGTAACCACAAATCATAACCCAGCACAATCAAACATTTACATCACAAAACACAAACATTACAAAAAAAAAAACACACCAACCTTTCCTACTCTGACCTAAGTATTTTAAATATTTTAAAGGGAAGCTTCAATCTCTGGTTACATAATTGTCCTGCACGGTGGTGGCTGCAGCACTGCCGTGCTGCCAGCCTTTGCTGCAAGAGGCATCAACGTTGCAGGGCTGCGAACTGGCAACTCAGCATTTAAGATTTAAGCTAGCAGCTAGCACATTTCCTCTCTGGTAGAGGTTTAAGCCTCTGTTAAAATAGCTTTTAAGACTGAACTCTTGCAGCCATATGCGGCTGTGAACAGTGAGAATAACCAGCTTTTACATAACCGAGGGTGTGCTGATGTGCAGGAGAAAAAAAACCACTGGAAAAAAAAAAATCTGCATGTCTGAAGTGACACTGAGGTACAATGGGGACAGAGCAACCTCTGTAAAGTATTATGATTGCTTTATCTTTCCAAAATCATTCCAATAGTTGATTTATCAAAGCAATTCCTAACTATCTGCAATGATTCCCAAGTTTCAACAGAGAGTCCTCAATAAGCCTATTTTCAGTTTAAATATATAGGTTCCTACTTAACAACTGCTCAGTTCCTCTCTAATTACCTACTTATTACTGGTAATACAAACTTCTGGTTCATGTTCCTAACCTCTTTATACACTGGCTTCTTTTGTCCCCATCAGCTTAAAGCAGAACAAAATGCAGTAGTTAACAGCAAAGAAGAAAAAAATCCCAACTCCTACATGTGACAAAACCAAATTTTAGAGAGTGAAGTTTCACTACAGAAATTTACTTTCAATTTCCTCAAAAAAACGGATGTCACTTGGTGTCTGCGTGAAGCCAGAGAGATCACTGCGGTACGTGGTGACTGAGGACTAGGAGTTTGTGAGAGCTGCCAGGAGCAAGCCCCATTCACAAAGCAGTAACACAAACCGACACAAGCCAGGCACGTGACATTTGAGAATTTTAATTCACATCTTGAAATACAGAAGAATGAATAAACCTAAACTCTTCACGCATGTATGTGTACAAAAAACAATATAAAACTTCAGAGGCAACCAACTGGTCAGACTGTGTATGTTATTTCCAAGATAGCCCCTAGTGAACGAGCACGTAGTCTGGCTGTTTCAGTGATAATCGTGTCATGTTCTGCCCTCAAGCACTCAGCTGCTGGTTCAACTGTTACAATTTAATTTCTCAACCTATTATCCACCTTCCGTCTTCTAGACCTTTAAGGCCCATGCTAAAGAAAATTTCACTATTCTTTTGGATTTTTCTGCATGTTAGTAGTTTTATAATCCTTGCTATGATTTTTTTAAATTGTTTTAATTTTTACCCAATGTGATATCCTCTTAACAATATCTCAACCCAAGAACACTGAAGCTTTTACACAGTTTTGCTGCACATGTCTAGTCTAGAGTTTTATCATAAACCTTCATTTGTTGCTTTTCTCCCAGCTGCAGTTTAAGATCTTCTCTAAAAGCCAGTATCTGAAGTGGAGATTATACAAAACAATATTATTTTATGTACAACCCAGATGAAAGCTTACTTCTCTCCTCTCCTTAACAGCATGTCTCTTGGGCATTTAGTTCTGACTCTGCTTCTCTGACCAAAGAACCTTTAATCAAAGTAACACAGATACTCAATTAGACATTTATTTTCTCCCTGAGAAAGTTTTTGCCAAAGCTTACATTGTTCCTATGATTAAGCATCAGGATGGAACCTTAGCTTGACAATTCCCTTCATCAGCAAAGCAGCAGAAGCTGGTTTTGAGCAGTTTCTAAGCAGCATGAAAGTTTTATTCTGCAGCTCAATATTAGTATGTAAACATCCCAAAAGGGATTATGGCACTTGCAAAACCTTCAGTGGGTTTCAAGAATCTTCAGAAGAGAAGTTTAAACTAATTTCTTCCAGGATTATTGCACTAACCTCCACAAAAAAAAAAAAAATTTTCAATGCTGCTACTCTGCCTAAGCAAGCTTGTAACAGGAAGTCAGTGAACAGCAAAAATATAATCTCAGATAATGTGTTCTTTCCTCCTAATTTACAGTCTTGCCTCCCAAGATGTACATTTTGGGCTTTACTAACTGAGAGATGCTTTAGGAGAGCGTCGTCGCAGCCACTGCTGAAAGAGCAATGGTCATACTGCTTGAACTACAGCATTACGAGATAACAGAACTACTTTCCCAAGAGGCCCTTCCTAAAAGGTGCCACTTTCAACAAAAACCACTCAAACCGCATACCGTGCAGATTGAAAATGCACTACACCACATTTCATCACAAGCTGTAGCACAAGTGCCTTCAAAATGTTTCGCTCTCAAAAAGCATTTAAAACTACATCCATTTGTGTTATAGGAATATTATAAATATTTCAGGAGTCCTAAATGTCAAATCTTAGCTTGTGCTCCGTAACATCAACAGATTACAAAATAAATTGTCGATGACTCCTTTGGCTTTTATGAAGAACTCAGTATGATAAGGCCCCTTTTTCAGTTTGGGTTTTTAGCTACTGCTGTAACATATGGAGCCTGTTGTATTTTTACAAAACAATGCATACTGGCATTGTGAAAAAAAAATACTCTGTCAAGATGTAAAAAGGCTTAAAAATTGCAAGAGGCATTTTATAGCAGACCACCTAAGTGCACAAGTCACCTTTTTCAGCGCTAAGCTACGTTCCTCCCGCACAGAAGGGCGGAACACCCCAGAGCCGCCGCGGGAAGGACGGTGGCTGCAGCCCGGCGCTCCATACCGCCCGCGGCTGGGGCTGCCCGAGTCACTGCGAGAGCCCCGCTGGCAGCCGACACCCCGAGGTCCCGCAGCAGCGATCCCCGCACAGCCCCGGCCCCCCCCGACCTCTTCCCCGAACCCTGAGGGAGGAAAAGGGCCCCGCCGCCGGGGCCGGGAGGTGCCGGGACTGACCGTCGTTTGCGGGGAGCCCGCTCCTCAGGGGCCGAGCTTCCTCTCGGGGCCCGGTCGCCGTCCCCGGAGGGGCAGGGCCGGGGCCCAGCAGCCGTGCGGGGGACGAGGCAGGCAGCCGCCCCTCAGCCCCGGGCCTCCCGCCCGCCGCCCCCCTACCTTTCCGCCTGAAGAAGGACATGATGCCGGGGAGGGGGCGAGGCGGCCGCTGGGGAGGGGGGAAGAAGGGGAGGGAGGGGGCGAGGGCAGCGAGCTGGGCTCCCTATGAATGAGACTCCTTCCTCCGCCCGCCGCCTCCTCTCCCTCCGCCTCTTCCTCCCGCGGAGGCGCCAGCGGCCGCCATGTTGTCAACAACCGCCCCGCTCCCTCTTCCGGGCAGCCGGCGGCCCGCCAAGCATGATGGGATGCGGCCGCGGCCCCCGCCTCACTCAACATGGCCGCCCTGGCGTCGGGCAGACCAGCCAATCCGCGGGTCGGGGCGGCCATCTTAGATAAGGGCAAGAAGCTCACATGGGACCATGGGCGGGGGGGGGGTGGTCGGCCATCTTTGATCAGGGCTAGGGGAGCCGGGCGGAGTGAGGCGCGGTCGGCCATTTTGGATGAGGGCCGGAGGGCTTTGAGGAGGCGTTTTGGGTTTTGGGGAGGCTCCGGCACTTTGGGCACGTCCGGTGGGCGAGGGGTGACAGCCTGCCCCGAGGGCAGGCGACAGCGAGCGGGGGACAGGAGGGAGCGGCACGGCAGGGCCAACGAGAGCCGCGGTGCTGTGCAAAGCGCCCTGGAGAGCTCTGAGATGTAGGCCCAATATGTCCTCTTCGGCCACAGGGGCTGCAGCAGAGGAGACTGACCGCCCAACACACCTCACCTCTGTCTGAGCACCGCTGTGGGCTGAGTGGCCTTTGCAGTCCCCGTGGAGGTAGCCACAAGCTGTGGGTCCCCGTGTGAGCAAGGCCCTGGTCCCTGCATGCAACAGCCACACCCCCGTGCACGGGGTCCATGGCGGCACTGGTCGGTGCATTCATGTGGTGCCAGAAAAGTAGCAGTGCTTCCCGCAGCTCTGTCATCATTCCATCACAAACTACCCGGTTATTGCTGCAGCGTAACCAGAAAACCCTGCCAGGTGGCATAGCACAGGTCAGGATGTGGGGACAACGCACGGGTGGGTACACAGAAAGCAGTGTCTGATAAGTCAGTTCCGTCTGCGTCCCCAGTCCTGCCACAAAAATCCTCTTAATTATCCTCATGAGGCAAATCTCTTTTCTCAGCCACAAAGGACGTTTGTGCTCGTTGCTTATGTTGATCTCAAGAGCAATATAATATGGTACAAATGCTTTATAAAAAGACCGGTTTATGTATGAGGAAACTGAGGCATGGGGCCAGAGAGCAGGTCTCCCAAAATCACCCAAAATCCCTGCATCAAACCATCCACCCTTACCCCTTTGAAATTGCCTTGGATGCTGGAGAGCCAGCTGCGACTGAACTCCAGTAACGGTGAGCGTGGAAGAAAAATAAACCATGTCCACTTTCCTGTGGGCTTTGGCACTCCATACCGGACAGGAATTAGCTTTCCAAACACGTAACTCTCAGCCCAGTTCCTTTTCAAACTCTTTTATATCGTGACATTTCTGGGCTTGATCCCCAGGACCTTGTCCCGTAGGGCCCAGATATTGAAACACCATGAGGGTCCCGAAACAAACCCTGCAGGTGGTACAGGGACGGTGGGAGTCAGCTGCAGTTCCCCCTCTTACATCCCTGTGTCATGATGGATTGATGCAGCGTCATCCCTCTGCGACATAACTGTCCCGCCGTTGGTGCTTGAGCCATGAGAAAATGATGTAATTAATAATCATTACATAGATTTCTGAAGCATCTTTCATCTAAGTGTTTCAAAGCTCCTTGCAAAAACTCATTAATTAAGACTCGTAAGACTCATAAATGGCATAAAAGGTGTATGGGGATCTCCTTAGGGCTGAGATGAAGGCATCTCTTGGGCAGGATGTTGCAGCTGATTGACACCCTATAGCAACTGCATTTTCTCTTTTGATGTTATTTTAGTTAACTGATGCTCTTTGGTACATATTTGCACTCGTGCCCAGAGGCTGGTTTGGTGATAATGAACTGAATTATTATATATGGTTTTTTTGCATAATGAACTGAATTATTTTAAGTGGCACATTACCTAAGAGGCTGCAAATAGACAAAAATATTCAAAAGGTGAGAAAATGTGAAAGAATGGGATGAATCATTTAGGGAACACTAAACTAACGTCTTTGGTCAAAAAATTTCGCACCCAGTCCTTTAAAAACATGCACAATAACTGACAGTATAAAGAGAGCCCAAATATGACCCGTCTGATCCTCACACAGATTTCTCTTTATTTCCATGTAACTGTGTGTGGTTAAAGGGCCTGGTTTTGCCAGTCAAGCTGTAGGTTTCAATTTACATGTTGGGGTTGAAGCAGGGTGCAATATATTACAGAGTCCTGGTCTGCCAGGCTGCCGAAGTTGCAGTTGGTGATAAAATTCCCCTGAAAGTCTGTATTCTGGACCCACTTTCCAACCTTACACACTGATCTTTTTTCTACTGCCGAACCCATAGATCCCAACTGCTATTGCTCCTCTGGCTGGTAGGAGCAGGCATGTTAGAAAACTGGTTTATTTAGCTACGCATATCTGCTTCAAGCAGAGTGGACCCTTCCATGCTGGGACACGCAGTCTCCTGAGACCACACTACCAGCTGCAAAGTGACAGTTGCTGCCATCAGTAAGGCAAAGCTGTCAGAAACCTGGCCAGCTGGCAACGTGAGTTTGGGGTGGGTAGATCCCCCACCACACTCGATGAGGAAGACCGTCTATGTTGCAATTAATTTTCAAACAGCAGCCCCTTTTTCAAAAACCTCATCCAACCTGTCACAGTCTTCGTGATAATTCAATTATCTTTGCATCAGATTCTAGATAATTGATGAAACCTCAAACTACAAGTATATTTGGCATGAATTACATTTCCTGGACTGCAATTTTCTCCCCTTTTGGGGAATATGCAGAAGGTCTGAAGCTCCAATCCACCGTTAGTCACTCAGCCTTGGACCCTGGAGATCTGAACTGGGAGCACGAATAACATCAGGTTCTGGAGTTTTTAAAAGAGCATGACAGTTTAATTAACTGAGCAATCAGTTGTAATACGACTTGAGGACATAGGTTGGCCAACATCAGAGAAGCTGGGGGACAACTCCCTAAATTAAAATAGTCAAAGAAAAAAAAAAAAGCCTCACTGCCTGGTGATTTTTCCCTTCCCATAGCTAGAAAAATAAACAAACTTTAAGATTTGAAAAGATCTAAATGGGATGCTCTTGTCTGGACAGAATTAATAAAGCAGAACAAGACTTTATTGATAGCTTGGTGTCTTTGACTCAGATAATTAATCACAGGGAACTGCTCTGTTCAGTTACAGCATTCAGAAGAACACAAATGCAACAAATCATGTTACAAGTCATTGCCATCTCTCACATCTTAGGGCCAGTTTATTTATTTACATGTATTTACATGATGTTGGGATTCTATCTCATATAGAGACTTCTCACTACTTTGGGACTACAAATCATAAATAATATACGACTATGGGCTTTAACAGCCTAGATCTTACTCTGGAATCAGTAATAATGTCCAAAATATCTAAGAAGTCAAAGATGCCTTTGTACAGAAACACACTACAAGCTTAAAAATCTTGTATTCTAAACATTGCCATTAGTATTGTTAAAAAATTATAGAATATTATTTCAAACAAATAATTAGACATCTTAGACAAACTTGCAAAATAGCCAGTATAAATACTAATCACTTATAATCCAATAACTAATGTTTGGGGAGAATGGGAAAGATGCAGCACTTACATATAATGGTGCACAGCAGGATGGTGGGGAAGCTGTAAAATTAGGAAGACACAACTGATACCATTACAGAAGGGGCACTCCAAAACTGCAGTCATAGCAGCTTCAATTACAGACTTTTTTTTTTTTTTTTCTTTTAATGGGAAGACAAGTGGCTGCATGCACACATAAAATTCACGGCAAATTTGGATGTGGCTGACCTCAGTCCATTAGCCTTAGTGGGAACGGGAGGGTTGATACTGGCTTTTCAATTGTGCAGAGGATTTCAAAGAAGGGAGTTACCCCATGTCCCAGCCTGGCAAAAATTAACCGATTTTATTAAAATATTACAATCCCTTCTTGTCTCCTTTCTCTGGGAGGAGAGGTTTGTTCCTCTGTGCCTGGCAGTTGGGCACAAGGGGCAAGGGTTTTCTGTCCGACTCTCATGGGTGGGTTATAACCTGAACCTTGAAGTGTAATACAGAAAAAAACGGGGGTAAAAAAAAAAAAAAAGTAAAAAGCCTCACTCCCAGCAGAAAGGGCTGTGTCAGTGACCTGCTGCTGACAGTCTCTGGACATCCGAGCTCTGGGGAAGGGGCACTGAGTAGGTGCATAGACATGGGAAAAAGAAAAGCCCTCACTGTAGCTTCTGCAGCTTTTCCCAGCCTTGACCCTGCTGCAGGCTGCTCCCCAGAGCCCTTTCTGCTTCTGTGCCTCTCTGGAGTTATCCTGATTTACTGAAAACAAACCAGTTGTTCCTTCCTCCAGTATGTCCAGGTGGTATTGCCAGTGTTGTGTGGGCCTCACCTCGGATGACCTTTCTCCAGTTCACAGTGTTTTTCCCAAATTCTTGGCCATTTATGGTGTCATAAATACTTGAATAAACCTAAGGTTTGGTTTGTTTTTTTTTTTTAAATCTAGTTAAAAAACATTTTCTATGTTTCTCCATTTATGCATTTTTTCCATTTTGTTTTCCTAAATGCCTCGAAGAGTCTAAGTGATGCAGCAATGACCAGCAGTCGGGCATTTCTACAAACCAGGGATACTGGGAAAAGACAAGGCTGAGTGTGATTTTTGTCCCTTCAAAACTTTCCTGCGAGTTACAGGACAGAGAACATACACACCATTTTTAAATGCAAGAAGACACACCCCCACGAAGCACAAACGCTGGCCCCAGACATAACCGCAACATTTTATCCCAGACTTTCTGTCCGTGAATTCATCTATAAAGTGCAAATTATTTACCCATCCCTTTCCTCTTCGGGCAGCCTCGGGGAGCTCAGCACCCCAACTCCTGCTCGCCAGCAATCTGGGCGCACACCAGGAGAGGGTGCCAAGCCCCCGGCTCCTGCGCTACCAGACTCTGAACGATTTTCACCAGGAAAAGTCCCGCTCTGGGCTGTCTCTGAGCCACCCGGCTGCAAGGGCTGCGATTAAACCGCCAACCAACGCACCTCGGATCTAAAGGGAAAGCTCTTTTTTTTTTTTTTTTTTTTTTTTGACCAAAAGGTGCCCCAATACCTTTAACTCTGTTTCAGCGGAATCGGCAATAAGTGCCTGAAACTCGCCTGAGGATAGGCAGGATAAACAGATTTTTTTTTTTCTATACTTAAAAAAAGGATCTGGCTCTTCGGGCTGGCGGCTGGGGGACATGGGCACCGCTCGGGGGAGAGCTGAGCTGTTGGAGATCCAGAAAACCCCGTCAGATCTGCGAGGCAGAAGCATAAACTATCAATTTATGCTGCAAAGCGGCCGGGAGCTTGAGCAGGAATAAAACGCGGCTGATGCATGAAGTTTCAGAATGACTGTTATAAAAATTCATCTTGCACTGGGAGGCGCAGCTTTTATGCTTAAAGTAAAACCCGAATTCCCGAGCCGTTGTCCCTCGCTCTCCGCTCTGCCTTTAACACTTTGGAGAAACCCACAGGATTAAGGGATAAAATTAAGGGGGGAAAAAAAAAAAAAAAAAAAAGCAGACCCCGAGTAAGAAATTTCCCAGAGAAGGGGCCGCGGACCCCTGCGCGCCTCCCTGGGCTGTGCGTGAGTTTTAAAATTCGCCCCCCTCCCCGCTCGGTGACACCCGGGCTGCGAGAAATTCCCCGCAAACCCGCCGGGCCGCAGCCCCCACGCGTGTCCGTGTCCGCCAAAGCCGCAGCCGCGGAGCCGCAGCATCGCCGTCTGCGGGCACCTGGAGGGGGTGGAGGGGGATTGAAAAATATTAAAGATAACGGCAAGAATAAAAAGCCGGCTTGAGAAAACGGCCTAAAAGACCCCAAACCGTAGGCGCAGGTGAGGGGGGCCCCGCTCCGCCCCCCTGGGACTTCTCTCCCCCCCCCCCCCCTCCTCCTCCGCCCGCCGCGGGTGTCGCAACCGCGCCCGGCCTCAGCCGCGCCCCGCCGGGGAAGGAGGGGGGGGGGGGGGGGGGCGGCGCGCAGGCAGCGCGCAGGCAGCGCGCAGGGGGCGCGGGCAGCGCTGCCGGCCCCGCCGGCCGCCCCGCGCCGCGGCGGTTGCGCGGCCGCGCTGCGGCGCCGCCGATGCTGTCGGTGCCGGTGCCGGTGGCGGGCGCGGGGGCGGCGCGGGGCGCGGGCTCCCTGCCCCGCCGGCGCGCCATGTGCAGCGGCGTCGGTTGCTTCTGGGCGCTGCTCTCCGCCGGCCTCCTGGCCGCCTGCGCCGCCGCCTTCCTCTCCCCGGCCTGGCTCCTGCCGCCCGGCCGCGCCGCCGCCGGCTTCGGTTTGCTCTGGCGCTGCGCCGGGCCGCCCCGCGGCTGCCACGGCTCCGCCGGCCCCGGCAGCTTCGGAGACATCCCCTCCGGTTCCTGGCAGGTGAGCGCCTCCCCCACCGCGACGGCCCCCCAACCCCCCCCCCCCCCCCGCCTCCCCCAAGCTCCCCCATCACCTCCCCGCCATCCCCCCTGCCCTTCCCCGGGCTCCCCGGCATTTCCCCATCACCTCCCTGCATCGCCCCGACGTGCCCCGGGTTCTCCGGCACCCTCCCCCCCACCCCCCATCATCCCTCTCGTAACCCCCCAAACCTGCCCCAGGCTCTCCAGCATCCCCCTGTCCTCCTCACCTCCCTAAGGTCCCTGTCATCACCCCAGCGTCCCCCCGTTCTGAGCCAGGCCCCCCAGCAGCCCCCCAGCCTCCCCCCGCATCCCGGTCTTGCCCTGAGCATCCCGGGCATCCTCTGCATCCCCCCGCGCTGCTCTCGAGCATCCCTTTCATCTCCTGCATCCCCGCCGTGTCCTGCCCCAGAGCATCCCTTCAGCACCCCCTGGGTCTCCCGTGGGGTCACACCCCTCTTTGGGGTGCTTGGCCGCCCTTGGGGTGCTGCACGGAAACCTCTCGGGTGCCTTTGTGGTGGTCAGCGCAGGCTGAGCGCGGCCACAAAGCACGGCCTGACCTGGCCACCCTGCCGGGCCGGGGCTCCCGGCCGGGGCCGCACACCCCTCCACCCTGGGTGTGCCGGGGGAGGTCGGGAGAGAAAGGGGAGAGGTTTGGGCTCCCCGGCGGGGCACTGCGCATCGCTTGCCGGCTGAGTTCGCTGAGCGGGAGAGGAGCGGGGGGGGGGCTGAAACTGCTGCCCCTGGGACACGCGGATCCAGAAATCGAGCCCGGACGGGGGAGACTGCGGCCGTTCCCCTGCCCGGCCAGCCCGGGGTGGTGCCCTTGCCAGGTTTTGGGAGGAAGGAGGCCAAGGCCAAGGCTTGCCCCGTGGGGTTTGGTGTTGCTGGGGTGTCCTGGGGTGACAAAGAGCCGCCCATCCCCGCTGGGTGTGTGTGGGGACCACACAAAGCCCAGCCCCGGCATCCACCACCTGACTGCCCCTGCCCTTTCTTCCTCCTTTCCTTTCATTTTATTCTTAGCGTCTTACCCTGAGGTTGTGAGTGTGATTTCACTCCCGCGGCTCGAAGCACGTGAGCTTTGACTCGCTCTGGGTCGCTACATTGCAGGAACCCCGATATCAGGGCCAAGTCGCCAGGAGGTCGTGGCTGCACCCCACACGATGGGTGTCAGTGGTTGAATTTCTCAGCCTGCCGTGAAGCTGTGCTGTTCCCTCTCCCAGGATGCCAGGTCTGCCTGTGATTGCTTAAATCCCATCATGGTCCTTAAAATTGTCATCAAAGACAAATATTGTGAATTGCAAAGAAAAGAACCGGCTGCATAAAATCTTTCCTATTTATATAAAAACATGCAAAAATGCTCTTGTTTCCATAAGTTGGCCTTTGTTCAGCTGTTTTTGCAAATGCAATTCAGATAAACACTTCGAAGGAATAACAAACTTTAAAGATAAGAATGAAGCTCAGCAGTGACTCATTTGAACAAGCTTCAGCTACACGCAGCCTCAGCCTCTGAAAGCATTTTAGATCCAGAATATAACATAAGGCAAAGCCTCTGAGCTCCTGAGCTTGGGCTCTGGTAGGGATGAATAATACACGGCACCAGGTGAAGTTTACAGGGGATTTTGGTGACACATCTTTGTCACCTTTATTAATACCACCCAGGTAATTCATGAACAACAAACAGTGCAGTCTCTGTCAGGGGAAAGTGCTCCCCTACCAGCTTTCTGCCATGATGAGGATGCGAATACCTGTTGTGATGGTTATTTGATGAGGTGGAATATAATAAAATGTCCCTGACAGCTTTGCTAAGGCAGGCAACAGCTTTGGCTTTCGTGCATGAGCAGCCCTGGGAACCTGCACGCCTCCGTGCTCAGGACGGGGGGAGCTGCGAGCCGGGAGCCCCCTCCGCAGGTTCAAGCAGGAGGTTCTTGGTTTTGGAGAGATGGGGAAATTGTGGCTCCTTTATCTTTGCTTACAGAACTTGTTGACGTTCATTTCCAATTTTTCAAGCAATCTTGTGGGCAGCTCCTTCTTTAAATGAAAGCCTAACGTGGCCAGGAGTCTAAGGAGCTTTGGAAAACAGCCACCAGGTTTCTGCTGAAGTGGCCGAGGCTGGTGAGAAGGGTGTGAAGCTGTGGCTGTGGGGGCAAAGGAAGCAAAAGCCGACATGGGGATCAGGAGCTTTTCTAGGGTGAAGCTGATGGCACATCAGGGGAGGATGCTGAGAGCACATCTGGGGAGGATGCTGAGAGCACATCTGGGGAGGATGCCCACCTGCAGCGCACAGGGGGTGGGAGCAGCCCGCAGCTGGGATGTCCATCTCCAGGGAACGTTGTTCTTTTTGGTTTTGAAACGTGCACGTTTACCGCGTTTCAAATGTTTCCCTGTTCAAATGTGCCGATTTGATGAAGGGGTGGGGAAGTGTTCAGCCCGGCAAATGATCGTTAATGCCAGTTGTGTGTTTGCACTTGGGGGATTATGTTAATCATGCTACAAATGATGCTTTGAATCAAGTCTAGAGGTTAATTAACATGCCTTTCTTCTCTTAAGAGGGCCTTCATGTCTGCTTAGAGTTGCTGGCTTTTTTTCTGCTTCCTTTCATAATTACTTTGCAGCTCTCTAATATCTTGGGTACCTTTAATTTAACCCTGTCAGTGCTGAGGCTGCTGGGGCGTTGCATCGTGCTCAGCATCACGATGGTGATTTGATGGGTGGAATACAGTAAAATATCCCTGATGCCTGGAGATGTTGTGGCCAGGCTGTCCTGTGCAGGCTGAGACCTTGCAGGAGCTGATGGAAACTGGAGAGGGTCTGGCTGGAGCCAGGTGAGGAGGGAGGATGGTGATGGTGATATTCCCCCGGGCCACAGACAGTTTTTGCGTGGGGCCCTTACAGGGACAATTAATGGAAAGGAGGATCCGCTGTGGGAGGACCTGGAGCTGTGAGGGCTGGAGAGGGGCATCCCGAGGGGTGCGGGTGTCATGGGGAGAAGGGATTGCTCTTGGGAGGCCAACTGATAGAGCTGGGAAAAACAGATGAGCTCTGAGCTGCTTCATCACATCTCACTACTTTGCCTTTTTTTTTTTTTTTTGGTGCCAGATCGCTGTGTGCGTATGCGTGCGTGCAAAATAGTGCTTCATCCTGAGCTAATTTACTTTCTCGTTCAGTGGGAGCATTTGGCTCCTGGGTTCCTGTCTCAGTGCTGCACTTTGGAAGCTAGTGCTGCTTCATTTCAAATTTCTATTTTTATTTTTCCAGATAGTCTCCAATTATTTTCAGGCTTTGCCAAGCACGTAATCTAAAATAACAAAGAAGCTGATCAGCCCATGGTATTCAGGTTAAAACTACATGGAGCACTTGCCTATGAAACCAGGGATGCCCTGCTGGAGCAGAGCACAAAATAACCCACTCAGCACAGGGGGAAGGTTTTGCATAGCATGAGGAGTTCCCTGAGTGGGTCTTTCCTGGGTTTTTGCCCATAGAAGGACTTGAAAAGATTCAGCAAACCCTAGTGAAAATGCACAGTAAACCTCCTTACCCTTTTATTAGAAAATGATGAAAGGTTTCATAAACCTTTGTGGCTGGTTTCTCGCCCTGTCAGTTCAGCATTGGGTTCCCGATGTAACCTGAGGTTTGCCAGTTGGGATCAGGTTTGCGGAGCTATGCAGCAGCCCTGTTCCAGTGAAAAAGCACGTGGGGTGCTCATGGGCATGGGAGGATATTTGGAAAATCTGTCGCTTCTCTTCCAGCACAGGCTCTGGCAGAGGGAGCTGAGCGTTTTGGGGGTCCCTGGCTTGCAATGCAGGGAGCCATGTGCGAGATGGGCTCTCGAGCAGAATCTGTTCTACCTCAGGGGGCCGTGTATCAGACCAGCGTGTTAATTTGGAATTATCAGGAAATCAGCTTTTAGCTCCTCATCCTAAGAACTTCCCAAGGGAGCAGATCTTTCCTGGTTTACTCTACCAGTTTGATTTTTAATTGCACTTACACAACCTTGGCAAGAGGTGTAAGTGCTCAGCAATTCTTGAAATCACCATCTTCCCCTTTATGCATAGTACCTTGCAGTAGACTTTATCTCCTTTCATTAGCCACCCAGAGGTTTTTGACCTACATTAACAGAACAGAAAAGGCCCACTGTTGGGGAAACCTGTAATTCCTAGGCTCTGGCCCCATGCTTCAATGCCCGAGTAGCAAACCATAACCAGGACTTGCTGACCAGTGAACCGCTCACCACTAAGCTGGGCTGAAACTAGTGCTGAGACAGGGCCAGCTTATCGGTGGGCTGTGGAAGGTCAAGTTGATTGAAAAATACAGACAGTCTGCTCTCAGGATTAATTCTATCAACTCTGCTCTCAACAGGAGACACAAGCTGCTTTGCTTAAACAAAAGCTCGGAGAGGTGGGTATTAGCCGTGGCGTCACTGCTTGGGCTGCGGGGCCAGGGGCTGGGCAGCAGCCAGGGCTTAGCTGAGACGTGGCCACTCGTGACAGTGATGGCCAGTTCACGCTCAGTTGCCTGCCCACAAACCTGCTCAACAAACAGGGAGGCCTCAACCCTTGGGAGGGGTACGGCCTGGGCGCATCGGAGAGATGCTGGGCTGAACATTGCATTTCCCCTGTGTAGGGCCCAGAGCAGAGTCTCCCTTCGGGGTCCCCTCCACTGGCTCTGTAAGGAAAAGCCAGCTGGGAGAGCTTTGTGACCTGTGGGGCATTCCCCAGACCAGGACCGTGAGCCCAGCTTTGCCACTAGCACCAGGAAGGGGCTTATCCCAAGGAAGGATAATAGCAGAGTGCGGGTAAGAAGGTCTGATCTGGTACCCAGCGACAGCACGCTGCTTGCTGCCTAATTAAAATTTCATTAAGTTGGTTCGCATCCCTTGATGGAGGTCACAGGCACACCATTGATGTGCTAATGTCTTATTTTTCCCTTTTTTTCCTCTTTCACCACTATCCATCATGCTCTTAGATAAAGCAGTGCCATTAGGAACTGCTTTCCAGCATCCCCAGATGCAATGGCACTGGAAGAAAGACAGCTGTAATTCATCAGACATATTATCTGTCTCTTATTTTCTTCCTAATTAAAAAAATGCGCTTTTTTTTTTTTTCTTGAACTGGTTTGGACATTAACCCCTCTGGTGTTTGTGCTGAATACTCTAATTAGCTGGAAAGTGGGAAAGTTACCTGGAAGGCCAGGACTGGCCAATCTGTATCTCATGGTTTTATTTTTTGCTGAATTTTGTGCGTGAGCTGGTGAATCCAAGCTGGGGAGAAGTGCTCCCCTGTGTGTGCCACGGAGCGGGCAGGTCCCCATCAACCAAATCCTTCATTTGAAGGGGAAGAAATGAGGACTGGAGCCTTATTGCCTCCTCTGCATCCCTGTGCCCCAAAACACTCTGGCTCAGGGGACCCTGATACACCAGCCTCCTCCCCGGCAGCATCACGCCTGGAGCTTTGCGTTTCTGCCGGGCTGGTCTGGGGAGCTTGGACCCGCTCCCGCCCTTCCCATGGGATGACACCAGGCACTTCCCAGCCCTGCTGGGCAGGCGATAGGATCTGCATGGGAACAGGATGGAGAGGGAATATCAAATAGGAAGGAGAAAACTCTCAGATGGCACCGAAAGGAAGGTAATTGCCAGGGAGGAGAAGATGAGGACGTGTGGGATCTTCTTCCTGGCCGTCGCTTTAATGCCGACCAGATGGCGGATGTTTGTTTCTGTGACTTGTGTGGGGGAAATATGAACAAGCTGCGAGTCTTGATCCACCCACCCCTGCGCAGGCAGCATCTCCTGCAGAGGCAGGCGCCCCGCTCTCGCGCCCAGGTGGGTATTCCCGGCTTTCACTGAGATTTCTTACGCCTTTGCCCCAGGAGAAGGCTCTGCTGGTTTGGGTGTAGGGCAGCCTCGCCCAGCGTGATGTGGATGAAAGCGGGGGTTTAGGGTCCAGTGCAAAACTCTCGGGAAGGTTTGGGAGGAGTTGAAGGACTTGACGGCCATGTGGTGCCAGTGCCACCAGCTTGGGGGGGCGGAGGGGCGCAGCGGGACCTCGTTGGGCGCTGGGGTGGAGAGGAGGCAGCTTTGCTGCTCCAGCACCGCTGCTGCCCTGCAGATAGATACCAGTCTGAGTATTTGCACTGATCCTTTCCAGCCCTATTTATTTGCCCTCTAACTGGCAGTGGCGACTGTTCCTCTTCTACCAGGAGCTTAGCCAGGGGCATTTTGAGCTACGAAGCAGAGACAGACCCAGCTGCCAACATCTGCATCTATTTCCTGGCACTAACTCCTGGTGTGGCCTCCTTGCCAGCACTGCTGCAAATCCCAAACCCCAGGTCTCCACTCAGCACCTCCGTCCAGTGCTGATTTAGTTTTTTAACGAGGTTAGAACCCCTGGTATCCATTCAGTTTCTGCCTCTCCAGGTACAGCACTATCTGGTTTAACCCCCAAAACATCTTCTCTGAATGAATATTTAATCACACAGAGCTCTGATGGGAAGGGACTGCATGAAAAAAAGAAAATGGTTTGATTAATTTTGCCCCCTCTTCTCTTACAGCCAGTTTTCCCCCAGCAAATTTGGGGTTTCTCAGACCTTTGCTGCCTCAGCAGACACCACCAGAAAGCCAGACACACTGTGACCTTCCCTCTCTCTCAGCCCACGGCTTTATTTCCTAATTGTTTAGGGTATTTATTTTCTGCCCCCATTTGCAAAGGTGCTTAAGCATTTGAGCAGGGCTGAAATACCCAAGCAGTCTGTAACCTTGCTTTCAGCCTACTGCACCAGGTACCCCAGGACCCATCCAGGATGGCAGCTCTCAGGGGTGGTCAAGTTCCAATTAATAAATTGCATTAATAAACTAATCTGCATCATGGCATGACCCAGCGCTCAGGATGCAATGGCAGTTTTGCCAACTTGGTTTATCTCTGTCAAGCCAAACACTGGGTACCATTTCTCGGCACTAACTCATTGGACTGGACAGTTTTTTCTCCCTTTGCCCTTTTCATTTTAAACTGTAAAGATCATGGATGCTGGCTTCAAGACAGGTTAACTTTTAGAAAATTTTCATTAGGGATATTAAGTGATTCTTCCCAGGATGGTCATTGGGTGACATTTTAATTTTGATTTTTTTGGGGGAATCAAACAGCACCTTCAGAAGATTTATTGCTTGGTGAATGGCATAGCCATGGTGCGTGTCAGACCTGTAAAATAGTAAAATAATGGGTAGGGGATTGTTGTTAATCGGAATTTATTACGCTACATAAAGGCATATTTACAGTCCCACCAGGGGACTATTAATTTGTTTGGGGATAAACAATTAATCTCCCTGGGAGTGGGAGCAGAAAATCTGACACGGTTTTATGTCTTTTCCCATGGCAGCAGAGGCAGGGTAGCTCACAGCCCTGGTCTGCTGGGCCCCCCGGGGGGGTCTCCCCTGGCCCAGACGTGGGTCTGCAGTGCCTGGGGACAGGCACCCCCCGGGCAGCAAGGTTCTGCTTCTCCCTGGCCGGTTTTGCACTGGGAGCTGTGGTCTCTGCTGTGATCAATGGGCCTTTTTCCTGCCCCGGCCTGAGCTGGGCTCTTCCAGACGGCCTCGATCCATCCTGTTTGTTTCCTCCCCCGCCATCTATTTTTGGGTTTCAGCCTTTGCATCCTGTTTCCTGCATCCTCTCCTTTCCTTCCGCTCAAGATGCAACAGGCACAAACAGGGAGGAGAGAGGGAGGTGCTGGGCAGTTGGAAGGAGAGGGGTTTTAGCTGCTACTGTTTGGTACCAAACTACCTTTGCTCCATGGACTTCTTCAAACTTAAACCTTATTATTTTCCTTCAGAAGCAGCTGTTTGACCTGCAGGTGCAACTCAAGTACAGGGCAGGAGCACTTGGGATAATTTCCCAGCCAAGGCCCTGGAAAGATTACAACACAAGCAAAATTTCTGGTTTATGAGAGCATATCCAGTGTTTTGGCAGGTACTGCCAACACGTTAGGGAAAGAAGTTCACACCTTGTGTTCAAGCAGCTCTGGAGTGCATCAGCATCGTGTGCGAGCCAGACTAGGACCGCCAGCTTGCAGCAGGGTCTCTTGCAACCTGCCCTGAAGCACCCTGTGCCTTTTTCTATTGCCACCTATTCTGGAGAAGCTGCATCACCGCAGTCCCTTGAGCCCTGCAGCAAAACTGCTCAGCTGCATCTCCCCTCCTGCCCCCAGAGCTGCCCTGAGGCCATTTGGTGACTCAGCATCCCCAGCCCACATGGCAGAAAGCAAACCACCATTTACCTACGCCTCCTGCCCACAGGATTTTTAACATATTCATAATGAGACCTTAGTTACCTTTGCCAAGGCCTGGTTGATACTTGGTTGGGTTTTGGCCACCACCATGCACATCAGGGTGCTGCAAGCCCTGGGACCCCACAGTCTTGCTGCCGCCCATGTGAACCCTGATGGCAGGACCCAAACCAGACCCAGCTCTTCTTTCAGTGTAACGCTCACCTTTTTTCTTGGTGCTATGCCCTGAAAAATATCTTTGCACCTTTCTGTGGGTGCAAAGGTTGTTTCCAGAAGGAGCTAGGAGTTTTTAGGGGATTTGTGCTACCATAATTAAGAACCACCTAGATCATTAAAAATAATCTGCTTCACATGAGAGAAGAACAAGTCTGCTTCACAAGACCCCTTTCTGCTGAAAAATTCATCGCTCTAAATAATTAATGGTCCTCACAAAGGAAGATGGTTTTGCATGTTGCCGGGTGGAAGGTGAAATTCAGATGCTGGGTGGAGTAATCCTTTTTTTTTTTTTTTTTTTAAATAAATCCGTATTTCCTCACCATGCTGCTGCCCTGGGAGTGATGGGGAGCAAGGCCTGAGGCTGCTCTCCCCGTGGGGTCCCACGCTGGGAGGGTGTCTGCGTGATGGGGTCACCCATCCCACCCCAAACCCTGTGGGTCCCTCCCAGTGTACAGATGGGACAAGGGGCTGGTCCCTGCTGGGGGTGTCCCAATCTCGTCTCTTTTGTCCCGAAGCAGCACGTGTCTCTTTGGGTCTTGGTGGGTTGGAAGGCAGCAGAGAGTACCCCTGGTGCCACAGTCCCTGCTGAAACAGCTTTTCTGTTTCTTTCGGTAGCTGTTTGCTCTGCCGTGCCTTTTACATTGCACATCAGGAATTAATTTATTTCCAGGATAGTGTCTGCATTTCTTGTGCAGTGTATAAATGGGCTATAAATAAGATGCTGGTTTCTAACCACTGCACAGCACCGGGAGAAGCGCTCGCACCAGGGTGTTGGGGCAGTGTCCCTGCTCCCCTGGCCTGTCCCCCGCCAGCACCCATGTGTCCCTTCTTGGTGCAGCAGCAGCTCCCGGGCAGGACCCTGCAGGCAGCAGCTCTGCCACCATGGCACCAGCCAGTCCAGCTGTTAAAAAAACAGCTCAGCAGTAAATAATACAGGTAGAAATAGGGCAGTGCCCGGGGAGCAGCACCACTAGTGTTGGAGGGTTTTTTTAGCTCTTGGACCCCCCCCATAGCCATCGCAGGGTAAACCCAATTCCTCTTCCTCCCCTCCAGCCTGCCTGTGGTTTCTCCGGCATAACTTGCATTTAGCAGATTATTTACTCCTGATTTGTAATCTCTTGGGGGGGGGGGGCAAATGAAAAGTTGTATTGGATTTGTTCCTGTAGTAACCATGGTTGCCCAAAAGCCCAAATCTAGGGGGAAAAGTGAAAAAGGAAAATTGTGTATTTCTAACCAGAGCAGCTCAGCAGAACGAGAAGGCTGGACAAGAGCAGGTAGAGGTGGGACCTGAGCTCCTTAGAGCAGTTCCTGCACAGGTTATGAAAATGAGGCTCATTAGGAAGATGGGGACAAGACCTGTCTTACAGCTGTGCTGCTTTAGGGAGCCAAGAGGCGACATTACTGCAGGGTGACTCACCAAAGCCAGAAGCATTTCGTGGAATTCACCATGAAATGCTGAGAAATGACAGGGCTTTGAGGTGGCTGCCACAGTGCGGGGACTGAGGTGCCCTCACGCTGTTGGAACGCTGCCATGAGCTGGGTGCTGGAGGAGGAGGCACCCGTCCACACCGTCCCCTGGCTGGGCTGGCACCTGTCCCCACCGGTACAGGGACCACCTTGCTGCCCATGCCATCCCGTTGGCAGACGTGGAAATGTCACCTGCAACGGGGACAGAAACAACAACAGTGCAGCAATCAGGTGCCCATACCCAAGGGCAAGCTGGTTTTGCCATAAATTCCCCCAGTTTTAGATACTGATGCAGTCTGCATTTTACTGCCAGAATATTGAATAGGAAAACTGCTTCCACCCCAGCCAATTTTGTTGCAAAAGAGGTTAAATCAAAGCCGTGGCCACTGCAGGGCAAGGCCAGCAGGGCTGCTGGAGGTGAGCAGGGGTAGGGGTTGGGAGCAGCCTGCGTGTCGGCAGAGGCTGGCTGCAGTGAAACCTCCACAGCAGCGGGTTCCCCGCCTCAGAGCATCATTGGCAAAATACTTTCTAACTGCCAGGCTTTCTTGTATCAAGAGAGACGTTTCAGCTCTCAGTGGAGGCACTGCCACATGTAGGCATCTAATGGCACTTGTATTAGTGACGTAGCCCTTCATGCATGTAGTACATTTGCTATTATCACCGTAGCCCGAATACTAATAACCCCTGGGACCAGGTGATGGGTGAACCGTGGGCTCAAGACTTAACAGGGAATTTAAGCAACAGATGGTGGAAGGGAAAAGGTGGGAGAAACCACCCACAACGGGCTTCTCACTTCCAGAGGGGGAATCCGTGGGGAGGTGTCGCGGGGACGGTGGCGGGGGGTGACCTCGCTGACAGCCCTGCGTGTCCTTTCAGACGAGCGCCGTGCTGTGTGCGGGCGGCTGTGTCCTGCTGGCCCTCAGCTCGCTGCTGGCCATCGTCGCCGTCCTGCTGCCCGGCGGAGCCTGCGAGAGGCGAGTCTGCACCCTGGCTGGCTACATGCAGACAGCGGCAGGCAAGTGCCGGGGACTTTGCTCTTTGGGGCGGTAAGATGGGCTTTCCCCAGGGTTCTGCGCAGCCGTTCACAGCGTCCTGGATCTCAGCAGCAAGAGGGGCTTGCAAACCCTAATGAATGCTGGGAGAAAAGAGCGGCTCTTTGCTTTAGCAATTGCCTCCTGCATCCACGCCTATAAATTCTATCGAAAATCATCTCCACCCAAATAGGCAGGTCTGTGGCAGAGAGCTTGGGCTGCAGGTCCCGCTCACTGCCCCCTGCTCAGACTCCTGTGTCGGGCAGGGGACTGCAGTGAGCCATGCTGTCAGGGTGCTGCTGCACCTCCTGGGGTCTGGTAGATGCTTTCTGTGAAGTCTGTAGTCCCATTTGAGCAATCTCTGCAGTTAAACCTCTGGAGAGATTTCCCTCTCTGACCTTTACACCTGAGACAGGTGGTTGTCCACCCTGTCCCACATCTCCCCCTGCCTTCCCCGGGCAGCCTGCATGATGCTGCGTTCATTTATATTTCCACTGCAATTGCTTATACTTCTGCCTTCGAGAAGCGCTAATGCAGAGGGGAGCAGGCAGGCAGTGGGGAGGAAGGTCTGTCCCCGTCCTGTGCTCCCTGTGCAGGGACAAACCCCACCCACGACTGGTTTCCACTGTGGGGAGCCAAGTCTCCAGGAGCTGAAGTGTTGGACTAAACAACCCCAACTGGACACGAGCCACAACAGGAGATTAAACTGCCCATTCGTGTCCGTGCCTGAGAATAAACTCCTTTCCTTGGAGAAATCCTCAGGGCCAGCCAGGCATCGTTATCTGCCTGGCAGCATTCAAGCAGCTTTGGGGGGAAATCCTGTTACATGCTTTCCTCAGCAGGGCTCATCCCGCGAGGGCCAGTTTGGGAACAGATGGAGGGGCCTGGCCTGTTAGCCGTGGCCGCTGCTGCTCAGCTGGGCTGTGGGTCCATAGAGGCAGCTGGTCCTGCCTGTGCCCCAGTGCTCGTGCCTGATGCATCCCTTGGAGGCCACAATTTGGGAATTCCCATCACCCCTCTCTGCTGGCTGGTGGCTGAGGCCAACGGGTCCCCTGGGTGCAGGACAGAGGCTGGAGGAGCCCCATGCCAGCAGGTCTCAGCCCCAGCACGAGGATGACGTGGGACACGGGGAGGTGGCTCGGGGTGGCCTTGCGGGTGGTCTGCCATGCAGGGGATGAGTGGGATGGAAAGGGTTAACCCTGTGTTACCTTGGCCCAAGTGACGGCACATCCCTCCTGCCTCTGGCTCTTCGAGGAGACAAGCAGGTACAAAGCAAGGGATTAGGAAGAGTCCCTGGAAAGGAAACAGACTGTGGCAGATAAATACAAATGAGGCGCTCTGAGGGGTTTCGGTAATATTGAACAGGCTGTAAATAAACTGTAAGCTCTAAGCGTTATTGACAAATGAAAATTTACTGGGTACGTTTGAGCAAGCTAATGGGTTGCTTTAAACCCTGGCAGTGCATTGCTAAGCATTTTGTATTGGGCTTTTTAATTTTGGTTCATTGTGGATTAATTCCTATTCAGAGCCAGGCAGCCCTGAGTCAACAGAATTAAATGGTTTAATGTATTTGGATTCAGAAATGCTGCCCCCCGCCCTCCCCAGTTTCTCTCCCTGTTCCCCCCACTCCCCAGGAAACTCTTCATTAGAAATCAGCTGCAGGCAGGTGGCAGTGAGAGAAACTCCTCCCCCAAAATCACATTATCTCATAGAAAAAAAAAGCAGGGATTTTAGGGTAGATGAGTTTATATGGGAGAGAAGGAAAACAGAGCAAGGCCATGAGGTTTGGTAGAGCAGCTTGCTGATGGGGGAGGGTGGCAGCTCTGCCCTATAAACCCACCATGAGATGCTGCTGGAGCAGTGGGATGGAGGACACGGCCCCATTTCTCCCAAACCCCAGATTTCCCTAAAGCACAGCAGGTCCCACAGGCACCTTCCCCTCTGCCTGCCCTGATGTTTTCCCCCTGAAATTCAAATGTTGTTCCCGTTTTCCCATCCCACAAAAACAACTCAAGGTATTTTGCAGAGACCAAAGGCACGAGGAAATAAGCTTAATACTATAAAACATTGAATCAGGCAATCTAATTTCCTAATAAAGAGCCAGGTGCATGAAACATGCCATAAAGTGCACGAGCAGAGGTACTGGCAGAGCCACAATCAGTCCCCACAGGCTCTGCTCTGTATCCGACAGATGTCCCCAGCCACACTCATGTAAATCCAGGTGCAGAGGCCAAGCTGAGCCAAACAAGACCCAGTTCTGAGAGCAGACCCACAAGAGGCAGTCAGGCTCCACTTACATCTTTAACACTTTACTACTATTTTTTTAGAGATCCAAGTTGGGCCTTTCCCAGCCCCAGAAGGAAGGCAGATAAAAACCTCATGCAGATAGAGCAGAGCATTAATTGCAGATGCAGACATGCCATCAGGGTTCAGAGCTGGGCTAATTGCCACCATACATTGAACACATGATTCCTGATGCCTGGCATCCACCCCTTAGAAAAAAAACCAAAACCCGACATATCCACACAAATGACAAGAGAGTAAATGAGCAGCAGAGCAACAGGAAGAGGGAGAAGGATAAAAGACAGAACATTTCCTCAGCTCTGACATCCTACAAGCAAAGTCAAAGCTCTCCCTGAAGGATTAGAGGTGAGGCTTACTCCCTAAGAATGGTACTAAAATTAAATTTTTTTGGTGGTAATTAAATTTCTGCTGTGAAGCCTCCTCCCAAACCTGCATAGCAGCACCACTAGAGAAGCTGGGGTAGCCAATCTGGCCCCATTTATGGGGGGGCGGCACCCTAATACCCAGCTGCAGCCCCTCGATGCTGATGGAGAGGGGCCCTGGGGTTAATCCCGGGGACAGGGAGTGCAAATGGGTGCACAGCTGAAGTCCTGCCACCGTCATTTTTCAGCAAAAACTTATTTTGCTGGCATTTTAAAAATAGGAGATCATTCGAGGGAGAAATGTTTCTTGCCTTATGGGGCTGTAAGGGGTAGGGGATGTTCTCCAGGGCTGTCTGTGCCTGTACAACCTCTCCGGTGGTTTCCAGGTGCTGCGCCTGGGGTTTGTGGTTTATAGCTGGACACGACAGTTTCTCTCTGCAAAGCTCTCAGGCCCGTTTCTGAGGGACTGCCAGCGGCGAAGCTGCTGGAAGGAGCACGGGGCCATCGCAGTGTCTCACCACCAGCTTCCCTCACAGGCACCTGTCAGTGATGCCCTGGGGAGCCCCGAGGCCTCACTCCGAGCTCTCACAGCCCACACAGTCCCCAGCAGCATCAAGGCACTAGAGGAGTGTCCCAAAGTCCGGGAGTGCCGAGAGCCAAAGCAGCCTCCGCCAGGTTTCCAGCACGGACCGTGTCTGCTCCCCGGCACAGGAGCATCTGCATTCCCATGGGAATGGCCTTTCCAGGGGAGCGAGGTCGCTACCGGTGGGGACTGAGATTGCCACCAAGGCTGAGTGAACCTCATCAAACAGCAAATCCGGGCAGGTTTCTGCTTTTGGGGCTGGTGTGACTAAGGGAAGGAGTATGGGTCTTCTGTTGGATTAAGCTGCTGGCGACCGCGTGCTGGCACCAGAGCAGACCGCACGTGCTGCTTAGGAAAGGCAACACGCCTTTGCAGGCAGGCAGCAGGGACTAGCAGCCTCCCTCCACAGCTCCTTTTGTACCTTAAAAGCTTCAATAAAACCCAGGATTATGTTGCTCTTTGGAAGCTTTTCACCATGTATTTTTCAGGCAAAGGGCTCTTGCTTTGCTGGCGAGTAACCAGATGCACCTGCAGCCTCCCCGTGGCTGCTGATCCTTGAGAACTGTCAGTGTGAGGTTAATGGCTGGAATAGGTGATCTTCAAGGTCTTTTCCAATCGAGATGATTCTGTGATCCTTGCCCTGGTCTCTGAGATGGGCCTGTGAGGCGGCCTGACGGGAGGAGGCTGCAGGGCTTTGCACCTCGGCGAGGGCACAGGCACAGTCGAGCATAAGGGAAGCCTTTGGGGGAGTTTTGCTTTCACCCCATGCCGCTCTCTGTCTAATCCTACCACCATCAACTCACTGCTCAAGACAAACCCAGTGCTCAGGGCAAATGATCCTGACCTGCCTGTGCCTTTCTATGCTCTTTTGGTTTCAAAAGGCAATTTCCCAGCATTGCTATGACAGAATCAGAACAGTCATAAGACTCCAGCAAGACAGGCTGAAACCCCCAGTTATGCAATTCCCTGATTTAGCTGTGCTTTAATCCCAGATTTCATGGTAGTCCCAAGAGCTTCTTACTGCAAAATTTGATCGTATTCTGCAGCCAAGATTCCTCTTGCTGGCAGAAGCATGGTGGCATCACAGAGATGGCCTCAGCTTTTGGTTAATTAAGCAGCAAAGCAAAAACGCAGGAGACCGCGTGCTTTTTGAAGTGATTAGTTAAGACACTGATCATCAGGTAAGGACACATAAAGAGGGAGAACTGTTAATTTTCAGATCAGTGCAAATCTTTCAAATGCATTGCGTCCCAAGGACTGAAAAGCAACCCAGATTAAAATGGGCTGTGCTGTTCCCAAGGGAGTGCTGTGGGAGGTGTGCCCTGTGCCTGGGGGCAGCACGGACAGGGCAGGTCTCAGTGCAGGAGGCTGTCACAGTGCCTGTGTTATTTAGAAAGGCAGCCTGTGGTCACTGCCCCCATTGTGCCTCCTGTCCCGCCCTGCATCTCAGCCCACCTTTGGGATCGATGGTGCCCTGTTTTTCCCAGCTTGTGCAGGCTCTGAATGGCAAACAGCACCGTCATCCACGTCTGTATTGATTCCTCAGACTAATATCGATCAGCCTGGTGACATCCAGGTAATGTGTAATTAGTAACTTAGATGAAAATAGCACCAAGAGGGTGTACAACCAAGCTGCCTGGGTACTCCGACCTTTCCTTGCATCTCCATGATGGCAGCAAATCGAGGGGTCATAGCTACCTGCTATTAAAACGCTGTGAAAGTCTCCTCTGCTGCCATCACTACTATGTGAGGTGGTTTTGGGGTGCTGCCTGACAGGGTTTCTGATGACCAGGCACCAGTGGAGCTGTTGCTATCCCTGAGGAAAGAGCCGCTCCTCTTGCCTCCCTGCGTTTTGCTCTGTAGTTTGAGTGCTGCATTTTTAGGGCCAAAAGATGCTGTGAGCTGACAGAGCTTCGCACACGTCAGTGCACGTGGCCAGTCTGCACCCACAAGCACTGGCCTGTGAGGTCTTAGATCCCTCCTGTCCTGCCCCTCGCTAAGAAGTCACGACGGAAATACTGGCCTGGGGAAGGAACTCTGCCAAATATCACCTTCCAGTGCACCGAAGAACAGAACTTGGGGCACCAGCAGCTCGTGGGGATGCTGGAGCGCAATGTCCAAGGATGTTGTAGGGGCCACTGGACAGTGGGGACATGCCCAGTGCTGCCGGGTGCAGGCAGTGTCACAGCACAGCCCCTGCAGCACTTTTCTGAGGAGACATAAACGGAGCAGACACCCGCCCAAGGCAGGGGACAGTTTGGGGTTGGGTGGCCAACGCTGTGACGGACACTAAAAATGTTCAGGAATGGCCAAGGAGATGAGGGTCTGGGCCAGTCCCAGGCCGTGCAGCCTTTCCCACCCGCTCCCACACAGCCTGGGCCAGGGGCTGACCCGCAGCCAGTTTCCTGATGGGTGTTTTTGTGGCCGCAGCACCCGGGAGCCCCATCCTGTTGACGCTGAGGGTTGTTTGTCAGAAGACAGCCCTGGGATTTGGAGGAGGAACTTGGCAGTGGGGGCATGGCGGGGAGCAGTGCCCTGTTGTCTAGGCATTGATTTGATTTAAAATCACCCAAAGCTTCTCCTATCCCTGTTTTAAAAATAGCATCTTGGCTTTTATCGCAGAGCCCACGTGGTCCCTTTTCTTGTGGGGCTTGAAAAATGTGCTCAGGCTGGATGCAGTGACATTGCTGGCTGTGTCACCAGAGCAGCATTAAAAAAATGTTGCCATAAAGCTGTTTCCAGCCACTCACAAATGGTCCCCTAAAGCTGCAAGATTTGTCTAAGAAAGAGAAAAAGTGCCAAAAGTAAACGAAAAGGCAGCCTTGATGCAAGGTGCTTGGGCACAATAGTAAAAAAACAGCAGCATAAACCCTGAACTCGGAGATGTGTCCAGCTCGTGAGTCACAAGGGCAGCAGCTCTTCTTTCCCATCATCTTTCTCTGGGAAGAGCAATGCTCCCACCACAGCTGGGAGTAATTGCATGCTCCTCATCACTGCTCAGGTCCTCACTGCCATCCTCACCCTCTCCCCTCCACACTTCACATCTCGTCCTTGCAATAGAGACAGCGACCAACAACATGGGAAGCTCTGGTTCCTTCCCCAGAGCAAGGCTTTCCCCCCCTGCTTTCTTTAATTACATCAGCAAAGTTGAAAAACTGCCTTTGGCACATTATTATTCAGTCAGTGAACTCTCACTAATTCCTGACACAACTAATAAATATCTGACAGTAGGAGCCTGCTGCCAGGGTGCTGGAGAGGGGGCTTCGCTCCAGCACCAGTATTGCTCACGCCTGACTTAGGCATGCTCTCATTTTTTTTTCACTCACAGAGATGCAAATCCTCTTCTGCTGAATTTTTTTGCCGATTTGCTCCAGAATTCAGCTTAGTAAAAGCTGTCACTATCCTGGGCCTTGGGCCAGTGTGTCCTGGAGTAGGGACTGTGGAGATGCTGGGCACCAGCGCCAAAGCCCAGATGATGTTATTTCACCAGTCTCTGCATGATTAAGAGTTTGATGAACTCCCATGTTAAAACCAACAGTTGACTTTTTTTTCCATCTACCTTCCAACTGGAAGGTGTCACCTGGGAGGATGTTGCAGGGGAGCAAAATGAACTTGCCAGATCTGCAGATTGACAGGCATGAAAATGGAACCATAAACCCTGACTCAACTTCAGCCTTTCACTGGGGGAAATTTTTACGTCTGCTGAAACAGTAATTTCTCCATCCTCACTTGGGTGCATACATCTGAGTGACAGATTATCTTGGTTCAAGAGCCATTTTGTGATTTTACTTTCAAAACCTAAAATCTTCAGCAGAGAGCCAGACCATTAAACTTAGCAGTAAAAGGGAGAGGGGCTGGCAGCTTTCCTAATGGCCAGGCTCTCTGCCACAGGTTAAGTGTAGATTAGCCTTCCCTGGGGTTTAAGCTCACTTCATACAAGGTGTAGAGCTGATGAAGGAGAAGGGGCCAGATCCTGGCTGCAATGTACAGCAGCTGAGCTCCACTTCACCCTAGGTGAGAGAAGCTAGGGATTCATTTCTATCTGACATTTGGACAGTTTTCTTTCTTCTGCTTAGTTCTCAAACTATGCTTTGATTTTCTCCAGGTAGAGTTTTGCTATTTGGCACAAGCCTTGGTGCCTTTGCCCTCCCTCAGGCTGGGGACAGAGCAGTAGCAGCGTGCCTGGACTAATGCTGGGAGCAGTGTGTTTCTCAGTCACCTTATTTAGAGAATAAACCAGCCATGTTATTTCACTGGTTTCTTGGAGAAGGGCAATACATTTCCAGTGGCATCAGTGACAGAAGCAATATCCTTTCATCACTATCATTGGAAAAGAGCAGTTTTATACTGCAAGGAAGAACTAGTCCACTTGTACAAAACATATTTTCTACTTCCTTAAACCTGGGGAAATCCTTGTCATATTAATATATGGCTGAACTGCTTCTCCTAGGGATTTGCGTTTAGACCATTTATAGCACTTGGATGCAGTAACAGTCCATGAGAAATATATTTTGTAAATAATAACAGTGCTTTGTAATAAATGGGAAAAACAAATACCAAGTGCCACTGGGGCTCCAAAGCTGCTGTCGCTGAGGAAATACAAGCCAATCCCAAGGACCACAGCACTGTGCCAGAGCTATGTGTTTCGAATGGGAAAATCTATGCTCCAGTTTTAGAGGGAATTTGCTTCCCTTTGCCTTCTCCATTTGGTTTGCAGGCAGCTCCTTCTTCTACAACGCAGGACATTTACTCTCATTCTAACATTTTCAAGGTACCGTTGTGCAGCTCAGGGGTGTTATCAGAGGGCTCTTCAAGCCATACCTCCTTCACATGAGTTTTTGGGGAGGGATGGCTTTGATTACAGTTCACCTTTTGTGGAGCTTAATTGTGCTTGTTGGTTGTTGCAGGAGAAAACCACTGTGTGAGAGGGTCCTTCTTCCCTTACAAGCTCTGGTTGCTGGTAGCACAGCCAGGACATCATAAACCAGATCCTGCAAAGCTTCAGAGCATCTGTCGTTTAATACTTATCATTAGTGGCTGCCCGGCCTGCTTTTTGCATGCCCACAGTGCTGGGAAGAAGCATGTCTCTTTATCTCCTTGCTAGGCGATTGTGTGCTTCAGCTGTTTCTCTTCATAAACAGTTTGACTTTCCCCTTTTTCCATGTTTGTATCTGCTGTTGCTGGGAAGATGGAGACAGACCCTTGCAAACCCCTTCCAAGGCCACCTGAATATCCTCCCTTGCTGTGGGGAATGGAGCTCCTAGCTGAATTTCATGCATTCTGAAGCAATTGTGTAGAGGTCGCATCATCTTTATTGACTCGTCCATCTGGACTGAGTGTGTAATGTAATGAAGATTTAAAAAAACCCTCCTCATCCTTTCTGATGCTAACAGGGAGCTTGGCACTGTCATGGGTGGTTTGCTCAAGAGGTTTGCTTAAGAGAAGGATGGATGCATTTCAGGGAGCTTTGTTAAACCGCAGTGTCCAGCCCTCTCTGTCTGTCAGTGTTGGAAGTTTCTGGCCTGTTATGGTGTGCTAAACCAATATTAGCTGCATGGAAGACAGTCTCTGGCTTTGGTGTCAGGCTTAAATGTTTGTTGGGCTGATTGGATCCTGGCTGTAATTCAAATGGCATCTAACTTGGGGACAAGGACCTGTGAGGACACAGAGTAGGGCAGTATATAGCGATGAGAGCAGCACATACACCTGTCTGCCAGCAGCAACAGGCTGCCCCGAAACCTGAAAGCTGGTATTAGTTTAGGGTGAAACAGTGAGCCCCCAGATACCTCAAAATGTGTTTTCCTGAGATTAGATGAAGTTCATGCTATCTGTAGATCCACCTGGGAAGTCATTGCAGGGCCTTGCTGTTGCTGTACAGCAGAGATGTGATGGCCTAGCCTTGACGAGCAAGGAAATAAATCTGGGCTGCAGCTGCTGGCTGTCCTTTGTGTCGCAGATTGCCCAGGCAGTTAAAAACATCTGTGTCCAGCCAGTCCTGCTTTAAGAGAAGGCACACACAGAGATAGGATTTCCCTGAGAAAGGAGCTATGAAGGTGTGGCAAAATGGGTCTTTCCAACACCTACCGCCCTGGCTGACTGGCAGGTTGCTGGCTGCCTGGGTCAGACCCTTCAGTGGGATGTGGGGTGTTTCAGTCCCGCTTTGCTCTAGAGGAGAATTTGGCTTCAGTCTCCTCAAAAACTGGCAGGCGGTGCTGGGTGAGCTCGGGAGGCAGCCCTGAGAGCGGACGTGTGAGCGGTGGCTCTGGGCCAGATCCCACTTCCTTTTTGATAGTCTGATAATGCAGGTAGTCTGGCGGAGGTCTCCGTCCTTGTGTGGGCACGTAGCACAGCTCCCAAGTGAGCGCTGGGTCGGAAATGTTTTGCTCTGCCTTCCCGTCTGAAGCTATACTGAGTCGTATTTCTTTGCTGGTAAGAAACAGATCTGTTAGGAGGAGAAATTTACCCCGCACTGAATGTAAACACAGATGGAAACATGGTGAAGCCCTTTTCAAAGTCAAGGGAATAAATCTGTTTAAAAGACTGAACATCTGGGGCAGTGAAAGAGCAGGTGGAGAACTAACCCAGCGGTGCTAAGGGGTGGCTGGCTGGGGAGAGGGCACAAACTGGAGGATAGTGGAAGTATCTAAAGTGGGGAAATTACCCCAAAGAGCAACAGAAGGCTCCAGAAAGGTTATATTCTTGGATATTTTCTAAAGACTTCTTTATGTTTTTTGAGTCCAGTGAGTTGTGTCCCAGGCACTTTAGATGGAGCAAATTGGTAGGCTTTTCCCCTGAGCTACCCTCACCTGACCTTTCTAAGGCAGCACGCAAGGGATGTAGCCCCATGTCTCCTCCAGCTGCTGGGATGAGCAGGATTTTGCTCCCTGGTTGGGCAGCAATTGTGCTGCAGAAGCTGCTCTGTTCATTCACTGCCCTGGAAGGGCAGACCTGGCGTGTTCACACCACTGGGAATCAGCTTCACACTGACGGTTTGGTCAGCTCTTCTGGTCCAAGCCCACACGCATTTTCTGTGCTCCACAATAAGAGCACTCCTGGACAAAGGCCTTGGCCCTGCAGGGCTTTATTCACTTGCCTAACCAAAAAGCTAAAAGCGTGGATAAACCTTGGATGGCTGAGGAAATGTTAAATCATGTTCCCCTCCCAGCCGTAACCTTGGCAGAAGCATGGCTTTGGCTGCTAAAACCCATAAAACGAACAGCCCCTGTTGCTCCTCATAGGGGTATAAAAATATAATTACTTGAAGAGTGACTTACGATTCAGTGAAATAAGGATCTTCTCCTTTTTGATTGAATTACTCAGCGGTATTCCTAGAAGACTGGAAGCAGATGGCGAGCTCTGGCCAGGCGTTTAACAGCCTCGGTTACTGCGTGGAGGGTTTGGAGCCAAGCAAGAATGCAACATGCTGCTCCTGCCTTTCTGCTTGTCTTGGGTCACCATCACGGTGTCTTCCCTGGGAAAGGACAGGCTGGAGGATGGGGCAGGATGTTTTGCAGCAATGGATGGAGATGTGGAGCGTGTCCAGTAGCAGAGGGCTGTTTTGCAGCAGCAGCACGCAGCTCAGGCAGCCACAAAGAAAGGCAAAAATTTCATTTCTGCAAATCCAGTGCTGCTTTGGTCCCAGGTACAGACACTGTGGTAGCAATCCCAGTGTGTGTTGTGTCAGGACACTGTGGACCTGGGAGGTGGCAACTGCCCTCCTTGTCATGCAGGCGAGCTCCCCGTCCCTCTGGGCCCAGGAGGAGGATGGATGAAGGCAGATGGTCCCCTGGGCTGGAACGGACGGCGCTGTATAATTTCTGCCTTGCTGCTCCTCCTGCCCCCATATATCTTGAGCACGTCAATAAAATCAAACAGACTATTAGCAGCATGTTGTGTTCTCAGCCGTGGATGTGTGTGCTGTGCGTTAGGCAGCCATGCAGCCTGCATTTTATGAAGTTAGCTGCTCAGGCTACTGCTGGGGTTGCAACAATTATCACATCCCCTCACAGCTGGGCCATACTACAGCTTTTATGAGCTGCTCTAAATCAAAGGCCCTTTCTTTTTAAAGATAAATTAACAATTCTCTCCCTGTCTTTTTTTTTTTTTTTTTTTTTTTTTTAATGGCTTAACAGCTAGCTGATTACTAGGTGAGACACAAATCTTGTTGCTGAGTTGTGCCTACTGCATTGTCTTTTTGATTATTTTTATCGAATAAGCAAATGTTCTTTTGGAGCTCTGAAGTCCTTAGGAGGGAGACTCATTTTCTGGTACCGTGATCTCTTTGTCGCGGGTGGGTGATGTATGAAAAGGAATTGCAAATAGCTGTTTACTAGCAGGGAAAGTCATGGAACAGCCCGCTTTAATTTCTGCTATCTGTCGGAGACTGTTGTTGGTGATGGTCAAAATTAATTAAGCAGGAAGGAAGAGAGCAGGGAGACAGTATGCATCCAGTTCTGACATTGAAATATTAATGGTGAGCTAATCAAGAAAGAGTATCTATGAATATCTAATCAGCTTACAGTTTGCATTTTTTACTGATGTGGTGAACTTCTGGGCAACAGCCCTTTAGAGGAGGTGTGGGGAGCGGCGGTGGGCTGCCTGCTGCCTGATCGCTCTATCTGGGAATAAACAAAGAGCTTGTGCCTGTGTCAGGGGCTGAGGCTCGTTTGCCTTTTGCACCTGGCAGCCCTGCTGACACTGGCTGCTGTTGTGTCCTGCCCGCTGTCACCTCCGGCCGCCGGGTGAGAGGGTCCAGCCCACGGCGTCCCCGGTGCTGTCGTCCTTCCTCCTCAGTGCTAGAGGGCACTTGGCGGGCTCAGCTCCTCCTGGGCTGAGCTGCAGCATCTGTCCACATCCAGGCCTTGGGCAAAAGCTCAGAACAGCACAGCCTTGAGCGCAGGACCTTGCCCTCTCGCTCCCTGCCCATGGAGGCAGCAAGCTGTGTTCCTGTCTTTCCCACTAGGGCATGACCGGTGTTTCCAAGTCCATTTCCAAGCTATTTTGGGGGAAACAGAAGGTGATGGTTGTGCCACGGGGCCAGGGTACACTGCAGACCCGCCATGCCCAGCACCCATGTGGGTCCAATGGCCACAGCAGGGGCTCAGCTGCTGTCACCGACCCACCACACAAACAGGGGAAAATAGGAGGAAACGATCCCATGGCAAAGCTGGGCTGATTCTAATCAAAGTCACAAAAGTAAATGTCACCTTTGGGTGCCAGGAGGAGTCAAGCAACCTTTCTCTCTTCAACATCCGCGTAATGAGGGCTGTGGCTTTAGAGATTTGTACTGCTGTGTTTCTGCAAACAGTTCCCTCCTCTAACCTCCTGGAAATTGGATTTTGAGGGGCTGAGCAGTTTGTGTGCAGCAGATAGCAGCGCGACTGATAAGCAGAAACCTGTTTACACACTCGCTCATATCTAATGCTACAATTGGGCAGACGACTGCCTGGATTATTTTTTTTCTAATTATTTTTTTTTTAACACTATCAAACATAATCCTTGTGGCTGAACGTCTTGCTGCTTAACTGGGAGAAATCTGAACTGGGCAATTTTAGTGGGTAACAAATGTGAAAGTAACTACATGTGAAGCAAAAGGATAAAGGTAATAAGTAAATATTAAATGATAATAAGGAAGAATTGAGTGGCGATCAGTAGGGAATAGTGTACTTACACTCTCCTGCGTGAGGTGGTATTTCAGATATTGCTGTGTTAGTAGGCACTAGACACAACCCCAAATGCAGGAGGGAGAGAGTCCTGGCATGTCGCTCGGACAGCAGCAGGGACTTTCTGGGAAAGGAAAATGGAAAGCAGATGGTATCAGTTAAGAATAGCAGGAAGGTACCAGGGATGTCCAGGAGGGTGGTGGAGCGCAGTGGCTGCCTCCATCCCCTGCGGTCTGGGGTGCGGGGGCACCGCGATGCCCCGCTCCAGTTCTGGGGGCTGATGGGGGAGCGAGCAGCAGGGATTTCTCCAGGAGGAGCCCTCTGAAACGTGCTTCTCTCTGTGGCTCCAATATAACCCAAATCTGTCAGCCTTTAGGGCTTGCTGTGAAGGTCATCTGTGAGCAAGGCTAATTATTTCAAGCAAAGCAGCAGGGTAATGCCACTAACCTGCTCCCGGGAACTGAGCCCTGCCCTGTGCCTTGGCTGTGTAGCTGCACACAAGCTGCAGGGAATTACGGATGCATGGGGGTGTTTGTTAAGCCCACAGATATAAACAGATCCCAGTGGCATGTACCTTGAGCACGGAGAGGGAAACACACATTTTTCATAGCTGATTCATTCAGCTGTCATGAAAATGCTGTTCAAGCCAAAAGGTAGTGTCTCTTTTTTTCCGCCATTTAATTTTCTTTAATCTGCTCTTGACATTTATTGAAAGAAGCGTTTTACGCACATCAAAGCCAAAGATTTCAAAACATCACATGAAAAAAAATTTAAGGTCAGTCCAAGGGAGGGTATGATAGGAAACATGAGATGAAAGACTCTAGTTTCCACAAGGAAGGTCTGAGCAAAATGAGAGGTCACGCTGATCTGTGGTCCGAGGGCACTTCGTTTGCACCTCTGATGGTAGCTGCAAGCGGTGGGCTTTGTATGTTGTGACACCTTCAGCAATTTAAGCAAGGCTGTCCTTAATATGAACAGGTTTAAAAGGAAAAGATGCTTTGATAACATGACTTTTCAGGAGCCTCTTCATGTGAGCAAAGAGCTTCCTATGGCTCTGCCCAATGTTGGCCCAGTGTGCTTTGCCCAGGGCCACACGCAGAGGGCTCAGGCAGAGCTGAACCATCCTTTGCATTCCCTCTCCATGAGCGAGTGTTGCTGCTTCCCACATGGTTAAATGAGCCAAACACTTGACAAACTGAACAAGCTGCTGAAAGGGAATCTAGTGGAGCGGCCAATCCTGCAAGATGCCTCTGGATGTGCTGAGCATCCCAAATGCCAAAACTGAAGAAAGAGAAATGTAAAATATCCTCAGAAAACTTCTGCATTTAGTTCATTTTACATGGGTAGAGGTAACAAGCTGACACAGGTTAATTTATAGCTCGGTTGTATGCTGATTGCAAAGTACACATTTCCAGCCAGCAATCATTAGTAAATCACTTTCCCATCGGTTCTCTTGGCATATAAAAGAAATTTCTCTCTTCCTGACATTTAAAAAAAATCCTAATAAGTTATACACTCCATGACTTTATAGCATTTTTAATATTTAAAAGAAGGCTAGAATCTATAACCTCAACCTTTAACAAATGTACAGTAACGCGATAACAAATTTGCCTTGAACAGCTGCTATCTCGGTACCAACTGGCACAGAGAGGAGGGAAGTAATTGGCTTGTTTTCAGATAATTACCATAATTGTAGTGACACCATTTGGATCACATCTAACTGCGTTCCTGCTGCAAGTTGGATAATTTAATAATTGGCAGAATTTAGACTGACAGTAAAGGTAAAGTCAGCATATGGTGGGGAAATGGGCAGGCACCTCCCTGTGTTGCTGCTACAGGCTCTGCTGCTCTTGCTGTGAAGTTTGGCAAAATCTTTAGATTTTGCTGCTTTTCTTAAGCCCTGTGGCTGGTTCACATCTTTACACCTTTTCTGATGCTTGGCCTGATGGGACCACGTTTTGCACCTTTTGCACTTTTTGATTTGAGATCAATCACTTTGGTTCAGTCCTACCCAAATTACTAATTTCTTTGGGCACTGAGTATTTTTAGCTGCCCTAGTTCTGCTGGGGGTTTTGTCAGAGCTCTGCACTGAGAGTGGATTAAACCGCAGTCAGGTGCTTACAGGCAGCAGCTCAATGCCTTTCCCAGAGGTTGGACCCAGATCCTCTGGATCAGGGTTTGTTCCCCTGGCCGAGGCCTGCCAAGCTGCAGGGGCAGTGGGGAGCAGAGAGTGTCGGGCTCAGGGTGATGCACTGGAGAGAACTTTGTCCCTGTTGTGTCTCCCTGTGCTTGCTGCCTGTGGCCAGCGTGAAGGGGACTCGGCACCTCCCGTGTCTCCAATCCTGAGCTGCCCGGCCAGAGTCCCAGGAGCAGGGGGGCTGCAAGGTAAGGCCAGGAGGTGGCTGAGGCTACCGAGGAAAGGCAGGAAGGTTTTATCAGATCAGCTGGGCATTTTTGCCAGGGAGTTGCAAAATGGAGCAGAATGCTGAGCTGGTGCCTCGCAGGGCTGGTACGAGTACTGAGAACTCTCCTGCAACGCCCATCCATGGCCTTGCCCTGCTCCATTTCTGCTTTGCAGTGCAGAGGTGAAGACACCTGACAGCAACAGTGCCCGCAGAGAGGGGGTCTGCTGGAGCTTTTCTAGTCCCCAGATGAGAGAGAATCTTAGGGCACATTTCTTATTTTGTGTCATGTCCCTGCTGCTCCCTGTGGCACTGCTGCTTTCCCCGGGCTGAACCCAGACACCTCTGCCAGATGACGGAGAGGTCAAGGAGGCTGTGCCAGACCCGTGGGGTGAGTAGAGTTCCTGCCCACTGGGGCAAAGCAGAGTGCTTCCCACCTGTACCAGTTACTGGCAGAGCTGTGCCCTGCCACGTTTCAGGCCAAACCAGGCTCTCCATCCCACGTGTATTTTCGATGGGTCCCAATGGGTGAGGTGACTGCTGATGCACTCGCTGTAGGTCTGTGGTGCTGCCCACACCTGGGGGGTGCCCAGCTCATCACGCGCTGGGGAGGACTTTGGCACAGAGCAGGCAAAGAGCTCATCTCTGTAATAAACCTGTCTGCCAAGATGAGGTTGACAGCTCCATCCCAGCCTCCGGCGCCTGGTCACACACACAACGCTGGCAACAGGAGGGAAGGCGGATGGCTGAAAAGCAAATCCCAACTCTATTTCCCCAGGCTCTGGGGGGTGGTCTCTGGTGTAGTGGTGGGAAGGTGTGTGGTGCTGGGGCTACGTGCCTGGGAGAGGCTGGCTGATCCCCACACCTCTCCCCTGCCCCTCGTGCCGAAACTGCAGGGTAAACCGTTCCCTTGCAGCATTCCCTCCCCCTCTGTGATTTATTGCTGCCAGGAGGCTGTGCATGTGGAGGTGGCATAAATCTCACCCAAAAGAGAGAGAAGGAGGAAATTTGCATTCACTCCCTCACTGGCATATTGAATGCAGCTTTCCAGTTCACTGCTGAAACCCAGAGCAGGTCCCTGGCAGTAGGCTGAGGCACTTCCATCGGTATAAAACAGGGCCAGCACCGGGGCTTCCATCCCTGCCAGAGGAGGCTCCCACAGCCAGCAAGGAGCAGCTCCCCCACTCAGCCCAATTATCTCTAGATTAATTTAAATCCACTCCCATTTATATTCCACAGTATCAGCCTACGTAATTCTGTACTGTTTGCAGGCTTCAAGCATTCGCTGTTCTCCCCTCTACTGCTCTGCCAACAACCACAAACCCTTTTAATAGCTTCTTCTCATTCAGACCTTCCGATGCTCCTAGTCATTGCTGCTGTGTCTCACCCAGCTCCCTCCAAGCTTACACCCCTCTCCTCCTGTGCAATGCCTCCAAAGCACTCCCTGGGCTGACGGTCAGTGTGCTGGAGTTAAAATCCTGCAGACTGCTACTGGAAAGGAGACTACAGAAGGGAATTAGGGAGATAATAGTCAGACCACGGTCATGCTGTTGCAGTGGGTCTGGATGTCCTGTCACGAGCAGCCAGCCTGGACCAAGAGGCTTTCAAGCACGAGTAAAGAGAAAAGCCTGACAACTGTTTTCTCTGAGATTACATTTTAACTGCAAGAGTCCATCAGTGTTTTCCTATGTTGACAGTAAACTGGGTACAAGGCAAACCAAGAAATGCAAGAAAGCAAGGTGGCTACAACACATTAATCAGAAGCAAAAGTTGGAGGCAGTCTGCAAACCTCTGCTTTTGCACGGGCTGATGGCTGTAAATAGCATATTGGAGCAATGGAGGAAGTAAAGAATTAATTACAGTTCTGAGACCCAATCCCACTTCCAGCCACAGGCAGCATTTATTAAGATCTCACTGAGGCGGGAAAGATTGAACAAGGGACTCGGGGGACTACAAAGGGGAAAAGAATTAATCAGTTTGTCTCAGGAGACTGGAGAAGTCAGATTAAATAAAAACTGGAAGTGAAATGAAGGGAAGAACAAGATGGTTGGAAACCTGGAACTGTTTGAAGGAGAGAGGCTAGAGTCACAGCTGGGAACAGTCGCAGGGGCAGTAGTCTCCCTCTACAGAAGCTGGGGAGCTTTGGGGAGAAAGGCTGAAAGTTTGCCTTGACTTCTTTAATAGGCTTAGAAATGTCCTGTTTAGGCCTCTTGCTTCCTTTGCCTGGCAGGAGGAGGCCACGCAAGGTGCCCCCAGTTCTCCCACTTCTGATCCTTGCTCCAGTGCATCATAAAAGTGCCCAGGTCCCCCCTGCCCCAGTGTCACTGGGACCCAAGAGCTGTTCCCCAGCCTGCCAAAATTCCCTGGTAGCCAAGGCGGGGTGGGAGGGGGCACGAAGGGAAGCTGAACTCAGCTGAATGATTAGATGCCCAAATCCCCCATGTCCCACAAACACCCTAAAAGGAAAATCTTTGTTCCTGCCTGTTGTCAGCCCAGTGTTTTCCATCATAATAACATTCAGTTATTTCTCTTCTAAAGTGTACAACATTTTCTCCCCTCTTTTGTGCCGTTGCTTTTCTGTCTGTCCCTCTGGGAAAGGTCACTGGGCTTCCACATTCCTGCTGTGTAATGAGCTGTGACAAACGCTGCTGATGGTGACCAGCGCTGGGGTCAAAGAGTTTTAGTGGGCGTTGAACACCAACATCATGGGGAGGGAGCCTGTCCCCAGCTTGTGAATGGGTGTCCCGCTGCCAGCTCCTTCCCCTTCCTGCAGCTCAGTGGCATTAACTTCATGGAAGCCAGATTAGAGACTTTTGTCATCTTTTTCCCTCTCAGAAATCCCAAGCCTGATAAACAGCCGTAAGTAAAAACTTCTCAGGTAATCGAAGTAAACAGTGAATGGGGGAACACACTTTCTCCTCCTAAGTTAAGTTTTCATCTTCAGGAAACAGGAAAGCATTCCTATTTTTCTGACATATCCAGAAACATTGAGAAAGCCCGTATGGAAATGCAAAGTGCATATCCCAGAGGAATGGATACAGCATTGATTCAAAAGAGAGATACCCAAGCCCTCCTTGCTGTCTGCAACAGAAACACTTTCCAATAAAACTGCTATTTGGAAAGTTCTTGACTTTATCAGATCAGTCTCATCGCAGAAGTACGGCTCTGTTCCTATTTTTTTAGCAAGCTTCCAGGTTACTGGAAATTTCTGGTTATAGTTAAACACAGAAAACAGCAAAGCATGTTGCAAGGAAAAGAGGCAATATATTAACAGCTGTGTCGGGTAATAACCCTTAGGGTATCAGAAACTGCCATAGCAGGATATTTTTCCCCCTGTGTTATGCCAAAGAACAGTCAAAAAAAGGTATGTTCTGCTGATTCTATAGTGGCATTTCCTAGCAAAACCACTAAATACTGTTTGGTATGTTGGCTGGAGTTGAATACGCACGAATGATGGTAGGAAGGGATGTGCACTGCAAATTTTTATCCTGGACCTTCAAAACCAGGAATACCTATAAAGATATATCTCATTTGTCTGCCAAAACTGTGCAGTTTTAAATATATCATTATACCAAAGGACAAAGTGTTTTTCACAAACTGAGGCTAACATGGCATGAACACCACCCTGAACACCATATAAAATGTGGGGCCCTAAAGACTCTCTCAGTCTGTTTATCCTAATAAACAGCTGTATTGTGATTTTCATCATGAGAATCATATCATATAGTCATGTAGTATTTCTTATGGTTTGGGTATTTCAATTATTCTACCTTCTCTGTAGGATCTGGAGCGATTTTAACAAACTGTTGAAGGTCACTAATTCATCTCATGGATGCAAAATAATGAAAGCATCCAAAAAATGGTTTCACGAGATGTGAATATCACAGCTAATGGGTTATTAAAGTTGGCACCAGAAAGCTGTATGTGCATGTAACGCACCTCTCCCATCCGAACTCCCTGACGCCCAGCAGTGACTAACCTGGTCACTCTGACCCTGAGCACTGACACTTGGCTGTGTGTGGCAGCTCCTTCCCCTCTCGAGGCAGAACTGACCTCAGATTTAAGGTGAACAAATCACCAAGCCACATCTGCGGGCAACACTTCAAAAAAAAAAAACAAAACAAAACAACCCAAAAGTATGTTTCCCAACACATGTATTATTTTTCAAACAGAAACCAGCCAAAGAACTGAATGTGAAGTTGGCGCAGAAGTATATTCTTCAGAAAACTAACAAAAAGGATGTTTGCTTGGGGGTACAGAGAACAGTATTTCTACTTTCTTTGCTAATAAATTGAAGGTAGAACCTGAAAGCTGGAAGTGGAGAAGCCTCTCTGAACCATCTCTGCCTCCCAGGGTCCCGTGAGGCCCCAGTTTCAATCTCTGGGATGTACAAAGGCAACTGCACCCACCTGCCTTGTTTGCAGTTGGTGCTGCCCAGTGATACCTCACACTTACTCTGAGATGACCATTAACTAACCAAGAAAAGACAAAATCTTCCTGCCCCTTTCCAGTCAGGCTTTTCAAACGTGGTGGTCAAAGTCTCGATGCATCTCACCTTAATGCCCCTAGGGTTTATTGATGGATCCCAAAATCAGATCAACAGACTCTGGCAGGCTCAGCAGTCAAGCTAGGCTTGTTACTTTAATGAGACACTAATTGCTGCTGCTGCAGTCTAAAAAAGCACCTTTGGTCCTGCAGCAGCTTCAGTTAAGCAGTGTTAATTGCCAAAGCTAATTATGTTGCTGTTGCTCCTAGATACTGGTTCAGGTTGGGTCTATAAACAATAAAATCAGTAGCCAAAGCACTGTAGCTCAGCTGATGTGACCCATGCAAGCCTGTGGCTTTGTGTGGTGCTGGCCGAAGGGCGTCTCTCTGCGCTCGATCCTTGCTGGGCGCAGCAAGGCGCAGGCCAGGTGCTTTGCAGGGAATGGGTGCTCCATCCTGAGCAGATGCCACCCGCTCTGGACAGGACAGGACCAGGGGAGTGGCAATTTCCAGACAAGAGACCTTGCAGCAAATCTTCTCGCTAAAATATTTAGGATTTCAATTTGGAGTGAAAAATACTTAAAACAAAAGCTCGCCTCAGTTCCATAGGTGTGGGTTTTATTAATTACTTTAAACAGCTATCCTAAAAAGACCTGAAATTTCTTCAGCGTTGGAATTAGTGGAAAGCAAGAAGCAAACAGAAGATTTGGGGTTCCCCTTCCCCAAGAAAAAAAAAAAAAACAACTCAAAATGCCTTTTGGTTGTACATCCCACATCTGTTTCATCGATGAAACTCCCAGCTGAAAAGGTGCTTTACAGCAATTAAACCAGAACTTTCTAAGATCTTTCTGAAAAACAAGCTTACTGTAAGGATAAAGTATTTCCTAGTTAGAACAGCCACGTATAATTGCTCCGAAGGGGTTAGGCTTTGCCAGGCCCGTTGGAAGCCGCTGCTTTGGGACTGAAAGCAGAAGCAGCCTGGTGTTGGCATTGCAAAAACCAGTGTGAATCCTCACTAGGACACCGGTGGCTGGGAGCTGATGGCCACACAGGAGCAGCCTGACAGAGCCACGAGGAAGGAAATTTCTCTTGAGCTTGGCCACGCTGCCTTTCTGCTCTCCTCCTCGGTGCCGGAGAGGAGCAAAACAAAGAAGGCAATGCTATAGGTTATTATTCTGAAGAGGACTTTACAGAGTCCTGCTTAGGGAACATGCGGTAAAATAGATTTTATCTCAGATCCAATTAACAGCTGAGTTACGGGACTCAAGTGAAATAAAGGGCAGTGAATCTCCGAGACTCTATTTACATGATTTATTAGAATTCGGCTGTCTGCAGGAGCGGGAGGCAGCCGTTATGTTTAATTTATGAGGACACAAGAGGGAAAGGGCTCAGCTACCAAGCTGTTGGGGGGTTCCTACCCCAGCGGTGCAAAAATGCTCCTACAACAAAGGCACTAACAGCCCCCCTTGCACCAGTATTGCGGTTGATGGGACTAAATGGCACATCAGCCACAGCTTGCCAACTGGGCTTGGCAGAACTGCCGGTGGAAAAGCACCCTTCGTTTCCTCTGACTGGTTTCAAGGTTTATGCAGAGGGAAGAGCCAAGGCTTAGAGATCCAGAGGGAAAAAATAGATGAATTCCCAGCCTTGCGTTTGAACTACCAGCAAGGGGCAATGCACGTAGTGGGAGTTGTGAAGAAGGTGAAACATGAGTCCTCTCATCTCTGTTTCTGAAACTTCCCATTTTAAGCATCTTCCAAGCCAGAAAAGGATATTTAAGCTGACAGCCTTGGAAAAGTTCCACCATTTGATGTTTGTGTGTTTGTAGAGGAAGCACAGAAGGATTTTCAGTGACAGATGAAATCTGCAGTCCTTCTAACACACCAGTTAAAGTGGTTTTGCCTCTTGAAAGCCAAACTATAAGGTTGCTATCAAAGAGATGTTTGATACCAGAAAACTAAGTATTGTGAGAAAAATAAAGAGTGTCCATCGTTTTCTCACACTGCAATCAGTATTTGTACAAAATAGCTGCTTTCTCTGTCTTGCATAGCAATGCACTGTAGTCAGACCAGCCGCTGTTTAATTTTTTTAAAAATTTTTTTCAGAAGTGGCTGATGCACAGTGGTAGGAAAATACAACCACAAATAATGTGACTGTCTATAACTGGCTGTTCTCAAGAGAAGTGTTTTTGTTTTTTTAAACACTTCAACGCTGCTCTGAGTATCTGTTAAGAGAGGCTCTGATGCCCTGTTGTATCACTATCACAAAATTGGGTGCTCCAGAGGGAAGGAGCCTAATTAGGTTTATTATTTATTGCTAGAGCAGCCTTAGATTTGGCAAATCCCCTCCCAGCAAGACTGTGTTCAGCTCCAGCATATGTTGTTTGGATACATAATTTGAACTTAAAAAGCCAAAAGTAGTTTTTTCTAATGGGTAGATGTGAGCTTTCTTCCAAATCTCTACAGGAGGTGGAAGGCTCTCCCAGGGGGGGTTGCCTTTTTCTGTTAAGTGTTTCTCTAATGGGTTTGGTGAGAAGCAATACTGACACAAAGCAGAAGGATCAGAAATCAGCCTTACAGTTGCAATTTAAAGCTTCTGTTCCCAACCACCATCTCAGCTTCTCAATTCACCTTATTTACTCAGTCTGATCTCTCTTAAGAAAACCAGGGACCTCTCTTTTGTGTTTCCAAAAGCTGACTTAAATAACATTTTTTTAATGCCCATGAATACAGTTAAAATATAATTTGTAGAGTAAGAGATACCCATCAGAAATCAGGTTGCTACATGTAGTTTTCTACTGTCAGACAGAGAGCCAGGGATGCTGACAGACTGCTCGTAAGGTGAACTTCAAATAGGACCAAGTTTTAAGAGTCATTTGTGTATCTTGCTACCTAAGACGCAGCCACACAAGTAACTCCAAGCTTTGGTATTCCCGAGTGACCACTAACACAGATCTCAGAGGCACCTGAAACATGAGGCAATAAGACAACGGAGCTGTATGGGGAGTTCTGGGCAATTGCTCTTGCTGTCAGAGCTGTGATCTCTCATGTCCCAGTTTAGGAAGCACAAGAGAAATAGCAGGAAACATGGTTTTAAATGAAGGGGGGGTGTGTGGGAAGTTAGATAAATGTATCGGTAGTTAAGCCTCTGCAACAGAAAGCTGCTGTGATGGTTTTCCAACAATATTTCATCCAGTTCCTAGGTTTAAGACAATAAACTCTACAGTTTATAACATTCATGCTCATTATATTAAGAGATCCGTCTTCCTCAGCAGTGCTTTGACATAGACTACACTTACAGCTCCACTGTGCTGAAGTAGGACACACTTATTTTTTGCTTTTGAGATGACAGCAGCACACAGTACTACCCCCAAAATAGAGCAAAGATGGGTATGGTCGGATCTTGCAGGAGTTGTAATGCTCGAGTTTCACTAGAAAACGGAAGAGAGAATTCAGCCTCTCAGGTACTAGCTGCACTAGGAATTAAAACCAGGTCTCCTGAGCCACAGGCAATGCTAACCCAACCACTCCTTATTAGACAGGGTCATTTTTCTCATTTCCCTCATCCAGATTTGCAGTGGCAGGGGAGATGATGCTTGCAAATTTAGCTAAAAGCTTTCAACCGCATTCCCATGAGCGCCAGCACAATGGCAGTTGCACACAGGTGCCAACAAAAGCATTATTTGAAATACAGAAATCTTCCAGGGTACAGGATAAAGTGATTTAATTTCTTCCCCAGCTTCCTTCCCTTTGCTAGCTCTTCCAGTGGAGTTCACAAAGGTTTTGTTGGAGCCACATGGGACACGAGTCTCCAAGCATCACTCCCTGGGGTGCAGGTAGGAGCACTGAACAGCAGAGTGAGGGCTCGGCAAGGAGCTCCACTTCCATCCTACCTGACCAAAGCTGCCAGCAGAGAAGCATTAGGGGCAGAATGATTCCTCTGGCTCCTTTTCAAGAGCTTGGTTTGGACACAGAATTACTTCAGGAGAATGTCAGTAGTCAACCCCGACCAAGTTCTAGAAAAGTCTGTGTAACATTTCAGGATCTCAGTTTCATCAAGTTATTCGAAGTTTGGCATCCAAGTAGTAACAGCGAACAAACAGCCATCAGCACTGTTACCATTACTATTATTTACTGTCCGCAAGCATCCAGGACTGTGTTGCACAGCAGGGGGAAATAATAGGCAGGTACTTGCTCCCAGAAACCTACAGCTTAGATGTAGTCATAGCAAAGCAAGAGAAGTTTTTTTCCATCTGCCCACCCCATCAAAGTCACCATGAGCTCTTAGTCTGAGGACAGTGTTGCTGCTGACAGAAATAAAAGCTGTATCAAGAGCCACAGGCGGTGTCTTTGCTAGGCACTGGAGAGCCAGGCACAAGGCAGCAGAGAACCTGGCTCAGCCTTTCCCAGCAGTTTAAGCTCCCACCTGTTTTGTGTTGCAGCAGGTCTGTTGGGACAGTTGCCGTGGCTCAGACAACAAGTAGTACCACCAGCTGCGATGGTCTGATGACTTGTGATCACTGCTTCATACTTAAATAGTCACATACAACTTAGGTAACAACTAATTGCTTGGCTCAGCTTCTCTCCTCTTCCCTGCTCAGCCCGCAGGTACTCACAGCTTGCTCCTGGGGTGTTCCACACCCCACAGAAAACCACCTTGCAAAGCCCCTGGCTGTTATTCTCCATCAAGCTCTCCCCCACCCCTGCCAGCAAACTCATCTTTAAAAACTGTTGTCAGCTGTGAGGATGCAGATGGTCACATTTGCATCAAACAACTTTTAAATTATCATTCAAATTAAATTAAATTGAAAATGCAATGAGCTGTTCCTGTAGATCTAGGCACACAAAGATGAGTTAATGAAGGTCACATTTGTAACCAGTGAAGAACATTTAAACTGTATCATGCCTAGCATGCTATGCTAGTAGAATAACATGTCTTTCTAAATAAGGATAAATTACCCTTGAAACCTTGTGCAGGATTACTCCCTGCTCCCAGAAAAGGCTGGTCTTTGGGACCTGTTCAAGCAGGGAGGGGTTGTGCTGGGTCCAGCAGAGCACCAGCAAAACTCGTTGGCCATGTGCTATGAGGCCTCGGGCGTCAGTTTGGGCCATGCAGGTCCTGCCTGCTCTCCTCGCCTGAACGCAACCCCAGGCAAGCCTGGAAAGCCCTGCATGACGCAGCTGAGAGGCACTTCTTCAAAGGAGGGAGCTGGAGTTTTGCAAACATGCAGTCTGCATGACTCTGGTTGTAACTGAGTCACTGACAGGCACAGAGCTGTGTGTGCCTTTTGCCTGGCACTGCCTTTGCAGTCATCTGTGGAAAAAACTGCCCTGTGGTGGTTTGGTAACATCCATCATCTTCACAGCTCTCTGGTGTCACACCGATGTCATACAAATTAACCATACCTCTTTCTGTGTGCTGAGATGAAACCGGTAACCAGTTTGGCTTGTGAGTGGCAGAGCAGAGGCTGCCCTTCCCACAGGCACCAGGCTGGGCTCTGACAGCACCCCGGGTGAGGGCAGGCACTGGGCACCTCACCAAGTGCCCTGAGCCCAGGCAACCCCAGAGCAGTAACCCGAGCAAGCCGATGCGCAGCAGAAACTTGTAGTTACTGTTCTTTCTCTCTCCTTTGCGTGACAACTGCTGCAGGCCACGTCGCATACTCCATCCTAAGAAATGAACTATCATTTAGGATGGCGAAATAAATAGCAAAAATACATACCAAATGCTCCTTAGCAACAGAACTCTTTGTTTTCACACGTTCTCTGTACCACGCTCAGGTGTGAAGTCAGATGCTGAGAGATCAGAGATCTGTGAAACGGAGAGTAATAATTGGCACAATTTTTGGCATCTGGAGATAGTTTTTACATGCGAAGGCTTAAGAGCTGCTGGTTTGCTACAGTGGTAGCCTGCTCTTTCACAGAAAAGAGCCAACACCTGCCATCAGAAGAGGACTAACGTGCTCACTTTAATTAACCACTGAGGTTTTAGTTGCTTGAAAGTGACTGATGCATCCAAAATCTTAGAAAGCAAATGTTATAAAATCCACCCATCCATGTTTCTGCCATATTCTAACAAAAGCAGTCAAGTCACAGCTGAATGCAGTTAATTCCTTGCAACAAAAATCACCAGGTTCAGTTACTGAGCTGAGGACATTGGATAAGTGGGTTAACCCCATCTGTGAAATGTGCAGCTGAGAGGCAGTGATGTGCCTTTGCTCACTCTGAGACGAGCATTGCTCAGATTTTTTTCTTAAATGCTTATAATGGTTTTAAATCTGAGGAAAGCCCTTTTGATCTCAGTGGATGATGGTCTATCAGCACAACTGGGAAGAAAATCTGGACCTGAGTGTTCTACTCGAAGCAAGCTTTTGTGTGATGGCATCTGAGAAATTGCAACAACTGGAATTAAACTATTTTACATAATCCATTCACAAGATACAGCTCATAAATAATAGTAGGAAAACAAAATGTCAAGCCAAACTGATTAAAAAACAAGCTTGAAAGCTGCCTTACAAATAAGAGGCACAATAGTAGCTCAGCAGTGAATGGTGATTTACTCTCTGGTTTGTAAACCAATTTATTTATCCATAGTTGGATGTTGAAAGATTATGCAAAACTAACAAAGTCAAGGATATGTGACTAGAAGGAATGTATTATTACCACTTCTGCCTATCTGGATTCAACAGAGGTATTTTAGGCTTTGTCCTGTTTTTGATAACTGCAGAACAACTCCCCATCTAAAACCTCAGCCTCCCTCTGGGCATGGGAGCAGACTTCGAGCCCCAGTTTCTGCACCTTCTCCTCATCAGCTCCGGGGAGTTGAGTTAAATGGCCTCGATCAAGGACGTTACAGACTTCATGGGGTTTACTGGTGCTTTTTGCCACTATTGACTGCTGCGGTACATGACAAGCCTGTGGCACCAACACAGCTCAGTTACTATCCCCAGAAAACTCAATGACTTTTCAGAGGAAACTTTTGAGTCTTGCCATTGAGTTCTGTTGCACAGCATCAAAGCATTGCAAATAGAAGCCTTTGCACTGCCCGTTCACATTCTCCTAGGAATCTCTATGGGAAGGAAAAGTTTCCTCTTTAGATGTTCCATTAGAAACTGCTGATGCAGAATCCATCAAATCCATTAAAAGTCCATTAAGACTGTAAGGCTGTTGTTTATTTTTCTGTGTTGTCTGAAGAATTTGGAAGGCCACAAGCTGTACGTTGCCTGTGGCAGATGATCGGGTGCTGCCTGGCTCTGTCTTCCGGCTGCAATATCCTACATGCAACATGGATATGTGGTTTTGAAAGATGAGAGGAATCAAGGCACTTTTAATATGCCTGGATGGCTAGGCCAGTGCCTTTCAATTATGTCACACAAAAATTACAGCAGTGGAAGACAGACAACAAATGAAGCCAAATAAGTTTGGCCCAAAATCCACCATGCCAATTTGTACCAGAACAATTCTGAGTCTGAGAAAACTGCTCTTTAGTCAGTTGTGAACTGTACATTCTTCCCTAATAACTACAACAGGTGACACTTATTTTAATGTATATCTAGTTGTAATTTGAGTTCAAGATTGATAGTACTGAGTATGACAACTACCTTGTATATTGGGCTGAATGAAATATCACGTAAGATTAATGCCCCAGAGTGTTTTACAAACTTGTATCATCAACACATCAATTTTAACACATATGCAAAATGTAATTTCAGGTAACACCATGAAATAGCTGTTTCTAAGATAAAACAAGGCACAACAATCCTGTGCAACCCAAAATGATCAGGGGCTTTAGGCAGAGCAGACTGGCTAGGACACAGGATTAATCTTTGTAAATTAGTGTCAAGTCAAGTGGAGAGTCTAAGCCAAGGTTGTCCCAACAGGCAACACGCAGTGATGATACTTTGATGAAACCTCATGACACCCTGTTGGGAATTGGTGATGTTGTACAGACATGCAGCACCTCGGACTCTTGCAGATAGCAGGCAGTTACACCTGGTAGAACGCGGAGGTCAGACGCTGAGTGTGTGAGATGCTTTGTCTGGCTTCTTACAGCCTCCTGGGAAATTTGTTTGGGTTTGGTTAACTTGACTTCTAAATGCAGGCATCCTACGGAAGGAAACTTCCCTGAATGACAAGTCTGATGTAGTTAAACAAAACCATTTTTGAAATGCAGAACTCAAACGTGATTAAAATGCAGGTTTCCCGATGTATATTTCATCAAGGCTAACCATGAGCAATCCTTTTAAAATATTTCCTTTGATGGCTGGCTGTTTATTTGGATTCAGTGAAGGCAGGTCTGGTGAAAGAGGGTGTCAAACAGGTCAAGAGGCGAGACGGACACTATGCCCTGGAAATTCAAGCCTTTATTATCTGGTCTCCATGGGATTTCCTTTCCTACATGGAAAAATGTGTGGTAATGCCATAGCAACAACAAAGGAACAAACATAGCAGGGCATGTCTCTGCTGTTTAAGGCTTAGTAGGCTGGATTTTATAAATGACTGCATTTCCAGAACAGTTATTTTCCTTAGAGTAGTATAAACAATGAGAAGCTGAACTAAAGGCACAAGAAATAAGGATGAGCATCTTCTCTTTGAGGATTTGACTGTAAGGCAAAAAGAGCCTTATAAATATTAAGGACAAGTTGAAAAATCCTCATTTTAATTTTAAACTGATTCCTCTCCCTTGTTTCATACCAAACTTATAAAAGAAGCATCCTTAAGCCCCAAGATAAACCCCTCACCCTGTGTGGGTAAGCACAGACGCCTGCAACTGCAAGTATTCTCTGCCAGGCAGTTCCCACGGACAAAACCTACTGCCTGCTTGTTAGGCAAAGGGACTTTGCTTAAAGATTCAGGGGCTAAATGGCCCTTAGGGAACTGGAATGTCTGTGGAGATTCACAAACCTGGAAGAGGCTCCCCTGAGTGCAGCACTTCAAGCTCCTCGGAGTGAAGGTCCTGCTCTCGGAGGGCACGGGCCAGCTGCTGTGCACTATGTATGCCAGCAGGACGTAGAGGAAGGCATAAGCTGTTTGTTTTGTTTGTTTTTTTTTTTTCCTGTGGATTTGATCTAGTATTTCACAGGAACTCATGACTTGCCAACAGGGCTCTTAAAGCCTTTTGCAAATGGTAGATCAACATGATTTATCAAAATCAGGTTATAATCATGACACTGATCTGTCAGTCAGCAGCCCCAGAGGAAAGTTTTTGCAGCCCTCCAATAACCTTTAAGATCCTTGACATGAAATGCAAGGCTTTCCGAGCTGCTTCATGACCTTATTTGTAACCTTCCTTTCACAAGCTATTATTCTTCACACAGTGAGCCCAGATAGCAGAGCCCATCAGCACCTGTCGTGGCTTAAAACTCACAGTCTAGCTGTCATATTTCAAACCGGCTCTTTATCAGAGGAGACCAAAGTCATGCCAAGAAAAGACTAAGAGGGGTGTGTGTAAGAAGGAAAAAAAATCTCTTCAGTTTTCAGGAAAAAAATGGCTAAATATAACTACATTTCATAGTTACCCAGTTTTTGCTGGAGTAAATCCCAGAGACTGGATTCCAGTGCCTTCATTTGCAAACCTGTTCTCCATACCCATCACGGGCTTTGCCCACTCCTGGTCTGTCCAGGAACCTCAGTTAGTCACTGGATGTAATGTTGTATTAACTGCTTTGTAGTGTAACTCTTTTGCTCAGATCGTCTCTCGAGGGAGGGCACCGAGCATCAGAAATTCCCTGCCCTTATGCAGAGGGGACAAGTGCTCTGTGTCTTCCCTAGACCAAACCCTTCAATCATTTTCTTTGAAGCCTAAATCTCACTTTATTCAGGTTCTCATTAGAGAAGAATGCCAGCATTTAAGTTATGACTTAACTAGTATTATACTGCCTCTGATTTCACTATAAGTTTCTTTGAAAAGAGTAGCCAAAGTTGGGCAGTATCCAGAGCCCATCAAAAAAGCTAATGGCAAGAGGTCCTAACGTGCCTTGGATAATTAATGTGAGCATATGACTGACAAACTCACAGACAGGGTTTCATTCGAAAGGCTCCTTCATAAAGAATAGTAACTGCGCTAATTATATGAATTCTTCAATGGTTTAATACATGTTGAAATCATTTCACTAGGCATAAAAAGAAGTATCGTGAGATTAACACTTAAACAGATTGAAAACATCTGGGTTTAGAGAATGGATTGGTTAGACAGCCAGCTTTTGCAGGGCTGTGCAGGGTTATTTTCCCCTTTGGATTAATCTACTCGTCTACAGAATAAGTATTTTTCTGACCTGCCAGCAGAGACAATATTAATAGTTTCTAATTCTTTAGTCAGCAGAACAATAAGGCGAATGCATGCCTGGGATTGGATAGAGGGGAGTCTTTATGATCCTTTAGCATCCCTTTAAATTCTCCTTCTGTCACTTGCAACAAAACAGGCACTTTTTGGTATGGAAAACACATGGCACACAAAGAAAAAGGAAAAATAAGCCTGCCACTTTTAAATGCAGAACTGCACTCAGATTTATGGGGTTGTGGCTAAAGAACAGAATAACAGCTGATATCTTTTTATGGGTGATTGGGAAAAAGTAAATGTATTTCATATACTATTATGTACTATTATATAATGGTTAGTGATGGCAAAGAGATAATAGATGGAGGTTTTTTTCATTAAAATGCCATTAACAAATGGAATGGGTGGGAGGAGCCATTGACTTGATAGTGGTAAATGACCTGATCACAGGTGAATAATAATAATTGTGCATCCGCAATGATCAGTGCCAACTTGACAGATAGCTCAGATCTGACCCGTAATATTTGGCATCAAACCTCATTTCTATGCATCCAGCTTCATGCCTTCTATCTTTATTACCCAGTGCATTTTCTTTTCTGAGAGCAGTCTGATTGCTACTAATCTTCTAGCCTGTAACCTAATGCTCTCTCTTTAAATGAAGTCCCCATATTGTTGATAAAGAGTCATTGTGTTCGCTTATCTCCCTCCTCTCCAGAAGTGATAGCAGGAAATCTGACTTCTCAATTAACCTGTGCTGAATTAGAATCTTTATGATCAAATTGGTCAATGTGTGGTGTGGGTAGGGTTTTTTTTTTTTTATAATCTGGACTGCTTGAAACTCAGTGGGAGTTAGGATCTGTGAATCCCACCAGAGCCTCTTTCTGTGTGTCAGATTGCTGTGGTGTACACAGATGAGAAGCCATTTTCTTGTCATTCTTACAAATTGCTTCTCTTTCTGAAATTTTTGAAGGAGGAATGAACATGGCACTGTGTTGCAGGGAAAGCAACAGAAATTAGATCATTTACGTCATGGAAAAATAATGGATGTTTCACACACGTAGCAAACAAAAGGAAGCATGGCATACATCTGCCTGTAAAACATGAGCCAGACCCTCCACAAATTAATTAAAATTATTATTTAAAAGGTATTTTTCTGGAAGGCAATGTTATACGTTGGCATGTGAGAATGAAGGCATTCAAATATACTTGTGTCTTCTGCATGTTTTCCAGAATGTTCTTTTTGGATTAAAGTAATCTGTGGCTCACAAATGTCACATCCCATATGGGAATGTCATCAAAAGTTGGGGAAAAAGTAAATGAGTTAAATAGTTAAGAGGGGCAAGAGCTTCGAACCGAGCCAGGCCAAGAGGCATGTGGGCTGCTGAGCACGTCCAGCCCGTCGGCCTTGTCATGGCACACATGGCTTAGGCTCTGCTTTGCTCTGCTCCACGGGGGCTCTCTGGTGTAGGGACATCCTTCTGCTCCCACGACTCCCCCGTAAAACCTGGGCTTAGATATTGTGTCCTCTGCATGTCTTTAAGTTAAAAAGTAGGGCTTAACCTGGAGGAATAAGGCTTGCTCTAATTCCTTGGAACTTTGCATAGATAAACCAAGAAGTTTAATTACAGAATGTTTAGTCAGAGACTGTATTTAAGATGATCAAAATGTCTCCTACACTAAAAAGCATATAAATTTCATTAAAATATGGATACCTAAGAAAAAAAGATTTAGAGGCCAAATGCAAGCCCTGTCATTACTGCTTCATTTCCTTGCTGCTTTTTGAGTTTTGATGGGAAGAGCACTGGCAGCAGATCCTACTCTGATTAATACATTTCCATTTAAGATTCCACCTGTAATTATCCACTGTAGAAACATGAGGACCTGGCCAGGTTTAAATCATCATGCCCCGGATATCTCCTTTATTCACCAGATAGGTACTTCAAATATTTTTCTTGTTCAAACAGGGAAAGAGGGAAAGCATAGCTGTAGTTCATGGAGGGCTCATCTAGGCTATGTTTATCTGGCAAGAGAAAGCCTGCACTAACACACACAGAGGTTGGTGCAAATCAAATTTTCCATCTCTTCATCACAGATTAAAGCACAAGCTAAAACTAATGCCATAAAACAAACAAACAAAAAAATGGACACAGTACAAAAGTTTAGTTTATATTTGACAAAAAAAAAAAGGAGGATGGCATTGAAATTCGATGGAAAGGATGAAAGGAGTTTGATGTGTCAGTAGAAGTCAGATAATTCTGGGTAAATCATGGGATAGCAGCACGTATAAAACAGAGTGGAGAGAAAACACATGAAACACAGTAAGAAGGAAAACTTCAGAGTGAGGTGGCATAGGTGAGAGATTAAATTATAGTCAGGGTTATGTAAAGCTTTAAAGAGGACTGGACATCAATACAGGTTTTTGACATTCTCTTTGAAAACTGAGACACTGCCTGAAAAAGTAATTCTTGCTTCCTGAATGTTATGGGTGAATAATAGCATTGCTTTGTAGTGTTGGTTGTGAGGTAGTTTTGCTGGTGGGAGAAAATTCTTCCTAAATTTTACACTTCACACATAGATCTCTCCATCAGGAATTTGTGCCACACACTTGCACTGAGTCCCACGTGCAAGATACACTGTAAAACTTCGGCTCAGAACTCCATACTTTTCATAAAAATACTCTTTTGCTGAAGATTTCAGCAAATTTCAACAAACGCTTTCTCTTCCATCCAATATTTACGTTTTCCTTGTCAGATTCTGTTTATATTCCCATTATGTCAGGACCATTTTGTACTATTTGCACAGTATTTCAAAGCACCTCCCAGTAAAAAGACATTAAGGTAATCTATGATACTATAAATAAGAGGCTTTTTAAGGCAAGTCCTTGAGTCGTTTTGCTGTAATGACAGCAGGCCTCATTAAACAGCTGCATGTACAGCACGGATCGGGGACGTTTGCAATGCTGGCGTGCCTGCACTTTATAAAGCCCCAAACATGACCCCTGGGAACACAGTGGTGACAGAGACCTGGGACTTAAATTGGATGCCAAAAGGAGCAGGAGTGTCAAAGTTGGCCTGCCCCCCCGTGATGGGGGATCAGCCTGGGCCACGGCTGGGGTGCTGCCTCCCTTCACCTCTGCTTAACGCTTCGTTACTCAGTTCCTGCCAACCCGCTGTGCTCAGCAGGATGACATTGTCCTGTGCACGACAGCCACATGCATAGCTTGTCTTTTCCTAAAGGAAATCCTGTAGCTGTTTTGTCTAGTGTCTCCTGAGCAGTGGTTGTGTGTCAGTGCCTTTCATACGGGCGCACTTAGCTCTGTGTTTCAGCTGTGCCGTTAGTGTGAAATATATCTTGAGTCCTGCAGAAAGCAAGCCACAGTCTCTGCCTGCAAAGACACACTCGTGCCTGCCTTCACTGCGCCCGTGTAGTGAGCTGCCTGGTTCACCTGCCTGTGAGGACGAGGAAGATCACACTCTCTCTGAAGGACACCTTCCTCCTCCTGCTGTGGATGCTCAGGGCATGTCCCACCTCCTTCCCGGCTCCTTCCTCGCTGGTCCAGGTGTGCGGGCTGAGCTGTGACCCCTCTGACTTGTCCCACTCTCACCAGTGTGTCCCAGCCAATCTTGTGCCGATAAACTCAGGGGATATCGTGTCTTGATCGATGCTACTCTCTAGATGTTATGTCCTGAGACTTCGTAGATATAGATACAGAACTGAGAGAAAGGGTCTGATCTTTCCTGAAACTGGTGAAATTATCTATACATTTCTCCTTGACAGCCTCTTTCAGTCTTTAGCAACCCAGGGCTGTGCTAGACTTACCGTGTCAGCCTTCTACATCTATGATAGCGCTCAGCACAGTAACCCTCCACAGTATTTGATAAACCAGTTCAGTGAACGCAAACAAATACCTGGGAAGTCCAATCACCATTGCTACAGAAAGCTGTCTTTCTTGCACACCAAATGTAACCCACCCTCAGCATTCAAACTATCCCAGGCCTGGCCCTGGAGCTGCCCATTTTCTGGGTCACTGAAGTAGGCAGAAACCCCTCGAAAAAGGGGTTGTGCCAATGCTGATAAGGGAAATGTTGCAAGGGGCAGGCAACAGAGGTCAGAACTTAAACCCCTAAATCCTGCTGATTTTAGTCCAGAGAGAGGAAGCTTATTTTTCTGACTCAGTGTCAGGCTGAGGCTTTAATGAGGGTGCCAAATACACCTGGAGCCGTGGCAGACCCTCAGCCCACGACACACAAGCACGTGGCATAGGTGCAGCCGCCCTCTGCACCACCCATATCTCGCAGCCATGGGAGAGCTTCATGCTCCTCTGAAGTTGCCCAAAAAGCAGCAAGAGCAATTCAGGTGCTGATGGTGAATTCACTGATAATTGTTTGTGTATTTCAGCTACTCCATCCCTCAGCAAAGTAATTCTGTTAGGAAAGAAGTTATGTCAGAACGCTAAACAATTTTGAAATGCAGCTTGCTGTATACATGATCAAGAAATCAAGCTTGAGAGGATCTTATAAAAGGCTGGGAGAACCCAGCTGAGCACATGTTCAATTAAGCTGCTGAAAGTTCAGCTCTATTATACAGAGGCAAAACACTGAAGTCAGTACATCCAGGCACACAGGGGTTTAACTAGGACTTTGTCATTTGCAACTGGACAGTCTGGACTATGAATTTGTCTGCAAGTCATTTCACAAGGTCTGAGGGGTTATATCCTCCATGGGTCACTGAACACAGGTGAACATTTTATAAAATATTGTTCCTCCAGCCCTTCACTCACCGTGTGTACAAAATACCAGGCTTCCAGACTCCTGAATTAAAGCTGTAAATTTGAACTGTCAAAGCCAAAAGATGTTGGACCAGGCAGCAGGTACTTTTATGACATTTTCTTATTACAGGCACTGAGATGCAATTGCTCATAGAGGGCATTAAATCAAATTGTGGACGGAAGCTGCGACAGAAACACCCCAGGTTCTTGCCTTACCGCAGGCGCTGGCAAAATACTTGCAATTAACCTGCGTGGTTGGGGAGATGGAAAGTGGAGATGCTTTTCTTTTGGATGGGTTTTGCCATCCTAAATTTAACTGCGCACCTGTGACTCCGACCAGTCGCAATTATCTTAATGAATTTAAGCCTACCAGGGCAACTATTCCATCTCGCTCACAGGACAGCATCTGCTGTGCTGCCCAGTTGGGCACGTGGTGCTCCAGTGAGCGACGCCGTATCCTCCCCCAGCGGAGGAGCATCCACCTTGGGTAGCTGCTATCCCTGTCCAGAAATACAGGAGAAAGAATGATTTGACAAAATTAACAGTGCTGGAAGACTATTACTGTGCTGAGTTGTTTTTATGGTTATCAGGTTGTACCTTTCAGTAGACAGCTGAAGAGCGTTGTTGACAGGAGCTTAACTGTTTGCAGTGAGCTGAAGATTTGGTGTGGACAGGTCTCTCCGGACAGCAGAGGTAGATCCTGTGCTGTCAGCCTCATTCAGCCAGGCCACGGGGTCCCCATCAGACGAGTTTACTTCGTCTTTGTCGTTAATTGCTTCACTCATTGCTTCTTGTAGTCAATCAAATTTAATTCTGTCTGTGGATCCAGTAATTACATGTTCTTGTTTTTATGCAGGGCTAATAGACCACCTAAGGCTTTGTGTAAATTAGTTAATGTTTTCTCCTGCAAAGCTGGCATTTTTCCTGTATTGTGGTCGCAGGTGCAAAATGTTCCTTGCAAAAGCATATGGTGAGTTGCTGAAGTATAGCAAAAGCTTACGGGTTTTTGAAGGACAGGGTTAAAGGAGTTTGTTCTTTATGATATATATGAGCACAGCGTTAATTTTATAGTTCTTCTGTAGCCTGAAATGCCTTAAACTTGCTGCTGAGAAAGCAGATACCTCAGAGGAAAAAAAATTGTTATAAGGGATATGAAGGCAAAATAATAATTTCAGAAGGTGCTTAAGCCAAATGGGAATGGCAGTGTTGGGCAAACAGCCTGAAAAGGAGCACGGATCATCGTCTGTCTTGCACCGAAACACAAACTTGTGGAGCAAAGCTTTTAGGCCAGCTGAATAAAAATGAAAGATTCTGTAGGGAAAGATAAACTGGTGTTGTTGAATATTAATCTGCTAGTCATACTGCAAGAGCATTGTGGTTCTTTGTAGATATCTGGGGGTAAAACCTGGCCTAATGAGGTCAGTGGCAACATTTCTGTTGACTCAGTACAGGCAGGATTTCATTTTAATTCTTTAACTGTTTTTATTTCCTGTAAATAATCCCAGCTAGAGCTGAAGAACATTTTTAAGTGAGGGTTTATTCCTGAGTGCATAACTATAATGCATTAATAAATCAGTAGCCAAACAAAATAACTAGTGTTTTCCAATTATGTTTCAGCCTTCCCATTGATTTCTGGTTTTCCTCCTTCTCGTGTTATGTTGAAAACAAGACAAAAATCCACATTTTCTGGCAATTTTGGGGTGCCCATAAGAAGGGTGACATGTACTCCTTTCTCCAGCAAACGATCCCTGTCGTGTGTGCAGGCAGTGGTGGAATCAAAAGCGCAGCATTAGTTCAGATTTGTTTCCCTTCACTTTTTGCTGATCCCATGAAATTGAGAAAGTAAGTGGAAAAAAATCAAAAGATCCCATCACATTTTCTTCAATTTAAAGTACTAACTATCATGTTATGCAAAAGCCTGAGGTAAGCCTCAAAGTTGGATCTCTTACATGGCAATTTCCTTGAAGAGTTTGTTGGGTCACATTTTTGTATAGGTTTCTTCTACATACAAGTATTTTATTGCATCTATTTATCCCAGTGACCTGGAATTCATTTATCTGACAAAGATATTTCCATGACTGAGCTTCCAAACGCACAGAGAAAAGTATGACACATCTGCTTTTAGTTTGTCCTTTCTGTGGCTAATTTGAAAATGAACACTAGAGAAATATGTGTACAGCACAGAGGTTACTAGCAAACACCGGGTTGCAAACTTCTAGGTGGCAACAGCTGTGCCAAACCACAAAATGAATATGACTGTGATGGAGTGTAGGAAGGACTGCAATCAGTGGGCATGCAGTGCTTCTCGGGTACTAAAAAAACAGGCAGGAATTTAGATCAGCTGATGAAAAACCCTTTAAATCTTCTAACTTGTTCCCAAGTCCCTCACACAGTAATCAGATACTGCAGCTGAGACCTTATGTCCTCCCCTGAATGCTGTAAGCAAGCAGCAGGGATGTCTTAGTTTGGAGGCTGACTCTTATACATTTATAGTCTTTAAAATGAATGTGGGGCCTCTTTATGCCTTTATCAAACAAAACCCTGAAGGAATTAGGACGGAGAGCAAGTGCTGTTAAGTCCTGGTGCTGTTCTAAAATGTGTTCTTTTCTTAGAGGGAAAATTAGTTAAATGAATGGAAACTTTTGGCCCCTGATGGCTGCTGTATGCACTTAGGGCTCATCATTTGCCCTGCCTAGATGCACATCACTTCTGCCAGAACAAATGAGTATTTCCCTGATTAATCAGTAGCCCTAAGGGAACTGCTCTTCTGCACATATATTATGATCATTAAGAAGCCTCGCTATCCTGTGCTTGTTGCAAGATATGGAAAATGCAAAGTAAATTGTGCAAAATATACTCTGATTATTAGACACATTTCTCTGTATCTCTTTCAGTAATGGTGTAATTCAGTATCCTGAGATGACAAATGATGTATTTAAGTTCATTTTTCTGTGCTGCCCCATAAATGCTATTAACTCAAACATTTAAATGCAGGAAGATGGAGATGCTGTGGGGCTATTTTTGTCATCCCTGAAGGAAGCCCTTGTCAGGGATGAACCAGCCCTAATGCAGCACCTGCCTGGGGCGTTTCTCGCTGCAGTGTTGTGGGGCTGGCCGTCAGGGTGCCCGTGCCTACGGCAGATGGGGGGTCCCAGCTCTCAGCAGGGTGGTGGGGAGCTGGGCAGGCACAGCTGAGCACAGGTGCCTGAGGCTGGGTTCTGCTCACTCGCTGGAGTCAGAGAAACCCAGCTGCATGGCTGGCGCTCCTCCCGAGAGCATCCTTACACCTCCGCTGCCACACATGGATCCACAGGGTCACTGTAACCTGCCAAACCAGCACAGAGTCACTGGAGGGTTTGCGGGGCTCCCCCTGCTCTTGGGGCTCAGCCAACCCTACCCACACCTGACATCTCACAGGGGATAGCTGTGCTGGGCAGCAGCCTTGGCCGGAGCAGCATAGCTTGGACCCAGCAGTGGCAGAGGGGCAGGACGGAGCATAGAGTCCTTTACTTTATTTGAAAGAGCAGCTTTCACTTTGCAAGAAAATTACTCGTTAAATCACATTTGACAGACTCCAGAGTAATTGCTGTGTGAGCAGCCTTTGAGTTTAGGAGGCAGGCGTGACTGCGTGTTTACCTGACAATTAGGTGGCTCATCCCATCCAAGCAAGTGTCTCACCATTGTATGGTATTGGACATCTAATTAAACAGCAAATTAAAATGAATGGGTCCCCCTTCCACTAGTATAACCACCTAATTCTGGCATAAGGCTTGCACTATTGCAAGATAAATCATTTGCTTTTGGACAACAGGGTCTGTCTCCTTCCTGCCAAGCACTTGGTCACTTCCAAAGAGTGGTGATTGTGCCATAGAGGGCACGGACCTGGTCTCTTCTTTCTTTCCTTTCCTCTGTCTTCAGTCTCTGGTTTCCATGGAAAGGACACTCAGGCCTGCGGCGTGGATTAGGACAGCCCATGTGGAGGCTGTCTTCTGTGTCCTGGGCTGAGACAGATGGAGAGAGATGGGGGCACAGGGTTGGCAGGTGGCAGAGCCCTTTGCTTTGCTCTATCTAAACCACACGAGCATCACCAGGTCCCGCTGCCAACAGTTACCGCTCACCGAGACAGAGCTGAGAGGCGGCTGCACGGGAAAGGAGCCATTAAATGCTGCTTGTGTCTCCTCCACAATCACAGGGCCCTGCTGCCCAGAGCTCTGCGGGGCGCTTGGAGACAAAATGAAAGGAAATGAGAAACTGTGGCTCCATTATTTCAAAGCAGATTGCACAGAAGTTAGTCCGCTGCTAGCAGGAAGAGCCCTGGTCATTCCGAGCTGCCCTGAGACTGGTGCTTATCTGTGACCCTCTTTTGGTTTAGGAAACTGAACAGAACTGACTGGGAGAAACTTCCACAAATTTCAGCTTGTGAAAGTCTTTCCACTAATGTTTTTCTCACATGAAAGAGAACTTGGCTGTCTGATATTGTCCCCTGCTGGGCCTATATTGATTTCTTTTTTAAAGATGAAAATACATGATGCAGTGCTCTTGAAAAATTAGAAAAACAAATCAGCCTGGAGCTCAATATAATATTTAATTTTTAAAATGCTAGCTAAAGACTATGCGGAAGGGAAGAGAAATATGCATCTTGTAATAAAAGATGTGAGCTTAGAAACTGGCTTCACTTCCCTGGCTCCCTGGACTGGAGGGCACTGCTTCTCTGGCACTCATATGTTAACAAGGTCATCTGCACTCCCAGGAGAAACTCAGAATTCATAACAGGAGTTTCAGCAGATAAAAAACAGAAGAAAGAAAGATAGATTTGCAGTTTCTTTACCTAAAAATATATTCAGAGAGATTTCCAATGCACATGTCCCTCGCTATGGTTGGGGTTTTAACCAAGTAGTTTGTTTATTAATAAAGATCAGTGTTTATTTTATTTAAGCATTTCAGCTCCCCTTAAAAAAGAACATCTAGAAAATAAGTTCAGTGTCAAATGATCCATAGCAGCGCTATTCTGTGTATTAATAAAACAAAGGGAATAATACAGATGTCCTTGAGAGTAACTGTTTCTTACAGAGATAAGATGGTGATTAATGGGAAATTTGTTCTTGCCAGAGGTGGCTATCAAGTATAAGTAAATAAATGGTATGGTTCCATTCTTGCAGTCTACCTACCATAAATATTATTACTCTGGTAATAGGAAGCTGTAATACTGATGGCCATTCGAAGGTTAAGATTCTGAAAACACCCTTGCCCCTAAGGTTATTCTGTTGATGATGTCATTTACCGTGATGCCACAAGAAAAACAAATGGCATGGCAACCAATTCAATTTAGTTTTAAAATAATTGCCAGAATATAATGTTATTTTCTGGTGGTGTCACTGCACCTTGTCAAAACTAGCTAAAGATCTTAACCTCAAGAAATGGAACAGCCTTTATGAAGCTGGATTTTAAACCTGATAAAGTGCTGGAACAAATAAATATGGGTTATGTCCCTTCTGATACATTTTAAGACACCTCCCTATAGACTGTGGTACATGTCCTGCAGCAGCTCGCCTCCTTCCTAAGTACTCGGTGGGAAGCAGAACATTGCTAGGAGGCACCAACCTCCAGCAGTTCTCCTTAGCACTTGTCTGAAGTTACTTGCACAAGAGACTGAGGATTTCCAATGCTACCTTAACTGGAGACAGAAAAAACCCCACTCCTGCAAAGACATTCAGTCGTCCCCACAGTTTATTTATGGATTTTGTATTTCACGGTCCAAATATATTAACTAAGTTATTCTGTCAAGAAATATAAATGATGATCATTTGTTAGCAGCACCACTTGAATAATTGCATCAAAGTGTAATAAAGTTATTGAAGGGATTTATTAACCTGATGAAGTAACTCATTAAATCCTTCAAGTGCATTAATGAAGGAGGAAGTGTGGGCCTTTTGGTATAATTGGAGATAGGAAATTGTGCGTCTGGGCCAACCTGATAAAAATGATCAGATATCCCAAATCACTTTTATTTAGCTAGTAATTTTGGGCATTTCTACATTTCTGCTCTGGATTTCTACGTTATTTTCCAACCTAAGTAGATCTGCCTCAGAACTCAATTACTTCTTTTGTTTTCCTGTGACCTGAAGTTACAGTTCTATGTTTACAAGTTGGGAGCTGAAGCACACATCAGTTGATGATGAGTTTCTTGGCCCATGCAGCCGAGAAGGGACATGAGCCAAACCCTGCCTTTTGAAGTGCACTAGCATGGCCAGCTGTTGCAGTTGACAGGGACCGTTGCGAGCCATGACTTGCTCAGGTACCTATAAACTGTGTCCACGGTGGGAGGTGAGGAGCACACCTGGTCCTTCCCGCTGGCAGGCTGATGCTGTGCTCAGCAGTAAGATGCCAGGTGAGTTTTGGCTCTTCCGGCAGCCTCAGACTAAACCTCTTGTGTGAGATGTGCCTGGTGGTTCTTGAAAGTAGAGCTGTCTGCTGCTAATGGAGTGTGGTGCTGGGCCAGCACGACCCATCCCTGTGTGCTTTAACAGGACACATTCCTGAAAGCTGCTGTGTAAGACCTGGCTAAGGAACACAGAGGTCAATCGCAGCTGAAGTCAAAATGTCAGCTGTGCTGCACTAATTCATTTTCACAGACAGCAATCAGTACGACCAACCTCTGCTCAGGAAAGAAAAAAAAAAAAGCTGGATGGTAGAAAGAGGGTGCACTGACCGAGGGAGGACAGGTCAGAGCACAGCACGCCAGCAGACTTGTCCAAGGATCAGCTCTGGGATCGCCTCCTGCACTTCCAGGCAGCTTTCAGTGAATCAGCAGTTGATCTGGTTTAAGCCAGACCTGATTCCTTTTATAACATTTTTAAAGGTTAGGAAAACCACTGCATGTCTACAAGCTGCACTTGTCCAGTTTGCAGCGTTAAAAAGCTTCCAAGTACTCAGGTAGTGTTACTGTCGGGGGTTCTGCTATAACCCACTGCGGTAGGACGTAGTCTACCATATGGCTACAGCAGTGTGGCACCTGGGCCATAAAAAGAGGGGAGCTCGGGAACAGACAATTATTTCCAACATTACTTGTGGTGTTGCTGATTTATGGTGGGCTGGAATCAGCAGCGTGAAATGAGGGTTGTTACAGAACTGTTTTTTATGATCAGGTGGCAGGATGTGTGCTTCTGCTGAGTGATGACATTCACAGGAGTAGGACATCTGAGAAAGAGAAAACTCTGGTTTCAACTCCCTGTCAAGGAGTTTTTATTAGGAGATGTGAAAACATGCAATTTGTGTCTTCCTGGTAGTTCCTGCACCCTGGGAAAACTGAAGCTGTCTTTGTAGCTTAAATCAATTAGGAAAAGGATGTAGGATGCCTTTTTTTTGTTTTAGGCACGTATTTTCATGGTTGCATTCCAGATAAAATGCTGTTCTGTCAGGGATTCTAATCACCTTTCAGCCATGTATGTAAAATGCACGTCTCTGAAAGAGGTAATGAATGCAATATACCTGAGGCTTGAAGACTGCTGGGATGTGAAGCGCAGCTGTAACCAAGTGAGATGTGGGCATTATTCTCACACATCAGGCCTCCCGTCACCGCTGACTCGGCTGCCTCATCGTGCGTCTCTGTGATGTGGGAGACAAGGTATAGAATGTGCAAAGTCAAAATAAATTCACTGTACAACGCTTTACAATAAGGTCACCTCTGATGTAAGGCTAGTATTTAATGGCCACCAGCTTCATTATAAATCTGTTTTCATGAGTGTCTGCTCTGCTTAAATTGTGAGTCTTGGGAGAGGTGAAAAGATTGATTTAAATCAGACCTGTGAGGTGAGCGGGTGGGGAAGAGAAGGGAGCAAATGTGTCATGTCGAATCATGACATTTCAGGTGATCTACACATCACTGCCTGTCTTTTGGACCTCAGCCCCTGCTCTAAATAGCTATTTAAGAACTTGGAATTGACAGCCAGAGCAGGAGCCAAGACCTGCTGCAGGCTGGGCAGCATCTCCCCTTCCCAGGCGAGCTGGCTCCGAAGGAGAGACAATATGCTGCAAGGAAACGTGTCTGCTCCCTCACCACTTCCAGCTGCATACGGACCCAGGCTGATACTGTTCCTTGCTAGGGAATGCATCAGATGATGAATTGAAGCCGCACTTGTTCTTAGCCAGAAGATCACAAGTATTAATTTAAATTTTCAGTCATCAATTTAATTCCCTGCTTGTGCCGAAGAACATACTGGTTTTGGCATGGATAGGTTAAGTACGAAGAGAAGCAAAGTGTTTGCCACCTTTAGTTCTATTTGTAGAAATGGAGTTGAGCAGTTAATCAGTGCTTAGAAAAGGTGTACCGTATTATGTTTACCTAAAATAGAACAACTGAAATACGCACTTTTTACCCTTCTTAACTGTTAAATAAAATGTAACACAAGAGATAAGGGAACATGGGCACATTACAGGCACAACACATTCTGAACATGCTGCTTTCATCTAAAGAACTCAACACTTAAAATATGTCAATATTATATTATTAGTCTGCTTCCATGTTTGCTGTTCTGAAAGAGATGAAGTGAGCATGACTTAAATAATTTCAAAAAAATTAAATAGAAAATCTATATAATTATTAAAGCAACACAGAAAAGGAAAACCATAATGGCTTCCAATTTAGAGTGCATCTGACAGTCCCCATTTCTTCATTCTCTGAGTCTTGTAAAATTTTGTGTAACAGTCTGCTATTTTGAGAAACATTAGCTCTTGTCTCTCCCTTTTACAGTCTGCTAAATAGGCTGTATATCTTCTAACCTTGCAGATGACAAAATGCACTCCTTCACCATAGTCCACACAGTGCTAGATCATTTCAGCCTTTTTGAGTCAATGACACGCAACTCTATAACTGCATGATTAGGCCCATAGATTACCAGATCACGCCTATAAATCTTCACCATAGCTACCACTCACTTGGCAGAAATCGTGAAGTTTCATCATTTGTTCTCATGTAGAAAACATGCTGTGAAATGCAACCTCAAAGGTCACTGGGATGGCATTTCCTTTTGTGGCCCTTCATAAACTTGCAGCTAATGCAGCAATTACCAAGCCCAATTACCTCTTTGTTGACTTCAGAGAATTTCTTTTCCAAAGTCTGGATAGTTAGATTCCACTCCCATCAGTTAATAGGTGAGGTGGATTCAGCTGTTGGTACAATTGTTAGATATTTCTGAAACAAGCTATTTGTGGAATAAGGGCCAGTCTGAATGAGGAAGTTGTGTCAACAGAACTTGAATGGGGTATTTAAGTGGTGCTAAAAAGATGTGTGCAAAAAAAAAAAAAAAAAGGTGCATGGGCACTTTTATTTCAGTGCTAATTTTATTTAAAATAACGTGTTCCTATTCCACCTCAGCTAAATCCAAATAAACTGAAATGGAAAACACTGTGCAGCTTTTTACATACATATATTTCCCAGTAGTTTTGCATATATATACATATATAAAAATACAAGTTACTATATCTGATGCAGTTCCTTAGCTTGTGAGCTCTAGTCACACAGTCAGCATTTATTTAAACACAGAGTTTGGAGACATTGTACAAACTCATACATTTCCTTTGTTAGCTAACAAAGGGGTCTGACAAGCTACATAGCTTTTGTTACAGCCACATTTATATTATAGCTGCTAAGTGCTAACTTGTGAGTTGCACCGTAAAGGAACTGGTATAATATACTTATTTGGCAACAGTCAAGCACTGATACATGCTCTTTAAATCACAACACGTTTGACTAAAATGAAGCCAATGGAATAACTCTTTACAAAGGAGAAGAGCTAAACTGTAGTATGTTAGAAGTGGCTGTATCGTTTATTAAGAGTTCCAGCTCTTTGTCCACTTACAACAGGTACATTTTGATACCAAGTATATGGGCGTTACTACCCCTTTGCTCTGCTCTCTATTTTGCTTTTCTTGAAGGGAGTAATTGCTAGGGCTGCTTTCAGGAGTTTGAACTATAGGTACCTGACATGCACCTGCCAGGAGTTCAGCAGAGTAGAATGGCATTTAACCGTGGTCCCTGTTTGCCCTGCCCCGCAGAAGTTTTGCTTCTGTAACAGTAGGATTTTGTCTGGTTTGCTTTATCTTTGACATGTCACTTTCCTGTTTATTTTATTTACACTTAACTGACATTTAAAATGATGCCGTTTGATTTTAGATATATTTCCGCTCTCACCAAAATTACTCTCAGTAATTCTTCCTTTTCTGAAGTAGCCAAAAGGAAATCACTTATTTGTGTATAGTCCAAAATTCCATCTTGTTTCTGTTTGTATGCCCACGCACAGCTATCACCAACAGTTAACCGTGACCTTGGATCTTATTTAGCATTGTCTTTAGGTTTCCAGTTGTTGGAAGAAGAGACATATAGGCATCTCATTTTCGCACAAAGGAACTTGCACCATCTGTGTCGAAGTATCCTAACTGCAGTGACCCTTCAGGCATGCTACAAAAATATTTGCCTGGGAAGAGTGCTGGAAAGTATTGGGTGTAGGCTAGCCAGTGCAGAAGGACAAGAGTTGATATTTTTGACGATCTGGCTCCACTATTGGTTGAAAGGTTTTCTCATTGCTGCTCAGATGTTAGCTGTATTCCTGGCTTTGTGTTAGCGTGTCTGTGGCTTTGGATCGGCATCTGCTTTCTTATTTAAAATGACGTAAGTAAAATCAAATAAACATAAAGAAAAGACTAAGAGGCGCTAATAAAATTATTAGATTAATAAAATGTATAAACCTGAGAGGAAATGCATTATTCAAAGTCAACTGATAGCGCATAAGAACTGCCAGCTTTTAGAAGGGAGGTAATGGATTATATGTGAGAGGAAACTTCTTGATGCGATGAGTGAAAACTGCTTTGGTAGATTAAGCTCTGTCAATAAAAATGTTCCAAGAGGGATAAGACTGTGATAATCTGTAATAGGGCTGGAATAATATTCTTGATTGCCCACGATTCAGCCCCTAATTCTAATGATTGTCTTGCAATTAGTCCATCATTGTCACAAGTATCAGGAATATAATATACTCCTAAAATAAGAAAATTAAACTTCTAAACCAAATTAATTTTCTTACAGCAGGTAATTTTAGGAAGATAATTCATGCACACAGCCTATTTTACTACTGACGATCAGTATTACTACTAAACATCATCTAAACATACTAACAAATACAATGAAATAAAATAGCTTTTTCTGATCTCTATAATATTTGTGGTCCACCTCTGGATTTCCATCCATTTCAACATTAGTATGGAAGGATACACATAAACTTAGCCAAGTTTTCAAATTCCTGCTTCACAATACAGAAAGGTATTCAATTATTGTGTTTCATACACTGAAAACTCCCATCAGTCTTACCAAAAGATGTGGAAATGGAAATAGCCATTTTTTGTGCATGGTATTTGAGAGACTTGGACATTGGTGCCCTCTACACACACTCTAGAGAACTGCATTCCTTTGGTTTGTCTGGTTTAAAATAAACTCAAAATGGTATGTGATAGATTTAAATCATTAAATGGTATTTCAGAAGCTTAATGAAATGAATGAACCATTGCAGTGACAAAGTTATAGTTTATTACATTTTAAAATTGCGGAAAAGGCTATTTTGCTTGAGTAGAAGTGTCGTTGATTCAGTATCATCACCAATAATTTATGAAGTTTTCTACAAAATGGCCTGTTTTCCCTAAAAACGAAGTGTCCTCCTTTCTAATAATCTTATTCCTGTTAATTATTTTATTTAGAAATTCGCAAATTCAGGAACCTACTTTTTTAAAAAAATAATAAACTATATTTTTTTAAGACTTGGGCCTGCACAGGGAGCAGGAGCACAGTGCAGAGGTTCTGCCTTGGCTACAAACTCCTTCAGAGGAGAAACTGCCATTTACTGTGTGGCTGTAGGACACCAGGGAAGTAAAGAAGATGATAGAGGATGAGGGTGAGACTGTAACTGCTGGGGAGGGCAGATTAGGAAGCAGAAATAAAAAGAAGTGACTTACAGTTGAACCAGTGTGCATGGACTTGACTTTAACCTGCCTTGCAGTCAGCAGCAGCTGTGAGACTGGTGAGAACTCAGGTGATGAGGCCCAAGCAATAACAAACACTAGGTGTCAGATAATAAAACAAAAAAAATGCATGTTTTTACTGAGACCCAATAGCTAATGGGAGATGAATCAAACGATGTCAAGCCATGTTAAAAAAAAAAACGAACTTCAACTACCCATTGAACCAGCAAGTCCTCTCTACGCTCCATATGCTTCATGCTATAGAACAGACCCCAGTATGCTGTGGAGCCTTCTCATCATCTTGCATGACAGCAGGATTACACGACACATAATGGTAAAATGCACTCACTACTGTATTTTGACACCTTTTAAAGTGATGTTTGTTGCTGGAAAACCGTGCAGAGGCCTAAGTGTTATATGAGGAGCCTAAATGGAGCCTGGCTGTTTCTTTGTGTGCTCTCCCAGCTAACGGCACTGCTGACAGACAGCGCTATTAAGCAGTCATTAGCACCATGTCTGGAAGCTTGGCTTCTGCTGATAATAACAGGCTATTCAATATTTTGAGCCTTTGTAAGAAAGAGGGCACCTAAATGAGAATAATGAGGTCATTCTATGACATGCCTGAGGATATGAAACCATGGGTAACTTTTTAGCCCGTTTGATATGTGAACACATTACATTCGACTGTGACAGATTATTTGTAGCCCTCAAAAAACCAAGCTTCTTCCATTAAATCACACCAGACAACATCAGCACCAAGTGGTAATCAAAACACTGGTGTCACTGTAAAGCACAGCCTTCAAAATAATTCTGTGTGACCCAATCAAAAAGAAGACATGTGTATGGGCAGATACATGAAGTAGAGCAAGGGGTTGATACAGTGTCAGAAAACCAGCACATTTTAACAGTTAGCAAAGTTGAAAAGGATTTTGTGATAAAAAGATATGCTTCCAATTTTGCATAATGTTTTCTTTTGCCGAACGAGGTGCATGGACTATTTTGGCTTTGAAAAGATGAACAAACTGAAATTTTAATTTTAGACCTGCTTCTTGCTTAAAGCAGTGCCTGTTTTTCTTAGAACTGGCTCGCTTTCCCTTGCAAACGGGTCCAACATTTTACAGGAGGTTCTGCACCACGGCTCTATTCCAAGATTCTCCGTGCAGTCGAGCAGCCTGGGTTCTGCGGTGGGTCCATTTTACACCACAGTCTCTTAGGGAGCACGTTGTTCCACTTCCTAGCTGTATTAGCCCACGAGTGAATGCTACAACCTACACAGGTCTATGAATTAACACAGTTCAGTTCGTTGCTCAGCTTAGCGTTTTAACACTCTCAAAGTTTGTAACAGCAGTAGGAAAGGTCTCCTTCTTTTCTGGTTGTTCTCCAAGGTTACTTCCTACATTTCTGCCTACAGACGTGGTGCTCGGGGTGTGCAAGAGTGTGACACAACCTTCAGGCTGTGCTACTGAACAAAGGAAGCACGCTGGTCCTCAGCTCTTTTTCTTCTTCTGGGAAGGCTCAGTGACCTTTGCTAGACAAGATGGTGGGGTGTGTGTCTAGTTTAGCTTCATTTTTATTGTATTTTCCTTTTCTGTTGTTTTTAGTGGTGTCATATGTGTGTAGTTAAGGGACATCTGCATAACACAACTTACTTCTTTGTATTTAGCTTCAGCTTCTGTATGTTTGTGTGATGTCAGAGCCTAAATGCACAAGCACAGCTGCTAGGAACCGAGTGCTGAGCGTTGTGAGCTCCCTCCCACCCTGGGCACCCACAGCGGGCACAGCTGGTGGAGCATCAGGGAGTGTGAGCCATGCTCAGGACATCGCTGGGGACGTCCCCCCTGCGCTGGGGCGGTCCTTCCCCCTGGCTGGCTCCTGCAGCACCACTTGCACACACGGGGAGCCTGGGAAGAGGGGACCCCCCTAAACCACCTCAGACATAAAGCCTTAAAGGAAAGGACAGCGGTGGTGGCAGCAAGGGTTGGCGAAGTCCCTGGCTCTCAGAGCGCTCCACTTGCTGGCAGGCAGCTTCTCTTTGTACCCATACATGAGTCACCCTAGAGGGAAACGGATTTGCAAGTTTGCTTCTGCTCCAGTTTCTCTCCTTTTAATTTCCATTTTCTTGGTCTCACTGTTTTTTTATAAGGGATTAACTCAGTGGTTCCATTTAGACTAGAAGGAAAAGTTTTATTCAAATTATTTGGGGACTTCAGAAGCTGAGTGTGTTAAACTTTTTGACTTCATCTAGCCCTCAAGCTTATTAAAGATTTTTTTTTAATTAAAAAAGATTAATGAGTGGTTGCCCTTTTTTAGTGGATACTTTTAAGATTATGCCTCTCCAATATTATAATTGGAGTAATATGCATATGCCCTACCTGAAAGGCAATTACAAATACAGAGAATAGCATGTAGTGTTTATTTTGTAATCCTAATGTTTGCTGGTTATCTATCAGCTCAAACATAACAGTTAATTCTGATTACCACTAGTCTTGAATCACTAACAATCTACCCTGAATTTGAACAAAACACTATACTGGAAGAATGGGAAGGTAGGAAAAGGGACTGTTTCGTGGTATCTTTTTGGTACGTAGAATAAAGTCTTTAAAAAGACACGATAGATTTTAAATACTGTGGTTTGTCATTAGCAGAAAGGCTAGAAAAGGAAAAATGGTTTCTTGGTGTTCTGTCCTACACACAACAGCTGGGATAGCACAACTCTTCTCATCAGCCTAGCTCAGCCCCTTTCAACTTCCAAAATGAGCAGAAACAGGCTCTGAGAACTGTACCTGGAGTATTTTAATGCATCTTTATCATAGGCATGATTTATACCCCGAGAAGTCTAATATTCAAAGCTGGAAAAGTGGTTCTGCTGTTCATTAAATTAGTTGCATAAGCCATGATATTTAAATATAACATGTATTCATTAAAGACAGTAAAATCTATTAAAAGCTAACAGATAATACAGACAGTGTAATTGCAGGAGGCAAGTCTGGCTTTCCAACATCAAGACATGGCTTAAGCTTTGCTTGTATTTTAGACCTATTTCTTCATTATGCACTGGATTAATCTGCTGGTCTATTTGGCTGGAAGGAGTAAAAGTCTCGCTGGGAGAGATTTTCTGCTACTTTAACTCTACGCCTTTACATACTGAACCTTTAGATTTCTGCAACATGTCCTGTTACACTTATTCTGTGTTTTTGGAGCCCAAGCTGTCAAAATTAGGTAGTATAGGAACTTTAGGTCTTAATATTTTAGGTCTCAACCTTAAGTCAAAAATTTTTCTAATCCTTAAAGTTAGAGAGAGAATTCAAAAAAATATACTGAAATACTCCAATGCTAAAAGCTAAATAATAAGAAGACAGATTCTATTGGGTTTTGTCTCATCATCTTTGGGTCAAATGAAGGATTTTTTAAACTATTTGGGTTTGTAATAATGAGAATAATGAGAAAGTGCTTAACATTATCAGAACCTAATCAGCAGAAACTGAAAAGCTACATTTAAACTCTTTCATTGGAAGTTTTTATTTGGCAGAACACAGTAATTGTTTGTCTCAAGTACAAAAATGTTATTGAGAAGAAAATCAAGCTGGTTTGGAATCTGCAGACTTAGAAATTCTTCTCCTCTGGATTCCACTGTATCTGAATCATCTTACTTTTTAAATGACTACATAATTTGGATTACAACGTTTCTGAAGTGATATAATGGGCAAGAGTTCTCATGAAAAAATCCCAATGCCAACTTGCTACCAGGTTATGACACTGCAGTCCAGAAGAGGTAATTATGAAAAGGAAGATAATCTGACAATCATAAGTTTTAAGCTATGATTTTTTCCATTGATTTTAATATAAATCTATTTGCCTTTCTAAAAGGAAAATTTTTTCAAAGGAATTAAGCGTTCAATAATAACTGTTGTGTTTTTTTTCTCCTCTCTAGTGTTCATAATGGCTTCTGGGCTTTTGGTTTACCCTTTTGGTTTCAACTCTGCTACTGTGAAGAGATTCTGTGAGAACTCAGACATCTACTATGCAGGAGACTGCCAGATTGGCTGGGGGTATATGCTGGCAATTGTTGGGGTCATGTTGTCTGTCTTTTTACCATTCTTTGCAAAATATGCACCAAAAGAGCACATATCTCCAACTCCAATACCTACTATTTTATAGTATTTTATTACTGTTTAAGAACAGAACATTCCTGTCTACAGGCAATGGGCAGAAATTATTATAGCACTTCCATTTAGCTGTATTGCTAAAGAGAAAAAAGGAGATGGGGAAGAGAAGGTCAGATTCACAAAGACCAAAAGTGCATTGATAGTCTTCCGTAAGTATGAGCAGCGAACACTCTGGAATTGAAATAAGACTAGTCAGCAGCCTTTATACTGCTCTAAACATATAGTGGCATAATGCCTTAGACAAAAAAAAAAAATATCTGTTTATCCTCAAAACATCTGTCTACCTCCCAGTTTCTTTTGTGTCTCAAAATCCTAAGTCTTTTAAAAGCTTCAATTCACTTTTTATATATTATTAGATGTCAAAACTTTTATGAACCCAATAATTTAAAAATCGATAATGATATTTTGTTACAATTATTTTGATTAGTGAAAAAGCGCCTACTAGTAGCCACGGCCTAAAATTAAGCTTGATATCTAAAAGGAATTGTATACGAGAGAAAAGTTTCTTTTTAATCTATATGTATTCATAGCACCTGCATATTGTAAGTTCTCGGCACACTTTTTAATACTGATCTAATCTTCAAGATTTAGAGTCATCTTCATGAAGACTTGCATAAAATTTAATTCCTTTTTTCCAGAGAGAGATATCTAACTACTTCCAAAGGCTTCATGATGGTTTAATAGTTTAACAGGATAAAAAAAAGCTAAGAATTTTCTTTTGGTATTTCTTAAATGATAATTTTAGGTGGACTTTTACAAAATTACTTGAATTATTACAACTGTAGATTTTGGGTTTTGTTGTTTGTTTTTCAAGGCGTAAAAGAAAAATCTGTTTACAAAAATGTATGTGCCCGATGGCCCTTGGAAGTAGTGATAACACAAACCAGAACAAACTAGATTCTAGTACTTCCATTACTACCAAGAGCCCATTATTGTTAAAAAAAAAAAAAGTGAAGTGCTACTGAACACAATTAATAAGTGATAATGCTGTGTCAGAACTAGCAAATGGCCAGATTTCATGGGTTTGCATGTGAAATTTGTGAAGACTGATTTCCACAATAGCACTCAATTCATTACTATCAAGCATTGAAATAAGTGCACTTGATTGCCTTAAGCAAAAGAAACATTGGGTTCTAATCTCACCCCACCACTAGGTTTTTCATTTAAAATAAAAATGAATTCTAATTCTATTCTCATCTTTTATTTTCTATTATTTATTAAAAAAGAAATAATCACATAGATTATATTTAATTCAGAGCTGTACTTCTTAGTTTTGTATTTTGGCACAAACCAAGTGATCAAATTTATTATTCTTCACTTAGCTGAGTCCAACTGATTCCTCAATTATTTTTTTTTAATGGAAAACGTACATGAAGGGACAGAGACATGTTGAGGATGTATAAGAAAATGCAAACAGATAGAACAATCACTGTGTTATTTTAGTAAATGTCAAAGACTTCTGCAGCCTTGTTTACATTCCTCACCCTTCTAAATTCAATGGAACATTGCATTGTTTCCAGAATAATTGTCTGTTGTTACATTTTCATGCATTCTAAAAGCAAATTCTGCACATAAATTTAGCAAGTTCCACCGCTATTCCTTGAAAATACAGATTTCAATGTGGAATTAAGTACAGAGAGAGAGCGTGCACATGCTATGGGTTTTTGCTCACAGTCACTAAGGAATTAAATCTTCCAAATATTTAACAAAATGGGTTGAAGGAATGCCTCTAAAGTAAGAAGAATAAATTTCAGTCACTTCTGTAATGTACTTTTCAGTAAAGTTTTACACTTTTTTTAATGAATGGCTGAAATTGGTAATTTTCATGTAAGAGTCAGAGAAACGAGGAATAACAAACAACATGTAAAATCATCATCGCAAAGTAGAAAGACAGAGATGCAGGCTTTTCTTTCCTAACCAACCTGTGCCTTTACACTAGAACCATTATACAAGACAGGATCAATACGGTTAAAAAAAAAAACAAGCAACAACTGAAAAATGTTGAGTGATGTGTATAAACTGTATTATGTAGGGGTTTTTCTGTTTTGTGTAATGTTTACGACTGTTCACTTAATGTTTCACTAGAAAAAGTGATTTGTTAGTGTAAAGTAGAAAACTTCTTTTTGCAAAGATCTGAACACTTACTGAAAGTAAAATTATTTTAGATTTTTATTAACAGCCATAACATACCTAGCAGACACAACTGACCTATTCCTGTCATTCCTTTTTAATGTAACGTTTCCATGAGCAGAACTGGACCCCTCAATCATCCACCTGCAGGCAGCAGCACTACGACATTTGCATGCTGCTGGCAGGTCTGGTCCCACAGCTGAAGCTTTCTTCATGTTTTAACTTACTATTACAATAGTCTTACAATTTACAACACTGCTGTACCAAATCCTCTACTTCTTAAAACTCAACTTCTGTTGTGAACATCGTCAGGCTCTGTAATATTCTGCACCTTTTATGAGTTAAGCTAATGCTTCCATTTGGAGCTTCCTTTAATATTTTACAATATATAAAGGAAATCAAATAGATGTATATGACCTCAACAACTGGATAGACAAAACTTTCCATGAAACATCCCCTCTTAGAACCAGCTTAGCACAGAAGGTAGAGATGATAAGGCAAGTGATTCTTACAAAGTTAATGAATCCTGTACTTAAGATCCTGAACTGGAACATTAAGGGGGGGTGTTGCTCACAATACATGTGCTAACACTGACAGATCACTTTTTAAATATAAAGACTGTCTGCGCGTTAAAATGTGTAAAAGCGTTTTCCTGTTATAAGTCAAACGATTTACTGGACCAGGTTCAATTTTATTCTAAATATATAATTTTTTAAGTGTAACTAAAAGCTGTATTTTCCATTAATGTGTTTCTGCGTTGACTAGCTGGCTCCTTTTTAGAATATTAACTGTTTTCTGTATTTGACTTGTTGGATACAATATTTCAATTATTTTAAATGTGAAATTTCCAATTGCCAACACTGTATAATAAAATTAAAAAAAAAAAAAATCACAGTGTTCACCATTTTCTTGATAACACTTTTATTTTGCAACTCCCAACAGATCTGTTACAAAGCTTTTGAAGTAAGGGAACTAGCTAAGGGGAAAAGGAAATAGAAACAGCAGGAATAATCTATGAAAGTTAACGTTTGAAGGCAAAGACACATAAACAGGTACATGGTCCATCCCTCATGAAAGATGTTTCTATGGCAAAGGCAAGGAAGTTCTGTGTTCAAATAATTTTCTCTGATTTCCTCTGTGTCCTTGAGCAATTTTCCTACAGCTTTGGGGGCTGTTGCTATTTTATACAGGTGCTATACTGATTATTTTTTTTTTTAAAAAACATGAATCAGATAACATATCAAGGGGGACAATATGAATACAGCTGCATCCTGCGAAATCCTTCTGTAGTATTTATTATGTCCATTTCTAGAAAAGCTTCTACACGTGTTCTTATAATCCAGCAAAGGAAAGGGAAGCTATTAGTTGGAATTGAAGTGGAATACAGACCACCTCCTTACTTTCTACCAAAGAGCAGTTTTAAGGCAATATGCAGAGCCAAAGAGATCTCTGTTGGTGTTTGTTAGCTATTAAACTCTAACCAAATACTCCTCAAAAGACGTTTATAGTCAACATTTTGAAGGACTTTCTAGAAATTGAAGATAATGAAAAGCAATGGCAACCTGAATTAGTACTGATGATCTTTCTCTAAGATACTTGGACTACTGCAAAACTTAAACACTTTAATTCAGAATTTCTCCAGTAAACTCTAATCTACTATGTAACAAAACCCTGTCATTGCGTATTTAACTGGGCAAGATAAGCTATGAAAAGTTAGAGTGGCATCAAAACACTGTTAATAACATTTGTTGAATAACACAGCATAATAATATTTTCAATTATTTAATCAGATTTTCAGAACTAGCTTTGGTAGATGCTTTAGGATGTCCAGCCTTTATGGGCAACGATTAATGAAAATTGGTTTTGGACAACCATTTCTACTTCTAAATTTCATTCATTGTTTTTTACATATGCTGTCATTGCAACATCTGCAATTTTAACAAAATCTTGGAAAGTGTTTTGTTCTTGAGTAGTTGCTGGTCTTACAGAGACACACTTGAAAATGTTCCATTTTGTGTCATAGGTTCCCATGCACCTGTGCACTCGACCTCTAATTAGTCTTGGAAGGTCCCGGTCCTTCATCAAAAGCATAGTAAACAAATTAAAAAATTGTATCACCTTTCTACCATAAAAGCTTCCAAAATGTCTGGCTGTTAGATATTAGTGGATTTCTGAAGGCTACATCAAAAGTAGAAGGAATTTACATCAGCTTTTCTGCTATTACCTACTTAGAAGCTGAACTAAAAGTCCCACCATTTTTGCTGAAACATAAGTCTCAGGATACCGAAATAATGACTGGCTCTAGACCAGTTTGGGAACAATAAGGATTAAGCATCCAGCTTTCCATTTCACTACACAGTAATTTTCTGTTTTATCAGAGCAACATATTGTTGGCTTCATAAAAGGGATTATAGCTAGTGATGTCTGTGTTATGTACAACAAATACTTACAATTTCATAAAATACACAAGGCAGAATCTCCTTTCCATCTCTCAAAAGAAAATACTTTGCCCCGTATGCTCCAGGTGCGACTGCAGAATCAAGTGTGCCTATACCATTTAGCAAAAATAAATCATGCTGTAAACATCAAAGCAGTACTAAGTATGATATACAAAGATACCATGACAACGTTTACTACACAAAAGCACTAAGATATATCAAGTCAGCATCAGCCTTCTGTGAGATCTTGTGCTGACAGCGCAGGAAGCTCCAATACAAATTATGGGCTTTATGTAGTCTTTCAATCATGAAATTGTGTGTGATGTCTCTCTAAACTGAGTGACCAAATGTGGTTTTTATAACCATCACTGTAAACAGGTCATTCCCTTGTTAAGCAGAGCTCAACACAATTCTCCTTCAGGTTTATTGATCTTCATACGCAAATAACTTTAAATATTTGCAACCTTGTCAAAAATAGCTTTCTGAGGTGCCATTACATTGTATGTTCTTATTCACCTTGATTTAAAGTTTAGACATTTCAGTCTTTTGCATGTTCAGTTCTCAGATAACATCAGTTAAAAAGCGAAGTGAAACACACTAAAAGTCAGCTATGTTTAGAAGTACTCCAGACTTGAATTTATTCCCAGATTAATTGTATTAAAAATGACTGTAAAACTGTACCTCGCTACAGAAGGTAAATTTTCCTATTAGAAATGAATTCTAATACATTCTAAAAACAAGGAAAGAAAAGAAAGAGGATAGAAAGAGCTTAAATGTTGGAGGATAATTGTATTATTAATTTTGTTCCTATTTTAGTCACCTTTGATAGCTGAATGGATCTCCCAGCAGGAAAATTACATGGTGGTCATGTCAGTATTTTGTGGTTTTAAGTATTTCAGCGATTGTTCGTACAGTTAATGACATTTTCTCTTGGTTGTTGCCTTACTATTATTATCAGTTATAGCACAATCTACTATGCTTACCTAAAACTTCAAATAATAGTGCAGTTTTATGAGCATATTGAGTCCAGTGCCTCATGCTTTCAATGACTGCAGATATGATTCGCAAATTTGTTTTTTCTTTCATTTTTAATTGGGATGATGAAACTACCTTTCAGAGGAAGATGAAAACTCAAGTTAAGAGATACACACTCAGGCAACTTTAAAAGGCACACAGGCATTTATGTATTATGTTAAATATCCAATATTTACATTAAAATTAGAGTATTTGTTGTAGAAACAACTCCCTGCCAATTTACAGGATCATGCTGAGGATTGTAGGTTATTATAGTATGAAAATTTCAATTCTAAATTTTCAGAAACTTAAGGGTTTACTAAGGCAGCTAGGACTGATGAAAACCTCATCTTTCCTTAATTTTCTTTTTTTTTTTCTTCAGGGTATCTTCCTAATAACTCTTTCTGTAAGTTTACCTGTGTTTTGTTTTCTGGAACACGATCAAATTGCTTTTCATTCATTTTATTTTGCTGAATGTTGTGGTTAAACTTATATGCCAGACTATGATCCTGCAGACTTCTTGAAACAGTGTTAGTTTTCAGTGGCCATTGTCCTTTAGATGTATATTTTTGGCTGGTTTCAGTTGTTTTGATAAACTGAGATGAATTACAGTTATCAGGGGCTTTTTGCTGCTGAACAGTTTTCAGACTGTTTGACAGGCTCTCAAACTTTCGAATAATTCCACTATCAGATCTTGAATCTATTGTGTTAGTTAAAGGAGTATACTCATTTCTGTTCCAGACTTTAGTACTGGGAGCCTTCTCTTCTGCCCTGCAGTACAACGTTAGACATAGTTCAGTATCACAATATCTACTCTGAATACTCAGATATGTAATTAAAGTATGTAAAAGCAATCTATGCATTGTTGTTGTAGTTTTTAAAACATCTGTTAAATATTCAAAGCACCTGAGCGTGCACTTAAATTTCTCCATATACAACGCAGTGATCACACCTGTGCTTAAACCCAGCTGAACTCATTAGGCCTTAAGAGCTTGCTTAATTATTGTCCTGCCCAGTATAAGGGATCCTTCCAGAGCCAAGATTCACATCTTTTCCATAACTCTAAAATAAACAAAGTTTCTTCTGACAGTGATATTTCTGAATTCTTCTACCACCATCACCAAAGAAGTCATTTCACAACAAACTCTAGTGCTGACATTATTTCTAACACCCTTCATTTTACAAAGGCGTCTCAAATTCCTTCCACCTCCATTCCATTATGCCTTTGAAGGCCTTTGTTTGAAACACTCACCCTCTTTTTGCCATTGAAAAGGAACAGGAGGATGGGAAGAGAGAAAAAGGACAATTATAACATTGCTGAAGTTTTCCTGCCAGTTCTATGCATCTGAATCTGTAAGCTTTTCCTTGGTTTATAAAAGCACAGAGTTCACAATTATATTCAGTTTTGATTGAATGTTTTGATATAAAATTGTCCTACTTTACACTGATAGAAATCTATTTGATTCTACTAATAAATTTGGTTTGAAAGTGGGCAAAACTTCAAGTAAAGGAGAATCTCAAAAATTTACATCTAAGACCAGAAAAATTCAATCGACTTTTATGGTAAGACTGAATTTTAGACCTGATAATCAGGCTAGGTATTAGGTCTAATTAATAGGCCTCATTAGGTACACTGGAAAGATACTTAATTTCAGTGGGTTTTGGCTCATAAGCACAAAGTAATCGTTTAGGACTACAGCAATCTGAAAATTAAAGGGGTCTCTCTGAATGCTATAAGAATATAGAAAAATGTAAGATACATTTTCACATGAGGGTAATTTTGGTTTAGGAAGGATAATAAAAATCAAAGACTCCACCAACCTGCACGCATACAAGTTTTTTCCAGCATTTGCTAAATCAGACTTTGATGCATTTGGTGGTTTCATACAGGAAGGAGCCACCTGATGTTCTGTTGGGCTTTCAAAGATAAATTTGAATTATCAGTGACATAGTAGCAGCTTTATTGTCAGACACAGGGATCATAGTTTGTGAAACAATTAGTACCCGAATAATAATAATAATAATAAAAAAATCAATAAGCAACAAATAAACTGCTTTTACATACCCACTGTTTGCTGCTTTCTGTAGTTCAGCCACTTCTGGGTTTGCAGTTGCCCAGCCTAATTCTCAAAAGACAAAGGATTTAATATGGATACAGACTGAAAAGACTGAAAGGCAATAGGTCTGCTTAGGGCTCCAACTACTTTATCTGCTTAATGTTCCACAAATAGTCTCACACAGGAAGGAGAAGGGAGGAAAGAAAGGAAAAGTGATGCTTTGATATCTGTAATTATAAGGCAACTTATAACAAGTTGGTTAAGTTACAGACATTAGACTTATTAGCACAGAGACTTTATTATAAGTAAACTTTTAAACTTTATTATAAGTAAAACATAATGAAAGTACTAAAGGCAGAATTCTGCATCATTCTTTCCAAGCACAATTTGAAGAACAGAAGTTCTCTTCTGAATTACAAGAAAGACATAAATGTTTCTTCTTGTAACACAGGACTTGAATGTTGATTGAAATCAACTGAAAACAAAAGGTCAGAGTTTCAAGAGACTCTATTTAAATGCCAGTGCTACTTCATCCTCTAACACACAAAGAGTCAAACTCCCTCTAGGCACAAAGTATAAAAAGCTCAATTGTATTGAGGAGAAAGAAATTTCCTGGAGGACATTTTTTACATAATTAACTTTTCAGAAATAAACATAAAGGATGCATACAGTTCTTGATAAAGACAATGTCTAATTTAATAAAAGACAACCATAAAGTTAAGACTTGGATTTAGAGCCATTAAAAAAATAAAATACATCTTATTTACCTAGTGATGTGGCAGAGAAGTTGTAAGTCCAAGTCCCAGAACTAGTACCTGGCTCATTTTGAAGTGGGTTTGAAGTGAAGGGCTGTCTATTTCTTTTTTTCTGATTGAACAGAGGTACAGGAAGACAACCTAAAATTTAAATAATACTATACCAACAGCAAAAGGATACACAATCTACACTTAAAATATGTATATAATTTAACAATTGTTTTTACATCACCCACAAGAGTTACATTTCATAAACGTGTAACAGACTAGCCACTGCCTCACAGAATTTATATTCCCAGCCCTCTGTCCTGCACATAATTCCACAAATGAAACATTTCCCTTAGTGACCAGTCCCCTGGCGCCATTCAAAATCTTGCCCTGTGCTGCAATAAAACAGATAACCCATCTGAATCCACTCAGGAAATGGGGGTTTATGACTGAACACTGTATATCCTGTATGAATGCTGCGTGTGTGTGTGTGTATATATATATATATATATATATAAAAGCACAGTGAAGTACGAATGGTAAAGCACAAAAGGATGGATGGTACCTGCTGTGCTGCGAGTTGAAGTGTCAGCTAGACTCCTTTTCATTTCTTCGCAGTAACTTAATAGGCAACAATGTATTGATTACTCCACATTTGCTGTATGGAAGTTAGAGAAGCAAAGTAAACTAATTCATATTGTAAAGACATCCAAATTTTATGTGTTTTTCTGGCAGTTTCTCTTAACTCTGTACACGTGACACACATCACACTTCAGACACAAGCCTAAAACATGCAAGCAGTTGTACTGAATTTAGAAGATCCATGAGTACCCGAGTAACGCACAATTGCTCTTTGCAGACTGATGGCCCAAATGATTAAATTTTTGATGTAGGAGTTGGATTCTCCACTTTTAAGTGCTGCAAAAATACAGAATTCACTTCTGAATTTAGAAGTGTATATATATATATTTTCAAATACAAGGGATATTTTTTTAATTCCTGAAAATAGAATACTGATAGAAAATACATACTTATTATACATTGCTGCAAAGTGTGATGGCAACATACACGGCTTCGAATAAAACCCGATTGAACTATGCTGTGAGAAGTGTCACGCTTCAAAAAATAAACTTATTTTCTGTACTTTACAGTACAGACCTAAAACCTTTAGCCCATCTCCTAATATATAAAACACTTCACAAGTCAAAAAATCCATTATCAGCCACATGTTATGAGGAAAAATGTCTATATTAGCACGTTAGGTACAGGTTGTTTGCTGTATTTGTTTTCTGAATAATCTACTTCTGTAGTAAGTGTCTCTGTATTACTGTACACATCAGGGATGTTACAGATTGATGTGTAGCTTTAGTTGCTCTTCTACCCAAGTTAGCTGCTGGTGCATCTAGTTATTTAGTTTCTGTGATACACACCAATGGCCTATGTGACATTAGGGCAGCTTCTAGTTCAGTGCTGTTACACAACTTCAACTGCGTTGCTAACACTGTGAAAACTAAGGGCCACCAGTAAGTGATATGCTTCTAAAACAAACCACCATAAATTCTATATTTCAGCTTATGAGGGCAGTTTTGAGGGTGATTTTAGGCTGCTGTTTTGCCTTCTGCCCTCTCTCGAAGGTAAACAAATAACAAAGCTGTAAGAAAAAAAAAAAAAAAAAAAAAGTAGTCTTAAGGATAGGGGGGGATACCAGGATAAGCCTCCGGCAGCGCTGCCCGAGCCTGACGCCCTCCCGGCTCCGGCGGAGGCGAATCCCTCCACAACCGACGGACCCCGGCCGCGCGCTCCCGCCTGAGGGAGAAAAGGGCGGGAAGGGCGGGCCACGCCCCCCGCCAAGGCGGCGGCGCAGCCCCGCGGCGCTGGCGCAGGCGCAGTTGGAGGCGGGAGAGGCGGCGGGCACCGGCACCGGTCCCAGCCCCGCGCCGGGGAGAGGGCGGCGAGGTGAGCAGCTGGCAGGAACGATTAAACCGGTCCTCTGTGGGGTTTCATTAATTTTCTCCGTACCCGTCGACCTGTCCCACGTGGTGCCATGTTCAGCACGTCGAGAACCTGGAGCAGGAGCTGAATACCCGCAAACGTGTGAACACAAACATGTATATTAATAAAACTATCAGCATTCTTTACCCTTCTCCTCTTAAACCACTATTCTGGGATTTTACACATGGCTGTTCTCAACCATGTACCTTAAGTCTGGTTCCTCTGCAAAATCCTGGCAGCCAGCAGGATTGGAGCCTGTCCTTGTTGTGTAATCCTTTTTCTTCATTCTTGTAAGGCTTTGGCAAGCCGTGTTACACTTCTTTTATATATATATATATTTATTTTTTTTTTTTGAGACTTTGACAGCTAGACTTCATTTATGTTTTATTACTGCATATATTTTCACCTCATGGCATGCATCCTAAGCTTCCAGGTGCACTACCAGATCATTGTATGTAGTACATAAAAGCAATCTGATTTCTTAATAAACTAAATATCCTCCATAATTTTTCAAAGTGTAAGTATTGGCAAAGGACAGGAATAAGGGATTGGTCCCGGTGTTTAATTCAGAAGACTGAAAACTTTTCAAGTGTCTGCATTTATGCCACAAACTCGTGGGTGCTTGTGATATCCTGGGAGACCAGGAGTTAAAAGCTATTTGGAAGTTAATTTGCTCTAAGAGTATAAAAGAAGCCTCCGTGGCTTTAGTTCCTAAACTATGTTTGGAAATGCGCTGTATCTGTCCTAAGAAAGCTCTTCTTAGGAGACAAACTTCTTGCATGTTAAATGAGGTAAGTACACAAATGATCTCTCTATTTCATTCAGCGTTTTGCAAGGAATTATAACCATTACAGTACCACCAGCAATAAAAGATAAACGATATGTATTAGCACTGCATGTTTGCGTTTTGCTGTTTACTCTTCAAACTGCTGGGGTGTTTAAATTCAGCAAACCAAGATTCAGAGCATGAGTCATTTTTTTCAGGCAGCGTGTAAATAGCTGTTTTGGCACCACTGCTAAAGTGACTGAGGTCAAAGGACAGTACAGACTGTCCAGTGCTGTAAAATACAACTATACTGCTTTGTTTAGTAAGTTACTTACTATGATTAAATATCTGACAGCTTCTAAGTACAGCAGTAATACAGTTGAGTGTTTAAATAAACAGTTGCTCTGTATTAACTCTCTGTGAGGTTCAGCAAATCTGTGTGCATAAGCTGAAACATAAAGAGTAACTTTTGTAGGAAATATATTACTGGCAAAACTTGTCTAGATAAGTCCTATGTTTAGCTTTCTTTTCTTGAACCTACAGCCTGTGTTATAAAGCCTCTTCCAGGCACTAGCCAAATACTGTCTCAGTCACTTGAGTATAATCTTAATAAAAAGGAACTGTGGAATAAATATTTACTCTCTTGGACTGTAACATTTTTTACATTTATATCACGTGTGGGATACTGATTGCAAATATTTCTGTCATTTACAGCAGTAAAACTTACTTTCTGTTTTTAAGACCTTTTATTCAAAATGTTTTGATCCTCATGATGGAAGTTTTTACGGCTCTTTGGTTTAAGTTTCAGAAGCCTATCTGAATGCTTTTGGAAATGGAAGAAGTCCAGTTGTCGACTAAGGGGTATTTTTGGGGGGAGGACACAACTATTGTCCCATTGTGGTCTATATCTATTTCCTTTTTAATAAGAGGTTGCAGAAATTAAAAGGGCTGTCACTGGCAAAGTTGTTTCGATGTGTTAGAGGTCTGTGTTGGCAGATCCCAAGATAGAACTAGAGCCAGGAACACTAGGTAAGTCAGTCATGGATAAATTACACTTTAATTTCAGCTAGTGTTCTTTCTAATCACTGTTCTTCAGATACTATGAAACAAAAAAAGGTCCTACAAGCAACAACATGCTTTGAGAAATTCAGCTGTTCTTGTTTTTTTCTAGATGAAAGTGCTTGATGTTTCGGCATTATGTGTTGATCTAAAGCCAAGATATGATTCATATTTTACTGGGTTTGCTCACTTCAAATAATTCTGCCCTTGTATACAATAACGTTTACATAACTTCAAACATACATGAGTATACTTGTTACACCTAGTTTGCAATGCAAAAATGTGAGAGATATTTAAGTGCATTATTAAAGTTTACATTAAAAAAGCCTTTTCATACTGTCAGTAGTACAAGATTTACTTATATATCATATATTAATAGAGACTGCCTGGAGAAGTTAACTTTTGAACTGTGTAACAGTACCATTAACAGACTTGGAGATACTCCTAAATATGGTAAATGAAGGGGAGGGCTCCTAGAGAGGGAGGAGTGTCAGGTTAGCAACTCCCTGCCTCGCAAGGGGAGTTGAAAACTGTTAGAGAAATATTAATTCACTCTCATTCACGTCTGACCTGAACAGGCTTAAAGAATTTCCTATTAAAAGAGAATTTTTTTTTTTTTTTGAGACAAAAGTTTTACTTTATCATTATTTTCTGTTTTGCTCTCAGCAATTCTTAGAGCTGCTGAAAAGCATGACTTCCTCTTCCGTTGTTGATAAACCTCCGGTAAGACGGGTTGCTATCTTCGGGGGAACTCATGGCAATGAGTTATCAGGGGTATTTTTGGTCAAGCACTGGCAAGAGAATGGAGCTGAGATTCAAAGAACAGGAATGGAAGTGAAACCATTTCTTACCAACCCAAGAGCTGTGAAGAAGTGTACTAGATACATTGACTGTGATCTGAACCGTGTTTTTGACCCTGATAATCTTGGGTAAGAACAGTTGTACTTTCTGTTGTTTTACTTTTCTGTTTTTCAAAATTGTAAGGAGATTCCTTTCCAGATTAAAATGTTAACACAAGTTCCACTACTATTTTAACTGTGCAGTCACATAACTGAAATTACTGACCTTTAACCCAAAAGAACAAATTGCATGAGTGTAAACAAATTAATTCTAAAACTGTTGCTAGTAGAGTCTCAAACCAACACATAATCTCAAACACAGAATTTTAAATTAGATAGCTGTATTTGTGTAAACTTAGGTAGTGTTGTTCTGATTTGCAAAGTCATTACTTCTCACTTGTGCAATTCAGCTTTGGAGCTCTTCTGAATACAATTATACTTGCAAGAAGATAGCAGATAAAAGCAAATTAAGGGTAGACTTCTGAGCATCTGAAAGAATGGCATACAAATCAGGGAAGTGTATTTCATTTCAGTTATATGGAGTAAAAGATGAAAACTTGAAATTAGCTAAGTTAAAAATAATGTATTCTATGGCAAAATGATAGCCATAAAGTCTCAAAAATTTAACTGACTTCTACTAGAAGAAATACAATCTATAATTACTGTAAAATAGTAATTGATTTTACATTTTTTATGGGATTTTATGTTTTTCTGCTTTTGAGACATCTATTCCAGAGGTGTACTTTGCCATATAAACATTCTTATGCCTGGTATAGTTGCATGCTAAACAGGTAATTATGTTTCAGAAAGGTTTTAATGGTAAAGGTGAATATCACTGAAAGATGTATCACATGTATATGGTAAACACAGTTATTCTTACCCTGCATATCTTTTAATTTGGCTTTTAATTTTAGAATTTTGTTGTTAATTATTATATATAAGATAAACAGACTTTTAAACACATAAGTATTGAGGCCATTGTTTTAATTGCTTGCTTAGGACAAACGTATGGAAAAAACCCTGGTTTTGTTTTCAGCTGCTTTGAACATAGAACACTTGAAAAAACAGCAGATTAAGACACCTGCTGGTTGTCTTCATTTTTTAACTAAGAGAACAATTTATGTTTCATAGAACATAACACAGAACATTTGAAAAAAATAGCAGACACCTGCTGGTTGTCTTCATTTTTAAACTAATATGCCTCAGTAAAGCTGCCCAGTCCTGTCACAACACTACTGACTGGAATACCTTCACCTGGTCACTTTTAAGTGTGGACCCTTCAGGATTACAAATGATTTTACAAAATAATAGAAAGGGGAGTGAAATCCTGATAACTACTGAAAGTAATTGGCTTCAATAAGAAGTATTAATTTAAGAGTCTTACGTGAGGAAACCTTGAATTTCAAAGACAGAACTAAAGAATACAAAGGTAGATTATGTGATACACAAAATCATAAAAATAGAAAAAGGAGCTTAAGGGGCTCACATAAAAATTGCAATCCACCTCACATCCCACCAGTAGATCAACGGCATTCCTAATAGATTGTGTCTTCTCATTTCTAATACTCCAGCAGTGGTGATCCCATAATTTTCCTCAGCAACCTCTTTTAATGCTTAAATATCTATGCAGTTAGTAAGGTGTTTAGTATTCAAGAAAATTTTCTTAACACCAGTACTTCTTTCAGAATTAAGATATTACAAAGCTTGAGATATATTGAGAAAGAAAACTGAATTTAGTGCCAAAGATATTAGGTGTGTCTATATTGTACTTGGGTAGTATCCCAAGCTTGTAATCAAAACTAGATTTGCCATTTTTGCAGAACAAGTCTGAACCTACAGCAGCTTTGTACACTGTTTAAGATGTAAGATAGATGTCTTTATGTGCACATTTATGTGCCCTTACACAGACAGGAAGCAGATCTCAGACCTTTCCTTAGGCTGAGACTGTTTTTTTTAAAGCGTAGTACAGACACAGTCACCTGAGATTACAAGTATTGAAGCTTCAGAGGAATACGTTTGAAGTAGCAAAATCTTCTCTGAGTTTTGAAGGTCAGCATAGCTCAAAACAATAGACTATAAAAGGCTGACGAGAAGGCAAGAAATAAAGCAAGTTACAAAAGACCTTGGGAGTGATGTCCACAGTAAAAGGGCATGGACCGGTATCTGAATACTGTCTTCAGTAGGAGGTGGATCCGGCCTTGGAAGCGGTTTAAATTGTTGAAAAATTTTGAGTTAGTTTTCTGCACAGGGGAATATTTTGGATGTAAAGAAATAGGAGAGAAGTCAATAGTCTCCCGCTAAAATCAGATTGAAAAATTCTTACTACCCACCTGCACAAGATATATAATAGTAAGACCTGTTTAACAATCATGCTTGCTTTTTTTGAGCACAAATTCATCAAGTTTTAACAGTCTGGTAATTAAATAGCTGATTTCAACTCCAGTCAGTTATGGAATTAAAGTAAAAAGAAAAGGGGATACATATTTTGTTGACTGTAAAGCCATGGAATGAGTTTACTAATTTCTTTGTACTGATATTAACAGCAGGACAGTGGTGGAAGATATTCCATATGAAGTGAGAAGGGCTCAGGAAATCAATCATATATTTGGTCCAAAAGGTAGTGATGATGCGTATGACCTTATTTTTGACCTTCACAACACCACTTCTAACATGGGTGGTACCATTATTCTTGAAAACTCCAGGGATGACTTTACAATTCAAATGTTTCATTATATCAAGGTAAAACTAATTTAAATGAACTATTAAAATAGATTTTAGTTGTAATGTTGTATTACTATATATTATTTTGTAGTTTCTTTAAATATACTAATTTTTATTCTGCAAAACTGTTTAAAATATTTAATCACTCATAGGACTTTTTTTTTAATCAGAGATAATTAATAATTTGATTGTAATATCAGGTAATTCCGATTTGAACTCATCATAATCTTCATGTATTAAACTGAGTGTTAGTAAGACTGATGGGCAAAGAGGAGTGCTCAGAATAACAGCTATGAAAATGAATGCAATTTAATCTGCTTTCACACCGATCTGTCAGGAACTTAGATAAATTTGGGTCACACATGCTAATTTTATGAAATACAGATACGTACAAAATTATGGAACTAGGTAATGACAAATGTGCCCTTGATCAGTATTTATAGGAAGAGTGATATGTCTTTAGAAGGTGTTTAATTCTGCTGTTCCTGAAGCTGATAAGTATTGGTAGAGTGAGGTTTGCACAACAGCTGGCTTGAGTGTAATCTGGTTGAAGTACTAGTGACCTAGACAATGACTGATGAAATCAAGGTTAGGCCAGCGGTGTGGAATTTTAATTTTTTTTCCTTAGAAACAAGGTATAATTTAACATTTGATTTTTTTTTTTATTACCTGCATCCCATTTAAATGTTTATAAAATATTTGAAGATACAGAAAGCTTATGATTAAAATGATATGAAGAGCCAATCGTAGGCAGTCATCAGGAAAGAGGCCTGAAATATGTTCCTATGTGAAAAAATGGTTAAATTAAGGCTTAATTCACAGTCTACATCCCCATAAGAGAATTGTAAGTCTAACACAAAAAAATACTTGAAATCTGCTTTACAGTATTTTCATTCTAAGTTTTGGAACACCAATAAGTAGATTTTTCTTAGCAGTTTAGGACTTGAACTGTGTTCAGTTATATTAGGAGACAGCAAAGTTCAGTGGAGCATGCCTGGCATGAGTTAATAGAAAGGAGACCAACAAATACAGCTTTGTCTCTTTTCTAAAGATGTCCTACTTCTTTGAGGGCCATGAAATAAAGGCAACATATTGAAGACATTGTGTAAATCACTTCTGCATCAGTAATCTTTTGTGGCACAACATTTTAAAAATATTTGCATAACAAAGAAATTTTTAAACAATCTCCACAGAACGCTTTGGCTCCAGAACGCTGTCCTGTTTTGCTGATTGAACATCCTAGCTTGAAATACGCAACAACTCGATCTGTAGCAAAGCATCCTGTTGGTAAATATGAAAAATAAAGACTATTCTAACCCATGATAAATTATTTTAAAATATGCCTGTTTCCAGATCTGTTCATTTTGTTCTGTTATAGAGTGCTCTGATCACCAGCAGCTATTTGACAATATATTTACCAAATCAAATGTATATGATTATCTCTTCTGGTGAAGAGTTCTGATTTATACTTGGCTTACAAAATACAGAAACCAGATGGAAATTGTTAAACTCAGTTAACCCACTATTTGCAGAAAATATTTAAAATGTATGAGGATAACAAAGAAGTAACAGCTTCAGGAAGGAAATGTTTGTATCCTCTAAATAAGCCTTGGCTGAAACACTGGTTGTTAGACAAGAAGAGGAAAAGAGAAGATACAGTAAAGGAAGGGGGAAATGATGTTCTGTACAGAAGTGGTTAATTTTTTCATTTATGGAAGCCTAACCATAGGAAAAAAATAATTTGTTTGCTTTTCATATTAAACAATGAGTTTTCTAAAATGCAACAGGGAAATATAGGATGAGGAAAAGAATGAGAGAAACTAGTATCTGTAGTGACCCTTTCCTTACCCTGGTAAAACACTCAAAAATGTACATACAGTTATTTAAACTGATCCTGACCGGTGAGATAAATTTTCTGCTTGCCTTAAAAATTGCATAATGCTGTGCTTTACAATTCCTCTTAAACATAAAACACAGACCCAGTCAGGTATCTGTTTTTGCTGTGTAATCTAAGCATGTGATATATTATGGCTAATTATGGCTAATAATTAATAATCTCCTTCATCTGCAAACAGGTGTGGAGGTGGGTCCCCAGCCACAGGGTGTTGTTAGAGCTGATATTTTGGACAAAATGAGGAAGATTGTCAAACATGGCCTTGATTTTGTGCAACTTTTTAACGAAGGTAGAGTAAGTAATGAGAGAATATAGCCTCCTGTGTCATATCAGTGGACTATTTCAGGAGAATATTTTTTTTAAAAATAGGTTGGGCTACAACATTTTACAGTTGAACAGGTAAAAGGGGGCAGAGGAGATTGTTCTCTAGACCACCTAAGTGTGGCATCAGAAAATTAGAATTTCTGTATAGCTCCTTTGGGTAGCTTTAAGCATATTTCCTCTTTCTGAAGATGCAATAACTATATGTGATCTTAATCTTACAGTTGCTTTTAGAATCTGAAATACTAGCTAACAATATTTTTATTCTGTGCATTGTTATCTAAAAGTAAAGTCCAAAAAATTTGTAAGATTTTGCTATACCTGTGTATTACCTAAAATACATACTGACAAAAATAGGTGTTTAAAATTCTGTTAGAGTACATTTTGTCAGTGGGCTTTTTTTGGAAGTAGAAGGAAAAGAATATAGCTGTGCATGTCAGCATCTCCATTGTGCTGGAATGTAAAGATTAAATAACACTGATATAATTCTGTGTTGTGCAGCACTGTCAAACACAGGCCTTTCAGTCATTTCTTCATCTATAAAATACATCTTTTTAAGTATAGAGTGAAAAGTCACATTTCAGCAGCTAATTTAGATCTGGGCTTCATGTACTACAATACATGACTGCACCATCTTTCTGCAATATGGGTTTGAGGGGGCAAAAAGTCTGGAGCTAGACATTTTTATGATATATGAGCTAATCACTAGCATGTAAACTTTGGCAAGGTATAACCTGATTTAAGCCATTCTCAAGAGAATAAATAATGCATTGTTCTTTTTAACAGGCAGGTGTTCATTTTGACATTAAATTACATTTATTTCTTCTAGGAAAGGAGTTTCCACCATGTACAATTGAGGTTTTTAAAATAATGGAGAAAGTAGATTATCCCAGGAATAAGAATGATGAAGTTATTGCTATTATTCACCCTAAACTGCAGGTAAATTCTAAAATTGTTTCAATTTGTGATATTTTATAAGTATTCCTTTGTTGCTTTTGCTACATTACAGTATATTTTATTAGCAAATATTTAAAATTACAATATTGAATACTTTAAACCTTCCCTATAGTAAGTTCTGTCACTGAGGTCATACAGTATTTCAGTAACTGACTTGGGATTCACTGAATCTAACATCACTTTTGAACCTAAAACTGAAAAGAAAAAGGCTATCTTATATTCTTATATAAGGATAGCTTATATTCTAAAACATACATCTAATTTTGAATTCTAAAAGGAGGTTCTTTTTTTAATCAGTTGTGAGCATATGCAGTTTCCTTTTAGTTCACCATTATCAGTGAATTCTGAAAACAAGGCCAGAAACCTGAAGTTACATACTGAAGATTAAAAGGAATCCTTTTAAAAGCTTTTGCCATAAACTGGAGAGAATATAATTCTGGAGCATAAACTCAGAAATCACATGAAATATACAAAAACTTGAAAGTAAATATATCTGTTTATTTTCTTTCTCTAAGGACCAAGACTGGCAGCCACTGAACAATGGTGATCCTCTATTTTTGACTCTTGATGGAGAAGTAATTGCATATAAAGGGGACTGTACAGTCTACCCAACATTTATTAACGAAGCTGCATATTATGAAAAGAAGCAAGCTTTTGTAAAAACAGTGAAAATGAAACTCACTGCAAAACACATCAGATCCTCAGTCTTAGACCAGAACACTTCTTAAAAGCTTATTACAGATTTTCAATGCAAAAAGTAGATTTCGTCTCTTGGGAAATCCAGTTTCATTCGGTAGTAATTAATGGAATAAATAAATGCAGAATTTAATTTTAAACTGTAATTTAATTAACATTGCAGAGCACTTTTAAGATGAAACATACTGTCATAATGCTAATTATGACTACTGTTTACTTGTTTTAATAGGTTACTATAGATGCAAATAATAAATCTTATTTTTATGAAGATTGTTATTTCACACTATATAAAATGAACCACATATGGGTTAGTGGCTATCAAACTTATATCCAGCATCATATAGAAAGATGCTCATATGCAAAACTACAGTATATTAAAAAATTACAACATTTCTACTTTATAACCCCAAACCTCCAATAACCAACTCTTTTTAAAATGGGGTGATCCTTTAAAATAATTCCTTACAAAAATGTACAAAATATGAGACAAAGGAAAAGCTAGGGAGGGAGAAACACAGTGAGGGTATGTATATTACAATTCTTTTATATTATCTGCATTTGTGACTAACCCCTATGCGAAGTGGAAGCCTTACGGTTTGTTTTGATTTTCTTTTTATACTTACAAAGATAAAAATAAGCTAAAAATATACTATTTCTAAGAAAAATACACTTTTTAAAGCTTTTTTTAAAGCATTGCAAGATTAACTCAAGCTGTTTCTGATGTAACATTAATTTAAAGACAAAAATGTTGGAATTGAGAAAGTATCTAGTAGTTGGAAGCATACTGGAGCAATATTCAAATTCAGGAAAAAGATGTGTTTATCCTGCAAAACTTCTGAAGGAAGATTCTATTCCAATGGGGACAAGAGAAGTTTACAGCTTTATAATTTTCTAGGTGTATCCACCTACTGCATATAAGATTTTCCAAATAAAATTTTAATGAAGTTGTACCCCAAAAGTTTTCAGTGAAGGCAGCAAACTCAGGTTTTGATGAAGAGCAATGCACGAACCATACCTGAGTAAGTGTTTCCAGAATGGAAATTAAAAAGAATTCCATATGGGGAGACTTCTCAGAATTTTGAGAGTGACTTGTTCTGTATTTGTATAGAGAAAGCCTGTCACAGTAGCTGAAAAAGAGAAGAAAATGGGGATTTAATTAATTTTTTAAAGTTGTTTTTAACATATTTGACAATAAGTGGGGATAAAGAAAACATTAAAAACTTTCCATAAGGTTACAATAATTAACTATTTACCGAAAGATTTATTGTCTAGATAGTCCCCAAACTATATCTTTTGAAAAATGATGTCTTCCTTATTTACTACTAAGCCAAAATCATTTTTTCCTTGCTTTGTGTATCTCCTACAGCAATAAAATGAAAACAAAGGACAGAATGTTTATTGAATTACAAGTTTTATTTCTTTAATTTAAATAAACATTGTATAAAAAGTACAGAATTATCTGCTCTAGTCATTATTCATAGTGTTCTTGATAAGAGCCTTGAGATAGGAAACGGCACGTGTGATCCGGCAGGGCTCTGTGGCCACAAAAGGAGGGTATTTTTTCAGTGAAGAACTTTTAGAAACAACCCCCCAGGTTCCTCCTCAGTTTTGTACCTGGACATTGGCACAGCACATTCTTTACTTTTTTTTTGTGCCTTCCCTGTTTTATGGCTACACCTACAGAGTGACCTCAGTACAGTGCAGAGATATATGAACTTGTTTTCAGTGACAAGTCTACGTGTAGCAACACTGAGTACAGCACAGGCTACATTAGTCTGGTTCCTGAGTATACATGAAGAGGTATTTTTATTATTTTTTTTTTTTACAAAAACTGGCACTCAAAAGAATACAAATGGAACGACATAGTCCTAAGGCAATATTCTTTGTTGGCAGTTTCAATGCAAAGTTAACCATCAAAGTTGAAAGATTCCAAGACCACAGGAATTTTTCTTCTCATACTCACATACCCTACACTAAGAAGGCCAGACAATGCTCAGATATTACATTGGTCTAATGATACACGTAAGTGTCCTTCTCCTCAAATTCCTATGCCCTGTAAAAACGTAACTGAAGATTTCATTTTGATCCCATCCATCCAGTCCATACATGGTAAGAAACCCAGGATACAGCATCTACAGACGACCGGTTGGGTAGCGAGAACCGTGTTCACCATCCCTGCACAAAGCTTTGCACTATCCTTTCTGCTGGAGAGTTCCCTCATGCTCTCTTCTGTGTTAAGAAAGTCTTTTGGATCATTTTGCCCACAGCAGGCTTAGCTGTAAGAATCCAATGCAATTCATATTATCATTCAGATGCAGAACAGAATTCACCAGTCTTTCCTAAGCAGCACCTTTAAAACAGGCACCAAATGAATATATATGATGAAGACCCATGACACTGAAGACATATAATGTATTCACTGAAATTTAAAAGTACATAGAACAAATATTTCTTTTTATACATACACACATAAACTAAAAATATAATTCATAGTACTAGGTCAACACAGGTAGTGAAATAAGTGCTACAGAAATGCATTATGTAGTCCTCTGAATTAAAAAAAAAAAAAAGCTTGTTGAGAGTCTGAAATTGCATTGCATTTAATTTATGTTGTTAGTTTTGGGAAGAAATACTGACTTCTTATTTTCCTGAAGTGGTTGAATATAGAAATTACTTTTAAACTCAAAGAACTTCTGATGCGATAACTTTTTTTTAATGCAGCAAGATGCAACAGCATAGAAAAGCTGAGTAGGAAAAGTGAAGACCTTGTGACTGGAACAAACTCGGAAATATTCTCCACCATGAATTCTGTTTCTGCCCTATTATTTTATGGGAGGGCATATATACATAGTAATAAATAAAAAGCAGTAAACACCACATTATACCCTAGGGATTACATACAGGAAAAGCTACTGAGACCTGAAGAGGCTTTCAACTTGCAGGATCAAGCCTCCAATAACACTGACAGTCAATACAAAAGTTTCAAATGTATCCAGAACATTGTTATTTCACAATAACATACTTCATTTAGTAATCTTCAGAATTGAAATGCCTTTCTTTTCTCATGACAAGAACTTAACTTTTTTCAGTGTACAAAATGTTTCTCATGAGTTAAGAGATTCCAGAAGACAGCAGATTGGGATCACGATGATCTTAATTTTCCACAAAAGGAAGAAATATCTCACATCTGACCTTTTTTATCTAGTAAAGAGTCGAGAGCCAAGTTTGAGTAGCATCACACAAACTTGGACAGCAACAGTTTTCAAGAGGCTCAAAACTGAACCAGGGAAATAGTCCATTTTATTTTAGCTTAGCTGCCCCGATAAAATGGGTTAAAGTCATCAGACCATGTTACTGAAAGTTTGTGTTCCAGCTGGTTGCAGCTGTCCAAAATATCAGCAAAGCTTTCAGCATCCACTGCTGATGCTTTTAACCTTCAGAATGTCCACATATCAAATAGAGCACAACTAAACAGAAGTTTCAGGCAAATCATCCATTTCTTCAAATGTATTCAGGGTGTTTTTGCTATTAGTTCTTGAATTATCTTGAACTTTGCTTGGATCTGCAAAAAAATGCATTATAAACAAAACAGGATATGGTAGAAACTGTATATGCAAGATCAAAGCTTTGCACATCTATTTTTTTTTGTTGTTAAAAAACATGCATTCATTTACACAGCAAGTTGTCAGTTTACTACCATATCTTATACAGAAATTTTTCTGTCTGCCCCTTTTCATTATTACCGAGCTCATTCTACTAAGCAATATAAATGCTAATTGACTCAAGAACAGACTTCAGGACATGTCTCCCAGATCCTCATATGCCCCTATAGTAAACTTGGATGCCTGCTGCCAGAAGGACATCTGACACCTCAGAGTTAGGTCATTTCTCTATCACACTTCCAACACCGTCAGCAGATGTGTATCTTGAATTTCCTGGTCAACATTCACGAGAGGCAATTTGTCATCTGATATATATTGCAAAACATAAACATGAATGTTCTAGGGTTAAAAACAGCAGACTATGGTATTGTCTAGTAGAATCAGTCCGATTTCTTGCCAAATTTTGCAGTCCTATATGTAACTGTTTTAAGGACTAAATGTCCTTTCTGACAACTTCTTCAAAAGAATATTTTGTCTATTAAAAAATTTGCCAGCCTTATACCATTCAAATGCCATAAGAGAATGTAGAACTTAGATCAAACATAAGTGCTTAGAGAAAAATAAAGAAAAGGTAAAACCACCATGTTTTGGCATCAGGGTGTAAATAATGAAAGTTTGTAACCCTCTCTCCCAATCTTTAAACATAATTTAACACCTCTGCCATATTAACCATGGGTTTGCCTGGCAGTAAAGTGTGGTTGAATATCTAGATTATGAGAGCTTATATTTTTAAATGTATAAAAATATATCAAAACATTATGAAGAAAAAAACCTATTTCACAAACAATGGTGTTGTAAAATTCTGCAGTACCTGTTGGCCCTGGATCTTCATTAATAAATGAAACATGTGTTTTCCATTCGGTCCATTTCACTTCATTAATCCTGTTTATATTGTATATAAGTTGTGTTATTAGCATGCATTATCTCCCAGCTACATAGCTGCACTTCCTCTTTTATATCTTTATTTGTTCTTGGCATTGTGATACTTTACCATCAACACCTGCTTTGCTACTACTAAAAGGCTGAATGTCTTTTGCAGTGTTATGTACTATATGAAGATGGGAGTAATACTAAGATTACTTTATAATTTCATACATTATGAGTACAGTCTTGAAATTCACCTTAAATATTTAAGTATTTTTCATAAAACAGCATAGAAATGTATTCTTTAATATGGTAATCATCGATTAGCAACATTTTAAAAATAATTACTTTTAAGCTAACATTCAGAGATTATGACAAAGCTACATTAACTGCAAGCAGACTTTGATACTTGTACATTAAAAACATATGAAGTTGAAAACCTGTTTTCCTACAAAAAAATCTACACTAAAAATAGTATACATCTTCCCTGTTTTTTTAAACAATTTGTCACGACTGAAAAGAACAAATTGGATTTTTGTACACCTAATATAATTTGTAGAGGTGTACAAATATTTTAAAAAGAGGCTTTGAGGATAAATAACCTTGAAGAAACATACAGAGCAGCATTGATAGCACAGTATTCTAGCTTTGCTTTACCTTAAACACACCCTGGTGTCATTTTCAGCCACTTTACACCGTTCTCCCAGTTGGAATTTTTTCCTCAAACATTTTGGTAAGAATTTCTCAAATTCCAAAATAGTTCTGGCTCTCTATTAACAATAGATAGTAACACGAGTATGGTTAACCATATTCAGAACGGTATGGGTTCATAGCATATACAGTTTGCAGGCTCCATGTTTCATTATGACTCGTCATGTCTCCATCCACCATCCAATAACCAACTCCAATTCCAACAAATAACATGGTGTGCCACATATTTGACCTGCACAAATAGGGAGTCCACAGCTTTCTCCAGCTAGCCCCACCACAGGCACATGCAGAGAAGAATCAAGAAATCTCATGCTAGTCTCAGTGTTCAGGGTGTACCGCCAACACCTTCACACAACACCCTGCCATGGGGTTATATATAACCTGTAGTGGGATGCTGCCCACCACAGAAAGCAACTCCAGTTCTAATTACGACTGTTCTTGATGACAGCCTGGGACTCTGAGCTATCTAGCCTTGCTAAAAGACAAGGCTCGGATAAGGTATGAGAAATTGGAATGAACTCATGCATTGCTCAGACTCAAGGGATGGAAGAGCAGAGCGTGCTGCGTTACACATTTCCAGGCAGATGGTGAAACACTCCTTCCTCCTGACATACCAAGGGGAATGAAAGTCATAAAGGTTGGAAACCTGCATGAGGTTGGAAATCTGAGCCATAAGATTACCTTTAGGATAGTTGTTAATTCTGAAGTTATCATGATACCCTAATACTGAAATTACTTATTTCATGATTTATACACTTATACAAATGGAGATTATCATTGTTAATACCCAACCCATTCTGTCAGCATAAGTTACTGTAGGTACAGCTCAAAAGATTTTAGCTGATGCTTCTATACTTCACTAAGCAAACTAACTCACAAACAAACCTGGAGTTTCCAGATGTGTTCACTCTCCTTAGAAATATCTTCCACTGTTTCTCCCATTAATGCAATCAGCATGTTCAAGAGAAGAACAAAAGTCAACACAACATAAGTTATGAGGAGCAGAAGAAATAGTACAGGATACTTTGAATTTTGCTGGATCTCCAGATCACCCAGTCCTAGGGTGAGCTTAAAAAGATCCATGAGAACAGGTCCCAGACTGCTGTTGGAATGGCATTCACTGCCATCTTGGCAAGTTTCAATCAGTGCAGCAAGAGCTAAAGAAGAAAGCATGAGACAATTTTAAATCACAATGATGCTTCATGTATACATGGCATTTTATCCTAAAGAATTCAAAATGCACTGCATAATAAAGAGTTAGAGCTGTGCAGCAACATACACAGCAGCAGCTAGATGACAGATTACCGGGAAGATGAAAGAGCCCACGTCCAAATGAAACTGCAGGCAATTGAGCAAGAGCCAAATTACTTCTCTGTTCAGATAGTCTCTAGACAGTTTAAATCTCTATACTTGGCTTTTTAATATCCCGAAGAAACCCCAACACGTGCTCTCATCATGACAATAGGGTTCTTATTCACAATAATGCTAAAATTTTTACTCACACAGAGCATCAGTGCTTTTCTCCAGTAATATTTACCTACGCCAAATCCCAGCAAAAACACGATATAGACAACTAAAAATTTTATCACATCTTGCAGGATGACCTAAAAATTAAATTAAATATTTATCAGAAATGAAAATTATGAACAAGTTCTATGCTTATGAATTCCACAGGGATACAGGTGTGGTACACACTAAAGTATCAGATTGCTTTCATTTAGCAAACTGGTTGTAGTCTCTGATTTTTTATTTCATGACAGAGCGCCTGGTATCTTGTCCAAAGGTGACTAACTGTACAATACAGGCATTACAGCATATGATGCAATTAAACAGCAGAACTACAGTAGGTGAAAAACCACAAGTTATTTTCATATTTAATAAAATGTTAATTTTAAGATATAAACTGTTTTCTGCCATTTGAGTTATATACTATATTCTGCTGAAATAATACATATAAAGTGAAAATAAGAAATTTCAATACGTAACATACATCTAGATTGCTGAATATGCTTGATTGGGATTGTATCATAACAAGTAAGCATCATAACAGGGCAGGTAAAACAAAAGAAAAGAAACTTGCCTTTTGAATCATAACACTGTAAATGCCCATGGACTGGAAACCTCTGGTGAAATAGAGCATATTAGCCCATCCTAGGGCCATTGCCAAAACAAGACACACAAGGTGTTCTTTGTAGGAAAACAAGTACAAAAAGACAGAGAAGATCACAAGCAAAGCTTGTATAAAACTGTTAAAAAACAAACACATGTATGTAAAAGGGGAATTACTAGCACAAAACCAACAGCATAATGGAAAAATACAAAAAAAAAAAAAAAAGACTTCTTTGCTTCTTATGATTCAATTCTAATTTCATACTGCATTCTGTTCTCCCCTATGAACATTAGCATTATAGGTTAATGATAAAATAGATGAATACAGGTAGTATATTAACATATTAAGATTATATTTATTAAAGATTACTTTAAGTGAACTATTCTCCCCAAAATAGCTGATCAATGCAGATTTTTGCTGACAAAGATATTAAGAATTCTTAATAGTATCCTTGAAGCCATTTAATTTGAGCCTTAGTTTAATGAGTTGTTAGAATCATTACAGATTTTCCATGAACAGGGAAGACACTAGGAGGTGGTGTGGTAGGATGTAGACCTCTGCAGCCCAAGATTGATATCAGTGGGACTGGAGGAGGAGGAAGAAAGGTAGAGTTAAGCCACCTCTCTTTTTATTGATCCAACAATCATATCCTAGAAATTAGGGAATCATCTGGACTTTATCTAGGCCAGCTAGTGGGATACTCCCATCAGCCAGCTGAATCAGCTTTGTGGTATTTTTCCTTCCTGAAGGAGCTAAAAGAAGTGTGAAACTATATCTGGTTTATTAACCAGGCTTCTTAAACACATTCCTCTACATACAGCTGTAAAGAGGTATGGCATCAGGAGAAGCTAAAGGCAGTACTGTACTTTGGAAGAAAATCCAGACCATTCACATCAACCCCCAGTACTGTTACCGACCCATGCAGTCATTAGAGTGTGTTATAGAAGGACTGCATATAAGATTACATCCATCCCTATAAAAACTAATAATCTAGAGAAAAAGTGAGCGTCTGCTACAGGAGTACATCTCTGTGACCATGAGCTAGATATGCATTTTATATATAGTATAAAATAGATGCACAACAAACTTACAATGCAAAGTGGAACCACGCATCAGAGAGAATTGACTGCAGGTCTGAGGGCCTAAGCAGAAAGATGGCTACACTCTGTGTAGACAGATATATAAAATACAGAAATGGCAGTAAGAGAAAGCAGGCCTCAATCAGTTTTTCAGAATAATTTAATTGAAGTTGGTCTTCTAAAAAAAAAAAATCAGTCTACTGATGTGACTGCTAGAATTAGAAATCTTACAGGACTGTAACTTCAAAGTTAAAATTTCTGTAATCTCTGGCATAACAGTTAGTTCATGGTTTTAATTACTTATAGTATATGGTCGAAATTATACCCCGTTTGGTTTTTTTTTTTATAACAAGTTCTAATTCAACAGTGTCCTTAAAGCCAGTAATTTGACAACATCATTATTATACAAATTTAAAACCTCTGTCTTGAGAATTTGAAAGGAAAAAACCCTTGTAGGAAATACAGTTATATTCAAATATATATTCCCAGTCATTCTGAGTAAGTGATGTATTGTGTCAAAGACTTTTAGACATACACATATAAAGATATTCCAAACCTATTTCCAAAATCACCATCAGTGTATTCATCAATCTAGAGAAGTTCTTTACCTATTTCGGTATGTATTTGTTATCAAAAAGTCTTACCTCTTTTATGGCTAAAAATACTGCTCCTAACATAACCATCACCTGTCCCGATAACTGCAGCCATCCCACACCACGTGTAAGAGCTAGTGGATAAGGTGGAGCCTGCAAGAGATGGCCAGAATGAAAGATTGAGTTCCATACCTCAGGGGTAAAAGGTAAAGTCACATGAAGCCTCATGCATGTAGCTCGCTGGGTACACAATTTCTTCCATTTCACTGAGAGTTTTCTTCATGGTGGATTTACAGAATCACCCCCCCTAACATGTATATTTGCCAGAAGTTTCTTAAAAGAAAACCAAAAAACCCCTCCCCTCACTTTCTTTCATTTAACTACCTGTCTTTGTATTATGTATTTGTATTTTGGGTCACTTTCACAAAATGCAAATCTCCTCTATTACTGCTGCTCCTCCTTCCAGATACAAAGCCCTGATGGGGAGAACCTGGTCTCACTACAACCAGATATTCCCATATTTGGTTTTGGTTTATCATTTTAAATACTGCTGCATTCTAAATCAATAAAATTTGGTGACATTAATTTCTGTACTCACCTCATTTTCATTAGGCCTGTGGTAGGAAACTAACGTTAATGTTACATTGTATAGGAAATAAAACCAACATGACATAAAAAACATGTGTCGTGCAAACTTCTTCCATTTCATTCGCAGGAGTGAATTCAGAGGCTCCAAAGTCAGCATTTCATGACGATTCTGTAGAAAAAAAAAACCAAAACAAACAATTAAGATTTGAATTTGCCACCTGTAAGGAAACCGAGATAATTTCAGGCATGTATTTTGCGTATTTCATTCAATATCTGTCCTTGCTGATCTAGACACACACCTATGCTCAAAGATATCTCAGACCCTAACCTGACAAGATAGAATGGGACAACTCTGAGTCGTGCTGGGATCACCGGCCATACTCTGGTGAATTATGATTGAGCTAAAACTGTAGTGTGAACTTCTGGACTTACTTCCTTACAGAAGTTTTATTACACACTTTGAATTTAGCAAATGGAAAATTCTGGCTTTGAAAAGCTAACATTCCTAAATGCCTAAAATACATACCTGTTAAGTAAAGTTTATAACTTTAGGCAGAGTACTCTCGTGAATTATTTCTGTTTGCTCGCCCTGTTCTCATGCACTTAGACAGCTGCTAGTGGCTGCTCCATGGAGACAAGACCCTAGCTTTGGTCTGACCAGCTGGGCCATACTTATGTTTCAATAAGGCAAATTAATGCTTCAAATGTAGATAAAGCCACTCCCAACACGCCTAGCCCATGTTTCAGGAGCTGAATCCATATTCACTTACTGTTGACAATCTAAAGAGGTATAAAATTCATCTTGCTCCTGATACAAAACAGAACCAAAAATTACTGTTTACTCTTTTACAAGTAATTCAGTCAAATGTATAGGCTAATACATCTGAAATGAGTGTACTGCTCAAAAAAATATATATATTTTAGAAATGGGTAACTTACACCAATATTTGTATTATAGACAATGATTTCCAATACTGAATTGTCTGCAGTGGTATCTAGTTCTGTCAGATCATAAAGAGAAGATTGAACAGGACCATAAGCCCAGTCTGTGAATTTTCTTGACAGGCTCCTGTTAGGCTTATCCCTTATCTCTCTGCTCAGGATGTATTTCAGAATCTAAAACATTAAGAGAATAATTTGTAAGCAGATGTGTTCTTCATAGGAAAGAAGAAATCACACATATATACTTGCCAAAACCCCTACCTTTTAACTATCACATTTTCTACATAGTGCAATTCATTGTATTTGTAATTCTGTTATTGAGTAAGCAGTGTTAGAGATGACAGACCTCTGGGAAATAAATACAGTATTTTAATGCCTCCCGATTTTCTGTCATAGACATTTTTCTAAAGGATGAAAGCACAATTTTCCATGAGTTCACATTCATATCTTCCTTTAACTTAATTACTTGATAAATTATCCCATTGTCAACTCTTTACTGCAATACAGTTGACTTATGAGAGCCAAATTCTACAGCAGCGTAACAGAGCAGTTCTAGTGAGTTTTCTGAAATTACTCAAAGACTGTATATTGTATAAATGCAGTATGTAATAAATGCAGAATTTCTAAGTTTCTGTACAACAGAAGGGTTTGCAAAGCTGTTCTTAAACAGCAGGTGTGTTTTGTACAGAGAGGGTTTGTTAGAGGAAAACCTTGAAGGGTAGAAGCAAAGTTGCAATAGAAATATTTGCTTATATTTTGAACAAAATTAGCTCACAAAATACTACTGATACATAGTACAGCATAACCAGCATGGAAAACTACATTTCAGAGTGCTAATGTCTGAGTACATAGTTGGTCTTGAGTCTTTCTCCATACTTTATTTCTCTTAGATGCTACTGAAATAATACCCACCTCTAATTTCCCAGTTTTTGCAGCTAATTGCAGTGGTGTCAAACCCTCCTTATTCTTTGTCGTTTCCAAATTTCTGTCTTTACTTTTCAACAAAATCATATCATACATTCTGATTACAAAGTCGTTCTGGGTTTTAAAGTCCTCTGCCACAGTAACTAATGCGTGGAGGATATTGTTTCCTCTGGAATCCTGAGAAGTAATGTTAGTCCTGGTATTGTCCATTAACAGTTGAATTATGTCTGGTTGATTCGTACATGCAGCTAATGCTAGTGCAGTTTCACCTACAAAATTATAAAATGCAATGTGTTCATGTTTTATTACAAGCATTCAAATCATATTACAAAAGAGTGGCTGTGTTATGCATCTTAACATATGAAAGCATATTTACATATTGATTGTACTGAATTTAGCTCTTGATTTATAAAAGCTTAATTTGCATTAAAAATTATTTGAAGAAAATTTTCAAAACCATATTTGTTACAATTTATTTGCCCTTCAGCATTTACAGGCTTTTTTGTAAATGTTTTACAATTATATCTCAGTGTTTATAATACATTGCACTCTGGCAACTTACTTTTACAAAAGGTACTATGCCATTTTTATATCTTGTGATGCCCATTTCCTAATCTAGGTTTAGCTACAGTAATGATTCACGCTTGCCTGTCTTCCATACCGTCTTGATTGTTTGGGTATTCCTACCTAATTTTTCTAGACAGATCACATTTCCACTTACCAAAATAAAAGCCTTCATGCTTATGTTTGGGATTAAAGAAAATACCCTGGGCATGAGCATTGACATCAGCTCCTTTTTCTATGAGGCTCTGAGTTATTTCATATTGTCTTCTTTCAATAGCAATATTTAGAGCTGTCTGGCCTGAAACAACAGATACAGGTATTTAGCACTGAATCTCTTAAGCACGTTAGGAAATATTAATGATGTTTCACAATGGATAACACCAGTGATACTGAATAAAAGTTGTTTTAGGAATTTAAACCATCGTTAGAATGTTTGAAGAAAACATTGCTTTTATGGATGGTATATTTGACCATATACCTGAAATTGGTATCATTTGGCAATACCTTTATACGCATTTTCTGTATATGCTGCATTGATAAATCTCTCCAAAATACCATTTTCTTCTGCAAAGGATAGCAGTGTATTCACTATTTCATTTGTGTTTTGGTTGATGTTCAGCAGAGCTTTCATCAGACAAGTTTTGCCAGTATCTGAAGCTGTGAATTTTTTCATCAGATAATCTACAAGAGTGAATTTTGAGATTAATTCATTATCATTTATTAAAGTGGTTGGAAAATAATTCTAATATTTTATTTATTAGGGGTGGAACCTGGGGGATATATATGAACAGAAATTACTTGCCAAACAGTTACTCCATCCTATTCACTTTGTATATTTGGTGAGACGATACATTCAGACATGTGAATTAATAAAGTAGACAATGCACTTGTTTTTTCTTTCCTACATCCCATTTCCAAGGTAACTCCAGACAGACCCAGAACTCTTTCCTAACTTCCCTGCCTGTTCTAACCATGCGGCACACATCACAAGCCCTGTCTGTTGTGCAATTTGACTGCAGTTTGGATGGAGACATCAGCTCTGATCTGGGGCTGCAGGAGGCTAGTTTAGGTATGGCTGTGGGAATACAGTGCAGATAGACTCTCCGTGTATCCTAAGTAGGAAGCAAGTACTCCCCAGTGTTGCCTCGGAGGGAGCAAGGAGGTGGCAGCTTGAATACCTTAAGCTTTCATTTAGAAATAGGAAATGTGACATACACTACATTGCAAACAAGCGACTGCAAATGCACAGACAAGTATCTGCTGCACAGAGATATTTCCCAGTTTTAGACTACACATATACTGCCAGAAGACCTAACAATCTTCCTTCAGGTAACTCCACAGCTTACCTGGCACAGTCATGTTTGTACACACATTTGATCGTTCCTTCAGCTCTGCGAGCAGACATTGCAGTTCTTCTATGTTCCCCTCAGATACTGCCCGAAATATGTATCTTTTCAACTTCTTCCGGGCACTAGTCTGCTCAGGTCCTTGCGATATGTTAGCACTGAATTATAAGAAATAATAATGAAATTGCTGATTCAGTTTACTGTATTTTATTTTACTTTATACATAAAAGGAAAAAAAAAATACAATTACTTGCCCCAGACTACATATACTTGCACTGCTTCCATATATACCTTGGCACGGATCTCAGAATGTTTCTGCAGATTGCTTATTTGCAGATAAGTGGTTATGGAGAGGGTTTTTATTACAAAAATGTACATTTCTCTAGTAACTTGTTTTGCATTTTTTCCAGTTTATCCATTCTTCTAAAACAAAGGCTCACAAATACTTCTCTGCTTCTCTGATACTTCCACAACTTGCTGACTTCAGTGCCTGAAGTTACCCAGTGCTTCACTCCAGCTGCATCCATCCCACTCACAGCAGAAGATATACACAACTTGCCTCATCATACATTATTCTGGAATAAGAATAATTTAATATTTTCCCCTCAATCAGAAATACTACCTAGCTTATGCCTAGTTGTACATGGTGTTTAGGTCCTGTGTTTTCATCTAGGAAACAAACATTATATATGAAGAATATATACACTAGATATGAGATCTGAGAAAAGCTGAGGTTAGACTTGTTTATTTCAATAATTATTGAAAATAATTAAATTATTGAAAAATCAGAAATACATGCATACATATGACCTTATTTCTAAAACATGGCAGGCAAAATAGTTAGTATCTACCCTATCATAGACTTAATCCATTGAAAATGAATTAATATTTCACGTCTCCACTCACCAACAACTGTCTACATTAGGGCTATATTCAGTTGCATCATCCTGAAGAGACTGTGGGGAATCCATATCTTCACCATTTCCAGATGCACTATAGAAAACAGAAAAGCGTAAGTGCTAAGCTAGGAAGATACTGGAAGCCATTTTGACAAATTGCATGAAGAATCAGTCAATACTAGGAAGCCGTATCTACAGCAGAGCTGAAATTAGTCTAATTTGACATTGTGCTTTTTAATTCTACCATTTTATCTCCCCTGTGAATTTTAAAGTGAGTAGTAAAAATGAAAAGACCCACCAGATTTTATTATGTTTAAAAAATCATTAGGAAAGCAACCTGGTTTGTATTTTACTATGTTATTTCATTACAGATCTTGAAACTGTGGAAAGTTTTTACATTTTTTTAATGATCACTGCTTTTTTATACTTCCTCCTGAATACTTGAATTTCCACATGCTTAATTTGTCATCAGCCATAAAACAAGTGCTAAATCAGTAACAGTGCATGGGTTGCAAGCACATGATGGAAGTGATTTACCTAAAGATTTACTACACAGTATGCTGCAGGAAACTCAAGAGCATTTTGCAGCTGACTTGAATGGAAGCTTCAGCTAAAAGAAGTTGAGGACTGGGCCCTAAATACATATTTAGGTAATAAAGGATTTCAATGGCATTGGTATTTTGTAATTACTATACAGCATTGCCAGACATTGCTAAAAGCAGATCTGACCAAAATTAATTTTTTATTATTTTTCTGACTAGTATTTTTGTTTTCTGTAAGGTTCAGATTTGATGAACTACCTCAGGTTAGTAACTTAGGGAGCCTGAACTACTAGTTATTGACAAAACAGATGTATGGACAGTAAAGCAAGGATTCAGTAATACAAGGATTCAGCATTGCTCTGCAGAAACACCCTTCCCTTTGCAATAAAGCTGGTAGCTCAGAGTCCATTCTTATTCAGTCTATCACTTCCCTGCGGAAAACCGTGAGGAATCTGGTGACAAAGTGTATGTGTGTCTTGTGCAGGTCAGTCCCTGAATGTGAGGGAGAAATTTGGATACTTCTCCTCTGAAACCAAAATGAAAATGTCAACTAATTCCAAAAAGCTGACCAGACATCCATCAGACACAAAAACATTTGGACTTATGCTAGATTTGATACATATTTCCCTTATTCATAATTACTGGCTGTTAGTACCCCATACATTTTTAAAAATTAAGTCCATTCTTCCCAGTCATATTTTTTCTCTATTCATTCAGCATAAATGGCTGCCTTTAAATATTTCAGACTCAGCATCTTCATGTTGTTTGATTGTTAATGAGCAATAGAGGGATGATGTCAGCACACAGCTGGGAATAGGGTTTGCAAAATTAAGCTGTGGTCTTCATGCAGTGCATGGAGTTTGTCCTAACATATCATGAATAAGAGGCTAAGATTAAAAAATAAAAAGGCTGTACTGATTTTGAATTTATTCAAATCTGAGGCCTGATTTATTCAGTGTAAATGACAGCAGTAGATAAATTCAAAGATAAGTCATCTTAGCAATAACTGACCTCCAGTGGAGTTGTGTCTTTGAAGTGACCAAAAGCTAAGAAATGCCATGTGAAAACTTTAGCTCTGAAGTCTAGGGAGAAATAAGAAGTAGCTGCTGAAAAGAAAACAGATATATTTGCAGTATGACTATTGCGTATGCATCTATAACTTACCATGGACGAATATTTGAATCCATTGGTTTTGAAAACACAGGGGGAGATGTATTATTTGGAGTTGCATTGCTTTCAAAACCATCAATCTCCAGAAAAAAGTGTGAACTGTTGAACACAGTGCATTTAAAAAATATTAGTAAAAAAAGCAAGCTAAACTATAAAATAAGCAAAGGATTACACGTACATATGAAGGATAAGGTTGGCAATTTATATTTTCTGGCATTATACCTAATAGGGTGCTGGAACTGAGGTTTATCTACTTTCCCCTGGGCAGATCCCAACCTCCCACACTCTGCCTAGCACTCTCATGCTAGCAGATGGGCAAAAGATCCCAAGATACTTTTAGTACACACGGTATCAGATCCTGACATGTCTAAGCAGCTACACCAGCAGCCTAAAAACATCCAAATGCTGTACAAATAGCTAAATGGAACACCAGACATTTATTGAACAGCCACACATGTATGCACACACACCCCCACATATGCTTTTTAATCTACTGCATTCTAGTCCCTATTTCTCCAGCCAGGAGATACCAGGATGGATCATTTCAAACTCATCAGCAGTGGTTAATCATTGTCAGAAAGTTTGAAAGGTCACATGTTAAATGACATCAGGCATTTCCAACAACCAGGACTGAATGTCTAATCTTGCCAGTCAGTGCATGACATTTAACTATTTCTTTTCCCTATAAATAATTCTTCAATATTAAATATTTATTTGTAGGGAAAAGAACTGAAATTTGAAACAACACAGAAAAGGGAACATGAGAAGAACAGGAACATTTCATCCTTTAAAAGCTTGCAGAGTTGAGAGGCGGAATCAATGGCTTGGTATTACTAGATGGCATTAAAACATTGCTACATTTCACCAAAGACAGAGGAGTTTCAGTGACGGATGTAGCAAGTCCCACATGGCCTGTTGTTCAGAAACTGTCTTACATTTCTAAAATGTTCCAGTAGTTACCTGGAAAATATTTCCAATTCACCTAATATTTATCATTTAGTCCATAGGGTATTAATTCCTTTTTCTAACTGCATCTTCCCAAAAGAATCCTGTTTAATTAAAGTACACATACTGGTGCTAAAATGCAGTATATTATTAGGACACTACTGAACAACCTGTAGATATCTGCTAAAAATAGCGTGATCTGATGGCCTTAGTTCATCTGATTTTCCAATGGCTTGGGGATCCAAGTGTTAATTCACTGTGTGTGGTTGTTTAAACTTCTAAGACCTTTTAACATTTGAGTTGTGACTGTGAATGTATTCTAAGCAGGCAGCAAGTAAAATCCCACTTCTGGTTAGCAGGACCGTGTCCCTGAAATTACCTAGGCAGGGGGTGTTCTTCAGAGCACAGAGAAAACCTAGAGAGAAGGAGGACCACTGCCATCACTTCTGCCAGCTGTGGGAAATCACTGTCTCCCTGGGGTCTGGACTTGGCAGAGAAACTAAGGAGAAGTGGAAAAAAACATAATTTCATCCTGCTTTTTTGCATTCCCTGACCATGAAGTGCAGGAGCTGTCCCAACAGGCAAACATCTGTTGGAGACTGCAGTGAACCTCCATAAAGCCAGAAGTGCCAAGCTCTAGGTTTTGCTGGACTGTCACACCTGCCCTTCTTGGCTCAGCACCAGGAGGCGGTGTGTGTGTGTCTCAGAGAGCAGCTCCTGCTCTCCCAAGTGTGTTCGTGCTGAAGATTTTGGCATCCAATAGATGCAGAGCAGCTATGAAGTAGACCCTGTTTTGGAGGCTGGCATACCTAACCTATCCTGGCATGTGGGTTATCTGGGGATACCAGGGGACAAAAAAAAAACCCCAAAAGCCACTGTGCAAAGCAGGTGGACAGTCGCCAACAAATACCCAAGTGCTTGCGTGGCCGTGGTGCAGACTCTCAGGAACACTGCCCACAAACATAATCAGGCTCTGACAACGTTGGCAGCACTCACCCCAGCCTGCCTGTTGGTTTTCCTGTACTTAATTATATACTGTTAGTCCACCCAAATACCAGGACCTTCAAGAAGGGGAAGTCATTGTCTTCTGAGAAAGTTCATATTGCCCATACATGTTGTCAAGTGGGAAGTGCCACCCATGGAAGTGCATTAGCTGCTTAGTGGCCCAGTAGAAGGAAGCATTTTGAAGCAGCAGAAGTACAGCAGCATAGAAACATGTAATTAATAGAACACGTTAAACTTCTGCATTAAAATTCACGTGATCTATGTTCCTTATATTACAGGAATGTTGTCAGCCACACCCTGAGCTGTTGGTTGAGAGGTGGGAAAAACCCCAAGGTTACTGTTACTGATGCCACAAAACTGATTGCGAGATATGAGCTTAAGTAATTGAGGGGTAGTGTTTGCCAGTATTTGTTACAACTACACAATCTTCCATGGAATTGCCCCTTTTTTGAAGTACTGGGTGTATTGTGAGCTGATCGGGCACCTCGCCTCCTCCTTATGCAACTAAAAAACTTCTCTTTTTTAATTTAATAACAGAAAGACAAATTGGGCCACCCAGGCAGTGGGTCTCAAATAACTAATGACACCATTCCTGCGGAAAGTGATTCCTCTGATTATTAGGAATTATAAATGTCAGAACAGCCACAATTGCCTAGGCCTTCAGAGTTTCAAAAATTGCCATAATAGCTAGCAATTAGCCACAGAGTGAAAAGTTTATGAATGAAAATTCATTCTCACTCTACAGTAACTTAGCTGACTTCAGTAGAATAGTATTGGGAATTAATTACTGCTTATATTTCCCCATTCATATTAAATACAAACCCTTAATCCTTTTATTAATTCTCTAGCATAAATTCTGAAAGTGAATATTTTATAAAATAAAATAATGAAGAAGTCTTGTTAATCAGAATAATGAAAAAATATAGTGAAATCAAGTTTCTGTTTGTGATAGGATATTTCAAACCTCCTGCTCTCCTAGCCCTCATTTTTAAATTCACCTCTGCCTCTCTATAGCTGTTCCCATTCCCATGTGAGGCTAAGTTTGAAATGCTCCCTTTTTTTCAGGCCAGCATCTCTTACATATAACCTGTTGTACCCTGCCACATGATCTCTTTAAAAATGATCACTCCAGCTTCTCCTGTTGAAACACTGACCATCATTAGACCACATTCTTGTAAGCTTATACAGGTATATAGAGTGAATGCAGAAAGCACAGCTGATAGGAGACACAAACTTAAAAGACTGGTGTGTGAGTCTGATGTCTCTAGGATAGGGGTTAAATGTTTGTCCCATGAGGATAAACACATCTACCTAACCAGGATACTCTTCCACTTCTAAACAGTGCACATTTTTTTGAAGGCACCTTGCGTTCATCAGGTCTCATTCATATATGCAGCATGAATAAAGATGTTAGTGATATTTCAGTGCAAATATCTACTAAAGAAGATAACACAGGGAGGATTAGTGATTTAGACTGAGCTGGGGTCCTACCTTTTCTTTGTGGGAGTGCTTTCAGATGGCTTTTTCTCTTGCTGGTTTGAAGGGGGAATACCAGACGGATTTGTTTTCTTGCCCATTAGTGGAATAATTTCGTTGTTATCTTTAATCATGTTTCTGCAGTAGATAGATTCACAGGTACTTAACTCTCGTTCATTTGAAGAAAATAGTGACCAAATTGCCTATTTACATCTTCATATGTAAGCACACAAATCTTGATATTTTGTCAAAGTTTTTCATTTTTTCAGTCATTAAGCACATACACACCATTTTCTGTGTCAAGGCTGGAGGGTATATTCATGATTGATTAAATTACAGAGCCATTGAAAGTGATACCATAAATCCAGGAGAACCATCTATTCAAGCATGTGCCTACATTAAACTGAAGGGAGTCTGTCAACCACAATGACAGTGTATGTTATTTAGAGAAACAAAACGAGCACAATTACTTTTATAAAGAGCCCTGAAGTTTGTGCATATTTACAGTTAATCTAAGTGGTCTGCTCTTACCCAAGATAACTTCGGAAAAGTGGTAAATTCCAGGAAGATCTGTGCAACAGATACGTGTGGAGGAAAATTCCAAACATGAAGGGTAGTGAACTCAGAAAAAGCCCTGAAAATTTGCCTTAGAATAGCAGAAGCAACAGACAGACTCGGAATGCAATGCCCAGGCTGAGCTCAGCTGAACAGTCACATGGATAACATCAAGGACTTTTGTGTCCTGGTGACATTTCTTAACATTTTTTCCGAGAAAAAAAAAAAAAAAAAATCATGACTCTCCTGGATGGGAACGATCACCACCACATGACACAAAAGGCCCTTAATGCATGTTATCTGCTTATGAGCACCCACAGCATGAATTCTGTAAGTAATAATGAATAACTATCTTTCTATTTCTCAATATAATACTCAAGGGCATAATTTAAAATCATCATGGATTATTTGAAAGCGAGAAGGTCAATTGAGGATACTATTTTTACATTTAGTGAATTTAAAAGTAAGTTTTATGAGGTCATGGACCCATTCCCAAGGAAATCAGGGGAGTGCCCTCCATACCCAAGGCCAAATGATAAAAATCCCTTGCCTGCAAGTTTGAACAAAACAAACTACCCATTTTTCCTCTCCTACTTCCACTTTCTTAATGTGACAAATGTACACACAAACTTTCTACTCGTGTCACAGTGTTGTCAATGTGCCTTAGCACTAGAATTTCTTCATTATGGAAATATCAAGACACAGAAAGCAGATTGTGAAGTGTGTTTGAAAAGACATGTAACTGGTATGAGAGAGAAGCATATCAAATACATTGATATTTGAATGAAAAATCTATTAATGCATAAACAGCAAATGTTTAAGTATGGGAAATTTTTAATCCCAAATACAGAGAACTGAGAATTTACAGGGCCCAAACACATTTAAGTGCAGCTGTAATTTCTTGTCACTAAATAGAATAGAAATCTGAAATCTCGGAAAGTACTCCTTGCCTTGAAAACGTTGGCTTAAAAAACAGTCATGAAAATATTTTTTGTGTGTGTTTTCTACCACTGGTAGACAGGTTCACACTAGTGCAACTCAGAAATATGCCTCATTTGGATACATGTCCTAAGAATTCATATCACAACTTTCATAGAAATAATTTATAATGGGCAAATATAATTTACTTAGTACACCTGCATACAAAATACACTGTAGCTTTCACTGCAGTAAATGCATAAAATAACTGAACTTGAATATTACATATTTATGGCAGGAAAAAAGGGTTTTGTTTAAGCCTTTGAAAAAGTAATTCAGGTAGTCTTCAGACACATCTTGTATGAGTGAATACACTGATAAACATTTAATCTTAACACAGCTAAAACAAATGACTGTTGTCTTGCTTAGTTCATAAATAATTCTGCTATTTACTTCTTACCGAGTACTTTTAAGAGTACACAGCAGTGTATGAATAAAGACATTTCCCATCCTGATGAAGGGGCAAATGTGATATTTGACATAAATCAAATATAAAGGAACTACAATAAGATGGAGATGGGCATTAAATAGCTTCACAAAAGAAGTGACTTCAAAGGAAGAGCACAGTTGGAAACAGACTAGTAGATCAAAAAGTGTGTCAGCAAAAGGAGTTGCCAAGTTGAGAGGGGCACAACTGGTAGGTGTGTGAAGTTGGAGGGGTCAGAGACAGTGGCAGGAAGAGCTGGCAAAATAAAGACCAAGGTTAAAAATCTCTATAGCACACAAAGGACACGGGGAAGACCCTCTCATTTGTGAGCAATGCTGGAGCTGCTCAGATATGGCAACACGTTTCTGCATGGGCCATCTGCAGGGGGAGCAAGTCAAAGCCCCATCTGCAGCCAGTTTTCACTGCAAGATTTTAGCAATGACTTGAGAGCAGGCTATATCATTTAGGAGAGGGGGAAATAGTCAAAGATAGCATTGAAGTTGTATTGGATGGTGGGCTGCTGAACCATCAGTGATTTACAGAAAAAACTTGGGAATGAAAAAGAAGATTTACTTTTGTGTACATGGACTACAGCTTTCAAAAGTACATATAGGAGATTTGACTGTATAGTCTCAACTACAAAAACTATTTTAAATGAGATCTCAGAGTCTGCACAAGTAAATAACTTCAGGCACAACAGTAGAAGTACCTTTCTACAGTGCTGAGGTAGCGTCTGTTTCTCATTTTTAATCACGATTAATTGCGTGCTTAGATGAAAGCTAAGCTAGGGCTTTCATCATCACCGTGCAGCGCACTATCATTTTCTGTAATCTATGACATATAGAGAAAAATAGTGCAACAGTCTAAAAAAATGTCAAATCATAAGTAGTGTAGCTTACATAACCTGATATAGAGTGTTGTCTTTTGTTGTAACTATTTTCTACTCCCATTATCTACTTAATTGTTACTTACAGGCCACCAGAGAAGTGGCTTATTTGAAGTGGGCAGTGAGACAAAAACACTGCATTGATTTATATATTAAGAATTACTCTGAAGGGGATTCTGAGGACATTGTATCTCACCTCCAGTGTGCTGGGGATAAGAAAAGGGTGTTTATCTGCAATGGGACTCCACCACTCCTACAGTAAGTGCTTTACACTTTACTCCTAAAGTAAGTACTTTACACACTATCACAGACTCAACTCATGCTTAACTGAGAACAGGAAAAATCATACGTATCTCTAGAGCTCAATAACACAATAAACAAAGTGGCTAAAAAGAATCCTACAAATCAAAAGAAACACTTAGCTGTGATATCACGGGTCAAAAGTCTTATCTTCCTCCTTAGGGGCAGAGGAGTTGAAGTGACTACCAACAGCTCTTTCATTCACAGGATCCTTCAAACATCCACAGCACAGACCATGATACTTCCCAGCACCTACGACCTAATTCTTACTAGCTCATAAAAAAAAAAATCCCCTCCCTGAGGGGAAAGATGATAAAATTTCACTTTGACTTTTGTGCATTATTTATGGTATATGAATCCTATCAGCAGAAAGTTACACTTGATAGAAAGAGTTTTATCTTTCTGTAAGATTTTTAAACTTTTGAGGGGTGTTAGTAGACATCAGGTGCTGTTAAAAAGTCATTTTCTTCTCAGTGAGAAATCTGTTCTTTACTATCAAGGTTTTTCCTAACAGAAATTTTAAAAAACTATGTGAAAAGCAATGTTTTTTCTCTGAGGAAAATACTTTAAGATTATTTACATGCATATCTCAAATAAAAAGAAGAAATTTTACTGAGTTGAAATAAAAACTATTCTACTAGGCTAGTTATTTTACTTTCAACAGTCACTACAGTAACTGAAACTTTCAGTGGAAGATTCATGTATTATTTAAACTTAGCTTGTATGACAGTATATTTTGGATCCCCTTGGCACAGAAATTAGGAAGTGTAACAGTGCATCAGGCTGACAAATAGAAATTAAACTATGTCTGTCTTCACTTCTGAATGCCCAAGGAGTCTGCGTGGCATGGCTCAGGAGAAAGATATATAAATTAGAAAAACAGAAACAAGCACAACGGAAAAGGATTCTCCAGTTAAAAGATAGGTTTAGTCTTTGTCTTGAAGATTTCACTCTCTCCAAAAGCATCACATCCACAGCAAACACCCACAGAAGCTCCCAGAGAACTTACCCTGCTTACGAAACTTGCATTTCGGCATAGACAAGGCGCCTCAGATTTGTAGGAATGAAGTTCAAAGTAGGAGCCCACTGACACTACGACAACATCCAAAGAAGCTAATCTGCCAAATGAGTAAAACTATATTCAAGCTCAAAACTATCCTAAAAACGCAAAACCACCCTTCTTCAGTCATCCGGTTTGCTCAGCTGTTGGAAAGCACAGATAAGTACAGTGCCGGAGTACTGCAGCCTTACAGGGTTTGCTACATCTGAAATTAGGGAGCAGAGAGAAACTTGCTAGACAACAAACTCTTTACTTCATAGCTGCCAAAGTGGGATGACACACACACACACACTAATTATATACTGAAATATTACTAAAGCTGAGTCGCTCACGGATGACTTAATGGTAGCAGTAGAATATCTAAAATTATCACTGCTCTGCAGTTTACATACTGTTTTCAAAAGAAAATGGTTATGCACATGCATTTGGGTTGTAAATGACATCCCTTTATGTCATGTTTAGTTTATGATATATTATGGAACTATTCAGAAAGCACAAAGCAAAACCAAGAAAACGATCATGCTAAGTGCTCCAGAAAGCAAAAATTTTTTTGCTACTGCTTTGAAAAAGTAGAAACGGTCTTAAAAATCTTACACTTTCACAGTGATAATGTCAGTGAAAGCATGGTGGGCGTGGTTAGATCCTTCCCTCTCTATTATCGTTTTTGATGCATGTGTACCCTTAGGGTCTGGGAGAATACAAACAGGCAAGTTTCACATCCACAGTACTGGTGTTACTTCTTGCAGTGCAAACTGCAGGGAATGGCATTTTCAGCTTTGCTAGTTTTGAGCTCATGAGCAATGGTTAATGCAGACTTCTGTTTTGGGACATACCAGAAGAGTGACCATAAGTTATAGAGTCTTTCCATGATCACCAGATTTAAAACTTATTTAAAACATATGTCTTTGTAGTGAGGCCTAAGAAATGTACTTACAGCTTCTGGTCTTCTCTTTACTTAACAGATTGGAGTTTAAGGGGAACTACGCAGGCCAACAAAACAGGAATCTTTCTCCAGCTGTAGACAAGGGAAGAAAGAGTCAAATTTTGGGTTTTTTTGGTAGGAGGTAGATTGAAAATTTAGAAATAAAACCATAAAATATCTTAGGATACTAAGACCTAGAACCAGTCATTTTAATTTGAAGAATACGGCTTTTAAATATATCTGCAAACTGCAGGTAAACTCCTCCTGTACATTAAGTAGATAATTTTTAAAAACAGGACTGCTGGGTATTACATTTGCCTCAGATTTACTGTGTGAAATACCAGGAGGACTACACCGTTTCTGGTAATGAATCAGCTTTCCATGAGCAGCATGGTGAAACAGGCCATGCCTAGGCCAGTTTGATTTGGCATTAGGGGAAACCTTGGGTTGGATGTGCTGAGCACACATGCAGCTTTGCCTGACACAACTTTATGATGATATATTCCAAACTCTGTACCAGGAAAGGTTCTTCACATCTTGTCAAATGACTGTGCCTAAACTAATATGCTACAATCTAGAGTCAGCTCCTTTGATGGTCTCTTACCTGCTGGTCTAATGACCTGGAATAAGGACTGAATACTGCCATTTAATCGTGCCTGGGAGAACATCAGCTTAGTTCTCAACACAAACTGTGAGAGGCTGTTTAATGGAAGTCAGTCTGCAGATGGAAATGTGAAACCAGGCAAAATTAGTTTAAATCTGGGTGAAGGTGCATTTGAGGACTCTTGCTTTAACTCTCCTATCACAGTAAAAGACCACTTAAGAAATTCTTTTGCTAAGCAGAGAAAATGAGTTTGGCAGCAAGCAGTACTTTGAACTCAGAAAGCAGCTATATCTGAAAGCACCAGATCTGTGTGGTTTAGCAGAATATAGAACCTAGCAGTGTGGTCTATTTATAATGTAGTGGCAGCTATCCAAAATTAAAACTGGGACAAGCTACAGCAAGAGTCAGAGCCCTGTTCCAAGCCTGCCTATGTAGGTGTAGAAGACTGTATGTATGAGCTGTAACAGTTCACATGCACAAGAATTACACTTCGTCCTGCCTGTTCTGTGTTAACAGCTTCTTGTTCCATTATGAGGACAGCCTTGGCTCACATATAAGTGTGGCCTTTTCTGTGCAACTGTCAGATTTAAGAAACATGAGCCCAGACTAATTCTAGCTAATCTTCCTGAAAACAGATAAGAACGTCATGTGCTACACATAGGTGTTGTGAGCCCGAACTGAGCTATTTTTAAGGGCAGACTTGAGTCAGGATACGAGAGGCAGAACTACAGTAAGTCACATCTGTGCAAACATTTTCCTACATTTTTGATAATTAACCTGCTTAATCTTTTTATTCCCAGACCTGCACCACCCTGAGATTTCTGACAAGGCTAGCATTTTTCAGAAGCCATGGAAGGTTTTCCAATAGGCTCTATCATGGCTATGCAGACCATTTTATAGAGTTTTACAGCAGTTACCAGCTGCTTCAGTTACCAAGAGATGCCATAAAGGTCAGGAACATTAATAACTAGGCATGCATCTCCTATGAAAAATTATTTGAAAACATTAGCATTGGGTAGTCTGCACAGTACGAATAAGCAGCAGAAGCCCTATTTGGCATTCATTATTTTGTTTTTCTAGCAAGTGCTAGACTCACTATAAACTAAAATGAACAAGATGAAGGAAACCCCAGATGGGAGGGATTGAGCATTTGGAGATCTGCCATCTGACATCAGCAAGTCAGAGCTGCATTTTCTGTTCTGCTGATACATGACATGATCCCAGTCAAACCTGCATCAGAAGTTATTCAGATTTTATATTTAATTCTGTGATTTTCAGCACTCCAGCAGGGAGTCACGAAAGGGAAAAACCATTAACTAAAAAGCATTTTTAACATTAACAGGTAACAGCAAGAATAATTGTAAATTACTTATTGTCAGCGTTCCACTCCCCAAACTCCTTAAAAATAATCCACAGCTTAAATATTAAAACACTGTGCATGCCAACTACCAGTAGCAGCCCAATTCCCCCGAGCATAGTGTTTAATTGATTCACAAGAGTCTCTCATGATTTTTCACTGTGGAAAAAGTGCTTTTAAATTCTTTTTGTTTCTGTGGAAAAGTATTCAGAGTTGTTGATCTGTTGTGGGAAGAATCCACAAGATAACCCACAGAGATTACAGTTTTAAAAGAATGTGTATGCATTTAATGCTAGTATATAGTTTATGTTGAAAAACCACATGAAGATGTGCTTCTGTAAGGTATGATAAATGGATAAGATATTATCATTTTCCCATAGTTTTCCAGCTAACTTTTAGCCTGATAGAGATAAGGAAGGAAGTAGGAGAGAACAGGAAAGTCACAACAGTATGTTCACAGTGCTACCCCGACTAGAGCTCAGAAAGGGTGCTCTGCTGCCTATCCTGGGCTTTAGGAGAGTTTAAATGCTGCAGCCATTCCACAGGTGGTGGTGCTGTAGCAAGGCAAAGATCTCCTGATTTTACTTGAATTCTTGATTTTAGGAGTCAGACTTTTTGGGTACGTATTCAGTCCTCAGCATTGAGAGGCTTCGTGTTGCTGATTTCCCTTCAGACAATTATGATAAGCAGTCAGTTGTCTCCCTTGAAACAGATCTTCATGTTCCCAGAAAATACTGTATCAGAAGAGATATATGTCAACCCATCTTAAATCGACAGATTGACCTTAGCACTTGCCTTCACAGGGCATTTTATACAAACTTTATAAGGGAAAAATAATGCAACAATTATTGCTTAATAAATCAGTATTAATATCTCTCATTCACCCCTACAAAAGAACATAAGTCTGTAATTACATAGAATTCTATCTGAATTCAAAGAGATGCACATTGCTTTTCAAAGCTTTCTTTTATGTTTTCACAATATTTCAATATAAGTATCTTCCCAGATGAAAAAAAAAATCTTCCTTTAATATGCATGGCAGCATTTCCCCATTTTAGAGATATATTTAGTCAGTTCTGTAAATGATTTAGGCTTTTAAAAATAACTATATTTGACTTTTCACCAAATTGTTCCTTGTCTTATAGAATCACAGAATCATCTAGGTTGGAAAATACCTTGAAGATCATCTAGTCCAACCATTAACCTAACCCTGACTGTTCTCAACTACACCATATCCCTAAGTACTTCTGTTGAGACATAATTTTTTTTTTCTATTTATTTAGCTGTTCTTACTCTGTTTTTACCGTGCTAACACTTTTGGACACACACACTGTGCTATATTCCAAGTAACAAGCAATAAACATTTTCAGATTCAGAGAATGCAGCTTGCAGAATTAAAATAGCATACTCCTGGGTGCTCTTAAAGTACATAGCTTCAGCAACATTATCTCTGATACAATGCTCTCCTCATTCCTCTACTCAAAGTTAAACTTGTTCTGGGATCATATCTGCGTGCTGCTACACACATATATGAAGAGCTTTTCACACTGCTCCAGACAACTGAATAGCACTTGCGAATATTTAAATATTATGCTCATAAACTGTGAGATAAGAGATTGTTTTGTTCAGCTGAGCAACCGAGAAATGAATTAGCTTGTAAGTGTTTGAGTATCACCTAACAGGAGACAGCCTTGTGGAAAATCATTCCAGGAAAACACTGGGATATCACTTACCAGCTGGTACAGTCCAGACTGCAGGGACAAGTCAGCCTCTTTAGCAATATTGTTATGCACATCTACGTAACATACATGCCTAGAGATTTTATTCCCCAGAGATTCCTGCCATAAAGGAACAGTCCCATTCACAAAAGGATAGAGAAGAGGTATTGGAGTCTCCATCACAGATTCCCTGCAACTGTGTCACTATGCAGCTTATTTTTTTTTGCTTAGGCAGAAAACCAAAGGGTTTTCTGAGCCTGGCACACTGAACGAGCAGCACTATTGTTGGGAGTCAAAATTACCCAATAGCCAGGCACTCTATTATTTCCTAATCCTCCAAAATACATTTTCTGGGCCCAATTCAAACAGCTTTCTCCAGCTGCAGTGCTGAGGTCCTGAGACTCCTGCCTATCACAAGGAGAACACTGCTCATGACACTCCTCAGCCTGGCTCTGTTGTTATCTTCCTTTCTATAGCTAAGCTTGGGAACATGAACATTTATAGTCTGCATGTAATTAGCACCCAGCTTAGCAGTACCCTGATGAACCATAGCTAGAGCTCACAGAGGCTATTCTAATATATATATACTAGGAAAGCAAAAGAACAGAGATGAGCCTGATCTTATGTCCCAGCTTCTATGCACTCCACCCTTGCCAAAGAAACAAAGCTGTCTCCCTCCCTTATAATAGTTTTTCTCCACCTGATAGCACACTCATTTTCACCTGAATCTCTCTAGTTCCTGCACCTGTGAGCACTCCTTATGCAGGGGTGGGCTCAGTCATGAATGAGTTGAAATAACTGCAGTAAAAATCCACTTTATGTGAGTGGCACCAGTATCTGACTTTAGGTCCTAGTTATCCCTTCTCTTGACATAGTTACAGGGGACTACATAAGCTCAAGTTAATAATAAGTGGTGGGAAGAATGACTGTCACTCTTTTCTTGTGTCTCTCCCTGCATCTGTGCTATGTTAGTGTCCACTGCCACTCCTAAGGCAAAAAGTAACAGTGCAAACCTACAGAGACCTTTGCCAATCATCACTGATGTGCAGGGTGTTGGGTACTTTTTGTCCCTGTCCTGTGTGCGTACGCGGTCTCCTGGTGCTCTAGGTCACAGGCTATGCACGGTCAGTAGGGAAAGCTCACCTGAGTATGCAGCCCTTTGAGGATTCCATTTGAGGAAAAAATCAAACCAGTTTTAAAACCATGAGATTGTACTTCTGTTGGTTCTCACTTCACCCCAGAGGGTGCCATGTCTCCTGTGTGAAACACGTAACTCTTCACTGAGGTCTTTCAAAGCACAAACTTCGCTTGTTCTGAGCCTCACAGTCCCAACTACTCACGGTTGTTCTCCAACTATTTCAGCATGAGTTTGTACCCTCGGTAAATCTTCAGTTGTGGTGCATAGTTTCTGGTAACGCTTAGCAGTGCAGGGGAATTAAGCAATATGAAAATGCCTCGAGGCACTGTGAAGAAAGCATGCCCCACCTATATGCTCCATTTTTTGCTCAAGTCTGTTCTGCTACTGTTTGACTCAGGTAGTTTTTGGAGGGTGATCACCAAAACTGGGGAGGAACTTCCATGTTATAATAATTTCAGGTTGAGAACATCAAGCCGCCCTTTTTAAAAGATTTTTATCTGTCTCTTCCATCTAAAGCCGGGGAATAGTTATTTCCCCTTCTCTCTCCAAAGATCCAGTTAGACCTGTAAAAAATATGAGGGGAGCAAAAATTCACACTATCAGATTGTGAACTATCAGGAGGGAAACTATGCATCAACTGTAGCAGTGTAAAAGATGCTCATTAACTGTAACAAAATAAAATCCCTGCAGGCTCCTTCCACTTTTTGTCAGTTCCTTTATGAGAAATAAGTGAAGCAGAATCGAAGGTGAACATCTACCCATTGAAATAAACCCTCAGATACTTTGGTTCCCCAAAATAAGAGAGCTGAAACCCGCAGGTCCCACGACGCTGCAGTCAGGATGGCACTGGATAGATTTGCTCATGTGGGCTGAATTTGAAACTTCCAGTGTTTCCAGAGGGAGTCCTTTGGGCAGACATACATATGTGCCCCATAAAAAGATCATCTTCTCAGGATACGTTTTCCCTGTCTCAATTTCAACCCATTATTCTAATTAAAACAGCTTGTATTATGCAAATCACCTCCTCTCTTTGTCAATGCTTCGATTTTCTCTTATTCAGTGCTTAGCTAAGATACAGCTGTTTCCATTTGTCCTTGCAGATCAGTCTCCTGAGAAACCTCTACCTATTTCCAGCCCTAAACTCCCCTCTTCTGTATCCTTCTGTTAATGAGGGGCATTGTCTTCCTTGTGTCTCCCTCTATGCCAGTTAAACACTCTTGGCTTTCCTCCTCTGACAAAGAGGAACTGAGGACACGATGATCCCTTCTCTCTAGGTGGTTTATTATCCGCATTCTCCTTTGGAATAAGAGGAACTGGCTGGGCTAAACCTACTATGTCAGCTTGGAAACAAAATGACTTTGACTTAGTGACATGGCTTAAAACTGCTTTTACTGGCCCAGTGAGTAGGACACTTCCTTCCAGTTCCTGTAATTGGGAGTTGCTTTTGCTGACTGTGGAGCAGCCAGCTGACATGGCAATTCCAGGCGACATGAGTTTTCATACCAACGTTCAGGTGACTAAAATGTTGATTTTAAAGACTGATTATAACGACTGAGAAGTACTCTTCTGGATGATGATGAAGTCTGAAAACCTCAGTGATTCTGTAAATGTTCACATCTCCTCACGTCTACTCATTGCCTGCATATCGAAACAGGATGTGTTACTAATAGTGATGTAGCTCTGCCACAGTATCACAAACACACCAGAAAGAGAGAAGTCCAATGAGGTCATTTGGTTGATTTCTCCTTCCCAGAGAAATAGGGTACACTCTCTGCCATGTATTTTGATGTGCTTTGTACAGTTTAACATCTGATGTAGGAGAAATTTGGCCTGTGTTTTCTTCGTGGAAACTATTCCAGAGTCAGAAGTAATCCCAGTCTGCATGGTGTGGGTGATGGAGAGCACTTCAGAGCTCTGTAACCACAGCAAGAAGACCCAGGATGTCTGTGCTGCATCTGGCAGCATCAGTTAAGACCTCCTCCTCTTCCCAGGCCCTAGTAGAACCATGCTTAGTGCCCAATGGAGCAAGAAACACTTGTAAGAAGCATCTTTCACTGCAAAAGGATTCTCTCTAATGCACCAAAACATGCAAGCTGGTGTTAAATATCCAAGACACTGGCTGACATTGGGTTGCTTTGAACATCAGCTTATCTGGGATTTTTTAATGTACGTTGATTTTTTTGAGTTCGGCAGATTTACCTCAACAGTTTGTTCAAAAACTCCTGTTGATGGGGTTCTGAAAACTTCAAGCATCAGAACCTGAGTCCACTGGCTTTATCCCTTAAGGCTGTGGGGTTGGCAGGATCTCCTGAATTTTGTAGCACAGCAGCACTTGCTCGATAAACACCTCATGGATTGTTGAGTATTGAGCACTCCAGCAAAGATGCATGACTGCATAATATGCTAGTGTGATACAGATGCCTCAGGAAAGTGATAGTATTAGCTGGTATTTGGCAAAGATAAATATGATTCTGCACAATGAATTTGATCAGGGGCAGCGAAGCAAGACAGTGGTGTCAGAGGGAGGGGGGCTCTCCTGGGGAAAGTCAGTTATGGGGTACCCCAGAGGGACTAGGCAGCATCCCTACACAGGGCATGGGGGGCCTCTTCTGGGCTCTAGTGTCTTCCATGGACCCCACTAAAAAATACCAATTTGCTGCCTGAGAAGAGATTAACATTCATGTTTAATTAGGCTATTCAGACTCCAGGGCCAGCTGTTGCAGAGCACAATGAGTGCACACAAGCAACAGGCTGCGTGGCTCCAAGTTTTTCAGGTAGTATGTATATTTTTCTCAGCTAACTCAGAAATTATTTGAGTTTGAAAGACACATCAGTTCAGTTTACATAGCTGACTATGAGGTTGTATCTCAGGTATGGCAATGCTGTAAAATACTGAGATCGTGTTTTTGCTTTTCCACATGTTCATCAGGCAATTTTCAAGTCCCAGTGAAGTGTAGCCCATCTCACCTTCGTCCAGCTCACCTCTTCTTGCTATCTCTCATCCCACACACATTTGCAGTCATTGCTAATTACAGTCGTCACCCACAGACAGGAGGTGAGCACATCAACACCCTTCCTTTCTTTTGCCTTTGTGTCAGTGTGGTTTTTGGGAGCTGTTGGATATATACAGTTGTTGAACCTGATCCTCTCATTTAAAGCACTTAGTGTAGACACAAACTCATGTGACTAATAACTGTGAGAGGACAGATTTTTACCACCTACAAACCTCAAGGAATAGCATGGGAATTGTGCTGTTTATAACCATGTTCAGTGTGAAATAATTATGCAAACTTCAAACTAAAGAATGCTCAGGACATGAATTCTGCAAGATCATGCAAACTGTGACTGCCAAGAGGTGCAGAACCTCCCCAAAACAACCCAAGTAAAGATACTTTATTGCAAAGCCATGCTCCTCCTCAGCCAGTGGACAAGTCTAGCAGTAGGAATGGAAAGATGCTGGTCCTGGCAAAGCTATTCCTACAGCACCAATACTTCCTGACAAGCTACCTCTCTTCCCTAGGGCTTAGTTGCAGCTCTCCACTGTGCGAGTGAGTCTTTGTGCTGTCTGTTCAGAACAAGTATGTCCCCCCTAGGCGTCCCACCCAGTCTGCCTGAACAGGGACGCACCTTCATTTCCAAAGGCAATTCTATGCACCTAGGCAGAATGAAGATGAAGGAAGTAAACTGTGGCAAACAAAGCCCTAGCCAGCTGAGACTGAATAAATGTGTGTGGTGCTGGAGTCTCTGTGTTGGAGTCTCTGCCAAGCTATACTTCCCCATGTGTGGGAAACAAATTTCTGAAATTCCAAGAAGTTAGTAATAACTCACTCCAGAGAAGTGGGATAATTTTGTTTGCTTCCAAGAGAAGACTTAAGAGATTTAAAAAATGCAGCCAGAAGACCCACCAGCACCACCCTATCCCACAAATATAGGGCATTTACATTTTTAACCACAGCATTGTACTGATATATGCTTTCACTCTGAGTTCTAGCATTTCAGTTTTTTTATGAAGTCACCTGCAGCCTTTGTAATCTTGTTGGAGCAGAAAGGGACAGGAATACAGAAGTCTATATTCTGTTCAGGTTACCCAGAGCAGCTGATCAATCTTTCTGGACAGGCACTTGATGCAAATCAAGGTAGAATTTAAGCAATGGATAAGGTGTCTACCCAGGCTGGTAATTATGAGCAATGGATCCCTCACAGGGAATACAGAAATTTCATGAATGCTTTCCAGCTACATCATGATCCTGGTGTGATTTCAAGCATAAATTGGCCCTGGCACACAAAGGCATAGAGACAAGCAACTGCGTGTTTTTCCAGTCAGCTCCTTTCTATGTTTATTCTTATTAGTTTTAATAATAAATTATTTCACTGTCTCAGCCTGTCTTGCCTACTTAGCTGTACTTGTTTTACATGTGGACTGTCTTTTGCCAGCGTGGAGCATAATGAAGTCTTGGTGTGGAACCTACAGAGACTGCTACTAAAGGTTTAGAGATACATCTCTGTAATGGTACGAAATTGAACACACCTACTTTAAACATCTTTTGTGGTTTCCCTGCCCACCAGAGACAAAGCTTGTTGGGTTTAAATTCTGATTCTTTCAAATCCTTTGGCAAGTTTTTTTAGTTATACAAACTCTATGAAAATAAAATTACGTTTCTCCTGAATGATAGTAATAAAACAAACAAGAACTATTAGTCCTCTAGATGGTGCTACTATTTCAAATAAAGCAGCTGGATGCTTGAAGATTTTGTTGAAATATATTGTTCTAGTACCCTGTGAGAAAGGAGCACTGTGAGAAATCCTGACCCCAGTAGAACTGATGTCAAACAACCCAAAACTTCATCTAAGAGTGCTAGCAGTGAAGGCACTTTGTATGTAAATATACTCATTGCTTCTCTTTAAGAATAGTGAATGTTGCAGTATCTTACTAAATGCAGAAAAATTATAGGATGTATTGATGGAAATTATCTTTCAAAGACTGGCTCAATTTTCTACGTCTTTGATTTCCAATTTTCCCCAATAATTTGCAGCTGACCCCTCCAGCATACCACTTTTCAACTTCAATGTCTCATAGGAATGTTCTCTGACCACAGCCTCTGGATGTGTCAGAGGCCAAGCACGACGGGCTCTCCCTGGCCAAGGCTGTGCACTCTGGCCCAATTTCACAGAAGTGCTTTAGCACAACTGTACTTCAAATGCAACCACAGAAACAGCACACCTGCTCAAACTGAAACCCGTGGTTAAAAACCTTGTTGGCTTAAGGATACCTGGATACACATGCTGTACTTGGGCATTAAAGGCTCTTAAGTGCTTTAGTGATATGTAACAAGGAAAGAAGGTAAAACAATTTACCTTTTCTTGCCCAACACAGCTGCACAGGTTCAGCACTGAAATATCGGGTCAGCTGTCTCTAAGGCAAATTTCCTTATCCTTAGTTCCTTTCTGTCCAGCCAGAGGATGCCAAAGTTCCTCCTATTCTTTCCTCTCTTTCCAAGGCTCCTATCTGTAGTTCCAGAACATCTGCCAATTTTCTCTCTCAGGTATCTTTCCTGACTCCCTTTGTAAATCCAACCAGATAGATTTGCAGCACCAGATTTCTTTCCTCCTGTTGTTGCTGTCAAAGAACAAAAACTTTCTGATTTGGAGATTACTATTATTATACATTATTATACAGCTGACCTTTGAAACGTATATTCTCTATAACCACTATCTCTTACTTTGTGCAAAGTTCATCTGTTATCTAAATAAATGTCAAATTTGGGATCTTGTTAAGCCTTTAGCTTCAGTAACAATAACTGTGAATTCTGGAGTTTACTCAGACAGTGTAAGAGAAACATTTATTTCATTGATTTTGACTATTCAACCTTTAAAATTTCACAGAGTATATTTGTTCTTGTGTTATGAGAAAAGAATAACAACATCTCTAGATCACTCATTATTTTGTATTCTTTCCCTGTGTCCCCATTTATTTATGTGCTTTCCAAGAAACTTTCGTCACAAGAACATACCTCTGGGCTCTTTGTAATTTTTACTGCTCTTTTATGAGTCTTTCTCCAGTTTCATAATAGTTTGGTTGGTTAGTTCTGAGGCTGCGAAGCCACAAAATCAGGGCCTGTCGTTGCTCACAAAAATACTTTTTAAAGAAAGAGAATCCAAAAGCAGACCGAAGGTATGAAATTCATGAGGTTCAGGATGTTGAGTGATAACAATTTTTCTACAGGGACTTTTGTTATTTTCATATTATCAACAGAATTTCCACCATCATTGGCCACTTGCACCAACCTGCAAAACTTAGTAAAGCTCCTGTTAGGTAACAATACAAGTGTCAGCTCAGATCTTAGAAATGCATGAGAGCACTTTCAAATTGTAAAAGAAATGGATGAAGACTGGAAAAAAATATGCACTAAAAAAGGGCTAGCTACCTTACAGACAGCTCTTAAGTGTGGGAAGTTCTCAATGTATTTACTCATAAAACAAAACAAAAAAATCCCCCAACTATGGGAACTGTTTCTAACACTTCACGAGACAGCCTAAATGCAAGTATCTAGCTAAGTAAATATAATCAAGTAGTATAAACAGTTTCTTGCTGATTTATATTAAAAATAACCATGAAGACATGAGCTTAAACAACAAGTAGTTTATTTAGCATATTTAATGAATCCTTGCACAGGGTAATTTCCTAAGTCTTCTGACCTTTTTTCAGAAATCCCTGTTCTTACGAATGAAGTGCTGTAATTGCCCTGCTTGTGAGGACCAACATAGGGAACCAGAATTAACCTTCTTCTTAAAAATAAAATAAGATTAGACTGACTTTGGAAGTGACTCCTTCAACGTCTCAGAATCTTCTGGCTCATAATAAGGTTCCAAAATAGGTTTTAGTTTGACTTCTTCTGATAGTTTTCGAGTCTCTTCTCTCCTGCTTCCATCTCTTAAAAGTGGAACCAATGTTTTCCAGTTTTTCCCTGAAACTAAAAAAGGAAACGAATGGTTAATTTTTTCCCCTCCACAGAAACAAAAGAAAATATACAAGTGGTTTAAATAAGAAGTTGATGAAAGGAGAAGAAAGAAGCAGGAAGAAAGGACTTTGTGGTTTTCTTCCCCATACTGTGCCATGAGTTTTCCATATTTCAGCTGGCAAGTACAGCAGAGATGGATTGTACTGTCAAATATTTCCGTGCTGGGTGCTGAGTTCTCAAACTATATGGTTTGGGACCTCCAAAGTAGCTTCTTGGCTGTCTGGCTGCCATAATACACTGCTCCATCTCCTCAGGATTTACACATGTCATCTGCCTTGTAAAAATTTACAATCAGAATGATGAATCTATGGGGCTTCTATTCCAGGGAGTAAAATTGCTATGTGAATAATGAGCCCACTTAATCCTTTACTTTTTGTGCTGACTGAAAATGCTATTAACTTAGCTACTGCCATTATCATTAAGTGCATAAAACTGATTGCCCTCTAACAATTAATAAATTCTTCCATCACAGTGTGTACCCCATGCTAGAGTTTAGCTCCCTGAAACCCTCACCTCTGCCAGGCTTAATAGAGTAACTTGGATTTCGTTTGAGGTCCGCAGAGTACCCAGGGTCTTCATTGATTATGCCCAGATTAGTATTCCACGTGGACCAGTTCACTTCATCAACCCTGGGGAGAGAACAACAAAACCAATACCTGTTCTAAGGATCCCCAGAGAACTCCAGGATGAGTTTATATCCCAAACTGCCACCTCTCAAGCCTCAGATCTGACCCAGAAAACAGATTAAACTGACTACTGTAGACAGTGTTAGTGCACTGCTTTTCAGAGTGCTCTAGGGGGGAAGTTCTGCTTCCCATTACCAGATACCCTAATGTTGTCTATAAAAAGATTGTTCATTTGACATACAAACAGGTTACCTAAAGCACCATCTGTAATCATCTTGGCCGTCAGGTGTGACCCCCACCAAGACTTGCTTCCCAGACCGGAACGAGCGCCTCACACAGTTCAAGTAGCTGTTTTCAATATCCAAGATTGTGATGGCTCTCTATCAGGTAAAAGAAAGCAGACCACTGAGAGGCCACTGATTCAAAGTCATATAAATCCTGAATTCTGCCTTTAATTCAAAAACCCTGAGCTTGTATCATTGTTACCATCTTAGAGCAGGTATCATAACCATCTCTGAAACATCTCTCTCTGTTAATATGTCATTGAAAACGCTGAATTACTGCCCTGTGATTAGAACTATGAAGTTCCCTTTCTTACCTGAAACAAAAACTGATGTGCCTTTGAGATTCTGGTAAAGATTGGTTTTCCCCTTGCATAATCCCTGTCTTCATAGTCTGATCAGGATTTTCCATCATCAAAAGCCCAAATAACTCTGTCTAATTACAAAAGTACTTCTTTTCTTAAATTCTGAACATCTGTGAAACACTGGGAACAGCTGCTCAGGCAAAACGTCAAATATGCATGGAAGAGGAGATAATATACTTCTTTTAGGAACTGTTCAGAGAATCAGAAAGAAGCAATGACCTGTTAATTTAGAAACATGTCAATTCCTAAAGATTCTCTCTGAATTTCTTATGATTCCCCACACCCTCTGTCTTGGATAGCAGCTTCACAGAACCAATGTACCTGGAGTTTCCAGATGCTCTTGCTCTCCTGTGCAATTTTGCTCACAGTTTCCCCCATCAGTGCAATAAGCATGTTGAGCAGGAGGATGTAGGTAAGGATGACATAGAGAACCAAAAGGATGACAAACACAGGCTTGAACCTGTAGTTCTCTGTGAACTCCAGGTCCCCCATCCCAATAGTGAACTTGAAAAGCTCCAAGCAAGTGTAATACAGACTATTGTAGGATGTGCGGCCTCGTTTCATATGGCAGCATCGGGCATACTCAGAGCTATTTGTGTCTTGCCCTTCATTGTCATCTTCAATTAAAGTCACCACAGCTGTTGCAAAACAGGAATCACACATGCAGGATGAAAATACAATTTAAGGTCATAATTCATTTGAAAGCAATGAAAATGAGCATAAAAGTAAGACATGTTATCTTCATGGTGCATTGTGCCCAGTGAAATTGCTCTATAAAATATTCCCCGTAACTGACACCCTCTCAGAAGGTGTTATCTCAGTTTTATCTGCATAGAACAGAATGACTGTTTTTCCATTCAGCTTTGCAAAGCAGTTTGAGACCCAGGGATGAAATGGTGTGTGAAATTATTACACATAATTGTTATTCTGAAGAGATTTTTTTGTAATTAGGTTCATTTGCTAGGTTTTAGTTGGAAAAAAAAAAAAAAGTCTAAACCACTCAAAATATAAAATTTTCTAAGATTCTTTAAGATAACAAAAAACTAACTCCAAGTATGGTATTACCTGTAGAAAATCCCAGGAGGAATACTAGATAGACAAACATGAAGCGACATAAATCTCTAAGGATCATCTGTAACATGGAAACAGAACATTTTTATATTGCTAAAACTTAATAAAAGCAGCAGCAAAAACTGGTAGAAAATGCTTTAAACTGTTGTTTATCCTGCTGAGATACTAAACTTTAATAAAGAAAACATTTTTCTCTGTTATTCATGGCACAGTTTACACACATATGCAAGACATATGCACACCAAATACTTCCATCAACCACATCAAGACAGTTTCATCTTTCTTCCCCTCTAGGGCTAGCTGTCTACATCCTATATAGATGTTTATTTGCCAGCTACTGCCTCTTAGCTAACTGCTCTGGCAACATTTAAACTACACCTAAATTTTCAGCTGGCAGAAAGCTGTACCATTTTATACCAGGCCACTCTGCACTGTTCTCAGTCTACTTTCATCCATGTCTATCCAACTGTAGTTATTTTGAAGCATGGCAGGCAATAATAAAATTGTGTGGATGAGGAGCAGGAGGTTTTTCTGCATCATTTAAATTGCATTGCTTCACTCAGAAAATAATGGCCCAGTGTAGTAGAGTGATACGAGATCTCCCCGTGGCATCATGGAGGTAGATATGGCAATTTCTCTCCTGGAAACGGGGCTGCTGGCAGTAGTGTCCTGACCTAAGCACTCTGCTGGCCTCATCACCCACTCACTGGACTGACCTTGGCAATCATGACAGAGTAAATGCCCATCTGCTGGAAGCCACGGGTGTAGTACAGCATGTTAGCCCAACCCAGCGCCAAGGAGAAGACCATGGAAGCCACGTACAGTTCCTGGCCACAGAAGTACAGCACCACAGAGCTCAGGAGGAGCAAGGAGTGAACAAAGCTGAAAGACAAGCATGGTCTGAATGCAGAGTGCCAAGCTGGCCACAGGTGTTGGAAACAGAGGAGCCCTGTGAGGCAGAATGAGGGATTCTCTAAAACACAAAGGAGCCTTGACAGACACTTCCTCTCTTCCCTTCATTCTTTCCCTTTTCAAATCCTACTGTTCCTCTTGCAAAATCCTCAGTTTCCCCACATACAAACTTCTGTACTCTTATCCCTGCTCTTCCTTGTGACTGGAGGGAAGAAAAGTCCTTGAAAACAATTAATTCTTTGGCACTACCTCTCTTTCCACAGACCCATGAAATTGCCCTGTTTATCTGCACTCCAGCTGGGAAGAAAAAGGGTCCAAATTATGGAGAGAAATCCTCCTTTAGGAATGGGAGGATTTTTGCACATCCAATGCATACAATCAATTGCAAGTCCAGCTTGGAGATCTATTCCTAACGCTGCTGCATGACACAGTCACTGAATTTCTAGACACTTCATTTGCTTTACCTCCAAAGGAGATTACTGATCCAGGCCCACTTGTTCAAGTGCTATGACATCCAGTGGCAAGTATTTTGTAAGGACCCAGGAAATTATAGCAAAGCATCTACCTATGACAAGTGGCTTCAGCCAAAGCTACAGATCTCACACACTCATCTTTTTCATGCTGAAATGCCATCAAAGATATTGAAGCTTACAAAAGAACCTCACTGTAGCTGTCAACTATCAGTGTCTTGAATGACGGGCGCCTCTGCACGAAATATTGTATCTGAAAAAAAAAAAAAAAAAAAAAAAGGGAATGAAGACCAGGTTTACATCCAAGGAGGGATTAAGTATCCCCTGTGAATGCATCAGCTAAGCACTGATACCTGTACCAGGGAGCTGGTATCTACAAAGCATCTCACAAAAATAGCTCAAAAACAACACTGGCACAAGATTTAGGGAGAACTCTTCAAGCAATATATCATTTCTCTTACATCTGGTGTCTCTTTTGAAGACAACCACCCATTCAGTCACTGCTTTGAGGACCTGTGATTCACTGTACATTCTCCATTAGCTGACAAGAGGAACATGGGGACTTTAAGCTAAAACGGGTAATCTTTAATACAAGCCTGGCTATTTGCTAATTGCCAAGATGCTCACTGACTTCTAAGGATAGTCTTTTTTAATACAATAGATAAAAATGTATCTTAGCCTGTGGGGTAATTAGTAACCTGAGAACTCCTCATCAGGCCAGGGAAAATGATTTGTAACCCTTGACTGAAACATGGATTATCTTAACAGCCAATGCTAATGAATAGGAAAGGCATGCTTTATTCTCTCCTACATCTACCTAAACAGCAAAAAGGAAAAGTTTCAAATATCTTACCCCTCTGAAAAAAAAATAGAGACCTCCCAGTACACTCAGAATCTCTCCAGTCACTCGAAAATATTCCCCGGTGCTGTGACCAAACGTGAAGGGAGGCTGTACAAGACAGGAAGGTAGGTATGTTCAGCAAAACTGGAGATAGGAAAGCCCTGGCCTTGCCAGCAGTTGAAAGCAGTTACATCTCTGGGGAAACAGGTTAAGTTTCTGAATGTATTGCAGCATGGGGGCAATACTGGGAAGCAAGCAGGGTTAAAATCTCCCTCCTACCTTCAGGAAAGAGGAAAATTCTGATGTTAGGAACACACATTCAAATGGGAGGCAGATCTGGGATATCACACAATGGGTGGTTGCCCTGATATATGAGAGAAGTAACATACCTTTTCCTTCTTCTCTACAGGTCTGTAGTAGGCAGCTATGGTGAGGATGATGATATGCATGCTATAGACAAAGAAGTTGAAGTAAAATAAGTGCTTGACAAACCGGTCCCACTTGTCTTGCAGCAGCCTGTTAAGGGGTTCCACCAGCAGCATCTCATGACGGTTCTGAGCAGAAGAAGAAAGAGGAGAATCTTGATGGAACCAATACGTACTGGGCTTTGAAAAGTATATTAATCTTCAGCAAACGTGCCCTCTAGTACCCTTAAACTCAGGAGTGGAGATTGCTGTTTTATAGAAATAAGGCAAAAGATGCACTGTGTGGAACACAGAGCTCTTCCCCAGCAGTCCCCCAGCCTGTGAATAAAATGTCAAGAAGGTGCATACTCACTGGCGTTTCACTACTGTAGGCAATAATCTCAAGCACTGAATTTTTCTCACACGTGTCTATACAGGACAGGTCATAAAGAGATGAGTGGACAGGTCCGTAAGCCCATTCAGTGAACTTCCTAGACAAATGTCTGCACTCAGGATCTTTGATCTCTCGTCTGAGGATGTAAGCGAAAATCTAATTGCAAAAGAACAATACAACCAACATTTCAGTGCTAATGGACTTCCAGTTCCTCAGTATCTCCACAGGACAGGATAGCTAATTTCTCCCTAGTTTAACTGTGTTGAAGTCAAACCACTGGGGCACTGCAGAGTTCAAAGTCTGAAGTTAACACAATTTTCTCACTGGATGCTGGGAAATGAAAAATACAAATACCACTTACAACTTGCTGTTATGTTTCAAAACTCTAAGAGAAAAGCAGAAGTGTATGTTACACATCTCTGAGCACACAGTCATTTTGAATGGGGACTGCCAGATGATGAGTTATATCAGCCAGTCAAAAGTACAAGGCCTCCAGTGGTTCAAATGATAGCACAGACCCACTTTCTGTCTCCATCTGAGCTGCCTTGCATACCAGTGGTATATAAATAATGCCAGCTGAGCAGACACACACACACTTCATAGCCTTTAAGGACTATGCAGTTTAGCATGTTAAACTGCAGCATCATTTCCACTTAACTAAAAGGCCCCAACAATAAGTAGTGATAAAATCTGTCCTGCATAAATGTTTTGCATGTACTCTGTATAACTTGATACAGTAATGGGACAGTTAAACACATTTGCTCACCCACCCCAATCTTCCCTGTTTTGGCTGCCAGAGTTAATGGAGTCAGGCCTTTCTTGTTGGTGAGTTCTTCTAGCTTCAGGATTGGATTAATTTTGGCACCAAGAATCAATATGTTGTTGTACATCTTGGTAACAAACTTGGTATTATCCTTAGTATTATCTGCAATCTCCACCAGCGTGTGCAGGACCATATTGCCCATGGAGTCTTCAGCAGCAATGTTGGCTGCCTGGTAGGGGTTCTCAAGGAGGAATTTCACAATGCAGAGCTGGTTGGTGCAGGCAGCCAGGGACAAAGGCAGCTCCCCTGTGGGCAAGCGATGGGAAGGAGGGGTCAGAGCGCCCATTATTACACATGCATAAACAGAAAGAAGATCATGCTGTTCTCATCTTTCACCATGGGAAGAAAAGGTGTATTTCTCTGTTTGATATAGCACCAATTCCTGTGACAGCTGTTAGAATCACATTTTCTTTGGTTTAACTGCATCACAGAAACATGATTGCTTAAAAAAGCACCAAAAAGAGAGCTAGCAGAAGGTTATAACTCATTTCCAAGGATACAGTGCCCAGAAAACAAAGCAATGCAGACACCAAGCTCACACTGAACACCATCAGCTACCAACTGTGTTTCTTTATAATCTCAGCCTTTGGAGTAAATAATTGGACTAAGCGTTGGAACAGCCCATCTGGTACTTCTGAGTCTCCAGTCCCACAGAAACAGGATTATTTAACAGCTTGCACTTGGGATAATGCTAAGGTAACTAAATCAATAAAGCCCATACTGTGCTCACCCCTACCAAAATAAAAGCCAGGTTTCCCTTTGATTTTCCTGAAGAACTCCCCACAGGCTCTTGCATGAACATCTGCTCCGTTCTGGACCAAGAGCTTCACCAGGTACATGTTCCTTCTCTCAATGGCGATGTGAAGTGCAGTCTGGCCTACAGAGACACTCATCAGACAGAAGTCTTCAACATTTAACACAGACTGAGAGCTTTCAGGCACCACAATTCATTCAGCTCCGTGTAAGATGGTGGAACTGAGAGCTTTACAGACTAAAAAGCTCCAGGATTAAACAAAAAATGATGGCACAGACAGCAAATGCAAGTCCCCTGAACTTGCTATTAAATCACTATATATCAAAAAAGGCAGAATATTGCACCTAACAAAACATTACCCGGGCACAAATGCACCGATCGTTAATCACACACGGGAACTTCAGCATGTTACATCCTCAGGCATAAGGCCTCATGCAGAAGACCGAGAGCCCTGCCCTAACCCTATTTTCAGTCTTATCACCAAGAGTACTCACTGTATCAGCTGTTTCTCTTACCCTTGTAGTAGTTGTCAGTATACTCTGCATTAACAAACTCTTTCAGAGTTCCAGTTTTCCTTGCAATATCCAGCAGCAAGGGAATGGTATCATTTTTACCATCATGTAGATTCAGCATGGCTTTCAGTAAGCAGGTTTTCCCAGTTTCTGGCTCTATAACACAAGAAATTGCAGCTATGTAGGAGTGATTACAAACCTATCATCTACTCCCAGGCATGCAGGAATTAATGAGGTTCTTTTGAAAAGACAAGAAAACTCATTCAGGGTTTCAGAGAAAATTTCAACTTCTGTGAATTCTCCTGTAACCTTAGAACCAATAGGTTGCCCAATCGATAGGGAAGTACTGGCTATTAGAGGATCTCCTGCAGACACTTAACACAATTATGTTTTCTTGTTTTGGTCTTGGGACCACTACTGGAAGAAGAAGAGAGCAACTTAAGGTATGTAACACTAAAGGGTACCTTTGAACTCATCATCTGTGAGATGCTTCAGGGTTCTATTAAGGTAGAGTAGCAGATCATCCAGGTCCTTTGTGTTGCCCTGGGCTACAGCATCGAAGATCCTTCTGCGGTCATAAAATTTGAAAGCTTTTTCTGAGCAGCCTGTGATGGAATCTGTAGATAGGAGCCTAACAAGGGTAAATTTCAGTTACTTAGAAGTCAGATATTTAGCAGACTTTTTACAAACTACCAGAATACTATTTTTCATTTACTTGTGTAAAGTAGTAAGCACTACATATTAGTATAGATGGACCTCCACAGTCTACAAGAGCAAAGTCTTCAAGCAACTGTCCTGATAAAATTATCTATCTGTTGCTGAAAAGTTGAGAACAAGACTTAAAAGAGGCATTGAACTATGGCAGTCTAACTGCAGGCCTGGGAGCCAGGCAATCCCATGTTCATTCGGAGTAATGTCCATTCACTGAGCAGTCTTAAGCAAGTGAATTAAGGCCTACTGCTAATTTTGGGCAAAATATCCATGGCCTGAATTTTAAGAGATGCCAAGAGACAACAGCTATTATCACTTTCAGATACAACACTCCTTATTTTGACAAAGAAAACAGTGAAACTGAAAAAAAGGGCACACTCATGTGGAAAGAATAAATGCTGCTCTAAGAAACACAGTCTGCAGCTGTCAAACTGTTCATTACAACCAAATCTTACAAGACAAACTTACTTGTGAAGTTTCCCCCTCTCCAAATTGGCATGAAATTTGATGACAGAAGGTGCCATCAGGTGATCCATCTGGTAAAAGGAGTCCATGGGAGCCATGTCCTTGTCACTATCCCCCATCACAAACCGCCCACGTCTGGCAAAGATGTTGCTTTTGGGTGGCTGCACCTTGGTGCCGAGTGCACCCTGGAGGCTGTCAGGCATTTCCAGCATGGAGTCCTCCCCATCCATGTGTTCATCTGTCACTTCAGATTCCTCCATGTCAGAACTGCCAAATTTCTTCATCTTCCCAAGAATGGAAGACATGATGAGCAGGCAGTCTGTGAGGAATATCACAAACACCTCAAGTCAGCACTTTATGGGGCCATGAGTCCCCTTTTGCCTAGGACTACTCTCAAAAAACAGCAGGGAATGGATTGGTTGCTCTCAGCCCAGAAGTGAGACAGAAGGACATATATTTACTATGTCCAGAGCTGGAACACTTTAGTGGGTCATTACCTCCATGCTGTTTGTTACTGTCCCCACTGCCCTTACCCATTCCAGAATGGAGAAAGCAAGCCAGAGTGTCCCAGAGCTCACCAGCCACCCCACTGCAGAGCTGACGACTACTGCTTAAAACCAGTGCCTCATCCTCCTTCAATCATTGTTAAAGCCTGAACAACCTCTGCTTTTCTTCTCTAATTTCTAACTGGTTTGTGCCACAACATATTCTCAGGATTATATCAGGCATGTGAAAAAAGCCTGCTTGTGCCATAACCATATGTCAGGGATGCTGAGCGCAGAGGACTTCCTGCAAATAGAAAAATTATCACTTAATGCCTTTACCAAAATTACAGCAGTGCTAGATGAAAATCGTGGTGTGTGATTCTTGGTAGATGAGTGTCACCTCAAACATGAGACACGGAAACAGAAAGGGGTGACTGTAAGACCACACATCTGATCTTGTCTGATTTATAACCACAAAGAATTTGACGCAAGTTAACAAATATACTGTACTGAAAGTAGAAAAAGATTTTTTTTTTTTTTTTTTGCTTTCTTATCAAACTGTTTTACTCAGACGAAAGTTGGTCTTCATACTAGTGAATGCAAAATATTCTGCAACTCCAGCAGGAGAGACAGGAATGCATCATAGCTGAACTGCTGCACAGCTGGCTTTTAGACAGAGCTGATCAGCCTTAGAAACATACTCTGAAATCCTAGATTGGTTGGAAATCTTACACATTTGAGCATAGGAATATTACAAAATCTGTACAAAGCCTTCAATTATTAACCAAATTACAGTGGTCAACATTCAGTGTGAAAACAACATCATAAACATGCTTCAAGGTTGTCTTCACAAAAATATTCTGAGGGGTTTTCTGCAAACCCACCTTGTATATTAAAGCTAGATTTTCAGTTCTATGGGACTAGTTAATATTTACATTAAAGTCACTTATGTTTTCCTGTGATCGTAGGATAGGAAAGAAACTTTTGCCAGGCATTTTCATTTTCCATAATTTTGTACAATATACATGTAAAGAAAACATCACTTTGCAAACTTGCATATTTAGGATTACTGGAAGCAAAACAATGTTGTATAAACAAAATACTAATGGCTGCAGTTTAACTCACTGTGTCCTCTGAGCTCACCTTTCAAGTTGTGTCCTTAGAATCACTCTAAAAGAACAACATAGTATCTTATTAACCTGATTGTCCTATGAATAAGAAATTATATATAGAAAAATATTTCAGTTTGGAATATGATACTGAAGATACAGAAGAACAATTACTGCAGTGAAAAAGTTATAAAAATATTTTTAGAAAAAATGGAAAAAATAGACTGGGAATACAGCCATGTATAATTTAAACTTTTTGTCTTATTTATATTAATATGGATTGAGCCAAACCCATCAGAGAGATGACTGTGGAAAATGGAATCACTTATTTTCCACAGAACAGGTGCAATATTACGATCTGCAGAATAGACTCCATCCTGTCTCCCTGGCAATTTGCTCAAACCTAGTTTAGTCATTACATGTGCTTTTGTTTCTAAACCCAGTTGGTAAAACCTTTGATAATGAAGATAAAGCCACATTTACTCAAGAGTATGAATTTGCAAGGGAAATAACCTTCAAGATTATGTGGAAGGACTCTTTAAAAAAAAATAAAAATTTCTATCCTACAAAATGCATAACCTACTTGAACTCTTTGAATCCTACATGAATTGAAGTCTGATACAATAAATATTTTTAATATCACACCTATCTAACCATATCACACACATATCTAACTATATCACAATTTATAATAAATAATAAAGAGTTGACAAATAACTTAACAACCACACTATTCAAATAGACATGCAGAACTTACAAATACTGCAAAAAAATCCTGTCTTCTGTAAAATAGTCCAGTCTCAGTAAACACCCTCTGATCTATAGGAATGTGGTGCCAAATATTCCTCATCGAAGGTACCTGGATTAAAAAGCCCTCAGAGTTTGCTTCTCCACTTCATTTGTCTGCAAAAGTGTTTAGTGCCTGATGATTTTTAGAATCAAGGGAAGTTCACTAGAAGAACAAAGAATAGAACAAGCTCATTAAGAACAATTCTGGAACCAGAAGCATCAGTGGCTTCTATTCCCAGGAGTTTAGCAAAGCTCTTTACAAGAATTACAGTAAGTTCCTGTTGTTTTTCCCTCCCCTTTAATTGCATTTAGTAATGGATACTCTTCTCCAGATTTCCTCTTTGTAAATACACTCAAGCTTGCAAAAAAACCCCAAACCACTGCACAACAATTGTTTCTGTAGGTCACAGTTCCATTTCAATTTACAAAACTTTGTAAAATATGCCACAGCTTTTCTCTGAGATCAGTCACCTTTCTGGACATCTTTCTTGGGTGGCTGCTGTAAAGCCCCACCAGGTATTTTAAAGATGATTCTGAACAGAGTTTTGGGAGAATCAGTAACAGAAAGTCCTAAGACCGTTCTATTGGTCCATGTTCCTGCTATGTTTCATTTAAGTAATATATATATATATCTCTCTCTATATATATATATATGTATCAGTCAGCTTTTAAATATTAATGTCATTAGGAAAAAGAAATTCTTATCTAATCCAGGATAGATCTAACACCCTTAAAAAAGGAGAACTGTTATATATATTGTTAAACATACAATTAACATAAAATCTTTCTGTCAAAAACTAGTCTAGAGGAACAGCTTTTCCAGCAGGCATAGGAAATTCCATTTTCCTATGGAGAAAAATTCATTTATATTTTCTATTCCATTTTCCATAGGCTGTAGCTACTAGGCCAGAAGCAACCTCCAAACTTCTAACTCCTGTGGTTTCGAGTTAGGCTATAAATGCATTCAATTAAATTCTCTGGTTTATGTTTTGCAAAAGATTAACTATCTTTCCAGTCTTGCCATCTAGCTATCTATATATGTACAATAGAATAATATATTTTCCTATTTAATAGCAAACTAATTATACTACTTAAAATACCCTATGGCATTGTACTCAAAAGAAATAAAATGCCTGTTTATTAATGCATAAGTATAGATTACCAGTCAGCCTGGTCCTTAGCTGTTGCTCTTGGAGCTTTGCTGAGCAGAGCATCTTGTTCAACATTATGATCAACTCCTTCACCATTTCCAAAGCAGAGACTTGGTAAGAAAACTATAAGGATTAGTGGAGGGTCTGCCTTAATCAGTCTCTAGCTTCTTGCTGGTCTTTTTTGCTAAATGCTCCTTCTCTCTCTTCTCCCATTCCAGGCATCAGCTCCTTTCAGTCTTACTGTGTTCTGATGTCCACACTTTGGCAGCTTTCTGTTGAGTTTTGAAACCTCCTTGACACCTTCATTTCTTGTGAAGATGTTTCCTTCTTAGCAGCAGTAGTCCATTGCTTGTTGGCCGTATCATATTCCATCTCAGCAGGTGTAAGCTCATAAGAAGATGTGAATGCTTATCGAAGTAGGCCCATAATAAACAAGAATGAATTTATTCCTTTTTCTTGGGCCTGCATACAACATGCTGCATAGGCTTTGTGCGACTTGTGGGCCTGAGAGTGATTTTACCGACTAAGAGCCCTCTCCAGCACTGCAAATGGAAAAAACATCAGCAGCTGTGCTAGAGATCTTAAAGATGTATCCAAAGCTGGCCTGCAGGTCAGGGATAGTCTTGTCTTTGCTAATAGAACCTAAAACCAGGCCACAATTTTACCAGCTTCTAGAAACAAATACCACTTGATTTCACGGTTAACAGCATGCTGGAATAGTATTATCAACTCTTTTCTGTTATTCCATATAAAGGCAGATCTGCTGATACAAAAATATATTTTATTAACATAAAATGGAAAACAACATGTAACAAATTCAGACTTTTTTACAAAACTTTTAATTTAATCCACACTTTCTCTGTAATTCCTACATATGCCAATAGTTCCCTAAACATGGCATGGAATAAATGCATGGAGGGTGGGTGGAGGGAGATGGAAATTCATCCATCTCTAATTAAGATCTCAGAACAGCTTTCTCACTATAAAAATTAGCCATTCCTGATGTTGCTAGTGTGCAAGATAGTAATACATGCCCATATTTCAGTCAAAATACATGCTTCTAAGTAATGAAATAGGATTTAGATAGTTTTTCATGCTATCCTACTTACTTCCCAATCTCATTTGAGCAAAAAAGGTGTACATCCATCTTGGTTTAGCCAGATAAAGTATAAATGTTTTCACATTAAAATAGAGTGGGGAGACAAATAAATTTTAAGAGCGGGGGATTAAAACTTTGACATTTTAAGGGAATTCATATGAACAATACTTAACATTAAAAACAGCTTAGAGTCTAGCCTGACAGCTGCCTTAGTAAAGATCAATTTGGCATAATACATGAAGGGCAGAATCAGAAACAGCTTTGGATCAAATACACTAAAATAGCTAAGCACTATATTACAAGAACAAATGATTTTTTGCGAACCATCTCTCAAACTGCTAATTGTATCTGGGCTTAAAAGGGAAATCAAAGCTGAAAGAGATGAGTTGGGCTTTTGTAACTCTGAGTTTGCCAACTCCTCCAGTTTATCACAAATTCTGACTGTTTCACTTTACCAATCAAAAATCAAACAAAAAGTAATTATGTATGCCAAATAAGGAAAATAGTTACCGCACGCCCTATAAATGTATTTTCCACTTGGATATGAGCCCTGCATTCCAGTCATCTCCAGTCATGGTACAGGCCAGGCCCTTAGACCTTACTTCACTGCACTCAGCCTCAGTAGCCACAGAGATAATTCTCCACGTTTTATTTTGATTGTCTTGTCAACATTCAGGCCAAGGCTGTATTCTATCCTTTACAGAGACAACATGTAACATGTGAAAACTGGTAGTAATTTTATGCAAGAGACATTGAACTCCCCAAATGAGACTGACACCCTGGTCTCGTGCCTATACGTATGTATATTGTGAGACAGCTTAAGGACAAGAAGTCTCTCATGAAAGCATCAAACTAAGTTACAGACAGCTACTCATCTCTCCTAGTCCTTCTAAACGTATTTCCTACCAGGAAAATGAGCCTCATATGAAGTATCATTTTATGCAGAAAGTTAATGGATCTTTCCTAGTCGCTCAGTCAAACTTAATGTGATAATCATTTCTCATTTCACAAATGGGAATGACAGAGCAATGAAATGTGTACACCCAGAAGCAGAAGTGGACATTAAATGCAAGCATATTTTTTTTTCCACTGTAATGAGTGAGATGGCATGTTGAATAAAAGTCCAGAAAAAGTGAAGGAAGTGAAAGGAAACACTATACAGTCAGGAAGAAAAAAATAAATTTAAAAAAAAAAGCAGCTTCATCTCAGGCCATTCCAAACAATTACTTTATTTTCTGTGGAACATCACCATGGCAGCGCCCACAGCAGCATCAACATCCTTCCCATAAACCACAGGGAATGGAAAAATCCTTGCCAATTCCTGCCTCAGCACCTCGTTCCTGGCAAGGGCACTCCCACTCCCCAGAATCCTCCTCACTCCCATCTCCATCAGGTGCTGCACGGGTAACATGGAAGAGAGGTTTTCAATGATGCCATGGCACAGAGCTCTTGTAATGTGACCCAGGGTGAGGTCAGAGACAGCAATATTGGTCACTGATGCCAACTGCCCAGGAATGTGTCTCTCTCCAAATATGGTTGGGTGGATTGAGAGTTTGGTGGTGTTGTGGGCCAAGGCTGCTTCGATTATCTTTGTATAGATGGCAGACTTCTCAACCTGAAGTCCTGCAGACGGGAAATATCACATTAGTAATCTGAAGGGGTCTAGTGTATCTTACATGTGGAGACTTAAAATGGACAATGATCCACCTATTCAGCAAAATATTGTGTATCTTTTTCCATGTCCCAAAAGTAAATGTTTTTTTTCAAGTTTATGAACCACAGTTCCCCATCCAATTCTATCTAGAATTTGTGATACTAGAAACCTTTTTCTGATTATAGGAACTGCCTTTCTTGATAATACAGCTATTCCTCTTTGACTATAATGTGCTAAGTTACACAAAACATTTTTAAAGACGCTAATGGCAGAATCAGTGGCTGAACTGCACGTGAATGCAGAGTTCACTTAAGTACTCACTGAAAGAACAATTTCAGACCTTACTTCTGTATTGCAAAACTCAAGAGATTATTAAAAAAACCTGTGAAGACCATGTTCAAAGCAAAGCACTTAGAAGATATTACATGAATTTACGTCTTAAAATCCATTAGAGTGCTGCAAGCTATGCAGCAAAAGTCAACTGATCTAATCAAGGGACTTTTTTGGACTGCAGTCATACAAAATTAGAGGCTGTCCTTGAATCTGCTGACCTTTCCTTTTGAAAAACCACATGCAAAAAATAAATCTCTCGTATTCTTAGAACAAAAGAAAACCCAAAACCTAGAGGCAATGTGAATGTGGAGTCCAAGCATGACTGTCCTAACATGTTCATAAGCTTCAGCAGGAAATTCGAGAGATCAAGGAAGCATGACCTGAGAATTACATCCCTGCTCTCTATATGGCATGACAAAACAGCTCTAGGCTTGTTGCTTTGCCTCAGCTTCCTTGTACCTTGCTGATCAACCTCAATTTTAAGTTTAAACTATCCTTGAAATAGCTTACCTAGCTCTTCTGTCCACCGTGCCACCATGTCCACAAATGTTGCTAGCACACTGCCCCCGTTAAGTGATGCTGCCACTGCCAAGTAGTCACCATCGAAGTAGGGAAAATAAGTAACAGCTGAGGAAGAATCCGGTGTCTCTGGAGGCTGGAAACCCGGAGGCATTGAGACAGTCAGCTGAGCAGAGGTACTGATATTAAGAACTAGAATACAAAAAAAAAAAAAAAAAGAATAAAAGAAAATCAGTGTTTTACTAAGCTACCCTGGAGGACAATGACAAAACCAAGAAAGATACCAAAATGATCATACCTGCATCAGTCCTCTCAGTCAGACAGAAATAAACAGAGCATTGGAAATCTCCCAGGGCAATTCCTACTTTTGTTCCTTTGGGTATTCCATGCCATGCACAGATTGTCTTGCCTGCAATACTGCCAGGGTCTCCTACCTCTGGAAGCAAGTCCACAGGAAACCCAGATCTTTTCAATCTGCAATCAGAACAATAATATTGCAGGAAAGCGGTATAGGAATGTGTGGCATGACTACAAAGATCTCTTTGAAGTCACAGATAAACCTGGCCATACATTTGTGTCTGCTGGATTTATGGATGCTTTCACCTATTTAGAAAGCTTTGGCTTGGGCAGGGGCAGCATTCCAGTTCAACGGGCCGGGTAAACTAGAATAGTTTAGAAGAATAAATAGCTTTCCTTTATATGCAATCTGATTACCTGAGATTATACAGCAGTACATGTTCAGCAAGTGTAACCTACTGATGTCATACAGAGAAGCAGTTCCAAGGTAAACGGACAATCACAAAACCAGTAAAAAAATGCAACTTCTAAGTCTCAAAAAACTTTAAGTTGTCATGCAGTTAGTGGTTCAGAGCCAAATCACAAAGAGTTAAGTCCAACAAACACGTTACACAATCAACTGCAAGATACACTGCATTGCTACAGCAACACCACATTAGTAAATGTTCAGCAGGCCAAATGCAAGTTCCTGTCACTCTTTCATACCTTCATAAGCAGATCTTTCCACCTTGGAGTCCTGGCCTAACCTAAGCCCTGAAATATATAAGGCCTTAGCACTCAGCCCTGAAAGAGCCAATTATTAAAATAAATAATAAATAAACAAACTGATTCCTTAAGACTTCCTGTAGCCTAATAACTCTTACCTATTAGCACAAGTAAGTCTTAGTGGTTATGAAGGAGTTCAGCTGAAAGAACTAGAGAGTAATAACTCTCTTTTATCATCAGAGGTAACACGTTGGCTGCAGCACGTACTTGTCCATCCCATCCCACCACCCCACCACAGAAAAGGAGAGACCAGTTTGGTATACAGGGCCTCACTGACGAGTCTCTCAGCTCTGCTGTCTTAGGTATTTTTAAAAATACTGTGCCACATTTTGTATAATTTAAACACATATACCTTACAAACCAGAGCAAACTCTCAATAGTTCTTCAGTACAGGCCATTATTAATTACAAATAACTTTCAATCACTTTTTATCTGTACCACACTCGTTCTTAGGGCCCAAAGAGGTGTTCACGTTGCCTGATACAAGCAGCCCACAAAACCCCCTGAGTGACCTTTAGCACTTACATGTCAGTATTCCAGCTTTTGCTTCTGCAATTAAAATATCCCCAGCTGGCAGCATTCTGGACGGACATGAGTGGCTTCTTCAGGTCACACAACATGGCAACCACATAGTCATGGATAGTACCAGCTGCATCATAAGACTTCAGAAAATCTGGGCTTTTAAACATAACATTTTAAAAACAAAAACAATGAGGGTTGCTTTAAGGCAGTGGGAGCAAGATTACTTCCATTGCTACAGGGAACTTCAGACGTGTGGTGGCATCTAAAAATGAAACAGTCATCTCTGTGATCAACCTGCATTTTGTCGGTTTGTTTTTTTAAATGGAATTTGTTTTCCAAGCTGTTACCACAGCAGCAATCTCGTAATGGAAGATGGAGAGACGACAGCTCTAAGGAATGAGTTGTCTAGGTTCAAAAGCACGCCATTGCAAAAGTTACCAGGAATGTAGTAACTGCACAAAAAAAAAATGTCGCTTTGTTGATCCTGGAGCATTTGAGAAAAATAGATAAATTCCTGCAGTTGCTTTAGGATCCACAAATCATATGAATGGAAATGTACCAAATGGTGAAACAAAACAGGAACGAAACAAAGCTGCTGGACTCATGAGTTACACAGCTCTAAAGCAAGATCATGCCATGCTCCATTTATTTGCTGGACGCATTGGAAGAAACCAAGATCTAATAAGTTTTTCCCCATTTACTGACCCTGAACTCACTGCAGAGGAAGACATTGGCTCTTTGAGAAACATAGCATACTGCAGACGAAACTGAAGAGCAAATCTTGCTGATGTCAAGCCATAAGTGAAAAATTATATCCTCTGCAAACATGCCACAACAAAGCAGCCCATTCCTAACACCTCATAAGGATCTCAGTGTCTAAGGAGGGAAGGAACTGAAATTAATTTAGGGACTGTTTGTTTTAGCATCTGGCAGCAACCAGACAAAGCAACTCTGTTACTCTTTTAGGCATGCTTGCACTTTTCACAATCTGCACCAAGCAAAATTACAGTGTTTAAACCACATTAGCAGAGCTCCTCTGAGTGGTAGGTCAGACTAGAATTATTCTATGGTACTATGGCTTCTGTTACTATATGGTCAAAAGCTTTTCTTTTTATTAAAGAGTTCTATAGTATTTTTATGAGGTCAGAGACTCTTGTGTGCTCAGTTGCATATAGTTTATATTGAATACCGCTATTTTAAATATTCTTTGACTACTTAGTTAACATTACAGTTACAGAGAAAAGCAGCCCCTCAGCCTGTAGTGGCATTAACATGCTACAGGAATAGTAATTGTCACATAAATTCAAGATAAGAAACTGCCAGTGAAACAGGTTGATGTACCTCTTCTTTAAATACCAGTAGACTGTGGCACACCCAAATCCTGTAGCCAAGCTGATATGTGACTGTGGCAGAGGAAGAGAAGAGAGGAAGGTGGGACTGCAGCGGCCATCTTGCCAGGTAATGAGATGACTGACCTCCTCTGGCTCAAAGGTAGGGCCTGTATCACACTCTGTCCACTTGCAACCTGAAATACACAGTATCCAAGAAGTCCAGTGATTCCCTGCAGTGTAGCTTGCCTGACATTATTAATTTCTGGACACTTTTGGTCAAATATATTGGAAAAAGACCAGAAACAGAGACAGTAGTGACTGTAATCAATTTCATTAGTCATACTTTTCAGCCCTAGATAACATCATAATGCCAGTCATCCTTTGCTAAAATAGAGAATGATATCCAAGGCCTCCCTTCTCTATAAGAACTCCTAGTGCCTAGAGGAACAAGCAACTTGCACCATGAGATGTTAATGATACAACTTACAATAACAGGTGCACACACACACAAAATCACAATTTTGCTACGGGAGGTAATAAACTGATATGACAGCTTTTACATATAAATCTTAACTGGGATCTGCCACATCATGACCTAGTGAATGCTGTATTAGTAATGAACTGCTTATGATGGATAGCATGTAGTTTCATCACCTTTTGAGCCAAAGCAACAGGAAATCTGGATCTATATGTATTAAGCCATGGACTGCAAAGCACTAAAGAATATCCCTCTGCTATGCTACAAAACAGAGCTTCGCCGAAGGTAGAATAGGGTTTAAGTCAGTTTTCAGTTTTACCAGTCCAGCATGTTCTTTTTGACCCAAGAACACTATGCCTTTGATGAAACCTTCACATTCACGTGAAAGCCTCAGCTAAATTACAGCAACTTCTCAGCGCTGCGCAGAGCCTCCTCAGCAATGTCTGCTATTGCTCCTGCCCAGCTACTCCCTGCCCCGACACGCTCACCACAAGCAGCCCTGCAAAGGCAGCACACGGTCCTGTCAGAGCAGCAGACTGAGCAGAGGCAGAGCTCAAGCACTGGCATGTGATGTTTGCGAGCACATTTTGCTGGCACGGCTCTGGTCTCTGACAGCTACTGCTGTCCCAGGTGATGCCTGGCCACCGTGTGGGGACAGGACTGGCCACACGCTGTCACCTGCTGGCTCTAACTGAGGCAACCCTTTGGGTTTTGGCTGGGGGTGGGAGCAGTTTCAAGCTGTGCTGTTCCACTTGTCATAAAGGTCAGAGAAGAGATCCAGCTGCTTAACTGACTAGCACAAATATGGCTAAAAGAGTCTTTCTTGGGTTGGACACAGGGATTTGAAGTTACACTGACACAGTACAAAGCAGCCGTGAAAGTTGGGAAGTATTATGTGAAACATGCAAAGCAAACACGTAGTTTTTCTCGTTCCCTTAATTCCCTGTTCTGTCAAGTCTGTTTGAACTGAATTTCCAATCGGTTTGCTTTTCTAGTTTTAAATGGATTCTAAGAAATATGATTAACTATAAATCTAACTCTAAAGGATGCTATTAAAAATGTAATTTGTGTCCCAAAGTGCACGGATTCACTTAGTCTACTCAAGTGAGAGCAAACACCCTTTTTCACTTGATAGAAATGAAACAGAAGTGGCATGTGGCTTTAGGAAATAAAATATTAACCAATATGACATAAGAATCTATGCCTACTGTGAACCCATGAGGCTTTGTGATGCAGCCCTTGGGATAGCTGGAAAGTAAGCAACAGCTCCTTTGGTCCATCAGCCTGTGGATTTCTTTCTTTCTAATCATTTTAGTATTTAACATAAAATTACAGCCAGTAATGAATAGCATTATGTCTCTTAAAACAATTAAGGCTCTGACAGCTTTTGACAGGCAGTGACCAGCACTTTTGGGAAATCTGTTCTATGGCTTACAATAAATCTTTGCTTAATCTGCGTAACTCCTATTTATAAGACTTGTACAATTGCTCAGATGTGCACACCATAATGTAAAGAGAAAGAAGACACGTAACCACATTCTGAAAGCCTAAGACTTCAGGAGGTTTATACGATGTTAGTCAAGAAGATAATCCATCCCTATCTCACAGGGCTGGCTATCCAAGGCCTGATTCTTTCAAATGTCCTCATTGTCACAAAGATTATCTGAATATTTGCACTATCAAGCCTCATGTGACTTTTGTTTCTGAGGTCTTGGCCCTTCATTCTACAAGCAGCTAAGTATTCAGAATCACAACCATAATCCTTTTTTAATTATTACTAACACGCATAAGCAGCAAGATGAACGCAACATAACAGTCTATGACTTGCTAGGAAAAAAAAGGGGGGGGGGGCAAAGAAGGAAAGAAAAAAAAAGACTGAAAACACCATTTAGCAAATTTAAGTTTTTCTCCTACTGTACTTTCAAACAGCATTTTAAAATAGCATAGGAATACTCACTATTGGATAGCTACTGCTATGTACATGCTAACATAAAGATCAAGCATAGCTTATTTTTCCAGGCATACACAAAACTGCTAATACTGCTACTGCAGAATCATTAAATCATTAGAGGATATTGAGATACTGGGAACAGCTAATTAAGTGTTTTGTGAGGTGAGTAACACCCCCCCATCCCCCCCGCTATTTACATGATTCAGAAGTTCTTTAAACTGGCAGCAGATAGCATATGATGGACAAGCAATTAGCAAGCCACAAATATGTTATTCTTCTTTCATATTAATAATTGTGCTGACTCTGCAGGGATCTTGTAAAACTAAATTCTTCAACGAATCTGTGTAAACAATATGGTCAATTATAGGCAGTAGCTGAAATTCCAGTAGTTAAAGCAATATTCCCACAGAAGATGATCTTCTGTTAATTCTGTTTTACATAAGACCAAAATGAGCATGCAAGTTTCCTACAGATCGCTTCGGTGTTAAAAATTTACTTTCTGCATCATAATACTCTGAACAGGAATGTCAAAGGATTAACGTTACCTTTATCTTTTTTCCAAAATACAATCCCATGCATTTGTCCTGAAATGCCAATGTGACTGACTCTTTGAAGCTGCTGCTGAGGTAGAGCAGCAAGGCATTCATTCAATGCTTTTATTATTTTCTGGACATTCTGCTCCATTCCCTGTAATCATAAAGCATTATTCTGAGCATGAAACCATTAGGATTCACTCAGTGTATTTATTAAACAAGGCTACTCTAGTCTGAAGCTAAGAACAGAATTCATTTAGCTTAATAGCGTATATTAGAATAACATTCACTATTAAACTGAAAAAAAAAATTGCAAAAAACCCCACAAAACCACAAAAACTGAAAACTGATAACAGCAAGTTGAGATTAAGATAACAGCCTCTTAAACTGAAGCCAAACAATTCTTAATTTCCTAATTTACCATACTGAACTATACCTTTTAAAAAAATCCATTAACGCTCACTACACGCTTTCATTAGTTCACCTTATATATTGCCCTTCTTTTTCCTCCCAAAGAAAATTATCTGTGTGTTCTGACTGGCACGCAGTCTCCCTTACATTCCTCTAAATCTCCACTGTATATACTCACTGTTGATTTTGGTGATACTGACACTTTAATTCTGGATACTTTATTCCTAGAACTGCCCAGCAAACCAATGTACTCAGCAAACTGCCCCAACCATGCCACAAGAGAAGCTGTATTCCACTTTTCACACTTTTGAAGATTCAGATTACATTGTGACAGACCCATATGAAGATTATAAGCAGAAGTATTCAAATATAGTCTACATATAGACATGAAATAATCTGATCATACATGCTTTTCACTGCAGAAACACAACTGTAGAGAGGAGGCTTAACCTGTTTGGTATCTTTTCTCAGAAATTAGCCCCTGGACTCATTATAATACTAGGCCAGAGGAATGTTGATATGTGTTTTTTATGATTCTAATTCATCCTTTCTTAGGCTGACCAACACAATGAATGTAAAGATCTTTAACAGGAGCACATGTTCCTGGTTATTTCCACGGGGAATTTCCAGTTATGATTCCATCTCACATTAAAGTGCAAAATACCCTTTCCATTGGCAAGCAGTTGCTGTTTCGGGACTGGAAGCATCAAAGACAAGGTGATGGTTCATTGGAGAATAGTTTTAGATTGTCTTTACTACTTTTCAAACCCTGGGTCTTAAAACAAGCTGCTCCACTTGACTTTCTTGAACAGTAAGCAGAGAGCATTTTAATTCTACTTTCAGACATTCAGACACATGCAGCAACCATCTCCATCATTCTAAGCACAAAAACAACCCAGGAAAGCCACTGAAGTCTGCATAACATAGCAACACAATCCAGCCACGACAAGGCAAGGCTGGTATCCTGAAATTGCCAGCAGTGCTATCTGCCACCCCTTACCTGTGGTCCAGCTTCCAGGCTACTGGTGTGTGCCTGCGTCTCCCTGGAGCAGCTCTCAGCCACCACCTGCCCTTGCTTTCCCCTTACCAACAGAGCGGCCTTAACCGAGGTCGTGCCCAGGTCTATGCCCAGCACACAGGCAGGAGCAGGCCCGCCTGCCACCTCGCTGCCCGCCATAGGCACAGGGAGAAGGGATTGCTTTCACTTTCACCACCACGAAGGGGTCTCTCTACGTGGCGGCCAAACCAACACCCACTGCGCTGAGCCCCACACTGCTCCTTGCTTTCTCTGATCAGAAAGCCTCCTCAAGAGCCAAGGGTCCTAAGGGCACAGACAGCGTGGGCTCCCACCCCAGCGTCACGCAGGGACTGGGCAGGCTGTGCTGGACAAGCAGCCTGGACTTTGCCCTCTGGTTGAAAATGTCTCCTCTCAGCAGTACCTGACCACTAACCCTCCATCTTCACCATGACAAACCGTCCCTTCTCCAGCCCTCCCCGGTGACCTGCGCAGCTTTAAACGAATCACCAACAAACAACCAAAGCGACGAGGCCTCCCTCCTTCCCTCCTCTCGCAGCTCGCCCTCCTCACAGCCTCACCGGCACCAGCCCAACGCCCAACCCGCTCCGCCACACCCAAGATGGCAGCCGCGGGCGGCCACACCACGCGCCTTGGGCGCTGGGCGGGGAGTTGAGAGGCGGCGGCCTCACGTGAGAAGCTGAAAAGGGAAGAGCCGGGGCTGTGCGGGAGTGAGCTGCGGCGCTGGAAGGAGGTAGGCGCCTTTTCCTCAGCCCTGCTTCCTCAGGATTAGCGTATCCTAAAGCGTGGGGTGGCCCCGCTTCACCGTCCCTCCTGAGGGGAAGATGGCGGGGACTACAGCTCCCAGCGTGCACCGCGCTGCCGGCGGGGGGGCCATGGCGGAGGCGCGGTGTCTGCTGAGATTTGTAGTCCCGAGCGGGTGGGTGAGTGGGATTCCTCAGCGGGGTGGCAGCGGGATAAACTGTGAGGTAAAGATGTCCCCGGGGAGGTCTGGGCAGGCAGAGGGACTATAAGACTTCTCTTGGGGTGCTGGGGGTCCCTCGGCTGGGCCGGGCCAGGGGCCATGGTGCTGGGGGGGGAACAGTTTGTAGGGAGCTGCTAGCTGAGGGGATGGGCTGGTGCCCCCTCAAAACGTGTGGATCCTGAACAAAGGCTTCTTCCCCACTTTTTCAGCAGCTTTTCCACCATGAGGATGCAATACCTGGCGCTCGCTCTGCTGCACCTCTCACTCGTGCTGCTGAGGCCTTGTGGTGAGTGTTTGGCCATCCCAGCTTGGGCCCACAGGGCCTCCTGGGCGGGGGCCAGCTCTGAGCTGGTACAAGGTGGAAGAGGGCTGCTCTGCAGTCTCCCCGGTTATGCCTCTCTGAGGGAGACCTGCGCCATGCTTCCCATCAGCTCTTCTTCTTTCCCATGCTACCTTTGACTTGGTGTGCTCAGACACAGTGCTGTGCTGTTGTGACAGGGCACCTGCCTTGTGCTCTGAACTCACCTCTGCAGAAGCAGATTAAACACTATCTGGGGTGCAGCCAGTGATGAACTGGGGAGCTCTCCTGCACTTAAATAACTTCTTAAGAACACTGTGTAATGCAGGCATCAAGAGAAAAAAAAAACCCAACAGGTTGCCCTGGATGCCTTATCTTTCAATTTCTGTATTATTTTTATATAGCTCTCTGTTCTTCCTGTCTCTTGTGTCCTTTAAACATACAGTGAATAATATAAACTTGGATTCTAAATGTCAAAACTGTTGACACACAACCAGCTCATGGCTTTGATATCTGTTGGATTGGCACTTGGAATCTTGGCCTCCCCTAAAACATGGTGTGGCACAACGTAGCTAGATTGTTGTGAAGTGTACCCCTTAATAGCAGTATTTCAGGGTGCTATAGTAAGGTGCTTGTGATTCCTGAAGTGTTAAAATAGTAAATGTACATTCTCTTGAACTTCTGGGTACCTGGTTTGAATTTTTGACCCAAGAAGCAATTTTAAACTAAATATTTGGCATTTGCGACTTCTAAGTTACTAGGATCACATCAAGAAACAATTAGTGTGGGTTGCAATTATCCTTATAGTCTTCTCTTGGCATGAACTTTTGTTGCGCTTCAAATATTTGAATTCGTTTCTTGCAACACATTCAAGTGACAATTGTTTACTTCTCTTTAAGTTGTTTAGTCGCCTTGAGATAAGCTGTACTCCCTTTGATGTTTATCAAGTGTACTAATTTTGTTAATCTGACACTGCAGGTACCAATGGACAAAATGACTCTATCACGAAAGAAAGTAGGTAGTTCTTTTGAAGGAGCTATTCATCATCCATAGTAATTGAGATTTGTGTAGGGTTTTTTTGGATGTTTGGCTTTTTTTCCCCCCCAGATGGAGTCGTCGTATTGTCTGTCCCTGAAGTGGTTTCATTAGAAAGTGGAAGTTCAACAAATGTCACTATCTTTCTGAGGTAAAATTGCGATTGCGTCTTTACTGTCCCTTTGTAACGAGGGACAAGCAAGTGGGTAGGACTTGGCTGTATACTTAAGAATTTCCTGCAGGCTCAGTGAATTGTTCATACAAAGTGAATCTCATTGGTGTGACTGGCCACTTCTAGACTATTATACTGCTTAGTGCAAGGATGCACCAAGATAGTGCAGCATTTTCATAAACAGCTTTGTATTGTTGGCTTCTGACAGTAGCCTATGTCATTTATGTGAAAAGTTGAGCAGGAAAAGCTGTTTTATACTGTCTATCCTATATTAGCTTATTGAATCTCTTCCATAAATGAACTTATGGTTCCTCCATTTTTAAAAATTGATGCTTGAGAGACTCGTGTTTCCTAGAAGCAGCAACAAAAAACTACCAAGCAAAGATAACTTGTCATTTCTAGCAAAGAAATGCAGTTACTCTGCAGTGGGAGCTGATGGACCTTAGTGTCATTGTTTAATACAGTGCATTGTTTACTCATGTTTCTGCTGTGTCAGCCTCTTCCCAGGAAAGGATTGTTAAACACATGCACCCTTCCCCTTTGGGATCTTAAAGTCCAAGTAAAGGGAATAGATGAAAATGTAAGAATTATGATAAAGAGGAAAATACCAAAACATGGCTGCAACAGTCTAGAACTTTATTTTTACAAAGAAAGATGTGGTACTGGAACCTTGTTCATGGACAAGTATGGGCATTTGAACCTTATGATATTTTAGGTACTGCTGTGCAATTAAACCTCCTGGGCAGATGCTCAGTGGAGTTCTCAGGGAAAGCTGTACAGAGCTGTGTCACTTAGAGGGTTTTTATTTTAGAGGTTTTTGGTTTTGTTTTACTGCACTGCTATAACGTCTGTCCCTCATCACCCCAAGTACATGTCCATCACTTCTGCCCCTCTTTACCAGCAAAGGGGTTAACAAGTGCAGTGATAGGATTTTGGTGGCAATGACTCTGCCACTTGTTTGGAGAAGGAGGTAAAGTGTGGCCATCTAACTGTCTAGTGCCCATCACTAGTTCAGAGAAAAGAAGTAGTACAATGCTAATATACTTCGGTGCTGATGTTCCTCAGAGTACCGGTAAATACTGCTGAACGTGAACTGCTCAACGTGTTTGCAACAGGTGTGAGGATTTGGCAGATACACTCATGCAGCCGGGAAGCAATCTTTGTAAACACTGGCACCAGCCTGACTTGCTTTTTCTGCCTTCACAGGGCTCCGCTAAATGAGACACTGGTGATAATGCTTAATATTACACACTCCTCAAAACACAGCACCATTATTGAACTGCCCGATGAAGTAAGTGACAGAACAAAGTTCGGACCTTATGCAAAAGCCTTCTGTTAGCATGGTGCAATTCTCCTCTTTATTTTCTCCACTTTGCCTTGCAGGTACAATTGCCTGCAGGTCACACTAAAGCAGACTTCCAAGTGAAAGCAGAGGATGTTGGACAAGTAACAGTTTATCTTTATACCGTTAATTTCAACTTAACTGGGTGAGAAACCGGTTTTTAGTTCCACTTACTATCCTACAGCTTCTTAAACTTTGGGGTAACTATTCCCTCATTAATAGTTAAATAGTTAATGGGATATGGGTGGTATGTAGGTGAGAAGATGTGGTGACCCTCCAGCAATCCCCAAGGTATTCAGATAAATACAGGGTATGGTAGCAGAGTGATAGCCTTGGTATCTTAGATTTCATTACTAGATGACTCTGAGCTCTTCTGGCTCCTTAGTCTGGTTTTAATAACCCCTTCCGAAAGTATCAAAACTACGTATCAACTTTTCTGATCTGGGAAGCATTTGGTTGTAAATAGATGCTATTCTTACTGTGCAAAACTTGTTCTGGAGTGCTAATAGCCTGATGCAGCTGTGTGCCCATGTCACTACCATGACATACTGGTGTTTTGCTTTCTAGTAGTTGCTATAGGTAGTTGCTTTCTAGTTAGGGGAGCCCTCATGGATGCCAGTCTGCCTTATAGGACAACAGTCCAGCAAGATGGAGAAAGCTGGATTGTATTTGCTTGTTGCCCAGATGCTACTGAACAACAGGATACTCTTGGTTTAGTTCCTCATTTTGCTTCTGCTTTTAAGATTCAAAGCAAATGCGAGTGGTAAGCACATGAAAGGCTCAACAGGACAGGCATGATCTTGAGGGTTTGCTGACAGTGTGAAAAGTGAAACTCTGCTCTTGCATAACAGACCTCATGCTAAGAGAGTGGAAGCCGTAGGCACACAATGACCTTTTTGATGATTTCTGTGGTAAAAGAATGGAAGGAGGGAGACAAGAAGGAAAGGATAGGTTAGTAGGAGTGGGAGATGCCCTAAACATAATAAGGACACTAAAGAAAAGGGGAGCAACTCTACTGAAACAAATTCTGAATCTTTATTGTCTTGTCTCAACATCAGGACTGTTTTTTTTTTTTCTCTCAAAGCAGAACAAGGGAAAATCTGCTGAAAAAAGTATGGACAAATTAACTAATTCTGTTTGCATTAACCATCAGACCTAGGATTCAATTTCAAGTGATTCATAGCGTCATAGTGAGATATGCTGATGAAGTGATTGGCTGGATCTATTTCCTCGCCTGGTCTATCTCCTTCTATCCTCAACTCTTCGAGAACTGGCGACGAAAGAGGTAAAGAGACTTAAGATGTGTTTGCAAGTCACTTAAGCACTTCTGCAAATCATTTTCCTAGCTTCAGTTACATCCATCTTGGCTATTTGATATGCATGGAAAGATGGGGCAGGGGGAAAAGCAAGGCAAAGATAGAGCCTGAATAAATGCAGCCCCAGTGGGATTTTATGCATGCAGGTCAGAGGAAACTAGGTGCAGCTTACAGACATCTAATCCTATGTTTTGGCATCCAATACTGATTTGTGACAGAGGAGACTTCCTCATTCCCTTTGGTGTCATGTTGTAGATCATCTGGCTGAGCCGATTTGTGATGACCACCTTCAAAGATTATTTACCTTTATAAACTGCTTATCAGACAGTTCCTTGCAATGTTGTTGTTAGGCCAGCTCCCTTCAAATTAAGGGACTGTAAGTAAAAACATTATTATATATGAAAACTAAAGCATTTGTTTTGGCAGAGATGCACTACTGCTTCTGTGGGTTCAGGCTGGGGTGGTTTTATCAGACTAGGTGAGCTCACGCAGTTAAACAGCAGGGACACAACCTTGTCAGTGAGAGCAGTTGTGAGTACCAGTGCATGGCCTGTGAGAGATCTCACCTTGCTTTCTGGTGAACTCACAGCATCATGTTGTCACAATGCCTGCAGCTTTGGCTTACATCAAAAATTGCCTATAAATTGGTACATTCTAGTGTCAAGTTGTCCTTGCATATTTCTTATATTTTATTTTTTTTTTTTCCCCCCCCTTGCTAGTGTTGTTGGACTAAGCTTTGACTTTATAGCATTAAACCTTACTGGCTTTATAGCATACAGTGTGTTTAATGTTGGACTCTTCTGGATTCCTTTGATTAAGGTAAGCATGATTATCTCTTAATACTTGCTGGGGGTGGGGGGTGGGGGGGTGGTGTGTCTGTCTACAGAAGGGAGTTAAGGCATTTGGCTGGTTCTGGTTTCTCTTACATCTAGGAGGAATTCTTAGTCAGTTATCCCAGTGGGGTGAACCCTGTGGCCGTCAATGATGTTTTCTTCAGTCTCCATGCAGTAGCTGTGACTCTCCTCACTGTAATTCAGTGCTGCATCTATGAGGTAAGTGCTGGACTGACCTGTCAGCTCTGCCTGAGCTCCCTCTGCCAGATGCCTCGCCTCTCACCATCCCCTTTTGGGCTCCAGAGTCCTCACTGCTCTTGCACTGGCCTTTCAAGAAGTCAGGCTTTGCAGTCCAGCTGCCTTCATCTTCCCTGAGCTAGTAGCAACTCCAGTAAGCTTAGCTACTTCAGCCTCATGGATGAGCTTATAAGTGAACTCAGTAGGGACTCAAAACAACTAAGGCAAACACCCAAGTTCATGAAGTTCCCAAACAGATGCCTAGCCTGCACACAGGTTACAGCTTTACACAGTACAAATGCTGGTATGTGCTTTCCTGTCTCCTCACTACTGGGAGCATTCTTCAAGCTAGGACAGGTCCTTAGGGATTCCCTGCAATTCAAACTTTCAGCTCTGTTTCAACTTCTTTTCTCCTAAAACAGCTGCAAGGACCCTTTTGTAATGTCTACCCTTTTTTTGGGTTAGACTGATTGTAATAGTCAGCTGTTTCTTTAATCCCTATTGTAAAAGCCTCTGATCTGAAAGTTGACTTTCTCTAGACAGTAAGTATTTATGTTTTGGGGTACTTCCTACAGTGATGCTAAACTTAAGACTCTTAACAGCCCATTTGTCACCACTGCTAGGTGCCAGTCTTTTCTAGTGAAGAATTAAAGGCAACCATGAATCTTTTACCATAATGGCATTAGCAGACTTTTGCATATATAGAAATTCTTGATATTATTAAATTGAACTCAGGAAGTTTAGAGATGTGTCACAGATAATGGCTATCACAAATACTCAAAAATACTGCCACAGTATTCTTTTCCACTTACCCATGAACAGTAGTGTTCCAAATGATTGAATATCGCTCATCAGCTCTTACAAACCTACAGCTGGTTGCTGTAGCACTCATTTAATCTTAAAATTCCCTTGTAACAGTTAGGCTCATACCACAACAACAGGTCTGGATGGTAACCTTGTGTAGTCCTGAGCATATTCTGTATCTCTGTGTCTGAGGATGTATGACCTGGGTCAGTCTAAGTGTATCTGCATTTCTCTTTCAGAGAGCAGGTCAGAAAGTATCCAAAGTTGTTGTTGGACTACTGGCACTTGCATGGATCTTCACATTTACGATACTCTTTCTTGCTGCAGCTGAGGAAATGACATGGCTACAGTTCTTATTTTGCTTCTCTTACATTAAGTTAGCAGTCACACTGATAAAATATTTTCCACAGGTAAATCTGAACTTTTCTGCTTTTATAGTATGTTCCTGTCATCCTAAGCCTGTAGTGTAAGCTCTTGAAAGTCTGACTAGACTAAACCAGCAATGACTATTTAAGTCTTTTAGTGACAAAACCAGTGTAGTTACACAAGAAGTCTTCTTAAATGTTAATCTCAGAACTGCTTGTACATGACCTGCTGACTGACTTCTTGTTACACCCCCAGGCATACATGAATTTCCGTCGGAAGAGTACTGAGGGATGGAGTATTGGAAATGTATTACTGGACTTCACTGGTGGAAGCTTCAGCCTTCTCCAGATGTTTCTTCAGTCATACAACAATGGTAAGGCTGGAACTGAGGTGGTAGGGCCTTTCTTAATGGGGTGGGAGAATCCTGCTACAAAGCAGATATAAACTGGTAGGTTATCTTAGGACAATGTTCTCCCGAGCTGCTGTTACATTAAGAATAAAGAATCTGTTAATATTTGAGACAGAAAATGAAAGTCTGAAGACACCACAGGAACAGTTATTAATTAGCTTTGCATAAGATGTACACTACACTCAGTCTTAAGGTGTGTCTAAGCAGTCCAAATAATAACCATGAACTTCTCTAATATGTACAGCATGACCTTCTAGTCTTTACACTCAAGTTAATCTAAACTCTCTAATTTTGTGTTTGACAGATCAATGGAAGTTAATCTTTGGAGATCCAACCAAGTTTGGCCTGGGTGTCTTTTCCATTGTCTTTGATATTGTTTTTATGGTCCAGCACTACTGCCTTTATAGGAGACAAGGGTATGAACGTTGTGAATAACATCACTTGTGAAGACAACAACTTTAAATTGAACTTGCCCCTCCCCTGGCTGAGGGCTTTCAAGATGCCAACTGCCAGTTACTAGAAATGCAGATTCTGATCTCTGGTTTTACTCTGATACTCTCTGGTATGGAATACAAGCTGTTGCCTTGCCAAATGCTGACTGCCAGATGCCTTAAAGGACAACAAGCTCTCCAGCCACCACTTGGAAGACTCATGCCTGTTGAAGCTGCAGACAGCTTAGCATGAGCTGTCCAAGCAACATGTGGCAACGTTAACAGGGAAGAGAAAGACCAGAGTAATGTCTTTCTGACTGGAAGCAAAGCACAAAGAGCCAAGTTCTGGCTTCCAAAAATCTGAGATGATGTTTAAGCAACCACTTAATATCTTAATGTAATGACCAAAGACTGTCTGTATCGAAGTGCTGCTGCTGACTCCACAGACAGATCACAGTAAAACACCACTCAGGTTGGCTGTTAACAGATGTAGTGGCACAGAAAAGAATAATGAAGTTAGTAGCAAATAATACATGAATATTAGGACCTGAGCTCTTTATTAAAAGAAAACTAAGAAGCAGAAACTATTCTTATCTCACTAAAAGATCTTTCAAAGGTGCTAAGGCAAATGCTCAGATTTATCTGAATACTTCTAGTGCACTAACTTCATTTTGCTCAGTTCTACTGACATGCCTTGAATCCTAAATGGTGGATGGTAAAGATTAAAGATTTATCAAAGAGATTATTTTTAAGTGTATCATGTTAACAGCCCCATAATTAAACACATTTTTGTTCCCAGACAACTTCGTAACTACATGTGGTTTGTTCTAGGTAGAGATCAAGGTCTTGAGTTACTTGGAGATAAGCATTATACCCTTAAAAAAAATAGAAGGGAATCCATGTATTTGTACTTTACTTGAATGCTTAAAAGCTACTCTGTCTTACTAGGTGTGAACATAAGGAAAACTAAAGCCCCTTCTCCCCCTGCTAGAGACCAGATGATTTGACAGCTCACTAACACTGCAACTACCCCCCAGTAAAACCAGACTTTACTAACCTCAGACTGCAGTGTGTTGATGTAGTCCACAATCCACCCTGAGCCAGAAAGAAGGTCTCAGCCAGAGGCATTCAAGTGAAGTGGCATTCTTAATGTTAGGAGAAACAGCTCAGGAAATCAAACTCTTGTTTTATTGTGTGTAAAATCAAGTGAAATAGCAGTACAAATAGCAGTGTATCTTTATAGTAACAAAAATAACTTCAACTTGAAAGCCTTAAAATTTTACCACTGAACTTTTAAGTTACAAAATTGAAAAGCAGGATTGTAATAATTCCATAGATTATAAAAAAAATGGTCAATAGGCATCTGCTGGTGTGTCTGAGATGCTATCACAACATACATACATGGCACAGCAGTAATGTACTGAATAAGTTAGTCTGCCACCTCCTCATGTTCTATTTACAACAGCTTACCTGAAGACTGCTAAAGGAAAGTATAGATAGTGTATAAAATCAACTGATGGGGATTGAGAACTCCAGTTTTTGGATAACCGTAAAGCTAGCTGGTTAACAAACCACGAGGATGCTAAATAATTAACTCAGTGTTGCAGCAACAATCTTAAATCCTGTGGCATGTAGATTGAAACAACATCTTACCAGAAGTTTAAGTTTGGTCAAGAGGCACTTTTGCAAGTTACTGGCATATTCATCTCTTCCATCCAATAAATCAGTGATTTAAGCAAAGTCTTCTAGAAGACAGACCAAAATCCACCCCTTCCACCTCAAGTCTGATAAGAGTGGAATGAAGAACCAAAGATTACAGCTACAAGCAGCTCTTTTGTTAAGTTCAGCAATAGTGTTTTCTTTCCTGCTCCATATTCCTTTCATTTAAACTTGATTCACTTGATGTTACAAATTACTTGGGAACAAGGAGAGTAAGTTTTTACTCTGACAGTGCAGTTGAACTGTAGTGTGTATGAACTTCTAGTGTACTTCACAGGCATTAATCTAACACTTCTGTGTTAATTGTTTCTTGTCTGAAGAGGCTGCTTTGCACAGGGAATCTCTGCAGTAAGCCGTAATGCCCCAAACCCTTCGGCATACTCTATCTAGCTAGCACACAGTGTGGGATTAGTACAGTGTTGCTCCCCACAGCAGTGTGCAACTCTTAATGCTGGCATTTTAATTTGATAGCAGGACAGGACAGTTCACTTCTAAAAGCTTAAGCACAGCAAATCCTGTTACCTTCCATAGCAGAAACCACATTTCCTGGTTTGTGCTATAAAAGAATCCTGTCAAAGTTAAGGCTTTTCCAGTTGCTCCCTTACATAAATGGGGTTTGTCCTGTCCTCCTCAAAGCCATGACTATACAATAAAGTCTTAACCATGTACCTGCAGGGAAGACTTTAGAGAAGCACTCTTGCTGGGGGGAGTAGAGTTTTACTACTGCCAGTTACACCAGAGAAAGGAAAAAAAAAAAAATAGTGTTTACCACAGTTAGGTACATGCCCTCCTTCCAGACAACCTGTCCAGGTCTAGCATTTGTTTCCTTGCTTGATACCAGTCTATTTATCTCCCTCCCCAACCCTTCCCCAACTTGATGATTGATTAGGACATCATGGATTGTTGCACAGCCTTCTGCAGGGATTGCCTGGTCACCAGCAGCCGTACCACTTCTTCATTCCTTTTAGTCAGCCTCTTCCTAGCTTGGTCATGGGTCACCATTGTCATATCCCAGCCATTCACCTAGGGAAAAAACACAAACCGAGGCAGGGGCATGGACTCGCAGCTGTCCTGTAACTGTTCTGTTGGAACTATGTAGTAGAGATGCTTATGGCACAGCTCAGTTTATAAACCCTACGGATTGTCCTGGGAAGTGCCCAGGAGGCAGCATTTCCCCCAGCAGAAATGTCTCTGTAGTGTGCACCCAGTACCACCTTAGTACTCGTCCTGGTGTTTACCTGCATGATCTTATCTCCAATCTGAAGTCCTGCAACTTCTGCTGGACCTCCTTCTGTCACCCTTGTTACATAGATACCCTGGAAAAAAATCAGTGGTCATTTGCTAAATATGGGACAGTGCAAAAATACTTTGTAGTGTATTATGGAATTCAGTTAAAAACAGGTTTGTGCAATGTTGGAAAATAGAAAAGGCAGAAAGCTAACTTAAAGCAAGCTCAGTCTGCAAATGATAACGTGGCAACAGAGTAACTTTAATAGCTATGGGAGAGGACAGAAAACAGACGCAAGTGAGTGGAGCTGGCTGGCTGAGCTGGGTATGCTCAGCCTTTGCAGAGAGAATTGCTGCAGAAAACAAAGCGTCTGACCTTGTCAGTCTTGTCTTCAGAGAAAGGGTTCTGAGTAGGATCCTGATCAATGCCCCCTCCAATGCTGAATCCCAGAATCAAATTGTCACCCTGACGAAGCTTATGTATTTCGATTCTTTGCTGAAAAAAGATAAAATAGCTGAGTACTGTGATTGCTGGAAGAAATAGCAAGTGTGTTTCAGACACAGATACTTAAGGCCCAGTTAGATTGTTCCTCACAGAGATAATGTAAACCTACCAGAGCAGGCTGCATCACAGCTTGGTGAGCTTGGGCACCGCAAGCAGCCAGCTCCAAGCCCCCTGGGCAGCACCCAGCTGTCCCGTGGCACGCTCCGTCTGTCGGTCACATGCGCCTGAGGGGTTCACAGCACTTGGCTCTGACCTGTCCTCAGCCCAACCACAGAACGGCAGGACAGGAGCCATCCGCAAGCCCATCCCAAGGGCGCCTGTGCCGTGATACAGCCAAGCTCCTTAACTACTCAGTGCTGCCCAGGGGTACAAGGGAAAAACAGAGCAGGTCTCTAAACAGGATTCATGTCTGGATAACTGGCAGTCCCTCACAGCTGGACTCACCCTGCTCTTTAGTCATGTGCTTTGTGTTCCTGCCCAGCCCTATCAATGGAAATAACAACCTATTATTAGGATGGTTCAAGATAACTTATCAACACACTTTGGTAATCCAGAAGCAGGTTCCTTGTCTGATGAACACAGGCGTCTGACAGGCTTTATGCATTACCTAAGTATTGTATAAACGCTGGCTTCTGCAATTCTTGAGCCAAGATAAGAGTCACAGTCTTAACCGAAACAGTAACCGCTCAAAGGTTCTTCAGGCTGCTCTAGTGGGAGGTGGGTGGCACTAGCTGACTTTTAAGGGTCCTTTCAACCCAAACCATGCTATGATTCTTCTCAGACATTCCTGAGCTTCCCCCAGGGCCCCGGGCTGAGGCTCTCCCCAGGGTCCAGCTTGCTCGGCCGCACAGGGTGGCTCCCCCCCCACCCCGAGGGCTGCCTGCTCCGGGGGCTGGGAGCGGCGCCACGTTCCTCAGCGGAGCCCGCGCTCGCCCCACCCACAGCACGGGAAGATTTAGCAGTGGAACGCGTGGAAGAAACCACGGGGACCCTTGCTTGCACTGTTTGTTGATTAAAGCAATTAACAGACTTTGAATCACTACTTAAACCCTGCCTAGGCCTGGCAGGTGCGCGTCCTGCCCATGGCGTGCAGGGCACCGACCGAAGCGCTCGGCCACGCCGGCGGCAGGGCCGCGGAGGCGCAGGAACTGCTGCACAGAGGGGAACACGCGTGTCCGCGGGGCGGCCGTGACAGCTCCTTGCCCCGCTGTCCTCAGGCGGCGCCCGAGCAGGAGGCGGGGGGCCGCTGCCCTCGGCAGGGCTCCGCTCCCTCAGACCCGCGGAGCTTCTTCCCGCTTCTCCCACCCGGGAGCGGGGGAATCCGTGTGTGCCCGAGCGCCGCGCTGCACGGGACGGGCCGAGCTCGCCGCGGGCACTGAACCACCTCCGCGGCGGAGAGCGGCAGCCGCCGCCCGGGCGGTAACCGGGGCCGGGGCCGGCGCCGCAGCCCGCGCGGCCGCGCCCTTCGCCCGCTGCTTCCACGCACCCGCGGCGCCTCCGCCTGCTGACAGCCCGCGGGGCGCCGCCGGCCGGCACCGCCACGGCCGCCCGCGTCCCCCCACCCCGCTCAGCGGCCCCCGGCGCTGCCCGCGGGCCGCCCGTCCCCGTCTCACCACCACGGCGGTGACCGGCTGCCCCGGCACGTACGACATGGCCCCGCCGCCCGAACAAAAGCGCCTCGCCCAGCCCCGCCCCCCCGCCGCCGCCAGCCAATCGGCCGCCGCCCTGCCCGTGCCGGAAGCGCGGGCGCCGGAAGTGAGGCCGCTTTCCCGGCGGCCCCTGCGCCAAGATGCCCGACAGGCGCTTCCGGCGGGGCGGCGAGAGGCCCCGCTGCGGCGGTAGGTCGGGCCCGGGGGGGTGGCGGCGGCGCGGCGGCGGGCCCCGCGGTGACGGCCGGTGTGCGGTGTCGCTTGTCCCTTGGCAGGGCGTGAGGCGTGACGGCCGGGCCTGGCCGGGGGTTCCCGCGGAGCAGCGCGCTGCCGTGGATGAGAGGTACGGGCCGGGGGAAGGCGGGAGGGCCCCGCGGGCGCCGGGACGGGGCCTCTGCGCGGGCGCCGAAGGTCATTGAGCTCCCGCCGCGCTCCGGCACGACGCCCCTGAGGGCGGCCTGGCGGCAGCGACCGCCCCGGAGCCGAGCGGGCTCCCCGCGGGAGGCACCGCTTCAGCGCGGAGCGGGGCTGCGCCGGGCCAGTCCGCCCCCCGGCCCGTACAGCGCGTGTCTCCTTTACCCCAGTGTCGTTAGGCGGGAGGAGGAGCCCGAGCCCGGCTGGGAGCCATGGCCGCGGTGGTGGCCAAGCGCGAGGGGCCGCAGTTCATCAGCGAAGCGGCGGTGCGGGGCAACGCCGCCATCCTGGACTATTGCAGGACCTCGGTCTCGGCCCTGTCGGGAGCCACGGCGGGGATCCTCGGCCTGACCGGCCTGCACGGCTTCATCTTCTACTTCCTGGCTTCCGTCCTCCTCTCCGTGCTCCTGGTGTTAAAAGCCGGACGGCGATGGAACAAGTACTTTAAATCCCGAAGGCCGCTTTTCACGGGGGGGCTTATAGGAGGGCTCTTCACATATGTCCTGTTCTGGACTTTCCTCTACGGCATGGTTCATGTCTACTAAACCAGCTAGGAGCCACTTTAGCTGCAGTGGTTTTTAATGAAGCAGGAGGACTGTTGCCAAAATTCATCTACACAACTAGGCCAGCTCACCCTTTAAACTGTTGTTCATTGCTTGTACTGTTAATTCTGTCGGTAAATTATGTCGAAGTACACATGAATCAGTAGTACTGTTGTAATTAAACAATGTGAAACACCACACAGATGCCTCCCATTTGTTTGGTCGTTAAGGAGTAACTCTTGTCCCTAATTGCAGGCACAACTGTGAGTTTTGGTTAATGCAGTCCCTTGTATTCTTTGCATTTTGGATAAGATGTGCCAGTTACAAGTCCCTTCTACATTTGCTGCCTGTCCCTGCACACAAATACTGATGAAAGCAGCGTGTAACACAGCACTCTTAAAAAATAATCTACTGACACAAGGAAATACCACACAGTAGCGTGTAATTAAGTGTATACGAAGGTTTGCTACAGAAATGTAATGGAGTTGCTAATGCAGATGTTATTTCCACCATTGCTATATGGACATGCTATCAGTAAATGACACTGTCATGGATATTGTTCACTGGCATATACCAAAGTTGATAAGTAATGCTCTCACAAGCCACGCTTTGCTCCTTTTTAGTACTGTTGTGTCCAGTGAAACACAGACAACCGAGTGTGTGCAGTGTCTCATTACCTGCCAGCTCACTCTACAGAACACACTTGTAAGCCTGCTGGCATTTTCCACAATGAACAGTGTGTTGTTGTGGTTCCACGCCTCTGGCAGGAACAGAAAGGAGATGCTGATCACTCACCAGAGGGGTAGTATCTTTGCTATAGACCTGCTTGTGCAAACTGAAGTGTTTAATTGACTTGCTTAGCAGAAGTATGTATCACAAAGAAAAGGTGGTGTGTGCAACCTAAAAACCACACTGTACAGAAGAGTCTTGGAGAGCATTGCCCTAAAGAGACAAATTTTATTGCTGTACATTAAATACAAGGAGAAAAAAAAAAAAATCAAAGAAACAAGCTCCTGAGAAGGGATCTGGTTATGTTTTATCAACAGCAAAAGTTGCAGGAATTGTGTTAAATACTGGGTATAAAGAGGGGAAATATTCTAGGGACTTCTGGGGGCTTGTAGTCCCTCAAGACTTAAATTCAGGAAATCACTTTGGTCGTCTGCCAAGGGGATGTTTTGGTTTCTGTGGAGCACAGTCAGCTTTATGTGTTACAATGAGCTTCTTGGTCTCCATGAGTTGTGCCTTGGCCTGATGTCACATGTGGGGTTCACCGTGTGTTTCACCATCCAGAAATTACTCAAATAGAAGGAAGCCCTGACAGTGAGAAGCCTGTGCTGTTTGATTGGCTTGGTAATTCTGACAGGCCAGACTAGTGCAGTTACACACAGGGTGAGTGTGTTTGCCTAGAGGAGACTTCTGGCACAAAGAGAGGAGGCTTTGGATGCAATTACAGCATCAGAGGTACACAGCTTATCCTAAATTATTTTAAGTAAGTCCAGTGTTTAATTCTTATTTTCTAGCTAAATGTTTCACTCCGTAATTACTTGCATCTGAGCAGATGCAGAGGGAGTGGCCTAGGCTGGGATTTGCTATCAATGACTGCATTCAGAGCTTGCCACTGCTAGCAAAGGTGAATTTCAACTTAAAATCAACCTGTACCCTCGGAGTAACCACCTTAAAGTTAAAGCACAGGTGAGTGCAACTTTTCATTTCTGCAGAATACTTGCTCACAGCTGCTCTGTAACGCCACCCTCTACAGCTCTCCTAGCACTAGTAAGGATGCTGCAGCAGGAGTCCTTTGAATCTTGGCGTTCAAAGAGTGCACAGAAACACCAAATCCTCACTGTGACGACTCCTGATCAGTGGCAACGTGGCAGCATTTACAGAACACTGATCAGTTTGCACCAAGCCATGGTGTGGAAGCTTTAAATGAGGCAGGAGTATTTATTCACCTACTGTCTTCAGGAGCTGGGGGTCGGTTCCTGTCAGCTTAAGCAAATGCAAACTTTAAACAATGATATTCTATAAGCACTTTTCTGAGATTAGTTACATCCCCACATGAGCATAAATTCACAAAACAGGCTGCAATGAAACGTTTCTCTGTCAAGAAACAAAGGAGCACTTGTACTGGCAGTTACCAGAGGGGTGAACTAGCAGATTTTGGCCTCTAAATTTTCCTCCTGTTGGTATATTTGGAAGAACCTGGCAAAGTCCATCTCACCTGACAGAGCTCCCCTTTTCAGTCTCTGCAGTACAGTTCGGGCTACTACGAAAACCAGCAGAAGCATGAAGGCCCCCACCCAGATCTCTCCCCACCATGAGCAATGGGCAAGCGATGCCAAAAGGTCGATCCCCAGCAAACGGAACCAGCCACTGGACAGAGGGGGGAGAACCCCAGAGCATCCCTGCGCAGATGCTCCCAGTGCCACGCTGCTTTCCAGCGTGCTCACCCCCTGCCCCGCCCTGTCAGCCACTACAACCTCGCTCCCTGCCTTGCTTCAGCGTGCTCCTCTGCCTGCTGTTACCTGCTCTGTGCTCTGAAATGTGGGTTCTCTGGGCCAACTACAAATGGGGACGGTGGGTGCGGGTGACGTAGCTGGGACCCAGCCATGGCTGAGCTGATTCTCCAGTCAGGGCTGCGGCAGGACCGTCTCCTGCTGTTCCTGAGACAAGCAGAGCACCTTGTTGCAGCCGTGACAAAGGCTTTTCCCGGAGGAGCACCTTTTCCAGCCCTAATGGATATACACGCCCCACAAAAAAAGAGTAATTGCCCCACCCTGACCCAGGCCCACTCAGCAGGGGCGTTGTAGGATAACAAGCCCCTTTTCCCCTGGGCTCTGAGAACTGAAACGCTGCATTTCCCTGACAAGAGCAGTCCTGCTGCTTTACATCTAATCTTGCATGGAACAGAAGGGAGAGTCGGGAGGGGTGGCCACAAGCCAGTGGAGCAGGAGACAGGTTGAATCTCAGCCCTACCGAGAGCACCAGTAGTGTTGCACATCACGGCTCTTCCCCACATGGAAGCAAAGCACAGGCACAGGCTAACGCTGGCTAGTGACGTGGGTACAGATAGATCTACCAACAGATAGAAAAACATTCACTTGGTGCCTTCTTTATCCTTTTATAAAATCCTTTTATAAATCCATAGTGGCGACACATTGTTGCAAGCTCAGGATACCAGAGAACATCTTTGGGAATGAAGGGCGTTCTTTAAAGGACTTTTTTTTTTTTTTTTTCCTCTGGAAATTCCAATAATAGAGAGCAGACCTGGTCTGGGGTATCTCCACCTCCCAGTCCTGGTGTGATTTCACACCTGTGTGGTTTCCCTGGAACACGACTCCAGCTGGCAGACCCACTGCTGTGCCTAGAGCCCTCCGAGCTGCTCAGGGCTCTGGTTCCCATTCAGTGCAGGGCTCGATAACGATTTCCTGGAACTGGACCTGAGGAAACAGGCAAAGGTGACAGAGAAGGCAAGCAGGCTATTTCTGTTTCAGGCAGTGTGGGCAAGAGGCTCCCAGCCACTCCTCACCGCAAAGGCCATCACCCTCGTACAGCTAAAGCCCCAGTTCTCAGTTTCATGAGGTTCTGGAGCTCTTGGAGCTGCCCCAGTTCCATCCTCAATCATTATAAACCGACAGCTCAAGGTCATTTATAGTCCAACCGTGACACAGCAGCTTCCTTGCTCCCCAACTAACTGCAGCACTGAATTACGGAGGGAGGGAGTAACTTGGCTGAACTCATTTGGAGGAGTATAATTTCCTGGAATTGGCCTTTGTTTGCCATTAATGTTTACTGTGTTCCCGTATCTCCTTCTATTTCTATTAGTCATAATAATAAAGCCATTATGTTTAAACACAGAAGCCAAGCCCACTTACTTTACTTCCTCGTACTTTTTGCCTCGATAGAAGTTACTCTTTTTAATCAGATACAGCAGCACCAGGTCACAAAAGAAGGCTCCCTGCAAAGAGAAAATAACATTCAAATATTTTTGGAGTAGAAGAGGAAGTGTTCTGATGTAATTAACAATGAGCATTAATTAGAGAAGAATACATTGTAGGAGCCATGTTTTCCTTCATACTCTATGTAATCTTGGGGGTATTTAGACTTCAAGGTACATTAAGGTCCTGCCTTTGAGACAGGACACAGACACGCACCTGACCAAGCAGTCAGAGCAACAAAAACTCTGCTGGAGAAGATACAAACCAACCGTCCCATTTTATCCTCTTAGCAGCTCAGTGAGGGATCTGAGTCTCAATATGGTACTTTAAGAAAATACCTTCACTTACCGCTCCCATGAGAGCGAGCCCCGAACCGATATTGATAATGGTGGGGATGATGTTAAATTTCCCTGCCTAAAAGAAAAAAAGGTCAAGAAGTACTCGGTGAAAGAACAACTCAAGAAATAAATTGAAGGGTGTGGTATAACACAGTGGAAGCTACTAGTGCCTGTGGGTGTGTTTTGTTAGCAACAAGCAGGCAGTGAACAATCTGGGAGGCTGAAGTTCTGTGTGTGCCTCAGATCCAACTGTCCATGGCTGCATTTCTAATCCTGTGTCATCCCTGGGTTAGGCTTCTTTTTTCTGCAGTGCGTACGCATGGAAAACACGTCTCTGGGGCATGTTTACTTCTGTCAGACTTTACATGAGCCTCGTTTTAGGTAGAGGAGACCAGACTCATCCGCCCTCCAGGTCATCTCCTTCCCTGTGTAGGGTGAGCTCCACATGGATGAATGGCAGGAGCCGTTTCCTACGACAAGCCAGGGAGGCTGTTCTCATCCCAGAGCTGCCTTCCCACTAAGAAATATCCCCCACTTCTTTTTTTTTTCCTCTCCAGGCTCTAAAACATTCTGCCCTGGGGCCTCACCTTGCCATTCACCATCACATCAAAGCGGATTCCATATGCTTTAATGAGCGTCCGGTAGTCAACCCCCTCAGCATCCCGGTAATATTTGGCAAACCTGGAATACAACAATATTGATTTTAACTCCATCACCTGCCCTCCCTCGCCTCCAGGAACCCATCTGAATTCACCTATCTCTTCAAACAGATCTATTTCCCTGTCAAAAACAGCTCTAAGGTGCCATAAGCATGGTTCCCTCCCTCCCCCCCTCTGCGAAGCAGCGTGCCCGGCTGGGGCAGAGCCTGGCACTACCTCACTGCCAAGCTCCAACAGCCAAACCAGCCCAGCCCAGCTGTGGTACTGCATCGCAGTCTCCTCTTTATTTACCTGAAGTTGTACCCAGAAGAGATGGATTTTTCTGCAAACTTGTTATCCAGCCGGCTAAAAGAATAGTGAGGATTACATTCAGAAGGGGCTTTATCAAGATCACAGTTCCATTCAATCTGAATTCCTATCACACCACCCTTAATGAAAGAGAGAGACAGTGTGAGTTTTTTTTAAGCTTAGATCAATCAAAGTGTCTTCAAATTTGTCAGATCCTCGGGCAAGTTTTCCCCAGGGACAAGAACAGCTGTGCTTCTGGTCACAGACACGAGCACACGCACTTCTGCATGGGCTAAGGTCATGCTTATTTTACTACTCACATTACACACAGCCCTACATTTCCCTGTGCTGGTATCCTAGGAGGAGGTTTCTCATCCCAGGACACTGATTTCATTCAAGTGGCTGTAGCATACTTCAGTGGAGAAAAGGCTCTTCCATTCAGGGATGAGGTTCACAAGTGCAGAAGCCAGCACAAAGCTTACACTCTTCTCACCCTCTGCCTCCTGGGACGCCACACACTGGCCCCATCTTCCCCCCTGGGCTGCACAAACGGGGTCGCAGCCTCTGTGGTGCTGCAGTCCCAGGACTCTGTGCAGAAACGTGTCCATTTCCCACAGAGGAAGCCTCCCGGGGCATTCTCTAAGCAGAGGACCCCCACTGGCCTTCCAGAGTTCTGGATTTAAACCAATGGTGTGGTAATGTTAATTTTGTTAATTTTGTTAATTAAACAGAGACCCCGCTGGCAGGGCAGTGGTTTGGGCAGCCCTGAGTAACAGATAACTGACCCAACCATCTCCTCCAGAGGAGCCACACTGTCCTGCCTCCCCTTCCCTGGGGACAGGATAAACGAGACCAGCTTGACTTTAAGCACCTCTCCACTGCACCCTGGGCAGGAGGCAGTTCCCTGGGCTCTCCTCCCCACCAGCCAGCGAGCCATGCGGCCAGCTGGGAAGCCACATGAGCCCCAGGGACACTCCTACCTCCAAGGCCATTTCCTGGAAGTCGCTCCCAGCCCACCTGACGATGTTCCCCAGGAGGAAGATGGGGCAGTAGGGATGCTCTGTGCTGTAGCGGCAGCTCTTCAGGTAGGACTTGTTGTCAGTTGCCAGCACATTCACCCTGCATGTAGGGAAAAGGCAAAGCCACCTTGTCTCCCTCTTTGCTTGCCTGCACAGCCTATGCCACCAAGACTGCAGAGACAAGAGGTTTCTCCAGCACCCTCGTGCACAGCAGAAATGGCACCTTGTCACCAGCCTCCTCACCCCACGAGCCTTTCCACTGCTGGCCCAGTGAAAGCAGTCTGCCCACACAAAAATGACCTCCAGGCCAGACAAGGACTAGACCAGCTGAATCTGGGCTCAAGAAAGAATTCCAGAGTACTCCAGGGCCGCCTGGTTTTCTCAAGGAAAAAAAATAAAGATGCCAGAAATGTCTGGCTGAGCCTGGAAGAACAACAAGAACTCACTCCTTTCTACACATTTTGTTCACATTGTAGCAGCAAATGCAAACAAATATTGTTAAATTTGCATTTTCCCAGCCTTGTCCAGGCACCTTCATTTTTATGGAAGAGGAGGAATATCCGTGAGCAGAAGCAGCTCAGGAACCTGAACATGCACTGGCTGGTGGACAGATCCATCAGCCCTAGGAGCTCTGGTGCACCCCATGCTGTAGGATCCATCGCAGGTGAAGCACAGCCTTATCCCACTTGCTCTCTGAGAAGCTCCAAGTCCTCATTATCTCATTGTTTCCGAACAGTCTGAAGCCAACGGCCCCAGAAGAGGGAACAGTTGCCTCAACACCCCAACCCTCAGGCAGGAAGAGTACAGTGAAGCAAACCGAGGTTATTTGTTCTGTGATGGAGATGACAGAGGGATCTCCAAGCACCTGAACTTACTTGGAGAACTTAAACTTGGGGAAGCGGATTGAGTTCTTGATGTAAACAGTGAAGTTTTCTGCACTGGCGAGAAGTGGTTTCCTGAAAGAGAAAGGTTTATCTGCTTTACGTTTGTACCCTGCCCACATGCTAAAACTTGACTTGCCATTTTAGAAAGAGCTCAGTTTCATCCCGCGGCACTAGGTCAGCTGTGCCACTTTCCCCACGCTGCCAGCAGGGAGTTGGTGAGGAGTGTGCAGGTTGGGGAGGAAGCAGAGAGCTGAAAACAGCTCTGGGACAGCCAGTGAGCCAAGCAGGAGGGAACAGAGGGGCCCGTCGTGCCAGGGAGCCATGCAGAGCTCCCTCCTGCACTAGAGCAGCCAACATTCAGGCAAGCGTCCAAGCAGAGGGAACCCAGAAACTCCCCTGAATGACACACAGGCCAAGCAACTCAAGCTTGGAAACGGCATAGGATGGCCACGTACTTGGGCTTGGATCTTTTCTCCACTGGGCACCAAGCCAGTATCTCACAAGTCCTCCTGCTACTGTCCCTGTCTTTCAAACAACGGCCAGTCTTAACTCCTGCAGCACAGACATCACAGAAAAGGTCACACAGAGCAGCCACCTCTTCTCCTTGCCTACAGGGCACACAAAAATCAGACGCTTTTCACTGCAACCTTAAGCCCTCTTCCCTGCTGTTCCAGGGCCTCTCAGCTGGAACAATCACTCTCTTGTTGCTTCTCTGAGCAGCCCCAGGGTGCTCTGGCCCAGCCACCGCAGAGCTGTAAGCAAGGCAGCAATCTTCGTCAAAGATGGTAAGGAAACAAACGTCCTCGCACTCTGTAATCAGAGTTCTCTGGGGTTGTAACCAGGCTGATGCTTCTGAGGGAATCTGCCTCTACCAGGAAGAGCCCAGGAGGAGGGACCCTTCCCTTACCATTGCCAGCCACCACTGCTTCCCCCGCCGGGCAGTCCTCATCCTTGTCACACAGGGCGTTGGGAATGCTGACACTCTGCGAAGTGGAAGAGGACAGAAGTGAGCCCTGTGACTGGGCACGAGACTCAGGGGGGTACGAAAGTGCTGCTGACGTGGGGTGAATCCTCTATAGGATGGTGAGCACGGACAAGGTGCAGCGGAAGTGGTAACTGCAGGTCATGTGCAAATAGCTCGACAGTATCACACCACCAGCCACACCACGGTTCAGCTATGACATCCTGCTTTTGGGCTCTGCTCAATCTGGAGAGGGACAGGCTGTGGGAAAACCCAGGCATCACCTACCTACCACTCACCAAAACCAAGCAGGAGGCCACAGCACTTCACCTGAAGAGATAATTCTGACTTAAGCCACAAGCTCTCTGAGCTCAAAATGACCCTTCTCTGGGCTGCACGCCGCGTTGATGCAGCCACTAGAGGACAGCCACGTCCTGAATGAGCAAGCTGTGCTCTCGGCCTGAGCTACCCCGCTGCTTGCCATATGGAAAATTAATCTCTGACAACTCTCCCTGGATGGCCAGAGTCCTCCTCCCGCAGGCTGCTGCCCATTCCAAACCACGTCTCCACAGAGGACATTTCAACGTGACATGGAATGACCCCCTACCTCTGGCCTGTAAGGCACATTCTGGAAGGTACTAAGCACCCTCCCATGTCGTGAAGGTAACGAAAGCCTGAGTGTTCAGCCCTTCCCAGGATGGGGCTCTCAGAAAGTCTCCGCTACCTGTAACTGGAATCATCTCAAAGCTGTTTTCCCATGGCCTTTTCTGACCCTGGGTAATCACTGCTCTGGTCTCATCTTCAGCTGGGCAGATGTCCAACCCCTTCAACTAAAGTCAGCAAGACTCTACAAGATCAGTGCCTCTAGAAATTAAGACAGCTGAACCTCCCAGGTCTGCAGTAACCGGTCCAATTTTCCCGACTGAGACATTACACTACAGAGAAGAACCGTTCGCCTTTCATCCTTCCTGTATCCGTTGCTCCCCAGGTGTCCTCTGTCAGTTCTTACCCCCGGTTTTGTAGGGGTCTGGGGGCCAAGGGGCTCAGTTCTTCCTACCTCAGGACATGTGGCTTGCCTCTGGTTTGGGGTCACAATCAGATTCGTCATGACAAAGAAGACGTTTTCACCCTAAAATAAACAAAGTAAGGCAGGAAGAGTTAGAAAACCTGTTTTACTCTTAAAGTACCTGTTTACAAGGAGGAGGCAGTTTTCTGCAGAATAGTAACACCCCACTCTCTCTGGATGCTTTTCAGGCTGAGACACAACAGTGCCCTTTGTCTGGATATTTTTTTGGATGTGGTCAGGGGGTCTCTACGGCTTAAGCAGTTCTGCTTCAGAGACTGTGCTAATTTGATGAGCAGGACTGCTGAGCCTTGACTCGCTGGCTGCTCGGCAAGCACACATCCTCCTTTTCCATCAGGACAGGGTGCCTGATCGGGGATCAGAGGCCCTGCCCCACTGCAGAGCCAGTTTGTTCTCTGCCGGGGTCTGCCTGGCCCCCCCAGCTGTGCTCTCACAAGCCTGAACTAACAGAGCGAGGCAGTGGGTACAGTACAGCAGTACATTTAGTGCAACACTGTGGATATGTGATAAAACAACACAAAGCAGTTCTTCTAGCATGGCTTTAATAGAGAGAATACAGATCCCTTTATGGAGCTGTTGGGATGACTGTCTGAGACACGCAAGGAGAGACCTGACTGCATTTTCATCCTCCAGATCCTTACTTCTGGCAGTATTGTGTCTCCTCTGTATTTAGGCAAAGCTGCAACACACATGGGTGACTCCTGTTCTGGAGCCTTCCCTTCTTTGCACATTTACAGCTTCTATTTAGTCCCTTCCCCACATTCAGCAAAAAGTTAAAACAGTTAACTTTCTCCCTGAATGGTTTCCCCTTAACAACCAACCACCAAAGGAAACCACATGAAAAACAAGCCTGAAGACAGTTGTACGGTCAGCAAGAGGGGAGAGAAAGCAGCTTACCATGGCACTGCAGATGGAGGCTGGTTGGCCCCTCAGAAGTGAAATGAATGCCAGAATAAACCATGTGCTTCTACCATTTCTGCTCCATACCGTGTGCACACAGGAAAGGGAGGAGGGTCAGTAATTGCACCTGCAGCTACAGAAACACGGGTGGTCTCCTGAGAGACTGGGGAGCCTGACCCTCCTCACACACAGCCATGAGAGCCAGCCCACCATCCTGGCATGAGGCAGGGCAGCCCCGAGCATCTCGGACAAAAAAATCCTCAGCCATGGCAGGAACTGCCAGTGTGTCAAGCCCTGGCACCTGTAACACTGGTTGCTTGTGTGAATGAGCACCTGGTGATAAAACACCTGATTGGGAGCAGACTCTGGACCCCTGCACCCACAAGGCTGCTCTGAACCACAACAGGGAACGAGATGTTTCTGCAAACCTGTTGGAGAACAAGCCCAGCCAGGTGAATCCCTGCTCTACATTAAGCTTAACGCCGAAGTGCCACTGGTTCACCCTGTCCAAGGGCACTCTGAGCCCTCAGTGATGAATTTCAGTAAGCTGAGTGCCTGTCGTTTATTCTGAAGTCACTCAGAAAACCCCTTCCCACACACAGCCCTGCCTTTTGCACATAAAAATCAGAGATCTCAAGTTTCCATCCACGAGAGCAAAGCCTGGTGCTCTCTCACTGGCCTGACTCGCTCTCCTTCCCTCACTGTGCTTTCCGTGGGTTGGGTTTACCCCACATCCCACCAGCCCCTGGGGACACAGGTATGTCTGTCCTCAGCAGGAGGGACCCAGTGGGCAGCAGCAGCACCAGCAGGATCAGGAGAGCTGCCCCTGCTCTGTAGAGGAGATGGGGTTTCTCCCAGCCCTCACCGCCTCCTGATCTCTCTCCAGTACAAACCAGCCCACCCAGACCCAGCAGGACAGCACAGGACTCTCCCTCCAAAGTGAAATGAGAGATTATCCAGTAGTTAGCAGATGCAAGTCACTGCCAGCAGCCATTCAGATACTCCTAAAAACCCATGTGGGACACACCTCATGCCTGACCCGAGACACTGAGCAGACAAACAGTAATCAGCACACAGAATCACAGAATCATCTCGGTTGGAAAAGACTTTGAAGATCATCTCGTCCAACCATGACCCTCACCCTGACCGTTCCCAACTCCACCAGATCCCTCAGCGCTGGCTCAGCCCGACTCTTCAACCCCTCCAGGGATGGGGACTCCCCCCCTGCCCTGGGCAGCCCATTCCAACGCCCAACAGCCCCTTCTGCACAGAAATCCTTCCTCAGAGCCAGCCTGACCCTGCCCTGGGCAGCTTGAGGCCATTTCTTCTTGGCCTGTCACTTGTTCCTTGGCTCAAGAGACTCATCCCCCCTCTCTGCACCCTCCTGGCAGGGAGTTGCAGAGGGCCAGGAGGTCTCCCCTCAGCCTCCTCTGCTCCAGACTGAACCCCCCAGTTCCCCCAGCCGCTCCCCAGCAGACCTGTGCTCCAGACCCTGCCCCAGCTCTGTCGCCCTTCTCTGGCCACGCTCGAGTCATTCAATGGCCTTTTTGGGGTGAGGGGCCCTGCTCCACACGGGGCAGGAAAGCTCATGAGATGTCTACATTTGCACTCACAGCCCACAGAAGTTGCTGAGTTTCACTGTGAGCCCAGGGTCTAACAACACCATGATGGTTGGAGGCTGATGTACACCGGGGCAGGCTGCAGTAAGGCTGGATTCAATATCGTAGCCTGATGGCACAGTCACGTTTGGCTTCATGATGCCTTAGTGCAGATACCTGCATTGCAGAGCACACCAGGAGGCAGAGCTGGTGATGTTCACTCAGCACACCACTCTGCAAGGCCTCCCAATAAACCAACACGCAGTAACAAGACCACTGAGTCACAGGAGAAACATCTGACAGGTTAAAATGCTGGTCGGCGTCACCATTTCATTTCTGGGTGTGCACACCAGCCACCTGCTAAGTGTCCCAGGGCTTCCACACAGCCTGGCCAAGAGGCACAGCAAGCACACTGCCTGGCCTTCCTGCTGCACAGCGCACGCTGGCCCGAGGCTGAGGCTTTGCACTGAAATTGGTGGAGATGCAGAGCACAGACCCACAGCTCTGAGTAAACATGGGCTGCAGCAGGAGGAAGGTGAAGTTTTATTCCTGTGTACAGACAAGCAAGTTGTTCAATTTACAGCTTTGTACCCCCTGACAGCACAGGACCCTGATTTTCCCCTCACACCTCTCCGTGCACAGGGTGGACACTAGCAGGGAAAGCACAAACAGCCCCTGGCAAGAAGAGCCGGGCAATTTCCAGCCTGGTGCCAGGCCACATCTGCTGCCATCTCTTCCCCTTAAGCATCAGCTATGCTGTCACTTTGTCCAAGTCAAGGAAGCAGCAAGTCAGGTTTAGCCAGACACATTTCAAACAACCCTCATCATTCAAATTGCACCCCATTTTCTTTCCATCTCCCCCCAACTCTGGGCTGCCCCGTGCATGCCTGCTCTAGCCCCAGAACAGAGGCAAGCAGACACTTTGCTCAGCTGAGTGCGTGGTGCTGCTTGCCAAGGAGCACAGACCTTTGCGAGACAGACAAGGCTGCTCTGATATTTGCTGGGAAGCCCTAACAGAAGGTACAGCATCGCTTTCTTGTAGCCCACCTCCTGCTTATCCACAGGAAAGACCTGGATACATTGCTTCAGCCTTTCCACCAGCAAGGAAGGGGGGGGGGGGGGGGGGGTGCAGCAAAGCAGAAAGCCCCCCTGTATCCTGTGGTGAAATGGCAGAGCCACCCCTCTGCCACCCACTGGGGTCACCAGAGGAGCAGGGACCCACCTGTGGAGGATCTCCAGGACCCTGTAGGAAGAAGAAAAGCCCCCCACTGTTGTAGTTTGGCACTGGGAGGACTGCAACATGCAGAGGTGACCCCCACCAGAGCATCTTGAGAGGAATGCATCCCGTGGGGAGGAGTGTTTCCTGTGAAAGGGACCCGATGTGGAGCAGGAGGAAGAACGCAGCAGAGTGCTGGCCCCACCTTCGAGGAAGAAGCCACAGACTGACTGCACCCCCCATCCCCTGCCCCTGTGCTGCTGGGGGAGGAGGTAGAAATATCTGCTACAAAGCTGTGCCCAGGAAGAAGGAGAGAGTGTGAGGAGGTGTTTTTAAGATATGGTGGTTTTAAGATATGACAACACTTCTCGCTGTCCCAGTCTCATTATCGTTAGTGTTTGGAAATAAAGTGATGGGTTTTCTCTTCCCCTAACAGCCTGTCTTTTGCCTGTGACCGTTAATTGGTGAGCAACCCCTCCCCATCCTATCTCCATTCCTCAGCCTTTTGATCCATTTTTCTTCTGCCCAGCACTGGGGGGAAGGGGGCAGTGAATGGCTGCGTGGTGCTCAGTTGCCGTCTGGGCTCAAAGCACGACACCAACCTGTGGAGGGATCACGTAGTCTGCAACATCCCACAGCCTCTCCCCCAGCTCCGAGGTGTTGGTGAAGGCTACCCCTTTCATCTTGGTGATGACAGAGCTCTGGAGGGATGTGTCTGTGTCCTGGTAGCCTTTCTTGACAACAAACACCCACCTGCAAAGAACACAGCAGGCAGCAGCATTAGCAAGCAGGGTCAGGGAACAGGTTAGCCAGAGAAGATTTACACCAAGGCCAAACACCATTCAAGGGCAAATCAAAACATGCCAACGACACCAAACCCTCTGCAACTACTACTACAAATTTAGAATAAACTTTTTGACACAAGCTGTGCGTATCTACAGCACTGGAGGAAAAGTCAGGACCAAGACCCCACATGCAGGGAAAGGTGTAATAAGTGGTCACAGGGTAAAAAACCAAAACCTCCCACATCCCTGCCCTGTGCAAGCTCCATGGAAAGTGGGGAGGGCAGGGCTCTGTCTTCCTCGAGATGAAAAATAATATCAGCTTTTGCAAGTTGCAGTGTGGTTGGTTTCACAAATACATGACTTGCTCCCATTTTAGCAGTCTGTCGTCACAGCCCATGGCTGGGGAGATGCAATTCCAGCAGGTGAACTGAGTATCACTAACAGAAATCTGTAGGGAATATTCTCAGCTGGATACAGGATCTTTTGTAAGCCGGTGGGATGGTAACAACCTGAGTGCACCCTGGCCCCTGCACTGTGCTTCAGGCTTCTCCCCAGCACACCTGGAAGAGCTGCTGCCTCACTAAGCACTCCCAGGGAAGGTTTTGCTTACTTCTTCCCACTGAAAGTAGCAAGAGCTCCGTACCATAGGGTGAAAACCTCTCTGGGTTAAATGAAATGCCTCCAGCTTCTCCACAATACTGCCAAAGTCACCTGCCAAGACAACAAATCACCCGGACCCTTGAAGAAGCTAAGGGTGCTGGGGCAGGTTTGGGGAGAGGGACGCAGGCTGCGTTTGCTGGCAGAGTTCCCCTCTGCAGTGCCCTGACCTGGAGCGCCCTGCTGCATGCAGAAGGGGAAAGCAGCCATCTCTGAGGCTGAGCAGCACCCACATGTGCTGCCCCTCGCCTGCTACTTGGGACAAACCTGAATAATAACATTCCCCACCCCTGTGAAGTTTCCTACTTTCCTGTTTTCCCCAAGAACACTGTTTTTCTCTCCCGGGAGAGCTAAAAATTGGACCCTTACATTTTCTGCAGTGAATTGGGGGAGAAATGGCAGCTACATGCAAGAAATGGTCCAGAGGGGTTTGATAATCACAAGCCCCAAGCCAGCCCCTGAACAGATACAGGTACAGGTACGTAATCAAGCAGCCAGACTAACACTTGCCACCGCTGGGACCCGCTGTAGCCCCCAGCCACGCAGGAGTCACTGCAGGCACCATCAGCCACGGTGCCGAAGCCTTGCAGAAGGCAATAGCGGCCTAGGGAAGAAAAAAGCCTCTGTGGCCTAGACAGTCTCTGAACACTCACGGTCACTGTCGTGCTAGATCCCTCTTGGATGGAGGATGTGTCCTCAGCAATGTTATCTACAGGATTCCTCCTTTAGCAGCTAATACGTGCCAGGCTGCTGAGACTTCATCTCTGCCCTGCTAACTACAGCAGGCTCCGGAACTGTGCCCCTTTCTATAAATAAACCCAGCACATCAAAATTACTCTGCTATATTTAATCAGTGAAAGCAGGAGGTGTGAGAAAGGTGAAGGGACTCAGAAGCCCAGACAGTGAGGGTAAAGACCTATGAATCACATTCTGCAAAGCCTCAGAAACTCCGGGAAGCCGTGGCCACAGGCAGCACACAGGCTGGATAATTCCAGGTCTGATCCTGCGAGGTGCAAGCAGTATTGCTGTGTTTGTTATAGGTCAGTGTGACCAGCTTCTTGCAGAACTGGGCCGAGAGGTGCTCTAGCTATCTCCGTGCCAACTCACTCTGCTCTGAAAGAAACGCCAGGCAGGCAACTTTCACACTGCCTCTGACTCCACAGCCCCGGCTGCTGCAGCCCACTCCAGCAATGAATTCTGCCACTTTGTGCTTGGTTCCCTCCCATTTAGACTTGAGCCTGTCATGCAGTCATGCAGACAGCCCAGGTTTGTCCCAGGGCTCAACAACCGTGGCCATAAATGCTGGGTTTTTTAATGAGTCAGGAGTGAAGGTTTGGCACCATTCCCACCGAATACAGAAATAAAGGCGTAAATAATGCAGTACAAAGCCATACGGCCATTTGATCTATTTTTAACCCAACGTTAATCTGGAAGGTAGAACTGAATCTAGCAATCTCTAGCAGGTGAAAAATCAGATATAATATATTAGACATAACAAAATCCAGCTGTATAAACAAGCATAACTATCCGCATTAAAATCATAAGGCACAGCAAGCTGTCACTGTATGCAGGGTATCCTATATTAATCTTCATCACAACACAGCAAGCAAATGCAGCCGCAGCAGTATGTGAAATACAGGGTGATCCTTACCCCACCAGGTAAGCCAGAATGGAGAGCTGCACCACTCGATAGAGAATCCCCACCTTCTTGTTCTTCGCAATGACGTATTTCTCCGTTTTATAATCAAAAAGCGACAGAAATAAACCCTTCCAAGCCACCTGCCCCATGCTCCCGGCTCGCTCTGTCCCGGTGGCTGGAGCAGGCAGCAGCGTTTGCAGCTCGCATTATCCACACGTGCTCTGCATGGAAACCTAACACACCAACCCCTTCAGAGCGAGAGGCTGATCTCCTCCCTCCCGGCAGCTGCTCTCCAGCAGCTGCACTAACACGAGATCTTTCCTCTAGCTGCTTTCCAGCTAATCCATCCTCTGGGGAAGTCCCCGCCTCAGTTTTGCTCCCAAGCTTCATTCTCTCCCCCACAGTCACAAAATGATGGCAAAGCACCTGGTTAAATTTTTAACTTCTTAAGTGTTTGCATGAGCAATGAGGACTTGGGTCCTTACCAGTCACCCGAAATACCTGCCTAGCTACTGTATCTTCCCACCAAAAACCCAATTTAAGAAGCTAATAAATAAATTCTGCGTGTGGTTAAGGGCTCAATCACCATCACGTCTCACTGAAACGCACAGGGAGTGCTGAGCTGGGCACACATAAATACAGAACATAGCATCTCACGAAATGCCAAAGGGAGAGGAATAGTTTAACCCTCACTGAGATAAAAGTTTTTTATTAGCCAGTACCGCAAGAGATGACTCTCAGTGTAACAGAGGCATTTGCATGTGCAAGGACATGAAACGATGATTATTTAAGCCAAGAAGGGTGGGCACTGTCTCCTCCACATGGGAGACATGGACTGCCCACAGCTGAATCTATTAGAGAGCGTCTACTCAGAGACATGAGCTGTTGTATCTGACATAAAGTGCAGGGTTTACAGCATTCATGTATGAGAACCCAATTAGCTCACACCTGAGCACTCAATTAGCTCATGGGGCTTTGTCAGGACGGGGAAGGCTCTTGGGATTACACACTATGCAGCTGTGGTACACGCTTGAACATGGGTCAAGAGAGTGGCTCACGCTGTGGAGGCAGCAGGCAGCACAGCGGGGTGATCTCCAGCACACACACCTCTGCTCTACACAACTCTCTTCCCAGGCAGAATCATTCTCAAGACCTTGGGTTCTATGAAAATTTTATCCTTCATCCCCCTTAAATTCTGTATCAAATCTAAACAGATGGATCAGATTTTTAAAGAATATGTGACAAGGTTGCTCCAAATCACAAGAGAATCGCAAACAGAGCAGTAACGAACGAAACACTATCCTCAAAATACCTCATTTTGTTCCTCATCCCACAGCCATCCCTAGAGTTTCCTTCTGCAAAGCGAAAGAAACCTTTCTCCAGCAACTGCAAAACTAGAACAGAAATCTGCCTGTGGCCTCCTTTTAACGCAGCGGCTGCTGCCTCCCCAGCTCCAGCCTCACGGTGGGCGACTGCTCCTGCACGTGGCTCTTCCACGAGGGGCTCCTGGGGCGACGGGCAGGCTGCCGAGGGAGTGAGTCCCCCGCTCCTGTGTGCCCCCTGTCTGCTCCACCACCTGGGGCCAAGGTGTGGGAGAGGTCACCCCAGCCCCAACCCTGCTCTCAGACTTCGCAGCCACCCTTCGGGCTCGGCGCAAGTGAAGGGCTGGTCTTGCTCCTCTCTCCCATTCCTCACGTCCTCTCCCTTCCCTATCTGCACCCCCACATGGGCAGCCCCTCTTTATCTCACAAAACATGTTGGCTACTCCCCAAGTCCCTCTCGGAGCCCTCTTTCTCACTCAAGCACTTTACTCACAGTTTCCCTCATCCTCAAATAGTATTTGGCCACTGTACCCACCCCTCCTTACCAAATGCCTACAGACCAGACTGTCACTAGGTCCAGGCTTAAAGATCCTCTGTCCAAAAGCCTGAAGCACAAATAAAATCTTAAAACATATAACAACCAAAGGAGACAAAACCTTCCAAGAAAACGCACTCCTGTGGGGAGAAGGGAGGCCACGGTGGTCCATGAAGCCAGAAACAAGTAAGGAAGAAAGGCAGGCTCAGCCTATCTTCCCTCAGCACTGCCCAGACCCCAGAGCCAAGCTCTGCTGGGGCTGGGCACAGGGAGACTGACCCAGCTCCAGGAACCAGAGCTGTATGGAGACAGGAGCATCCTAATGGAGCCACCATCTGCTCTTCTGCCCGGTTTGCTCCTCGATGAGACACTTTGCAAGAACAAGCCGCTGGGTGACAGCCAAGCATCATCTCTGATCGTGGGTCTGGTCTTGCAAAACCACCATCTGCTCGCCCTGGCCCTGCTGAAACTGCCCCAGCAACAGGACTAAGCAGCAAGGGTATCCCATGTCTCGGGACTGCCTCCACCATTGCTCCTGCTACACTAATGACAGCCAAGTTCATGGACAAATGAAGTATCGGTGGAGACAAGACAACCCTTGGTAGTGTCTGGAGACACCCCCCCCTCCATCCCCATCTTCCTCATCTGGCTGGGTGACTGCACAGGCTAAAACCAGACAAAGAAACTTGCCAGCAGTTAAACAGTGTGTTACCTCCTGGCCTGGTTTTATTTAGTGGCACAGACACAGGTCTGCTATGAGATTTGTAATTATTTTCCAGGTCAGTTAACGTGAGAATGGATTTACACACATTACAGAAAATGTTCCTTAGAGTGAGAATTTTTCCTGCTATAGATGTAACCTGAAGATTAAAAAGCTTCAATTTTTACCAAATGTTCCTCAGAATATTCTGAATACTGCTCAGCACAGGCTAGATTCATGATGACAACAGCGTTGCTGGCATGCTTTTACAGATATTTTTCTTATCACTTTCTAGTTTTCACAACCTTATCTTTTTTCTTGCCTGGAGATTGAGATTACTGGTGCATTTCTCAGAGTATCTGTGGGTTGTTCAAACATAACCAGCTTCACTCCTGGGGGAGTAGTAAGTAACCTAGCAAAATCTAATCATCATCAGTTAAAGACAAAACCCAGTAGTTACTATTAGTCCTCCTCAAGGGACAGAGGCTGGATCTTTTCTGCAAGCTATCTCCCTTCTTGAGTCCAACATTTTGAACTTCCCATGGAAAAAAAACTGTTCTGCTTTTTTCTCATGAGGGTTATTTACTCAGTCTTGAAATTCTCACAAGGAGGATTTTTCCTCTGGTACCGAAACTGTCCCTTTCTCTTTCTCTTTTTTAATTCCTTACATGCTACATAAATCCTCATACTGTTCACAACAATTGCCTTCTCATTATGCACACACAGTCACAGGATACATGTCCCTGTGTGCTCAGCCTGCTCCCTCCACCTGTCGGTACCACTCTGGTGGTATCTTGCCCCAGAGCTCAACTCAGCCCAGGCACGAGCCTGTAAACACCACGTAAAGGGACGGTGGAAATAAAACTTCAGACCCCTGCCCTGACACGGTGGCATTTAAAACGCAGCAAGGTCACATCTGCCACTCTATGATACTGTAGCATAGAAACATTCCAAGATCAGCCCTGTAATATCTTTAAATTGCACCTAAAAGAGACCACGTGCTTTCCAGGCAATGGCAGCCCTGGCCAGTGCAGACATGATTCATGAGTGACTGCTGGAGGTGTGCGTTTCGGCACTTGTCTTGTTCACTTCCAGCTCCAAATGATCACCCCCAGGCATGAATTCTCTCAGTGATCCCCACTCTGGCCTTCACTGAGCTATCAAGTGCAACAGAAAAATACCAGCTTCCAAACGCATGACAGCTGACTCATAAGATGCTGAGAGATTTCTGAAGCACTGGAAATGCTCCTGCAGCAAATGCCTGAGCGATGCAGATGCATCATCCTTTAGAAACAGGCGCCAGACCTGCTACTGAAATAGAAAGGAGACAAGGAGCAGAGGATGTAAAGAGGAGATAAACTATTTTGGCAAGGAAACGAACAGTGGAAAAGGCAGAGGTCAGCTCTCTCCATTAGTGGTTCTTTCTCATAGTATCATACTTGTAGGTCAACATCTAAAAAAAAAACCTAGGGGAGGAGTTGAACAGGTTGAAAGAGGAAGTTCGTTTTAAACCACAGCTCATGCACACGGAAACACAGGGAAATCAGTAACATCAAGCATAAGCTGCTTTCTGAAGATAATAGGTGTTGATGCAAGAACAAAGAAACCTGTGCGCAGGCTGTAATGAAAAATGCTCCGTTCAGCTTCTCTTTTAATCCTTGCTGTGACTTTGCGTGTAAATAAAAGTTGCCACTTGCCGATGAAAAACTGACAAAAATCAGCCTCGGTATTTGTCCTCCTAACTAGCACCACTGCACACCCAGGAACAATGGAAAAGGAAATCTTTCTTTCAGGAGTTATTAGAAAAACATTCAGGGTTTTTTTTTTTGCCTAGAAATGGAATCTGTGGAAAGAGTCTTTCTGTCATTATCTACAGGAACATCCAAACCTGTCTGCAGGAGTGAGAAGTGGAAGCATGCTGGAGTTCCAGAATGTATTTTAATTTTCCAGGAGAGCCATTTTCAGCCTTCAAATGCATTCCAGGTTGCTCCCTCAAGTCTTGAATCCCCTGTACAGCGTGCAGGAGGTCTTGTTATCATTAGCCAGTGTGTTTATCCACTCCTCTCCCCCAACCCAAGAAGTGAAAGCGCTTGAGGAAGAGGCACAGAAATGAAATAAAAATACTGAACATCTAATGAAACTAATCCGTCATGCCCTGTTCTGTGAGACAGCTGGCGCTGAATCAGATAACAGAAAGTAAATAAAAATGCACATAAAACATTGCTGAGAGATTGAGTGCAATGATAGCTGGAACAGCAGGATTGTGCAGTGCTGTATTGCAATGTTTTCACCTTCTAAAGTCAGCCAATAAAAGCATCACTGGGGAATAAGAGGAGAATGTTAAATCAAAGGCTGAAAGTTTTTAATAAAATGTGTATTCACGTTAACCACTGACTTAAAGGTGAAAGCCTGCTTTTGAATATACTTGACAGATCAGGTTTTTTACTTCTTTGCCAACGTGTATCATTCCTGACCTGGAAGGATGTGAAACTGGTCCTGGCTTGACAGCTCTATCAGAGCTCACCTTGCTGCAAGTGCCGAGGGGACACCTTCATCCCCTTCCCTCACCTTTGTCATGTAAACAGCTAGAAAGCCTAGACTGAGGCCTCTGCCCTCTCCTCCATGGAATTATCAACCAGCCATAGGAAAACACACGTGCTACTCAGCTCGACCCCTGGAGGAAAAGGTTTAATGAGCAAGACCCTCAGCCTGGCACCTGACCCTGCCTTAGCTCTGCAGGCTGGTGATGCTCTAAGCCAGCCAGGTGTTACCAGTGGCGAGAGGCTGAGGTGTCCCAGCTGCGCTGCACAGACGCACTGGAGCCAATTTAGCCAAGCTGGCAGAGCCAGAGCAGCCTCCTTGCAGCTGCGCAGCTCCATTCCAGTTCATTCATCCTGTTATAACAAGAGACAGGAAATTTCTCTTTTGAGCTGCAATCCAATTAGCCTCCAAATAAAGCTGCCCCAACAGGCTCTCAAGCCCAGCAATGCGCTCCTCGGCTCCTATCTGATGCTCTCACATCAGCAACCAGCACTTAATGAAGAACTACTCATGCCCTTTTCCTGAGTAGCAGACTTCCACCTCACTCAGTCCTGCTAACCACCAGGCCACTGCTCTCCTATAGTTCAATACATGAACCTTTGTCAGCTTCTGAGGGAATTATAACCCAAGGCTTGTGAATCTCCCTGGCATATGAGAAAGACATAAGCAGCTGGTATCACCCTGATTAAAATAGCACTGCAAAATGCATCTTGTCCTCCCCTTCAAGGATAGCTTTTAATTGTATCTCGGATACATCAGCTCTTGTCAGTCACCATCCACCTTCACACCTCCTACTCCTTGGTCAGATCACCACAAAAATAGCCAAAATTTATTCGGCCAAGCTCAGCTATCAGAGGCTAATACCTGGAGCGATGGAGCCAAACCAGGACTCAGAGCTAAGACAGCTAATGGGCTTAGAGAACAAGTATCTGTTGTTGCTCTCCTGGGCTACCAGCAGCATTGAGAGTCGTCTCTCCCCAACAGAACAAGTCCAAGGCAGAATAACAAGTCCCTCCAGCCTAATAAGCAGCGTTGGGAGAACAGACCTGAATGGAAGAGTGTTTAGGACACAATCCATACTAGTCTGTATTTCCCACTCAAGTGCAGGGAGACCCTCCCTCCCCCAAGAAGCTGAGTCTGCAGACACTCTGCCACCTCTGCGTGACGTATAAAGATCACGAACGGCCCTTAGAGCTCAGAAGCCTCTAGGATATCTGCAGCAGCTTCTCTGCCCATGACACCTGGACCCCAAACAGCCTGCCAACACGTTAGCCTGGCTGGGGTCAGATGTTTAATGACTCTGAATGAGTCGTTTATAAACCTTCTGTCATTCAGGGAGATGGCACAACTGCGCCACTGCCAGTGTGCACTAAAGTCAGGGCCACACAACAAGGCCACAAACATTGACAAGGTTTTTGCACAGGGGATTTTATTCAAAATGTAGACTGCAAATAAATTTAGTAGCAGACACAGCAAGGCTTCCATGGAAACAGCACAAAAACCCAGCTGTGGTTTGGATGACTGTGAGTCTTGGCAGTCTTGACTAATCCCTTAAGTGCCATCCAATTACTGCAAATGTGTTTGGCATCTACTATAGCAATTGCATAGAATTAAATGGCTGGATGGCACTCATCGGAAATTACAAGTCACAGAACCCTGTAATGCATTTAAGAAAAACCATCTAAAAAGGAAAATAGCATCACCCACCGCAAGAGCTGACCTCCTTGAGAGCCATAAGGGACAACAAAAGGGATCCAAGTAATGAAGGATACTTAATTCAGAGAAGAAACTAGAAAAAAAAGGACAGAAAGAGGGAGAATAACAAGATTGGCTGAAGGAGATGGGCTTGTTTAGCCTTGAGAAAAGAAAACTCTCCTTGCAACTCCTTATTCTACAATTAACATTCCTTCCCTTAGAAAAGTAATCAAAAAACTACCGCAGCTTTACCGTGCCCAGACTTACCAAGTACCATCTGATTGTAGAGATCTCCAGGTGCCTGAGAACAGGGCAGGACTTTGGTGTGAAATGGAGAAGGTCTGGGAGGGAGGATGGGCAAGAAGACCACCACCACTGGTATACTGCGGTCCCTTCACTGACAGTTGTCCACACCGTGTGTCGCTCCGTGCCAAGACCTGTCTAGAGCAGTGAGAAAAGCAGACAACACATTTCCCTTTCCTAGGAAAAGTCAACATGCGCCGAAACTTAAAAATTATTACGTGAATAAAAAAGGAACCTTTGAAAAAGTGTCTCCTTTATAAAGCCACCACTCCAGTCGCTGCTGCGCACTACTGTGTCCTCTGCAGCCACTCTCTTTCTTGAAGCTCTTCAAAGGGATCGATTCTCTCTCCCAGCCCAGCATCTTCTGCTTTCCATGTACTTAATGCCTCATAAAGGTCCTTCCACACAGGGACAGGCAAAGAACAACAACTTGGCTCAAAGAAGAACAAGGAAGCTGAAGAGAGGAGTAGTACTAAGTCTCCACGCTTCTCCTCCTTTGGGAACAGCAAACGCCTGACCGGGCCTGAGATCATTTCATTGCTCAGGAAAGAGAATGCCTGGTACTGGCTAAAGCCAGCTGTGGAGTTTGGCTAGGCACCTTCTTCCCCAAACCCGGTAAATTGCAGTTACTGATAATCTGCAGCTGATAAACTGAGATTGCTCATGATTCACCCTATTTTCTGTCACACACGCAGCGGGGTGGATGGCAACACTGCTGCTCCTTGCTTGGCTCTGCCCTGGATTCAGGTGTGCTGAACCATGCCAACTGGGGGAGGTATCTCCTGATACAGGAGGAGTCTGAACTGGCAGTGGTGTCCATGACACAAGTTTTTATTTGTGACCCAATCAGGATTTGAAAGCAACTGAAAATGGAAAATCAGAAATAAGATTGTGAGGTACAAAAAACTAATCACCACATGTACACACTTCTGATTCCAAGAATCAGAGACATCGAGGAATATACTTTACTGTATTAAAATGCACAAATTTGAGTATATATATATGTATATGTGAAATGCTTGTCTCTCCATTTTCATGAGCAATACCAGGATGGGAAGCTTCCCCTAATTCACTTCTATTTCAATCTTGTGAAGCTGCTCAGTACTAAAATCAATTTATGAACCACTCAGCATCACAGTAACTAAGACAGCAATCCAATACATAAATCTAACAGGCTCCAAGATGGATTTTTCCTAACATATCTACATTAAAGCAAAATTTCTCATGGGAAGTCTAGTTTATCAATACCAGCCAGTACCAGGAGCACAAACGCATCGATCTGTCCCTCTGAGATAGACACAAACTCGGGGGAGTATTTATCTTTGTATGTACGTGTGAGTGGGTGGGACTGTGGTCAAGCCATTGTCTTTTGAGTAATGACCCAGCATATTCCTTGGTGCGAGGGGTGTGCTGGTTTTTGTGGGAAAAGTGGGAGGATGAGAGGCAATGTCGGCAGGCTACTGCCCCCTGAGAGAAGGGGGTAGAGCAGGACGTAAATCTTTCCTTGAGATAAGTGAAAGAAGAGGACCGGGCGGCCTCTGCCTCCCTCCACATTCCTCCTTGGCACCACGACAAACCCAAATCACTGGATCTCCATCCCGTCCTGTGTTTGCTCTGCCCTGTGTCAAGGAAATGCGTGTTTTACAGATTTTTCAGGTTTGCTTTTCTCATGCTTCCAACACTTAACAAGTAGTCACCATGACAATCTCACAGATTAGAGAAGAACATGTCTTCACTAGGGAAAGGGAAGGAATATCCATGTTGAAATCCCTGTGAGGACAGGAGGCCTCTGCGTTAGCTATAAGTGTCAGACACACAGAGTTCAATATAGAACCAGAAAAACTTTTCTGATACGTGCTAGCAAATACCCTCCCTCTGCTTTTATCCCATAGTCAAAACCTGATTTCACTAAGATCAGTGGCAGAAGAGATGTTTGCTTCAAAAGGTCCAGAATTTAACTCTGGGAGCTTGATCGGTTCTCTAGATTCAGCGAAAACATCTGGAATTCGTACTTGCTCCAAGCTGCCTATGTGATGCTCTGACACATCAGCACTATGAGTCTCTTTTTTCAGGCTGATAACAGTTCTCTGTTGAAGGTGATTTTTCCAGGGACCAGCGGAGCGGTTCTGTTTTTGAAGAACTATGGAAAAAGAAATTAAAGGAACAAGGTATCAGCTGCTTTTCAGACTTTTCAGAAAAAAAATGGTTTGTAACAGCAAACCCTTATTCAGACTGGAAGAACCACCCGTACAGTGCTGCCACCAAGCTGTGTCTCGTGGGTGCAACCTTACGCGTAACTGCGACACGAAAAATTGTCCGGAGCGGTGAAATCTCGTGGCACCGTAAGAGCCGTTTCACAAGGAGCAATTTCTGAAGAGAAAAAGAAAACCTCAGCATCTCTCCGAGGGCCGAGAGCCTCCCGGGAGGCACCGCCGTAGAGCCTGAGCAAAACCCCTGCCCTGCCGGGGCAGAAAACAGCATCGCGCCCGCACCGCGGGCCGGTTTTGGCACAGGAGGGCAGCGTGGCGCCGCCCGGGGAGCGCCCGCAGGCGCTTGTTCAGGCCGCCGTGCTCTCGCGGTGCCGCTCCTGCGGGCCCGCTGTCTCGCAGCGGCGCGGCCCCGCGCAAGCACCGCGGGGGCGGGGCCGAGCCCGGTCCCTCCTCCGGGGCGGGAGGGGGCGGGGCCTGGCCGCGTGTCCCCGCCCCCCGCGCGGGGCGCGCCGTGCTCTCGCGAGACCCGGTTTGAATCGCGGGCGGGCGCCGCCGCTCCCCGTTAGGCCGGGCCTGGCCCGGGGCGGCCGCCGCCGCCATGCCGCTCCAGCCACGCCTGCTCCGCACCTACTCGCGGCGCGGCGGGCACCTCCGCCCGCTGCCGCTGCCCGACCGATGGATTTCACCGCCCCAGGACCGTAAGCGGTTCTTCAGCTCGACCTCGACCGGCTCCAGCGCCACCTCCGCCGGCTCCAGCGCCCTCTCCCTCCCCTCGGACGACCCCGACTTCTCGCCTCCCGGCAAGCGCTACCGGCAGCCGCTGAGTAAACGCCCCTCCCGCCCCTGGCGCCTGCGGACCCGCGGCGCGGCGGCGAAGGAGAACCGGCCGCCGGGCCCCGCCTCCCCCCCGCCCTCCCCGCGCCGGTCCCGGTCCCGGTGCCGCGCCGCCGCCCGCCGGCAGGGCCCGCCCCGCGGGGCCGAGCGCCCGCTGCTGTGCAGCACCCCGCAGTGGGCCCCGCCGCGCCGCCGCCGCCAGGCGCCGCCGGCCGAGCTCAGCTCCCTGCTCCTGCTCAACACCACGGTGGAGGGCGGCTCGGGGCTCTACTCCCCGCCGCGCAGGGCCTCGGCCCGCAGCGCCCTCAGCGCCTTGGAGGCATCGCGGGGAGAGGCGGAGCAGCTCCCGCCCTCGCCCGGCGCTGACGGGGCGAGGGAAGAGGAGAGCGGTCGGGCCTGGCTGGAAGGCGGGAGGAGTGAGGCGAGCCCGGGGCTGCGACAGTCGGGCGGGGTTCCGCGGCCGTCGGGGCGGGGATCCTGCCGCGCACAAGCTCCCGTGTCCGCGCGTAGAGGCCCAACCCCTCCCCGGGCAGCGCCGCAGCCCTCGGCCCCGCCCGAGGCACCGTGCGGTGAGCTAAGGCCGGGTTCAACCCACTGTCAGAGAGGCAAAACCGAAAAGTTCCACCTTACCCCAGTGGTGGTCTTGGACCCTCAAGAAGTGGCGGTGTGGCTGGCAAGCGTGAAACTCAACAAAAAGGCAGATACTCAACCCCCCTGCCAGGAGCCAGTATCTCCTCCGGGACCTCAAAGAGTCTTGGAGAATAAATATGGAAAGGGCAGAGCTGTCCCTGGCGAGGGAAGCACCTGTAGGAGAGCCTGCATCAGCGGCTTCAGTGCCAGCCGCTGGGGGAGGCAAACGAGACTCCATCCAAAAAGGCACAAAACTAATAAGAGACAGCAGCAGCCTAATAACTCCCTCTTCCAATCACAGATGAGGCAAAAACGAATGAAGAGGGATGTTCTGGAGATGTCTGCAGATATAAGAGACTATGACTACTCCCTCCTCAATAGCCCCCATGCCTGGGGTAGACTTCGAGCATCTTTGTCCTTCCATAAGAAGAAGAAAGTTACCACCACAGAAGACAGTTCCTGCAACAGCATCCTTTGTACCCCCTCTGTGAAATCCCACCTTTCAGGACACCAAACAACCTTCTCTTCTGGTAAGGCTCAGTGCTGCACTTGGTCTGCTTCCTCCATGGTCCTGCTGGCTCCCATGAATTCCTGTTCTGCCCTGGAACTAATGCTTACAGATGCAGAGAAAGTTTTTGGAGAATGCCAGCAGGAGGGGCCTATCACTTTTGAGGAATGCATTCCTCTAGATAAGATGAAAAATTGCAAGAAAATTGGAGAAGGGGTGTTTGGAGAAGTCTTCCAGATCAACAGTGAGAGAGGACCTGTGGCCTTAAAAATAATTCCCATTGAGGGGACTGAAAGAGTAAATGGTGAAGCTCAGAAGAGCTTTGGAGAGATTCTGCCTGAGATAATAATTTCAAAAGAACTCAGTCTTCTGTCTGAAGAGTCTGTGAATAGCACTGTTGGGTTCATCAGCTTGTATTCTGTGCACTGTGTTCAAGGGGCCTATCCCAAGTATCTCCTGAAAGCCTGGGACAAATACCATGAAGTAACAGGATCAGAAAATGATCGGCCAGGCCTTTTTGGGGACGAGCAGCTCTTCATGGTTCTGGAGTTTGAATTTGGAGGCAGCGACTTGGAGAATATGAGAAAGAGCCTCAGTTCAGTGGCATCAGCAAAAAGCATTTTGCACCAGATCACTGCTTCCCTGGCTGTGGCAGAACAGGAACTGCACTTCGAGCACAGAGACTTGCACTGGGGGAACGTGCTGGTAAAGAAAACGGATGTAAGGGAGCTTAATTATGTGTTGAATGGGGCAACGCACACAATCCCCACTTCAGGGCTTCATGTCAACATCATAGATTATACCTTGTCACGGCTGGAAAAGGACGGGTTAACTGTGTTTTGTGACCTTTCCACTGATGAAGAACTGTTTCAAGGCACAGGGGACTACCAGTTTGATATCTACAGGCAAATGAAAGTGGAGAACTCCAACAACTGGACTGACTACCATCCACACAGCAACGTCCTCTGGCTGCACTACTTGTCAGATAAACTTTTGAAAGACATGGTCTACAGGAAAAAGGAATTGACTTCTTCCATGAGGAAAACAAAGCAGCAGCTCATTAAGTTCCATAAAGAAGTACTGACTTTTGAGTCTGCCAGTGAAGTTTTACAAAACAGCAGCCTCTTCCAGTGAGCAAGAGTGCAGGGTTTCCAAGGACTAAGTCACTGATACATAAAAAAACAGCAAAGGAGAAAGGCAGCATGATGTTTTTAAATGTTGGCACAACAAAAAAGTGTTATGATTGGTTAGCAGTGTGTATAACATGCTATCAAAAATTTCTAAAACACCTGAAAAAGTCTTCTCCTTTAAGATGTTTCCACATGTACTTTTTTTGAGGGGTGATGGGGCCAAGAAAGCTGAGTTGATGTTTGAGCAGAGGAGAAAAAGATTTCTTCAGGCTCAATTCATGTTTTGAATTCCACAGAAATCTTACCTTTTAGTCTTAGATTATTAAAAATTTTTTCTTACTATATTGTCTTTCTTACAAATTATTTTTTTAAAGAAAAATCCCACATGATTCTGGACGGTGAGGACAAAGGTAAATAGTCAGCTGGGAACAGAGAAGGGAAACACCAGCTTCTGACTTAGTTTTAAAACTGAACTTTTGTTCAGTTTGGCAAAATTTGTACCTGGAATGATGCTATAAAATGTAAATACATAAAGTTTCTGTAGTGTAGGTTTTAAAACCACTGTAATCTGCAGTAATATGGGGTCAATTTCCCTCACTTAAGGGAAAAGGCATTAGATAATGAAAAAAAAGTACCAGTGTTCCTGATGCATTTTTGACCATTATGATGTTGTGACCCTGTATACTGATAGGAACCCAAATCTGTAACTTGATGGTAGCATTAAAGTGACTTTCTCCATTTATGTACAGAAGAAAATGCAGAGTGTAGTAAGTGTTCTTTAGTCCCGATTGCAGGTGGATCAGGTGACCTAAATTTGAAACTACTTACATTAAATCGGAATTCTTTGTTTTTGGGAAGTCCTTCGCTAACATTCACATACATTAAAAGAAACTGGTCTAAAGAGAACAGTAAGTCAAATTTAAGTGAAAAGTGAATTAGATAATTACTAAAAATTAGTACATCCAGTGATCCAGATGCATTGAGTATTTAAGAGGTAGCATCATCAGATTTGTTATAACTGCAATGCTGTCTATGCAGTCTGTCTCTATATGTGTGCATATATGTAATCTATCAATTAGATGCATCTTTGAACCTATCTCAAAGTCTGGGGGTTTTTTTAAGCTAAGCTTAGAGACCCTGGGTACACCCCTGCCTCTGACACGGATTTATTGTTGTCTTCCAAACTTTACTTTTGCTGCCTAGTACCACAGAAAGTGACTTGACAATCTTCAGTGCTTGAAATTATTAAGATGGAAATGGTATTGGAATCTTACCAGGCATCCTCTCTATCTTTTTGCCCCTCTAATTGACTGAAGTAATGCAATACAATTGAATATTCTTAAAACATACTCGGTAAGGACTGCAGTGAACACATATCTGACATCAGGGACATGTTCTTCAGTCAGAATGGTGCTATTTTCATTTATGCTCAGAAAAAAGGGTGAAATATTATCTGCCTGCCTTGATCCTTTATTTGTATTGAGAACTACTAATATTGGCTGTACAAGAGAGATGGAAACAGACTGGCAGTAATTAATGAAAGGAGAGGTGCCAGCCCACTTGGTGACATGGTGCAGTTGTGTCTGAGTAGCCTTTTATTACCACAGATTTCAAAAGAATAGTGGCTCTGGCCTAATTGTGGACATAAAGGATGCAAGAGCAGCGACTCAAAAGTGTCATTTAGAGGTAAGGAAAACGTGAAAATAATGCTGTCTACTTACAGTCGTCATCTTGAATACTGGATGCCCAATTCCGCAGTTACAGGATAAGAGTACTGAAGTTAACGGTATTGGTTGGCCGCGGTGAATAGCAGGGGAGGATGGCTGCCAACAAGAATAGGAATGCTCTTTAATGTTGAATAAAAACAGACTGTGAAATTCAACTCAGTGTGTCTGCTCCCATCAAACAAATTAGGTACAAATAGCCCAATAAAAGCTTGGGAGTCTTAAATCAGATAAATGCAGTTATTCAGGCTCTAGTCCTAACAACTGAAACGCTCCTTCCCTTCCCTTGACCTTCAGGATTTATTTAGGTAGTAAATACAAGTTTGTGCTGGGTTTTCTTTCAGCAGTCTGCTGCTAGCAGATGACTACAATCTTAACAGTCACCTTCTTAAAATAGAGGTTTTTAGGATAGTTCAAGACCATAGTTGTCATGTGCGAGTCATCTCCACTGGTCGTTAGTGAAACTAACTCGGTTTCTTGGTCACTTCTTTAGTGTGGCCCATCACTAATTCCTTTCTAGAAGCAGACAGAAAATGAGATGGGTGACATGTAATTTCTAAGGGTTGTTATTTAATAAAAGGCCTGAATCACTCTGGTTCTGGAAATTACTCCCTCCAACTGCTTTCACACACAGGATAATGCAAGAGCCCAATTAATTATTCAGTATTCTTCAGGGTGTAGGAAAATGGTGCGTTCTTAATGTCAAAGGCAGTCTCCTCCAAACTTTATGTAATATTTTATAGTTTCTGTTTTACATCAACATAGACTTTAAGCATTGTTCCATTTGCTTAGCTTTTCAGTGAATCTCCAGGGTAAATTTTTTACAATGAAGTGATGCCTACTGTTTTGTCTAAGGCTGTGTAAAACCCTTTGCTGTAGCACTAGGCTGGTGCATCAGCCTAAACCAAAATCACATGCTCACAATTAAATGCCAGAATTGTAATTTTAGGGTGGCCATAGTTGTTTAAACCTTGGTCTTTCCTCTGAGATTGCCTAGAACAGCCCAGCACTGCCCACGGAGGCATACAGTTACAGCATTGTGTGATCGTGATGTTATGGGAAGGATGAACTGGATGGAAATTAATGTAAACAAAGGGACAGCAAATCTTGCCTGAGAATTTGAAGAAAACGTCTTATGCACAAAGATGACATTTTAGATGAATATAAAATGCAAAATCTGGATAATATAACTACTATGACTCACTGAATCTGACTTGTCAAAGTGAAATGAGCAGTACAGACGGTCTCGTTGTTGCAGTCCTTCTTGTAAGGCAACTGAAAACAAACACAGATCAAGTCACAGTTTACCAGCCCTAATTTTTCTAAGGCAGCAGATTCAGAATATCTTTACGTACACACATACATTCTCTGAAAACCAAAATTCCCAGGACCTCAATTAAGGATAAGTTGGAAAAGTGATGTCAGTCCTGAACTAATGATGTTTCGTAACTCAACTCACAGGAGAATAACATGAAAAGTTACAGCAAAACCATGAAAAACCTTCACTGGGGACAAGGTCTTGTCAAAGAAACGCCAGTTGTTTACCCCTGGATTGCCACAGGGCAGTAAAATTAATTTCCAGAGATGATATACTTTTCTTGGATAAATATGTTCCTATGCTGTGCCAGCTTATAGGCATACTATTTTTTAGAGATGAGGTTATTGCCTTTAGCAATAGTTTATTCACCAGTAAAAATCTACTGCCTGTGGCTGATATTTCTGGAGAAGTTCAGTGATAATTAATAATTAGATGTTGGGTGCATAAGCACTAAGCAATGCTGACCAACACTCGAGAACCTCATAAATTATTCTTGGGAAATAGATGTACCATCAACATCATAATCCCTAAAAGTACTGCAACCGTAGTAATTAGTGTTCATTATTGCTCAGTGCTAAATGTTGTCCTAACTTCTCTGTCCTGTGCTTTATGGACAGCTCATTAAATACTGAATTGTGGTAAAGCCTCCTATTAAGTAGCAAAAAGCTGCCCCTTTACAGAGCTTTATGGAATTTTTTTAGAAACTGATTTGGATTTCAGACTAACTGAAGAAGAGCTAGATTAGTTTAGTTTGTAGGAATCCTGCTTACTAAATTGCAAGAGAGGAGACAGGATATCAGACTTAACCTTTCAGTTTATTAGAAGTTTGCAGCCTCCTAAATAGCAATTTGGATATACATAATTAATGATTTTTCTAAATTACTTAATTCAAAAATTTTATAGTTGTTACTACCAAATACACTGTTCAAGTAATAAGTCTTTATATAATTTCCAGTGGAGAGCTCAATATCCAAAAAGTACTTCACAAAACACACAAACCATCTGCTTTCTTCACAGGTATTATCAAATCTCATTTTATACAAAGGCACGGGAGAAACGTGGACAAAAGTAAGGCAATTTTTTAGCAGATCTGAGGTTGGACCTTAGAGATGAGACTTTTAACAAGGTATGAGTATGTGTTTGGAGAGAACCTGGGCCTAAAGTCTACCTAGAATACAGTATTGATAACTAGAAAAGGAGCAGAGGGCAGAAGATGACATGCCAAGGCTAAGAAAAACACATTTTTTTATTTTTAATAGTAAAAGCTTTGCATCCTGCAAAGAGAGAAAGCTCTTTTCTAGCATTTTGTTACCTGAAAATGCATTTCTGATGGCCAGTACCTATCTAGCACAGAAACAGCAAACTCCATTTTGTTCTAGAGCTCATGTTTTACTCTCAGAAAAACACCAAAAAACCAGTCAAAGTCACATGGCTACAAGAAAGGAAGAACACAAGAAGTTGGGAAAATATGTGGGCATTAAAATGCAAAAGTTTTCACAAATGTCACCTCCCAGCTTCTATCCTTGGGCATATTTAGGGACATTCTGGCTCAGGTGTTATCTTTGTGCCACTGTGTTTAACAGCCATCACTAGACCATAAGAGCTTGTCAAATTTTGGGGGGATCATTTTATACATTTGGTTCCCATGACATCCCCTGGATAACATATTCAGTGATTCAGTTACGTGTTGTGAAATAGAGTTTCCTTATGTTTGCTTCAATCCTATAGACCTCCATGTCTCTCCCACAATTTTAGGAAGAGAAATACTTCACATACACAAAGAAGGATGAGAGTTTTATAGCAATACAAACCAAAACGGCACGACACATCTCCTGCCTCAGAGGTGTAAAATATGCTCAGTAGATCTAACACTGAGATAGCCCCACCCCATTGTAGTGTTTTCGCATTTCAAGACAGACTCATCATCATGCAGATTCTGTGGAAAAAAAATAAATTTAAAATCGTATCTCTCATCCCTCTGTGGTAAGTCTGACCAACATCACCTACCAGCATGTAAAGCTGCAGCTCAGAGCACACGTGTTTGCTGACCAACAGCTTTCCACTTGCTGTGGCGTTCTGATCTTCAAACCTTACTCTCCTCTTTGCCATTTTCACATCTGAGTCCACCACGTAGAGAACATATAACCGTGAAAACACTGCAAGTTTTTCAAAAGCCCGTGTTAGATGTACCAGAAATTGCCCTCAGTGTCAAATTTCTGAGGACAGTGTAGGACTCTGGATTCAATCTGATCACAGTTCCTTCTTGATGCACTGGTAAAGCTAGGATTGTATCAAAAACATAGTTTTGCTGTAACAAATCTGTTATTTTGGAAAATTAGGGTTGACTGTCATGCTGGTGAGAAAGTGGACAACTGGTCTTGAGCTAGTCAGTGAAGAACAGATAAGGAAAGGAATCAAATATAAGTTTTTTAACAGAAACTCTACAGGAAAAATATTTTAAGAAAGCCTGCCAGCGAGAATAACAACTGCTCAGTATTTCCATGGTATTTCACCTGGACCAGGCCGGCCTATTTACAGAAGTTCCTGTTTCTGCTGGGAATGTTCAGAACACACAAAATCCCAAGAGTCTGAGGGAACAGACAGCCAAAATATACCAATATGGCTCGAGTTTCAGAATTAAACACAGTGTTTATGTTTCCATTAGATAAACACTTTATCTAGTGGTTCAAATTCTCTATCTATGATGTTTTTTCAAATACAAAATGTAAGAACAAAATCAAATCTGTCTGTCATGTCTTAGCCTTTGTGAACTGCACAGGTCACTCTACCAGACGTCTGATTGAAAATGAGGTACAGTACGTAAAGAAATTAATTTTTGTCTAAATGACCTACATTGTCAGTGCTGAACTGCAGACATCAATGTCGTCTTAGACCTAGATCTATGTAAATCAGTTCACGTTCACTATCTCATACTTGTTCAGAGCTTTAGGCATACAAAGTCAAAAGCCTTTGCAACTTGAAACAATGGCTTTACATTTTATCTAATTTCTAGTACTGGGAAAGATTATTTTATGTCCCTCTGATACTGAATTAAAAATAGTATCATTGCAGAGCTTGGAACACAGATTCTGTATTTGTCTTTGAGGCATTTCCCCAGCACACTAGAAAATAGCACTTACTACCTACCAGAGCACAAACATGTTCTCCAGCAATCCTACTGTAATACCTTTGAGACAATCACGAGTGAAATTAAAGACACCATCAACGGACTGTATACTCGAGTCCTGAAGAAATTTCAGAAGCTTTTTCTCTCTAAAAGGGGGGAAACATCAACAAATATGTCAGGATCATTCTCCTGTCCTTGGGAAAATACACTTCTTTTCACAAGGCTGCTGTGCAAATGATTTTGTAACGCTCCTGAGATGCAAAAATACTGACTCTTGACTGACCCTGTAGCAGACAGGCAGGTTGCAAAAGGCTGTGCTGTTCTAGAGGCAGCACCTGAACCCAGCTCCTTTGCCTAAGCAGACAGGTGGATGATTACAGTTAAGGAGCAGCTCTGCTGCAGAAAGCTGTGGAGTCACATAAACCATATGACATCTGCAAGTTTCTCACCCATCAATGCCAATGAAATGTGGAAGTCCTTCCTCCCAGCCTCTTGCTACAGAAACACAAGCTTTTCCCTATCAAGGTGTACAGGAGGCAATTCTCAACAAGACACGTACTTGAGAAAAGGAGCTCTGGACCTTGGCTTTACCACCGTTAAAGATGTAAATGCTGCCAAAAGAGGAACAACTTGAAAGTTGATCTTCAGGGGCAGGGGCTCCAACTGCAATGTCCTCAGATCCATCCCCAGTGATGTTTCCAACGCCAGGCACAGTAAACCCAAACCTTGCTGAAGGAGAGGTCACCTGTACGTTTAAGTGTCCTTTCAAGGTGAATGAATCCGTCTGAAAAACAGCCAAGAAGGAAATCCATTTATAGTAAATGTAGCATGAGTAGCACTTAGATATACATTTAAAAAAAAAAAATCTTTTTGTACACTTATGTTTAGAGGTGAACAATAAAGCCCTAAATATAATAAATTTGAGATGCCAGCTGACTCTCAGAACAAAAGGTTGATCCTTCTGCAGATTCTCGCGCAGAAGCAGTGTCTCTGTGCAAGCCGACACACTGAGGCACTGTCTTAAATCAAGAGCAGATTGAGTTGACCCCCAGTTTATTTCACAAGAGAAACCATCCCATCTTCTCCCCCCTTTTACAGAAATAAGCCACAAGAGGGGGCACGGCATCTGAATTCTAACAGATGCTCGAGCTGTTTTCTGCTTCCAACCCTCCTGTACGTGCTCTGAGCGAATTTTAACAGTGCACCAAAAAGGATTTTCTCCTGGTCCGCTGTTAGAGTTCACGTCTCATTCAAAATGACGCAGTTAACTTATTATATATCCTCTATATTGTGTAACAGATCCTGCAGCTAAGCCCCCAAACTGTTTTGTTTTCTACAGGCCCCAGGAAACACAGTTTTAGCAGCTACCCATGCACACATCTATTGCAGAAGACACTGCCTGGCAGAGCAATGTCTGCACCAACGAATTGCCAACGTACGGGCAAAAGATGTGATTTTATCACTCTGTGATAAGAGTATACCTCAGGTACAGAATGGTTTTATTTCTTTAGTTCTTTCTCTTTTCCATTCTAATAACTAAGGCAGGACTGCTGGCTTCAGCCTGCAGTCCTCTACCATACAGGGAGAGCACGTTGAGTGAGAGCACAAAGGAGGAATGTTTTATTTGTCACTACTTAGGCATGGTTGGAAAATCCCCAACATGGAGTGTTTACGCTACCAGTGTTTTTACCTCTGTCTCCAAGCGATAGACGCAAACCCTTCCTTCTTCCCCTCGAATGCGATAGAATGGAGCTCCAACAAGGAGGAGACCTGTCACCCCATCATAGTTCACATCAAGTGGGCAGAGCTCAGATCCCAAATAAGATGCAACCTGTGCTCCAGAAAAAGACAAGCAGCTCTTTCACTGGAATTCTCTATATATAGCTTTGTAGAATTAGTGTCCTTTGCAGCACTAAGGCAATTTTTAGAACAAAACATCACATATCTACTTATATGTGGATCATTTCCTATTATTTATTTTATTACAGCCATCCTCAGGGACAGATCCTGTAACCAGTTTAGCAGTAACAAAATCATTATTCAACAATTTGACAGAGGAAAAAGAATACCACAGCTGACGACCTCTTTCCCCATGAACCATGAGAACAGAACATAAATATAGTACACCCCATTTAGCTAAATTTTTTTCTCAGTCTTTTTGAAAATTTCATCATTTCTTCTGTGCTGAGGGATCTGGTGGAATTGAGAACAGTCAGGGTGAGGTTAATGGTTGGATTAGATGATCTTCAAGGTCTTTTCCAACCTCAGTGCTTCTGTGATTCTGTGATGTTCCCAAAGCATTAGAGTGAGCCATGACTGTGTAACCCACATCTGGATAAATCAGATGCTTGTGTAAGGGTGTGTGTCTGGAGGAGGAAATGCAGCTGCTGTTTGAACAAACAAGATATGTGCAGCCCACCTGACCCCCACTGCCCTGAGTGCCCCTGGGTGAGAGAAGCACAGTACCTGTTCTCCTTGCAGGGTTTGTTTTAAGTGGCCATCCTGAAACACCAACACCTTCCCTCTCGTGCTCTGCCGTGGAGCTCCAGCCATGTCAAGGGTCTGTGTTCTGCGTGTACCACTGCCACACTGTACCCTGGTGCATTCACACAAGAAGCAAACATAGCATACAATATCAGTACCATACTCTATGCCTGAAGGAAAAAGCCCACAGAGTTTTGTTGGTTGCTCAATAAAATCCAAGAGTTCGCATCATGTCTGGTTGCTGTGGCCCATGATTTTTACAGAGCATCTCAAAAATATTAAGAAATAGCAGGTAAATTTTATGAGAGAAAAGTCAAAGCTGAGGTTTTCCTTTCTTATCAGTTTTTAGGGTAATAAATTACTACTCTGAAAAATATGCTTGAGCTCTTGATGACTTTTCTTAGAATTTGTCACAGTTCCTGAGTGATTATCCAACATACACAGTTTTTTTCTTTTTATTATTATGTTTGCAAGGAAGGTTTATCACCCTTCACAGAAGTGAAGAAAACACTATAGTCTGCATAGAAAGCAAAAAGAGATCTGTTATGGGGCTTCTGTAACAGGGAGGCAATGGGAGAAGGATTATCCTGAGACAAACTCCACAGCACCTCATATTACCTGGTAAGACTTTATGGCCAAGGTTACAGTTGGGAGATACAGGGCTCAGGAGGCTACAAAGCACTGGGGTGTTGTCAAGGTCTTTTCATCCAGGAGTATTTCCCCATCTGTAAGTACAATCATGACCCTGGCTGCATCCTTTTGGGACCTGTGACTTTCAGTGAAGATCGAATCCCTGATAAAACAGCAAAACAATGAACTTGGGGTGAAAGTTGAAGCTTCCCTTCTTGAAACAGAAGGAAGAGCCTTGCTGAATTACACACTTGCAACTAACAGCATGAAGGTAAGAGAATTTCTTTCTTAATTTACACATCTTAAAAATACCAGGTGCCACCTCCCTTTCTGTTGCTTCCTGAGCACTGCCACACTGAGAATTAGGCACTGACAGCTGGCTTTTATAACCCTCTAAAACATGGCACAGGAACTGCTGCCTACCTTTCAACCATTGCCAGATAAACGACCGCTTTCAGGGCCTGAATGGCCATAAAGTCCCTCTCCCTTACTCATGAAATGCCCCAGAAGTTCATCCCCTTCATCTCTTACGCTCTTTTCTTTGTTACTTACAGGCCATGCTGCATGGCAGGTGCTGGTTTCGTCACCCTACACACCTGCACAGCATCAAGCACTTTCTGGAGGGTGGCATGAGGATCCCAGTTTTCTTGCAGGTCAGACTCGGTTCTGATTTCAAACCCATACTGTACCACTGCAAAACTGCACTGGAAGGAAGCAGCAGATAAGCACCTGCTTGTGACAACTGTTGATTCAGAGAAAGAGGGTTCTCTGCAACAGCTAGTCTAGAAATCCAAACAGAAACGTTAGCCAGACTATGCAGAAAGGAATTTTTTTTCAGAAAAAAGTGGATTTTAAATATGCCTAGTGTAGACACAGAGATTGTTGTTAAGTATATTATAGCTGAGGAAAACGAAAGCACTATCAGTACAGAGAGAAAAAATTTTTTGGAAAACACTGACTTGTTTTTAAGTCCTTGCATTTTCCTGCTGTCTATGGCCCACACGCAGGTTGCTGAGGGAATTGTCTGATATTACTGAATTGTTCCTTCATTGCTCCCTGCTGCACATTGTCTTTCCTTGGAGTACTCCTACCCCATGACGATCTGATTATCAAAGAGTCTGGAGAATGGGACCACTTCTTCGCTTTGTATTTGCACAACACATAACACAACGTTTCTTCATTCTGCTATGCAAAAAACCAAGTTAAAATATGCTGACACTTGGAGCATTTGAGAAGTAGAGACTTTCCTAAAGTTGGTGTGTGGATCACACTTCTCAGCCTCAGTGGAGAAAGCAGTAGAGCACTTTCACACAGAATATGTGACTGGAGCTAATGAGACTGGTAAGGTGCATGGCTGAAGAGGCAGTCTAATCAGTGATTTTGTGATTGCAGGTAGATGTTACAATATGGGAATAGAGACAGGGAACCAGAAGAAAGTCATGACTCACCTTACAAGAAAGCAGAGACGGTGCTCGCTGGGCTCCAAGCACAGCAGTGTAGCAGAGCTGGGGATTTCTGAGCATGCCAATCAGAATTTTTATATCTACAGCATTCTTGGGATCAAGACTGGGAGTGCACCGCTAAGACATAAGCAAAATTATGTCAAGAATACATGCGAGTTGTGGAAGTGCTTTTCCATCCTATTGGAAACAAACCTGTGTAATTCCAAATTCTGGTGAAGAGGCAGGTTAAATAAAGCACAGCACATTCTTTAGCCTGCTGAAGAAAGAGTACCTCAAAGCACTTCTCATACGGTGTTTTCATCATCTTGTGGATGAATGCTTTTGCTCTTTCAAAATCCTTTGGCTCAATGCTCCCTGATCCATCCAGAATAAAAGCAATCTGTTCCAGAAGCTGCCCAGGATATGGAAAGGAAATGAATGGAAGGCAATCAGCAGTCTTGGTCAGGGCCCAGTTCTTTATCCAGTGTTATCGATCAATGCACAAGTAATCTCACTCGAACAAGCAACTGAACTACACCACAACTGCTCAGCTGTCATTTCAGCATGAGCTACAGCTCAGGTCTGGCAGCTCACAGTAGAGAAACTCCCCAGACTTTGTCAGTCCATGACATGATTCTGTTAAAAGCTACTTCACCACGTACAAAAGGCATTTTCCTCCTCTCTGTCCTCCATCCAGGAAGGGAGCTTGCTATCACCACTGTCATTGGTGTTCCTGTGCTCTTGTGCTTCAGTTGGAATATTCTCAGCTGAAACAGGAAATGTTTGAGCAAAGACGATAGGGCAGTGGGAGAGAAAGCCAGAAGTAAACTAAACCTTTGCATTATTGCCTACAGAGCATTCCTGTGCCTTGCTGCCTGAACTCTTCCTCATCCTTACAGTCAATAGTGCTTTCAGGCACAAGACTACAGGTGCTGTGGAAATACCTGTGAGTTTTGAAGGCTGTGAGGATCAGGGCTGCATCTGAAAACCACAGCTACATGACAGAAACAGTGACCGTGTGTATTGTAAAGCAGGTTTTTCCATGCTGATGTTGTGGCTGCAGGTCAGATAGCAAATGTGATCTCTTGTCCACCCAAGTCGGCTGGCTGAGGAGCACTGTTACTAGTGTAACAGAAATCATTTTTATTTGTTTTGCTGTTGCTCAGCAAGTGACTACAAGAACAGGTAAGACCTGGACATGTATTTACATGCCTTGAGCAATGAAACTACCCACCATCACAGATCCACTCTGTAAATTACAAAGACAGATGTGTCAGGAGTGGGATTTCTTCTACCTGAATCACTCAGAGCGTCTCTCCAACTTTAAAAACAAACTGTCAAAATCTTCATATGTGGACAGCACAAACCAGTCACCTCTAATTTTCTGCAGCTCTTCTGGGACCCACTGGTTGCTTATGAACTCTCCAATCTAGGGAGAAAAGCCAGACAGGGAGATTGAACACCTTTCTCATACAAGACCAAAACCCCAATAAATTCCCAAATTGCCATTAAAAATTTGAAAGCTCTGAAAAGGGAGGGAACTTCCTGATATCTTAGTAAAGCAACCCTGATCCTAGATTGCATAGAAAGCCTTTGTGTGCAAAGAAAAAAAAATGTAATAAAAGCTCTAGAGCCACAAGACATACAGCTCTTTTGTTTCTAGGAAATATTCCTTAACCTCCTTCAGAATAAACTCTCTGGCATCAAGAAGATGGAGGCCTGAGTGAATCAAAGGAGCTGACATCTCAGGGACATCTCTAGGACATCTCAGACTGGACATGCTGCAAGACCAATCCATGACCACTTTTTCTTCCACCCACTGCTAAAGCGTAAGAGCAGACACATGCAATGGACAGAAGCATTGCTCTCCTATATATGTGGCTTTGATGGCAGAAAGTGTGGCTCTGATGGTGCTTGCCAAGCACCCCAGGAGCACAGAGTTAGACAAGATCTAAGGCAGGATCCCTAAGTCCCTCAAAGTGCCAAGTTTAGTCCCAAACTTTACTGCACAAACGCAGAAAGCATATATTGCAAGTAATAGGTATATCAGTTGTCCTTATCCCTCTGTCTCCATCACACATTTGTATTCCTGTGATCCCTTTTTGCATCAGCTCCAGGAACTGACTTCATTTACTTTGGCTCAAGACAATGATTTCTCTCTCTGACATTCCTGTATTTATCTAACTGGCTAGACCTTTTGTGACCACATGGCTCAGCCTCACGTTGTCCTCAGATTTATTTAAATCATTTAAAGTAATGGCTTATAAGCCCCATTCCTTTTTTGTGTGTGTACTGTTTCAAGGTGTCCTGAGAGATTTGCCTAAAAAAATATCTAAGCATGCTTCTGGCATGAAAAGCACTCCTAGCTCTTCCACTTCCCTCTTTAGCTACTCCTCCTTGGCTCACTAACATTTAACTCTTGCATTAAAATACATAGAAGTATTACCTGCATCACTGTGAAGTTTAAAAAGTAATAATTACGAGAACCAGTAGACTTTTTCATTCTTCATTAGAGCTCTGATCCATCCTGCCTATCAGATTATGAGGCTCTGAGGAGGTTCACAAACCTTTGAGCATTTCTGCCACATCGACTTCATCATATTGAGGACAGAAGTCTTGGCATTCTCAAAATCATCTGTCTTGGCATTCTCTGATCCACTCAGAATGACAGCAATCCGTTCCCAGTTCTGTCAATGCAGTTAAATATAAAAGGACATTTGAAGGGACACACAAACAGCCTAACAATTTAGCAAGGGTTCAAGAACATCGATGTATTATTAAACAACCAAAAATTTGACTATAGCACCATCCAGCCATTCCGAAAGCAGGTCTAGCTGATGATGCTAGTGCCTGGTTTATCGTACGGTATCTATGCTGTAGTGACAGGTTTGTTTTTTTTTTTTTTAAATCTCAGTTAATGGTGGCTGTAACAATGACTGAAACCTACCATCACACATAACCTTCAAAATATCAACCCTTTCTCTCCCACCAGATGAATGTGAGCTCTTTCAGCTAACACAGAAGGAAGTAATGCTTGTTCCTGTCCTGTACTTACCTCTGAACATGTGGTTGTTTCCTGCACTGCCAAAGAGCTCACTACAAGCACTGCTGGTGTCTGTGCTGACAGAGCTACTGCGTCTTTGCTGGTTTTACTTTGAATGACATTTAATTTGGTCTCAAGTAAAGAATTTAAAAAGCAAGAAAAAAACCCACACTCTACCTTTTGAAAATACTCTAATTAACACACCTTAAACCCAGAATCTGTTTACACTCAGGTTCCCAAATTTGCAGAAAAATTGAGGATCAGACTGTTAATAACAGTTAGACAACTGAAGATGGAATGAAACCATCTAGGTATCTAATTTAAAACTGCTCAACTTCTTTGCAGTGACAGCAAGAAGCAGAGCAAGGCTAGGCAATCAGGTCAGCCCCACTCCCTTGATTAAATGCCCAATAGCCCAGTTAAGTTGGAAGGAACAGCCTTGAGTGCCCAGGCACTTTTAAAAGTCCCAGTGGATTTTTGTCACATCCATCTACTATGAACACTGATGCTTTTCTAAATTTTGGCTAAAGAGCTGGGTGTTTTGGACACATGGGACACCACAACAGAAGATCCCTGCTGCTGTGTGTCAGTCTTCAAGGCTGAACATTGCAAACCTGTTGAAGTCACTATAATACCTGTTCAAATTCAGCTCTAGGTCTCTCCCAGTAGACAACAGACCTTGCTAGTTAGGAACTCAGAGGGCCCCTGCTGTTAGAGCACAGCCTCATGCTGTTATTTCTGTCGCTGTGCAAGGGCACAGTCCTGGCTTTACTCTATACCCGTCTGGGTGAGGTTGAGGAAAGCTGTGCTGCACAAGCCAGCGGTGAGCAGAGCACAGACTCCATGTCCCCAGCAGTGCTGAAGGCCCGGAGGTGCTGCTTCTGCAGGCAAGGCTGTGGGGGCAGCGGGAAGGGTAAGGACCGATGAGCAGAGCCATAGGCAGAGGATGACTGAAGATGCCATCTGGCAAACATTCAGCATCCCCTGCATGGCACTGAGAGCCTACTGAGTAAAAAAGCACCTTCTCTGATGTGACCCCTCCTGCATCAGGTTAGCCAGGACCCTGAACCGAGGCAAAGAGCGGGGCTGGGGGGCTAACCAGACTGAGCCTCCAAATCAGTGGCTCTCCTAAGCCTCCTCTGCCAATCCTCCTCCCTTCCATGAGTGGGGGTGGCTGCAGTCAAGTCCAAGGTCTGTCGCAGTCCTCAGCTGATGAGAAGGGCCCTTCTCAGTTTTCCATCCTGGCTGGCAATGCACCAGCTGGCTTTCCAACCAGCCAGTATCCAGCCAAGAGCTTTTAGTCTTTGTCCTTCTGTTACATCTGCTCATTTGCATTTCCCAGCAAAAATACACAGCATTTTGGAAAAATACAGTCGTTCCCAGCCATAGATATTTTCAGTTCCTTACCAGGATCCAATGTGAAGTCCTGTCAATAACTATGCCACCATCCTGGACATTTTTGAAGCCTTTAATCTTTCCTGAAATTGAATAATTGAATGAATGAACAGAATTGAAATGTCAGCCCTGGGCAAACAGAAGAAATACAGAGAAAGGCTACAACTACTGAATTTAGCTATATCTGCTCTCCTAGGAGGATGATTCAGGGTTATCAGCAACTACAGCAGTAATGAATATGTTGGAAACAAAAAACTGGTTTGTATTTCAACAGAGCTTAGGTGAAGACTTAAGCTGTGGCAGAAGAGGTCTCGCAGCCTCCAGACACATCACTCCCAACCACTGGGACTGTGGGTTTGCATTTCTCTATGAAGTGCTGATCTATTAGATTTATCAATGTGCCCAGTTCTCTCCAAAACACCCAGTCTCTGCCCCCCCTGCCCCGTGCCCATGGCAAAGCAAGTGGGCAGGGAAGAGGGACTGTACCTCACAGAGATATCTCCTGGCACTGGATCTCCTCCTGCAAAACAGTGCACTTCCTCAGCCTGCTCAGCCTCTTGTCTACTGAGGAAGTAGCCAAAATCCTGTGGAACGAGAGAAAAGGTGGAAAAGAGGGAAGGTGGCGCAATCAGGCAGAGTTCTTTGGCAGTGCAGTGCAAAACAGCCATCTGTGTGCCAGGACAGCCACCTATTATTCTGACGATGTCTCTTAATTAGCTGGACACCAGTGTGGTTTTGAGTTGAATCAATCACTAAGAAGAAAACACTTATTTTCTTCTGCAAATCATCATCCTTCCCATTACCTGCACTGTGAATTTAGAAGAGCTATCTCAGATCAAGGAAGAGGTCTGGAAATGACTTGCCCATAAAATGCTGGAGGTAAAGGGAAGCTGGAGGTGGAGCGAGAAAGTACAACCGCCATACTAGGAAATGGTAGCATTGCTCTACGAAACGGAGACTGTCCTTTGAGTCAGCCCATTTCTGCTCAGGGGGTAGAAAAGTTTCTTTACTCTGAAACTTAAAATACCCTGCTACACTATCTGAGCAATCTGCTTAGCATAATATAGGTTATCTCTATAGCAACCACTTGTGGTTGGCTTCTGTTCACCAGCCTAGCCATCCATTTCTCTTCCCCTACAGATCCAATAGTCAAAATACAGCAATTTCCAGCTCTTTATGGTCTTCAGACCAAGCTCACAACAAAACTCTTGACAGCTGGTGGGTGCTGTTGATGACTGCAGCCCCAGAAATGATGCAGTATGCGAGGAAGTACTGCAAAAACCCAGCTGCTTGTTTCTGCCGTTGGGTTAAATGAAGAGACGTCCTTTCTGTACTTAGCTGGGGTGAGGAGAAAAGCATCCCAAAGACTCACAGGCTGACAACGTACATCTCACACTGGTGAAGCTCTAACAGTGCTCATCAGCCCCTGAGAACCAAGGAACAGTTCTGGGTCCCAGGCAGAGGAACCTGTGCTAACAGTTGCAGAAAGTGAGAAGCTACATGACCTCAGGCCACACGCATTCATAAAGACCTGGGAAGCCTGGGTATGTTTTTCTTTCTTCTATGCCTTACATGGTTGTGTTCCCATCTGAGTGCTGAAGAACCGTGGGCCACAACAAAGAGGCTGTGTGTGGTGTGATCCATGTCTTGCCAGTGTCAACATTAAAGCTCCTCAAGGACTTGACCACTGGAAACAAATAAATAAATGAGCGCAGACTGTGAGATCTACAGAGTCATAGTTAACAGGCTCTTGAGCCAGCTACTCCCAAACCCAGCCCACTGTTGACAGCAGAGGCACTTGGGAGGGAGATACCAAGCTACGGAGATTCCACTGATTTTGATTAACAAAGGATTTTCTTGCCCAGCCTAATGAAAAACAAAGTAACACAAGTCCTGTTGTTCAGTTATGAAAGTCCATCTTGGATATCACAAAACATTCCTGCTAGCTGAAGTTCACAAGCCTGCATTTAGGCAGGAAAGAAATAAAACTCCAGGGTTTGTGCAGGTGGCATGCCACTTCAGGGTGGCACCAGTGGATTCACTTCTTGTAAAGCTGTTATTCAGACTGTGACACTGAAACCCATTAGATTAAAGAATAAGCAGTTTAGGTAGCAGCAAGGATTGTTCCCCACAAGAATAGCATTGTCATAAACCTGGTAAGAAGAGAACATAGATTTTGTTGGACGTTAACAAAAAACTCAAAGCTTGGCAGCAGGGGAGTAAATTTGTGCCAAATGTGATGGATATTCTGCTGAGAATGCAGCTCTGCTATAAGTTTAATAACTTCTCAAAGTACATATAAAACAGCCATAAAAAAAGGGAAGAACTTCAACCCATTATTCACAGAGCTGTAACTGAATTGGCAGCCCTAAAAGTAACTTTTTTTTTTTTTTAATTGATGTACTTCCTTCTTGCAAGGCAGCCCTCAAAAAAAGGGGCTGATATTGGTGTTTTAGCTCTAAGACTCTGTGGCAAGCGAACCCTTATTGCTGTTCACACATCAGCTCTTGATTTCTGTAAGTGTGTTAACACTTCAGTAAACGCATAGGGTGGGAAGATAAATGTACTTGAATTTAAGTGACAGACTGAAAATATCACAAAATAGGATGCATGAAAGGCAAACTACCATGATAAATGCTGTAAATTCAAGCACTGAGCTGTACTCTATCATCAAACCTCTGACAACTTTGAAAACTTCACTCTAATCTCAGGAACAAGCCCAAGTGGTTCCAGTCACAAACTCTGTCTCTGTTTGAAACTAGAACAAAAATAAAATTCAGATTTTGTACCAATTACTCCAGCCTAAAATCCTTGCTCCGAATGCCCAGACTCCAATTCTAGAAGCTGTAGGTTGAGCCTACATTTAAACACGCAGTCTAGCATTTTTAGTGTAACCTCTGACATACTAACAAGAGGTCAAATTCTGTCCTTGTGTCCACATAGAGACTTTCTTGATTCTAATTTTACTCAGAGCTGAATCTGAACTTACACAATCAGTTCCATGGCATTTCCCAGCCTGGCTATGAGAGCACAGGTGAAAGAAGTGAAATACTGTTATCAGAGCAAGGACAAGAAACATAAAAATAGTGTGAACTTTTAGTCTTCTGCTTCCTGAAATGTCCCACACTTCAGGCAGGTGGCATGTGCCCCTTTCAGAGCGTAGGCAGACCATCCTGAACTACCACCTTGCTTTGCAAATCCCACTTTAACAGTGTTTTAGCCTAAATTAACTCAGAGATGCTCCTAAGGCGTCTGTGTATGTTTCCACTGTAAGACTATCAGCCTAAAAACCTGTACATTTACAAAAGCTTCCAACAAACTTCCTTTAAAACAAAACCAGAATTCCAGATATGCTGGAAAAGGCTCCCTGGAAAGTTGAACCATCTTTGAATTAAGGGACAAATCTCAAGCAAGCAACAAAAAGAAAAAATGGTGGCCAAGGAGCTAACCTTGTGAATTCACACTCTTGTGAGTATTCCTGTGCTTGAACGGCATTTGGCCTGGGAACCAGAGGTTCCTCAACTCTGGGCTTTGTTGTGCTGCTGCCATCCTGCAAAGCTGAGTTAGTGCAACATTTTGCTCCTAACTCCCTGCTCACAGGAATTTCCAACATGACTCAGAGCGTTTTAGCACTTTAGTTATTGAAATTAAGTGCACTGTACTTAAGCTGAGAATAAAAAAAAAAAAAAAGTGTTGCCAGTTAGCCAACTATACAGACAAACTATCTGTAGAGTTTACACACTCAGCACAGATCTGTTAGATTCATTCTAAGAACGTAACCAAGACCCACCAGGTCAGACAACTACATTTTTCTGCACTGGCGCTTTCATCAGTAAAAACCACAAATGCTGAAGGAAAAAAAAAAAAGGTTGCTAGAGAAGAGCAATAGAAAATATTTACAGAAACACACAAGGATAGAAACCTCCATCCATGATTCCATCTTAAATCTGCATTAGACAAATCAAGAAACTTTAAGATTTGAAAAAGTATCAGTAACTTCTGTGGGCACATCCATGAAGGATTTATGTTGACAAAGCCAGGAGTTACCTAGCATAATGACAAACACAAGAACAAAGATATTAGCAGAAATAATGCATCATCATACAACATGTAGATGTCAAACCCAAATAAGGAAAACAATAGAGCATAAATCTTGATGTTAAATCTAAAATGACCACAAAGCAAACCACAGAGAACTTTGATGGGCATTAAAAGAATAAAGTTAATAATGTTTTTTTTCCCCAAACACACTGGAGGTGTAAAACTTGTCAGGAAGCCTGTGAGGCCGAGCAGGGCATGAAATGAATAAAGGACAATATTCCTTCCTTGCAGATGGAGTAGGTATATTGAGTGTTTTGAAAAGGAAACCAGACAAACAGAAATTCTATCATATGGAATCAAACCAGCATCTGGACTGTCTGGAAGAGGGGCCAGTAACATCCCCAGTGCAGTTGCCCACTGCTCATGGAGTAGCAGTGTAAGTGTGTGACCCTTTCTGGGACAAGTGGCTAAAGACTAATCCATGGCAGAATTGTCCCCACGAGGCCACAGGACACAGTGACACGGGGATGTGCAGACTGACTCGGGAAAAGTTCCTTCTAATTCATACCTAGGCTTTACTTCACATGAACTTACTCCCAAATAAATTTTCTTTTTAAAAATACTGCATGTTCTAGAGCTCTTGTTAAGGAGATCAACAAGCCATAAACTTGTGGGAAATATATCTCTGACATCACATACTGCTTAATCCAAGGTGTATCTAAAATGACACTAGAAAGGGAAGAATATAAAAAAAAAATAAAATCTCATCCACATTCTATTCTCACCTACTGAACTAAGAGCAAAAAGACAGACAAATAAAAAAACATAAAAGGCCAAATGTAGCTTGTTAGCTTTGTATTTGAGAGTGTAACTTCACACAGCAGCCACTTTTTTCCCCACTAAGGATGAACTATAAAACTTTCTCCAGCCAAAAGCATGAATTTCTCTGAACTAGTAGATGAATACATCACAAAGGAAGGACTTTCCATACAAGTCCAAACATGCTGAACTTTCTACATATGAATTATTTTATTGGCTCACAGTAATGGACCAAAATGCGTCTCTAGAAATTACTTTGTTTCTGGACCAAGACTTTTATTTTTTAATATATGTAAAATAAATATAGAGATGAGACTCACTCATTAGGAAGAGTAGATACAGGAGCAATCTCATTGTTTCCAGCTTTAAGGTGAAGGAAGGAGGAGGGTTGGAGATACCAGGCAAAAGCTGCTGTCTTCCTCTGGTGGTTCTGCACATCTCGTTGTGCTCGCTGAGACAGAGTGACTCTATTGTGGATTTTCTAACTGAGGTTTCAAGGCATACACTAGCTTTATTAAAACTGCAGATGCAGAGGCCTACTAAAAGGTAAACTTATGATACTGAAAGGTAACTTTAAGCAGTGTCTCCACTTCTGTCCATCAACACCTTCAGCACACCTGGAACAATGGGATCTGTCTGAAAAAGCCACTGGGGTCTGTTTGTACTGTCAGCCTTGCCCTTTGGTGCATGTGGACAGGCCACATCACATTGAAAGGTGCAGACAGATCAATGAGTGAACTCACAGCTGGGAATTAAGAGATGTCAGCTCTCAGATGCTGCTCATAGTAATTTTTTAATGCAAGAGGTTCCCCCCTGCCCCACCCTCACACACACACACGGAGTACTTGGTGTTCCCCTTTTATTTTGTATATTACTGGGGTCAGAAACATTGACATTTTATGGCAGGATGCCCAGGGTATGGTAAGGGATTCTGCACATCTCTTCTCCCCTCTACCAACAATTCTTTGGTGTTTATTGATCCCTTGTTTCTCTCTACTGTTGACCCTAGTCTGCACCAGACTAGCACAGAATTACTCCTAAATAGTTCATACTATCAGAATACTGTGTAGCAAGTATTATTTGGATGCAGTGTGTTATTACAAGTGCTAAATGAGCAGAAATAGCAAACGCTGAGCAATCGGAAGAGTTAATTGCATAGCAAATCCTTCTGAAAGGGGTGGGGGGAGAAAGACATTCCAGAGATGCAGTTCTCTTTGCCAAGAAAGCGTGAATTTTCCAAGGATTCTCAGAAAAAGAGTGCAACAAATCACACAGACGTTTTCTAGCTACCTCCACCTCTCTACCTCTAAGGACTCCCTGTGTTTAACATTAACAACCATCCTCACAGTCCAGAAATGCTGTACCACTCAAGCTCTCACAAATCCAAACTGAAAAAAGATCACATCAAGAGGAAATGAAGAAAATGCTCTCTGCACTCAGATTTCAGTAACAGTTAGTGCCAGTGATGAGCCAGTCACAGTCCCACCTTCCTGAGGCTTTACCTAGTCCTGTCAGGCCACACTTTTATTTGTGCTGCTGAAGCAGATGTGAGGTTGCAAAGTGGAACCATTTTCTTCTAATTTTTTTTTTTCCAATTTCATTTTTTAGTCCCAGAGCAGCAAACGACATTTCTTCAATACAGCAAAGAAGAAAACTGATAGCTTGCCCCAAGAACAGTCCAGCTGAGAAATCTACCAGCTGCATCACTTCAGAAATAGCTCTTTGCAGCTTATGCAGACTTACATAAAGCATCTGTTCCTTGTCTAAGCCCTTTTGCTTGTCACATTTCAAAGACTTATTTTGCTAGCTACAGAGGCAATGGAAAGAAAGCTTAGTTGCAAGTGGGGTCACAAAAAGAAGAGAGAGGGAATCAACAAAAACACAGATAAAACTCCCCATACCAGCTTCAGAGTATGCTTTGGAGGAAAAAAAAAAAGAAAACAACAACAAAATAAAATGTGCAAAGCATTTGAGGAACAAGAAAGTCTTGCTTCCACCGATACCCCTGAGGAAAATAGCCTTATGGGGAATTGGTAACCATACAAACCAGACATGACCAGATAAGCAGCAAGATAGATGATTGTGCAGCGGGGAGCATTTGGAGCCTGGCAGAGGGGACCCAGGGAGCAATGACCAGGCAAAGTGTGCTCGAGGAGAGGAGGAGGAGGAGTTTGGAAACAACAAGGTCTGCATTCATCTCCCAGCCCTGCCAGGAGCCATGCAACTTTGATCAAATTACACAGGGAAGGGTTTGAGCATCCATAATTCTGCATGGAAAGGAATGAGAGCTGATGGTGTCTTTTCTTCATGGCATGGCTGGGCCTTCAGATTCTCTGTGGCTCATACACAGAGTAGGCAGAGGAGACAAACTGCAGCTATTCCATCACTGATGTTTGTGAAAGCCTTCTGTTTTCTCAGATGAGAGCCCTGCAAAGCCTCCCCATGTGCACAGGGATGGGTTCACATGCAGATGGGTTTACCTGTCACAAGAGGTAGAAAGGAGAAGACAGCTCATCTGTCTTATGACGTTTCATCTGCGTAAATGAAATGTTTCCTGACAAAACATTATGATCCATTAAGAGTGGATCCCAAAATCCTGTTGGGTTTTCAAAGCTATGAACCAGCTTGTAAGTCCTTCCCTCTCACAAGCAATTGCAGACATGCCACAAAAACACCAGTCAGCCTTCCTGTTTGTAACGTGACCAAAATGGGAAGTGATTCAGATGGTGAAACCAAAGAGGAGCCTTGTGCATTAAGAATATGAAAAACTGGGAGGTTACTGATATTAATCTTAATAGTGTTGACTCACCTCTCACTGTAGAGAGGTCGTAACTCCTCAAAAAAATCTCCTTTTTTCCACAGCACATCAAAGAACAGTCCATCAGCCTGGGCATTGCTAGATATTCTAACCAACCTGACATATCTGTTTGCTGCATGTGCCTGTCCCTGTCTGCTGTGCATCATCATTCATGAGCTTGATCTGTGGCATGACTGATGCACAAGGAATGTCAAGGCCCTGTTTCACAGCAAACACTAGATGTTTAAGAACATTTTTGATGTAGATCAAAAGATTAACACTGCAAGCTTGAGAAAGGGACTTAAAGAGAAGCAGGTTCAAGGAATAGCTGAAGAGGCAGGTTATCTTGAAAGCAAGCTGCCACAGCCCACAGCTACCAAAAACACTAGCAGGATGCAAGATTTTTTCTTTTGTTGTTTATTAAAACTCCAGGCAAGGATGGCAGATCTGGGTCTGCATTTCTGGAGAATCTCAAAGTGTCCCTATCACAGCAAGGCACCAAGCACAGCAATAGATTACCATATGCCAGATGATCCTTTTGTGCAATATGAGCACCTTGCCAAATCTTGGGAACACTTAGGATGAAGCCATAGATGGAAAAAGCAACTGAAGGCTTCACAAAGCAAGAAAAGAGTAGACACTGGGAATGAAAAAAGTTAGTTATAATTCAGAGACTCAGTGCAGTGAAGCTGCAGACAGAATTGCCCAGCACAGGGGAAGAACCTGTTTGAAGTGATAGGGAATAAGTTTTAAAAGCAATGCTTTTGCTGCCAGTCACATACACGTAGTAAGCAACAGAATTAAGACGATTGTCTCCAAAAGACAAGCTCCCTAGCTTCACTTGCTCAGAGTAGAAATGAGCAACAGAAGATCTTCAGTTGCATGGTTTACCTTACTGAAGGAAAAGTGCTGCCAACATCTGTAGTCTGTCACTTTTTCAGGGTTATCACTAGCCATTCCCTGTATAAAAGATGCACCCAATGCAACATCAGCTGTTACATTTTCAGTTGTGGCTGTATAAACTGACATGAGGTCATGAAAAACAAGAGTTAACTTGCATGGCAGTGAGGTCAGCACAGTGCTGGGTAAAATGTGATCAGGAATTGATAAGGCCTTATAGTCTGATCACATCTCTTCCTTCTTGAGAGAGGCTGAAGGTCTTAAAATATATCCAAGGATGAACATTTTCAATTAAGTAAACTTGCTACGTAGAGTTTACAGAAACAGATTAATATTTTTAAATATAGGCTGAAAGTGAGACAGGGCATTTTTATCTCTTTTCCACAGAGTTTAAAGTACACTTCCCATCCCATCTGAGGCAGTGTGCACATCAAAATAAGCAATGAGGTCCTTGCAATCATTTACAGCAAGATAGGATGCCCGCTAAGACTGACAGGAAAAGTTAACCACACGACGCATTTTGGCTCATTCTGTCTCAGAAGCCATGTGCAAGATTTTGCTGCTGTTTTCTACAGAGACAAAACAACCTGTGACAGACAGATCTTTCAAAAATTCACCATGCGAGGTTACGTGTCCAGGAAATCCACATCACTTTTGTGTTCTTAAATAAATGTGCACATCATGCAAACAATTTCATTATAATATTGTAAAATGGGAATTCTGATGTGGGCTAAACACTGAGCACTGCAGGTCCCAACACAAAGATTCTATGACTCTTGATGACTGAAGACTATTTGTCCACTCATGTCTCACACCAGGAGTGTTTTGCACAGGAGCCAACTCCATCCTTTGCAACTTTTTAAGACTCTACAACACTCTTTATTCCAAAGCACTTCAGTGCAGTCTCTTTTGACAAAAGAATAACAGTCGACCCATTCTTAGACAGGTCACTCCATCCTTTGCTTCTCTACAGCAAACAGCATTATTTCTATACAGCTCAGAAAGCACTGCCTTGCCAAAAACCACTCCCCACTGCCCCTGTGATCTTGCTCTTGCACCTTTAGACATAGTAATAAGAAAGTGTCAGGCAGAGAAAGTTGAGTAAAAATAGTTTCTTCAAAGAAAATGAATGTTTAAAGTGCATGAAGGTATTTAAAGCCACAGGCTGAACCGAAGTCTTCGATGAAATGCACTTTAATACCGATAATGCCTTCAATTCTTCCAGCTGCTACAGGAAGAACTAATCCTCTGAAGATGGAAGCAAGGTTGCATTCCAGAAAAACCTGCTAAAGATTTCTGGTTTGTCCCTCTAGAGGCATCATCTCAGTTGCTGGTAGCTGGGGCTGCAACAGTGACTGCTCCTCTGAAACAGCTGATCTCAGATCTTTCTGTGGCATCCGTTTCCATGATCTTGTCTCTACAGCGGGAGACATAAAAACAGCAGCCCTTTGTCAGCAGGAAGCTGACAAAGGGACCCAGTTTTTAGAAGGGTGTAGGTTTAGGGAAAACCCAACATACACCAGGTATATATTAAGTGTTGCAACCTCCCCAGCCCTAGAAAACTGGCACCTAGGAAGAAACTACGCTGGAAGAGCAGGGGGCTGTGTTTAAATCCAGTGGAGCTTCTGCACAAGCTCTGCCTGCCTGAACAAAATATTTCCAGAGAAAGTAACATCTATTTTCCACATAGATGCTTCTAAGGGAAGCAAATCATTATCTCAGGCAGAATTTGACAAAGTTTCCAGTATTAATGCCCTGATTTGTGCTCTAAAAGCCATGTGAGTCTGACACTTGTAGTATGAGCAGGCCTCATTTTTACCTTTCCCAGAAAAAGCACGCACATTTGGGCTACTGTGTCAAATGGAAGAACAGCCCTTGATTTTCTCAGCAGCATTTCCTGCCCATTTCTACTACAGGAAAGAAAGAATGGCATCTCCTTCATTCTTGTTATTTGCTCCCAAACTCTGACCAGGTCCATACCTACTCCTAATTCTTTATTTTCTCAGCTCACGAGTGATACTGCTACTAATTAAGGGATGCTGTGCAGAAGCAATTTCATGAGCAAGCTGGCCTGCCTAAAACTTCTGTTACCAAAGACATAACAACATGCCAAGAGTAGTTGCTGAGCAGGAAGCTAAAAGAATACCAACGACCTTTCATCATGATTTAATTTACCTTCTGGATTTATTTCTGAATCACTGATGTTTCCAGGTTCTTCCTTAAGAACTCCCACATCCTTTGCCCAATTTGTCCATTTAATTTCCTCTACTCTGGAGAGACAAAATGCAATCGACAGTGATGCATGGAGCACAGCCTTTCAATCCAAATCTCACTGTCCCACAGCATCCCACAGCCCAGCTCATCCTGCCAACACAATCCTAATGGCTTGGCTGGAGCAACAACACCCTACAGAGCTTTTAGTAAAGCCTTTCTGTAGTCTAAGCTCCACGAGGTATCTACTTCCCCTGCATATTGTGTGCTGGTCTATTTTTGGTTTAAAACCCTCCAGTTCCTCCCAGGGAACACACTCAGTACAAAGGAGGCTCCTCGGTTCCACTTTCTATACACCTCCATAACACCCTGGAGTTCAGAGTGCTGCCTGCAGTTCGGTTGAAGGTTCCTTGGCGCCCCCAGATGCGAGGAGGAGTTCTGCCCCCTTGTGTTATGCTCAAGTTGGCTGTTCCTGAGCAAAGAGCCCACCAGCCTGCACCTCTCCCACCGCAGCCCACTCAGGGCATGGCCATGCTCGCAGCAGGGAAGAAAGCAGCGCTGCAGACACCCTGCCACCATAACCACTCGCACAGACATGGTTTAAACAGGACACCTCTTGGTGACAGGATTTCTTGGTGACAATGCTGGCAGCCCAACTAGCTCTCAAGCTTCCAGCATTGCAATCATCAACCAAATTGCATGTGCCCAGGAACATGTGGTTGAGTCACTCTGAGTCAGTGCTGAAATTCCCTGTGGCAGTTCATGGTTACCAACTTATAAATCATGGAAACCCATTACTAGGCTGGAGTGTAAGGGGTAATGGTACATCTGTCTTACCTGAAGCACCACCTCTCATCTTTTTTATTGAGGCCCACTGACATGAAGCAGCCAGATCTCCTCTTCCCACCTTGGCGCCACAGCCAGGCCTTCTCTATTTCTAGAATAGCGATAGCCCTCTGAAAGAAGAAGTCCATATCAGAGAGAAAACAGGGCCTACAGATCCCAGCACCTCTTTTCAATTAAATCTTCCCCAACAAGCAACTAATTTGGCTTAGAAAAATCACTTTGGAACCCAATCTCAAAGTGCTCCTCCACAGCTTAATAGTACCAGTCAGTTACTCTCTCAAGTTACTTACACACGTGGATCTGGACTGGCTGGCAGCCATGCAGATGGCATGAGTTTAATACATCTAAAAAAGATTTAGGATTTACCTCCAGCGTGGCAAATTTATACAAACATAGTTTATAGCTGAGGCTTAGGACAGACACGGTCATCTCTGAGGTTATGATACTTGAGCAGGAGTATGGGCCACGACATAACTGCCTCAGCAGCACCGTGCCTCACCTGCAGCTTCCAGACGCTTTTGCTATAACCAGAAATATCTGTGACAGTCTCACTCATGAGCGCAATCAGCATGTTCAGCAGAAGAATGTAAGTGAGGATCACAAAGAGAAGCAGCAGGAGCATGACGAAGTATCTGAATCTGGCATGTTCCTGGAAATCCAGGTCCCCCATCCCAATGGTGATCTTGAAGAGCTCCAGGGAGACGCTGAGCAGCCCGCCGTACATAGCGTGGCTCCCAGTGCTCTCCAGCTGAGCAAGGGACTTGTTCTGAGAGGCCGAAGGAGCATCCCCCATCAGCGTAACCAGAGCTATGAGAAAAACAGAATTTGAATCCTCCTCAGAAATATTGACTTCTTGCAGCCTGGTCTACAACATGATGCTGAGTAAGTCCTTACCTGCAGCAAAGCCGAACAGGAAGATCATATAAACCAAGAGGAAACGCAGCAGATCTCTCAGGATAGTCTGAAACACAAATCAGGAGGAAGTGCCATTCTTTATCTCACGTGAAATCACCAGGATGCTCTCCTGTTCTCACACATCATAAACCAATCCCCAGTAACTACTGAAAGCAAGTTGGAAAATGGTTTCATCCAGTGTAAGAAACTACTAATATATGTTAAATTACTTCCTCGGGTAAGTAACATCATTGGTAGCTTAATCTGACAGTACTACATGAAATTAATTGTTATGTTTGTATGAATAGATTTTTTCAAACAAATAAATGTCACTTCCCCAGTATGGCTATTTCCAAATTTTTTCAATACACACATCTCTCTCTCTCCCATCTCCACTGGGTTTTACACAAGTGGTGATCAGAATTCTTCCCTGGCACCTCATTTCACCTCTGTTTTGTCTTGTCTTTCTAGTCCCAGATTCCTCTCTGGACCTGGAAACACTTTTCAGGCCAAGCATAACAGTTCTAGGGAACTCACACTGGTTTTGACTGCTAGTTTTGAGTTGGTTTATGACAAACAGGCCAGTATCAGCTGCTGCCACTTGCTGTATTCGAAGACAGCAAACTGCTGGTTCACCACATTTGTACTTCCTTAAAGGCACTGATCTAATCTTCTGCAAATACCTTTACTTCCATAGTCAGTACATCGATTCCATTTATTTTTTTCATGGTCCTCAGTGTTTGCAGGTCTTCTATTAGTTCCTCGCACCCAAAAGCTTTTCATACAAATTTTTTTCCACGTACTGACCTTTTGTATCATGACACTGTAGATCCCAGTGCGTTGAAAGCCCCGAGTGTAATACAGCATGTTCACCCATCCCAAAAGCAGGGAGAACACCATCACTGCCACGTAGTTTTCTGAACTTGCACCATACAGGACTGCTGACAACAGCAATGAAAAAGCCTGGATGAAGCTGGAGAGAAACAGAATAAATGACACAGTGACTCACCTCAACAAAAAGGACCATTTGCAGATCTGTTTTGCAAGGAAAAGCAAACACATTTTACAAGGCTACGTGGAGCATATAAAGTGGTAGTTAATCAGACACATAGTTTATATAAGCAAATCCTGTCGTAACCAGACCCACAAATTGTTGCAGTTTTGTTATGAACTGGTTAATCTCACAGTATGGAAACTCTGAACTTCTTGATGTAACTCACATAACTGATACTAAATGGAAAAAATTTAAACACTTATGAACACATGCACATACATGTATCTATACATATTTCTCCTCAGAAAACTGAGCAGTTATTTTCCATTCCTTCAGCCACAGTGACAGTACGATTAAGAACTTGAACTCTTTTTCTAACAAGTAAATACGTTCTTAACTGTGGAATAATTGAGGGTGTGCTCTTCACTGTGTTCTGCTATAAATCCAAGGACAGACCCTACCCAGCCAAGTCCATTACAACAAAGGGTTATGCCAAGATGCAGCAGGTAGAAGCAAGCAGGGAGGGGATGGACAGAGGAAACAGTGGCAGAGAATCAATCTTTCCCACTCGCCATCTCTCTAGTAATGTTAGGGCAACTTAGCTGCACACAGCAGAGAACCAATTTCACCCATGTTTTCATCGTGCAAAAAAACCTCAAGAGGCTTACATCAAGATCTCAATGCAGCTGTCAGAACACATAGTCTTCAGGGACTGGCGCCTCCTCCGCAAGTACAGGCTCTAATAAAGAAAAATCAATGATAGCCATCCATCAAAAACCAGGGCATGCTCCAGAGAGACTCCTGCCCAGCATAGTGTATTGCTCAGGGGAAAGGTTTACTCCATAAGCTTCTCTTCATGATTTCATTTCAAGATCCCAGATTTCAGCTAGTCATCCTTCCAAGATAAAGAAGAGGCCTTATTTATCCTTGCCCTTTATAAATAAGGGCTGAATCATGGCCCAGCCCAATGTGTTTATTAATAGACTGTATTAAATGCCAAGGATGCATTTTAGTACCGTAAATCACAGAAGTGTCTTAATTATTTGCTGTTGTGAACCTATTCTTCCTCTTGCCCAGCAATCGGGCTGATGCCACCCCTGTCACTGCCTGACGGCGCTGACAGTGTGTCTCAGAGCAGGATTCCCCCCTGCCATCCACTCATGCACATCCTGATGTCAGGAGAACTGAATCCCGTTGCCTCCATGTCAGTGATAGTTTCCTTTTTTGCTTTCTTACAATGAAACTAGACAATAGGTCCCCATACCTGAGCAAAGATTAGGTAAATGCCTCCTAGCAAGATAATGATCAGTCCAGAGACCCACAGGAAGCCTCCAGCTGTAAACTCCACTGGAAATGAAGGCTGCAAGATTAAAACAAAAAAAAAAATCCAAAACGCTGATGACAGGCAAAGGTAGCAATGATAACCACCCTGCACCTTTTAAACTCCGCTCCATCCATTCAGGCCTTTCCAGAAGAAAAAAGATTGGACCTACCTTTACCCGTAAGGGTTGATAGTATGCAATGGCTGTAAAGATGATCATGAATGACAAGTATGAGACAAAACTGAAGTAGAATCTCTTGGAAGCAAACGTTTCCCATTTTTGCTGAAGCAGTTTGTTCAGTGGCTCCAAAACCACCATCTTGTAACGATTCTATAGAAAAACAAGCAACAAAAATGTACCCGTGATCAATAGGAATGCAAATTCACCAGAGGACTCTCTTTTTCAGGGTTGGAGTTCAGCAGCTCCAGCCAGGGTATCACTAAGGGTTTACTCAGTCAGGCCTTTCAGTGTGAAAGAAATCAACCATCCCATAAAAAGCTACTTCTGCTTGGCTTCATCGAAGTATTTGGACACACCCAGGCTTAGGACAACCAAAGGGTCAAAAATTTCTCTCATATTATAGATTATCAGAGGCATACTAAGCAGACTGTAAATAATAAAATGTAGAAATACTTCCATCATGTTTTTTCTTTTCCAGAAAAATGATCATGTGAAACACCATATTAACTTGAAATGATTTTCATAATTATACGGCAACACTACAGAAAGGCAGGAAAAGATATGTCGCTTTGACTTTTAGTTTGAACACTCACCGGTGTGTCACTGCTGTATGCCAGAATCTCCAGCACAGAGTTTTCCTCAAAGCTGTCTATAGAGGACAAGTCATAGAGACACACATGGATGGGTCCGTAGGTCCATTCAGTGAACTTGCGTGACAGGTGCCTGTACACTGGGTCTTTGATCTCTCTTTGGATGATGTGCTTAAAGATCTGGAGAGAAACCGCATGCATACCAGAAAAATGTGTATGTAAAGATGGTGTGGAATGACACAAGCACACTCAAATCACCTTCAAGTAGAGGACACCTGGCTTTCTGCATTATACACTTTGGTATCTCCAAACAACAGACTATCTGGCTAAAAGCAGGCAAATTAACTACATCTTGTATCAGCTCCTCCAGAGTGGGACCAATCTGGGTCCAGACCAGCTGTCTTGGCTGGGACAGAGAGCAGCAGCAGCCAGCTGAGACTCTGTAGGGTGCTAACTGGAGTGGCCCGGAGGAGGTCTCCTTTATTGCCTCCTGTGGCACTGCCACTCTCCGCAGCATTACAACAGGTTGGGTGAAGGATCAAACCCCACTGCTAAGCTGAGGGTGTATGCTACAGTCTTCCTTGCTTCGCTGCAACCCCAGGGATTCCCTCCAGTTGCCTTTACCTCCACTTTGCCTGTCTTGGCAGCAAGCTGCAGAGGATTTAGTCCATCATAATTCACAATCTCCTCCAGTTTCCACGTTGGGTCAACCTTCACACCTGCCTTCAAGATCTCAACATATGTTGTGCTCACAAACTTGGTGTTCTCCTCAGTGTCATCTGCAATCATCACCAGGGCATGGAGGACTGTGTTGCCCTGTGTGTCCTGCTCCTGGAGCCTGGCTTTCTGATGGGGATTGTTTAGAAGATATTCCACCACCTCAAGCTGGTTGGTACAAGCAGCCAAGGAAAGGGGAAGTTCACCTGAAGAGATCAGGATAGTATTTGGAGGGGCAGCAGAAAGGGGTGAAAAAGAATTTAAAAAACCAAAATCAATTCTAGGAAAATATATTTAGCCTATACTTTTACCACTGGAACACAGAACAAGTTCTTTCTCAGTGTCTCTAGACTGAGAAAGGATTTTGCAGTAGACAATTACTCCTTGTTTCTGGGGACAGCTGAAACACTTTCCCAGCCCCCTAATTTGGCTAAAATAACCAAGCATTTGTCTCTGTCTGAAGCCCCTCAGATGGGATTAAATACATAAGACCAAAGATGACGGCAAATGCTCATGGGACACCTCAGTCTGGATCTTGCCATTCAAATAAGTCAAGAGTTTGATTACAGGACAGCGGAGATGGCAACCCATGCTCAGAGGGGCATCACACACAGTAAAGCAATAAAAAAGCAAAAGGAACATGTTCCATACTGACTCACCAAAATAAAAATAAACTCCTTCTTTCTTCTTCCTGAAGAATTCACCATGGGCTCTGGCATGGACGTCAGCTCCATTCTCCACTAGAAGTTTCACTAAATCTAGACTCCTTTTCTCTATGGCAATATGGAGTGCTGTCTGGCCTAAGGAAACAGGCAAAACCTGACACTCAGTGCCACTGTCAGAGGGAACAGGCAGAGGACTCTTCAGCAAAGTGCTGTTTCAACAGTCGCTGTAGGTTCTGCACAGCAATCCTGCAGTCCCAGCGCTGGGCAGGGGGTGGGTGGCAGTTGATGACTTTCAACAGCGTTCGTTGGAAAAGCACGTTGCAAACACTGAGTCAGAAGACAGACCTCAAGACTATCAGAAATCCAACACAAGACCAGGTAATTATCCCTAACTGGCACTAAGATCTCAAGCAGCTGTGAGGGGATAAAGACAACCATACATGTACATGACTATGCTGCATGTCTGCTATTAAAAGAATAACCCAAACAGCAGAATTCATTCTTTAATAGTGATATGCTATGTATTTTTCACTTTTAGACTTGCTTTCTAAGCTTTCCAAAGAAATTCTCTCATATTCTTGGGTTATTAAATATGTATCATTTATCTTTTATAGACCAAGAACAAAGTTGCAGAAGTGTGTAATTCAAGGCTGAAGATGCAGTGCCAGAATCAGAAATAAGGGTTGACTAGGCTGTTACTCTAACTGCACCAGAACTCTGGAACTGCAGTGCTGCATAAGCTCTGGTTCTCCTCTTTTTCCCTGTACCTGTTCATCTCACCTGTCTAATGTGGAAACTGCTGTGACACAGCATCAGAACAGAAACCTTACCTCTGTAGTAACAGTCAGAGCACGCCACATTGACAAGCGGCCTGGGATTCTGTGTCTTTTGGTCTATTTCCAGCAAAAGTGGGATTGTGTCATTCTTTCCATTTTTTAAGTTCAACAGGGCTTTCATTAAGCAGGTCTTCCCAGTCTTTGCATCTAGTAGAAAAAGAGTATTCAATAGAATCATAAAATCATTCAGGTTGGAAAAGACCCTTGGGAATGGGTTGAATGGGTTGTGCGTACACTTTGCACACATCTGTACTACTTGATTCGGAACTTAACTGTCACTGTAGAGCCAAATACAATCATTAAAGGCCTTTCTCAGTATTTTTAGTCTGCAGCAGAGCCAGAAGTCTTAGGATATATATGATTAACGGCATTCTCCATCCTCAGGTGGACATTAGGAAAATAAAAGAATGGACAGAGGGCTGAAGAAAGCAAAGAACCACAAGCAGGTTCCCCCACTGCCCTCCTACGTTAACAAGTGCTGCCTCTTCTACCCGCGTTTACGGAGTATGGAGCAGGAATCTACCTGTGTATTCAGAATTGGTGAGAAACTTGGAGGTCCTCCTTAAGTACTCAAGTAAACCATCCAGTGCCTCGGGGCTGCCCCTTGAGACTGCGCTGAAGAGCCTGTCTCTGTCAAAGCGATTTGGGTCTTTTTGGCTATGAAAGAAATGCAAAGCATTAAGAAATTCTGGAGAGCAGAAGACAAGAGTATACAGTAAGTTCTAGTGGGCCAGCATAAGAAAGGAGGGAGACAGAAAAGTTTGTCAGAAAAACCAAGTACTTTATTTTTGAGTCAAGGGAAAAATAGAGGCAGTTATTTCCCAGAACTCTCTTAAGTGGCTGCTCTCTCCATCAGCTGGAGCTCTTCCCAGACCCAGCCTGATGTGCAACCCTGGAACACATTGAGAGCACGAAGACAGAGAAGCCCAAGATAGCTGCAGGACCAGAGTCAGTCCCATCACATGGTGTGAAGCACTCTGAGCTGGTTTACATCCCTCCCTGGCAGAAACAGTCCAGTTGTATAGAGCTCCATGCTAAGCTGCTCTTACACCCAACTTGGTTTATTTAGTGTTACTTCAGATATAGTCAAAATATACCACAACACACACACATTACACATACCTTCCATGCGCAGAAGGGTTAATATGTCCCCTTTCTGCTTTTAATTACCTCCCACGGGATGCCTGTAATATTTCTGCATTGCCACTTTTAGTTTAGACTTTATCAAGTCCATGGGTCCCTACCAGCAGGGATCAGTACAGATCCACACAGCGACTGCAGCCTTCTCAAATACCCAACAGTTACTCACTTGCTAACGAGTCCTGGCCTATAGTTCAGATTAATCTTGACTTTAGGAGAAAAGTCACTGCTCTCCTTTTGGTAAGGTGTCTCCAAGGGTCGTGGCTCTCCTTTCTTTCCATGTCCTGATCTTTCTTCCTTTTTGCTAGATGCAGGTTTATCTTCCTGGATACTGTCATCTGTTTCGAGCAATCCCATCAACCTGTTCCTCTGACCTGGGCCCGGCTGCCCATTTGTGAAGTTATCCATTTCTAGCAGAGATGGTCTTTCAGATCAAAGGTGTTCCCCGCTGGGAGACTAAACCTGCAAGGGAGAATTAACACAATTTGTTCACAATCCTAGAATGTGCTTGGTGTGGCACAGAGAAGAAAGCATATTTTCCAGGTTCAGTGTTCCTACAGCTGACTGCAGGTCCCTTGAGAGAGTCAGTAAAACTCTGCACAGTAGGAGTATTTGAATAAAGGATCCAAGTCTTAAATAGGGTACCACTGGCAAAGAAGTTCAAAAGCAGTTCATGAAATACAGGCAACTTGTCTGCAGAACATCTGAACCCCCTTTGTGAGATGACCTCACCTGTTGGCAGCAGCACAGGTTCCTTACATAAAAGGCAAAGAAAGTGGATCTTTAGGAGACTACGATCATTGTTCTTGTCTCAGTGCAGCCAACACAGGCTAGTTAGTCACCAAGTGACCAAAAAGATAAGATTAACTGTAGGGCCTTTGGAACAGAATGATAAGTTTGTTCCTGTTTTCTGTTGGTAAGCATGACACTACTTCTACAGGGAAAACACAGGCACAAATTATGTTCCCATCATGCATTCTCACATTTCATCCTGGGGCAAAATGAGTGGGATCTCCCCAGTGTTCGGAGCTGGTGGCTATCTGTGCGAGCACAGGCTTTGAACTCCCAGCTCTACTGCACAGGCACACGCCCCAGCTGCCATGTGGACACTCACAGTCTACAGACAGCATCAGTATTCAGAGCACCCAGCCAGCCCACTTCTCTCATCTAATATGTTCTGTAGTCTTTTTTTACTCTGAGACATTTCTTCCTATATAGCTGGATACATCTCAGATCCACACTGAATACAAGCTATCTGTAGTCAGCACATGGCTGTGGATTCACACACGGTTTGTGAGGCAGCAAGGAAACATCCATGATTACCAACCTGAAGCAGACCTTTATTTAATAACTCCGTCTTGTTCACATGTACTCCCTCCAAATGGTTAACAGGTTTTCTCTGAAGAGAAATCTCTCTTGCTGGGACTACAGCCAGACTCCATAGCCTGTACCAGCAAAGAGGTAAATTGACACAGCATAAGCATTCTGTCTTGGATTAGGATGTGGAGAAATGTAGTTTTAGGCAGAAAACAGTCACAAAACATCTTTATGTAGCTCACAGCAAGAAACCTAAGGGCTGATTTCAAGGCAAACCATTATGATAATTCAGCCATTCAGTTTAGCCTGCACTCTAATGACAAACATTCCTCTGCACACACAGGCATACACCCTATAATCCCATTTCAGACTTATTTCCTCCCCCAGAACACTTACTGATACATTTGTTGATCCTTTAGAGGGCTATTTGTATTTCCATAATAGTTTGCTTGTGCTTTTCTGTCTTCCTTTCCCCCAAATCATTTCTCAGCTGCAGTTTCCATCTCTCCACAGCGCTCGAGAGTTATTTATTGTCAGTCTTGTACAGACAGACCGTCTGGTTTAAAAGCAAGAGCAAAATGGTCCTATAAAAAAGGACCCTATAATATATACATCCACGTTGTGTGTCCCTCGGAAACACACAGAGCACTGTTTGCCAGCTCAACTTTCACTTCTCTAAAGAGCCGAGCTGTTTCTTTCTGCGACTTTACCAAGCCATTTTGAGTAGCGCAGCACAGAAAAGCCCTGTTGTCAAGAGGAAGAGCACAGCACTTACCTCAAGTTGCTGCAAGCTCCACCCAAGAACTGATCTGACAAGGAGTCCCAACGGGTCTTTCAGAGGGTAAATAATCTCTCAGTAGAAACCAAGTCAAATACCAACAAGCATTAATAAGCATGAAAGCAGACCCCAAATTATTTACATCCATGGGTAAGAGTCCTCTTCTTCTGCAGAGAAGACCACGCTCATGTTAGCAGTCTATTAATGGCACAACGTTAAACTCCTAGTTGGTTGGTCCATGAGAGAATCCAAACTGCCTGCGAGAAGAAATAACCACGGATTATTGTTATTTACTCAACTGTATAGCTTTTTGCAAAGTGAAGAAGGGCTTGCACAGGAAATGACTAGATAGATTTCTCAGTAAAAGAGAGAGCCAATGAGTGCAGTGCTCTTATATGGGAAAGCTGGCTGGCTATTGCAAATTCATAATGCTTAACCCCTGCCTGCACGTATAAAGGCAACATCTCGTGGCTTTCAACAGCAGCCTGCTCGGGTTGCAAGGCAGGTGGCTGGTTGGACCCTGACGGTGCTAGAGTGAGGTTTGTCACAAGGCTCCCTCAGTGAGCCCCAGGACAAGCAAAGTGTGCATGGAATCACCCGAGGTCAACTGTTTGCCTGGGAAGCCACTTCTCACGCAACTTCACACACGCCACTTACGAGGCAGTGCAAACCATAGGAGACCATAAACTAGCCAGAACATTACCCTACTAAGTACAGTGTCAGCTGCTCCTCACGAGCACAGGACACTGCATAAAGCAGCCACAGTTCCAAAATGCTTAAGGCCACTGGTTACTTCATTTGCCATTAGTGCCCATTTCTTAATGAAGGTTGGCTGTCCAAAGGAGCGGGAGTCTTGGAGAGGCTACTTCTGGGAACACGGACTGGCCATCCCTACAACTGACTGCCGCTGAGACCGCGCACACACACTAATGCCACTTCACTTACCACTCACAAAACAGGACCTCGGGAAACAGAGAGCATCAGCCCACACCAAGTGTCTCCATTTCTTCTCTCCCACTCCTAACAGAACTGAGGCCTGAGGAGGCAGCATGATCATTATTTTCCGCAGCATCAGTGCAGGGTGACGTGCAGCACCCACAGTCTTAACAGCCTTCCCCAGCACAATGTTGCTGCGGAGTGATTCTCATCTGTACTCTGTAGAGGACTGATGATTTACAAAGCCATTTATGTGATCTAGAGTTCATCTAGAGAATCATATTAACTAACAAAATGGTAAAGAGCTCTTCTGATCAACAGCTTGACAACAGGGGCACATTCCATGAGAAATCGCAAAACTTTAGTTAAACATTGATCCAAAACCATTGAGACCATATCACATGACACACTGAACTCTGGCTGTGGCTTCCTTCTTCCAAACCTACCATGAACCAAAAGAGAGCCTAAAGCAATCCTCATCTGACAGGACTGCAGGATGATGTGAGACATCCTGGAATGTGGTCGCCACCCATAGAAACGTTCCCAGATAGCTTTTACTTCAAGTCAGATGCAGGCTGCGAAAGGACCTTCCTATAAATACACCCATTAAATGGCAGGGTGCCTTTTCCTCTTTCATGGTTTTGCGTGAGATCACAAGCTTTTTTCTCAATTCCCATGTTTCAAAATTAAGCTGATACTGGAACAATGCAAAGCTACTTATTCTTTCCAGGCTTAATGATTTATTAGCACCCACAGAATAGCCTATAAAGAATAAACATATGCAGATAAACGCAAGACCAGATCTCCTTTCTCTTATCCCTCATTCCAGCCTTGCACTGATTTAGTTCAGTTTGCTTTAGTCATGTTACACTTAATTTAGTGTGATATCTATCAACAGGCAGATTCAGGCCCAAGAGTTTAGCTCAGACCTATGGGTTTAAATCTTCTTGGGCTTTTCCCCCAGCTTTTGTGGGGGTCAGCCGACCATTCCAGCCAAGGAATGAAATCAGCCCACAAAAGCACATCATAACCGAGTTCTTTCTGCACATCTGGTTTTAATAGCTTACACAGAGGAAGGAGAATGTGCAGCTTGCTGGGAAAGGAATCACTGCCAGCTTAGGGGTCACCACAGCAAAACAGAAACACGGAGCTGCTGGGAGAACACAGAAACTTTGGTATGCACACACACATGCGCACATGCTTTCACAGAGAGTACACGAGGGTAAACACTTGCACTTCCATTTCAGAGAAAGGAGAAGCAAGGCAGAAAAGAAGTACAAGATCTGCCCAAATGTGCAATTGCCAGTGACAGCATTCCAAGCAACGGGATTATGTCACTGCTGTGCACTAGCCAGCCGAGCCAGAGATGCTTAACAAGCATCTTGCCACCAAAATTTAAAATCCTTATAGCTGTTTGGGCTCAGGAGGAAGCCATCCAAACCAGCATGCACAGAGAATAAAAGCAGCAACTTAATTTCATCTATCTGCCAGCCTGAATTTTCAAAAGCAACATGTGATCCTCTTGCCTTTTGAGGTGCTTAGTCGGGGGAACAAGAAGGAATCTTGCAATTGCTCAGTGCTTATTTTACTGATGAAAATGTGTCTGATGGCACTAGGTTTCTCCTGACAGGAGACACACATTCTGTGGAAACTCTGAACCTTTGAAGAAAGAAGTCAAACTCTTAACTACTAAGCGAAATTAAGTTAAACCAACTTTCATTTAATAATATTACCAAACATAATTATATATGAAGCAGCACAGTAATTCATGACAGAAAAAGCAACGACTGGAACCTGCTTAAACAGAAAGCAAAAGGAAGCACGAGGAAGGTGTTGATGGAAACAAGGACATTTCCTAAAATATGTATTCTCTGTTCACCTAAGTGTCCATTTTTACCAAATACCGAAAAACATAATAGATTTATGATTAATATCACATTTTCTGTATGTATGCTGTAAATAGAAGATTAAAGTCACTTACACGTGTCTGTAATTTAATTACAGCATCGATCTGCAGGCACGCTAAGGAGCAGCAGCTTAAAATCATCTTCACAGGAGGAGGGAAGCCTGTAATAACATGCAAGGGTGGGCCATTAAAATCCTCTCCAAAGCAACAGGCAGGCCAGCCACTTCGTTCAAATCTCACAACAGCCACATGGTTAAGAAAAAAACTGTTTCTTTTAGAGGTGTACTTTCACACTTAGGAAAATATCAAATATTTTTGCAAGGACAGATTTTCGTTTTCATGCAACTGTTACACAAAACCCACACCAAAAGGATGGGTTTTATCAGCTTCATTTGTTATAATTATACAGATAGAATTCTGTACCCCGAGAGACGCCTGTCAGTGCCCAATATAAAATATAAATATTCTTAAATATAATTCCTTGTCAGAACTTGTCTGATAGCCCTGGGGACTCAAGCTACGTGACAGTATTTCTGTTACTTACACAGTAATATTTAACGGCTCCTATCTATATACTTCCCAGGCCTTTGAAGGAACCATCCACTTCTCTTATTCCTTAAATGGAAGTATATTTCTACATGATGTATCCCTTTCTGTAGGATTACAGCCTGAAGGAATGCTCCACTGACAATCAAATAGCAGCAAAACACGAAATCCAACGGTAACGTTACAAAACAACTTTTGTGGAGAAAGAGTGACATCCAGTGGCCACTACGTAAACCTGAATATGTGCTGCGTATGAAAACAGCCTCGATAGGAAATTCTTCAAAAATAGTTAAAAAAAGTTGCTAGCATATACTCGTGATAATTATAGCCACTCACTTACTCTTTGTATGAAAACAGCTAACAGAAACTTGTTTAATTTAAAAACTCAAGTTCCGAATAAGGCTGGTTTTGATGATGCGGTGTTTCATAAATATAATTTGTGCAGACAAGGATCTTTGAATGCAGCTACTGTGCAATGCCTTGGAACTGCAGACAAAACTGCAAAAATACTGAGGTATTCCCAATGTTTATCTGCCTTAAAACTCACTTCCCCTAAATGATTAAGTTTCGGGGTGGTTGCTAACAGAGCAAAACACTAAACATATCCAAACCCAAGGGTTATCTCATTTGTTGTCTTCAAATGGATAGAAGTATTTTTTTAAGATCGCAGAAGACAAAATGTCTGAAATCTTGGTATTTGTTTTAAAAAAGTAGAATAGACTAGAAATTAACTGAAGCCATAAGAAACAAAAGGCCAGTCACAAAACTCAGTTTGCAACAGGACTGAAAGATGTTACCAGAATTGGTTGTCAATATGGGAGCATTAGGATTATTTTGTTTTAGTAGAGCATAGATTCTGGCTGAAGCCTATTAAATTCTTATTTTAGTTATGAATCGTTGGCTCTAAGCAGATTGAATTGAGGTACCACTGCACTGTAAGAAAAACAAAAGTTGCATCTTAACCTCAATCATTCATATTGCCTGAAACCTCTTTGTCTTTTGTTCACTATTTCTTCAGTGTAAACAATGCATGTTAAGCAAACTCGTATTTATATTTCATTGTAATTTATGTACTTTTCCCTAATTCACATAATTTAAGAAAAATTGCAAAGATTTGTCTTTATTGATGAAGAAAACCTTTGCAGTCATCCCTTCCAGCCAGTGAGTGCCATCCCTCCGTTAGCTGGGGGATCAGGAGCCTCAGTAACACGGCTCCTACAGGAGTAGTGCACCAAGTGCCCCCATGTCCTCAGAGTCTGGCTGGACTCTTCCCCCAGGTAGTGAAACAATCTTGGGATTCCACTCCTCATACTTTGGCTTTAAGGATGTGCTTTTCAGTGCCGTGTCTAGTAAGCCAAATGCAGGGCTAATTAACTTTCAGCACCACCTTCACCTAAGGAAATCTTCCTACAGGGCTGGGGAAAACAGCACACGGACACATTCAGTTTAACACAATCAGGCAAGGCTGCCTAAACTAGGCCTGAGCTGTTCCCCACAATCACAAAACGCTGGCACATTCCCCCTCTGCCCACGGCTAGCTCAAAGCAGGCTCCACACACAGCTCTGCTTACGGACCGCCCACAAGTACCAGCAGGGACAATGGTTCCGTGTAGGTTTGGCTCGGGCCAAATCCAGCTGGAGGGGGCACACCCGGGAAGCTGGTGCAGACCCACTCAGCCAGCAACACATCACCTTCCCGGGGTTCCCCTTCTTGCGGAGCGGGCCAAACCCCCAGGAGAGCTCTGCACAGTCAGCTGCACCCAGCATCACAGCTGCATTCTCTCACCGGTTATCTGACCATGCAGCACAGCTTAATTAGAACTTGAGAAAGGACATCTCTTAATTATGAGCCAGAGAAGGGAAAGCAGCTAGCTTCACCCTAGAGCAAACCACCAGCAGGAAAAGGTAAGGAATGTCAATTTAGTCAGTGCCGTATTTCCTCTGGACTACAAACTGTTTGGGGACCTTATGCACTGCTCAGAGCAGGGCTGTTGGACACCCACTGAGAAGGGACAGAATCAGAGAACAGTTGGGCTTGGAAGGGACCTTTGGAGGTCATCTTGACCAGCCCCCTACTCAACCAGGGTCACCTAGAGCTGGTTGCCCAGAATGTCCAGACAGCTTGTGAGTATCTCCAAGGAAGGAGACTCCACAACCTCTCTGGGCAACCTGCCCACATGGCTACAGTGGAAAAAGCAAGGCTTGGCTAAGCAGCAGAACATAAAGGCAAGGAAAGGCAAAAGAAGCAATTGCAGGAAAGGAAAGTATCCCTTATGGCAATTGTTTACAGAACTTTAGATTTTTGCTAGGCCAGCTACACATAGTAGCCAGGGAAGCAAGCCCTGATGCTGAAAACAAACCTATTCTGGTTAGAACCATTAAAACTACGTTGTCCTTAGTTAGAATGTGCATTTTCTATGAGAACAGTGTAACTGTTTGGCCATGACTGCAGCCATGCTAAGTTACTTACCACACACACTGTCAGTTACAAATTGAAAACAAAGAGAAACAAACTTTAACAGCAACACTACAGTGGACGTGTCAAGAAGACGGGTGCCTAACACAGGTTTATCAGTAAAAAGCAAAGAGCACCAGCACAGAAACACTGCACACAGCATATAGATGCCCAGACTCTCATTTCGAGTTAAACAGCTGTCAGAATTCAACAGATGAAGACAGCCAGCCACAATCCTTACAGCCTAGTTCAGTTTCTGCAAGAGGCAGATGATTACATCCACCGTTTAAGACCCAACACCACACAGCTGAATTAAGCAATTCTAACCCCACCTGTTTGGGCAAGTTTCCATAACCCCTTAAAAAAAAAAAACTTTAGTGCAAAATCCCTAGTTTTTGATGTTGTGTAAAAAATTTCACTTACAACAAACCGAAGTTGTTCTACTGCTCAGTCACATACTGCCATTCAGTATTTAAGACTGGAGTTTTCACTAACATATCAAGCAGACTCCCCACCACCCACTGCGCACCCCTGCAGTAACTCACTGCAATTACTCCCTCCCCACGTCATGCATTCCATGTAGTTCAGCCACAGAAACACCCCACATCCACTTCTGGAAAATTTGAACAGGCTGTCACTGGAATACACAGTAGTTTTTCAATTTAAAAAAATACAGCACTACTCACATTTGCTTACAAAGCTCCCCCCAGAGCACACGTCTTTGTGGCAGGGACAGGCAATCAAACTGTCCACACTCATCTCAGGAGCAGAGTCAATTTGAACACAAGTTCACAACTTGCAGCAAAACCCACCCCACTGAACTGACAATCATACCCTTTTAGTCTGTTTGTGGCTTTCTGGGGTCTTTAACAGAACATTCCCTCCTGGAAAGAGAGCTGTGTTAAAACTCTAATAAGAAGAATTAACATGGTATTAGTGTTTAAATTAAGACTTTAATCCGTATCTGTTCCACCCACAGTGTCCTCATTATACATCTAAAGAGGCTTAGGCTGCCATGGAAGAAAGCCAAAGTAAGCACATCACCTAAATTACACCAGTTTTACTAGCTTGAACCGAGACAGACTACCAGTTGTAATGTGCAACAGAAAACTTTATTAGCATTTCAACAGACAGTTGTTCAGCAGTTACTAAGCTTGCATTAACCTTGTATTTAACTTAAGACACTGCAGAACTACAGTGCAAACACAACTGCTGTTAGCAATCTTGTTGTCAAGCAAGATGCACAATAACTTAACAACCACCCCTCAGGCGCAGCACAAGATGCAGGGTGGATTCCTTCTGGATGTTGTAGTCAGAGAGGGTGCGGCCATCTTCCAGCTGCTTGCCAGCAAAGATCAGCCTCTGCTGATCGGGGGGAATGCCTTCCTTGTCCTGGATCTTGGCCTTCACGTTCTCAATGGTGTCACTGGGCTCAACCTCGAGGGTGATGGTCTTACCCGTCAGGGTCTTCACAAAGATCTGCATGCCACCCCTCAGGCGCAGCACAAGATGCAGGGTGGATTCCTTCTGGATGTTGTAGTCGGACAGGGTGCGGCCATCTTCCAGCTGCTTGCCAGCAAAAATCAGCCTCTGCTGATCGGGGGGAATGCCTTCCTTGTCCTGGATCTTGGCCTTCACGTTCTCAATAGTGTCACTGGGCTCAACCTCGAGGGTGATGGTCTTACCCGTCAGGGTCTTCACAAAGATCTGCATGCCACCCCTCAGGCGCAGCACAAGATGCAGGGTGGATTCCTTCTGGATGTTGTAGTCAGACAGAGTGCGGCCATCTTCCAGCTGCTTGCCAGCAAAGATCAGCCTCTGCTGATCGGGGGGAATGCCTTCCTTGTCCTGGATCTTGGCCTTCACATTCTCAATAGTGTCACTAGGTTCAACCTCGAGGGTGATGGTCTTACCCGTCAGGGTCTTCACAAAGATCTGCATGCCACCCCTCAGGCGCAGCACAAGATGCAGGGTGGATTCCTTCTGGATGTTGTAGTCAGAGAGGGTGCGGCCATCTTCCAGCTGCTTGCCAGCAAAGATCAGCCTCTGCTGATCGGGGGGAATGCCTTCTTTGTCCTGGATCTTGGCCTTCACGTTCTCAATGGTGTCACTGGGCTCAACCTCGAGGGTGATGGTCTTACCCGTCAGGGTCTTCACAAAGATCTGCATGCCACCTCTCAGGCGCAGCACAAGATGCAGGGTGGATTCCTTCTGGATGTTGTAGTCAGACAGAGTGCGGCCATCTTCCAGCTGCTTGCCAGCAAAGATCAGCCTCTGCTGATCAGGGGGAATGCCTTCCTTGTCCTGGATCTTGGCCTTCACATTTTCAATGGTGTCACTGGGCTCAACCTCGAGGGTGATGGTCTTGCCAGTCAGGGTCTTCACAAAGATCTGCATATTGAACTGCAAAACACACAGAAATTTCAGCTTTAGCTACTTGAACTACAGTATTCAATGACTTCTAAAGAAAGGTATTACTGCTGCTATTTCACACTATAAAAATACCAACTACAATTTTTATTCTGTGTTCTTTTAATAGTGTTTTCTACAACCACTCTCCAACTCTGTTAACAAAACCCCTTCCTGAGGCTCGGTACGCTATGTTCCTGTAACAGGCTCCTTACGTCGCCTCTCGCCAGTCGGCTCCTCAACCCCCCCCTTCCCCTCCGCCCCTGCAGCACTGCGGCAGCGGGACCTCCCGGTGCCCATCTGCAACAAGAGCACCGCGCTGCTCCCCCCGCGGCCCTGACTCCGCAACCTGCTTCCGGGGAAGACGAGCACAGCCTCCGCCATTTTCACCGCAACGCTTCCTCCTTTCTCCTAAACGAAGCGCTTTTATTCCCGCCCACCCCAATTCTCAACGACGTGATTCGGAACAAAACGAGACTCGGCACAATTCCTCCCCCTCCCACAAAAACTACTGCCCGACAAGCACCCACCCCCGCCTTAAGGCTTGCCGTCCAGAAAAATCACCCCGTTTTCCCCCCCTCCAAGCCCAAAAACTCCCGCACCGATCAACTCACGTCTCCGGCCCTGCCGTTCGCGCCGCGGTAGCTCAGCACTCCCTCCCGGTGGCTGTGATCTGCCCGGTGACGCAGCCCCACCCGTATTTATACGATTTTTAACCAGCTAGGCCCCTCCCCCGTACACCGCAATGTCCATCCGCCTCCCAAAGTAGTCCCAAGTAAAAAAGCACTGCTGTACAAAATACTCACCTTTTTCCCTCTTCAGTCTCCTTTGAGAGGAAAAAGATGTCCTAGAGTCTTAGTGTGGGGCCTCAGAGCCTTACAAATATTTCCGTTTCTGGGGGAGCGGATGGATCTGGCGGCACGGTGAAGCGGTTACCGGGCAGAACAAGCAGCTCGGCATTGATTGGTGCAGCGTTCAGAAGACCGGGTGCTGATTGGTTGATCCGGGGGGGAAGCTGGAGAAGGGCGGGGGGGCAGCTGTGAGGAAAGCTCTGGAAAATTCGGAGGCTGCTCGGCGCTGATTGGTGCGCGGTGAGGTCAGCGCTGTTGCTAGGGGGGAGCTGCCTCGCGGAGGCAGACTTGGGTGGGGAGGGGCTGCGCGCATGCGCGTTAGCGCTGCCGCACTGCCCGGCGCGGTGGGGGCGGGAGGGGCTGGGGAGGGGAGGGCGCCGGGGCCGGCATAGAGGCGGGCATCGGTCCGCTATTGAAGCCCTGTCTCATCCCCAGGCAGTGCTGAGCGGAACGTGCCCCAGGGAACGAGGGGTTACCCCTGGTGCCAGCTTTTCGCTGATTCACACAGACGCCAGCACATCTGACCGATCCCCTTCCCTGGGAGGGCCTGAGGCGTTCATGGCAGAGCCTGTAATAGTCCGTAGGGTTAGTCCTGTCTGTGGCTGTGAGGAGAAGCCGGGAAGAGCAGAAGCGAGCCAGCAAAGCTGGAAAAACATGTTAGAACCTTGGCAAGTGTTGGTGGCCCTGGGGCATCAGGCCCGCTGCAGGTGAGCGTGCCCCTCGTCATGTGGCCCATTTCCTGCGCAGCCCTTTGAATCCATTTCAGCTGGCTGACAGCTTAATTCGTTAATGTGAGGTTGCAAAACAACCGCTTTGATGAAGTGCTGACATTTGAAATTCAAAGGGCTGTTTACTTGCCTTCAGAACAGAAAGCTTTGATCGGGTTATGGAGAACTTCCTTCCGTGGCCTGATGTGGAGATGTGTTTCGTGTTAATTAAGCCTCATTATACCTTTCAGACTGGCTCTTAACTCCTATCTGGAGTACACAAAATCCCAAAAAGTTTTTATGTGGTAGTGTTTTATCAGCTGCTGGCTCTTTCAGGGAAGCCAGATAAACTTGCTGTTAAACCCTCCACTCACAGAGAGTGGGCACATACGGAAATGGCAAGATTCAGTATGGAGTTACTCTATTTCCCTCTAAAAAAACCCCAACAAACCCACCAAAAAACCACCATAACAACAAAACCCTTTTGCTTTCCTTTCCCCTAACAGGGCTTGTGTCTGCTAGCACCTCCTGGTTTACAGTTAAAAGAAATCACCCAACAGTAATTGTTCACAATGTAAAAGCAGGAAGAGAGAAAATTTTGTGACTGGAAAGTTCAGAGACAGCTCCATGGCAATAACCAACCTTGGAAATACTACTCAGTGACATAAATCCAGGACAAAGGGCAGATTTAGGCAATATCACATTTGTTTTCTTTATGCTGTCGGTTTTGCTCAGTGTTTCCAGTAGGTTCGTTTTGTTTGCGTGGTGCCAGGGTGACTAAACGTTTGCTCCAAGGTGGGCCTGTGTGTGCCGTATATCCCAGGCATCGCTCCAGGAACTGTGTCCCTCAGCCAAACAACATCACGGAGTCCTGTGAGGAAGGCCATGAGTAACTAATATTTACAAACGTGAAAGGCCACATCTGTTAAACTGGAGATTAACCAGAGGATAATCTAAAGACTGGACTGTGTTTGAGAGCTTCAGATTTGTATTAAGGCTTTTAGTGTGCATGTCTTTGGTTTTTAATGTCTGTCGAGATGGAGAAGGAGAAATTTCTGTCATCGTTTTTCCTTTCTGTGTAAACCAGAAAACACAGGAGCCCTCCCTCCCTTATTTTTTTCTAAGTATGGTTAAATCCTATGACTAATCTGCTTTCCTTATTGTCGCTTGGTTTCTGTTTAACTATTTAAATCAACAGATCAGAATAAAGTCCCAACAAGATCCCTCTACGGTGAGTAGTTCTTTAAATACCTTGTTACTAATGGCTCCTGAAAAATTCATTCTTCAGGGAAATGACGTTACCCAAAGCAAGCACAGGCAGCAACATGCTGACATCAAATGCAGACTCGATTTTAAAAACAATTATGGATTAAATTAATCAATTCCATGCAAAACACCTCACTGTTTTCCTCAGTTATCCCTTTGTCAAAAGAGAAAAACAAAAGAGTCAGGCTTTGTGCACACAAGTCCAGGGCCTAGCAGAATTAAACTAATCTCCATCGCCTACAGGCAAGGTACTCTGCACAGGCCACCATTAGCATTTTGCAGGCCACACTGACTGGATTAATTTAATTCTCCTAACTATTAATCTGCAGTAGCAGAGCCACCTCTTTTGTTTGGGCGGGGGGGGAGTGTGGGCTGAATACAGAGAGCTTCTTAAATACCTCATTTCCTGTGCCTTGGCTTTTTCTGTGTGGTACACACTTCATATCTACGTAGGTTCTTTATACTGCTTCAATGATAATTATTATCAAGTTGAATGGTACTTCTTTTTAAAGTCAGAATGCAGTGTTTATATATTGTGGGCCAGATTCTGCCTCATTTTCACACATTACATGTACAGAACAATTTCCCAAGCTGGAAGGTATGGCTTTGTGATGCCATTTTACTGAATTTCAGCTTTACCTCAGAATTTCTTTAGAAAATATTTTACTACCTGAATTTGATACAGACAAAGGAGATCTGTTTATTCTTAAATGTGTGGTAGCTGTTGTGGTTGGACAAAGTATATATATTTAACATGTATGCCTCCCTTCCTCCAGTAGCTCTTGGTGAATAAGTATCATCAAGCAGCTGACTGACCTATATATAAATAAATGCAAAGCTGAAAAACCCAGAAATCTACGTCTTGTGACTGGCCTGACTGCACAGGTGGTTCCAGCTTTTGCCAGGGCACGGGGCCTGCAGTTGGGAACATGTTTGTTCTTTCCAAGTGGTTGCAAAAGTAGGTCACTGGGCAGTAGTACAAAGCAACCTACTTTCAGAAGAGAAGAATCTGGAGCTAAAGAAATGTTTCCAGTGAATCTGTACATTCTAGAACACAAGCTGTGCCTGTTTTTTATGTACACTAATGTCCTAGCAACAGCGTAATGTCAAATGATTATCTTTAGTTACAGGGGTTTAACTTGGGACAGCCAGACAGTCAGGTGATTTGAGTATGTGTAGCAAGTTTAGTACTGTTCCTTTGTTCAGATAAAAATAGGGCTACTTGCCACAGGGAAGAAACAATTCCTATCTCATAATATTATTCACACTTACCTCAGGTCTCTCTCACTGTGTATGACACAGGATAATTATATTTACCTGTTTACAGTTGTGGAGATAAATATTTTCTCCTCGAACCTGTAACACTGCAGTAAGGCCCAGCCTTTGCTGAAGTTCCAGCCACAGAACAAACAGAGCTGTGGCACGTTACTGCTTGTCCTTGCACTGTCAAGCTCAAGTGTTACAAAAATAGTGAGTCACAATTCAAAGTACTGTGAGAGTGACTGTAATATTATGAAATTACCAAAAAAAGACAACAATCTTAGTTGGTTTTTAAGGCTTATGCTAAAAATACCTTAAACAAACAAAGCTTTTAATAAGCTACCAACTTCAGGAGCTGAAAGCTTAAGAAAAACAAATGGATACCCAGATTTGTAGTAAAAAGAGGAAAGTGAGCAATACTCCGTCTGCCTGTTTGTTTAAAGTATATTTTGACTTTGCAGGACACGTGGGATACAGCTTTAAAATCTGTCCTGCCACAATAAACAGGCTTGGGCAGGTATTTCTCTGTAGGTCTAAATGACCCAGAGGAACATGTGGCAATTCACCGTGCGTCTGATGTGAGGAGACTTCTAAAGGGCATTTTATAAAGACGCCATCAGTCTAAAATCACAGGTTTGTGTCTGTTATGCCAGTGAAAGCAACAATTAATAACTAGGTCTATTCTAAAAATTACTTGTCTGCATCTTTTCAGTCTGCCTCCTGCCTGTGTGTCTTTTGGATCTGATCCAAGCTGCACTGCAGTGAAGGAGCTCTCTTTGTTCACATTCTCTCTGCTGCGTCTAAGCCGATTTAGCATGTGGTTTCTGGGGTGAGGTTTTTCAGCAGGATAGCAGAGAAGTACCTTGAAAAACAGAAAGACAGATGAAGTAAGTCCTACAATGCTGTTCAGCATTATTAATATGTTTCAGTAGAACCCGTCCAACAGTGAACAAAGCCGAGTACTCTCAAGGCTGTTCTGACGGCCTTCATCCACTGGCCCGGAGGTGATACCTCCCGCCTTTTGTTTTCAGATCCAGCTTGGATCCCTTCATGGTGAGGAGAATATCCAGGATGCTCCCCCCTTCACAACAGCAAGACTAAAATCCAAGCACTGACATTTTCCTCCCCTGCATAAACAATGTAGTTTTAACTACCTCAGCTCTTTTAAGCGTGGTGTTATCTATACACTACTTCTAGTTCCTTGCTTATTAGATAAAAAGCAGCCACAGTTCTTAATTCTCTTTAATCCACAAACATGTAGCTGCTTTCATTGCTGCTTTTGCGATGAAAATTCCCTCACAGACAGAATCTCAATGTGGGCTGCAAGCCAGGTCTGCAGAGCTGAGTCACTGTTATACAAGCGGAGCTGAGATGGCACAGAAAAACACCTTTGTACTTTAACATTAAAACATGTCAGCTGTTGAACTTCGAATATCACAAGACACCTAAAGAGAGCAAACGGTGATTTAATGGACTTTTTCTCTCGTCCATCCCATCATCTTTCTGAATAATTCTTCCTTCTCCATTTTGTCTCAGGAATTTAAGAGCAAAAGCATTCTTCATCAAGCTGTTGGCTTCTACCAAAGTTTGGCAAACATTGCATTAGATTTGGAAGTAATGTACCAGTGAAAGCTGTTAACGCTTTGGGCACTGGGAAACCCCTGCCACCCAGGTACACTGACAATACAGTACACAACCACTGAAACTTAGGGCTTGCAAATCAGACGCAGAGAAATTTACCATCAGCCAGAGATCCACTATAAAGCTCCTGAATTGATTATTTATGCGAGACCCAGTTTTGAGCTTTAAGAGTCCTTTGCAATAAAATGTGAAACAAATGAAACAGAAGGAAGAATTTCTTTACTATAGCCTTCTGAAAGAAAACTGTGTTTTGTTCTTCCATTGTTGTCTTCCAGTTCTTTATCTTGAAACGTCACAGGGGAACAGCATTCAGCTTCTCAAAATGCTTTCTGAAGTTAAAATATGCTGAACTAATTGTGGAGGGGCACAGAGAGGAGGAGGTCATTTGTGTGAACTTATTGCTAACAAGCTCCTAAAATATGTTCTGGCTTTCAGTTCAGTGCAGTTAACTGTTTTTAGAAAAGGACAGACCATGGAGGCTGAAAACCTGTGACTGCTGCTGGCCGTACCCCGCACTGAAGGCAAATGAATCTGAGCTGCAGAACGCTCAGGCTCAGTTTCAGTTCGTGATCTCCAGTTTCACCTCAGTGACTTTTCCTCCCAGAATATAAGGTGACTAACATGAAATCTAGTGTGACTAAAGGTACGGGAGTGGCTCAGATCAGGAGCTACAGATGAACATGCTGGCGTGGGCCAGAATTTGTCACATATGGTGTATAAAAATGGTTCCATTAGGATGAGTAACCAGTACAGAGGTTCCCATGAGGAATAACAGGAAACTGTAACTCAGTGCCCTTTCCTATCATCAGAGAAGAGAGGTGCTGAGCCACCGGATTGTTATGCAAGTCCTGGTATGTGCCGTCTCAGGAGGCAGCCCACACACTGTAGCTGCATGTTTTTAAAGCTGTTTTCCAGACCAGAGAGTGCTGATAGCTGTTTCATCATTGTCCAGTTGCTTTGCTATATTCCTGGCTGAGTCGTGACCCTTTGCTGCCTCTTCTACCCCACAACAGACTGTCAGCTCGCTTGTTTACATCTTTCCCTGTTCCCTTTCTTGAGAAGAGCAAGACATTAAGTCCTGTTAAAAACACAAATTATTGATTATAACTCAAACAAAATAAATCTCCAGTCCTGCAACACTGGGTACAGCGATTCATCCTTGGAGAAATTTTATTTTCCCCCAACCAAATGTAACTCCGACACCTACAAGTTTTGTACTTCTCCCCTGCATTAGTTTTACTTGAGAAACTGCACTGTTTTTCTGATGTTCAAGAATAACCTTTTCTAAGACTTTTACCACTAGAGGGGTACTTTCACATTTTCCTAAGCTTTTATTTATTTTATTTTTTTTTTAAAAAAAGGTATGTACTATCTTGATTGTTTTTCTTTTTAAGACTTTGGTGAGAGAATTTGGAGAAAGTTGTTTAGTGGGGATCATGTTAGAAGCCATTTCTCTGCAAGGCTGCTATAATGATTTTAAACCTGAGAAAGGACTAAATACGCTCCGGAAGGTGCACCCTGCTGCACTGCAGTATTGTTAAACAGCATTTTTGTTCCGAAATGAGCCTGGGTGCATAGCAGGGGTGTGAAACAACAGACTTCTAATAGCACCTCAGGTCTGCAAAGCACCTTGACATCCTCCAGCACGTCAGGCATCATACGTTTATAATTAAAGGAAGCTCCTCATGCCAGTGCTTGCGGATAACCGGCATTTCTGCCATCACAAGGGGTTTTACACGGAAGAGGCCAGCCTGCTTTCCTTCGGGGCACACGGGCTAACAGCGTGGGGCGTGAATTTTCCGTGACTCCCCGTTTTGCTCGCTCACGGTGCCCACCTCCCCTCCGCCGTCCCCCGTTACAGCGGGCAGAGGGGGCCGATGCCGACAGCGGAGCTTCCTTAGAAACCGGCCCCGGTGCGTCGTTATCCCCGCTGCCCCCGGCCTCCCCCCACCCCGGGACACCCCCCGGTGCCGGCGTCGCGGCGCCCCCTGGCGGTGGCGGTGCAGCGGCGGCGCATGGGGCGAGCCACGGCGGGCAGCGCTCGGCGGTCCCGGCGGGGCAGCGCGGCCGCCACCTCCCCCGCGGGCGGGAGCCGCCGGGGCCGGGGGAAGAAGGCGGCCGGACCCCCGGGAGGGCCGGGGGCGCAGGCACAGCCCCCCGGCCCCGGCGCCTTCGAGCTGGGGGCGCAGAGCGGGCGCTGGGCCGCCTTCCAGGAGCGGCACGGGCTGAGCTGCGAGGAGGCGGCGCGGCTGCTGCTGGACGCCTAGTGAGTACGGGGCCGGGGCGGCTCTTCCCGCAGCTTCTCCAGGCTGAGCCCTGCCCTGCCCGGCGGCTCCTTCCCCCGGTAGATCCTCGGCCTCTTGGCAGCACTTGCACTAAACACGGGCTTCGGGAGAGCTGCGGAGAAAGGCGGGGGGACGGGGGTGGGGGGTGACCCCCCCGGCACGCACCACGGCTAAAGCGGCTTTTTATGCTCAGGGTGCCTCTGTTTTAGGGCTCTCCCGTTAAAAATGCCCTTGGGGGCATGGTGCGGGAGCAGCGAGGCTCCGCTTCTCAATCTCCACCCCCTTCTGGGCTCGCTGTTTCCAGCACACAGCACATCATCGCTGGGCTGCCATCAGTGACCGGCCGTGGGAATGAAAATCTGAAAGGAAAAGGTTTTTCCTTTGCTTTTGACCTAGCATGGGGATTCTGCCCAGCTGCTATGGAAGCGTCCGGGGGGGAGAGGGAGAAGCACAAGCTCCGAAATTCCTTGATCATGAAGTTCCTCTGTAATGACAGTACAAAATAAAAGGCATTTCAAGTATTACGTAGAATCCACTTGTCTTTGCTTTTCCCAGCTTTTAAATGGAGGAATATGAGTAGTGCTGGAGCAGCTGCAGGAAAATTGTGAGAAAATTCAGTTGCCAATTCCTAGGGGGTTGTCTTGTTACACCACCACTCCTCTTTACCTACGACCCTCCCGACCCTGTAGCCTGGGTCAGCATTTTGACCTGGACTGTGGCAGCGGTGCACGTGTTTTGTACTGCACATGGAGTGTGCTTTCCTTGAACTGTCGCTCTTCTTTCCTTTTCACCATTTTAATTAAACTAGAAAAGCAATTGCTGTGGAGGACAAAGGCCGTTCTCTACCTCCCTCTGGCAATTTTTATTAAAAGATACTTGAGTGATACATTTTCTAGTGTTCTGCATGTGCCCAAAGCAGAACTGAATAATGTAGTATATAGCCTTACTGTTTTCTTGGGAAAAAAAAAAAAAAAAGAAAAAGAGTATGGTCGCAAAACCTCCATGTTGTCTCTCTCTCCAGTGAATACAGAGGTTTGGTCAAGCACACAGGAGGCTGTCACTGTGGAGCCGTCCGCTTTGAGGTCTGGGCTTCAGCAGATCTGCATGTTTTTAACTGCAAGTGAGTTGATTTTTTTGTTCCTTATTCTCATAGATGAATATAAGCTTGTACGCTTTTCCAATCGATCAATACCTTAGAGCTAAAAGAAGATGGCACAACTGCAGAACATCCTCCGAGCTGTTTCCATAGGGTACAGCCCTAACTATGTCCTGATCCAACATGGTTTCAGTGCTGGTGATTTCAGGTGCTGCTTCTTCGGGCAGGACTTAAGGTCTCACATCCATGCTCACGCAGAAAGTGTCAGGAGAGATGTAGTGAGTACGGGTGCTCACCCATCTGTTTATGTTTCCTCTAAGTGCAGGGTGCTCAAAGCACATCAATCCTTTTTTAACTGGGTCTTCTCAAGTGAATGTTACACCTCTGACCACACGTGCTTCAAACTACCACACTGTCCAATTTCAATAGTGATCCCCCTTTGCCTGTAACTAGTTTGCTTCTAGCTCACGGGTAAACTTCTGAACCCTACTTTCTTGTTTGCAAGGTAATTAATGTTGGCAAAATTGGCAAAGTCTGGTCTGAAAGATTAAATGGATTTCTCGGGGCTAGATTTTTGTCCTAGTTACGTCTGTTGAGAGTTGTATATGTGAAGAAAAAAATGGCATATAACGTTTGGTGTAGGAGAATACCTTCTCAGTGTACCTGTGCAGGGTCAGTCTGTTCCACGGGTGTGCTTTGCCAAACACCACTGACACCCCGAGTCCGCTTTTGCTGCTTACCTCTGTGACCAGGAGCCATTTTAACTGTCAGTGGAATTTCTGTTGTCAAGAGGTCCATGCTAGATCTGATTGCTGTACTACAACTTGTCCGCTGCTTCTAGAAAGGTCTTCTTTTTCTTTTACAGTTGCAGCATTTGCACAAAGAAACAGAACAGACATTTCATTGTCCCAGCGTCGCGTTTCAAGCTGCTGAAGGTAGAGTAAGAATGCAGTAAGAGCAGTGTAATCCAGTGTTATCCTCAAAAATGCAAGTGGCAGCCAGTTTTCTATCCTAAATTTGCCTGTTAGGGGAAATGGCTGTATTTTATGCCGTTTGGTGTGGGTGTGTTAGTGCATCTTACTTAGTGAGCTGACATTAGAGCTCTTGGAGTTCTCAGGCTTGACTGTTATGGACACATGTATGTACAATGCACAGGGGTCCATAAAAGGAGCATGAATGCAGAACTATCTCAAGTAAAAACATGAAGGTCATATTTTAAATTTTACAGTTCTTAGCTACAGGCCCATAGAAAGTAATAAGTACACCTGTTTATGTGGAAAACTTGTATTGCTTTTCATTTGCCTAGGGTGCTGATAATTTGACAACATACACCTTCAACACACACCGTGCCCAGCACACATTCTGCAAGACCTGTGGTGTACAGAGCTTTTATACTCCTCGTTCTAATCCAGATGGTTATGGTAGGTAGAAAGAGTGAGCTGTGGTAACCAAAGTTAACCAGCAAGCAAACCTTGGATAAAGACTCCATTGGATGCTGACGTGACAGCAGTGAGCAGCAGGTGTCTTAATGAGTTTGTTCCTAACGTGCTAAACATCTGGAACTGCAGTGTAAACCTGTAGCTCCTGCATAAGAAAGAGCCTTACCTGCGATGTGTGGGCTTTTGTCCATGCCAGGTTTCTCCCCTAGGCTCCCCAGCCTCACAGCAATAGCTGGACTGAGCATTTGCCTTTCCCTGAGAATGCCCCATCCACAGCGTGGTGCAGGCCTCTCCCACACTTTATCTGTGACAAGCAGGTTTCTGTGTGCTCTGTCTTTCTCCAGGAATAGCTCCCCATTGTCTGGATGATGGCACGGTGCAGACCATTGTCACAGAGGATATCAATGGCAAGGAGTGGGAGAAGGCAGTGAAGGAACACAGGACCATCAGAGACATGTCAAAACCCTGAGACACCCTTCCAGCAGCGGAACTTGGAGCACTGCTGTGGAACTGTAGTCTGGGCTTTCCTGGGTGAGGGTTGGTAAAATCAATCTCTACATTATTGTTACTTTTTCACTGTTTCTTAAATAAATCTTTCTATGCTGCCTGTCCCATTCATTTGTGACTTTCAGTTTTCAAACTACCTCTGTTCCATAAACCACCCCAGGGCTGCTATTTTGGTACTTTGCCCTCAGCTGTGCTAATGTTTAAATCACAATAAACAGAGCAAAGTACCAAAAAAACCCTAATCTTTGCTTGTATGGGTATTTCCTGTGTTTCAAGTCTGGCGTATAAAAATGTCCTATATAAGATAATCTCTTGCTTAGGACTAACTTAACACTGTTTCTTCTCCACTGACTTCAATAAATTGATCATGGATTTAAAGTTGAAGGGGATCTGGAAAAGCTTAGCAGGCTCAAGTTCGGTAAAGCATTTACACGGGTGCTTAAAGAGAGGGGTCACCAAAGTTGTTCATGTGATTAAGTACTGTTTTGCTTAGGCCTGGACTTACTCATGATCTTAAGGCTGAGTAGGCATATGCTGAGGCACTGACTCATGACCAGGGAACAGAGTTCAACACTCTCATACTCTTACGTACTTCAGTATAACCAGGAACTCGTTTGCTGTCTTTGGGAGGGGGATGTGCTCTCAGCAACAGACCAGGATCGGGCAATTTGGGCTCTGATCTTGACTGTGCAGTGACTAGTGGTGTAAATCCAGGAAAGATGCCTCCGGTAGATGTGACCCCACAGGAATGAGTGCAGAAATACTGAGTATTGCTGACTTTGCTCCACCATGACCCCACAGAAACCCAAATCACTAGTAAAATCTCTGTATAGGCTGAGAAATGAAAGCACTGAAAGCTGCTTCACTTACCTTTTAACATAAAGGAAGAGGATCTTTAACTCCTGCCCTAGTCTTTTACATAAGTGGAACAGCTTTTGAAACATCTCTGGCAATTTTTATCTCTGGATGTGTTCTATAAAAGACCTAGTTACAGTCTGGGTCTTTTGCACCTCATTCTTACGTCCTGTTGAGACTCTTGTAAGTTGATCTTAAGCCCCAAGTTCTGAAGCAAGAAGAAATGCTCATGTTTCATGAGGGACACTCTGCGAAGGTGGAGCCTCCAACACAATGTGTATGAAAGAAGCAGCAGTAGCAGCAAAGATCAGTGCAATTAGAGAAATTTGTATGATATCTGATGGTTTATTCATAACCTTTGTTTTTTTAAAGTTCTGACTGAATAAGACAGGTCTTGTGGATCTGGTTCTATCTGTGGAGAAAGCATGATCTTTAAAAAGTTACTCCTGATATGTGGATTTTACAAAAGCACCAAGAGATACTAGCCAGGCAGTCCTCACAGCTACCTCCTCTTGGGGAAAAACAGTTTGTGCCGTTATCTTCTCTAATGCAGAATACTCCTGCATTACTCCTAATTAGGTTAATCCAAATTTCTTGTTCTATTTAAGCTTCTACAGTGAGAAAATAGAGCAGCTGTTAAAACCTGTTCATCTCACTGTATCAGGCAACAAGATATTTAGAAGGAAGTTCACACAGTCTGTTTTTTGTAGTCTGAAAGAATGCTACACAGAGAGACTCCTGTCCTCTTGAGCATGTTAACAGGTGAGTTTTCTTTAGTCCTGGGCCTGCACAGTCTTTTACTCCTCAGGTTGTAAGCGACATCTCTTTTACAGAAGGCGGAGTGAATTGATCACCATATAACGTGAGAAAAGCATGTAGATGTGGCGAAACCAGAGGAGCTGGCTGCGATGACACCGCATGGCTCTCTAGAAGGAAAAATAGTTGAGAAAGCATTATAAGAACCTTCCAGACTGAATGTGAGGGCAGTTTCCTAGGCCTCCTGTGAGGTTCACCGCAAATTTACAGGACAGCCTGTTTTCAGTGAGCAGGGAAGAAGTAGTGGGAGGTGGAAGGCTGCCTATTCTATGGGGCCACAGGGCAGGGAGAGGCCTGTCTGCCCCTATGCTGCTGGTGTTGTGCTGCCTACTGTTCAGAGGGGTCCTGCTAGAAAGGACATTAGCAGCTGCAGATTGGTACTGTGACAGTTTCTTTGTCACGTATAACTCCTCCTCCCTATGTGATCTCACACCTGGGTGTTCACATGCTGGGGAAGCAGAAACCTGATAGATGTGCATCTGAGAACACTCTGCATGCTGCTTCCGATCATACATTGCCAGCTGAAACTTGATCTATTTATAGTGCACCAGCTTAGAAAGGTCAGATTTCAGAAACAAAAGCCACAGGGGAATAACACCACCTTTATCAAAGCAGTTTCTATATGTAACTATCTTTAAGCAGCCTCAAAAGCAGGAAAATTCTGTAATTTGTGGATTAACAGGACTGTTTGCTGGGCAAATATTTTCATGCTATGGAAGGCAAGCTAATCAGATTCTGACATAGGGAACTGTGGACTAACTGTGTGAGATCTCATGCAGCAAAATAGTTCAAAAAATACGAAGTAGAGAAGTAAACTTGCAAAGAGATTTGGACCACAAGTTCACAAGCTGTGTCCATTTTCAGTTAGAGCTATGATCCAAAGATGCTGTTCCTGGCATGCAGTCATGCCATTCTTTGACAGGCCACTTACATGTTCAGAATATTATGTTGGATCCAGTCTCCTTTGAAATATAGCCTGGACACAGTATAAAACTCAGTGCAATGTCACTACTGAAGATCTTTGAGCTGCAAATCTGCTCAGCCCTGTCCTGCTATCCACACAGCACATGAAACAACCTGTCTTGTCCATTTATGTTTTACAAATCACTGAAGATTGTCCATTAGTGACATCTGTAATCCACACGTGTAATTATTTATGAAGTTCTCTGTGAATATGACACCTCTGACTAAAGTCTTCACAATGATGACGAGCTATTCAAACAGGTTAAGCAGGTACCGCGCATCTCACCCTGGCTTGTGCAGTCTCCTCCTCTGTGAGTATGAAGAGAGCATCTCTGGGCAGGAGGCAGGAAATGGGGACATCCAGGATGGAGATGTACTTCCGGAGGAGATTTACTGATTCAAGCACGAGCACACGGCACCCTAGGCAGAGAAATAGGATAAATACTTCAAAACAACAGTATTCTTGTAAGGTGCCCATCTCTCCAGGCTCAGCAGGTCTTTGCAGGCTCCCCTGTATTGCTGGCCACAGGGATCCTTTCTGTGCAAAAGGGGAGCAACTTCTACTCATGCTTCCACCAGGATCTCTTTGTGCCCAGTGCATGTCTATGACTGTTTGTACTGGTTCTTGTTCTGTATGTGGTCTGTGGAAAGCAAAGCTAGCTCTGAATGTCAGAGGATTTGGTGGGTAATTTTGCTTACAATTAAAATTATTCCTATGTAGTTAGACTCAAAGGAAAAAGCACAGATGGCTTTCTGAATGCTGGCACTATATCATATAATGAAAATTTAAAACAGCAGTCTCTGGTTCAGCTACAAAAATGAAATTTCCTCTTTCTACTCCAATTCTTAGCTACAGAAAAAAATATTTACAAGTTTCAGGAATGGCTGTATCAAATATTAACTCAGGCAGGCAGTTACACTTCAACAGAGTTCCAGAATTCATTGCTCAGATGTTTGTGATGAAGCAGATGAAGGTAACACATATAGACATTCTACTGGGCTGAATTTTTTTTTGTTTTAAAGAGCCCCTTGAACTCAAAAGTTAATTGCTATTTTTTTTACCATGGCTAAATTGTCTTCACTGATGAGCTCAGAGCTACTGATGGTCTCATTAAGAGCCTGTAGGTCTCAAGGGAGCTGCTTTGGGATTTCTTAGGGCTTGGAAGCTGCTGTGATTATGCTCCACACTTCAGACATTGTATGAAAGTTCGACAGAAGAGGCCAAAGTCACAGTTTACACAGGTGGTCAGATAGGCAATTAGATTTGCAATAAGATTTTCTTCGGCGTGCCTTTAAACAGTGAAATTATACAAAGGAGACAAAGAACAATGCTGAATTGCTACAAAGGCTGCCTAATGGACCAGTTTAGTGCGTGAAGCCTGTGCTCACATCTCATACTGCTTAAACCGTTATGTCCTGAGCACAAAGTGAACTGGTGTGTTCAAATACCTCTTGGCCCTAAAATGTAGGCAGGACTTGTGTCCTCCTAAGGAAAAAGATTCTCCAGGATAGGGGCAGAAGCAAGCATCTTTACCACAAGGTGGGTTTCTATGTAAGAAATGATGATTCCTCTCTAGGAGCCCTCTATGCAGATCTGCTAGTGCTCAGGAATCTCATCCCACAAGGACCTGAGCAGTCAGCTTGCTGCTAGCTTCCTTGCTTTGGACATCTGGTAGATCCTTCAGTCTAGCCTCTATCAAGTATGAGATAGGAAAGCAAAAACTTGTTGCTTTTACAGTGAATGAATTTCCTGGAGACACAAGGGAAGAAGCCCCCAGGAGTCTCCAAGGTCAGAGCGTGGTACTCAGAGATACCCCACCAGCACCATTTCAATCCCAGCCAGGGGGCTATGACACGCTGAACTCAGGAACAAGCAGCATGCACAGGATAATCCTCCTTCCACAAATCCCCTCACAAGTGATTTGTGTCCCCTGCCTCTTCCCAGTGATGCTAACTCATTTCACTGCAAAGAAAGGTCTTGCTTTTACTCCGGCCAAAGCCTGCAATGGCAGGACACAGCACCCCTGATGGACTCCCTCCAGCACATTTCCAGAATCTTTCAATTCATTTCTTTCTTCTCTCTCCTTCAAGAGAAGGATGTACAATTTGTTCCAACTTGTCAATAGCTGTTTCCACTCTCAACAGCAAAACTGGTAACTCTTTATTTCAGTATCACAGAGGCCTCCAGGACCATGCTCCCCTTCCAGTTCTCTTTCTGCACTGATCCTGGGACAGGACTCCCCAGCAGGGTGGACAGAGCATTCAAAAGGAGCTATTTTCTCCTGCTGTGGGCAGCAATGGGCAGGGTTAGAGGCCTCAAGGGAAATCACCGGCACTTCCATCCAGCCAAACGCTGACACGAGTCTGTGCTGTGCCAGGAACCGGAGGAAAAGCCTCTCTGAAAGTGATGGCCATTCGCTGCAGGCCCGGCCTGCCAGGAGCTGCCGGGAGATGGCGGTGTCTGCCAGCTGCGCAGCGAGCCGGGACCCCCAGCCCTTCCCTGCCGGCCCTGCCTCGCCCAGGCCGCCCAGCTTAGAATCACTTTTGGCACCGCTCTGCCTTGAAGGCCCTCCCGCCTTACCTATGTCAGTGCCATGTCCCTGCTCCCGTCCTACTGCAGCCTCAGCCATCCGACCCTCGCAAGGTCATCGTGCCCGTCCCCGCAGAGCAGCAGCTGGGTGATGCCATCTGGAAGGACCGACGGCTCTGCCAAGCTCCCTGCAGGGAGTCCCTTGGACCTGCGGGAATGTGGGCAGCTGGGTGACCAGCATGGCCTGTGCCACTTCCTGACTGCGAGCCGCCTCGTGGGCCACCTTGACAAGTGACAGACAGAGCAGTTGCCGTTTAGCTGCTCCTGGAAAGAATGCTCTGCAGTGACAAGTGTTGCAGTTGCACACAGAAATGCCCTGACAGTTCTTTTACTCCCACTAAAGACATTTTTTGTTTCCAAGTAGCCAATTTAGAAATAAACTTGTGATATGCCACAGTAGGGGAACCCCTCTTCCCCCCCCATTCTCTGCAGAGGTCCTCCGGGCTGCTCAGCAGGCCCAGTCTGTTTGTTGGCAGGTAGTTTCAGAGAAAAGAATTAGTACAGTACTGCACTGTGGCACAGCAGAGGAAAGGAATAGATATGGATCCCCTTGCTTTTGTAGGCACAATTCCCACTGGCCACCTCCTTGCTTTTCAGTGCTTACTGGGGAGGACTGGGCTAAAGCAAATATGGAGCAAGGGGTCCTTCCTTTCCTGGGTGGCTGTTAATGAACCCTGGCAATGCCACCTGAATTCCTACTTGCAGTGATGGGAAGAGAGATAGTATAGGGTTATCCACCACCGATCTCTGAAGCCTGGACTGCTCTGTTAACAAAGTGCACTCTCCCTTTCCTCATAAATTTTTCCCTAAGAAACAGTAATCCATGCAACAATTACACCCTTTTGTTCCCCAAAGCTCAGCAATAAGGGCTCAGAGCAACTGCAAGTGCTGAGCAACTATTGATCAGTCTGACCTCCTGGGCCCCCATCGGTCAGCTCAGGCAAGGCAATGGCATTGAAGCCTCACAAAATTAAGGGCACTGTAAGAGTCTGCTGTGTTAGTGATATGACAAGGATCTCCACATGCTGACAGCAAAGGCTGCTCCGCATGGGAATGTGAGATGAAATGAAGCAGGGAAGGAATGTACAGTCCAGGGAGAGATGAAAAAGGGTTCAGAGAAACAGGCTGCTCCCTGCCAAGCAGGCTAAGAGAAGTGCTGCCATTGATGACTCTACGCCTGTGACACCAGCAGGTGAAGCTTTTCAGAGCCTGTTGTGACTGTGACCTGGGCAGGATGGGATTAACAGTGTAATACAACCTCTCTAGGTTGGCAGAAAGGGCAAGATCAATATAGCTAGTGGATTAGGCCTAGAATAGAAGTGCATGAAGCCTGCAGCCTGTTCAGTGTGGCTTTCTACTTCCAAATCATTTATGCAGCAAATATGCCTAGAATGAGATTATTAGCAAATCTATGTGTGCTAAAGGCTTGCACTGCTCCTGACAGACAGCACACCAATTCTTTGGGAAGACCAGTGGTTATAGCTGGATGGGGCCACTAGTAGGGGTGGATGCATACCCAGCAGCTGTGTTGGCTTCTTGAAACAAGCCTATGTGCTTGTGCCTGGGCTGGAGAACTTGATTACAGATTATAAAAAGCCTGTTGTGTTTATGCTGGCTAAAGGCATTAGAAAGCAAAGCAGGATATTTAGGGTGCTCATTTGTATATCACTGAGGCAATGCAAGGCTTAGCCGGCTTTTGCATTTGCAGAGAGATTTTCTGTGGATTCCCTGATCATGGGCTTATACAAGTTCACCCACAAATAGTTCCCTCTTAACAACAGGAGAGCAGCACATTTCCATGGCCCGAACATGCCTTTCAGCTCTATCCAGATAGCCTCAATCCCAGCATCGCTCTTGTTTCATTAAGCCCCTCTGATGCACAGCCCTGCACGCCTGCCAGATCAAATTATAAATACTGGGAATTTCAATGAGACTGGAACTATATTTGGAAAGGCTTAGCGTAAGCAGCAGCATGGGAGCTCCCCGTTCCTTTGGTGTTTGTAGGTCATGTCAGATGTGATGTAATCAGAGCAGCAAGGCTTTCACATAGCTTCAGGAGGATCTTAATGCTGCTAGAGAAATGGAAAAGTTGTCTATATGTGGGTCTGTTTCAAACCTGAACCAATTTGAGGCACAGCCCATATCCAGGACCATAGTGTAGCCAACAAACCTGCATGAACAGCACATGAAGGTGGTTCAGTCTAGACAAGACCTGACATCTAGCAGTGACATCTACCACTGCAGTTCCTTGTTCTTTCTCTGTACTGCACACAGCACACACAGAGCTCTTTGCTGCATCCCAACGCTGAACAAAGAAAAGGTCCTAGGAAAGAAGTTGGCATTAATAGTCCTCTTTCATAGATGGAGGAATTGAAGGGACTTGAGTCCGAACTCACTTAAAGGGCATTTTTCCATCTTGGCTCATGCTCTCTCCATCAGATCTTGGTCTGCAACTTGCTGCTAGCAGGGAATTAAAACTGATTTGCCGTGACACATTCATATCCTACAATGATTCAGGAATTAGCATTAAAGAAACACAGTCCAGATGACTGCTGCAGGAGCAGAAGGTTGACTGGGTGGGCCTGGTTGAGCCACCTTCCTACAGCCAAACAGCTGATAGCTTTGTGCTTAAACTAATACCACAAATTTGTCCATGAGTCAGGCACTGTTTGCTAGAGATAAGGGCTGCAGATCTGCTCTGGGACAGCAGCTAGAAAAGGGGGTCAGCAGCAACCTGCTTCTGTACTTTGTTTCTTTCTTTTCCCTACTTGTTCAGAGAGTTTCTCAGATATACTTGCTCATTTACAAGTGAAAAGACACTCTAACGATTTGTGCCAGTGCAGATTTCAGATACCTTTCCCATACTGACCACATTCTGAGAGAAGCTTAGCTTGGTACATGCAACTGTTTTTGGCTGAGCTGGCAATGGTTTCTGAGGCCCTTGTCACAGGGGAAAAAACCAAACCAAACCAAACCAAAAAAACCCAACCCAAAGGGCTTATAAAAAAGGGCTTATAAGTAAGATGTCACCAAAAACTCTGGGACCAAGCTGAGAGACCTGGAAATAGCACTCATTCATGCAAGACAGCAAGAAGCATAGCCCAGACACTGAATCACACCACCAAGACAGAACAACCCCAAAGGACAGTAGAGAAGCCTGAGCTGGTAAAAAACTGCAGGGAGATAAAAGGGCAAAGAAGAGTTCAGCTGCAGGTTTCATTTGCATTGCAAATAGAGGCAAGTTAGGCAGATGAAACCCTGGACTGAACATTCATGTAAATGATTGCCTAATGCCCGCAGGGTCATGGGTGCCTTATGTGACATACCTTCAGGTAACTTCTGCTCTGAATGCAGGTACCTGTAAATGAAGAGAAACATGGAGGTAAACACTTAATGAAGTTATTCAAATCCTGATTTCACAGGTATGAACTCTGTATGCCAAATCAACCCTTTTCTCTTAATACACACACAAATTTAAAAGGGCTAATCTTAGAAGAAAGTTCAGGAGCCAACACTGGACGCACATGTCAGGCAGTGGAAAGCCTCGTTCCCCACATGATTCTGCCATTACCTTCCTCATCCTGGCTGCTGGGACACAGCACAAATAAGCTCCATAAATCCAACTCAGTCTCAAACTTCTCATGTTGCACTAAGGGAAACTGCAAGAGGCTACCAAAGGCTATTCACCTCTGAGAGCACTGGCTCATTAATGCCTTGTGTCTGCTGACCAGGGACATTGCCTCAGAGGAAGCTCCTGTTTGGGGACCAGCCTCTTTCTTTCTAACCCATGCTGGCACCGAGACATCTGAGAAGCTGCTCTGACTTTTTGCTCACTAAGAACTTTGATCCCTTGAAGACTTTGTTTTGGGAAGTCTCTGTAGCAAAAATGCATCTCTTGGAAACAGAATGAGGGGACCAGCGCAGGAGATGTGAACAGCCATGGTACTTCCATCCAGAAGTGTAAGCAAATCCTGATATGGTGAAGGCTTCAGAGGGTGTGAGCTTCAATTCCTTTTTAATTCTTTTGTTTCTCCTGCTCTAGCCTGTGGTTCATGGCTTCGGAGAACTTAGGCTCACATCACCATTTGCATCACCTCCAGATTTGGCCCATCGCAGGGATGGAGGAAGCAGGTCTCCAGCAGATGGCACTCAGAGCTGTCCCACACCCCGGCTTGCTCTTCCATAAGGAAAAAAAAAATCCAAACAATGGAACATTTGCCAAAAGGAGAAAGGAAATTAAAAAAAAAAAAAAAAAAAAAAAAGTTATTTAACCCTGTGTAATATTTAAAGAGATTGTTATCATCTTGTAGTGGTGTATTTAACGAAGGACAATGTGACAGTTCATGTGTAAATCAACCAGGATAAAACATACATTATATGTAAACTGTTATGTTTCTCCAGTCACTTTCAAACTAGGATTATCTCTAGCTATTGGTTAAGTTCAAGGAAAAGGATTAGCTACACAGGCATAGACAAAATAGGAAGCACGGAGTAATGAATACCCAAAGCAATTCAAAGCAAAAGTCATGCAGGTCATGGCAGAACTCACACAGCACTCAGAAGACATATGCCTTACATAGATTCTCCTGCCAATGGTCTCCTCTCCTCCAGAGCCACAGATCTGCAAGCAATATCATTTTCTACTAAACAATGGGCTTGTAATACTGACTTGGCCACCTTCTGCACCACTACTCAAGTCCTACTGTTCTGACAAGGATTGCTAAATGTTGCCTTGTAAACATTACCAGCAGTTTTTTGGTGGTGGTGGGGTGGCAGGAAGGTTTACATATCTCCATTAATATCTGCTCTGCTCTTCTGCCAGAGGTTTCTTCCCCCTCAATTAGAATCTGGCCACCCAAAGAAGTGATTCAGCACTTGGTAAAGCTAGCAGGGTGAGAACTTTTTAAAACAAGATTTGAGAGATAAAGCAGTGAGTGGTTGTGAAATTTGGCTAACTATCCAAAGTCCTGGTGTCTGCTCTAGGTGTGCTGTTCTGCCGTAGAGGGACCTTCAAAGCCCTAACTGACAGCAAATTAAAGGATGTGAAGAGCTGCTCCAAGAGTGAATTAATAATAACCATTCCTGGCACAAGAAATAGAAAGGGGAGATCCAGTTCACATGGAAACGTTTCAGCAGGAGCAGAGAGCATCTTCATCAGGGAAAGAAAATTTGATTCAGCGGCAAATTATGGAGTTTGTGCTTGTATAAAGGTTCAAGGAGACACAAACTGTATTTTGGTTACTGAAAGGTCCTCAAGGCTGCTGCCAGGCAGACCTGACACTGATCTGGAAGAACAGGCATGAAGAAACTGATTCTCTCCTCATCCTTTTTGTCCTGAGCCAAATGCTTCAGTACTCAGCAAGGCTCAGCACAGAGCCATGGGAACGGGCTCCACCCAGCTGTAATGCTGCAGAGGAATCGCAGCCTCGCTCGTTTGTATTTCTCAGGCAAGAGATGGCAATGAACTGTGGTTGCAGAGAAAGAAGCACAAAACTCTACCTCCTGCACACGTTCATAAAACCAACCAATCCTTTTCCAAATCAATCTTCTTGTTCCCATCTCCACCCTGCTGGAGCTGTCTCTGTGGGACACTTCCAAGTAGGGGAGAGGTTGCAGCTCTCTGTTGTTGCCATTTTGGGAATGTTGTTTTATAGATTAGACTTGCTGTGGTTTGGGTGAAATGAAAGAGTTTGGCATAAAATCTCAAAAAGTGAGACACAAACAGGCTCTTTTTCTGGAGCTTTTTCCATGTGTTTTTTTCCAGAGAGACTTTTAAAAAATTTTTTTTAAACATAAAGTGATCTAAAGTGGCTTGTTCCCACTCACCCACTAAGTGCCAGAGGCCAGCTAATTACAGCACACCTCTCACTGAACCCTCTTTATTATGCCTGTGGTAGGTTCAGATCCACATGTGAAGGACAGCGAGACCCTCTGCAAGGAAGAACTTCAGAAGGCTGTGAAACGTCTGATAGACACCCCACCATTTCTGCACTGCTAGGACTCAGCACTGGCTCCTCAAGGACCAGCTGCTTTGAAAGCTATTGCTGTCTGTAGCTACCAGCTACATCTGCTCAGCAGAAAAATTGAAATGGTCCAACAACCCTCATCCTGCAAACTGCAGGACTGAGCTAGCTCCCAAATTCCCTGCCTTTATTCAGTCATCCTCAAGGAAAGATGTCAGCAAAGTGAGTGGGCTAGCTCCTAAGAGGCACTGACCACTGATGCCTGCATGATGGCAAGAAGGAACAAGTCAAGATGGAGCTGCAACCTTGGTCCTGGGAACACAGAACTCCTCTGGGGTAGAAGCAGGACTGATGCCCTGGTGAGTGGATTACTGTTTTGGTGATGTTCTATTTGATGAGAAATTGTTCACTGAAATCAATTACTTCACTTTCCAAATAGTTTCCCATGCCAAAGGCAAAACCCTTCACTGAACTGACTGTGCTGGCTGCCGGGGAGCACTGGGGAAATACAATTTTGAAGAGCATGGCAAAGAATGGATGTCTTAAAGATGCGTTGGGGCTCCATTCAGGATCCTAACCTCCAATCTGCCCAATTAATCTGATGAAACAGATGTGAAGGAGGAAGAACAGCCAGTCTCCTAGGAATTACAGAGACATTAGAAGGATATGCTTGCCAGATGTTGAATGTTTGCTATCTGGAATGCCTCCTCCTTCCCTAACCGGACTTTCTGGCTCCATTTCCATGCACCCTGAACTACACCATGTAGCAGCATGCAAGTTTGTAAAACACTATTCAGGCACTCTGTACTCACATGTATTGCAGTGGCAAAAGATGGTTCTGCCAGTCAGAAAAAAAGGTGTGGATTCAGAGATCTGCCAGTTGACAGAGCTGCTCTGTGGCTCTGTGCTTTGGTCCATGCACTGTCTGGGAGAAGAATGTGCAGTGTCACTGCTCCACTCACGCTGCTAGCAGCCTAGTGACGTTGAGAAGGACATTCCTTGCGGCTGTTTCTTCGAAAGAAAAATTTCTTTGGGGGGGAAATCCCTGCAATGCTGGTGCCCTGTGCTCAACTTTACCCTAACAGCTCTCAACAGTATCACGGAAGGGCACTGAGATGAATGAACTTAGTCAAATTAAGGAAGGAGGGAGCAGGGGTGAAGGAATGAGATAAAATCTAGGGCAACATACCCAGCTATGGAATATATGCCAGGCATGGGGCAGAGTCCTCTGAGGGGAAAGGACAGAGTCTCAAAGGGTAAACGGAGGAGCACAACTCTGTCTTGACCTTATGGGGGTGGTCTGGGTGCAGTCGCAGACACCACTCATAAGCTTCCCCTGGGACATTTAAGATTTGTAAATAAAACACCAGAAGTGAGCTGGACTGTGAATGGACAGGCTGAAATGTAAGATACTGGAACCTGCTACTTCTTCAACACTCTTATTTTGTAAACAATCCCAAACAAACACATCAGCGACACAGGAAATCCTTTTCCAAGATAGGGCAAATAATAACCAGTTTTGAAAAAAATAATTTTCTGGGAAAAGATAAGGGAAATACAAAACAGCACCCTGCTTTAAAAACCTAAATGAGACGCCACTCATTTGACATGCAGGGGCTACAGCTGCTGCGAGATCAGAGTCCCCTTCTAGCCCCACGCTGTAAGAAGACATCAAATAAAAATGGTAGACAGGATACCATGCACTATCATCAAGCTATTCACCCAAAAACCAGCTTCCTCCCTGCTCAACACATCCTTAAAGACCTGGCCTTGGAAATTCAATACAAGCAGGACTGTGCTTTGTTGGAATGTAATGCAGTTGGTGGCTTTTGAGAACTGTACCCACTGAGTCTGTGGGATTTGGCTGGACAATGCACTGTTCACTGTTTCGATATACTTATTTGAAACTGGCATTTAATCAATCCTCCTCTTTCAGGGAGCCTCAGTGCCACCATTCTGCACAATGCTGTGTCCCATGGCATTCATAAACGGGGCATTCAATAGTCAGACTGTGGCATGTAAGTGCAACAAGGCATCGGTAGCACTCAAGCTGCATCATAATCAACTCAGAAATGATAAAGCACTAAGCTCCAAAATATTACCTCTGCACAGTCTCATTTACAACCTACCACTGAGCTGGCGAATGTTAAGAAACATCCTGCAGGACTGAGAGGTGTTTTTCCAAATGGAATTGACGAGAATAGGCTCAGCTAATGATTCTTTGATGTATCTTTTTATATGGCATCATTGATATAAGTTTTATGGATGCAGTTCCTATAACAACATAATGCACAGTGGTTAAATATAGCAGTTCCTATTTTCCACTCAGTTTGCTCTGCCCTAAGCAGACAAGGACTATTCTCTTCTGTTCTAGCTGAGATGAAATGGATTTGATAGCTCACTGAAGAAGTGGTACAGTCCTTCCTCCCCTTCACAAAGACTACTCCTCTCCATCCTATGCAAGCAAGCAAACACCAAAACCAACAGCCACCCATTTGCTAGGCTGGTGGGCAAGAGGGCTTCTTTAAAATCGAAATGCACAATGACTCATGCAAAAGTAAACCACCTCGATTATTACATGTGATCTCAGTGCAAACACTGTCATTTCAAAGTGCAGGAAAGAGAGGTTCTCAAATATTCCAGTCACGTAGTATTTACCATGGTTATTACTGTAGTGCCTAGTGACTGGCCAAATGCTGAGAGGGGAATAAAGTGACCTTGATGTCACTCAAGACCTGCCCTTCCTTGTGGACACGTGTAAAGGATCCAGCCTCTCTTGGCCACAGGGAAAGCTCATATTTTGGGGGATAAGAAAGGATGATGTTGCCAAATCAAGGTGATGGGGAAAGAAGCAGAGTTACAGAGGATTGCTTCCAAGTCTCCCTTCTTTGCTACAGAGGGATTTTCTCGGTTTTGGGTTGTTGGGTTTGTTTTTTTTTTTCTGTCTGGAAGCCAGAACTGAAATACTCCCAGGGGAGACTGAAATCAAATAGCAATTTGTTTTCCTCTCCCATCCTGTTTTTTCTTATTTTTCCCTTGCAGAAGAACAAATCCACCCTCAAACCTTGGCATTTCACAGTTCCTCCCAGATCTGAAGCCTAGACACATAGCAGCAGCTGGACTCCCTGCAAGCTGTCTGGAGGAAGGTTGCTGCAAGGGGAAGGGCACATTTCTTCTGAATAGTTCCTACTCCATTGTGGAACATAACCTCTGTTCCAGACACTAGAAAGAATATTTCTGCCCTTAGCAGATAATACTGAACATCTACTTGAAGCTGTCCAGTCATTTGCACCTTCTGAAGCAGGGAGTTGTGGGACGGGTCACACAGACTGTTCTACCCCTGCTCTTGCAGAAAGTAATCTTAGGCAGTGGCCCATCTCCCACAGACTGGAAGCACCCAGAAGAGCTGAGATCACTGCACCAGCCCTCTGCTTCAGCCTTTCCACTGACAGCCACAGCGGAGGCAGAACCCTGCAGACCTTGTTTAAAGATGGTTAATAAATACATTGCACATGATACCTGGAGGGGAGAGTGCATTTGCCTTTTTCTTGCCACGTAGCACAGGGGCCCCAGGGGCAGCAACCGCTGCTTTGCAAAGCCCTGCTGGCAGGGAGGTACATGAGAAGCCTCAGCATATGCTCCCAGCGCTGCCTGTACTAGCCAATATGTGAGAACTCATCAGGGCACTGAAAATCAGGAGTGATACAGTCACGCTCTACTTCCTCCACAACACAAACTGAAAAATAATGAGGGCAAGCAAGCCACTAAAAATATACTTAACCTTTCAGTGGCCGCAGCATCACTCCTGCCACATGCACATGACTGGGCCACCATGCTTATTTCTGCTGATTCAGGACTGGAAATGAGACAAGACAAAAACCAGCCCTTAGTTAATTAGAGCTGTTTATACTCTGGTGTCCCTATCAGCATGTATCTCATCAGCCCAGGACAATGTTCTGCTGTAGGCTAAGGACTAAGGCAAAAGTCTTGAGTTCAAGGGGCTTGCAGGTAATGAATACTTCCTAGTAACATATTCTGAGACAAGAAGAGAGTTAACACCCCCACTGCACACACAGGAAACCTAAAGCACGAAGGTGGGAAAGTTGTTTCTGCATAGCTACAAAGTGCAACAACAGTAGAGCTGGTATCAAAACTGAGAGTTTTCCTTAACTTTCTCATACATAATTCAGCTGTTACCTTGTTTTCACTGTATCTCTTCAGGGTATAGGGGAAAGCCCAACAATCTGCCCTCCATTCCTATCTGCAGGCCATACAGCAACTGACTGAGCAGAGGTCCAGGCAGCTGCAAGCTCTCTAGTCCCTCTGTGCCAATGGTGTGAGCATCGGTCATCAACCTCTGTTTCTCACTCACTCCTCAAATAACACTGTGCCAGAAAGCATCTCTCTGCTTAGCCCAAACAAACACACTGTTTGCTTTAACTCCACCCCTTTCCTTCTGTTAGGCTATTTCAGAAGTTGCTGGGAAAAGCCATGATCCCCTCTAAGACTGCATTCCAGATAGCATCAAAAACTTTCAGCATCTTCCCAGAGGAGCTCAGTAGGTCACAGCATGGGTTCTGTGGCACTGCAGCTTTCTCTAGGCAAGTGAGAAAGGCAAATCACTATGATGTTGTTAGCAAGGAGAGCCAGACAGTTATTTGAATTGCACAGACAATTCAGGAAACAAATGGGTGCTAAAAATACAAGCTATACTTGCAAAGAGTTCTTCTCATGCCTGGGAAACGCAGGGGCAACTCTGGAGGAAATCTCTCTAGGACACAACGAGGTCTGAACGTGCAGGTTAAAATAAAACAGTAGCTGTCTTGCCAGCAAAATATGGGTGATTCTAATTCAAGGAAATTTTGTCTAACAACCTTCCCACATCACAGCACAGAGACAGAGGTTCTCAGAATGTAAAGAACAAAGTGGTGAAGGAATGAATTGACTTAGGAAGAATAGTAAATAGGGACAGCTCCAGTGAAAGAGCAACGTCCTTGGGTCAGAGAGGTAAATTCACATACCTGGACAGGATGGCAACATCCTCTGGAACAATGATGCAAAACTTTCCAAAATCCAACTACCACCAGCTCAGGCATCAGCTATTCACAGACTCTCCTCAAACCAGAAGTGCAAAGTGACCTGTGGCATACTTCAGCAGGATCAAGGACAGGAAGAGCAAAGAGGGCCCAGTGAAAGGGAGGCTGGCAAAGCACCAGCAGACAGAATAATAAAGGATGCTGTAGGTCATTTACAGAGCTGTCAGAGTTTCTCCAAACAGTATCATGTCCCACAGCCTGGCTCTCAGTTATATCAGTGAAGCTAATACTACTTTTGGCTGTAGCTAGGCTTAGTTTTCTGCTTACACACAAACACCACATTCACTCTGTAACACTATAGTGAGGCATTCAATGAAGTGTGTAGAACACTGTACCTTAAAGCAGCGTAAAGAGAAATGTGGTTAGCATGACCACTCACTCCTCCCGCATCAAAGGTTACCACCTGCAATAAAACCACAGAACAATAATCATTTTGAAGAAGGAGACTGCAGTTACCAACTTTGACATGTAACACCACTGTCCCAGCCCATTGTATTTAAAGAGCTGGTTTTGTGTTGCACAACGAGGACTTGTGTGTGAACTCATCCTACAGAAATACAACTAAACAAACAAGACACTCTGGAACTAGGTGACTACACAGTCTAACAGCTTGAACAACAGAAGATGACAAATATCATGTTGTCACTGGCAGGATGCACTTGTTACTTATTACCAGGCCAAAAGGTTACTTTCAGAGTAATCTCTTGCAAACTTGTTCCTGACCCAAGAGGTCCAGCTCTATGAATCACTCTCTCCTGGATTTGAAAACATCCTAGAATGCTTGCAGATTACAGGGTGAAACTATGGTTTGCTGTACTGTGAATCAGGACATACTGCTTTAACAAGAGCAACACCATCACGTACTACCGTCCTGGTTGTAATAAAGCTTTATCACAGGATAACAGTGATAAGATAATCTGATATAAGAATAAGCCTTTTTAAAGAATGAGCTGACTGCACTTTTTGTACAACCAGGTCAGGCTTTTCGCTGAATGAGAAGATCATATTGTTTATTGCTTCTCTGCAGGGAGAAATGGGAACTTCATAATGCAGAAGTAATGTGTGAACACAGCACTAAGAAGTCACCTTCGAAAGCACAGAATACCCTCGGCATTCTGCCCTCAGACCTACCAATAAGGTGCCAGTGGTGAAGCATCCACCCTAAGGGCTCACTCTGCACAGTAGTGTGAAGTGGGTACTTAAAGCCTCCCGTTTCTAACCTAGAAAACAAACTGGCAGCACAAAGTGTAGAGCAGACAGGGTATGTGTGCTGGTAGGCTTTCCGAATAGAGAAAGTAGCAGTCCTTGGACAGTCTGAAGTTAGGTTTTTCCTCTGGGAGAGGCCAGGCAGCAGAGCTCTCCCCTGCTCCCTTCTCTATGACCAGGAAGAAATCATAACCTCCCCACATTTCAGTCAGTGTCTGCTTCCTTGCCAGCCTGTTCTCTCTTCAGGGAAGGAAATGCTACTGCCTTGCTTACTCACCACAGCTCCCTTCTTAAGTCCATTTTATATGCAGGGCCTGAAGCACTGGGTTAAAGAACAAGGGAAGATCAAAAGCCGCCCTGCCCGTCCTGCAACTTGCTGCTCCACCCTCCAACAGGAGAGGCCCTCTGCAACAGGGGATATTGTGTAAAGAGGGAGAGGAAACAGAAAGACAGTGATAAGAAATACTTCAAAAACCACAAACTCCAGACAAGCCTGCTTATAAACCCATTCACCCAGTACAAGTCCGCAGTTAGACCTTCCACTTTGCCCAGTGGTTGTAATAATGCTGCCACCAAGCAGTGGGGTTATTCATTACTAGCAGGAAGTGGCAGGACCCAGTTTGGTTTTGTTGAGGTACAAAGACACATTTTCTGTCCTATTCTATAAGGAGAAAAATGATGTTCTTGGCTTTGGCTGCTTTTGGTGTACATTAGCATTACCTGAGAGGCTCTCTGCAGTGACTGCATGATCTGGCATGGTGTTAAGGCCTCCCTAAGAATATCAGCTTTTTGAGTAGTTAATCTGGGAAAGACATTATTAAATACTGTACAGCTCAGGGAATGAGCATAGCACCCTGTATTTTACAGATAAGAAAAAACATGCTCTGAACTCACTCCAACCTAGAGTGGCACTTTCTTAAGATGACAACGCACCCCACTCACTGCAGGCAGAATAAATTCCTCTGCAGGTGAATAATAGTGTGAGTCTGCTAAGGGCTGGACTTGCACTAAACCTTTTTACTAAATGGGGACAGACAGAGGGTTTGTCTCTTCTACCTGGTCATTTATTTTCATGTAACCTGTACAAACATAACATTTTTAAGACTAGTACTACCCTGCTGTCAATTGTGGTTAAAATTAGCCAATGGGCTCTAAAGTCTTTTGAAACATGTATGTGCACACACATACAAATACACTGCATTATTCTTGTTTCCTTAGGAAACCAAGCTAAAAACCCCAGGCAAGCCAAAACACACATTTTTCCTTCTATGGAGGGTATGAGAGAACCAACCAGAAGACTGAGATAAAAGACTATCGTGAGCAGACTAAATAAGCTAATCTTTGTTTTGACAAAACTGGCTCAGGCCAACTGTGGGAGCACAAGACTGCGTTAGGAAATATTTTTGACATGGAAAATATCTGTTCAGAAACACGTTAGGAGGTTTTTCTTCTCCGCATGTGTTTTGTAATAGGAGTTGCTGTTCTTAGTGCTGCTGGGCTTAAGTAACATCTGAACTAGCTAAAGAGATTGCATGGAGTTAATTTTCAATTTGTCTAATTTACTGTTAGGACATTTGCACCTGAATTGCCTGTCTCTTCAAATACACAAATTTGTAAATACAGCTCCCAAGAGATCTGCACACTGACCTGGCCATGGTGACACTCCCTTTACCTGCAAAGAGACCACCTTTGAAATATTGGCTTTTCACCTCTAGAGATCCCTCCCAGCACACAGGCTGGCTCTGACACAGTGGTGTCCCACCTACCCAGTATGTAGCTTCTAGGTCTGTTGTCTAAACAGGACAGTGGTTCCACTGCGTCACTGTGGTGCTCGTGACTTAAAGCAGGCAGCAATCACATGTACGTATATTCCTCTGGCTTCAGGAATTCAATTCATTGATAACAAATCTGAATTTCTTTCTTTCTCACGTGCTGAAGATATTTTCACAGAGGAGCATTTGCTTCTTCCACATGGTGCAGCTAGCTGGTGTGCTTGCTCTTACCACATAATCCAAACCAGGCTGATGATGAAATCAAGCAAACCATCAGGGCAGGATGAGAAAACCTGAATATCTTGAAACTGTCTGGGTTAAAAACAGGCTTAGCCAGTTCTGGGAGCAAAAGGCTGGGATAGGAAATACACTTGATGTGGAAATTATTGCTCAGTGAAATCTTTAGGGCAAGAGGGAGTTTCCTCCCCACACCTGTTCTGAAATGGGAGCTGCTGCCCTCGGTGTTGCTGGGTTTTCTTCTGGGTGACCTTGGTATTCAGGAAATAAGAGCTTTCACTAGTGGAAGCCAGAGCAACAGCCAAGACAAACAGGTCCAGAAATCCCTTCCGGAGGGGGGAGAGCACAGAGGAAATTACTCAATTACTAGCAGAAGAGAAAACTCCTGAGAGGTCTGGAGTCCACGCTCCCTCTACACACCATATGCACGGGAGAAAAAAAGCACTCAAAGCTGTGGGTCTCCCTCACTTGTTCTGGTGTCATCCAGTGTTTCAAACAGAGCACACATCTGCTCAAGTAGACTAGTGGGGATAGAAACGTCTCTTTCCTTTTTAAGAAGGGCCATCCCATAAAATGCCATCGCAAGCAATTTCACTCCTAATGGCCTTCCTCTAAGCATCATTTCATAGGCCTGACTTATACTTGCAGAGGTCAGTGACATTCAGACTCCCTTTGAGTCTCTTGTGTGTTTGGAAATGTCTTTTCTTGCTACAAAATCAGAGAAGCTAAAGATTAAAAAGAATGGACAACGGGATGAAAATGGAAAAATCTAATCATGATCAACATCCCAGTGTTCTGCGCTGCAAGTGTGTAAGTCATGCACCAGCTCTTTAAATGAAAGGTCCAGGGGGCCTCTCACACATGTACCCTAGAGGACACCTGATGAGACTGCAACGTAAGGGAAGAAGGGAAGAAGGGAAGAAAATGGATGCCAATTCTGTTCCAGCTCTGTTGCCTCCTCTAGCAACCTCCACATGCTGCACTCCATATCTGGTGTTCTGCAAAAGCATTTAAAATCCTCTGTAAACATCACACATTCACCTGCTCCTGAATTTTAGGAGCCTCTCAAATATAAACTCCAATTCGAATGCTGTTTGTAGAAGGATCTGGCTTTCTCGGATGATCTGGAGCTGACCCAGACAACGGGACTCTTCCACAAGCAGTTGTATGGATGATGTTTCCATCAGTCCACAGTGGAAAGCAGCTTGTAAGAATGTGGCATTGCTGAATTCTGATCTTGGCACCGCATCTGCCCCAAACACAGTCTGAACGTCACCTCCTAATCCAAGCTCTGCTATCACCAAACCTGAGATCCTGAAGAGAAGGATTTCATAATCTAGAACCAGAGTGGGGTTCACACATTACTATGTAATTTCTTTTTTTACGCACCAAATACTTTCTAACCTGGATCAAGACTAGCTTTGGCTGCCTCTCCCAGCTACACTGGCTTTTGCTTATAAATCCAGCAGGCAGAAAATAATTTCCAAAGTCTATAAATTAGTTTTGGCTTTGAGTACACGAACTGTTAATTTCTGTGTCTCCACTATTTAATGTAGAGCTTGGATGAAATATATCCTTATAAAGAGTTACTCATGGACTTCCAAGGCAATTGAGGAAATTAGTAACTATGCAATGGAACAAAACTATGCATAAACACGGTGTGACTCCTTGCCTTGCAATCTTTCCTTTCAGATGTGTTGGAATTGCAGCTTGCTTCTCCACTGTCAGATGACACATATGTTCTGTAAATAAGAGATACCATTGTCTATGCTATGACTGTGTGAAAAACTGGGGAAAGTTTTCCCACTGGGTTAGCAAAAACAATACATGTCTTCCAATCATGTTAACTCCATTAACTTAGTTTGCTGTGTTTGAAACTGTTAGCTTATGTTTTGACAAGGCTCTTTTATCATGTTAAGCCAATTCTATCAATTTCAACTTTACTGAAAAATAGACTCAAGTTTACTTTTCAAGGCAAGGCCATTGTTTTACGACAGCAAAGGTGATCCAAGAGTGGCTAACAGATAGCAAGCTCTGAAGTTTTAAAATGCAGAATTCAGTGAAGGTAATTAGGTGCTTCCTTGCTGTTTTTGGCAAACTAGGTCTGCTCCTAAATGAATGGTATTATAGCGAACATCTGAGACCTCTGTGATTATTTAGGGTGCTTAAAATGGTGTAAGTTTACAGAGCAGTTCATTACCACTGCTTCAGAGAAGCTGCTTCAGTCGCCTTTGGTACCGCTGATATCTTCTGCTCCAGTAATCTGTCCCCAGCGCGGAGGGGAACACAGCGGGCCCTGCCGCAGTGTTTCTGGTTACGGCAGCTACACCCAACACCCGCAGCACAGCAGGGAGAGTACTAGTAACTGCAGCATGTTTCTCGCTTTGAAAACCCCACACTTTATTTTTCAGCTCACGCTGTTAGTGGCAGACTCCTGCCTCCCCCAGCACAAACAGCTTGAGTTTAATTTTCTCCGAGGCAAAGATCTAACCCCTTCTATCCATCTAGAGGAGTTCTAGTGTTTTCAGCATTTCTACTGGGATTCTGGTGCACTTGTCCTAGTGCCAGTGAGAGTCACAAACAGGCAATACAAAACCTCTTGGGTTAGGAGCTTTCAGATTAGATTAAAACCTATCTATGCATGGGGCTAAAAGGCACAAAAGGAGTCCAGGAAAACTGCATTTGTCTCTGTGCACAGCAATGTATTTCATGGAAAATTAGCTGCAGAATCAGTACAAAGTTGGATGCAGGACGCTGGTTTTTGTGCTATGGGGCTTTCAGGTTACAGGAGATGTGGTTTCTTGTCTTCTGAATTGCTGAAAGGCTTTAAGAGTCTTGTGATTTTGTCAGTGTGTGACATAACACCGCCTTTTCTATACTTACACCTTTCTTTCTCATCTGTGGGAAAAAACCCCACAAGCCACGCCAGTGCTAGGAAATCTCCCAGGTTTAATATTCTTCAATCCCAACCTATAACCCTGCTAATCTAGCTCTCTAACACACACCTGCCAACATACTTCAAATCTAAGCCTGAACATAAGCCTAAATCCCAGATTTAGGCTCTTCTCATCAATGAAACCTAGCAACAGGGGCAAACTGGTTGCTTTAAATTGTAGAAGACATTTGAGGAGTTACTAAAGCAAAATTCCTCCACTGTTCATTTCTCACTGGGAAGCAAAAAAAGATCTCCATAGAGAAAACATGCATCCAAGCTACACCATCATCTTTTTCCATATTTTCCAGTGGAGCAATTCTATTTGTTCTGAACTTTTAGCAGTTGTCTGCAGGATTTGAAAGAGGATCAGAATGACCATTTCTTTACTTGTCAAGACATACGAGCTGTACAAATATCACAAAAAAATCTTAAACTACAAACCACAGAATTGCTTTCAGGTATCATTTTAGACCTGAAATTCAGCTGGGCTGATTCAGAGGGTCTTCTACAATTAATGAACCCCAAGATCTACATCCGTAAGACTTACTAGTTCCAAAAGAGTTTGCAGTTTTTAACCAATTTGGAGCTTTTGCTTCAGTGAAGGTTGATGACACTACAACCCAAAATCAGAAGATCTAGCTAGAGAAATGGATAAACATTATAAGGCAAATATTTCAAAATGAGTAAGTACACTCTCTCCTTGTCCCAGGCTATTTCCCAGAGGCTCCAGAAGCAAAATCCTAGCTTTAAAGACTTCAGAGAAAGCTTTCAGAGGGAAGGAAAAAGCCTAGAACACTAGCTCAAAAGTAATGTGGAAACTGCCTATGCTGTAGAAAGTTTCACATTACCAGGTTGATGTTATTGGCTTCTATATGCTTTAGCACAAAGGCAGCCAGGAGCTGTGTGTCCCATTCAACGGCAGGATTATCCGGAAGATCCCTGAAAACGAGAAGTGCAATTAGTCACTTCACTGCTGAGAACTTTATAAAGACCCTGCTAGAAAGGAGAGATCCTCTTATCAGAGAATGAAATCAAGATAAACTTATTTACCATACAAACCCACTGAACCTTAGTTAAGAGTCTTACAAGCTTGTATATTGGAGGGTTGAAAGGGAAAGAGCAGTTGCAACACCCTCCTCACAGATTTGCCAAGGTCTCCCTTTCTTCTTACCATTAAGGTAGGCTTTCCGACTGCTTTAGTTTAAGCAACATCTATTTTGTTCTGTGATTCTTGTTCTCTATTCACCTCAATCAAATTTCTTTCTCTCTTTATTTAAAACCCCTTTTAAAACATTTTCCTGCAAGACTTTCCGATCATAATCTACTGTTGAATTACATACAAAAAGTAACAAGCGAACTCCTGCACTCATTTATACAGGAATAACCCATTAACCTCAACCAGAGGACAACAAAGCCATAATTACATCGCATGGATCTGACAGTAGTTCTTCATCTGATAATTTTATACCGTACCCAGTTGGTATGCAAAGCATACTGTGACTGAACACTCTGCCTGGGTATTTTAGATTGCAGGCTTCTAGGTGCAGGGACCATGAGCCAAATGCAAAATAACACCAGACAGCCAAAAGAATGATTCCATATTTACACAGCTGAGAGCTGAATTTGACCCCCCAGTCATTATGTTTGAATGATGCCAAGAAAACTTTGCTTGCAAAGTTAAAAAGGTTATTAGTAACAACAGGATAACACACAGCTGCTAAAGACCAATGATGACATGTTAAACTTGTCTTTTTCTCAGACCTTTTCCCTCCTCTGATAGACTGATAATTGCTGTGAGTTGGTTTAGCAGAAAAGTGACTACATAGCCTTCTCACACAGACCCTTGGGTTTGGATCTGAACTGATCCAGCTGTTTGCTGCGGAGAGCAGGGGCGCTACCGCCCAACACTTTTTGGGTCTCCCTGGACAGCAAGGCCGGTAACATCTGCAACGAAACAACAGGAAAGTGTCTCCTTGGCACATTCCAAGGTGAAGTTCAGCCTGTGTCTTCATCAGAGGTCTTCTGGCCACAAATTTTCCCACTGCTGTTAACAGTAGTAGTAGTAGTAGAAGGAAGAGCCTAAAGTACAAGCTGACCATCAGCATTTTACCCGTGGTGTTACACACTCCTTTTCAGCACAGGCCAAAATAATGTGCTATTAGAAACCCCAGCAACAAGGGAAGGCGTTTCTACATTAGGTACACATTCTAGCTATGGTCCCTGTTGTGGTATTTGTTTACAATTCCCTCTTGTATAGACAGCATCTTTGCCTGATGTATACAAGACATTTACATTTCATCATAGGAAAGATTCTTTCGTACATCTGGTGGCTGTCTCATCAACTTAACAAACCCGCATCTCATCTGCTCAAGACAAAAACTTTCACGTCTCCTGTTTGAAGAGGAAGTGGCCCTGTTGACCCTGAAGGTACCACAAGTCCCACCACATCACAGCAAGCTTTAAATGGAGCAGATTTTTAAAATATGCTTCAACTGAAACGTCCCAAGCAACACACACACTGAGCAGAGTCTAAGTGCAAGTCTAACAGTGCTTCAAGTTGTTCAAACGGTACCTTTGAGGTTGTGTCAAGGCTTAATCCGATAATACTGAAGTAGTATTAGTCTAAAAGGGATGCTTCACTGGCCACTTACAATGCAAATATCATTCCTGGTTTTGGGCAGGGGTTAAATGGAGCTGTGGAGGAAGTGAAGAGTCCCATTAAAAGAGGAGGGGTGCTCGAACAGTGAGAGGTCAGAAAAAAAAGTAGGGCTTGGAATTTATGATGTCCAGGAGGCTTTGGTGTCATAGCCACTGCACTCAGCTTTATTGGGCTGTCTCCAAAAAGGCTGCAGGGTAGTGGAGCAGGTTTTAACTAGTTTAGACAGATAAAGATCACCCTCGTTCAATGGAAATGAACAGCTGGAGGCAACGGTTTAGAATCCCTGGAAACAAAACAATCTGAAGGCATGAGCAAATTAACTCCATGAACACTGAACTGATTAGGCAGTAATATTCTGCAAAAAATTCTGCTTCTACCCACTTATGGCTGCTCATGGAGAGACCACTCACTCCCAGTAAGGAAAATGAATTATTTTTCTTGCATAATATTTGTCAGGCACCAAAGAGAGAGAAGCTGATCTTGCCAAACAAGACACACATGTACATAAACACATTCATAACTCATTAATAGCCACGATGGCCCACTGAAGTATTCATAGCTCATTCTGCAAACACAAAAAGTGACACACAGGTTAAACGACATGCCCAAAGTCACCCACAGAAGTCTGTAGCAGAACTGGCAATACGTTAATCCAGATAGCTTCAGGAAATTACTTTTTTTTTCTTTTTGGTAAGAGTTTGTATAATACTTTTTAAAGTCGAAAACTGAAGTGTTACCGTGATAGTAGAGACTCCACAGAAAGCATAAGACCAATCACTTTCTGGCTGTGCTCTGAATTTCAATAATTGGGTCCAGGTAATAATGAAAAAGTGACTAAGAAAACCAAGTTCACATACAGCCTATAGCAATGCACACAAAATACATTCTCACAGGAGGTCTCTACCTGCCCTAGGAACTTTGTAGGGGCATGCAAACTTTGAAAACTGCTGTAGTTCACAAAATCATCCATTCAGTAGAAAATATTTTTCCTATTATCATAAATCAGTCCTCAACAAACCTGGAAAGTCCACTGACTTCTTGCACTGTTGAAATTAGTTGCATTCGTTGTGTTTTTACCTTCAGGGCGCAGAAGAATTCAGCATTTAAATAGTTAACTCCACACTGCCTTTCTGGCTAAGGCTGATAATGCCTCTGAGCTCAAGGTCGAAGGGCTGAGATAAAGGACTATAAAGGAGTGAAAATTAGCACATTCCCTGGGGCAGACTGGAGCTTGTCCCAGGAGACCCGGTTTTCCACCCACCCTCCCTGTCCTCTGCCCCAGAGAGCTCCTCGTTGCTGCTGTCAGTCACCGAGACAGATCAGGATATAAATCCTGCACCGGAGTCCTCCCAGGACATGCTGCTGGTGGGAAGGCTTGAGGGGTTTGGTCACTTGGCCTCATTTCCACCGAAGTATTACGGTCTGGGAGTGATGTTTGTGATTATGTTTATCATTCCACATGATACTGAATGCAGGTGGCTGCTTGGATGTAGCCCTTGTTGACCAGAGAAAAACAGGGAGGTAGAAGCAAAAACAAAAAAATTTTAGTGGAATAAGGCTCCAGAAATGTTGTTTTCTCAGCTATTTTCAGTGAAAGCCATGCTGTGCACTGTACAGGGAATTTACAGCTGTGCCAAGGGATCTATAGAATGAAGAGAGAGAAATGGAGAATTATGGTGCTGCAGTTGCTGCAGTATGGAGTAATTTCTGTATCAGCTCACTGATTTCAGCAGGACCAGTCATGGGAAACACTGCATTCTGAACACAAAACCTGTATCTTTCTACTTATCCATCCGCTGTTGGTAGTGAGGACTGGACAGGACCTCTGGTTTTCTTCTCACCTCTGCTTTGCTCCTTGCCAAGCCGAGCAGACAGACACTGGCACCTGCTGCTTCTCTTCCCAAAGTTTGCTTAGGAAGAATTAAGGTGGATGTACTGGATATCCTGGGCCAGGCACCAGAGAGCTACAAGGGGGCCACAGCAAACCACATCAGCATATTAAACCAAAACTCAACCTTGTGCAGATCTTGCCCAGCAGTCCTACAGCTGGCTGAATGAAAGGAATGTTAAAATTCGCTGCCTGATGCCAGCCCCTCTCCAGGCCTCCTCCTCTTGCCTGCTGTGGGCTCTGGGGTGTAGCTCCTCTTTTGCCTCAGCCTTGGCCATTAAAGCATTGTGCATGTTGCCAGTAATGCTATCCCTGCCAGTAGCCTGGACAGTTTTGTAGGGTCATCTTTCTAGGAACGTTTGGGCTCAAGATGGCTAGACTCCTGTCATTCGGAAGGTCTTTTTTGGCCAAGACAGAGATTTAAAAACCTTCACAGATACCTATTGCCAAGATACGCTGCTCAATCCCTGCCCAATTTTCCACTGCTCATCTTCCACAGATCTTTTAGCAACAGTCAGTGCATTTATATGTACAATCTTCTTTCAAAGCCTTCCATGGAATTTATTCTGCTCATGAACTAAGCTCTCGTGACTGCTCTAAAGGTTAAGTTAAACTAAACAGTCTATGCGATGTCCACGTGGTTTAACAAACAGCAAATGGGCTGACCTATACGGGACACTTGCAGTTAGTTAGAATAACCTTGAGATCTGTCCCTCCTGCAATCTCTTGCATCGGGCTGTCCCCAGGCCCCTGGGTGCATTGTGAAGCAGTGTCTCTCGTTATGTGACAGTTACTCTGACAGGGACTGGCAAGCACCCTCTCTGCCTTGACGTGAAGCCTTTATAGGTGGCAACAGGGAAAGGAGTAGAGTGGCACTAGGGTTGCTCCTAGATGATGTTTAGGTCTCCATTAATGCATTCTGAGACACCATGGCAAAACTTTCAAGATACTAATGTGATTTTGCATTCCACTACACACCAAAAGGGTCAAAATGAAAGAGCTTTCCCATTTCTTATTGCTTGTTTATCCTGCAGCATGACCTTAATCAATCCAAGGCTAGGGACCAGGAAACATTTCTGCATAATTTCTCCTCCTTGTCCCTTCTCTCTGAAATGAATGATTTTACATTAAATCAGCACAAAGGTCTGTAGATTGATGGTGGATCACATAGGAAACAGGTGAACTGCTGTGCACTAGGTTCCCTGCTGAGAACAATGACCACAATGTGTTTGTTGGAACAAAGGCTGCCCTTTGTATAAAGTTAACTGTATGAAATGAACATCTGGGCAATTGAAACTGGATCAAAAAGCAAAAGATTCCACAGAACAAAATGACGTGAGTGCACAATTAGTGAAAAAGCCATGTGATGACTAGAGGCAATCAGTGACCTTTATATCATAGCATCAAAGTAATTGAAAAAACTGTGTAAACAGAAATTATTTCATGCTCTCTAAAGTGAAATAGATAATTTTTATTTTTCAGATTACACTAAGATAAGTTAAGACAGGCTAGCCCTAGATCTTGAAGCAGAGCCTCTAAATCCTTACATTAATAACTATTTATAACTATTTATCTCTTCCTATAATGGCCAGTTACAGACAGGAGGGGAAATACGACTGCTAGGCTGCATGTACATCTCTGATTCAATTGAAAAAAGTCCACTTAGACAAACGATCAGCATCTTGCAACATCATGTTATACAGAGAACAGATGCTGTGTGCTTACTGGAATGTAACAGTCTACAATTTAGGAGAGAAATGAATTAAACCAGGATGCTAGCTGTCAAATGAAAAGCCATCTACAACAGAGAGCTCAAGCTGAAATCTTTACACCAGTAGCTTCATCTTTCTCCTCATAGTAAAGAAGCCCAAATTATTCTGAGATTTGTATTTTCAGATTGAAAATATGAATCTTAGGTTTTGTTGTAGGTAGAAGGTAAAGAAAGTGTCAATGACTGGTACATTAAAAATAAAATACACTTCAAATATTTCACAAAAGAAAAAAAGCAGAATGGGCCATAATCCTTTTCTCCCATCCTTAACTTTTGTATAACGTGTAAGTTTGGACCAACTTTATACAAATTTCAAAGGCAAATTAAATCAGTTTAGATGCCAGGTAAGTGCTGACATCACTAATGGGGCCAAACCAGGCAGAAGTCAAGTGTAAAGGGAAAGAACACAAAGATAGTACTCCGTAAAGCTTGCTCAGAAGTCCAGGCAAGCTGTGCATGCTTCTCCACTGAGCTATGTAAAAATACAGTGCACCTCTGACAAATAATATTCCAAGTACCTCCATAACTCCCCAAAAGTAAATGGTAATTAGATCTCTGGGCAACAAACTTTTTGAGTTGGGCATGATCATGTGTTTCTGTTTGAGAAATAAGCATCCTTTGGGTTTAAATTCAAAGGAATTATTACAGAACACAGGACTGGTTGTTTGCAAAGACCTATCCAAATGTCCCTGTACTCATTTATTTTTTTAATGAATTATTGATGATTTCTCAGCAGAGATTGATGTCTATTCACAGAGATGACACAATTGCTTATCATAATTTGAAATCTGGTATTCATTTGACGTCTGTGCCTCAGTGCCTTGTTGATAAATTACAGCACAAAGCTCTGTAGGAACAAGTTCATATTCAATGTCTTTAAACAAAAACAATTGATGGTACCTTTCAAGAACAGAAATGCATAGAAACTACAGTGGCTAAAGCCAGTTTTAAAAAGTAACTTTTAAAAACTAGTTTGGAGAGGGCATCAGGCCCTGCCATGTAAGACAGGAAACAAAATTCAGCTCAACTAATTCTGAATTGATCACTGATTTAGTCACAGCTTTCCTGTCTTCCACTCTTCACGCCTGCAAAATGGAAATAATTATATGTTCACACCTATGTAAAGAAGTTTGAGATCCTTCTAAGAAAAGTGTTATGTCTTTTCTTTGATGTCTAGATTGAAGTCTAAAACACGTCTTGGCAATCCTGGGTATTGGGAACCCTGCAAAACTGTACTTTACTCCTTGCATTGTCTTCCCACGGATTACTGAATTGAGTTCAACATCTTAGTCCTGACTTGAGGGTCTGGTGCAAAATATATGAAAGACTGCATAAAGCTCTAAAATGATGCATACGGTGAAGAGTTCTGCCCATATGGTGCAGAGGAACTCTGCAATGAGGATAACATCTTCTCAAGTAGTTAGGACTTCCTTTAGGGGCTGGTGCCAAACAGTGCATGGACTCCCAAATGAAGTGTCATCACAAACTGCTTTGCTTTCAGCTACAAATGCCAGGAATACTCCTTGGAACATGTCCTTTCTAGAAGAAACACAGCAATATTTAAAGTTTAAAATTTCCCAAACTCTCCAGAGCACATAAAAAAGCTGACACATCTGGGCCAAATGTTACCCTAACAATGGAGACCCTCTTTGCCAAACCACATGACAGGGGTTTGGGTGTGTTGCCTAGTAGGCACCTTGCTTTGGTCACGTAGTGGCAAGGTGTCACCATGTAATACTGCAGCTAAGGAACATGATTTCTAGTAGGGTCATACTGGTGGAGAAGAGTATTTCTGGCATCTGTCTACAACTCCTTGTTCAATCCTTGGTCTCAAACAGCAAATCGCATCTGTGGCTGACATGCTTTTAGTAGGCAGCACTGCCCCAGTGCCCTGCTGCAAACATATGACCTGCAAGAGCAGAAACAAGACCTGGGAGTCTCACATGCAAGTGTCACACTCCATGTGTGTCTCTCATGTCATTACTGTGCTACTGAAACATGCTCAGGAACTAATGTGAAGAACACATCAGAACCTGTGTAGTCGTCATCACTGATTGATCCATCACACAAGGCAATGAGCACCGAATGCCTTGCTGTTGTGCACAGCTCGGAATTCAGCTGCCAGAGGAAGGAGGGGCCTCTGGTTCATTTACTCTGAACTATGCTGCAAAGCCCTAGCTTCAATTTAAGCAGAATTCTGCAACAGGTTGTTTGCAAGAACCACGCAGCACCATGGAGTGTATCTGGATCCCTGGTGAGACTGGTAGTAAAAAACAATTAGGTTCAAGGCCCTAAAGAGAAATCTTTAAAACATAAAGTGGTTCTTCCCCCTACCTTTCATCCTCAAGTTGGGTGCTGTGTTTTATGCTACTTTTTATTCCCAGCTTTCATTCATGTTTGAGTTGCATTCATTTTGTATATACACCACATGCCAAGCCAAGGCCAGTTACAGCCCTTTGTCCCTGACCGCCATTATGTGACCAGAATATACTGAGTGGGGCCCACAGATCCCACACCAGTGACACGTTTTCAGCCAGCCACCATTTAGCCTGTTTCAAGCAGCAGTTTCCAGCAGTACAAACTGCCAGTAGTGACTTGCCAAATGCTGGGCAAGAAGCCTCCCTTTCATTTTATAGAAGCTGGACTTCTGTGTGATCTGTTGGGGGCCATTAAGAAAGTTCACTGAAAACATCAGTCAGAGGCCAGACTTAGTAGCCTCGTGAGATTTGGGGCTGCCATGTTGAATTATGAGTCAGCAGTTCCTCCTCTGGCCACTGAAATGTGGTTTGGGCAGCAGACAATAGTGCAGTGTGAAATAAAGTCAATTCCACTCGCATCTTGGAGCGGTATGCGGGGAAGTAGACCATTAAAGTCCCTACCTAGTTCAGGAAAACAAGAATTCACCAACCATTTTCTGAGTATCTGCTGGCAAAGTGCATTTCTGGTATTTGTCCCAAATGACTGACAAATAACAGATCTATTAGAAACATCTGGCAATCTCATCTGCAGACCTCTAATAAGAGAAACATCTTCAAACATGCCACGGTCTGGGATCTTAGGGCACAGCTGCTGGGCAAAGGTATCTATGTACCAGCACTTCAGTTCAACACCTTCCCAAGGCCAAGATGATGTTTGATAGAAAAGCTCAATGGAAAGCTTGGGCAGCAAACACGGACTCTAGCAGTTGGTGGCCTTTGGGAATTCTGCTCCACATTCCTGGAACAATCTGCTCTTGTCTGTGTCAGCTCCCAGAGGGAGGATAAACTGACCTGAAACCAAAAAAGGTGAACTCACCTCTTACTAACACTTAGCTCCTTGGGCTCAATTATTTACCACTTCGGGTTGTCTCTGGCCACTCTGACAATAATAGGGGAAGAACACAGACCACATTTCTTCAAAAGCACCATCTGTACTGTAAGGAATGAGCATCATTAGACCTATATGAAATGATCGGGCAGTTCCCAGAATAGCTCACAGCAGTGCTTGCTTCTCATTGTTATTATTGGCCTTGCCACAGTGCTTAGGAATTCATCTGGGGTCTGACAGTCTAAGTTGTCCTGAGTGAGAACAAAAAGCTCAGCAATCCCACAATCAAAACTTCTGTTTTAAAACTGAAATACAAATCACCAGCAAAACCAGGACTCTGAGGAGCAGACCACAGGACTTCACTCCTCCCTTACTCATTTATTTTGTTTTGTAAAATGCTTAGAAAAAAAGAACCGTGCAGCCGGGCAGAGCTAGGGACAGGGTACATCAGTCAAGAAGCAATGTCCAACTGACACGACTGCTGGCACCCCTGGCTCAAGGAGGGCAGACTTCCAGTTTCAAACTGCTGGGTAGGAGGTCTGGCTCTCCTGGCAGAAGAGCAGGAAGTGGACAGGTGGAATACTGTGTGTTCCTCCTAGCTAGGTTTTCACTACAGTACTGACACATGAAGTTCCCAACATGCATGATATTATGCCCAGGACTCCACAGCAGAAAGGGTACAAACACAAGGGGAAGGAACCAAAAGTCTCTCACAGCAGCCAGCAAAATCCTTCAGAGGCGAATGACTGAAATACCACAACCTGCATATGTCAAATAGACCTAGCGCCACTTTATCACAACCTTAATATCAAATCTGTTTGCTCTTGGAACAATAAATACACCATACTGTACAGGCAAAACCTGCAGTTCTGATTCTGGCCCACGTAAGTCATACAGAACTTTGCCACTAACTTAATGGCATGGGCCAGACCTTCAAAGAAAAGGAGAGCCAAAAGCACAATTGCTTCTGCCAAAGACTTTGGTTGTCTCCACGTAACAAGTAAACTGCAGTCAGAAATCTCAGGAGAAAGCTTGTAGCTGGATCAATCCTTCAGCCATTTTAATTAATCATCTAGGAAGAGAAAGCACAGCATAGTCACTTCTTGGACATTTATTTCTCATGCCAAAACTTATGTAAATGCAGATGCAACTTCAGCAGAGATCTCAAGAGCATGATGGCCTGATTCCAAATGCAGCTTCCCATGTCACAACATTCCAGCTTCCCTGTACCAGTTCCATACAGAAAGAGGTTTCCTGACTCCTCAGCCTCCCATAAACATCTCCTCCAATCCATTTGACCTATGCAATGACAATAGGGGCATTACTTCTTGAAGTCACGGTGTACCCACCCTCTGTAACACTGAGTTCTGATGCCCTGGGCTCTCTAAACACCTATCTTAATTGTGAGCTTGATCCCACAAATTTTACTGACATGCAAAGTTTCTACTCATGCAAACAACCCTCTTGCAGGCACTGTCTTGCCAGCCCCATTCATGTGAATGCCCCAATTACATGATTACATGAGCAAGCTCTAGGCCAGGCCCCGTTTTCTCTCTGTGAAAACCCACAGTGCCTTCCAGGGCAGCCCAGCCAGGAACTGTACTTGAAACTCCATTTGCAACAGCTACGCGGGACTCAGCAACAACGAACAAAACGCAACGACCTTTATCGTTTAGCCTTCCTCTCATCCACGCTCCGATTTAATGTGAACGTTATGCAATGGTTTTGCTATAGCAACAGCCGGGGTGCTCGGCAGTAACCCTGCCGCTGCCTGCCTGGCCGGCGCTCTGCGGCCGTGATGCACCCACTGAACTTTGGCCCACTAGTGAGCCTCCCACTCCCCGGCAGCCCGCCGGCCTGTTTACACTGCTCACATGACAGGCGAGAGGGAGGCTCCTGGCAGCCGCCAGCATCCAGCTCGATTTTTAGGACCAAGCCAAGATTGCCAAAGGCTGGAAACGATTAACTCTTGCGAGCAGGGACTTCACGATTCAGCAGCTGCCTGCAGTGGCCCAGGAGAAAGGCCACTCTGCCCAGCGTGAGTGGTGCTTCGTCCTCCCGACACCACTGCAGGAAACTGAGCGGGATCAAGGCATTCAGCGAGGCGGGGGGTAAGGAAATCAGTAAGCTGTAAAGAAGGGAACAGTATCTTTTTTTTTTCTTAGTGAGTGGCAGATGAGTGAGGATAATGAACTGGAGCTGGGAACATAACACTCTTACCAAGAGCTGCGTGCTGTGAATTGCACGTACCTGGGTTACATGGGGGTGACAAAACTCCTCCGTCACACGGAACTGTGCTGGGCAGTGTCCCTGCCCTGGGCTCTGGAGCACCTCACAAGTACCAGTGGCACAGCAGTACCTCGGAGGCAGGGAAGCTGTGCTCTACACATGCCTTCTTAAAATGGTTATTCAATCTTAACAGCACAATCCAGTAAGAAAAAGCTGCAGACTACCAACCTGCAGCCATGCCATCACTGTTTGAGCAGCACTACTACTACTACTACTACTTCAGCACTTTTACAGCATTTATTTCCACACATGAACAGATGTTCATTAACTAACCTCCCTGTGAGGCTGGTATGGGGAAGTAAGCAAGTAATAACCCCCACATTTTATGATGACAGAATTAAGAGCTCAGGTAACTCTCCCTAGAGAGCCCAAGGCAACAGAGCTGAGTCAGGGGCAGAGCCTGGAATGGAGCATGTGGGCTCCCGGCTCACAGCACGGCTGCAACCCAGCGCTGCATCACCCATACTCACTCCAGGAATACGTTTTTATTGCCTGGGGCAAGTAACAATCAGTTTTTCAATAGGCCTCTTATAGGTGCTCTGCAGAGCCTCATATATTCCTGGATATTTGGGCTGAACAGCAAACACATTAACAGTCGAAAATTATGCACCATTACAGCAACATCATAGGAGCTGCTTAAAAGTATCCCTCAAAACCTGTCAATGGCCAAAGTGTTGACCTCTGCATCACCAAACTGTGCTCTGGACTGCATTGGTATGACACAGCCCTGGATGACTCTTTCTATCAATATGCTTGGCCACTTTTCCTTATATACTTGTTACCTAGGAGTAGTCTATATAAACTCATGGCTTGCCCTAAAACACTGCATTCTCCAGTAAAACCTTGCTATTCCCATTAAGAGGCTGTGTGGATTTATTTTCTTTGCTGTGATGACAAGTTCATTGTAAGAAGATTGGACCCTGCAGATACAGCACTGAAAAGCAGGTATGCCTTGATAACAGAACTCCCTTTGATAGCTTCATCCACAGTTATACCTACATCCTCGTAAAAAACACTGAAAGGAAATTTGTTGGGTCTGGCTAAAAATCTAAGCACTGGAAAAGTTTGAATAAAATCAGTGACTCAGTCTCATTTTTGTAGAAGGAGGATCACTGCAATAAACTGTTCTCTGCCCCTTACTGGTAACTGTCTGAATTCTCTGACACCCGTGTATGAGCTCTCCATGTAGTACTCCCATTCAAGCCTCAATCTATTAGCACAAATTCTGCAACCCCCCTACCTCTGTTCCCCACTGATCAAACCTCTGTCTGCCAACATTATCTCGCAATATTATACAACATCTTTTCCAAGGCAAATGATAAACCAGCCTTGGCATCCCATCGTGTAGCTACTTATGAGAATAAGAGAAATGCTGAGCATTTGGCTTATGAGACAGAAATACAGGAAGAAAATATTTATAACAATGCTACTGTTTAAATAAAAGAGACCATAATTTATTACAGATGTGACCCTTCCTTCCAAAACTAAGGGTTTAAATCTTGTTGATGCTATGTAATGACATGAAGTAGAACTTAATGAAGAATACACCCAATTTAAATTGTAAATTGCCCCCTTTTATCCTCTGCCATTTTGTACCCCAAAATAAGCACAAATTTTGCCTCTTTCAAGCATTGTTTGCCAGATTTTTCAGTGCTTAGAAGATTTAAAAACTGATTTACAGGAAAACATTCATCCTTCATCTGAAAACAGACTGAACACTTACACCCTCAATGAAATTCAGTTAAATATTAACTATTAAAGAAGACAAAATGGCACATAGATAAGATTTGTTAAGCTTACAGTCACAAAAACTATAAAGCATGTAGAATGTATGTGCATAGAGGGAAGGCTATGTAATTAATTTAATTATTTCAATGCAAATACCACTTGCAGAGAAATAGACTGCAACACTGAAATGAGTAAGTATTGAAATTACTGTATAAGGAGTATGCGGGTACAATCAGATAGTTAATACCTGACTTGTTAGAAGAAAGGACATGACTTGGCATGGAACTGTAATCAAACTGTTTTCATTTAACGCTTCAGTTGGTACCGAAGGATCAGATAACAAAATATTCATCTTACATTCCATTTCAGTTTCTAAAAAAGTATTTGTTTCCTGCACTGCAGTAAAAATATTTTTTTCCTTTCAACCAAAACGGATTGAAGAAGCTACAGGAGACAAAAGATTCTCAATGATGTCAAGCAAAGCGCTCATCTCCCTTGTTCCTGATCTCTTGTGCAAGAAAACTGAGATTATGGGTCATAAAACACCATCCACATTTGCAAAATCTAGTGTACATTAGGAAAAAAGGTGAATATGTGACAAATGAAAACATACACTTCCTATTTGCTTCATCAAGTTCTGTTTTCCGCTTTTTAAAAAGTTGATGTTGCATCATCAAAACAGCTGTTTCCTACAGCACGAATTATCTGAAGTGCTCAAAGTGGGCTTTAGTATCTTCACCAAAAGCAACAGTAAAACTCCATAAGCAAACTAGAAAACCCTATCCCACTACTTTGACATATTATTTCACACTGTTTCACTCATTATAATGAAAATACCTATGTATTTTTTAACCAATTTGTCAGCATTACTTACCTCCTAAGAGAGTATCTTGTTCTATTCATAATTGTTGTATGTTGGGAATTCTGGATTGCTGGCACTCTTTGTTGGTGGGTTGGGTTCTCCTAAACAAAATTTCTATTTGGTGGTGGGGTTATGTTAAATGTACTCCCAACCTAGCAACTGTCCCTTTAAGGAGTTTATTATTTTTAATAGTTTGCTCTAATCTCAAGTATCACACCCATCAATTTCTAATTCAAGTTTACACTGGAACAGAAAAATTTTGTAATTTCTTGTATACTGATTGAACTAAGGCCAAGGGGATTAAACCTATTCAGCTTTCACGTGAACTCAAAAGAAGAAAGGCTTCTTTGGCAGTATAATTACAGAGCACAGATCTTCTAGGAGGAAATGAACTACAGGGATTTATATGATTAGACTTTTTTTCCCTTTCCTTTTTAATGGTAGTTAGGGCTCTCCTTCACTCACCCCTTCCAGTCTAACAGCATGTAATAAGCAAATTTGTAGCAGGCAGGAACTGGGACTGTTACAGAGAGATGTTTCAATGGGACACTGCTATGGGGTGGAATGTGTTAACGATTTTTTCAGGAGGCCCATCAGCCTTCTTTTACCTACCTGAAGCCCTAACATCTTCCTGAAACCGATTAAAGAAGTAAGTAGAGCCTGTAGCTTCTTACTAGTGCTTTCTTTTTCTGGCGTGTTAGAGAGATTATGGCTAAGCACATACTGTGCTGTTTGGAATCTTTGTGTGGTTCCATCCTGTCCAATTTGAGTATCTCATCCATCTTGGATGTTGCTGGTGAGGAGACCTGAACACTTCAGCTATATCAAGAGCTTGTTTGTACAAGAAACTAAGGTTCTGTTCCACCGTATCACCTTTCCAAAGATGGAAATCTGGATTGGGGACTGTCAGCCATTTCATGCTGCCATATTCAACTGCTGGCAACACTCTGGGTTGTGGCAGGCAATACTCAAGGGCAGTGACTAGTTTACTTAGTTGTCTTGGTAACATTGTGGTTGACCCAGGTTCAGCAGATCAGTGTGACTTAATCATCATAAGCAGAAGGAAACAACTGCAACAAGCAGTGGAGCTAATTAACGTAGGTTCCTTCACTAAATGGACTTTCTCAAACTTGCATGTCTCATGTTCACAAGCTTTGACCTGCCTAAGTATTCAAACAATTCTGACTGGGTACGTACCTGTGACAACCAAGTAACTTACAGCCATTTACTACATACCATGGATCTGTATGTATTTATTACCTACACACTTCCCACGGCTCACAAGCAGCAGTCAGGTTATGAATAACTATTTACACTGTGTCAGTAGTCTAGGATCTCTACTGATCATCTGATAGTTACAAGATACAATGTAAAGTGCATGTTTTACCTATCAAGTGTTTTTAAAACCATTTACCTTAAAGCCTGTCTCTCTCTCTGTGCATTATGTAGCTGTGAAGATCATCTGAGATGCTAAAACAAATGGTCCCGATGGAAGCACAAGAGAGCTGGAGGAAGCGCATTTTCAGCAAGAACCTTGACAGCAGAATCTGCTTCTGCTTAAGTCTGACTTGTTCTAGAGAAGCAGTATGACTGAATGTTTTGCAAAAGATTTGTATTTATACGTGTGGCTGTCAGTCCTAAATGCTGCTCCTTGTCCTTACAGTAATTACACAGAATGCTCCATGGAGATGTTTTCTAAAATGAAATAAATAGAATCAATACAGACTTGAGTTAACTGCACTGTCACATGGCATAAATAAAACACACCGATGGATACTCTTGGCTATTATTCAACAGGGATTTGGTCATTGCTATTGCTATGCAAACTGCATTTTAAATGGTATGCTAGCAGTTTAAAAATCCCATTTCTGTCGAACTTATATATGCTATTGTTACCAGTAACTCCCAGGATTTCTCAAATAGAAAAAACTGCATGTTTACCTCTGTCACACACCACAAAGGACAAAAAAGAAACATTTCAGAAAATAAATTATGTACAGCTGTAAAACCATAACGCTGGATAGGGGTCTAGAGGATAGGGGATAGTAATCATATAAATATTACTCAACATCTATTTGCAAGTTAACTTCAAATCATCTGCTTTTCTTGTATGTATTTCTCCAACACCAGACAATCCTTTTTTCATGCTGCCTGATGAACTGCTACAGTAAAACAGACTCCTAGACCTCCATTTGGTTTTGCAGTTTACATATATCCTTTAGAGGATCTCACCAAATGACTGCCAAACTTCTAAACATGGTCACTTCCTTCATCCTCCCAAACAGACAAAGGTTGTTTCAGTTCACTGCTAAGGCACTGAAGCATGTACAGGTCTCATCTGATTACAGAGAGCCTATAACGCCCTGAGGCAGTAGATACTGTCAACACAGCTGTCCCTGTGTGCTAAGACAAACGTCCTGCTGGGCAATCCCTGAATCAAAATGGAAACACTTCTGAAATGGATTAGGGGTAAGAACAAGGCTCTGTAAATAGGCCAGGCAGCCAGGGAAGTCTGTAAGGTATTATTAAAGGAGTCTCTATTGAGCTGTTAGAAAGTACCTTGACCCTGGTGCTGTTTTGCAAGTCTAAGTATTCTTAAGTATTTAATTTCTCTTGTCACCTGTTGCTAGCAGAAGTATATCTAAATTAACATCTTCTGAGCCTGTCTTGCTTTAGACACACAAGACCACACAGAAAAAGCTCACAAAGAAGGGAGGTGCAGAGCTCTGCACACTAATGGCATAATTAGCTCTTGCAAGAAAAGCAATCTTGCTGCATCAGCACAGAGCGGCTTGCACCCTCATCCATCCAGCTGAGAGGCAGGGCTGATTTATCCGGGCACAGGGCGATGCTAGAGCAGCAGTACTGCTCTGGGGACTCTCAGGAGTTATCCCTGCGTGGCAGTATCCCTCCACAGCAATCCACATACCCCTCCTTCTCATCTCAGGGAGAACAAGCCTTTCAGAATTTCTTGCTGTCTCTGCTGAATAAGAGATGACTAGAGAATGCTTTAATAAAAAGGTGCCATATCATCAAATCTTTCATTGAAAGATCTCCAAGTCTTCTCTAAACACATGACACAGAAGCCACCTTGTCCTCCCTTTCAGGTATAATAGACAATATGTACATAGTTGTATGGGGATAATGTGACATGGAGAGGACAGGAAATCCTGGAAAAAATTCTGTTCCTTATGGAGCTCTGCTTAGGGACTTATCTCTCCTGACACAGTCTGCAGCAGAAGCAAACTGCAGCAATCCTGTCTCCCAGCATTTGTAACCACCGAGCAAGACTATCTCCTGAATTTAAATCCTGAGGGTTAAACATTCTCAAATAAATTACTGTTAAAGGAGATCATTTTAAGGCCAAACTAGTCTGGGCTACATTGTTTAAACATTAAGTTCTTCAGGTTTACTTATCTAATTTTTTTTTTCCTTTTTAATTAGTTTTCTGGTCATCTGTGGCTTAGAAAATGATTGCTTCAGTAGATAACTACTCCCACATCTGGGCTTTCTTTAAACAGTCACAAAAATTATGCATCTTCTCCTATGTAACACTTTATTGCTTCCTATATCCATGCTTTCGGTATTTTAATCCTAACTAGAGGCTCACACACTCACATCTCAGCATGTACAGTACATTGGGTAAGCCAAAAATACATTTTAAGATAAGGCTTGCCCAGACATTTAATATCTTATCACAAAAATCTGGAATTTTATTTTGCTCTGACTCACTGATAAAAAATTTACTTCATGGAACATTTGAGAGGGAAAAAAAAAAAAAGCCATAAACAGAATCAAAAAGAAAACCAGCCATGTAAATCAGGATCTCTAAAAGCATTGGCAGGGAGCATTTCTGTTCCTATGCCTTGTCTCTCTCAATTAGGCTGCTCAAACGGCCAGTGATTGTTTCTGACACTACTACAGTGACTGCCTCACAGGCAAACTCAAACCACGTCGTGGTAAGGGCCCAACACAGCAATGATCCCTGGTGATGATGGGCTGCTCTTCTCTTACAAGGATATTCACAAATGCTGGGATCAATCCAGCCGTACATGAACAGCAAAATTCCTGCCTACCCCTGCCTGCAGTGCAGGACAGGTTGATTTCAACCCACCCATTTTAAATAAGTGATTGAATTATTTCTAAAACAACTCTACAGCTAAGCATAGAATTTAATTTTTACAGTTTATTGTATTAACAAGCACGAAGTCATGTATTTTCCCCCACTAAATGAATTTTTATTCATACTTTGTGCAATTTTGAGTTGAGATGGAAGCTGGAGCTCCAAGTCATTACAAAGGTATTTTATAATTGTTTTCTAACAATCACATTAGAATTTCTAGAAATATATGGAAAGCTTACCAAAACATAGTATTAAAAAACTAACAGATCCAGTAAACAAAGACAATAATAACTGAGTTAAGGAGATAAAGCACTTGGTTTTGGATCACACATGCTCTTCAGGCATCTAAAAAATTAGCAGAACAGACTTTCACATCTATTTTTATTCACAGACCACAAGATGAAAGAAACTTTCCTCCTTCAGTTTTGAATGAGCTGCCCAGCTCTGTATTACCTAGTTTCTAAATTAGGTATGATATAACAACTAAAATGGAGTCATTCAATCTAAAAAAGTCTAGTGCTTAGTCAGAGACCGCCATCAATTCAGTGGTTTTACTTTCTCTTAAACTTTGGCAGGAAAAAGCATATGCCTGCCTCTAATTTCATGTAAGTTATCTTATTAGACTATCTGAAGCTTAGTTCTTAGTGGAAATGGTCATAAATGCACATTAAATCATAATGTTTTATTTTAAACCATTTAACATAATAAAATATTAATAATCGCAATAATTTTTGATCCATCCTGCTCCAGTGGCTTTTGGTTTTGCAGTGGGAAATCAGGCTTGCCAGCTAATTAATTCTTACCATTGACTGTAGTTATTATCATTGTCATAGATTTTTAAAGCCAGGAGGGACCCCTGACTGTGGTCATTATTCTCATACGAAATGCTACGTAACAGCTCAACAGACCTCATCCAACAAATCTCTTCCCCATGTTCATTCTCCTGTATCATTATCAAGTCATCTCATGGATAAAGCAAAAAGCTCAAGCATCTTATCCATTATTAGGTTTGTTTTCCACATCTTTCATCATTCCAGTGACTGTTTCTGAAGTATTTTCTAAATGTCAAATATCCTTTTGGAAATGTAGATTTTATACCAAGATACTGAAGTGGAACAAGAGACTGTGAAACAATACGTGAAGAGGCAACAACATTATTCCCTTGCTCACATAGTCCCATTCCCATTCTGTGTGATAGCTATGGCACTGGAAGCTGATGTTTAACTGGTTATCTGAAATTGCTCTCTTAGAGCTTCTTAGTGTCACTTCATACACCTGTGAATACTTCAAGGACTCATTTTTGGCAAAGAATGAATGACTTTGACTATAAATGGCTATGTACATTTGTCTATATAGCCACTTTCCCATAATAGTTGTTGCTCTTTATAATTCACGAGGTTGCAAATAGGTTCCCACTTTCAAAAACTGGATGCACAGGTTAAGAGATGTGTTCAAGTGACATGGTGCAGTATTCTTTGAGACAGGCTTGGCTTTAAACAAAGCAATCTTGGCTCTCATGTCCACATTCAGGTTACTGAACACACTGCCTCAAGCAAACGAGTGTATAATAATCACTTCAACCCCTTAATCTGTTTAAGTGCAGATGAAAAAGAGGAAACAGCACAAAGATGCAGCATCAGCAAATTGGACTGGTACCTACTGCAGCCATGATGTTCGTTTTACAGGTACAATAAAGAAGTGATGCCCTTGTGTGTGCCCTGAGGTTCTGCTGAGAGGGCAAAAAGAGCCATCGGTCGTTACCTTTCCACTACTGAACCGAAGCCTGTGAACTCACTCATATGGATTCGGTATTCGCCCTTGAACTCGTGCGGGCTGCATTTGGCACTCTGCTTTTAGATCAATATATAACCCAGCCGTAATCTTATCTGGCTGGAATGGGGATATTGGGGGGAGGGCGAGGAACACTGCCTCTAGAAGTGAGGAGAGCAGCTCTTCTAAATGTTAATGGGTTAAGAATAGAAAGGTCAAATGCCTGCCTTATCAGAAGGCCCCATGTGTAAACAGGCACCAAGCTGCAGCAATCAGAGCACAAACTGGGCATAAATGTCAGGAGTTAGTTACTGTAGCTGTAAACACCAAAAGCAGAATGGTGGAACTGGGAAACCTCCCAAAACACTTCTGGTTAATACAGGTCACTGGGAAAGTCCAACTGCCAAGGTTGGCTGGAGATGACTCCGGTATTATAGCTGCTGTGGAGCCAGAGATCACTTGTGAGCTGTGTGAGGGCTCCAGCAAGGGTTTGTGGAAGGATACTGCGAGTGTCAATAGAATGAGCCACTGTAGGAGGGGATATTGAACGTGTTATATATCAAACATCCTGTGCTGGCAGAACACTGCTCCAGATTGCTCTTGCAACAGCACATCCGTTCTCCTGGAATAAGGATACATGAAGATGGAGACAAAAAGCCTTTCTTCACCTCCTTGTAGATACACAGGGCACTAAACATAACAGAAGCTGCATGAGGGTCTTAACTCTGCTCCACAGTACCTCTTTGAGCATAATGCATAAAGGATTGGGAAGGAATAAGAGACAAGGCAGCACAGAAGAAAAGATATCTCCCTTAAATATGAATATATTTTTAGCCCTTTTCTAATTAATCTTCTTACTGGCATCCAAGGAAAAAGGCCAAAAGCTGTATCATATTGGACAATAATCTTCTTGAAGATACAAGCAATCAATTTGAAGCAACAACGAAGTGTACCAACATGCACTGGTGTGTAGTTACTCCGTTGTGAGTAATACTGCGTGGGACCTATGTCTACCATTTACCAGTACTTTCAGTCCAGCACCTTTTGTCTGCAATAAGTTGTCAATAAAATTAATCAACCAACCAATCCCATTCTCAGAAAAGTGAGCAGCCATGTTAAGGAAGATTGCTGTTTCCTCTCTCCTGGTACAGGGATTGCCCCAGGAGATGGCTACCTGAATTTAGGAAGCAGATACAGGATAGCTACCTGGCACCACTCCCTCCTTACTGCAGAACAAACAGCACCATTCCTGTCAGTCTGTTCCCAGCTGTAAACAGCTATCAAAGGATAGGGTTAATTACTGGTTAAAACACTAAGACGGAATAATAACTACAAATAAAGCAAGACTAAATATCTTTTATCCCACAAGAGGGATAAACAGGGTTTGTGCTCATAGCTCGGAGATCATATTCTAACCATTAAATAGCTACTTTAATTGGTAAAGATAGGGTTACATTTAAAAACAAAAAAGGAACGCACCCATAGGAAGCCACTGCTCTCTGAAAGACAATTTTAGTTTAGTGCCTTCATGTTTGTTCCACAAAGAGACTACTCTGCAGTTAACTGGACTGGCCTCTAACCCCAGCCATAGGGGAGAACATCATAACCTACTTAAATTGCAGGCTGCATCCTTTACGCAGCAGAGCTCCCAAATGGGCACAAATGGCTTATTTCATACACCAGCATTACTCGGCATCTGCTTATCCCAGAGTCTTCTGCAAGCATCTGTTTATTCGCTGACATGCACTGATCTTCTGCATTACCAACCTCATTTTCAGTCTAGAAACTCTTGAGTTCATTCTTTTGAAAGAGCCCAAATATACGGCAGCAGACATTTTTCATACACACAGCATTGCTGAGAGCTGTTAACAGTTGCTGTTTCATACCAGAAGCTACTGTATTTTCAGTGACAGCTCCGATATGCTAATGATTTGTGATGTTTTCTGAACTCTTTTGGGGAAGAAAAAGCCTTTATAGAAATGTGGGATTTTATCGTTTTTATTCACAACAAGAATGACCGAACTTACTTATGCTATGTCTCACATCCCAAAAGCTTCATATGGCTGACAGCCTCAAGAAATACAAGATACATCTTGGAGAGAGACTACAGGAGAGATAGTCTTTTCCATCTCTCATTTCTTGAGCTAAGAGTTTAATTCAATTTAGTTCAATTTAGGGAGCAAGGAATACAACCCAAGTCTTCCAGCAATACAGTGACATTTTCTGAGTCGCTAGAATTTGAATGAAATGATTTGTCATTGCTGAATGAGACTATGGAGATTCTCCTACAACCCCTTCTGTTTCATTATGTAGAAGACAATTTTCAAAATGCTGCCTCAGCTCGGATGTTTATTGTGTGTACGTGTCTGCCTGCTATAAGTCCTCTCTGTGCCTCTCATTCTGACGTGCTGTCATTTTCTTGGCTCTCAGTCACACACGCCAACAGTGTAAGAGCACAAGGGTATTATAGAAATACCAACTTTCTTCATCCCTGTTTAACATGTTCATATTTCAAAAGATGATTATATGAGCACATTTATTGCAGCTGAAACTGTTTAAAGATTCAAAGGCATTGGACAACCAAAATGTACAGCCTAACACAATATTAAAAGCAAGTTGAGGAGAGACTGTATGCAATTTTCTGACCTGTATTATTTCTATGCTGTCATCATTTTAAGGCATTTGATATGCTGCTCTTTGGTTTAAACCCAAGAATGGCATTTGAATTTTTACCATAACAAACTTTCTCAACAGAGTATGCATTTTCATTACTCTGTCCATGTAAGCCACAAGGATATTTCTCCTCCCTAAATGTCCAATCTGCAGGGAATGGTTGTGAAACTCCATTATTTCCAGGAACTGCTGGCAACCTACCGCTGTCTGTCCCTCTCAATATTGCCTGTATTTTCCTTGTTCAGCTTTAAAAGCCAAACTTGGTTTGCAAAAATGTCTGGGTTTCTTGATGCCAGAACTGAATAAAGACTAGAACAGGACAAAATTAGATGGTTTTATTATGCTGAAAAGCCATTAACTCACATTAAAGTCTGTAAAACAACAAGAATATCAAACTGGAAATAGACGGTCAGCCTTAAATCCTATTACTCTGAAATTTTCTTAGACGCTACCAATAGCCTTTCTAAGCTCCATCACCCTTACCCGATCCCTATGACCAAAACAAAGTAGATTTTTTTAAAGTTATAAGTACTTGGATTTTCATTATTCAGTGAAGTCAAAATAATCTGTAAAGAAAGGCAGCCTGAATTCTCCAACATGAGTGATGTATGCCACAACTTGGTCTTCCATAGGCAGAGGTAAAGAACGCAGACCTCTATTTTCAGTTGCACAGGCAAAGAATACACTCCGGAGTATATGGTCAAGAAAGCTGGAAGATGTGAAAAATATTCTGGATTATTCAAATCTTTCATCAGTCATGATGGTCCAAAAGTTATAATGGAAAATTCCCCATCTAAAGGTTTTCTGCAGGACCACACTGTGATCTCAGCCACACATGGCTTCAGAGAAAGCTTCAGAGAAAGCAAGGGAATTACTCCAAATTTACTTTGGCAGGACCAAGATCAGAATCTGACCACATTCAAACAAAAAACAAACAATGCTACAGGCTATAAGAACAATCATCAGTAGAAGGGGTGTAAAAACAATGAAGATGTCTATGATTCTGATGCACTTCAGGGACTGAAAAGATTCCAGCCCTATTGTTTCTCCTCTCCAAAATATCTTGGACTTCATTCTGTGTTCCTGAGGCACTCTCCACAGACAGCTCTAAAAACGTATCTAACAAACTCACAACTGCCTGGGTTGCTTCGGCTAAATATTCTCTTGCATTCAATTTGGGAAAGCCATAATGTATGGAGTGATGTCTGAGGCCTGCTTTCTGGGAAGAGGAAATCAACCATACACAATGTCAACCAAGTTCATTCCTAAATGCAAACCACATTGGGCTGCGAGCACGATAATAAAAACCTGCTGACCTAGTTTCCTGCAGAACAAAATCCTCTGTCTTCCCTCCTCCTGTGCCAAACCTAAATCAGATCTCCTTCTTTGGAGAAAGAAATTAACCCTTTGACTAGCAAGGAAAACTCTAATAATCATCCTTAAAACTTATACAGCATTTCACACCATGACGATAGTATGTAAACAATAACTGGTCCATCAGTACATCTCTGCAAAAAGTCAGGATTATTAGAGGATGAAAGTAAAACACAGAGAAGGTCAGAGACCTTAGCAGAGAACTTAAAATTTCTCTGCCTTCAAAAAGATTTTGAAGTGTGAAGCTCTGTGCTCTAACCACTTTGCTTGGTAATCCTTCCACATTTGCTCTATGCAAATATAAAACCTTCATTCATGATGTGACAAAAAAACCCCCAGCACAGCTCAGCTTTTTGAAAAACTGCATCAAACGGCTCAAGAAAGGACTATTGTTCTTCCCAAATTTTGCAATGTCAACTTGCAAGACCATTTCTGGTAGATGAGAGCTGATTGTATTTGTTCCAAGTGTTTGGCGAAAGCATTCACTTTTAATGGCTTCACTTCCTCAGTGATGCAATGTTTCATTTGAAGGGATGCCTGGGGGAACTTCAGAATGGACACAGAAGGCAAAAATAACAGGGCATGTCACAACAAACTCAGCCAAGAAAATACAAATGGGAATTCTCTTGATGTAGGACGCTTCAAAAGGTGGCCCTGGCTCATGCTGCTGCAGAGCAGCACCCCACTGCAGTCAGCTCAAAGCATCTGGGGAGCCTCAGATTCTAGACTGCTGAGAACATCTTTGCTGGCTCACACTGACACTGTCAACTGAACGAGCTTTCAATCATCTGTCAAACAGGGTTTTACTGATGGAAAGAGTGGAGATAATGCTCTGCCTAATTGCTATATAGCTTTACAAGCAGTCTTTTACAATGAGGTGGTCAAAGTATAATCTGCAAGTGAAATTGCTAACGGAGCTCTGTACTGCAGCCAGAGCTTTCACCACTGTTACAAAAAAGACGACCCTGCAATAATTACAGTTCCAGCACGCATTGCTCCCTTATGAACTGAGATAGCTTTGCCTACATCCAGACAGTACCCCAGGACCTGAAACCTCTCCATCACCACATGCTCCACTGGCATCTGTCTCACAAGGTGCAGCACCCAAGTTCCTGACAACCTACCAAATAGAAATCCCTGTATGGCAAAGTTTGAGACCCTCTGCTACACAAAGCAGCCTAGTTTACTAACATACCATTGGAGAAAAGACTGAAGGAGGAAAGTGATAACTAACAGGTACGCTACAGTACCATTTCACCTGTGAAGAAGTTACTGTCCCTGTCACTTCGTCAATCTGCAGAGGAGCTGTACAAGAGCACTGGCTTACAGAGCAAAGGCAGCATTTCACATAGCTGTACCCATCAGGGAGTTTGAAAGTGAAGAATGAAGAACCTGGATTAGATAGCACTGCAAAGGTTGTTATAACTATGTCTGTTCTCTGGATGCTGCATCTTCACAGGTAAACTCCGTAAAAGCTTCTGCTCCAGCTTTGAAATGAGGAAGACAAAAGGCTGAGTTCCCACAGACTTATTACTAACACTGGTCAGGGTTAGAAATGTGATGATGGAAAAAGAACATCTTATTCATCATATCTGGTCCCCGAGGGGTTATGAGTTGTATATGCTTATTTTATTGACACAAACAAGTTTTAACTTCTATTGTCTTGCAGAGGAAGAGCAGGCTGAATTCAATTCTGGCTCACACATCATCTGCAATTCTAGCCAAATCCCAGCCACTCAACTTTTATTACTGGGAGGATGTCAGAGGCAAAAGACACAGCTGGATATTCAGATCTCAGACTTAGTTTTGCTGTGCTGGCAGTTAGACAAACCAGCTTTTGATTTGTATGTAAACAGAGCCAATCTGAACTGGAAGGTCATTAAGAGAAAACACATTTTACACAACATCCATTGTACAGATGCTTTTCCAACTTTCTCCATACCAACATTTTTTTAAACAAGACTTTGTCTTCTCTTGTTGACTATTTCAGTTCTACTGAAGTGACTGGTGACTCCAGTGACTGGTCCTACTGAAGTCAAAGGCCAACCCCCATTGATTTTGATGGAACCAGAAGGTGGCTCTGAGGAAGGAAAGACAGACATCCAAGATTCTACAGCTCCAGTTCTACCAGCTATGTGGAAGAACTGCGTTGATGCAGGCCCAAAACGTATGTTGTACAAAGAATGCGTAAGTCTACATCCTCACAAAAATTCTACTGAGTTTTCACAGTGTCTGCAGTCCAAACACTGTTATTTCTATAAAAAATAAAATACTTTGATCAACCTGAAAGTAACTAAGCTCCTTTTATTACTCAAAAGTAATGTCCACAAAGCTTTTTTTTTTTTCTATCCTTACACTGTCTTCTTCTATAAAACAGCCAGAAAGGTCCCCACTGAATGCTCTGCAATTAGCGGGAGGTGAAATTCTTAGGAATTTCCTTCTCCCCATGCTCCTGTCCCAAAGGCACCAGGGTCACCCTCATCAACTCAGCCCTTTGAATCTGCCATAGAAGGGGGCACTTCCCACTCATCCTTCTTAGGCACTATATGCACTGTTTCCTATGTTCTCTTACTAGCTGCCAGCATAGGAGATGCCTTCTGACTTCAGTGGGAATTTTGAAAATAAAGTTCAGAATTGAGGATTACACTCCTGCCATTCAGCAAGAGAGCGTATCGTTGCATTTAAAGTGGGCTGACAGCCTTTGACACTGTCTCTTGTAATTGGAAACATTCTGTCTGTAATGAACCTAAAAAAGGCCTTGCTCCCAAGGTTCAGATATTGATTATTCCATAAATTTTCTGGTGACTGTCTGAACCAGCAGTTAGATGAAGGGAACTGGAATAAACCAACAACTGGTTTTAATGTCATGAGGCCCCTGGACACTAAAACTTCTTGTCTCCCAGTGACTGAGACAACCTGGAGTAAATTACTGCAATTACATCCAAGTAAAGTGTGAGTACAGGTACACACTACCTGCAGGAGCTACTTAGTATAGCTAGGATCCTGACCTTCAGGAAAAACAGGAATTGATGTAACTGCACTTCTCTAGACTGAATCCCAAAGGGGAATTTGACCAAGAGGCTTCAAATCCCCTTCCTCAGTAATTACCTGACAGGCAGAAAATGCAAGTCCATTGCAGATGCAGTCGGATGATGTTTCTAAACCATGTCATAGCCTCAGATCTGCAACTTTATTTTAACTGAGGTACTCAACATTTTGTACTGTAGCTACAATTAAAATAAGATTATGAGAACACACAAAGAAACCACACAGTTCTTGTGAACAAGGCGTTAACGCCCAATCCATTATTGTGAGAAAGCTTTTAAGAGTGTTCCCAGTAGAAATAGGAATATATTTTCCCTGAGTAAGCTGGGAGGAATGCAGAGATTCAAAAGTTTAAACTGAATCCCTGCTAGATTTTTTTCTGTTTGTTCCTCCTCTTTGATTAACTTACTGGGACTATCTGATAGAACTGTTATTCTTTAAGGAAAAGAGTTGACCATTTTCTCTTCTCTGATAGAAGACCTCAGTCTGCCTATAATTAACAGCAAGGTTAAACAACCTTTACAGCTGCAGGTTAAAATGAGTGACTAACAGAGATGTTGCTGGGCTATCAAAGCAGAGAACCTTCCGGGGGCAAAGTCGTTCTCCATTAGTTCCTCAGGGTGTCTGTTGGCAAAACACACTGTATTGTTCCACTGTGTAACTGGCAAAATGAGTAGGTTGTTACAGTTTGCCATGTTTAAAAGGGGACTATTGTGTATAACTTGAAAATAGCTTTAATCTAATGACTGTACCTTTCTACAGCCTACTAGCATCATGAAGAAAGTCCACTCAAAATATTTTAATATCAAACCCTGAATTTTATACGGGAAACCAGCAAACCCAAAGACACTTCGTTCTGTTTGGACACTAGTGGTGTAGTTACAGAATCGCTCCAGTCAGCATATCTGTTTGTGTTTCTGGGAGATGGCAGAGCTGGGACATGGAACCATCCCCAAATTCAGGATGGGCCACTGAGGCTTTCTTTGCTCCAGAGGTGCCTGTCTTTTAACACATGTGGAAGACTTTTAAAAGCCATTAATGAAAGAATAGTAAAATGTGTTTCTGAAGACACGAACTAAGAAAGAACAAAGTAAATATGACTTCTAGTGGATGTCCCTGTTCTAGTGTATTTCCCTGTCTTCAGCCCCAGACAGTTTTCCCAGACTCCCGGCACAGCCTTATTTCTTTTCTTACTATCAGCTTTCCAGTGCTGATGTTTTTAAAGTTGAATCAAACTTGCATCAGCTTCGGGGGATGACTGGGATCCCTATTCTCATCTTTCATGTTTTGAGATCAGTATTTCATGGGTTTTATTCTGCTAAAATAATCTTGAGCATTAAAAATATAAATCTCAATGGTTAGTACTTTGATTTGATTTCCATAAAGGCATTTTGTCCTTGAGCAGTACTCCTTCGCTTTCCCCTGCATTTATTCAGAGCCCTTGGCTTCTCTGGCCAGACACTTGCTCTTAATCAAACCCTGATGAGACTTTGCTGACATGGTTTGACAGGTCTCTGTTGACATCTGGAGAATCCTCAAATGTTTTGAAAAGGACCATTGCTCATTGCACTACAGAGGTAATCTGGGGGACATGCCCCTTTAGGACTGAAAAGTTCATTTTCCCTTTCACCTCAGACCCTTCCTCCTTTTTGTACAGCAAGGAAGTTAATTATGCTAGAAAGCTGAGAAAGGACCTGGTTCACAGAAACCCCAGGGAAAAAAAGGGCAGATTTCCTTATTGAGAAAATATCTAACTTAGAACAAAATAGCTCAACCTAACTTACTGCAATACAAGCCTTTGTTTCAGAAAGCAGCTTTCCTGGAGGGCAGAGAGACATCTCAATCCCCAGAAGAATTTCCTCTTAAATTATTGCATAGAGCAACACTTACAAAAGCAGAAGCCAGAAGGCAGACTTTGATATAATCCTTTTTATAAAGTGTTCTGATGTCCTAAAATATCAGCATGAGCTGCCATGTGGTAAGCATTTTGGAAAAATTATCTGTTTATTTAGAAATGTAAATAAGAATAGGTGGCCAAATATTCTATTGTCTTCTCAGAAAGAAAACAATTTAGATTTCAGGAATTATACTAAACAGAAGTGAAATTTGGTTACAGTGATTACATAAACATCAAGATACCCATCTGACTGACAAAGGCTTCATGCTTCTTTGTAATGGTAAAACATGTTAGTATTCAGGGTAATTATGAGTATGTTTGACTGATTCAGAAGATGTAGGTTGATTTCCCTGTAATACACACTGAATGTGTGATCAATTTACATCCAAGATCTTCTGGTTGCACAGATGCTATTCTTAATTAAAGAAAAGTTTGAAAAAAATAAAGACCTTTATGGTGTTGCTGGGATAAGTAAGATGAAGAGAATCCCATCACTCACTACTGAAACATGCAGCTCTTCTAGAATAAAGCATGGCACCAGTTTTAATCAGCACATAGATCTGCTCTTTAGAGTTAGCAATAAAACAAAATGTCAAACTATAATACCACGAGGAACTTAGGAAGGCAAAATGTAACTAATTACCACAATTATTTCAGCAGAATTAAAACTATTAAATAGTGATCTCAAAATATGAAATATGGAACCAGGGAAAGAAGAAACATCAAGGAATAATACCACATGTTTCTCCTCAGAAAGGTAAGTAAGATAAATATATTTTTTAAAAATCCCATTCAGCAAGATGGCACAGGTCTGCAAATGAGTGAGTCAGAAACTGGTATGAAATCACTGACAGCTTTGCCAGCAGACCTGACTGAGGCCAGGATTTTATCTCTGCACTTCTCCTGGTGCCCCTCGGTTTTCAGGCAAGCTTTCCTAATTGCAGTACATATTCTCACTATATAGCTTGTTACATCTTAAGCTTTCATGCACCCAGCACCCTGTGTTCAAATCAATAAAGCCATCAGTGAACCATCTAAGGACAGTAAAGCTGAACTGGATCAATGGGATATACATCTTAACTGTCTGTATAAATGTTTCTAAATTCTAATAAAAAGGTTCAAATTTCCAGTTACATATTTCGTTCTCTGAATGATCTGAGTGTTTTTATATCTTTCTGATCATCACAATCAGACGCACACGCTATTTATTTAAGGATCTATTTTTCCCATGACCTTACAGACTCACTTCTCTGACACGGGGAACTTGTGGAAGGAAGTTCGTTAGAAGTTAAACATGAGGAAGTACAATAAAGCCTATTTACCTTGTAGGGGGAAAAAAAAAAAAAGCAAAACAGCACAGAATTATTAAATTAAATTTAAAAAATTAAAAAAAAAAAAAAAATTTGAGCCTCTCTGCAGCCTCATAAAAAACCCCTTTTAGATAACCTGTGATTCTGCACGGGCAGATGTCCTCCCTCCTGTGCATTGTCTAATCAAAGCCCTTCTGGACTTAAGTGAAATAATAATAAAAAAGCGAGTGGAGTGCAATTTCCATGGAAACTTGGAAACAGATGTAACATTATTAGCAGTAAGCCTTTGTACCGTGAATGGAAAATTTTCTAGTTTACACAAATCTTGACTATTATTTTCTTTGCAGTGCAAACTTGGGCCAAATATTTTGTCATATTTAAGATGCAAATAGTCGGTTTTACTTTCTGTCCAGCACAACCGTGCACAAAACCTTCAGAAGCTGCAGTAAAATGCCTGATATTTATCTTTCCATGAACTCAAAACAGATACTAGAAAAAAAAAAAAAAAATTGGAATTCCTTTTCGCTTCCTCTCTTCAGGAACTGAAAACAACTTAGAAAACATCTCCTGTTTACGTGTAACGTTACAGACTAGTAGCCAGAGCATTGGCAGATGTGCCCAATGTTAATGGGAATTTAACTAACTCTTAATATTGCATCAATTAGATACTAACTCCTGGTTTTTCATATACCATGAGAGAGAGCTTTCTAGTTCAGGAGCGTGTCTTCCGATTAATTACTTATAGACAGCTTTTTCAGCTGTAATTTCCAACAAAGTACATTTACAAGTCCAAAACCATGGCAATGACTTGTGACCTGATAACTGGGTTTGGAGACCAGGGCCCCTTCATCTCACTGTGTTCTCAAGACCAGACAAAGCAACAACCAAGAAAACATTGAGCAGTGACACATCAAAAACAGCACCTGGAGCAGTTCTTACGTGAACATTTTTTGTCTTCACATTGTTAATGAAGCATTCTTTTCTGCACAGTCTAAAGAGAAGGGAAAACATCTCAGTGTTTTATGGTAATGCAGGACTCACTTTTTACTTGTTTACAAGCTCTCCTCTTGCTAAACTGAACCTTGTCTTTGTCACACATCTCAAGTGCAAATCAGTTACTCAGATTTGTTCTTCTCAAGATGGAGTTCTGCCCTGCTCAGCAAGTACTCATGTCCTTCAAGTGGATCATTTGCCCATACATTACCAGAGCAATTTAAGCTAAATCTGGCAGCAGAGTCTAACACATGCCTGAAGAACAACAGAGCTTTTGGTGAAAATGGATGTCTGTTTTTGTTTGCAGTGCAGCCAAATGCTTTATAAATTAGACCCTTCTACCACCAAAAAAATGTCCAGTATCTGATTTATCTACTAGTTTAGATGTATCATTGTAGCAGATTTTTCAGTTGAGTTAGTCTGCGTTTGCATTAGAGGTATCTATACCACTCATAGTTTAGCTACACTCATTCTACCTGCGCTGCAGTTCTGTAGAACTATACCAGTCTTGTGAAAATTAAGCTGGTATCATGGCACAGTAAAACTGATAATCTCTCATTTTTACAGCTCCAAGAAGTCCGTTGTTGCAGCACATAAGATAATAAAAATGTACCAAAAGCACAGACTTTACATTACCATTTATACAATCAATGAAGTGACTTCTTTTATCTTACATAAATTTCAGACCTCACTCTCTTGCTACTCCTCCCTCACCCAGCAACAGTACAGAAATTAATTTTGAGCAATACAAGTCCTAGTTCTGAGCTGGGCTGCTCCAAGTATTAAGCCTAGTGTGGGAATAGTAACCAAAGTGGACTGTAAAACTCTTCTCCCTTAAAAGCAGCCGTTCAGTTGGAGCTATGATGATTACATGTCAGCTCAGGGAACACCTCTGCAAATCTGGTGCCTGGCCTGTACTATTTACAAGTAGGAGGAGTCCAGTGCTCCAATCTAAAATAGTCTGGAACGGGCTGCCTGCATGCCCATCTGATCACCCACAGTACCTGGGTGCTGCATGATCCATGCCTGGACATGCCCTCTTTTCTGCAGGAAGTTCTTGTGGATCTCAAATCTCTAGGGCTGAAATGTGGGTACAGTTTGGGACCATATTTGTGACAGAAGATTTGAGTTGTCTTTAACGGAGGTAACAAATACACTGACAACATCAAACACCTGCCGAAGAATCAGTGCAAAGCAGTTGTCTGATAGAGACTGATAGACTGAACTACTGCTGTCCTAGGAATCCTGGCTATACTTGAGAGTCATTGTTAAGGCAAGGGACTGCTTAATAAGGCTTGGTCTTTAACACAGATTTCATCATAGGCTGACTGACCGAAGCTTTCTCTTTACAAGTTCACATGCAATTCAAAATGTCATGTTGATTTTATACCTGCCTGGCCAAGTGAGATTACAGAGCAAGTCAATCACCTTGCTTTTCAGATATATTTCCCCTTATACATCTTGAAAATTATACTCACTCACTTGTAAATCATGCAAAGAAAGAGGAAGCAGCATGACTCAGCTCCACACTACAATGGTTGGAGCAGATCCAGACCTAGCAATCCTTTGGGCTTTCCTTACCAAAATACAAGTATGTAGCTTGGATAATGTAAAGCATCCAGTGTTTGTATAAGAAATGTTAGGTGGGCTGCATGCCAGCTGCAGTCCTTCAGCAATGTGCTAGTTCTTTACATTGATAGAAAATGATCTTCTGAGGAGTTAGGAAAGGAACAAAAAAATCCAAAGGGCTCTGCTCTTAAACACTGCCTATGGAAGACAAAATGCTAAAGAGAAATAGCCTCCTGAATAGTATTCTGTAGATATGATTTTACATGGAAATCTAGCAATAGATAACATATTAATTTATCAACTTCCACATCATGCCATACTGGCAAATATTTTTGTATAATCTGTAAATTACAGGAGTCATAACAGAGGCATAGGTAAGCTACTGACCTTAAGGAATCCAGGAACTCTGAGTAGGTAAGAACCCTGAGTACCAGTGCTTTGTCTAAACTGCTGGGAAACACTAAAAATCAGCTACTCTAAAAATGCAGTGTCATCTAGAATTTATTCCTGACCCTCTAGCACTTTGCTAACACCTGATCCACACAGGTTTTGCATAAAGAGCATCCACACGGTGAGTTACTGCAGAGTAAATAGTGCACCGTAAACACACTTCACTGTGTAAACAAGCTCTGAGCAAAATTCAGCAAGAACTTCAGTTTACTCCCTAAATGCACAACCAAGTCAGACGATTTGATGGTTATCTCATAGCAATCGAACCTCAGAGATAAAGACTTCAAATCTAAACCCGTTTCTCAGAACGACAGTGTACATTCCAGTACAGAAGCTCTGGGCAATGGGATGGATCTGTCTTTTCAGGCATTGCATTCACAGGGGAAACCATATACCAGTCATTACTCACATAAGTATGTGCGATACTAGTAGTGAAAGTGATAAAGCAGCATGAGACAATGTATTTCTCTGAAATGGTCCTCACCTTCCTACACAGCAAACCAAAGTATTACTTGCAAAAAGCAGTCCTCTGGACTGTGCACGCTGCGGGATGACTGAGCAGTACTGGGAAACCTGAATCGCATGCTAACCAACTTCACATTGCGTTAGAGGATGAAAGGCCAGTAGTCTTCTGCTTCACTGAGCAGACTTTATGCTTAGCAAAGCTTAGCAGCTTTTTTCTTTATTCCTCCCCAAAATGTTTTGGGCATTGTCATATAATTGTACTACAAAACGTGAAGTTATCCAAAACCAGTTCAAGAAAAGTGAACGGAAACATCTCTTTTCATTCCAAAGGAAAAACAACTCCTATGCTGTTTTTGTAAGTGAGCTGAAAACTTGGAGAGAAACCTAAAGCTAAAAAAAGCAAAGAACTCAAGAAGATTCATATTCTGGACTGTGGTTTCTGTTGCCTTAGCTCAAGGGAAAATATGTTCATGGGAAAAGGGCCTGCCCGAAGCCAGATTTTTTTCAACTCTGACTTTTCCAGCTGGTGTGGCTTTAAATCAATAATGTTGCTATTAAAGTTACTTCTTCATAAAAAAAATATTCTTTATGGGATGTAAGACAGTTGTTTACAACTGAAACAACCACTTGTACAATGTTTCCTAGCAATCGGTAGCTACTTCAGCTCCTATCAACCCTAGTTAGACAGTGATTAGGCAATTTAAGAGGCCTTTACAATGCTAGTTCTGAGTTTCACTGATTCAAAGATTTAAATCAGCTTCCCGGAAGAGTTCCTGAATTAACCCCAAAACAAAAAAGCGTGAGCCTTATCACCTGTCTTTGTATCTGCACACAACTAAAGAAAACAACATCTCACCTCAGAAAAAACAGAAATCTTGTATGGCTTAATTTGAAAGAATCTTACAGTCATGTTATTATGAACTGCAATGCACTTCTGTCTTTAGCCAAGACTAAACCAGATTATAAATAGAATTCCACACTAACCCTGGTAAAGACCAGCCTACAGACAAACCTGCCACAGGATATTCAGTGAATTTGTAATTGTCTGTATAACACTGCAACAAGCGTAACAAAATGTGATCATGCTGCCCAAAAGCAGTGTGACGGACCCCAACAAGAATGGTTATCATTATTCCAAATGCTGTAACAACACAGCATAACCTAGGGATTATGATCCCCATTATACACTCGAATTGTCTCCTGCATTAATTAGACATGTTGAGAGTTAACAAAAATATCTAATATGGCCTTTTTTAAGATACCTCAGGACTTTTTAGAATGATATAGTAAGTTTTCACCGAACTTCAAAGTGAGCTTCACCCGCTATTTCAAATGAAAACTGGTTACCTGTGATCTATGACTCTTACATCAGAAGCAGGAATCCCCAGAAGAAAACAACTTTGTTCCAGTTCTTTCTTACGAATCTCTCCTTGATTGTAATAATTACCTGAAAATAGTAAACACAGCAACACTGTCTAACTTAGTTTAGGTTAGTTTGGAAAGAATTTCTCTTTTCTTTCTCAAAGCATTAAATGTGAGCATCACACATTAAATAAAAGGGCATCATCTGAGGAACAGATATATTGCAGGGGACAAACTCCATAGCTTTTACCTAGCAACACTTGGCTTAGCTCAGGGTAAAATGCTGAGGCAAAGCTCTGCCCACCTTGAATACATTCCTCACATTTATGTGGTTTGCAGCCGTCCATGTGCTTATTTGGCAAGGACATCAGAAATCACCATGTCTAATCAGACCAGTGGTCCACACAGGCCAGTATCCTCATCCTAAAACTGGCCAAAGTTAAATGCTTGTGCCAAAGACACAGAGATCTTCCAAACAACAATTCTGGAATAACCTGCTTGGGAAACTGCTTCCACAACTTGTTTGATGAGTAGATGTTTCCAAATTTCTAGCGCTTCTGGGTTTTTTGTTTGGGCTTTTTGTTTATTTTCGTATATGCCTAATCCACTTCTGAATATCTGTGACATTTTTAGCAAGATTTAATATCTCTTTTGGTGAATTCCACAGGCTGACCATGATTTGAGGGGAAAAAAAGGAGTCTTCTAATATGCATATACATGGACTAACTGCTTACACATTATCTGAATAGAAGTCACCAATATACTGCAGAACAATCAAACAAGATTTTTTCATAGTCACAGGAGAAACTGCCTTTGCGTGAGGTGACTAAAAGTTGTCACCACTGGCAAATTTCCAGGTTGCCTCTGTGAAAGATCTTAGCTTATTTTTTTAAAAACAAGTATTCACAACAAATCAGTAACAATTAATCTCCTTAGGAAGGGTCAAAGAGTCACTCCTCCTTCACTATTAGCCATGCTGCCATGAACTCCCTCCTGCACTCTTAACAGCACAGGCCCACAGTCAAGCTGAACAGCAAGTCCAAAGTACGTGGAACAGAATTGTTGAAATAACACATGGAAAGCCCATCCCATGGTATATTCTTCAAGGTATTAAAGTTTATAGTATAGTCTGGGCCACTTCTAATGATCAGTAGTCCTCATGTAACACTAGGACACCGCAATAGAATACAGTGACAGAACTAAAAGGATTTGAAGAAATGAGGAATTCCATCATAAAAATTCTTGTTTTAAAACAAAGATTTTTCAGAAGTCTGAATCACTGACAGAGAAAATTCAGACAGAAACTAATATGACAAGATTGCAAAAACATTATAGAATCAAAAGAAGATAGGAAACTTAATTTAGATAAGGCATTTGAGAAAAGTTGTAACAGACTGAGACCAACAACTAGCAGAGAAACAGGATTCGTTATCTTAAAATACTGCCTCCTTCTTCACTGAATTATTTTCTTCTCATCTTGCCCTGACATTCCCTTATTTCTTCTTGGCATCAGGCATGCAAAGTCCATGCCAGAGTTGTGATGGCCCCTGCCAGAATGTTGCTCTATGCAGGGCAGTACTTGCAACCCAATTTTAACTTTGAAGCATTAAAATGAAAAAATACATCTGAGTATTAATGTATGATTCAAGTCTGTAGTCAGCTGTCTTGAATTACACTAGAACTTTTTATTGTTGTGGGTGTGAGTCATCTAAATCTAGCATTGCTCTGGAGCAGTGTTGCAATCTGAGCCATCACTAGCAAGCCTTATAAAATTTTCAAAGAGCGAAAGACTACCTAGAAAAAAAACCTCGTCTTGCAGACTGTGAGTGAATGGTTTTAGGGGACTATGACAATGATTATCTGTGGGTATGCTGAGGAACACATCAGCTTGGTAGTCTGCAGCTTAGATTGCAAGTTCCAGCTTCAGTAGAATTAACTGAAGTGTGCACTTTCACTAGATTGATTAGATGAGTACAGCGGGACTTATTTTAGATTGATTCTTTGCAAGGCCATTAACGACACTAATATTTTAAGATAACACATCTTTTGCTGCAAGGCAGTGTAATAGCTGACTGCAGGTGATGTTTTATCCAAATAGTACCACTGTTCTCAAAATACCTAACTTCTGCTGAACTCAAAGGAACAGATCCATGTTCCACAGCTTGAGAAATGTGTCAGGACATCAGGAATCTATAAATGTTAACAAGAAAAAATGGGAAGCTATTGAGAGCAAAATCAGCTGAATATCTGATGCTGCTGGACCTCATCCATGGAGCAGTCACAATAGGGAGCTACTACAGAGAGCAAAGCACGTTTATACTGAGTTATTATTTCAATTGAAGATTATTCAGTGTGTAAAAGACTGATTTTTTGTTCACAGTGCTGTAATTCTAATTCATTTTTAAGTCATTTTGATTGACATCTGAAAACTGCAAGTATGACAGTTTCTAGGCAATGATTTTGCCTCAGCATTACAATTTGCAGTCTTTGATCAACTCACTTGTCATCATCAATCATATAAACAATGAGAGGATGAACATCTGAATCGCCCAAAAGACTAGTAAGAGGCACAGAAAAAATCTATTAGCTCAGTGAATGTACTCTCCTGTACGGCCTGCTAGTTCTGTTACAAAGACATGCAAGAGAGTACACAGAAGGCAGTGTCAAACACAACGTTTCATGTCACTGAATCAGGAGCAAAGAAAAAAAGAATTTTAACAAAATAAACAGAAACGCAACACTTTTTTGGAAAGTTCTCTAATAGCAAGAGTGTATTAGTCCCCAAAACCGAAATGGCAGAGTTGCACTTCAGTAATCTCTCCATAGCTGTGAAAAAGCCAAATGGGATCCACAGACCTTTGTCCCTCAGCAAAGACAACTGAAAGCTCTGCACTAAATCTTGAATGGGAGGTATAGAGTGATCAGTAAAGCCATTACACCACCGGACTTCAACAATAGCTTAATCCCTGCCTTCTCACCTAGATAGTCTGTTATAACAGAAAGCTTTGCAAACAAAGAACAAAAAAGTTGGCACTGAACTAGCTGCAGCTTTCAAAAACACAGAGGGCCCTTTTCCCAAATGTAAGTAGCTCTCAGTGTAAGATGTAAATGTCTGTAGCCTAAGATACTCCTCTCAACAAACACAAAACACAGTATCTTTAGTCTTCACCACAGGCTCATGACTTCCAGTATAACAGTATGGTCTGAAAGATTGATTCAAATGAGATTGTTTTTTATGCACAAAAACCGGAACAATGTGCTAACTGATGAGGTATCAATTCTGCAGAACTTCAGTACATCACAAGAAGAACACAAGATAAAGAGTGTCACACGCTGTGAAAAATTCTTGTCCCGGTCAAACAGTGGAGCTGGTGAGAAGCTTTCCATTCTATTCAGCCCCAGAAAGGCCTCAGCAGCAGTAATGCTTCCAGTTTTTGATCACTGCACTTCAAAAAAGATGTGAACCAACTGGAAGAGCCCAAAGGAGAGCAATGAGAATGATCAGAGGTTTAGAAAAAATAATCTATGACAAATCTCAAGAAATAATGTTGTTGAGTCTGGAGAAGATAAGACAGAAGAGGCAGATAACAGTCTTAAAATATGGAAGAGGTTGCTACAAAGGGATACTCTGATTTCCGTGTTCATGGCAGATAGGAAAAAAAAAACAAAACCAAGCTTAAATTACACCAGTGATTCAGGAAAAAGTAATTTGAAGAAAAGCTAATGCAGCACTGACACAGACCGCACAGGCTGAGGAACCTCCCTGGAGGTTTTGAAGAACAAACTTGACATTTATCTGCAGCAAATGAAGACACATTGATGCTGCCTTCAGATCGACTGATGGACATGACCTCAGGTTCCCTTCAGGCCTATTTTTCCATGATTAGATCGTTACACAACTGTTATTTTTAGATGTGTTACAGCAAATATATCATTATGGCATTAAAACTGGATCATACAAGGCAGTCCTCTACGAGATGACAGAATTATGACAAAAGGCTGTGCTAAACAGCACCTTTTTAAAACTGCTGCTTCCGCACAGTTTGAAAGTACCTCAGTGCTGCAACAGGATTGTGAAACCTCTGTGCAAGGTTTGAATACAGAAAGAGATTTCGCTACCTATCGCAGCTGCTGAAATGCTGCAGAAAGTAACATTTTGAGCAAAGCTGGGGTGCTCTGACAGTGCGCCGTGACCTCATACTGCAGATTGACACCAGTCACACTGACACCTCCTCCACTGCAGGAGTATTCCACAGCAGTGCCAGGCTGCCAGGGCAGCTCGGGCCTAGAGGGCCCCGAGGCTCAGCACAGCGGTGCCAGGCTGCCAGGGCAGGTCAGGCCTAGAGGGCCCCGAGGCTCAGCACAGCGGTGCCAGGCTGCCAGGGCAGCTCGGGCCTAGAGGGCCCCGAGGCTCAGCACAGCGGTGCCAGGCTGCCAGGGCAGCTCGGGCCTAGAGGGCCCCGAGGCTCAGCACAGCGGTGCCAGGCTGCCAGGGCAGCTCGGGCCTAGAGGGCCCCGAGGCTCAGCACAGCAATGGCATTACGCGTGACATGATGGTGATGTCACAGGCAGTGTCACAGCTGAGCGGGGGTCGCCCCGTGGCTCGGCTACTGCCCGCCGAGGCCCTGGCACTTCGTCAGAGCCCGGGGGTGACGTCACACATGGGAGGACATCATGGCGGCCTCCCCATGACGTCACGGGCGGGAAGCCCGGTGTCTATGGGCGGCCGCGGTGGCACCTCAGGGTGGGAGGGTGGGTGTGTGTGGGGGTGGGTGTCCCGCCGTTCCCGGCGCGTCCCCCCTCACCTGCGGAGCAGCACAGCACCGCGGCTCGGGCGCCGGCCCTGGCCAAGCCGAGCACCGTGGGAGCGAAGAACATGGCTTCGTCATCGGGGTGCGCCGTCACCAGCAACGCGCGGGCGCCATCCGCGCGCGCCGCCGCCGCCGCCGCCCTTCCCCTCGGGGCGGCGCGAGCCCCGTCGGCCGCGTAACGGCGCCGCAGGCGGCGCGCGCCCCCGAGCAGCAGCGCCAGCAGCAGCGCCAGGGCCGCCGGCCCCCAGCCCCACGGCCCCGCTGCCATGGCGACCGGCGCCGCGCCGCGCCGCGCCGCTCCGCCGGGAAACGCCACGGGCGGCACGAAGGTTCCGGGGCACGAAAGGGTTGTTCCCCCCCCTCCTCCCCGCTTTTCCCCGCCTCGGGGCGGGGCCGCTCGGCCGCTGTCGCGGAAACGTGCCCCGGCTCTGCTTCTGCAGGGCTGCCCGGGAGGCAGGGCGCACCGGGAGGCCGCCCGCTCGCCAGGCCCGGCAGGGTCCCAGGCCGGGAGCGGGGCCCCGCGGGCGGGGTTTGGTCCCCGAGGAAGAGCTGTCGTGCCTGGGCGCTGCAGCGCGCCGGCTGACCCTGCTGGTACGTTAAGAAATGGTACCTAATAGTGACAAAAGTTGAGCTTTTCAGCGTGTAGTATAGTACCCTTTATCCCTGCGCTGTGCTACTGTGGAAGAGACGCGGGGTAAGGGAAACCTCAAAAGCAGGGCAAGAGAAGCTTATCTTCAGGCGCGCTCTGCTCTCTGCAGATCTGGCTATCCCGAGTGTGGCTGCAAGGGAAAAAAAAAACAGTTTGGATGCGTCTTAGAAATGAAGTCAACCCCTGGAGAAGGTTGCAGAGCAAAAGGAGACAGGAAGTAGTAAAATAAACATGCAGAAGGCAATTGGATACACGATGGCTTGGAAACTGCTTTTCAAGACAAGCGGGCAATATGGAAGACAAGTGTATTAAGTCAGCAGTGGTGGAGTGCGTTAGCTGGGTAGATTTAAAGAATAAAATGGGGAAAACAGTTCAGAGGAATTCAGTATCTGAAGAGCAGCTAAGACCTTGCAAGATGTGTGCCTGACTTGTCTTCGCAGACTTTTATTTGGACACCTTTAACTTCCAAGTTGAATAGAGGTAGTCATTGGCATGTGTGGGGATTAAAGACTGAAAACACTTCAGCCTGGAGATGTGTCGTGTCACCTTAATGTAGCACTTTAACAGAGTGGAACTCAGCTACTCTAATAACTACCTACTTGGCACAATACAGGTTTTATAAGTAATCCTGTTTGCCACAGGGTGAGCCCCTGCTTTATTAGCCTGTATAAATAATTGTGTGGGCACACTTCCTGCAAATGTGGGATGCGTTACTCGTATTTAATAGAAAATGTAACAACGAGGTAATTTAATCTTGCCTAATGGTATCTCTTTTTTCTTTTTTTCCCCATAGTAAACGTGATAAGAGAGTCATTTGTGATCTCAGCACCTCTGGAGTTAAATATGTGCTGGTAAAACGCTATGCAGATTTGAAACACCTTATTGAAAAAGCAGGGAACGATTTACATACTCTTCATTCGGGGGGCGGGGGGGAGGAATAAAAAGACATTTGAGATTTTAAACCTCTCTCACGTTTTCCAGAAGTCATTCGTCGCTAGAGGCAGAAGCACGACGTTAGCGACAGTGCGGGACTCCGCCGGGGCCCCGGCGAGGTGCCGCAGCCCGGGGGGCGGGAAGGGCCCGGCCGCCCTTCGGTCGATGCTCCGGGCCCGGGACGGGCTCCCGCCTGCCCGCGGCTCCAGAAGCCCCATTCATCGGCACGGCCGCGGCCGGCCGGTTCCGCGGGTGCCCCCCGCGCGGGGCCCGTTATCAGTTATTGTAAATTGATAGCGATTCGCCCGGCGTGCGGCGGGGGAGACCCAGGCGCTGCGGGTCTTCCGCGCTCCCACCCCTCCGGTCTGTAGCATCCCCGGGAGAGGGGCCGGGCCCCTCAGCAGCGCCCGGGGCTGCCGGCGGTGACAGGACCCGCTCGCCTCATGGCGGCCGCCGCCCCCCCCTCCCGCGAGTCCCCTCAGTGGGGAGGGGGAGGGAACCCTTCCCCGCCGCACCGGCCACAGGGTCCTGGAAGGAGCATAGCGGCCGCCTTCGCACCGCCGGGTCCGCCCGCCGTTTCTGGCGGGTTGGCGCCGCCGGCGCAGCGCAGAGCACGAGTACGGCGGGAGGCAGGGGCGAGCCCCTGCGGCCGGTAGAAAGCACCGAGCCGCGGCGCCGCCGTTTGTTCAGTAGCTGCCAGGACCTGGCAAGAGGGGGCGGAGCCCACCGAGCCGGGGGAGGGGAGGCAAGATGGCGGTGGCGGTGGCGCTGAGGTTGAGGTGAGACGCCGCGACCGTTCAGCCCCGCCAGAGCCTGCCGCCCGGGCCGCCTCAGCGCCGCGCCGTCGGTAAGGGCAGGGGGCCCGGCGGGGCGACGCGGGGGGGCGGCGCGGCCCGGTGAGGCAGCGGGGCCTAGCGCCTCCGCTGTGAGGAGGAGGAGGAGGAGGGGGAAGAGGAGGGGGAAGAGGCGGGGGCCCTGGCCATCCCTTCCTCCTCCCTCCTCACCGGGGAGACAGCCGCTCTCGTCCCCGGGGGGAGGGCGCTGGAGCCAGGGGGGGGTGTCCTTGGGGGAGCCGCCGGGGGTGGAGGAGGTGGGCGGATCAGGTGTGGGCTGGGGTTGGGGGGTGCCCGGTGCCCGCGGGGTTTTTTCTCCATTTGTGTGCAGGAAGGTCCGGAGGGAACGGGGGTGGGGGTGGCCCTGAGAGATGGCCCTTGCAGGGAAGTTTTTGGAGAAATCCCAGAGCATCGGTGTGTTGGGTGTTGATCCCTGTCCTGTAGGTAGGAGGAGTACAAGTTAAAAAAAAAAAAAAAATTAAAAAAGGGCCGGTTCTTCAAAATCGGCCACTTGGACGCTCGGCCAAGAGTGTGTGAGATCCTGAAAATGTCAGAGCTCGCGGGTTGGAGGTGCATCGCGGCCGCCTGCTCCAGCCCCACGTTGAGGTTGTCAGTGGTGGGGAGTTGTTGCTGATGCTGACGCTGAATTATTCATATAGGACCTGTAAACATCCCCAGCTTCTGTCATCTCTGGGCTGCTGGAGGACACAATGGAAGTGGCTTTTTCTAGAATTATTCTGACGATGGTAAAGAACTTTGTACTTACTGATTTTTCTGTACTTAAAAAACTGCGGGTATCAAGTCGGTTGCAGTTAGACAAGATTCTAGATGGACGTATGTACTGTTAGACAGGCACAACTAAGTAGGCAGTCTGAACGATCTATTTTCCAAACCCTCTTTCTTCTTGTTTCACAGATACGGTCTTAAGTGTATTACCTTTTCGTGACTGTAAATATTGGTGTAACCTAAGAATATAAAAAACCCAGGACAGCTTATTACCACGAGAAGGGGATATCTAGTTCAGAAGACTTGGTTTTGTGGCAGTGTTCTTGTGTTATGCAGTATTTTTAGGTATAGCACTATAGTTATGAACTGCTAGAGCTCAGATGGGGATTTTTATCCTAGGCAGTATGATTTGAGGGGGAAAAAAACGGTGCTATTATAAAAAACGTTAGTATTGTGGTAAGTAGGATGGCCATAGGCACAGCATAAGTGCCTGAATAAGTGGACACATAGCATTGTGTCACTGCACATGAGGACCATGCAGATCTGTTGCAATTTTGCACCGGAATTTTATTCTGCAGAGTGTTGTTATTCCTGATTAACTAAACAGTTTTGACATTTGGAAAGGAAGTATGTAACATTTGAAGTGGATTTCTAGTTAGCTGAAATCTAGTGTCTTGTGTTGGGGGATGAAAGACCTTCGTGCTTATCCCAAGGATTCAAAAGTTCAGAGGAAACAAGCCAAATACAGTGCCCCTTTTTGCGAAAGCATGGTTAATTTTTTCTTGACTTAGCTTTTCTCTGATATAGTATGGGCTGCTAAGGAAAAAAAAGTTCAGTTGTGCTTTATGTCCAGTATAATTTCCCTATTTGAAATATACTCTTTAATATTGGTCACTAAACTATCTAAACATTACTGAAACACAGGAAGGGGCAGCATTTTGGAATTGTCTGAGAGTTATAATGTGTATTTTTTAATGTGTGGAGAGGATGTTACAAGTGTTAACTTTTCTCTAGCTTGTTAATTACTGTACAAATCAATTAAAAGTAACTCTTCAGATTGAAATTACATGCACAAAATCAGACCATATTCACTTTTCTGCGTTGTGCTCTTGATGATTTATTTTAAGCACGCTGTCTCTTACAGCCACTTATTTTAGTTCTCTTTCTGGGCATACATGTTGTGATCTAAAGGGACCTAGAAAACTGAAAAACTGTGGTAAAAGTAGGGCCAGACATTAAAGCTTCCTTTCAATTTCCCTGATCTAGTCTCCTTCCACAGTTCTTGTGGTTCTCTAACTGGATCTTCTGAGTTATTTCATTTCTCAGTTAAAGCATGAGTGAGAGATGCTCACAGGGAATTGACTCTGCTTCAATTACTGTTAAATGTGTAAAAGTAACTGAAATCTTCTGTATTTTTTTTTCCCCCAGTATTACGTTCTTAATATTGGCATTTAACTTACTCTTTCAAAGCTGCCAGCCGAAGTTTGGGTGAAGTGTTTTATTCCTCTTCTTTTATGCTTGCCTGCAAAATGGTTTTAATGGAGGTTTTCTTGTGTGACCAAAAATACTATTTGGAGTTCTAGTGTGCATAGCTACTTAAGATTTTTAACAATTGTTAAAATTGTTAAGAAGGGATCTATGCCTTGTGCAGGTGCACTGCAACACAGTATAATCTTGAGAACAGACTAGTAACCAGACAGTGGTTTCATAATGCAAACAAACGTTTCCTGGATGCCACTCTTAAACTCTCCAAGTCATTTATGTTCTTTAGTCAAATCTGAATCCATGTTTCAGATGACGTACTATTAACAGTATGTGTTACCTTGTCTCTCTACTGTAAGTGTTCCAGATAAAAATTCTGACCTATGCAGGACTGCTGTCTGTAAATATTTATGTTGTGCTATTTCTAAATTATGCAAATAGCCAGGAATGAGCTGAACGTATCTTCCATTTTAGTTTCTCTCTCCTTCAATGATTCTCCATCTAGTAATGATGTTTTGTGATTTTCCCTTCCTCTTCCGTGCTAGTTCCGTGTTTATCCACCATCTGTTAAATGACTACCACAGTCTGGACCTACTGGAGCTTTAGTGAGTTGGTATGCACGCAGAAAGCTCAGACTTACCTTGGAGCTATGTTTCCTTCCAGTATCCTAAGAGAGATTTCTATGTCCTTGAATAGCTTCACATCTAAACCACATGTGTAATGTTGCCACTCCCAGACTGATTTGATATGCAGTTTTTTCCTTCATGCTTGAGGAGGATGTTGGTCTATGTGGTTTTGAAGTCAGTGACTTCACCTGCTTATGATTACAAAGGGTATTGCAAAATTAAGATATTCTATTGGTACAAAGATGCATCAGCCATCTCTGAAAAATCCTATTGTTCGTAACTCTCGGCAGTAAAAAATTCAGAATTGAAATTTTTATGCAGAAGATTATCTGGACAAACTGTTGACCAGGATTTTAAAATTCTGTGCATGTAACTAGTCTTGGGTAAAACTGAAAATGAAAATACATTCACAAAGATGGTGAGGGAAAGAATACCTAGAAATGAAAAAGGATGAGGTAAAGTATAAAATATGGTTAGATTAATACGGTGTTTCTTTTAATACCTCCTCTTGTGAATGTATGGCATCTCCTTTTGTGCCATACGTTCCTTGTGCCTTATGCTGTGCTGCATGGAAAGTGCATTCGGCTAATTCTCTTTGTAGTCTTCATGAAGTCAGCGGCATGCTGGTCCCGTCGAGAGTTGAAAACAGCCACAGTAGTGTTCCCTGGCTGCAGAGCCCAGGCCCCACGCTCCACGTGAAACATCTACTGGGCTGTTACTGGTGGGCTTCCTTGGCAGAACCCGGGGCTGCTTTGAAAAGCAGATGCTCTCCTAAATGAATTAAAATACATTCATGTTTCAAGGAAGATGTCTAACAAACGTGAATATAAATCATCTAGGAAACCTATTGCTTCCTGTCCTGTTTGTCAGTGTTAGAAAGTTAAGCCCGTGTAATTTCATTACAAGTTCAAGTGCTGTTTGGCAAACTAGAGAGGTACATTATTACAGTTCAGCTGTACTCTTCATCTCATTAATAGTAGGGTGTTCTTTTGGAAAAAAAAAGAGGAATTAGTTTAAATAAGAAAAATTGTAGCTACTTGGTTATCCGCTATAGAGTTTTGTCTCAGGTTCATATTCTTCAATGCTTGTTTCTGGTTTTATGCTAGCTTGAAATGCTGTATTGACAGAGAAGGGGTGTCTGGAAGGTGGGAATTCTTCCATATCATCAGCTAATTTCATGGCTTGGCTTTCTTGGAATGTTATTTTGAAAACCTTTCTTAATAAATGTGGTCACTCATCTGTTCCATTAAAGCCATTATTTGTATAGGTGCTGATGTTTCACCATGGTCTCAAAGATCAGAGTTACGCATATCTAGAACCTTGAAGTTACGTGGTTTGAGTTGAGTTTTTTTCACAGATACAAACTTTTACTTATATAATTCATAGTTCAAGATACCTTCCATTCTTTGCCTTTTTCTGTGACCAAGAAGGGGCTGTTGTGTGAGTCTCAATTGGAGTTATCTTTTTATATATTGTTGCATTCCCTGTGAAGTAGAACGTCTCAAACTTAATCATAAATGTAGTCACAATAAGACCCTGGTGCATTTCCTGTGGAGTATCTGAATAGAACTAGGCATGGCTTTTAGGTACAGTAAAAACATTTTCTTATTTTAACCTTATTGTGTTTTTAGCTAAAATCTAGATTTGATTTTATCTGAGCATAGTCAACCAAGGAGAGTGATGAGGCTGATACTTGGTTTGTTCTGAACCCCTCTTTGTGGTTTCTCTTATAATGCATCATAGTTTGTGGAACTATGAGTTTAGTCAGTATGGATTAGTCAAGTTATATTTCCTTTTTCAAACCAAAGCTGCTTTAAAAAAGCTGCCACTACAGATACGCTTTTGATAATGAACGAACTACGAGAAGAGGCTGGAAACTTAAAACTGTGACCACATAATTTCTTGTACATTGTATGACGTTAAAAGCAGTTTTACCTGCAGACTGATTAACAGTGGAGGAATAAATTTGTGTGCAGTAGCTGTTTTTAAAGTGCTTATGCCTCACTCCAAGAGAAGCAAAAATTGTTCTTTTGAGATAATATTTTATGTATAGTGTGTGATATGTATGAAGTTCGAGATCATCATGATTATTTCTAAATCATAGGTGAAATGGGAGGAAAGAGGTCAATCTGAGTAAACCTCAGTGTGTTGTTGGACACTGACTCGTGAGTGAGGATGACTTGCCAAGGAAGGTTGACATAGTTCTTATCATTGCTGTTTGCATAGCATTTCTTGAACCTCTTGCATGCTACAAACTGCTATGTTGGAGGATGCTTGGGTTGGTTTCTGTTTCACCTGATAGTTTTGTGGGTGAAGTTTGAATGCTTCAGTTGATGTTTCATAACCAGTTGAATTAACCCTGTGGCAGGGATGGAGTCCTTCAAAAGGGGTAAGGTAGATGTTTGGGGTTTGGGAACTGCTGCAGTTATCTCAGAAAAAAATGTCTCCCCTTGTGAATGAGAGACCTTATCTGTGCGGAGTTTGGACTTTGTAGGGTTTGTTTTGGACATTCAATTCTATAGATTTGGTTTCTGGTCTTTGGCTCATGAAAATTTTTTGTGGTGTACATTAACTGCATGCTGTTTGCTATATTGGAACAACCAGGAACAAGAATCTGGTATTGCTGGGAAAACGAATATGTTTTAAATGTCTTTAGGAAATAAGCTATCTGCTTTTCTGTGATATACTTTTAAAACCAGAAAACCTTGTAAGGTTTGTACCCTTCTTTGGTTTAAATCATTGCTCAGTAGTACTTTTAGTCAAGGAAATATCTACATCCTTAATTTCCATTTCTGGATGGAGGACTTCCTGCTAAATCTTTTGGATAGTTTTGGTGTTACTGTGATCCTCTGTGGCAGAAGAGAGCTGGATAGACTCCTTCACAATCAGTAAGTGCTCTTCCTCGATAAAACTCAGGAGAGGTTTCTTTGCTCAGGGATTCTCTGTACTCCAGTGTGTTAAGAGTGTGAACTGTTGAGCGGATGCTGAAAATTTGTCATTTGAAATTTATGTGCTCATCAGCCCTCTTTTTTTTTTTGGTGAGGCAAGTGGGTAGGTGATTAGAAACTTCCTAAGATGTTAATGTAGTCTTAGCTTTTCCTGTTATGATCCCCCATATAATAGCAAAGTTGTGTATAGCCTGGGTCTTGATATTATGTCTTAGCAACTTTTCTTTAAGCTCATAAATTACAGGAGAGATTAAAATAGAATTTCCTGGAGAAGAGTATCTTGTCAGCTGAATTTGATCGACCCCATTTTGGTAAGAGCACAAATTCTATTTGTATTTGTAGTTACCTAGCAGGAGAGAGAGAGAGAAACTGTTATTTAAAGATGAAGTATAACAATGTGATCCTGAGATTTGGCAACAGTTTCGTTGTAAATTGCATATGCAAGTATGTAACCGATATTCACCTTTTGGAATGGCAACAAAAATGGTTTTGAAGTACTCTGTTAATGCTTAATATTTAATGTTCCAAAAGCTATTTCTTAAGTACTTTAAGGAATTGGTAGTCTGTTAATGGAGAATCTTTTTCTATTAAAATTTGAATTTAAATGTTTGAATTCTTTAGCTATATTGTTGTAGATGGGAAAGTCTTGCTAGTACAGAGTAAATGTGACATCTTGAATTGACAGCTGTAACGCTTCTTGACTTCTGTCACTTCTGTAATTGGCTAAATTAAAATATAGAATGCTTCTGTGTCATGGAGACTGTCAGACACTGTATAGCATAATTGTGAGTTAATGCTTTGGACATTCAGAAATAAGACAATATTTTATGCTAGTGGAATTTTCAGGGTGTGAGAAAAAACCAAATATCTGAATTTGACCTTTCTTAGCATCTTTTTTCAAATACCCCCACTGCTGTATTTATGGCCTGATTCATATAACAGTAATAATTAATGGAGAGAATGTTATTTAGTGTTACTAGTAAAACAGCCTTATAGATGTTAATTTTTTTACTGTGTTTCTAGCAGGGATAGAAATAGCAATTTTTACGTCAATAACCCTGTGAGTAGAGGGAGTGCAACTACATGAGATGAAATTCTCAGGAATTCATGGTATATTTTAAATGTCTGTCACAGAAGAAGGAAAGACATTTGCACACGCAGAATTGTCATGGAAAGCTCTGCAGTTATTTGTTCTCAACTTGGAGAAAATAGGTTCATTTTTTTCTAATCATTCTAACAACACATGCACGTATGCTTTGACTGTGAGCTTCAGAGTATTCTGCAACATAAAACTGAGTGGAAAATGATTAAAGAAAGTGTGGAAGATGTCCTGAACTTTGAGGATGGTGTCTGTGTTCTGCAAAAATGGGAAGCACAGTATTCTGGAACGTGTTTAAATAGCTGTTACTTAAATTGTCTTTAATTTCAGTGTTGACCTATTAATATTTTTTGCTTGTAGTGTGCAAAGAATCTTTTATCTTTTTGGGGGGTATGCCCAACAGAATTTCATACTTAGAAGCATGCCTCTAAGCTTGGATATTGCAGCTGGAATACACTTCCTTCGGTTCTTCTTTTAAAGCACAAAATCATCTTAACTCTGCTCAGGAATCAACCTTCTGGTAGGTTCTTGAATAAAAACCCTGTATCTTTTAGGATTGCTTTGTCTAATGATCCTGTAGCTAATTTTCTCACTTACCATCCCGTCCCATTCCACAGTACTTTGCAGAACTTTGTATAATCAGTCTTGAAGGGCTAACATAAATCAGTTTGAACCTAAACTTCTTTGTCACCAAATTTTCTCGTTGTTTTTCTGAATAACTATCATAGGACTATGCTGATACTTGGATGTTAAGGCAGTGACTGAAGGACTAGTAACTGTTCTTCAAGTGTCTAGTACTTTTTTAGTTAAGACTTCTAGACTGCTAAGTCAGTCCTAGCTTGTAATGGTACTGTTAATGTTCTGAGCATTGGACTTTTAGATGGTAAGTAATACTTAGCCTTTTACTGTGTCTATTAGTTTGAATAAATAACTTTTTACATGGAGCTTGAACCCATTAAGCTATTTTTAGAAATCTGCCAGAAATGTACGTGTTAGTATTTTCTTGTGCATGGCTTATCCTCAAAATGCAAATTTGATGTTTTTGCTTGAGTGTTTGAACAGATTTATGATTATCTGACAAAATAACAATACTACTAGGAAGTTTTGCAAATCTAGCACTATGCTTGAATGGTTTTACTTACGTGACTCTTAACTTGTAACAGTGTGCTGTTGTATGTGAGTTGGAACATTGTGTCTTGAAGGTACAGACCCAGGTCTGTAGCTCATGAAATCTAGTTACTGTGGTTTAATAGGTTGGTCCTTAAATATGGCCTGTTTTGGCTTGTTTTTTTCCATGAGATTGTTTCATTACCTTTTATAAAGCGAAAGCAGAGAAAGAATTATTCACAAGTATTGTCATCACACTTTGGATAAAGCCTTTCTCACCACCGCTGAAACAGTCCCTTCATTTTCTCGCCAGAGTAAACTTTGAATAAATATCTCTGAATTAATTTTGTGATTCACTGTAGATCCCCTGCGTAAGGCAGAGACTTCCTTGTTCTGCCATAGGCTAGTTACATCAGAGCTCAATTTTCTAAGGCTGCTGATTTTAAAAACAAAATCCTCCAACTCGATTTAAGCCTTATATGACTGTAATCTAATTCTTTGCACTATTTATATCACACGTAGTTTGCTCAAAAACAAGATGAGGAAAATTCCCAAAAGGTTGTGAAATTTAATTAGCAAATGTTGGTTAAGTACTTCAAGATGGCATGAAAATTACTCTAAATGCAAAAGTGTTAGCTTGTTTAGTATATGTGAAGAAAAATTGAGTCTACCCATGCGACTGGTCTTTTGTCCATGAAGGTGAACGGAAGAGTAAGAGACGGGCTACTCCAGCAGTCGGGGCCGTGGCTCCACAAACAGCGAGTAGGTGACTCTGCCGTCGTCTGGCCTCTTGACCCTTTCCCTTCTGCTGGCGTAAACATTTGTGTGGCTATGCGTTGAACGGTTTTGGGGAACTGGCCTGCTAAAAATAGTCACAGTTTTTAGCCTGCTGTATTTTCCCAAGTGAAGAACCGCTTTTCTCGGGCAGTGCTAGCTTTTGCCTGCTTACAGTGATGCAAGACTTGAATCTTATTTCTGATTCAGTCACTGAGTATTTCCTGGGTAGTCTTCGATAGATCTCTTAACCTTTCTGTGACTCATTTTCCCATGTGTCTACTGAAGATAGTATGTACTTCTGCTTTTTACTGAAGCATTTTGAGATCTGGAGATCAAGAGATATTGTTCAAATTAGTATTGCCTCATAGAAACCAAATCTGAAATTACACTATGACTGTTGCCATTATAATATCCAGTTCTAAATGATTTTTAACTTATTCAGAATTCTCTGCATATGACAAATGTAAGTGCAAACAGTAGCTTTTAAGGGGAAGTCTGAATCAGATCTGTTCAGTAGTCTGAGCTGGCCAAAGAGAAAAATATCATTATACCTTTAGAAATAAACATCGTTATTGCCTGAGAAACTCAAAGTAACACAGGGCCGAGTATCTCTTCATGGTTCCTGAAACTGTTACCTCGCTGAGAAAAAGCAGTGAAAAGAGTATCTTCAGACTTAACAGTTTCTTGTTTCTTTTTCGACTCTTTGCTCCTGCTTTTCCTGTAATTTTTTTTTTTTTTTTTTAAATATTATCCATTTGACACTATTGGGTTTCCCCATCCCTTCTCTATGTTTTGCCACAGAGTCTGGGAATGTCAGTGAAGTGGGACACTATAGCAGAATGGACTGGATTCTGAAGTACAAACCAAGAAATATTTCTTTCTGCCCCTTCTAATTGTCAGTGTTCTGTGATACAGACAATTTGCCAGCCTGGTTGGCAGCTGTATGAAAGTATTCATGACCCCACTTTGTAAGACATTTAAGGCAGAATTCCAAAGTCTGTGACAGGTCTTGCAAATGTTTATATGAGAAACCTCTGAAATTTGCAGAATAACATGAAAACGTATGAAAATACTCATCTGAAGAATAGAATCTTGCTGTCATTGACTGAGCAGAGTTGGAAGCTGTTTTCTTGTATTGTAATTTGTCAAGGATGCTAAAATTGAAGATGAGCAGCCTCTGTTCTGGCAGAGAAGAGGGAACCAGTGGAAGGATCAGAGAGGCAGAGAGTTGATAGCGAGGACCTTTAAAGGAGGATTCTGTTTGGATTTGAGTAGAGCAAGATGAAGTTTGTCATGACTAATGGAAGGATACAGCAGTGAGGAAAGCCTGAATGAGGCTGTTTACAATCTACACATACAGTTAAAATTTTATGCAAAAGGACAGCTGTATTTAAACATAATCTGGATGTATGGGACTTGGAGAGCTTACAGCAGGAAGCTGGCATTGCCCTCACTGACCAAGAAATAGATTGGTGAAGAATCATCTGTGTCCACTGGATATATGTGAGCAGATGCTGAGGAGAGAGTCAGATGCTTTTAGATGAAAGGTCATAAGGTTGCCTGCAGAGACATAAAAGCTAAAGTCAAGTACTTACATCCACAATTGCAGAATTGAAGTAGTAAAGGAGAGATGAGCAGAATGTTGGTGGTAGTTCTACTGGCAAATATTGGCAAAAACTACACACACATACACAATATGGCAGAGTGTGTAAACAAGCTCATACTATAGGAGACTGGGAGATAAGATGGGGTCTGCAGGGTATGTGGAGAGGTCAAATTAGAAGAGCATGCAGGGACATTTAAATGTCTGTAATGAGAAAAGGAGGGTGAGAGGGTGACAAAATTGTACTTCAGTGTCATTTTACATGTTGTTGTACTACAGTGCTGATTTTGTCTTGAAAGAAATGAGATCCTGTGCAGAATCCCTATCCTTTAGTTCCCTCTCCATTGTGTAATTGCCTGTATGTAACCATGTATTTTCCTCTACTGTTACTGCCCTTATCTCTTCCTGCTGTTGTGTCAGTTCCCTTGGGGAGGAAGAAGAATGCACCCCCACCAATGATAACTTATTTTTTCTTTTTTTTTCCCTCTCTTCACTTCCCACCTCTCTTATTGACTGCAATTATAACCTCTAATGCTGTTTTGTTGCCTTCATCCATTGGCAACTCTTCTTTGTTTCACTTTAAAAAAAAATTATTATGGTGCTATGAACATGATTGTAGCTCTCAGTAGGAGGTCCATGAGACTGGATGTTTTCCTATGTATTATGTAAAACTTGTAGGTTATGAGATAGAGAGTTTGAGTTAACGTTGTTGGATGGATGAAGGATGTTCATGCTTGTGCACCATGCCTCCCTCCTCTCCTTCATCTTTCTGTGTCTAGCACAGAATCTGGAGAGATGGTCAGGACCTCTCATTGCTGTTGGTTGTGAAAGTTTCTTATATCAATGAAGATTTCAAGACTTAACAGTCGTAACACAAACCTAACAATCTGTATGGAGAAATAACCTCTATAGCATCATACAAAGTGAGTGTGGATTGAACTTTCAGCACCTGTGTTAATGATCAGCTTGCAGGCTGGACCGAATATTGAGGAAATCAGGAGAAGATGCAGCTTGACAGAGAGAAAATAGAAAGAACCTTGAATCGTGCAGCAGTTGGCCTATATTTGTGTGTGGTGATCAAGTGGTTGCTTTCTTGATCCCTTCTGTATCCTCAAATTCTTCAGATCTACCTGCCTGTGGTCAGCATGTCAGGGAAGAGAATAAGAACAGGATGAGTATTTATTGAACTTTCCCAGAATCTGGTGTACATTTCTGGCTCCCTGTGCCTCAGAAGGGGTATCACAGAGCTAGAGAAAGTTTGCAAGTGGTTGACAAGGAACAGGCAAGTAGACTAGGATTCTTCAGCATAGAGAAGATACAGCTGAAGGAATATTATAGAAGTCTACAGAATCACTTGCACAATGAGGAGAAAAAGAATATGAAAGAGGGGTTTTGTCTGTTCTGATGTGAAAAATAGAACTGTCAAGGGAGGGTAGCAGGTCCAGAGTGAACAAAAGCTGATGGTTTCTTATGAGAAATGCCACTAAACTGTAGAAGTTCTTGCAACAAGCAGTTGTGAGTGCTGAGAGTTTATACCAGTTCATAAAACAGCTGGACAAACCAATGGAAGAGAGAAAGCCATTAAGAAATCTTAAACAGAAAGGCTGTGACTCAAGGAATCCCTGAGCCACAGGCTGTGTCTTGGGGAGCCACTAGAAGACTGGGGAGTTTGCTGGGAAAATATTGGCATGTGCTCCCTAAATGCCTGCTGCTGGCCATTGTCAGTTGCAGCATATTGGGCTAAAGGAGCTTTGATCAGATCCAGCATTACCGTCTTTATTCCTCACTAAAGTTTTTAAGGTGTAGCAGATGTGCATATATATAAAATCCAGTTAGTAATTTTCCACATATTTATGAAGACTGCATATGGAGCTGGTAGCACAAGTTCAGACATCAGAAATTCATCAAACCAAGATTTGTACTTTTGTAACCTTAAACTGTTTGAGCATCCTTACACCTGGAGCCAGTTGTTTATTTAATAATAAATGTTGTGATGGAGTAGTTATTGCAGTAGTAAACATTTAATTGAGCTGACAGTTAGCTATATGGCATAGTTTTACATTGACTTCCACAGAAATTGAGAGAGAAAAATCAAAGGTTCTCTTTTCACTGTGGCTTGGATTTAGGAATACATGTGAGTGTTCAAGTACTATAGCTTGCAACTGTCACAATGTATATTAGCTAAAACTGCTTGCTTTGTGACACTGTTTCTTGATTAGATGGAAAGTATATGACTCAGATGTATTAAACCATCACATAGCTGGAAAAGATGTACTCCAATGAATGCAGTATGAATGATGAAGCACAATAAATGTTAATGGTGAAGAATTCTGTGTTAGAACTTGTCACTTGGATATGAATTATAGGTACTATAATAGATACGTAGGTACTATAAAGCACACCGTGATCTGTAGCATTGCTTTGAAAGAGAAACTTTTTTTTTCTTTGATTTTTCATATCTGAAAATCAGGTTTAAGAGGTGAATCTAAATTTGTCTCATTATCCTGATAGCCCAACATGTAAAGCTTGCTTTGTTTGATGGATAGGTGAGGGGAAAAAACCCCAACCAGATCAGGAATGATAAAATATGTCAGATAAACTTCAAGATCTGTTTGTGTAGCTTGCTGTGTCTGATCCTTTCCTGAGCTGAATTTTGTCTATTGACTGTTAATGGAAAATGTAGTTCAGAAGTATAACTTTACACGTGATGTTTGCGAAAGGCTGCCGCTTAATGCGCTTTGAAATGAAGCCATCTAGGCAGGGATCAACAGTTACTTTATTTGAAGGTCTGATATGTCTGCTAGGCTCTGGACCAAAGGTTGAGAATTTGCTACAGGTCTGATAGAATTCTATATTTAATATATAGGCTCCAAGCATTACATCTTTTGAGCTACCAGAGAGAAATGTATTGTGTTTAAAAAATACGTATGTCCTGCTCTTTTGGTTAGAGTCATAATTTACCTGCTCAAAGCACTGATGGGTGCAGTGTTTAATCAGTGTCTTCTGATCTTCAGCACCTGAAACTATACACAGCTTCATAGATGCTCAGACTTTATTAGTGAACTCGACTGGATTTTTTTCAGGTTTTAAAATCTTCCTCAGATCAGTGTGCACTTCAGTTTTTGCTGTTAATCTGTAGCTGGGGAAGACAATAGAGGCAAAGCAGTCATTGAATGTCAACTAAGCAGGACTGTTTTAAGGCTTCATAGTGTATTCAGTTTCTGGCATCCTATATGAGACAAACTATGCTGTCAATTGAAACAGTTGTGGTTTTTTTCTTTGCGACCACCTTTTTTACTACCTACTTCTGTAAAGCTGCTGTTAGATGGTAATAATATTTTAGGGCTTGACTAATACACTGTGGTTTAATGAACTATAGGTGGCATTGAGTAAAGCACCCCTAACCTGGATCTGAAAGTATGGAACACTTCATAGAGCCCAAAAACTGCAGAAGAAACAAAAGTGAACTTCATGTTCTGCTAGAGAAATTTACTGCAAATAAAGAGTCCATCTATAGACTATTACGACCTTTAAATAAATGTTAAAAGTGACCTACTTTTCTTTTAAAATCCTCCTAATTCAACTGGTAACTGGTAAAAATGATGTATTCCGACAATATAATCCTCAAATCTTTGTGTAGACAATGCTGACATGTCTCATTTTGAGCCCATTTAAGACCCGTTAACATGTTTCAGACTAGAGTAACCTATTAAATAAATACATCAGGAAAAAGCTTTTACTGGTAATGGTTGTTTTGCTTAGGTGACTATGGCTGTAATGTATTGTGAGTACATCTGGTACTTCAGTGCTTATCAGTGATCTTTTTTCCTTTAGGCGGTTTCCTAGAAACATGATTGCTTACCGGTCTTGATCTCACAGCTTTGTGAAGACTTCTTCTCTGATAATGTCAAGTTCAGGCTACCCTCCTAACCAAGGAGCATTCAGCACAGAACAGAGTCGTTACCCTACTCACTCTGTCCAGTACACCTTCCCTAGCACCCGACACCAGCAGGTAAGGAGACAGGAGCGTTACAAATTTAGTAAGAATGTAATTTGGTTGGTTGTTATGCCAGATGGGATTTTTTTTTTTTTTTAAACCAACGTAATACAAGTCGTTCACATTTGAAAATCGTGGAGTTGCAGACCAATATGTCCCGTTGAGGAGAACTGCCAGTGTTGCTTAGGTAAATAGTTGTGGGGTGGTTGGGTTTGTTTTGTTTTATTTTGCCCTCCTTTTTTTTTTTTTTTTTTTTTTTCTACTGAAAGCACTGAATTTTGCTGCTTAAAGATGATGTATGTATCTGCTTTTTTACTTGTTTTTTGACAGAAAACTTAGTTTTTTAATTCTTTTATAATCCTTATCACAGGGAATGAATATATTCCTAGTTCTGTCATTGGTTTCTCATAGTTTGAATAAATTCATGAGATAATAAACTTTTGTAGTAGTTTTGCTTTAATTTATGAATGTTTAGTCATTGTACTAAATTTGTCCAACATAAGTGTGGCTTAGTCCATATGAATGGATAGCAATAATTTTCCAAGAATGTGCAAATAATCTGTCTACAGTTAGTATATATTTAATATGAATGCAGTGTTCTGGGTACAAATCCTTTGAGAGACTGGGCTCTTGAGGCATTTGTTCAGTACTAAATTTTGGTGGGGCATTAAGCTCCTAGTAGGCCCAGGAGCATAAGAAGTGAACCCGTAGTCATCTTTCCTTCTACTGTATAAGGAGAATTGGGCTAGATTCTCTTCAGACTAAAAGTACTGCTTAACAAAATCGGTGTGCAAGGAGGAGAATGTGAATCTGAAGTGTAAAAACTTGTGTTACACTCCGAATTTTTTTTTCTGAAGCAGCTGTGCTAGTGCTTCCAGCTGGCTATGTTCTGCTAGCCAGAACTGGGGTAATGTATTTCTAAGAATCTCCTACTTGGTCATTTCTGCTGAGCATTTATTCTGCCATGCTGTGCTCTGTGGCATGGTAGGCTGTGGAGGGCTAGCTTTTGGCTTTAGAAAAGCTCAGGTTTCCCTTGTTTTAATGAAATTTTCTTCCTGCTACAGATACTTTAGATGTTTTGTTCTACTTACATGTTTGCAAAAGGAAATTCAAGAATTGGAGCTTTTTGGCTTGCTCGGTATTTTTTTTTTAGATAATTTGTAAAAACTAGATGTTATGGGCATGTCTTGTAAAGCTTCTCTTCAGTTAATGCCAGCTGCATGTAATTTTTACATGCAAGTGGTTGAAGACCTGTATATACAACTAAATTGTCTCGTACCTCACTTTGATTATAAATTATATCAGTCAGAACATACATCTTGTCTGATTCTTAGTTCTAATTAATAGTGTCTGATATGAAAATGTCTTGAGGCAGAAGGAATTGCCTTGGTGTTGCTGAGATATATTCTCATTTTACTACTTCGTAGTTGGATGTGCAAAATAGATTTTAAAGGATATTTTTTTAAAGGATATTCTTCTGCTACTGACTCATTTATGTTTTGTTAGAAGTTGTTAATAAGTTAGCATAAGTAGCATCTCTTTAAAGTTTATTTAAAACTTAGAACTGCCATTTACAAACTTTATTTTCTGAGCTGGAATAAGGCTTTGGTGATCTGGTCTTGGTCTGTATTTAATATCTTTTTTCAAATGATCACTTCATGACCAAACGCTTTTGATCCTGTCTTCTGTACCTCTGTTCGTGTTAACATCAGAAACATATTTCATTTAGGAATTTGCAGTTCCTGATTATCGTTCGTCTCACCTGGAAGTCAGTCAGGCAACCCAGCTCCTGCAGCAGCAACAGCAACAGCAGCAGCAACTTCGGCGCAGGCCTTCCTTGCTTTCTGAATTTCACCCAGGCTCTGACAGGTGAGGATGCTGGTTTTGAAGTATGTGAACACAAATGCTCTATGAGCTTCCTGCAAAGTTAAACTTTTGCATAGAAAGGTTTTTGAGTTTCACTGTTTTTGTCTAAGTACTTGACATTATTAGTTGGTGCTCTGTTGTAACAGTGTTGGTCTCCTGTGTTTGAATGTTGTAGCTGTTGTGTAATTCCTCAGTCCTTTTGGCTTAACTAATATATTTACTTCACAGACAGGAAGTGACAGTCTGCTTTGCTTTTCCCACACCTCTCCTAACAACGCTGTCAGTAAACTTTGGAGAATCCAAGTGCATATTGTAAACTTTTTAATGCTGTTCACGCTAAAAGATTGTAAAATTTGTACCTTTGGATAATTTAATTTTGCTGAGTCGAAGCCACAAATGCAAGAGTCGTTACAGTGTGAATGTTACCTGTCATGTTTCCTAGATTACTTATTCAACAGATGGTATCTGTGTGGCTGGGCAAGTAAGAAGCAATGGAGCCAATTGGGCAATTGAGTTGTAAGAATTGTGGAACACTGAAAGGTGGCACAAAATGGACTTCTAGGCACAGAAGACTAAATCAGAATGTATTCTACTTTTGGCAAGACACCTGACAGCTTCATATAATTTGTTCTAAATACCCTTTTTGTCCGTCTCATATCCCATTCCTGTCTCTGTCTATCACTATAGTGAGTAGAGTACCCTACTGATCTGGGTCCAGTAGGTTAACTGAGGACAAGTACAGTGGACAACTACAGTAAATCCTATGTTGCAGTTTAGTTTCAGCTTGGTAATATCTTACTTCTCAGTAAAATGGGTTATTTCATGGTGGATATTGATAAATTTTCAAATGTACATTAATGTTACTGTAAGGTTGATAGGTTCAAGAAAGTTTTCAGACTGTGTTAATACTCATTTGACTACATAACTGAAGAATATTGGATGTACTCTAAAAACCAGATCTAGAAATCAAAAACCCACTACAGATCAGAATAAGAGTAACTGGATTGTAGAAATTTAGCAAGACTATGCTTTTGTTTAGGGGAGAGGTTACTTTGTGATTTATGCACCTCAATTCTTGAGTGTGTTGGTGAGCTGATGTACAGTCATAAGCAAGTGTTGCTGCTTGTAACAATCTCTTTTTTTTTTCTTGGACTCTTAGTAAATATATTTGCTAGGAGCAACTTCATATGCTGAGTTACTGCTAGCAGTTTATTTTGGCTATAAGTGAGGTATCTGATTCTGAAGGAATAGCAGTGATGAATGTTATGTAAATACTGGTCTATCTTAAAATCTCATTAGAATATTCCCGGAAATAGCTTGATGATAGTGAAATCTGGTGCCTGCATATTGCCTTTATCTTGTGTCACACCAATGTCAGTAAGGCTCTGTTTTAGTCCTGAGAGTCATAGTAGCTTTTAAAGTTCTCAAAACTTGAGTTTATAGCAGAGGTAAATCCCTTCCTGCATTGTAAATTTGTAAAAGCTTATTCAGTAGTTCTGACAAAATACAGGAAACTACTGTCATCTCTTCAGTGACACTTCATAGGAAGATGTTGAAGCATATGAGATTCTTTTATGGACATCCTGTGCACTGCAGTGTAAAGAAGCTAGTAATACTGTTCTTTTGCACTTTTCTGAGAAGGAGGAGTTTTTAAATGACTCATGGATTGAATCAATGACTGTTTATGTCATATAGTAGCATTTTAGGAAGGATCAAGTTTCAAATACTCATGGCTCATTTCAAGCATTCTGCGTATATTTAAAAATTATTTGACTGCAAAAATGAAATAATGAGGCTGTTGTGACCATCTGTGTTCAGTGGAATATAGTACTATATTTATCTCATGGATATTTTTTTTTTTGTTTATAATTTGAATTGCAGCTTTGATTTGATTTTAGCAGTGGTAAGTTTCTTTCAGGTTTTGTAATAATAGGCATGCATTTAAACAGAGTCTTAGGATTCAAGCTAACTTTCTCTCTTTCAATGGATTTTAATAGTTGTATTTTTGAAGATCATACTTAAAAGCATCTGTCTGCCTTACTGTTTGGAATGAGTCTCACTAAATCACATCTCCTATATATTTGAAAAGAGTTGAGGAACACCAAATAGGTTTTTTGTGTGGAACATGTGTATTTTAATATTTTATCTCTTCTGTCTATTAGGCCTCAGGAAAGAAGAACTGGATATGAACAGCAATTTCATCCAGGTCCATCTCAGACAGATCATGATTCACTGGAGTCTAAGCGACCACGTCTTGAACAAGTCTCCGATTCCCATTTTCAGCGTGTCAGTGCAGCTACTGTCTTGCCTTTAGTACATCCTCTGCAGGAAGGGTTGAGATCTGCGGATATTAAGAAGGTAAAACCATTTTCTATTGTGATGCTGAAGGTGTAAATTCCTATGTTGCAGTGAGCTAATCAAATTTTTGTTGTTAGGTAACTTTAAAATTTATTTAGGCTCATTCTTTAATCCCAGAAATTTAATTTTACACATTATCACAAACTGTAGTCATGAGTCAGTGTTACTCTCTTGTAAAAAGAACAAGATGTCTGCCTCAAGCACCGTGAAGAGACTGGAGTTCTGAGTTGCCCCTACACTCTTGAGTCATTAAAACCTCAGCTGCAAATTTATAGTAGTATAGTGCATGAAATAGTTTTGCTTTTCAATTGAAAGTTGCTGGCAAATGCATGCAAGTCCATTTTTTTTCTGTAATTAACATTTGTACTGAATGGTCAAAGTACTCCCTGTGCCCCCTTTCTCGTTTAAGCATTTGAATTGAATCTGTTTATTTACATGACACTAATTATACTCATCACTGTCTCATTTTGGATAAATCTAGGACAATCTAGTTTGGTGTGGATATTTTCTATTGTAGATACTAATGTTGGTTAGAGCAATTTGTGGAGAGCAGACAAATGTCTCTTAAAATGAATATTTAATACCTTCTCTCATGCACTCACACAAGCCCACAGCCTCACACACCAAAAGGGTGATGTATAATGGGTGTGACTTCTGAAGGTGAGTGCTTAGGTTTCTAAACTCAGATTATTTAAAGCAAAATGTGGATTCAAAAGCTAATAAGCGTCAGATTTGAAAGAAGTTGATTGTCTTGCTTTTTCTCTGCCATTCCTTTTATCATGTGAATAAAGAAGTAAAGTAAAATTATGGTAGCATGTGATTTCTTAGTTACTTGCTTTGTTGCAAAGATAAGATTAAAGGGGGTTGGAGAACCTGAGCTGAGGCATGCAGTGTTAACATGCTTGCATGTAACTGAATTGTTATCCAGGTGCTGCATATAGAAATCTACTGTCTCAGTTTAGAAACACAGCCTAGTATTATCTTGAGGAGAAGTGGCATTCAGACACAACATCTTTCAGTCAGATTGGCTTGAATGAGGGATGTATTACTGAGCTAGCATTTGCCAGCTAGGTAGTCATGGAGCATGATGGTCTGAGGCCATAAACAAAGGCAAGTACAAGAGTGCTGATGTTAGAACATGAAGCATGTTGAAATAGGTTGTTTGGAAACAGACACAAAAAAAACCAAGACAAAAAAAAAGTCAAAGCCAAATGAATAGTGACCTGTCTTTCTTATGTCATCACTTCTCTAAAGTCTTGTGAAGTTCAAGAGAACTCAACATTTATAACCACAGCTAACTCCAGATGTACTTTATCAGGCTGGTCATGGTTATCTTCAAGAATATCCTCATCAGTGTGTGTGCTGAGTATTGAGGATTGGCTCTCAAGTAACCCCTCATTTAAAGATAAAAGATAGTGTTTACATTTATGATGATACATTTTTTAAAGGGAGATGTTTTGATCTTATTTTGGTTTTAAGATAAATACTGAAGTGTGCTGTTATTTTTAAAGGTAGAGTTTGAAATTACAGTATCACAAATGGGCTGTCAGTTAATTCTAAAATATTTAGAGCATTAATAAAATGAATTAGTAAACTCTGGCTTAGATAGCTCCTCAACAGAGAGATAGATAACTGGAAATTCTTTTTTATTCATGCATGTGAGTTTGGTTGCTGAACACTCATTCACATGCTATCAATATGACTGATTTATCTCAATGTCCACCCCCACCTCCTGTCCCTATGATAGGACCCAGCTTTTGGAGGAAAGCATGAGGGACCATCTTCTCCAATTTCTGGTCAGCCTTGTGGGGAGGACCAAAATGCTTCACCTTCAAAGCTGTCAAAGGAAGAATTGATACAGAGCATGGACCGTGTAGATCGTGAGATTGCGAAAGTCGAACAGCAAATCCTTAAACTGAAGAAAAAGCAAGTAAGCATAGCAGACACTACTGTTGTTATCTGCCAGCGAAAAAGGTGTGGAAAAACTTCATTTGTTGGTGGTAGTGGTGCATTTTTCAGTTACACGAACAAGTTAAAGAGGGAAGGTTATGTATATGATTTTGCTAGAATGATTAAATAGATTGGACATCACATAGTTTCAAACATTTTGGAAAACAGGAGAAAACCATGTAGAAACACCAATAGTAGATGGCTTTATATTTTAAACGTTTGTTAGATGAGTAGTGAAACAAGGGCACTGTGACTGTAATTTCAGCTTTAAAGATGACGGCTGAGTGAGGGGAGGCTATCATCTTTCTTCTTTCGCAGTCTGTGCAAGGGGAGAATTGCTTGCATGCGTCTCCAAAACCAGAGCTTGTACAAAAGTCCCTGGATCATCTGCTTTCACAAGGGCAAGAGATCCTAACATCTGGAGCTAAGGTCAGCCTTGGGGGAAAGCGTAGTAGGAGGGGTGCAAGTAAACAGAGAGTGGAGAAATAAAGAAGGAAATACCTTTTTTTTTTTTTTAGTATGGTCCTGGCTATGCTTTGCGTCAGAGAACTGCACTTCAGCCAGTGGAAGCAAAGGAAATGTTTGCTGGCAGTAGTTGTTGCCTTCCCAGTAGCTGTTGTGGCCAATTAAACCCATCCTTCAATCTAGGCATATGTTACTCGTTGGCAGAAACAAAGTCCTTGTCTCCTTTTCCTTTTATGACTTTCAAAGATCCAGATAGAAGTAGTGCCAGCTGTACGCTTTTTTAGTGGGAACTCTGCAAGAAATGAGAGTTATGCTGTAGGATTTGTTAAGTTGTAGGTACAGGATAACAATAGATAACTCTCTGGAGCAGTATGTTTTTAAGGTCTGGAAGCATTTAATTACATCTGTATTTTAATGACATGTAAAGTGGCCTTCAGCAGAAAACCAAAAAGAGGATGTCATTAAGTACCTGGCTGTGTGTTAATGATGCTTATCTTTTTTGTTTGTTTGTTCACTTTTCCACAAAATCAGCAAGTACTATGTGTATCATCTCTGAAGGTTCATTTGTGCACATTTGTACTACTATTTGACTTCAGAAAAATTAGAAAGTTGTTGTTGCCTGCAATAATTGAGCCTGTTTATTATGGCATTCTGTAAAAACTTTAGATTTTGAATTCTTATGGAGCAAAATACCTTCTAGCCAGTGCTGTAAGACAGGATGGATCCCTAGTGTCGGAATTTTTGTTGTATGTTTGTGGCAGGCATGGATGAAGGATATTTACAATTAAAAAATCAAGATGTCATTGAATCAGATTTATTTGATGGGAAAGTAAATCACAGCAGTGTAGTAGGTAGGAAAATACAGGGTTTTTTGCTTGTTTGGTATTGTAACAATCTTGGAACTTCAATATATGTGGAGTGGTTTATTTCTGTTGTGAAGTACATTTAGAATGATGCTCCCTGGATTGTTAGAAGGACTTTTGTACCATTTTAAAAAATGAGGCAGTAGTAATAATGACACTTGAATATCTACAATGTAGAAAGACATCTCGGTGGATTAATTTCTCTGTGAGAAGGCAGGTTTGGTGTAACTGTTCTCCAAAGTTACTACTTTTGTTTAAAGGGTGATAAATTACAGTGAGACAGTGGCTTTAAATATCAAGCTGAAACAAGTGTGATTCAGTACAGGTGAGTTGTAAACAGTTCATTTGGTTTACCAATAGTACAAAAAATAGTCTTGTTATCATCCCTGTTGGCATTAAAACCATTTCATTCATTCCTTGTCAGTTAAGAAGAGAAATAATAGGGAGTGCTAACTGTTGATCAGATGCATATTTTATCTCTGGTGACTAATTACTGGTAAGGGTAACATGGTGCGGATGGCTGATTTTCTTTCTTTCGTCTCTTAGCAACAACTTGAAGAAGAAGCTGCTAAGCCTCCAGAGCCAGAGAGGCCTGTCTCCCCTCCTCCAGTGGAACAGAAACACCGCAGTATTGTCCAAATTATTTACGATGAAAATCGGGTAAGTGTGCTTTTCAGTTGACCGAGGGTAGCTGTGAAATCTGACCTAACAAGCTAAAATTCATTATGTCTTAATTTACTTCTGTGGGGCAATTTTAGCTTCTCCTCTTTTATTGATTTGCCCAACCCTCTTTTAATATTCATTTGCTTCTTTAAATGAGACACTTGCATGACATTTTTTATTTTTGATCACAGGATCCTTCTTTTATCTTGTAAGCGGTCTAGGGAAAGACATTGGTGGGTCTCATCGCTAGACCCTTGTGTTGAGATGGATAGATCCAGATATATATAAACACACATGCTCACACACACACACATATATAGATGTGTCTACGTGTGTAGATAGCTAGATGTAAAAAAAATGATTTGGAAATTTATCTTGAATTCTCTTTTCCTCACATAAATACAGACAAGCTTGGCTGAAGCCTCAACATTTGTATTAGCTGAAGGGGAAAAACTGACTATGTTGTAAGAGTCTCTGCCTTCTTTTTAAACTCTGACTTCTGGTACTTAAGGTCTGGATAGATGAACAGATAAAAAGAAGTAATATATAGGTGAATTGTGAGCTTGTGTTGCATAAGTGGTGAGAAAACTATAGGAGGTGACTAATATTGCCAACAGTAGCAAAGTGCTGCCTTTTTTTTTCCCTGGTAGTTTGAGATTAGATAGATGTATATCTGCTGGTTTTAAAAGTATTATGATCTTCTGTGAGATTTTATTTATTTATTTATTACAATTTTATTTTGTACTTTAGAGGAATGGTTAACTTCTATTACATCAGACTATTTCTGAAAATTTGAGGTGGTAAAAAGCTGCAACACAATTTTATACAGTAGAACTGTGTCCCAAGTGTTTCATGCACCCTGTTCTCCCCTTCCTCCAGTTGTCTGTGAAATTTGATATATTTACTTAATACGGGACATTAGGGCAATTATTATGTTATAAAAACTGATGTAACCAATGTACAGCAATATGTTTACTTCTTGTTACAAGCCAGTTTTACTGTTTTAAATCTCTCACACTATAATGTAATTAAAAATGATTAAATCATAGAGTCACCTGACAAGACTTCCTTAAGCTGAGTTGCATGTTGGGTAGTAGGCAAAACTGTGAGTTTGAGGACATCTGCGGGCTGCTGTGCAACTCTTTCCCTGCTAACTCTGGTTACAGGTGGGGTTTACAACAGAATTTTGAACTTCCTATTGCATTGTCCATGTTGCATATGTGCCAGTAGATGGGGAAACCCATTTTTTTGTTGCCTGAGATGGAGTAACATGTCAGCGTATAGTCCTCTATTAGCTGCTTCTGTCTGTGTAGCTGTTCCTTCTTTATACAGGGAGAATTACCAAGCTTGATGCATTTGTGAATCCATTTAGCACTTGGTTTGAGTTCTTGTATCAGGAATTACATGTACTGTACAATGGCAGTATTGATGGGGCTTAATGCAAATAGCATGTGTCAATACTCGCTGTCTTATTTAAAAGGTTATTAAAGATGTGTTAAGCCATTTGTGTACATAGCATTTGTTTGATATCTCTTCTTCTGCAGCTGTACAAGAGAACAGTCCCCTTGGCAGCTTTTATCTTCAAACCATGCAGTTTAGGATAATTACTTTTAATATACAACTACTGTTGGCTAAAAGTTGGTTAAAGTAATAGGGCTAGAGTTCAATTTTAAATGTTTTGAGACCAGAAAAACTATTCTACCAGGGTAGTACTATATTTCTTTGATATATAATTATTTTGTACAGCTGTGAGTTCCAAAGAATTTCTCAAGATTGAAATTACATGGAAAGAGGTTAGAACTTAGCAGAAAACTTTCTAATAATAACTGCTTTATGGATTAATTTTTCCTATATTTGCAGATGTCTTAGGGCTAGCACATACAACTATTGAGGGGAAATAAGCAAATTTTGAACTAGTATGTTGGGTCATTTCATATAGCCTTGTCTGCTGACAAAGGGCTTTGGAAGATCGTAGAGGCTTGAAATGAATTTGTAAAAGCTGACAGTCTTATTTAGTGCTGCTTCCTTTAGGGTTGAAATTATTTTGGGGTCTTTGCCTAGTGTGAGGGAGGAGGGTTTTTGGCATACTTCTCTGTGTGCTTATGTACACGTTGATTCATGCTCTCAGACTTGACAATTGCATAAGTTTAGTCTCTTAATTCCATTTTTCAAAGCTAGCTATACTTTGTTTTACTGGACACCTTTCTTCCTCTTCATAATTATTTGCTGTATTATTTATTAAATGCATGTTCTTTTGGAACTACAGAGGTCAGTTTCTGCTTTTATTCTCTAACAGCTGCCAGACATGGAGATCAGAGTAGTAACTGCACAGTTCAAGTACAGGTTTCTTGATTCACTGAGGCAACATTGCCGAAGTAGGTTCAGAAGGATATAGTATGGTCAGACAGGGTTTTAGCAGCTAGCATAAATGAGGGAGTTCAGATACACTTTTGACTTCAGATGATTCACTTAGACTATACAAAAAAAAATCTTTTTTGCAGAAAAAAGCAGAAGAAGCTCACAAGATTTTTGAAGGTCTTGGTCCAAAAGTTGAACTGGTAAGTGGTAGTTTTAGTTTTTTGTTTGGGGTTGGTTTGGTTGTTTTTTTTTTTGTTCTATTTTCTCTGTTGCCAGTTGCTGTAATTCTGTTGTGGTAAACAGATGTAGTTTTCTGTTTATGTATGAAAGAAGTGTGTGTTTTCAAATGCACTGGTGAATTGGGGCTTGACCACATAAATTCAGTTTGAATCTGAGAGAACAGTCTGAAATATGTAAAAAATGAAATACTGTTACATACATAAGTAGTTATAATGATCTAATTTTAAGTAATGAAATCTATGCTTTGTGTTGAGTATCTTCTAGTCCCTTAAGACTGCTCCATCTCAGATTGAGTCCACTGTTGGCAGAATACTAAAATATTGTTAAATAGATTGCAAATACTTTTAGAATTACATGTTTTAAAAAATACTAAGCATACCTTTCTAATCCAAAATTATAGCCACTTTACAACCAACCATCAGACACAAAGGTCTACCATGAAAACATCAAAACGTGAGTGCTTTAATATTTTGTGCTTGTGCCATTTAAGGTAGCTAGACTTAAATATTCACTTAAATTTTTCATTGCTTTGATTTCCAAATAGGACATGTGTACTTTAACCATAATTAAAAGCTTCCAGTCGATGTAACTTTCCCATTTCTATGTTGTAGAACACTGCTGCAAGACATGAGTTATATGTACTGAAGGTAGAAACCATAACTTTTCATCTTAACTTAAAGACAAAAAACAAATCATAAAACTTAAGTTAGTAACACTTGTGTTTTTCAAAGTCTGAAATTCCAGATTTGACCTAGATATGTATAGTCAGCTTTTCCTGAATGTAATGTTCAAAGTAGTGTTTCAAAAGTTACCACTGTCAATAAACTGTAGGAGGACTCCTGATTTTTAATTTACTTTTTTAATGTTATCTCCTTATTGACTTAAGTGTATACTCATTTTCTGTCATGGACTATGAGTGGAGTTATTGCATGCTACACTTACCTGTTATTCAGGGCAAACTGAATAATGAATAAACTGGTTGTCTTCTCCTGGAAGAAACATGAATTTTGAGGAAAATTTTTTTTTTTTTTTCTTTTTTAATATAGAACCCGTTTCTCAAATTTGTGTGAGATATGGTTTTTTAGTTCTCTGAATCAAATACTGTTTATAAATTGAAGTAAAGTTTTAATAGATAAATTTTTAAATGTATTTAATTAAGCTTATTTGTATGCAAACTTAAATGTCCAGAAAAGACCCCTCTCCATGGTGGTTTTTTGTTGCATCTGATTACTTTGAATATCTCAGTTCTGCAGAGATGATGGTGGACTCATTTCTCTACAGCAAGTCATTCATAATGTAGAAGAAAATCTTAGTTTTTACCTATCCATGTCAAACTAATATTGATTTCACTCTCTAGCGATGTTATAAAATACAAAAATAATGATCACTCCATTGCAACAAAAATCAGCTTATTTTGAAAATATGTATTGCTGCTAGACTTTGGTGAAAATAATTGCTGAATTTTAACTGTCCCAAAAATGCATATTTCTTGCAAGTCCTCTTTGAGGAAATCCTACTGTATTTTAACTATGAAGACGAAGACTTTTTGATGACTTCTCTAGGACGGTTACTGGGAAGAAAATATTTACCGTCATATCTCAGTTTGAAACTCAAATACTGATGTTTTTGAGACAAACTTTACTGCTGTGGCATGATTATCCTGGTTCAAAGCTGTTGAAGAACATTACTCTCTTCATAAGAATTGTTTATTCATAACCAATTTCTGTACTACCAGTTTTTACAAAAGAACAAATAAATTGTTGGGTTTGGGTATGAAGAAATGCATAGTGAGTAATGTGCATGTTACTAAGTGCTATAACTTTTACTACCATTTTATAATATTTTGTAAGTACTGAAAAAAATCCTACAGATGGCTATCCTTTAAAAGCTTATCCTAAAAAAAAGTAATTCTTACCCTACTCCTTCAAATGTAGTTGTATAGCAGTTCCAAAATACTTAATTTTTGAGTGATGTATTGTAAAACTCGTAACTTTAGGGTTGAATTGCAAAGATTTTTTTTTTTTTCCTCCCAAAGCATAATATCTTAAGCCACATTTACTCATTTTAGATTATTGTCTCACTTGTGGCAAAGGAGAGCAAGCACCTACCTTGAAATTGTAAGCTTTTGTCTCTCAATTGCTTGTTCCAGCCATCTTCAAGAATCTTCTCTGATAAAATACAGTATTAGTTAGATGGTTGTTTCGTTAGGAATTTTCCCTCTATTTTCTACCCTGAAAATATTTTTCATAATAATGACCTGGCATCTAGAATCCATATGGGCTTTGTTGGGTAGTTTTGAAGTGCTTGATTCATATGTAGATCACTTTTTTTTAAATTATTATTATTTTGTTTTGCAGAAACCAGGTGATGAGGAAAAAGCTAATACTATTCTTTAAAAGAAGAAATCATGCAAGAAAACAAAGGGTAAGACTACCATGTTTTTGTAAAAAGAGCACATGGTTGGTTTTTTCTCTGGATCCGTGAGTTGCATTTCCAAATGTGTCACATAAATCCTATTGATTAGAAAAATAAGATTCTTAAGCTAAAATTCTGTTGATTTATTGGAAAATAAACTGCAGGTTTTTAACTGGTTTGTCGATTATATGACTGAAAACCATCTAAAGTACAATAAGGAAAAAGCTTTTTTTCTTCCCTTTTCTTAAAGAGTATGAATGGAAGAGATGCAATGAAAATCTTTATCTGTTGTGCCTGACCTATCTCTGAACTTCTTTTCTTGTATAGTAGCTATAGTATCTGAAAGAAAATGGGGCAGAACTCTGATTTTTGAAGTCTGACAGCATTTTTAATCAAATGGGTGTGTTGGATACCAGTACTAATTGACTTAATGCTTTCTTTTGCATGCTGTTGGCATACAAAGCAAATACATAGCAAGTGGCATACATTGTCAAAAGGCTCTTTTGGGTGATGCTTGAAAAATCATTTTTATTATCAAGAATAGCAGAAGGTTGTACACCAAATTGGAAGATTCCACCATGGAAGTGTAATGAAGTATTTTTCTTCTTAGGATCCTAGGGGGGTTTTTTTATGTAGGAGCAGCTCTCTACATATTGCTGAGATTGAGGACATACTGCAATTATTGCAGCACCATTCTGTTAATTAAAAATTTAAAATAAATAAAAATTAAACCAAGTCCACTAATTAAAAACCTGGTGCCAGAAGATGTGAGATTTCAGGAAGGCAGTAGTAACAGTTAACCAATAACACTGCAATGTGTAAAGCAAAGAAATAGTGTGAAATATTAAAAATCCACATTTTTTTATGTACTTCCTCGTGTTCTCTCTGCTGAAAATTGGGTTTATGTCATCTTCAAAATGGAAGCCACTAGAGCAGGAAAAATATGTCTGTTCATTCCAGGAGCCTACCCATGTTATGTGTAATGATCATTTAGTGTATTTTAGTTTAATTCAAGGTCTACTTTTGGAATTTAACAGGAACAGAAAATCTGTCAACGTTATGATCAGCTGATGGAGGCATGGGAGAAAAAGGTTGACAGGATAGAAAATAATCCACGCCGGAAAGCTAAGGAGAGCAAAACAAGAGAATACTATGAAAAACAATTTCCAGAAATTCGGAAGCAAAGAGAACAGCAAGAACGATTCCAAAGGTATTACCATGGATTTGAAATATTCCTACAAAATATCTCTTAGGACTTAAGTTTTAAAATTATTTATAATAAAATTGGTTCAACCTAACCATTAAGTTTTAATGTTCATCACTTTATTCCTTAAAAAAGAATATTAGTGTATCATACAGTATAAAGTAAAATGTTCTTTCATTTGTTCACTGTGTTTCATGGCACTGAGCTCAAGTTTCCCTTCACATCCTAAGGATCTTTGTGGCTGTCCTTGTGTATCCACTGTCTTACGTCTCACCCTTTACTGTCCCTCCCTATCAGCTTGGTCAGCAGTGCTAGCCTCATCAGTTTGGTGTCCTCTTGGGTTGCTTTAGGGATGTCCAAATTGTTCCTTTCCTATCTCCGTTTTAGATCTGCCCTCAAAACCCATATTTTCCGAAAGAAATACAGAATAAAGGCTAATTAGCAAAGGCTGGTTAGGTTGTGGTTCTCGGTGACTATGTGAGTTAAGCTGCTCACATGCACAGAGAGGTTTGTGGAGTTGGTCTTACTTAATTGGAGTGTCAACTTCACGTGAGCCTGTTCATTTTGGACCTACACCCTATTGTATACTTGGTATTTTTCTGTCACTGGGTGTCTGTGTTACTCTTGTTTCATGTTCCCTATATTCATTAGCCTAGACACTCAGAAATCATTTAACTTCTATAATTAACAATTTGAATGATCTTTTGTTTTACTTGCCTTTTAATTTTATTCCAGACGCTCTTGCTTTTTGAAGTATGCAAGATACAACAATTAAGTCCCTATTATTTAATTTTAATCTATCAGACACTTGTTAAGTGGAAACTGTATAAAGAGTCTTAAAAGGAATGAAGTGAAATTCATTTGAGGGTTCACTTTAACTATGGTACTGTAGGTAGTGCTTCAAATTAGAATTAGGTCAGGTTTGATTCAGTTGTGTTGAAACCTGTTTATCTAATGTTTTAAATCATTTTAATACACCTTTGAGAGTTCAAGCCCCATAAAGATTTCATCTCATTATCTCTTCTAACCATCTGTCTAAATCACCTTACTTCATAAAACATAGGAAAAGCAGGTAGTTTGCAATATATTATGAAGGTTGGAAGATCTGGCTTTGTGGAGTCAAGAAAAGAGAATAAAGTAAAGTGTTAGAATGGAAACAGCACTCATATCTGTGAGAAGCTTTTGCTTTAAGAATATATCACGTGATTGTAATTACAAACTACTTGGGAAAGGGCCATCTCTTTATGTTATATTAATGTTCTCTAATGTAATGGCATCTTTGTCTATATTTGTGCTTGTAATACTATTGCTGTGTAAATACTAAGGGAGGTTTTGCCAGATTTTGTGCAAATTGCTTACTTCGTTAAAATCTTTGAGCAAATGAAGATGTTTAGTCTCAGTAATTATCAGTGATTTTTATCTCTGAAATGCTTTTTGACCAACATGCTGTAATATATTACGATGTTCTGAAGTGTAAAGATTACTAGCTGAGAAACTCTTCCAAATTACATCTCTCCTCATCCGTTCAAAAGTTGAAAATTTTACTTTGTTGTAATGAGTCTCAGTGCTGTATTAGTAACTTGACCGAATTGATGAAAGGCAAATTTAGTGTGCTTTTTTCTTTTGAAAAATAAAAAACTAAGTGTCTTTCACAGTATGTCAGTTTTACTAATTAAGATGATGATTTCTGTGACACTGATGAACATTTCTCGTACTCAGCAGAAGCGTATTAATGTATCTAAAACACCTACTTGCTGTGGAATCTGTGGTGACAACACTCCTTTTTTGATGTTGACTCAGGCATGCCCTTGTTGCTGAGCTTTGCAAATTCACCTGTAAAACAGCACTCGTTTGAAATTGCAATACATGAACAGAGTTTGTATTCTGAGACTGCTTAAGAAAGCACAATCCTAACTAATTTGGGAGACTGGTAACAGTATTTTAAGGAAATTTGAAGGTTGTAATTGTTGTGTACAAAATCTGAAAATACAGGTATTTTCCACTCTATCCTTACTACTTCTGTTTTCCCCTCATTCTAGAGTTGGTCAAAGAGGGGCTGGACTTTCGGCAACTATTGCTAGAAGTGAACATGAGATTTCTGAAATCATTGATGGACTTTCTGAGCAGGAGGTGAGGCTACTGTCTGTACTTTGCTATAGAAACACAGCAAATGACTCAATATCCTTTTATTGGCAGTGAAAGGTCTCGTTTAGAGGGTTTGTTTTTTTGATAAGAGAAACCTTTTTGGGCTGCTTTGAAAGAATCTGTGTGAAGTTTGGTTTGAAACAGGTCTTACAAATACTTTTCTTTTAAAGGTTATGCTTCCTGATTTTATCTGTCCTAGATTTTTCTCATGTGTCTGTGTTCATTTCAGGCTTGCTACAACCTAGTTTTTTACAGCTCTAACAAACATGAAAACTTCCTTTCTAAAACCCTTCACCATTTTAGTTTTTCATCATCATTTGTGACACTATTTCCTTTAGCTGACTGTGTAAATGCTCATTGGGATAGTGGCAACTTCTGGAAGAGTTAAGAAGTAGAGAAAAAAGTAGTTTCAAACTAACTGTGAATGTGTACTGCGGTGGAGCTTTAAAGAGTTGTGTCATTCAAGAACTGTAAACATTAGTAGCAACTTTTTGTCTTCTTTACTTTTTCTTTTATTCTTTGCCTTTAGAATAATGAAAAACAAATGCGTCAGCTCTCTGTCATTCCTCCCATGATGTTTGATGCAGAACAAAGACGAGTGAAGTTTATTAATATGAACGGTCTGATGGAGGATCCCATGAAAGTTTATAAAGACAGACAGTTCATGAATGTCTGGACCGACCATGAGAAAGAGATTTTTAAGGAAAAGTAATGGGCTTTCTTTTATTTTTATTACATTGCAAATGAGAGTTAAATACCTAACCCCACAGTAAACATCAGTTAAATTGGGAATGCTGAGGCTTTTGTGCAATAATATTTGATGATGTTCTTAGTTGGATGAGTGAAACATGGCAGAAGTTTTAGACTTCTCCACTTATTTTCTAACTGAGTAGACTCACATGCATTTGGTCCTTAGATAAGAACTTCTCTCAAATGTACTTTAGTTGTGTGATAAGATTAAAATGAGCAGAGTAGGTATATGATCTCATTCTATCAGCTAACAGCTAATTTTAAGTGCTTAGTTCTAAATTTGCACAATTTGAAAACTGGGCATTTTAGACTAATTTCAGTTGTGTAAATCAAAGGCTTGCTGATGGAACAGATTATTTGGAAGACTGCTTTGCTTATTTGATCATGAATTATGTTGTTAAACTTAAATAATTTCTGATTTATAAAAGGTTTGTCCAACATCCCAAGAACTTTGGTCTAATTGCTTCCTACCTGGAACGAAAGGTAAGACCTTTTTTAATATAAGTAGAGCCTAGGGTGGGATCCCTAACTTTCCAAATGTAAGTCATTTATCCCAGCATCATTTTATCTTCCTGGAAAAAATGTTAAGTTCAAAAAAGTTACTGCTTTGACAGGATTTTATAGTACTTGATCAGTAACACAATCAGTGCATGCAAACACCTAATGGAAGTTAGTGAAATGACACCACTGACAACAATACAAGAAAATGACACTTCATTTAGTTTTGATCTTATTTTCTTTTTGAAGCAGGTAAGCTTCTTTAACTATCTCACTGCTTAGGTAAGGACATAATTGGCTCTGCTGAGCCACTGTGCTAATTCTAAGAAACCTTGCCACCATGTTTAGCGTCATTGGGATCCTGCTGCTGACTGAACTAGTCTGTAGAACTAGTTTTAGTCTTTTCTAAAGTCTTTAGTCTTTAGAACTGATTTTGCAGAACTGATGTAAGAAGTGATGGAGAATTAGGATTTGTTAAGACTCACAACAGAATCTTGAATCCATATGGCTGTTATAATAAATAGAAACTTTCAGACTTGCAAATTGTCTAGTATAGATGAAATCATGCAGGCTGAAGTAGCTGAGGGATATTATAAATACATGAGACTTGCGTTTAACACTGTAATTTTATGCATAGTTATGTTGTTATATTTGTGTGTGAATTCACTTCCCTGCTGAGCAAACAAATCTAATAGAGTTTTATTTTAGTCTAGGGGTTGAATAGTTTAAGTGTTGAGAGAAATTAAATAGTAAAAAAATTTTTTTTTTTATAGGAGTAAAACCTAATTTTTTTTGCTTTTTCACTTTAGAATGTTCCCGACTGTGTATTATATTATTATTTGACCAAGAAAAATGAAAATTATAAAGCCCTTGTGCGAAGGAATTATGGTAAACGCAGAGGAAGAAACCAGGTATCTTAAATTCATTAATCACTCTGATATAATTATTTTATTGTTTCATATTTACAACTGTCTTATTATCTGATATAGCAAGTATATTATATGCGGGAAAGGGGGAATAATTTTCCTTTACTGCATTTTTGCCCTTTTAAAATTTAAGTAATCCTGACCTCAAGTGTTTTCTTGGTTAGTCTGGTTTTAATTCTGTGGAATATCGTCTTCCTTTGCACATATGTGACTTTTTTTTTAATATGACAGTTCATTTTATTTGAAGACCCTGCCATAGACATTGAAGTTGAATCCATCGTTAAATCCTATGTTGGAGCCAACAGAAGTTAGGTTTAGCATGAGACGTGAAGTGGAAAATTTATAATCACTTCATAATGTCAATAAGCAGAAATTAATAGTGGTCTTTATTTGGTGGTCAGGCTCAAAGTCAAGCTGGAACTTCATAGCAAGAAGAAAGAGACCAAGTTAGTGCATGCAAATAATAAATTCTGCTGATTCAGGAAGTATTCTTTTGGAAGTTTTGGAAATCTTTGGAGGGAAAAAGAACAGCATATTATGTACAAAAAGAATACAAATATGTTTGCTAGGCTACTGGGGTTAGTGTGGGTATTGAAAAACAAAACAACAAGAAATTAAGAAACTTTGAACTGTTTTTTTGTTGTTGGTTTTGGTTTTTTTTTTTAAAGAAAGCAGGAGAGAGTGCTGTGTATTCACTGAACTTGTTCCCTGCTTTTCCTGTTCTGATTTCCCCTTGCATCTGTCGAGTATTTAGGAAGTACTGAAAATAGAATGAAAGATATGTCAGTGATGAGATTAGGAAAGAAGGTCATATATGAAATAAAGTACTTGAACAGAGTACTAGATGTAACAATGAAGCATGCAGGTATTTTGCGTTTGTGTTCTTAAAATGAATTTAACAGCTGGAAACTGGTATAGATTGATGTGCTGAAGAAATACCCAAGTGCTTTGTTGGAACTGAAGCTTGGTGGGGGTGGGAGGGGAGGGTCCTCTCAAATTCAGGTTTTTAGAAATCCGCAGACCTTAAAATCTGAAGGCTTGTGGATTACTGGATTTAGTCATATTGCAGCAGCGATACTAAAGAGAAAATTGTTGAGCCTTTGAGATATTGTGACTGCACAAATCTGTACTGAACTGTAAAACAGCAAATTAAGTAAATATTCCACTTCAGGATATGTGAATCCTCTTTTCAAACAATGTGAGTTTTCTGAGAGTCCAGGTAAATATATTTTTTATATAAAAGAAAATTGCTGCTAACAACTTCAGCTGATAAGTTGATCCCGTTCACTAGAAACAGTCACCGTGTTGTGGTTCTATGGTGCTGTTGTACTTAAACCTTTTAAATTATGGTCTGGTGTTCTAAGAGAAGAGATCATATTGCAGAAGACTTACTTGTCTGTAGCGCACAAATTACTGATTGCTTGGGGTAAGGTCATTTTCATTATGTACAGGATTTAGTTAGAGCTTCTACTCTGACCACGTGAACTGCTGTGATGGAAGAAAATAATGGAAATAAACTGCATTTTGCCAGAACTTCTGTTAGACTTTCTAAGCCTAATAATGCTTTTTAATTGGAAAAGTATATTGTCATGTGACTAGTGATGGTGAAAGATTCCCATTCAGGTATGGATGTATGGCAAATACAAAGAAGATGGAAATAAAAGAGATTGTCCAAAAAGCAGACAATCACTGTGGACACTAAACGCAGATAATGCTGCTGATTTAAGTGTCTTAGTTTCATATTCTATTATAAAATGAGATTGATGTGATCATAGCAAGCATACACATGTTGAGCACTGTCTGTGCCATATGCTGTTCTTCTGCAGCTGTTCTAAGAGTGATGAGACAGAACTGGCTCAAGCTGTAATGCAATGTAAATTTGAGGATGTTCAGAAGATCATAACTATGTATTTAAATGTCTTTCAACATTGTTAAACTTTAGAATATTGGAACTGGTGGAATTTAAAATTTGGATGGATTTCTCAATCCATAAATTGTTTGCTTTCCTTGGATAATGCATATAAACTAGAGAGGGTTTAATTACAGCCCTCTATGCAAGGGCATAGATTTGTGAACTTAGTTTGCTGTAAAAGGAAATGCAAGGTGCTCTGCCTGACTTTGTAACTGCTCCTCTGAATATTGATTTGTATGTGAATAACTAAATACGTGAGTTGGAACACTGAGGCTGCTCTCGCTGTTTGTTCAACTCAAATTACTTGCTGTTTGAATTTTAGTAGAGTTGTAGGTCTTAATTGCTAGTTGTTGATCCACGTTAAGTACTCCAGCAAATCACTAAACTTTGGGCAACTGTTAGACTTAATGTGTGCTCTGGTAAGGGTGCAGATAAGTGTCAGACTTCGTAGATCTGAAGAATGTTGAGGTATTCTTGCAAACATAAGGAAATACTCAAAACATTCTAAATGGGAAATGTTACCATTTCTGGAAGTTTGAATTCAGAAGTATTGCAGTTAGCATGTTTAGTAACACTGTAGTAAGGAATTACATGGTACCAAAAATCCTGTTTGTATTTCTTAAATTTATTAAGGATTAATTAGCAACATTTATTACAGCTAGTAATAGAACTTGAGAGTGTTGAACTGCTTTGCTTGCCAGAGCTTTTATCTTACAGTTGCAGAATGCAATTCATCCCCCTTCTCCCTCCTGTGCCTCAGCCTTGTTTGAAGCTGATATTTTTCAGCAACCTGAAACTTCCTTGCTGATTGGCAAACACAAGTTGTGTAAGATTTATGATGCGCTCTAAGATGTGCTTGTGCCAATAACAGGTGCTTCAGCTTAAACTCTTAATAGTTCATATATTTTTGTAAATTAGAATGCAAGCAAGTGGAATATTGCAGTGGAGAAGATATTAATCATGGTAATGATGTTGAAATCCTTCAGAGAATGTAGTGAGTACAACTTGACTCAAGTTTCAGTGTGGGGGCTTTTCCTTCAGAGAAGCTGAATGCTAGATTAAGGCGTGTCAAGTTAAGAGATGTAGAGCTTATTAAGTTCTGATATACTTTTGTCCTCAAATAGGTCTAGAAAGGACTGTTTATAAAATGCTACCTAAACCATTCCAGAATGCTCACAGAGGCAACTAAACAAGCGTGTCTTAAAGCAACTGTGACTTTTCAAACGACGAGCACGTTTTTAACATAATACTGGAAGAAGGCATGGCTGTACAGTGCTTCCACATCAACCATCGAGAATTCCTTATGTAACTCACTGAAAGGAGGTTCTCTCTGACTCGAGATTTTCTTTGAAATTTGGTAGCAAAGCGGTAGTCAGTAAGGGGTGTGTTTCTGTGGTGGAGCTGCCTGGTCAGCAGAAACGCCTGTCTGTGGATCAGGCCGGGTGCCTTTGCAGCAGGTGGTGCAGTCCAGTGATCTGACTAGACAGAAATTTGCTGTATGTCTGTGACGGCCAATCAAGCTGAGCTCGGTGGGGATTACCTCTGGTGACTCCGGTGAGATTAGAAGGTTGTATGTGAGATGGGCAACTCTGCTGTAGGCAGCTTAAGTGGCAGAATGACACAATTTCCTGGAATAAACACGTTGCTGGGTTAGGCAGCCTCTGCTAAAGAGCTGTGTGATGTCGGTGCTGGTGTGGTTTTTGTCCTTTTGAATCGTACCCTGAGTTAAAGCCCATCCCCTTGCCTGGATAGTAAAAGTTTTAATCAACAGATGAATGTGCAGGTACGTCGCTGACCGAGGCTTCAACTGTTTTAAGGTTTGTGTTTAACCTGCACTTGACCTATTGATTATGCATGTTAAATAAATTCACTGTGAAATAGAGAACCCTGTTATGTACAGCGTGATGTTAAGTTAGCCAGGCAAAAAAGAACAGAGGATTTTCAGCAACTGTTTTGTAATTGGTTATATGTAAAGTACAGATTTTTTAAAATTACTGTTATTTTTTTCTTCTGAAAATGCAGTTTTAAACTCCTTGCTTCTGAGGCCAATCTATCTAGCACGATGGAAATAATTTATCTTAGTATGTCTTTGACATCTGGCTTGAAGGAAGTTTTTTGCATAACCAAGTAATGCCAGCATCATAAATGCCAATAATTGCAGCAAGATGATAGTGGTTAGCGTTTGCGTTTTCTGCTTCAGTTCACATTATTAAAATGTCAAAAACAAGTCTTTCTTGTGACTATTTCCAGCCTCAGTTTTCTTAGTGAAACAGTGACACCTGCTGCTACACTTACAGGAAAGTTGGTTCCTCTGTGAAAAAGAAAAGCCTATTTTGAAGAATTTTTCAGTGGACTGTAAAATCTGAGTTAATGAAGTCCTACAACAGCAATCTTGTACTTCTCTGTTTTTGTCTTTCCGTGATTTGCCAAATGTATTTTGGGTATTTGTTTGAAAGGTAGCTTTATATAAATATTACATGTATTTTGCTTTTTGAAGTTGACTTGCAGAGTAAGAAACAAGTCAGTTCTGTGCAGACCACATTTGAGTGGAGAGCATCTGGGTATTGCAGTTCTGAAAGGGTGACAATTGATGAGGTGGTTTGTTTAACCCATTCAAGCCCTTTCAGTGTGAGCTCCTGTGAACGGTTCCCTCTTTGTGGCCATCTCTGACTCTCCACCCTCTCTTACATTCCATAGTTCCTTATGAAAATGTATTTAAGGCAGAATTTAAACTGTAATCATGCATTTAAAATAAATTTACATATTTTCAGAGAGCTGGAAGAGAGCTCTTTCTTCCTTCTCCCTCTCCTCTTGCCTTTAACTGGAGTCCTGCCCTCTATAACATCACCTGCAACCTCAGGCATTCTTTTCCCATTTTTGTTGTATGGTGCCTAGTAGAGAGGGCTCTTGGACTTTTCTGTGGCACTCACATCATCACCTTGGTACAGATATTATTTGAGTGTGGATGGGCAATATGGATTAAGCTCCAGATGCTTGTTGCTGCCGTTTGAGGCCCATCAAGAGACTTAATTTGCTATTTACTTCATGTAAGGGTTCTGGGAATTGGGTGGGTGGGTTACATGGTTTATTTAGTGGCAGCTTGGTATAATACTACTGCTTGGTATTTTAGCCTGGAGAGGAAGGAATTTGCAGGTGAGCTATGGGCATAAAAATGCAGCAGTGTTGGAAAGTGAGATGGTTTGGCCATGTGCAGATACATTATTGTGGATGGCAAAAAGCAATATTTAGGATCTTAAATATATTTAGGGAGGATAACAATAGTGAAACTTGAGGAAATCTTTTCTGTAGGCACATTCTATAGATCTTTCATAATACTGCCCATCCCCATATGAGCAGTGTCATTTTTCTAATGCTTTCTTAAAACATCACAGGATATTTGGCTTGTCTAATGTTAGGCCACCTGTAAGAGTGAAGTCAGACAGGGAATACCAAGGCTTTTTATTTTGTGCATATGTGAAAGCAGTTGTAAGGGATCATGCTGGTAATTCTAGGTGATCACAGTGTAATTACATGTGTAATTAATGTGATTACATGTGTAATTCTATGTGATCACATTAAGTAACAGAAATTCCTTCCATTAATTCCTGTTTGAAGCAGATTATATCTGCTGGGAAGTTTAAGTCAAATTTATGAGCTTTCAAAAATGAGATACTCTTGTACATGATAGTCATCTGGACTGCTTTGACAGATCAGGAGTGATAGTCCCTTAACAGGAATGCATAAATAGTATTTTGTGCTGTTTTCCTTAGGATAATAACAAGTAATGGTAATTACTTTGTCAGTGCTTAATGTGCTTGTAAAACTATCATCTCGATAAAGGCTATAGTTTAAAAAAAAAAATCTAGGCTGTAATTTTCCATCTGTAAATTCACTGGAAATGTAAGTCTAAAATTCCTGACCTAATTTTTTGAACAATTACATTTCTTAATTGCTAGCTACAGTTTTGAGAAGGTGATTTAAGAGTTGTCCATAATTTTCATGTACAAAATCTGCTTCCAAGTTGTAAGCTATCATGTTTCACTATTTTAAAATGGACAACGTTAAAAATAAAATTTGAGAGGTGCAACACCATCACCACAAAAGATGTTGGTCGGACCTCTCTAAGCATTTTTAAAACACAGGTGTTCATCTTTAGTGTGGCATACAACAGCACATGTATCTGTTGACACATGTATGGGTACATTATGACCTCTGTGCTCATGCTGCAAAAGAAGCCTGTACCTCCGTGGAATTTATAAGAAAAAAATACCATATCTGAATGGGCCAGCTGACCACAAGATACATGAGAGAAAATAAATTGATAGTTACTGAGGAGGGATGTACAGCTAATATAGAGAAACTGCACATTCTGTGGCAAAGGGAACTTCTGAAGTCCAGGAGATAATGCCTGGAACATCACATTTGTTATGATTTCAGAGGGCAGATAGGTGTTACAGGTTTTGGCAGAGGTGTTTTATCTTGACCAGTGTGCAGAGACTGTGACTTGACATATCAAGTGGGAGGTAAGGCAGCGTTTGTGCTGCTCTGAGTACAAGTTGCTGTACCTTTGCGTGATCAACTTCTTATAATATGTAAATCTCATTTCAATTCAGCAACAAATTGCTCGTCCTTCTCAAGAAGAAAAGGTAGAAGAAAAGGTAGAAGAGGAAAAAGCAGAAAAATCAGAGAAGAAAGAGGAGGAAAAGAAAGATGAGGAGGAAAAGGATGAGAAGGAGGAATCTAAGTAAGTATATGTACTGAAAATGCATTAATTCACCCTAGATTGCAGGTTTTTGCAGGACAGGATTCACATTAGGCTGACAGTGAAATTTGGACTGAAAACTGTTCCTATTTAGGTTAGGATTTGTGCATTAAACAGTTTTTTTTGACACGTGAATTTCTCTGTCTTGAACTAATCAGACTGGTGGAAAAAGTGGTGGGATTATTTTTTTTGCTCATGTAATTGTTTTCATACCTTGTTGGTTTGGGGTTTTTTCATACGTTCTGTCACAGTGTTTGTAGCTTCTTTGAAGCCGATAATATCGAGTATCTGTGTTATTCTCTAGCAACTCTGTAAATTGTAGGCAGTAAGTGAATAGGCATCTTCAGAGTTTGTGGAGTTTTGTTTGTGGTGCGGTTTTTTGTTTTGGTTTTGTGGGGTTTTTTTACATTGATATTTGGGAATATCTGCTCATAATGGCTATCTGAATGTGACTGAATTATATTTTAACTACTCTCAGAGAAAACACCAAAGAAAAGGACAAAACTGAAGCTGCACCAGAGGAAACAGAGGAAAGGGAGCAGGCCACTCCTAGGGGCCGAAAAACTGCCAATAGTCAAGGTCGTCGTAAGGGCAGAATCACCAGATCAATGACAAATGAAGCTGCACAAGCAAGTGCTGCTGCAGCTGCAGCCACTGAAGAACCACCCCCACCTCTTCCACCCCCACCAGAACCTTGTGAGTAGCATTTATAGGACACTCGGGGACCCATCTGGTCATGAGGCTCTTCACTGACATAAGGCTGTTTTCTGTGCATGCACTGCACTTTTTTTTTTTTTTTTTTCTCTATTTAGTATTACATCTTTATTCTTAGGCCTGCTTATAATTTCATGATTGCGTGGTACTGTTAAACTTCACAAGTGTAACTTCATGAATAGTATATGTGTAATCAGATGACTCTTTTAGAACCACGTGGGGAGAAAAAAGGCAGTTCAGCCTTTCTGTGATAATTATGTTTTCTTTCTTTGCAGGGTTAATGATGGATCTGTAGAGATCCAAATGCCTTTGACACAGATTGACTTACAGGCTGTAGCTCACAGAGGTTATTGTTAAATAAGTAGGCATGATATTTGAGTATTTAGAGGGTTTCATAATCGGAAATAGATCCTAGCAATTTTGTTGTTGTTTCTGTATTAGATGGCAAGATACTTCTTTAAAATAAAATGCTACTTTCTTGGCACATATGGTTAAAAAAGACTACGCTATCTCTGAACTGCATTTCTGAAAAGGCTGACATAATTTGTGGTGCTGCAGAAATACTAGCAAACAGAATACCTTGTGGCTAGTAAATAATTATCCAGAATGGCAGGGCAGGTTGTTTTTTTTTTCTTGCAGTATTCTGCTGTGGCAAAGTTTGTTGCCCCTAGCTCTTCAACTAGGTAGTTACAGGCAGCTGCTATTCTAGAATTTGTAACAGCTTTTTTGTTGCTCCGATATTCTGTATATCCTAAAGAACAGAGTAAGTGGGCAAATTAGTTCTCATTTAACTGTAAACATCAGAGACTGTGATAGACATTCTTGCTCAGTTGACATGGTGGGTTTTTGTCAACAGCTAGACTAAGGCAATAATGGGTTTTGCTTTTATTTTTTTAAAACTATTTTTACAGGGTTGACTGGAAAATCCCAAATAGTTTTTTAGTAGATCCAGACAGACACTTCGTAGTTGTCCTCCTTTTGTTGTTTGTTATTGGAAGTTGTTGAAGGATCCATGTTGCATGTTGTGCGTAATGGCAGATTTTATGAAAAGGAAATGGAGGCTGTTGCAGCTTAATATCATTCAGAATTTAAACAGAATGATATCAAATCCAGAGAAGTGAATGAAAACTATTTTGTGCTGAATCATACTTAGTTTACTGCTTGTTTTTACTTGCTGTTTTTTTGTTTTCTTTTATTTTTCTTTTGTCCAGTAGGAGACTCAGTGAATACAAGAATAGTAGACTTTTTGATACCCACTAGTCAATAAATAACCATGTCAGTCCTTTCCACAGCAGTCAGTGAAGTAATATGGAACTAGATTATAGCATGTTGGATTACTTTTAGTAGTTGGTGGTAATTATTGACAGTTTAGATGTATCAATCATTAAAATTTTATTTAAGTTACTTTCAAGTCTTTCTTGGCAGATAATTGTAGTTTTGTGGGCAGAACAGTTCTGAACAGTTTGCTGAGGTTGTGGTGGTTCCTTCTATATCTCTAACTTGTTTTAATGGAGATTGACCACTTCCCTTCCTAAGTGACTTGAGCAAACATTAATGTAAATAGATTAGTTGACTATGGGATGCATGATTGGTGTCATAATAGTGAATCCTGGTCTTTTCTCTGATTGGTGTCTTTGTTTCTTTTTCAGCTTCTGCAGAGCCTGTGGAGACATCCCGCTGGACAGAAGAAGAAATGGAAGTTGCTAAGAAAGGTAAGTCCTGCAAAGCTCTTGACATTCAAAATACTTTCTGAATACTTGTATTTTACAAAATCACTTTTTGAGATTCATGTTGACTTTTTTCATACGGGCTACTTAGAACTGTTTGATGTTGTACTTGGTCCACAGAAGTCTGTGAAACAGATGTGAAGGTGTGTATGTAAAGTTTCAAAGTAATGTGTTTATAAGTTACAAGAATTCCTTTTGTATAAGACATCCTTTTCATAGAAAAGATAATGTAGTTTATAACTGTCTATTCATCTGCAGATGCTGTTACCTATAAATTTTATGCATGAAATCAATATTTTATCAGAGGTGTTGCATATTGGCAACAGCAAAGAGTTAAATTTGAAGGTTTTATAAGCACACATTCAGGTTGACACAGCTTTTTTTTTACACCCCACCCCACCCCCGTAAATAGTTATCAAATGCATTGTCATAGTGAGAGTTCTTTTAAGGACAGCGGTAATTCTGTAGCTTACCTTCCTATAGGCATTGTTATTCCATTTATTTGGATTCAGATAGTTGAAGTATTTATCATAGTAAATATTGGTTCTTCTGTGTCTGAACAGGCCTAGTGGAACATGGACGAAACTGGGCAGCAATTGCCAAAATGGTTGGGACAAAAAGTGAAGCTCAGTGTAAGAACTTCTACTTCAACTATAAAAGGAGACACAATCTGGACAGCCTTCTCCAACAGCACAAACAGAAGGTAAGTGCAGTAGGCATTGAATATTTTGCAGTGGAAAACTTGGCATCTTTCCGAAGTCATTCATCATGCTTCACTAAGACTGTTTTGCAATCACCACTTGTTTCCTTTTCTACTTGTTTTTGTGTGGTGACATAAATCTCCTAGAAAAGGCGGATGATGCTCACTGACCTGTGATACTAATCACTTCTTGCTTTAAAATGCAATAGAAGATTTTCTGTCAGATAGAACACTGAAGCCTGAGGAATTCTTTAGTGCTCTGAAAACCACATTACTCATCAGTACATCAGCAACTATAGAAGCTCAGGTATCGCTACCATGAAACACATTAAGCACTAACCTTACCAAACAGAGCAAGAGAATTGGTAGAAACCAGGAAAATGGAAGTTTTGAGGCATCTAAGTTAGAATCCTGAGTATTGGAATCCTCTAAACTGCAGTGTTGTCCTTGTCTCTTCTCACTGAAGAGCATCAGTGTCTGTGTTTGCTGCACAGTGTTGTCCCCCAAACATATCTTGAGACTCTGGTTTGTTCCTAAGCTTATATTTGATCAGGAGCAGCACAAGCTGGCCTGAAGTTGAAATAGTGTGGCCTTGTGAACGAGTATTGTGCTAAATAGACATTCTCTGTCTTTCATTTCAACCTCAGATTGATAAATGAGAATGCATGTAAAAGGAAATAATCCTTGCAAATTTTCAGTACAATGTAAATGCCGTGTCTTTATCAGTCTTCACGAAGGCCCCGTGAGGAACGAGATGTATCACAGTGTGAGAGTGTAGCTTCGACTGTGTCAGCTCAGGAGGATGAAGATATTGAAGCATCTAATGAAGAAGAGAATCCAGAAGACAGTGAAGGTAACTTTGCTGGGAAGGAAACTTGTGTGTACGCAGAAAGGGACCCATGTTTTGTGCCAATTGTACACTCCAAAAGCGTGTTCCACTTCATAATGCAGTGCTCACATACTGTTTCAGTTGGATTTTAGCAATTGGAACTCACAGGAGAGGAAAAAGCATTTTTAGTACTGGGTAACCTTAAGATGCTATTGCTTAGTATTTTGAGATGCTTTGACTATGCTATCATCTAGAAAGTAAACAGGCAGCACCTGATCAAAAAATTTGTGCGTGTTGAAACGAGTTAAATCAAAGATATGTAACCTTTGCTAGTTGATAGTCTTAGTGAAAGCTTCAGGCAAGCAAATTTAAGTGATGCTTTTGTGTTTTGTTTAAAATTTGTTGGTTGCAACTGCTAATTATTTATTATAAGCACTCGGGCTTGGCCAGCTTTTTGTGGAGCTGTAAGCAATAGAATTCATAAATGATGAATGAGAGAATATGGCTAAGTGTTGGGGATTTTGGTTTTCAATTGTTTGGTATTTTTTAAGCTGCAGTGTGTGTAATTCAGGAAATTAACTATTTCTCTAAGTCAAAATCAATTACTTGTTTTACAGATGGGTAGGTTAAAATTGATGCATCCTTATTGCATCCATTTGTTTAACAAACTTTGTTAAAATATTGATGTGGTTCTTAGGAATGAAGATTCTTATCAGAAGCTAAGACTTGAATATAACATCTATGTTCTAGGTGTTGCCATAGTTTTTCCATAAATGTTTTTATTTAAAACCTATTTATAATATAATGGAGTTCATGAACTAGGCTAAAAAGAGGAGGAAAGTTCTTTACTGGAAAAATCAATAGCTTTCTATAATTGGTATCTGGCTGTCAATGCTGTTTACACCTTTCACAGAGCAAAGAAGACATTTTCAAGAAAACAGTGGTGATTCACAAAGAAAGTAAACTAGAACTGTTAACTTACAGCAAGAACTGCAAGTCGGCATGTCTGTAAAATGTGACTGATTTTCATGTAAAATCAGCATTTTGCCACTTCTAGCAGCAATGCCTCTAAAACGTGTTAATTTGAATCATTAAAGCCGCGCCTTAGGTACTGTGAATGTTGACTCTAATCTTGTAATAAAGCCACATCATATATGGAAGTATCGAGTCTCTGACATATGCCCAAGAGTTTAGTTGGCTGTCTCTCGGCAAGATCAGAGCTAGCTAAGTAGTCTTATTTTTGTAATATCAGTCTTCCTCCTTCACCTCTATCAGCTGATTTGTGGGGTACTTTCCTTTTGGGAGTCAGTTCTTCAGGGCAATTGTCTTGCTGTGCTTTGGGACAGCAGACATACTGGATTATTCTAAAGAAGCACTTAATCGAAGCCTAATTCAATTTCATTAACATTGAACAGTTATGCCAAAACAGTTTGGTTTTTTTTTCCCCCCGCAGGTGCTGAAAATAGTTCTGATACAGAAAGTGCTCCATCTCCAACTCCAGCAGAACCTGCTAAACCAAGTGAAGAAACACCATCTGAGAGTGCTGCTTCGAAAGTAACCGCTGAGGCAACAGCAGAACAAGAATCTACCATTAAACCTGCAACCAGCACATCTCCCTCCTTAACAGCCCAAAGTGTATCAACAGCTGAAAGTCAGAACCCTGAGCCACAGGTTAAGGAAGAAATGAATAATGAGACAGAAGAGCCTATGGAGGTTGACAGTAGAAGCCATGCAGTTGAAGCTAAGCCTGTGATTACTCTTCCAGTGCATACCAAAGTAGAACCTGTAGAGACTGAAATGAGGCTACCAGAGAATATTCAAGTGAAAATAGAGAGTGATACCAAAGAGAGAGAGATGGAGAAACCCAAGGAAAAGTCAGAACCAGAGGAAATGGACTATAGTCTGTCACAACAAGTTAATACAGCAAGACAAGAATCCCATTCAGATAATGATTCGAGTGCCACCTGTAGTGCTGATGAGGAAGTTGATGGAGAACCTGACAGACAAGGGTGAGTTTAATTGTGTAGCATTCAAATATTGCCATCTTTAAGAAGTTGTTTAAAAAGTGGTTTTACTTTAACAGCGATCCAAAAACTGTCATCAGTAGTGACATTTTTGTACATGTTTCTACTCGGGAAAGAATGTCTAAGGAGTCTTTGCTGGAAGTGCAACAGAGGGAAATGTTGGTTTAAGATTTTAATGAAAAGCCAAAAGAAGGGTCTTCTAAGGCAGGGTAAAGCAAAATTCTATGGTGGAAGACTGACTAGGTAGGTATCAAACTAGCACAACTACATAGAAAATTGGAGAATGAGGGAAATCAAGCTGTTTGGGATCTGTTCAGAGAATGGGAATTGTGTTAAATGATTATCTGGAAAGGACAGCAGCTTACTGAAACAATGAAAATTTGCCAAAGCAAGAAAGGAGATGCCCCTGGCATGAGTTTCCATAAGTAACTCTGTGGTACTGCTGGTGGGGAGATGAAGATCTTGCTGCTGCAGAATTTTCTGCTACAGAGCTATTTAAAAATCAGTGACCAACTAAAAAAATTCAGTCAGTCATGGGGAATTTTGTAAATGCCTCCATCTATTCACCAAGAAACTCAACAGTGGTTGTGTAGCTGGATCTGTACTGAAGTTCTTTGGTTTGGTTTTGTTAGTTTGTAGCCTTTACACAATACTTAGAAACAAATCTACACATTCAGAAGTGGATTTGGAATATTTTTTATGGTGTGATTGGTTATTGTGGGATGGTACATGGACTCTCCATTCCCTTTAGTGATAAATTGTTTGAATGTAGAGCCAAAAAGTTGGAGATGGAGCTGTTTTAATTGATTCTTGCTCTCACAAACTCAGTTTAGTAGAATGCATCTAAAACTCCTTGGTTTGACAGGGAAAGCAGCCTGAATATATTTTCTAGTAGGAGATGAAATCTTCTTTAAAAAAAAAAAAAATCTAGGGGCACAAAATATTGATATTTTAGTTACCTTTTAACATTTCATGTTTATTTGTTTGTATAACCTCTAGATTCCTGTACCCAATTACTGTCATTGAACCATGTTATATGAATCAGAATTTCTTGAAGACTATTAATAATACAGTAGTTCTGTATTTCTTACTCTTACCAGTGTCTGTAAATTAACAGGCAAGTGTCCTGAGAAATGGATGACCTCTTTCTCCAAAGTGTACAATGTCTTCATGCAAACTTCCTAGTTCCTGGGAACTTGGCCCTAAACACTGTGGATAACCCACATGAGTATATCGGGCTTTAAATGGACAATGCTGCACATCTTTGGAGTAATTTCTCTTTTGAATGTGTCTGACACCACTGATGATGTCTGAAGTCTTTTTAGTGTACTGTTGAGTGCATTCCTGTGTAACCACAGTGTAGAGCTGGAGCCAATGCCCCCTCCCTCTTAGTGGTCTTAATATACACACCGTACCAGGGATAGATGTTAAATGTCAAAAGTATCCAGTGTCATTGTTCTGCATGTGGTCTTTGGAAAGAGTGCAGCTGATGGTGTTTCTGCACTCTCTTGCCTCTTCAGACATCGTCTTTCCACTTCACAAATACATTGGCCCTCCTCTCTGTTGTATACTCTTGTTTATTTCCTGTGGACTAAATATATCTACTGCTTCCTATCTGGGTTTTTATAAAGCTTTCTTTATAAAGAAAGTTGCGTTCTTGTGGTACTGTGCATATAGAAACTGCATACTTAAATTTCTGGTATTAGAGATTCTGAACACTTCTTTTGATATTTCTGTGTATTATAAAAACACAGCAGCATCTGTTGCCTGTTCTACAGATGTGCTGTGGGACAAAACACAACGTGATTCTTGATTTTCCAGCTATTTGTCCAGTGTGTTAAATGTGGTAGGGTTTTTTTTTGAAGTTGTGAGGCATATTTTTGCCATTTTAAAGTTGTTTGATCTTGGTCTTGTTGGTGATATTTTCCCTTTCCTTCTGTCTCTTTTTTTCAGTATCTTCAGCAGGGAGTCAAAGCCCTCATTGTTAAATCCCACTGGGTCAATACTGGTATCATCCACGATAAAGCAAGGTCAGATGGACCTGCAACAGCTTCACCACCGAGCTGCTGTCATTCCACCTATGGTAATGGGGTGTTTTAAGTGATATTTGAAGGAATATCTGTTGTCCGTAAAACTAGTTGCAACACTAAAGCGGCAAAAAAACATGAAACAAATAAGAAATAGATCGTTTACTTTGTTATCTTAGTTTTGAAGGGGAAGTAAGTTAACTACAAATACACAAGTAATAGCTTAAAAACAGATGTTTTTGAAACAGTCATACATAGACTGCAGCCACTGCAGTGGAGGCATTGAGCAAGACAGTTACTTTAGTAAGTACCTGTATTAATGTACCTCATGTTAACACCTTCCTGTCCCTGTAGGTTTCTTGCAGTCCCTGTACTGTTCCTGTTGGAACGCCGGTGAGTGGTTACGCGCTCTATCAACGGCACATTAAAGCAATGCACGAGTCAGCACTGCTGGAGGAGCAACGCCAGAGGCAAGAGCAGCTGGATATGGAGTATCGAAGTGCTGTAAGCCCTTGTGGCACTTCCAAGAGCCCTAATGTTGAGTGGGAAGGTAGGTGTTTTCACATCAGTCATGGAAAGAACCCTGCATTTGAGGTCCGTGTGTTACACTGCTGCCTCATTTAAGAATGAATGTTGAGTCTACTGATAATTAACTGTTGCTTTCTGATGGCGCTCCATTGAAGGAAACTGTCTACTGTAGAGATTCTGCTGCAGTTATGGTGTTGGAGAACTACCTTGTAGCCCCCTTAGATAAGGTAGAAAAAATTACTCCATTTGGGTGACATTCAAAAATGAGTCGTTCCTAGAGAGAGAGATGCAGAAAGATTAGGCATGCGCGTGAGAGGACCCAGATAACTTGGTGTTCTGGGCGAGCCTCTTTTCAGAATCTTAAGGCGAAGATGGGAGAGACTTGTTAAAGGAGTATGAGCACAATTAGAAGGCATGTTTTACTGTACCGGAGTACATACATGGACATTGAGCCCTGGAGCAGGACACAAAGGTTTTGTAGAAGTGTTATACTCTAGCCCATCGAAGGGCTGTGTGAGAGGTTCTTTCTCTTGGGAACACGATGGTTGGTTGCTTTTGTATATATAGAGGATAGCTTGAGGCAGGGTTTGAACTGAACTCTGTGATCTGGACCAGTGTTTCCTGAATGTGGCTGTTAGTGTGACCTTCAGTACAGAACAAGGCTAAAAGTGCTCATGGAACCTCTCAGAGTGACTAAATAAGGGCATATCTGTTACCATTGCTGGTTACAGGCAAGTGGTTCAGGTGGACAGTGTATATGTTATGTCATCCAAATTGCTACATAAGAGCCAAAGGATGCATTTATTAGTTTTCATATTATGTTTTCTCTCTGTATATATTGGCTATATTTTCATTCTTTGAACTGAAATTATTTTAATTCTGTCAACAGCTTGCAAATTACAAACAGCTTAGCAGAAGATTGTTTTGGTTTTGTGCAAGCAAAGCGTATCTTATGGGAGGCCCAATTCTGTACTAAGTGTGTAACCTCAACTCACTTTACTAGAAAATAAATAGGTCCACAAACTGTACATTGTAACAGGGAAATAAACCAAGTCATATTAATGTGTTGATTGTCACAATGTTAGAGATAATCATCACAGTTGCATAATTCTGCATTTTTAGATTTTATATTCTCATGCATTGTTTCTGTTGTCTGCACAGTATTAGCAATATAAACTGTCATGTTCTTTGAAACTTGAGTATTTTATGTTTAATCTGCATAAGAATTTTAAATTATGTTATGAAATGCTTCACCTTAATTACTTTTACCTAAGTAAAATGAATCATAACCATTTTTTTTTGCCTGTTAAAATAATGAGAAGGTAGCTTGTAGATCTGTGGAGGGAAGGGCAAGATTGTATTTTTTGCAAGTTGGTTCTTCAGGTGGAAAGTCTGGGTTTGCTTAAAAGTACCATATAACTGAAATACTACCCAAATAACTCTTGGCATTGGCAGTGTGGTATTATGAAGTGTGGGAAAGTTCTGGGGTGAAGTCTCTGTCAGCAAAAATCGAGGTGATTATTGAGGCAGACAGAGAGGGAGGGATAACATGTTTAATGTAAATGGGTTCTACAAGCCTCAATGTCTTAATCTGAAAACTAGAAGAGGCTGAGATGTCATCAGATCGTTACAACAGCTACTTCCTGAGATACACTGTGCATATGAAACTTGTCCGCCCACTGGTGTGTGCAGCAGAGAGCCCACAGAGTGTTTAAAAACCTCGCATCGCATATATCAAAACACTTGTGGGGCATCTTGTCAAACTAAAGGGCCTGTTGTGGAATTGGCTTATGACAACCTACACAATACTTCACCATGAAATAAAATAATAATGATCCTTTAGAAAGCTGTTATGGGATGACTAGTGTCATCTTTCTTTGGTTACGGAGGTTAAAGATGTAATTTCACAGCTGCAGTAGACTTGTTCTGGCTCGTAATTTTGAATACTTAAATTGTCCATTGCCAAGGAAAAGGAATTTCTGAAGTTCTGGTACTGGATTTTTAATTTCCTAAATTCAGTAAAAATATCTTTTCCCTTTAAACACTACAGATGGGCAATATGGGTATTTGAAATTTGATTCGTAACTTCTCTGGGCAAGCAGACAAGGAAGGAAGGCTTTTTGTCTGGTAGGATTGGCTTATAAGTCTGGCTGAACTTGCATGTAAACCCGGCTGATGCACAGGATTTGGAAAGGAATCTTTTTTTAAACAAAGTCTTTTTCAATAGCAGAGCTTGAATTTAAAGGACCTAAAGGAGACAGACACTGTTTTTCACATATAGAAGTAATGAGAGAGTTTTTTCAAAGCTTTGGGGATAAAAATAGAAATTAAGCTGTACCTTGATACTACTTTTTAATGAAACATTTGTACCTGATGAATACATTAGACATTTGAATAGGCCCTTTGTTAAAACTGTGCTGCAGGCTGGACTTTTTGACTCTAATTTCTAATACAGGGTTCTTTTCTTTCTGATAACTTTAACCTTCGCAGGAAAACCAGTGGCCTATATGCCTTATGCTGAGGTCAAACGAGCGATAGAACAGGAAACACAAGTGCAAAATACAGCAACAAGGTCAGCATCACCATACAGGCTATCTCCAAGAGAAGTCAATAAAGCCTCTCCCCAACCTGATATGAATGCAGCTCGCTATAGTGTCCCTCCAGGTAAATATTTTGTTAGGCATATAGTCTTCCTTTGGAAGCTGGACTAGTGTGGCTTAATGTAGCATCAGATTATTCTCTAAACATTTTTCAACTTAACAAAAGAAGAAAATAGATTATTTTCTGTGTGTGCGTGTAAATAGGTGCTTGTTATTTTTCTAGTTCCAGTGAGGTTCTGTTTTAGTTCTTTATTGCTGCATCAGGTGCATAACATTTACTCAAGCTAATAGGATGATCTGAAAAGTGTTAGAACAGCATAGGGACAAAGTCATCAGGAGTTTTTCAGCTTAAATCAAGTACTGTCATATTCACGGGTAGCCTTTGTTATGAAAGGGGGAGTTGAGGAAAAGAGAAAGCTGCTGCTATCCTTGGCATTGATTTCTGACTGTAATTGCTTAATATTATAGTCTGAAGGTTTTATAAAACAGTAAAATAACTGACAAATCTTAATTCTGAAACGTATTATTGCTTTTTCCTTCAGAGTATAATGTCTTGCTAAGAAAAGACAAAATCAGGGAAGCTTGGATTATACTTGACTCAGTTGCATTCCATTGAAAAATAAGAACTTTCTTTTAAAGACATGAAACAACAAAAAACTTGAATGTACCCTGAGCTGTTATTTTTAAATGCTTAGTTTTAGGAGTCTTCAATTTTAAGTGCAGCTTTTGCCATTTCTTTTTGAACTTTGATGTGAGGTTAGATATTCTCCATTCAGTTTCTGTGCATAACATACACTTGGACATAGAGAATTTCAGAGTTGTAAATACAGCTAGATAGCTTTTGAGCACTGTGAGGCAATTCCCATGAGAAGTTGTCAGATGAGCTGTGCTATTTCTGTCCTTCTTGTCTCTCTAACAAGTAATAGAACTGAAACAGACTGCAATATTTAATGTACAATTTTTTCCCCCAAGTTCTCCAGCCAGCACCTCACCAAGTAATAACCAATATCCCTGAAGGAGTCCGCCTTCCAACAACCAGACCCACCAGACCACCCCCACCACTCATTCCATCCTCCAAAACAAGTGTGCCATCAGAAAAACCTTCCTTCATCATGGGAGGCTCAATCTCACAAGTAAGAGAATTATTATTTGAAAATCTGTGCTTACATCAATTTTTTGTCCTTTCACCAACCTTCATCTTGTACTCGGTTATGTGTTCACAGCATTAACACTTAAGACCTATACATGCCACTTCAAAAAAATCCAGGAATTACAGGTGTCTTATAAAATAGAACATGTTGCAGTTGTTTAATTTAGGAGCATGGTTGAGGATGTCCAGTTTAGGTGAACTGCATCTCCAAACTAACAGTGACATTATGCTTCTGGAGGTCTGCACTTTGATACTTTGCTGTGGTGCACTCCAGGATTTTAAGATAGGATCAGAGTAGTATCAGCATTCTCCTTTAAACATAGATTTGAATCTTCATTCCAGAAACAAGAATTAACATATAATATATTTGCTGTTTCAGGGAACACCTGGCACCTACTTAACATCCCATAGTCAAGCTTCCTACACGCAAGAAACTGCAAAGCCATCAGTGGGTTCTATATCTCTTGGGCTGCCAAGGCAGCAGGAGTCAGCCAAATCTGGTAAGAAAATAAAAGCTGACATGTGTTTTATATCTAATGACTCATAATTAAAGAAAAAAAAACCAAACAAACAACTTTTTCTTCTTCTAAATAGCTTCCCTGCCCTATATCAAACAAGAAGAATTCTCTCCCAGAAGCCAGAATTCCCAACCTGAGGGACTCTTGGTCAGGGCACAACATGAAAGTGTGGTTCGAGGTAAATAAAGTCACTCAGATGAAAAAGCTTTGTCAGAGCCTGAGAAAACCAAGAATTAACTTCTAGAGCTCAAACTGCTGAAGTGTTATTTTTAATATGATTAATCTGTTCCCTGTTTTCCAAGACATGTATTTGTAGCTAGCTCCTCCTGTCTGCATGTCTCATTTAAAAACATTTGTTTCAAGGCATGCCAATTTCAAAATTAAGTTTTTCACTAGAGCATACACAGAGAAGTGTCCAAATACATCAGAAGAAACTAAATACCATAGATTAATGCTGTAAGACTTTTAGTCTGTGAAAGGCTGTTAAAAGAGGAAATAGTCTAACTGCCTCAAATTCATTCTGTTAAACTGAAATTTTCCCAATATTTTAGTGTAAACTTAACAGTTCTCACTAGAGTTTTTAATTATTTCAAATAGAGTAGCTACTTTTTTTATTCTCTTATTTATCAGAATGTCTTATTATTTTCAAACTAGGTACCACAACAATACAGGAGGGAAGTATAACACGAGGAACTCCAACCAATAAAGTTTCTGTAGAGACCATTCCTTCTTTGAGAGGCTCTATAACTCAGGTATTCTTCCCCTTACTGAGAAGGCTGTCACAAAACACTGTATTTAAAGGTACCACTGTGAATGCATTTGCATGTCTGAAAAAGTAAATGAATATCACAGAGTAGGAACTGCCTTGAAAAAAGAAGTTTTAATGCAATCAGATGGTCAAATCCCACTATTCCTGAAGTCATCGTCACCATGATTTCATCTTCATGTGTATGAGTCTTTAAACTTTTAAAATAAAACTGCCAGAGCCTTTGGTATACCTAACTGATGGCTTCGTAGCAACGTCCATGAAAACAGCTCACACTTGAGTTCAAATACTAAAATCAACTGTAACCAGACTTGTGCAGATGCTATTTCAAGGTAAAAAGGTAAATTAAGCTCTTTTGTCTTAATCATTTTTTAAATGCTACTGTTTATGGAGAGCAATAGTAACAATTCTCCTTTGAGGAGGGTAGGTTTCACTACTTTGGATAGAAATAAAACCTAATGGCACCATTAATTATGTAGTATAGGTTAACTTTCCCCAAAACAGTTTTATAGGGTAAATATTTGAGGTCATGAAATACTTTTGTAACATTCTTTTTCCTGTGTTTTTTAAACAAGGTAGTGAATTGCCTACAAATAATCTTAATAATATTTAGGGTAAATGTCTAATAATACAGGCAAAAGTTTAAGCCATACTGCTTGATACAGTGATTGGTTTTCTAGATGTAAAAATTGTTGTGGGTTTTGGTTTGGTTTTTTTCCCCTTCATTGCTCCTTGTTCTCTTAAATAAATGCACATGTTCTGAATTATATTTGATGGATTTAAATGCAGGGTACACCAGCTCTGTCCCAGTCTGGCATAGCAGCTGATGCGTTATTGAAGGGAACTATCACCCGGCTGGCTACAGAAGACAGTAGCCCAGAAAAGTGCCGAGAGGAAGCTTCAGCCAAAGGCCATGTTATTTATGAAGGCAAAAGTGGGCATATTTTATCTTACGATAGTAAGTATTTGTATATTCTACCTGATGAAAGTCAAGGCTGCAGCAGGTTCTGTAGATAAAGTATATTTGCTTTCAAGTGAATAGGTATAAACTTCAGTCACTGGGGTGCCATTTGAGAGAAGCATTGACGTGCCTGTGTTTTTGAGGGTATAAGAATTGAAGTGATCCGGAATTTGTGCCTGTGTACTGAAGAGTCTCCCTGTACTCTGTAAAATATCATTAAGCTATTGAATTTCTGTACCGTTTATTTCCAATTTGTCATGGAATATTTTTATTTTGAAGAGTTAAACAACCAAGTTTAAAAAGATCTGTATTAAAAGAAATGTATCATTCAAGTTTGAAATGTAATCAAAATACTGATGACTTAGTAACTGTTTGAACAAATACATTTTTCAACAAACCATAAAAGGTCTTTCTAAGGTTGAGATTTAATGTTACAGTATTGAAGTTAAGTATTAAGTGCTGTTAAAGTATTAATGACCCGAGGTCTCACTAAATGGAATGCTCATGCGTCTCTCTTTTATTGTCTGCATTTCCTAATCATGCTCTTGTATATTTTGCCAGCTATTAAAAATGTTCGTGAAGGAACGAGGAGTCCAAGAACTGCTCATGAAATTGGTTTAAAGAGAAGTTATGATACCATGGAAGGAAATATAAAGCAAGGAATGTCAATGCGGGAGTCTCCAGTCTCTGCACCACTGGAAGGTAAAAATAGCTGCTTTCAAGGTGTTTTGTGTTTTATCCAAACCTTTTGCATCGATGTAAGAGTGTTTAGATTAATTTTATGGAGCAGACTAAATGAGAAATTAGATGTAAGTCTTACACAACTAGCCAAATCTATGTAATAACCAGTATATTAAAGCACGCTGGAAGTATGACTGGAGTAGACACCAGTTTTCCTGTTTCTTTGCTGGTGTGTTACTGTAACTGCAGGTAATTCAACTCCACGTACTCCTCTCAGTACGTCTGACACATGTAACTGACTCTTCACAGTCCCTGCGGGTTGTCACAGAGCTGAAACAACTCTGAGTCACACTACTAGGACTCTGTGGTCACACCCATTAGTTAAATATTGGTCTCAGCAATGGCATAGTAACTTGGCAACGTATTAGTGTGACCTTTTGCATTCCTGCAGTAAAAACCTCTTTGATTATGCCAAGCAGAAAACTTGCACAGCTGCTGCATCCTGCTTCAGGGCATCCCTAGTATTATTTTGATTTAATAAACTGTAATCAAAGCGAGCCTGCAAAGGTCAAGTCAGGCCATTATATAATTTCTCTCATTGTTTTTTAAAAATACAAATGCAAGAAAATGTTTCATGCCTAAAGTATGAAGCCTTACTCCTTGAGTGCATTTTGTTCCAGCTTTGGGTAGCCCTTAAAGGCTATTTTGTGTATATATTCATCAGATGGAACCATAAGAATGTTTATGGACTGTATATAGAAATTCAGTGTTGCCTTTAAGTTGCTGATGCATTTGGCTTATTTTGGGGCTCTTGGCATATGAGAAGCTGCTCTGATACTTTATGCTGTATCTCATCACTGGCACATTTTCTGTCCTCAAACTATGGAAAATTTGAGTTCTTTGGTTGTTTGATTTAGCTTCCTGCTGTAGGAAAAGTAAATTTAGCTCTTGCCAGATGATTCAATATGAACTTTGATTAATTTGGAGGATGCTAAGGTATATTTTGGGGTGTTTTTTTCTTTTTTTTTTTTTTTTCCACTTCCCATCATGAACACCTTTCTTTACTAAGTAAAGAAACTGGAGTTTAAGAGAAGCAGTAACTGCTTTTGGGACAAGAGTTAAGCTTAATTATAAAGAATACCTTGTGTTTTCTAATATGTTAAAACTTGCAACAACGTAATAGCATAAATACTTGAAACGAAAGATTATTTTTTTTGAGGGCAGGATGGTGTTTGTAACGTGTTGATACAATGCCTAGCATACTGAGGCTCGGCCCTCTGGGCACTACTGTGATACAGATACTATCTGTAATGTCTGTAAGAAAGAAGGAGGAGGGGTTTTGTTGTTTGGGGTTATTTTTTTGAACACTTGTTTAATTCTCTAAATTACGTTCATTTTAATTTTAGGTTTAATATGCCGCGCACTGCCTAGGGGTAGCCCACATGCTGAACTCAAAGAGAGGACTGTGTTGTCTGGCTCTATAATGCAAGGTAAAGTATTGCAAATCTAGAAAGCAAGCATTAATTACATCCTCAAAAATCTGGATTTCTGAACCTTAAAGCTGTTATTAATAATGGCAGCTGTGTTTAAAGGTGGAGTTTATTTTATTAAACGTGTTTTCAGAGCATAAATCAGCAGCTTTCTGATATGCTGTATATAAAGCTAGTGTGTAAACACAGCATTTTATTTCTTTGTGGAAAATAGTCTTTTTAAATATAAATACTTGCTAATGAGCACTTTTTTTTCATGAACACTAACAGTTCCCCAGACCTCTGAAGATGTATGTTATTTCCTTTAATTCAGCGTCTGAAATAACTTGGGATGCTTTCAGTAATATATTGAATATTTGTTCAGCGTTATTTTTGTGGTGATCTTTTAGTTGTCAGAATATAGTATCGTTGACTATAGCAAACCAAATTTCCAGCATTATGACATGTAGTTAGTTACTCTGTTTATGAAAAAAAGACTTAGTAATTATTAATACCAGTAATGAGACTCTTTCTTTCTATAAAAGGCACACCAAGAGCAACAGCTGAAAGTTTTGAAGAAGGCTTAAAATACCCTAAACAGATTAAAAGGGAATCACCTCCCATAAGGACATTTGAAGGAGCCATTACTAAGGGGAAACCGTATGATGGAGTCACTACTATAAAAGAAATGGGTCGTTCCATCCATGAAATCCCAAGACAGGACCTATTAAGTCAGGAGAGTCGCAAGACTCCTGAAATGGTGCAGACGACCAGGCCAATCATAGAAGGCTCCATATCTCAGGTAAATAGGAGCAGCACTACTGCACTCATCCAATTGCTTACAAACTCAGTAGTGAATCAATTCAGGATATTTGAATAATGACAAATCAAGGGGGTGGTGGTGTGTGTGTTTTGTTTTACAAAGGCTTCCAACTTAAAAAGCTTAAAAATATTTTCCATGTCTTAGAAAAATCCTGACACTTCACCTGTAGGGAACACACTTACAAGCAAACGTGAGAGAACTGACAAGTAGCAGTCACTAAGATCCAGTTGTATTCTGTGCTGATGTGATAGAAGCAAGGAACTACAATATCAGCAAAGTGAGGATTTTAGCACGAGTGAAACACTGGCAGAAGAACCTTACCTGATCTTTTTCTCCTTTTCAGGGCACACCCATAAAATATGAAAGCAACTCTGGCCAGTCTGCCATCAAACACAATGTAAAATCTTTAATCACTGGACCAAGCAAGCTACCCCGTGGAATGCCTCAGCTGGAAATGGTGCCAGAAAACGTGAAGGTGGTGGAGCGAGGAAAATATGAAGATGTGAAGACCGGGGATGCAGTACGTTCCCGTCACACATCAGTAGTCAGCTCTGGTCCCTCTGTTCTCAGGTCAACTCTCCATGAAACTCCCAAATCACAGCTGAGCCCTGGAATTTACGATGATACCAATGCTCGGAGGACACCTGTGAACTATCAGAGTCCAATGTCCAGGAGTTCACCTATGATGAATAGAGTTAGTGAGGGTATGTTATTCCTATCCAGAGTAAGACAAGAAGTTTTAATAATTTAATTTTAAACTTTTAAACTGTTTTCTGTAACCCGTTCTACTTTCTTTTATTCTCATGACTTCTCTCAATTTGGAGGGTGGCTAGAAGGAACTTTAGAAGGCTGTAAGCTGTTAATTGAAATAAGAAAACTAAAACCCCCAGTATTGTAACAGGAGGTGAGAAGGCAATTCAGTCTCAGTCTGCATTTGATTATGGATCACATTGAAAGTGTTACCTACAAGGGTAATGTTTTAAGGGCAGAAGCTATTCCTGAACAAGAGGTATCTAGATGAGGAAGGATAATATGGTGAGGTGTAAGCAATCTTAGTTTTAAGATTTAGATTTTTCACCAGCAATAGTTGGTGATATAAAATATTCATTGTGATTTATTGTATCGGATCGCAGGGTCCTCTAGAACATTCTTTGGGAGCCAGTATATATTTACAGCTGCCTTTTCTATCAAAAAATAGGCATTTTACCAATTTGGGGTTTTTATTGTTTCTAGCTGGAATATCTTCTGGGAAGCCAGCAAATCACGAAAGGAAAAACACACTAACTCCAACACAGAGGGAGAGCGTGCCAGCAAAATCTCCAGTCCCAGGGGTTGATCCTGTAGTGACTCACAGTCCTTTTGACCCTCATCACAGAGGAGCAACTCCTGAAGTTTATAGGAGTCACCTCCCTCCTCATTTAGATCCTGCTATGCCATTTCACAGAGCTCTGGATCCTGGTAAATATGTTTTTTAGGTTCAGAAATATTGTATGTTTTGATGCATAGAAAAGATACCTTTAAAAGGCAATTGTCAGTGGCCAGATATAATTTATAAGAGGTTATATGTGCATACACTGTTGTGATTTGATTTCAGTTTAGTGAGAGGCTTAGCATCTAACCACAGAACTTAATAAAACATTATTGTATAATACTGTAGCTTGCTTTCAGAATCTGCCAAGTTGCTTCTAAAATATTCAGACAGTATTTTTAGATAAGTATTTGAGAAGTATATTAAAAGCTTTCAGGAAAGCTGTGCAAAGAAGGAATGTGGAAGATGCTGTAGAATTAAAGTGTAATCAGAACCCTTCTCTTCAGGACTGTGATTCCTTTTCACTGAGGGATTATCAGATTTTCCCTGGTGAAATGAAATACAGTAGACTTCCTTTTAACCTATCCATCATCTTTGAGATATTTTAAACTTCTTTATGTATTTCAGCCCTTCACATCTTCAGAACTTCAGGATTTATATTTTTATTCAAGTCTCTTCTCTAATGTCTATCTCCAATCTGGATTATTTAGTTTTTTCGGTTCACATACAGTGCATTAATTCAATAAAACACCAGTATTAAAATGCTATTTTAATTTCTTTGGCACTGACTAGATAGCACTTCTCACTGAAGCTATATAAACCTCTGAAACTTTCATTTGATATCACCCATGCTGCTTCCTAAGTCTTCCGTTTTTTTTTCCCTCCTTCACCCTCAGCTGCTGCTGCTTACCTGTTCCAAAGGCAGCTCTCACCCACCCCAGGCTACCCAAGTCAGTATCAGCTTTACGCCATGGAGAATACACGACAGACAATCCTAAATGACTACATTACCTCACAGCAGATGCAAGTCAATTTACGTCCTGATGTAACAAGAGGATTATCTCCTAGAGAGCAAACGTTAGCTCTCCCGTATGCAGGAGCAAGAGGTATGCCTGTGTCTTTCCTGACGTTCTTTAAAGTGTGTTTTGGATATGTGGTGTGGTTTGGTGGATCAGTTTGTTTTGTTGCTGCTTATAAATATATGTGGATGGATGCATGCATGCATGCATGCATATGAGTGCATGTGTACAGATGTGTTTATGAATGAGTTATCGAATATCTAACTGGCTTTTGTGGATATAAAGAAAAACTACGTATGTAATCAATATTATTAAGGGAAGGCTGTAAGACTTATTAGTGTTCAAGAAGCTAGACTTTTATACTAGCTTAATATTCAGAAGCATATTGAACTCATCATCAAACTTCAGAAAAGAGAATTATATCAAAATGAGAGCTTCTTCAAAACTAAAATAAAAGCAACAGCTAAAGGGGTAAGGTTTGTGAAAAACGTGATTACAGATGTTACGTTAGAGAGTTAGCAAATGTGTGTGACGTGTTGCAGGGTGGGGAAAAGCCTAAATCAATCTGGACATTTAACGGCAGCAAGAAGAAGCTATTAAAAGTAAAAAGACGTCTCACAAAAGTGTAACTCCTCAAAGAAAATGGAAATCGTGACAAGTTAAATGTAAGACCATAAAGGTAAAAAAAATTGAGGAACCAGTTAAAAAACCAAATGAACTAGTAACTTATTCAGATACATCAGAAGCAGGAATTGTGGCAAAGAAACTGTAGCTACTGATAAATCATCAAAACTCAGATATAATGCTTTAGAAGATAAGGCCATTACAAAAAAGCAAAGCAACTTCTTTGCATCTTTGTTCACTGTAGAGAGATTTATATTTCTGTGATGGAGATCTTTATGGGACGTGAGTTAGAAGAACTCTTTCACACTGAAATGTTGAGCAAAGTCTTAGAACAAAATAATAAAATGAATAGTTACGAATCCATTGGTCTGCCCTTGAATGGCCATTCTTACATGTGTCATCTCCTAACAGGAATTATTGACCTGAACAATATGGCTCCCACTATCTTAGTGCCTCATCCTGGAGGAACAAGCACACCACCCATGGAGAGAATCACGTATATCCCTGGTACACAGCTTACGTTCCCTCCCAGGCCTTACAATCCTGCTTCTCTGTCACCAGGTAAGAGCTCTTATGATTTGGTGACGTCTCTAATTGTCTGACATGCTGAGATAATTGACCATCTTTAGTTAGCTTTCAGTAATGTCATGTTTTGACGTTTTCTCAGGTGAATGCTTTTTGCATGCACTTCTCACTTGGATAGCAAAGGTTTTTTAATTATATCCTTTATAGTTATATTAGCAGCTGAAGGAGCACTGACAAATTCAGAATTTGCCTCATTCTGTCTGGTCTTTATTTGTGGTCATTTGATTATGATTTCCCTAACCTCATATTACATGTGTTGAAGAGCAGAATTTGGGTCTGTAAGCTGTCTAGTTTCTAACTTTACAGAAACTGTATAGTAAAAAGCTGTTGAGCCTTCTGCTGTCACTGTACATTAAGCTTTTGTCTTCCTAGCTAAGTGGATAATCTTGAGTGGAATTAAAATGTATTTGGGAAATTCTGCTGTAAGTGGATGGCAGAATACACTGGCAAGTGTTTATATCAAATTATGCTTGAGTATCTCTTTGTGCTACTTCGTTTTATCTTGTGGACCTTCCAGGACACCCTACACACCTGGCAGCTTCTGCAGCTGCAAATGCTGAAAGGGAACGGGAAAGGGAGAGGGAGAAGGAGCGGGAAAGGGAGAGGGAACGTGAGCGAGAGCGGGAACGTGAGCGAGAACGAGAGAGGGAGAGAATAGCTTCAGTCCCTGCTGAACTTTATCTTCGACCAGGTGAGTGCATGTTGTTGCATTTGGATCAGTTCTCTTGTAGACTGTTCCTGCTCATTTTCTATAGCCACTGTTAGAAGCATGCAGCTTATTAACAACACATTATACAGTTTGGTTTTAGTCTGCACTTAAGGCAGGCTCCTGTTACCTAGCAGTTCTGGTCATAACTGCAACTTCAGCAAATATCAGGCTTCTTGACCTTTCTCTCATAGCAATGTAGTACCTGGAGAATGGTGTGAATCCCAGTTATCACTAGCACAACTTGCATGTTATTTAGAGCATTTTAAACAGAATGTGACCATTTAAACCTTTAATACATAGAGTCACATCCAGAGTGGTGGAGACAACTGGGAAAGGATATGGAGGAGACAGCATTGTTACATAGTTCTGTGTAAGAGTTGTCTTTATATATTTTTTGTTTGTTCCCCTCCACTCTTATGTTCTGCAGGTACAGAGCAGCCTGGCAGACCTGGCAGTCATGGATATGTTCGGTCCCCATCCCCTTCGGTTAGGAGCCAGGAAAACATACTGCAGCAAAGGCCTAGTATTTTTCAAGGAACCAATGGGACAAGTGTAATCACACCTTTGGATCCTGCTGCTCAGCTACGTATCATGTATGTTTTATAAGTTACTGTTGCAGAGATATGTGTTCTAATATTTGAGCTTGTTAAAAGGTGCATTTAGCCTGAGGAAAATACTACAAGATGAGGGTATACCACTGTCTGATTGCTCTTGGATTTATTGGAAACGATCCACTGTGGTTTCACCAGTCCAGTTTGGATAGAAATTAGTGTCACAAAAGCTTTGCTTTGTTGTATGCATGATACAGCTCTAGTTCTTTTTATCATGTGATATAATTCAGAATATTCAATGTTTTTCAACAGGCAGCTCACCCCTGGAGCTCCCTCTATTACTCAAGGGTTGCCAGCTTCACGTTACAATACTGCTGCTGATGCCCTTGCAGCACTAGTAGATGCTGCAGCCTCTGCTCCGCAGATGGAAGTTGCCAAAGCAAAAGAGAACAAGCACGAAGGAGCCAGGATAGAAGAGAATATGGGACGCAGGTCAGCTGTGGTTACTGAACAGCAGCAGATGGAACAGAAGACACTGGAGGTAGAAAAGAGGCCTGTCCAGTGCCCCTATACATCTGCAAATTTTTCTGGTGGCAAGCCCCAGGGACAGTCTTCATCAGTAGTCTATTCAGAGGCTGGTAAAGAGAAAGGACCTCCTCCTAAATCCAGGTACGAGGAAGAGCTGAGAACTCGAGGAAAGACCACAATTACTGCTGCTAACTTCATAGATGTGATCATCACTCGACAGATTGCTTCAGACAAGGATGCACGAGATAGGGGCTCTCAAAGTTCAGATTCTTCCAGTAGTTGTACGTATCTTAGTAACTATCTACTTCTTTGCTGTCTGTCTTAGCCTTTTAGGGAAATAATGAGATATGAAATGGTTCTGATGTTTAATGATAAAATATTCAGCTCTGCACAGTAGAAACACTTCATAGACAAATACAGTTTTTGCGTAGAGTGACTCAACATTCTTGCAAAATCAGAGTTGTTTGCTTTATCTGGATTCCATGCTACAACATGAAATGCAGGATAACAGGACTATCCTTATCAGAAGTCAGGAAACATAAGATTATTTAGTTTACGTTGGAACACTCTTTTGTGGCAGTATTTGTATCACCATGGTTATGAGAAAAATACAGTGTTTCGACTTTCATTTCACTGGTGTCATTTTAATGGAAGCACTAGTGTTGCTATGTACAGGCAACAAAAATTTTCTGTGGTATTTACACCTTATTCCACAACCTTTGCTTGATATTCAGTATCCTCCCACCGGTATGAGGCTCCTGGAGATGCCATTGAGGTGATTAGCCCTGCAAATTCACCTGTACCTGCTCAAGAAAAGCTACAGCCCTATCAACAAGAGACACCTAAACCAAGCCAGGCAGAGAGTAAGTTTATCTGCATATGCAGATGTTCTCACAATTATCTTGCTTATATTTACCAGCTCCATGAACTCAGAATTGGGAGTCTTTAAGTGCTTATCCCTTTCTTAACTTTTCAGAAACTTCTGTTGGAAGTATGTTGTTGCGTGGATCTGTGGAAAAACTAGAGCAAATGTATTGGAACTGACACTTGGCATTAAACAGAGCTCCTTTACATTGCAGTGTAGCTGATTTAATAAGAAATTTATTTTCAATATTTTCTTTAAAATTACTGCCTATTGTTGCTGATGCCCACAATTTTTTACCTATTAGTAAAGCTTAAACTATTACAGTACAGTTTGCAGGTGAGAAAGGAGCTGAAATTCACCTGCATTGTGGAATGAAGCTTTATTTATCTATTCTAAATTGTAGGGCCTATATATGAAGGTGCTCATCACACAGAATGCCTAAAATCTACTGTAGAAACACCTAATCTTTTAAATTTACAAGCATAGAACTTCCAAACCTTGAAGCTTCAGTAGTAACGTCTTAACAGACTGACCTTTTCTTCTTCAACTAGATGACCCAAACAGGCAATATGAGGGGCCGATTCACCGCTACAGGACACAACAGGAACCCCCCTCACCCCAACAACCTCCACCTCCCTCTTCCCAAGCAGAAGGGATGGCACATGTGCCCAGGACACACCGACTTATCACCCTTGCTGATCACATCTGTGTAGGTTTATTTGCGTGCATCTCTTTAGATGTGAAAAGTTAATTTTGATGATGAAAACACACGTTTTGGAACATAATACCAATTCTGTAATTATTAGTTTTACTTAACGATATTATACAATAATGTGTCTGAACTTATAATCATCTCATTTGTTGCAATCAGTCTCATATCCATCTAATTCATGAATATGTATGCTCTGGCCAATGTCTGACCAAGATCTCTTCTTTGTGTTTTTTTTTGACCACAATCAGCAAATTATTACACAAGACTTTGCTAGAAACCAAGCAGCATCTCAGGCCTCTTTGCAGCCTCCCACCACTACATTCCAGAATTCCACCCCTGCTCCAACACCTGTTTCTACCCGGGCAAAGACATCGAATCGCTACAGCCCCGAGTCACAGTCACAGTCTGTCCACCACCAGCGGCCAGGTGCTAGAGTGTCACCTGAAAATCTGTCTGACAAGTCCAGGGGAAGGTAATGCATGTATTCAGTTTAACTGCAAATTTATTTAATGCCCAAATATGATATTTATAAAAAATAGTGCAGTAGTCTTGATGTAGATCAGAAGTAGAGGTATCTTCTGGTCTTTTATTTTTAGGCAACATCTTGTCTTGCACTGTTTTTGACAATTGCTTGGCTCCATAACATAGCTTATAACTTTTCCCGTCACTTCTTATGCTTAATTTCCAGTCTTAAGAGGGTGAAGATGTTTAATTACATAGACCTTATCAGAGTCATTATGGACAATTCAAAGTCATTTTTTTAAGACCACCAAGCATACTAAAGCATGTAACACATATAACTAGACATAAGAAGTTATGTAACAACAGGAATGCAATTACATGTGTTAACTACTGCTTTACATGCATTAAGAGTACTTACCTGTCTCTGAATTATGGATGTAGACCTGGAAAATCTCCAGAAAGGAGTCACGTCTCTTCAGAGCCCTATGAGCCGATCTCGCCGCCTCAGGTACCAGTTGTACATGAGAAACAGGAAAATGTTCTTTTGCTTTCCCAAAGAACTGAGCCTACTGAACAGAGGTATGTACAAACCTGAATTTTAAAAACATTATTCTGGATCTTTGTGCTGCCAACAGTATCTTTATTAAAGATACCACAGGCAAGTTGGATGCTAGTGCAAAAAAGTCAACAGTGATTAACAGAACTTGGGAGATGCTTTGGGAAGCCTGAGTGAAATGTCATCTGTACCTGTTCTGTCTTAAGTTTCTTGGTGCAAGCAGTGTGTTCTATGTCATATTAGATAGAAAGCTTTATAACAAAACTCCTTGTGGGTGCCAGTTCTATGAAACTGAGATGGTTTTGGGGAAAGGTCCGTTTTTTACAATTTTTAGTAAATAATTCAGCCTTCTCGTGGCTAATTGGCTTCCTGGATGTCATCCTGGTGAAGTTTGTTACCTGGATTGGCGTCCTGGTGAAGTTTGGAGGAAGCCAGGCTTCTAACACTTGTGACTCTAGAGCAGCTTATCACATGAAATATCACTAAGCTAAGGAGCCTAATTGCCAGGAGGTGTGAAGGGGGTGTCAGGAGGTCCATGCATGGGCAGCCCAGTTTCCCAGGGCTATTTGCCAGTCTGCCAGATCTGCAACATAAAACTACGTGGGATCCCTGGCAGACTGTGTCAGTGCTGGTGTCTTCAAATGTCTGGCAGATGCAAGTTGGGATGGGTGCTTCTGTCGTTTGCTTTGCTGCCTGCTGAAGAAGGAATAGCACCCAGCATGCTCACCTTGTACTTTACTTAAGGTTCATGCTGGTGAAATTGATTCTTTTTTTTCTTGCTTTTTCTCCCCTCCATTCTGCAGTTGCTGGCAGGGCTGTTACAGTCCATGATGGATGTTAGCTAGATGTGATTTTCAGCAACGTGGCGGGGAAGATGCACTTTTTAGAATTTTATGGATCTTGGCCTAGGGAACCTAGAGTCTTCATCTCTTTTGCTTTATTGTTAAATGATTTCTTAATTTAAGTATGGGGTGGGTTGTTTTGTTTTGTTTTTTAAATTAAAGCTGATTTGCCAGATTGCTGCTGCTTAAACAAACTCAAGTATTCTAAGTGCCACAGTGAACATCCAGTTGATTATTTTTATCCACTTTTGAAAATAGAGCAAGCTGTTCCTGATGCTGGTATCAGTTTAGATCTTTCACCTGAATTTTTTCATGCTTTACTTTATTATTTTTTTCTTAAAAAATCAATAATTGGGGTACTGCTACTTTTATCATCTTTATAAACAGCCTAAAATTTGCATATTTTAAGATCTGAAGAGAATATGCACCCCTTGTCAGTTTGACATTTACTTCAGCAATTTTTTTACACTAATGTGACAGAAATTATGTGCAGTTAGTGTGCCAGCTACTGTGAATGTAAAACTGATAAAGGGTATGATACAGAATATGGATCCTGGACTGAATTTGTGCCATAGAGCAAGGATGACTAACTGGCAGCAATTGAGCCAGATTTGTCCATAAGGTTATTTTTCCTGGTTTCTAAGAATGCTTGAAGTAGCTTATTTGCTTTGGGCCATGTGTGACAGGATGGGTGAGCAGACTTAAAAAGAACTACATCCTTTTTAGCGGCATACTGGGAACAAGAGTGAAAATATGATTGTAAACAGGAGCAGCTAGGGTGAGTACTTGGGCTTCTAGCTTAAACCTTTTGTCACCTACTGATTTGCAGTGCAAACTTCAGCCAGCTTGCAGGTTGCAAGGCAGAAGTAGGCACCCCTGAGATAATTTGTAAGAGCGTTATCTCTGTACCGCTTCCCAGCACAGACAATGACATCGTCGTCTTTTATGTGAGCTGTAGAATCCCTGGATAAAGCAGGTGTTCTTGGAGAGTCATTAGATTTGTCTAGTCCCCAAAAAATAGGCTGAGGAAAGAGTCTTAAAGCTTGTATGAATGTTGGCAGTTTCTGTCTGACTGCTTTTGGAAAGATTTAAATGTACATGTTGAAAAATGTTCTCTCTCTGACACATGTTGGTCTTGACAGGACTGACTCTCGCTCTCCAGGTAGTATAAGCTACCTGCCTTCGTTTTTCACCAAACTTGAGAACACTTCACCAATGGTAAAATCCAAGAAACAGGAGATATTTCGAAAGCTGAACTCATCTGGTGGAAGTGACTCTGACATGGGTATGCAGGACTTGGTTTTTTTCCCCTATATTTTTCCAGCTTAAGCTTTACATGACTGCCACCCACAGATGTCCTAACCTAAATATGTTTCAAATAACATATGAATGATTATAAATCTATGGATATAATAATTTATGACCAAAGAACTGGAAGATTGTTTGATTTTTGTTGGATTTTTGCCTTTTTTTTTTTTTTTAATGCTAGTGTATGTAGGACTGTCACATTTAAACTTTTTCATGCTTAATTTAAGAGATGGAAATGGTTTCTAAAAACTATGTAAAAAAAAAAAGTGTAAAAAAAACCCCATGTAAATAACAAGAGAGTTGTTAAAACCTGAATTATTCTAGTTAACTTGTGTCTGTAGTTTGCTTTGTATCAATGTTAACTATTACATTTTCCTTTTTGGAAAGGTGTCTTGAAAAGGAACGCTTTGTGTTTTCTTGGCCCTTATGATTATGGCTGTTAAAAAGACATATTTTAATATAGTTTCAGTAATGGATACTGACGTGGTGGAATATGATACTAGAACTGTGTTTTTGTCTTAGAAATCTTAACAGAACTTTGTATCAGAATAATCAGTAGTGAGATCTGCTGTTTGTGAACTCAGTACCTAATAGTGTTTATTTGGAAGTGAATGCTCTTGCATTGAACAACAAATTAATCTGATTCTGAAAAACAAGGCTGTGTCAGAAGGGGTTGCAGTATTCTTTTTATTGGATCCCCATTGTGTGCACGATAGTTTTTTTGCTCTGTTAAAAACCTCATGTGCGTGCTTGGTATACAAGCACACTTCCCATTGCTGCCAATTATCTTTTAATTTATATATATCAGTGTTATAGTTTAAAATCTTTATTGTCAAATTGGACACAATATAGGTAATGGGGTGGTGGTGGTGGTGGTGGTGTTTAGCCACTCCAAAGTTGTTCCCACTTATTTTTTTTAATACATACAAATACTCAGTCTGTAAGGTTCATATGTTAAAATATGTTATTTGGCAAATCAAATGCAATTTTGCATTTTAAAGTACAGAGATCATGACATTTCAAAAAGTCAGTCTGCTTCCTGAAGTAACATCTTTAAAAGAAGATTAGCTGTGACCATATAAGATACTTTTAACCCTGGTATGGATCATTTTCCTGAGAAGACATAGATGTACATTCATCTTGGAAGACTGAGAAAGAAAAAAAATGAACATTGAAAATGGTTCAAAAGTAATTATACCTTGTGCATTAGGACTAGTAATGATCACTTACACTGATTATCAGTGCTGACAAACTCAAATGAAATGTTGTGTTTTAATTGCAGCAACTGCTCAGCCAGGGACTGAAATATTCAATTTGCCAGCAGTCACTACCTCAGGTAGGTTTCTCAGTAAAAGAAACAACATATGTTTCTGAATAAGTAAACTAATGTTATACCTTTCATTTATATGCTTTGGAGAGTCCAGTAAATGAGGAAGATGATGAAAATGTAAAAGCTAATAGCCTACATGAACATTTGTTTCCCGCATCACAGGGAAAAGCAAAAGGATGTTTCAGAAAATACTTAAATGGAAACTTAAGCAAGAATGATTTATTTCTGTGTCCCCTGCAAATCTGACACACAGGTAGAAGGCATTAAATTGGTTAGCATCTCACTTAAACAAAATTTAAATATAATGTAGTTCAACAAAACTTGAGCTTAGTTTATCAAATACAATTTACTTTATAAACTGGGGTATTTAAAATACTGATTATTTTTTTTTTGCTATCATAAATACATACTAAAACCCACTAGTTTTCTGTGAGATGAGGAAATTAAATATAATCTATAATTTTACTGAGTTAAAGAGGCAAGTGAGGCAGAGAATTGAACTGAAATGTAGGAGATAAGAATTGCTATATCTGAATCTTGAGTTGTACCACAGATGGACTTTACATGATTTTGGCCAGTCACTGCCCCTTCAGGTACAGTGTTTCTCTCTTTTAAATGGAGAAAGTACTGATCTCCATTAATTTAGATGAAAGACAAGCTTTTGGAATAAATATTTGCCACGTATCACACTTCATAAAACAAATCAGTATGAATTATTGAGAGAAGTATGTTTCTGGTCTCTTCTCTTACAACTAGTAATAGCTGCAGTTTTTACTTAATATGCTGTCACAATCAGCATGCTCAGCTTCCTTTGCTATTTGGAAAAAAAAACCAACAAAACAAACAGTAAAAGTTGCTGTCTTGCCACGAGTCTGACGTTTAGTGACACTACTGACGTAGCTCTTCAGTGTTTGCTGCCATGTCTGACTTGTAGCCGTTGTGAGCTGCTTTGGAGCATGTAGCTTTGCATTTTAAAAATTCTCATCTTTGTTTTTTTTTTTTCCCCCACTTTTCTGCCTCTCGCTAAAATCTTTTCCTCTATCCCTTTGTAATTTCTCTGAGATACGTTTTTTGCCTCCCCTCCCACTTTTCCCTGTATGTTTTCTTTTATCTCCCAGGTGCAGTCAGTTCTAGGGGTCATTCCTTTGCAGATCCTGCCAGTAATCTGGGTCTGGAAGACATTATTAGAAAAGCACTGATGGGAAACTTTGATGACAAGAGTGAGGAGCATGGAGTTGTAATGTCACAGTCTATTGCAGTAGCACCTGGCAGTTCCAATGCTGCAGTATCAGCAGCTAATGAGACACGTAGGGAAGAAGCTAATCCATCACCAAATTCAGGTGAGGTATTGCAGCTCCTAAATATGTCATGGTCTTAAAGAAAAAAATAAGGGTTTGAATAAGCTTGGTGTCACTGAAAATCGCTGTCTTTCCTCCAGAAGTGATAGAGATGGTGTTTCCATTCCCTCTAGTGGTCCTGGCTTTCAGAATGGTGCGGGTGACTTCAGGAGCAGTAGCCAGTATTTCTTGGAGAATGACAGCACTGATGAAATGAGGAAGAGATAACAGGGTGTGTTAGATACCCAAAGCTTCTCGGTGGTTTGATGAAAATGCTTGTGTAGTACATCACCAATAAGGAACACTTGAGAGTGGGAGCTGGCTTGAACTGAAAACATCTCTCTTCCTAAAAATGGAAATATTTCTGTTGTGATAAGAATAGAGATTTTTCTATCAGTGCTGTGTTGGAAGACTAGCCTCTACAGACACTAATTGTAGTAAATCAGCATTCCAGAAGGCACCAGTGTGAAACTTCCGTTTTGCTGCTACATGATAATTTCTGGAAACAAACATACAGAGGCTAAAATGCAGTGTAACATTTTTGTAAAATCTGTCCTTTCTCTTTCCAGGAGGGGGAGTCAGCAAGCAGAAGCTAATCGGCAAGTCAAATAGTAGGAAGTCTAAGTCTCCGATTCCTGGGCAGGGATATTTGGGAACCGAAAGACCTTCATCTGTCTCATCTGTACATTCAGAAGGGGACTACCATAGACAAACTCCAGTGTGGGCCTGGGAAGATAGGCCTTCATCAACAGGTGAGAAATGGGTTTCTTTCAGACTTAACAAACTAGATGTGATAGTTGTAGAAAGGTCAGATATAGAAATACTGTAACATTGGTATATTGGTCAAAAGTTTACAACAAATGAGGATTTTCTGAAACAGACTTGCTGCTAGTTGTCACAATGAAAACCAGGCTATCTTTCAGATACGGATCTCTATCTCTTAGCTCATGTTTTTGACTCGGAGAAACTCTCTTTGATTCAGGTTCAACACAGTTTCCTTACAACCCGTTGACGATGAGGATGCTCAGCAGTACACCGCCAACATCCATTGCGTGTGCCCCACCGTCCATGAGCCAAGCAACCACTCACCAACAGAACAGGATATGGGAGCGAGAGCCTGCACCACTGCTTTCAGCACAATACGAGACTCTGTCTGACAGTGATGACTGAACTATGCAGATTTTTTTTTCTTTTTTTTTTTTTTTTTTTAATTTGCGGGTCAAAAAGAGAAATCTATTTTTGACTTGTGCCCACAGAGACTTTCCAAGAGAGCAAGGGCCACACAATGAAGAATTGATGGAGAGTCCGTTAAATGCCTTCTGCACAAGCCGTGTGTTGGAGGATCGTGGTCAAGAAGGTTGACTTACTAAAGATAAATATGTAAAGAGTTTTTAAAAATGTGGACTATTCCTGTTCTACATCTATTTGTAAAGAAAAACCATAATGTCTTTAAATCATTCTTCTGTAAATAGAGAGTACTTTTTGCAGTGTTTTTTCCCTTGCTATAGTATCTGGTGTACTTATGTTCAAATCATTGCCTAAACTTTGGGGGTCATTTTGTAATTTTTTTTAAGCATTTTCTCCAGCGTAGAGTACTCTTCATAACCCTAGCCTCCCTACCAGCCTAGCCTAACCATAACCCTAGCCTCCCTACCAGCCTAGCATCATTACCCATTTAATGCCGTGCCACTTCTTGCAGGCATTGTGCTTTTATATATATATTTTTTTCCCCTAGACACACTTTCTCAGTGGTGTTCAAGCTCTTGTGAAAATGTTGATTTTTAAGACTGACCCCTTAATGAATTCTGTACATTAACATAGTCCGGTTCGCTGGAATAAGATGATATATTTCTTTGAATTTTAAATTCTGCCACATTGTAAATTTTTGGTGCAGTTGGTTTTATTTAGCAACACTGCAGAAATATTATTGCATGGGTATGTTATGGTTCATTTTTAAAAGGATAAAAAAACAAAAAGAACAGCTTCTGGAGGCATACCTCACTGTTATGCACACTGGGAATTTTAACTGTGCCCCAAAAGCCTATCTTAGTGTTTTCTGTTTCTGCATTGTATGCAGTCAAAACAGGCTACTAAATTTTACTGTCATATTTAACCACAGCAAATGGCTTATCTGAAAAGAGGCTCTGGGTGGGTTGATAAATCCTTTAAGAAGAAAAACCTCTACATCCCAAGTTTAAATAAAACAAAATGCTTTTCTAGAATAATTGAGCAACATACGAGTCACCTATTTGGCTTCTGTTACAACCTGTTTGAATAGGTACTGTGATTTTTACCTTCCTCCAGTCTGATTTTAAAATCTTTATTTAATAATTATTTTAAAGTCTGCATCCCCCATCCCAAGCCCCACCCTGTCCCTATAAGCAAGCTTTTGGTGGAAGTCCTTACGAATGCTTGGCTTAACTCCTAAAGTGTGCAATACTTGTTAGGGTGATTTTTATTTTTAAATTGTATATGGTACTAGGAGAGTCTCCTTAATCATTCGTCTATCATTCATCTATCAATGCCTGCTATGATATGCTTGTAGCTCATGTATACATACATCTGGTTAGTGATATCACAGGGTGTCCAGACATCCATCTTCAAAAGCATCTTATTTTTTGCTGCACTGACCTCAGGAAGTAAATTTAAACCTTCTGGGGTAGAAGGACTGATTTACAGATAGCACTGAGTTGGGGGGTGGCATGGTCTGTCAGATTCCAAACTGCTTTTGCATCTCATTGATGAACAGTCTTTGCCTTGAAGTTATTTTCCAGTCAAAATATTTTTAATTTAACACTGTATTTGCATTATGTTGTATGGAAGGTAGAATGCAGTTGTGTAACCTTACGCTGTGTAAGCTCTACATCTTATGGAAGGACTGTAATGGTCCAGTTACAAAGAGGAGGAAGTCTACAACTATCTGTCAATAGCAAATTTACTTGGAGTACTTCAGAGGAAAGCCTTTTTCCCCCCAAGTGTGGATAAGAAAAAATCCAAAGGAACTCATTTGAAAACTTGACACTGTGTTGCAAATACGGGATTGTTTTGCTACTTTTTTAAACACTACATAACAGTAGATGAGTTGGCAGTCTTAAATCTTGCAGTTTTTCTCTAAGAAAGATTTTTTTTTTTTCTCACTCTCCCATCCTTTATCCTTCTGGCTTAAAGTAGTGAAGTTTTCATCCTGTTTGTAGACCTGTGATCTTATTTAAACTTTTTTGTTCCCACAGCAACATATACTGGAAAAAACAAGTTGATCTGCCCTTTCGGTAGATTGAAATTTGGAGTGGAGAGTTAAGTTCCATTCTAAAACTCACTTTTCTCACTTTTGTAGTGTAACAAATACAACGTGAAAGAGGCATGTACAGACAAATGTCTTTGCTAACTGTACAGTAAGTAAAGCATGTTCATTGCAAAGCTTCATGTTATTGCTGCTGCAGCAGCAAGATACCCCCAGTAGGATAGTCACTTTCTCCTAAGATACAGCTTGAGTGGCATTTGCACATAAAATGTTGCTGCGTTTTTGTTTGCTAGCCGAGTTCTAACTTCTCCAGTGTAAAAACCTCTCCAGAGCCTAAATTAGGGTTTACCACAATTCCAGTAATCTTCAAGTATGGAACTACATCTGACCTGTTTCAAACAGGAAGGTGTTTGTAAATCTTGTTTACAAAGTGTAGTTTACTACAAATTTTTAACTGATTTCTGATCAGCGCTTTCACAATGCTTTCATCTTGATATGTTTCGTGATTCTGATATGAAATCATTTAAGACTTGAAAAACCCATGCATCATAAAACTCAATTTATTTTTTTTTTCCACACAATGTCTTCAGTAGACAGTGACTTCTGGATTCAGACCAATCAATAAAGGGGATCAGTTCTCCATTTGCTTTTCCTGTGTCTCCCTCTTGTTTTGCAGCATCAAGCTATGTTCATGAGAACAGGCAAAACACTTCCCTTAAAGGGTGCTGCAGGCTTCCCAGTTAACACTGCTGGAGTGTCCAAGGTCTGCCACTTTAAAAACAAAAACCAGAACTTTAAAGATCGGCTCTAATGTGTTAGAGCCTTTCTGTTAGTACAAGCATGCCTGTAACACCCACTTTTACTTTCTAGCTTGCTGAGCACAAAGCTGTGTATGCAACTAAAGTTCTTCCAGCTTCAGTGAACATCTACTCTAGAAAACCTGCACGCCTCTTCTTAGCTCAAAGTTAAGCAGAACTGAAGCCACTAATGCTGCTGTAAGTAAACTTAATAATGATGCAATTAATATTAAGGGTTGTACCAACCAGCAGAAGCTCTTACAAATGAGAAGTTAAATTAATGCTTGGTTGGTGACATAATTAGTTAGTTCTACTATCCTGGCTAAATATGGGTAACTTCTGGTTTAATTTTCCTTTAACATTGGACTTCCCTGCAAGGCAGAACTTAAATTCTGTTGTATAAGCAGGCTGCTGGTACTAGATTCACATGAAGGCATGTAGCTTGCAAACCTGATGGTTTGTACACACCATCTTTTTCCAAGAGGAAGCCTCAGTGTTCCAAGCACTGACCGTTCCAAGAAAGGAGGGCAGCAGCTTTGGCACTCAGTGTGCTCTTGACTAGGGAAAGGTAGCTGAGTGTTTTATTTCTGACAACAGCTCTGTTTTGGTAACATGGTCTCACCCCTCCTCTGAGAGGGCATGTTCTATCTTTGGATGCTAAATGCTTTGAAGAAAAACACTTGATCTTCAAGCAACCTGTTTGAAAAGGAGATGGAGCTCCAGCTCTGTCACAGTACAGGTACAGTCTGGGAAATGCTGACCTGTAGCACTGACAGAAGTAGACCTTGTTGCGCTAGCCAGTGTGTAAAGAGTGAAACAATTCCTGTCTGTTTTCCTTTTCATGACTTAGCTTTACTATAGCCATGTTTTGAAACTGAATACTTCTGTGAATAGTCAGGAGTAGCACAAGTAGTACTCCTTAACTGCAACTATTAATTCCAGGCTAGACTTGCACAGTGCTGGCAGTCAAGACAAAGCTAAACCACTAGCACAGTAGGTCACTCTAACCATAGACTACACCACCAATTTACATAGTTAAGATTTCACAACTTTATTTTGGGCTAAGTTGTTAGGCAAGAGCAGCCCTTCTTGTTAAGCAGCCCTTCAACTCCCTCCTTGCTGTTCCCCTGAAGAATTGCACCAAACTGATCCCAGGCTGCTTGTATGGACCAACCCTCGCTGCTGTCAGGTTCCTCAAGGTTAGACTCCATGGCCAAACTTATTTGGAGCCTTTTCTTCTCTTGGCCAGCTCAGCTAGTTCTTCCTGGATATGCTGGACAGAAGCAACATCTCCCTTCTGTTGTGCCTGCTTGAGAGCTTCTCTGTACACTTGTTTTGCTTGCAGAAAGTCTTCTGTAGCAAGAGGAAAAAGTTGGCATGGCTACCTAGTTATATTGGCCATTTTCAGAATCCCCTCCTGAAGCTGACCACATGCAAAGGACAAGCAAGAACTACTTGGAACACATCAAGAACTAGGGAGGTTCAGAAAACATCCAGCATGTGCCAACTATGAGAGGTAGGCAGCAGCAATGACAATGGGACAAGGTGCTGCTCCAGTATTAAGAGCTCACAGAAACAAGTCTCAAGCATGTCTTCTGTCCTTTTACATACACAGCAAGGGAAATAAGATCCCCTGGCAACCTTTTGAGTCAGATGCCCCAGTACTGCATTTATCTTGGCCAGGATCCCTCAGCAGCTGAATTCAATTTGAACACAACACAGATTGCCTCCACAAAGTTAGCAGACCTACCGCTTACACTAAAAATGGCAGCACGTATCTAACACTGTAGTTTGATTCTCCAGTACAGGTATCCACAGTCAGCACAAGCGTGGTGACAAAGGGTGGACATTTATTTACCCACCTTTGTGCATCAGAATTGCTGCCAGGTTGTTCAGCACCATGTGTTCCTCGGGGTGTTGAGTCTCCTTTGCCAGCTCAGCTGCCCTCTTCACATAGGAGTATGCCTCATCATAGTGCCCCTGAGCATCCAGTACAGTTGCTAAATCATTCATCAGGACCACAGTCTGCACCAGGACAGAAAAGAAACCCTCAGAACAAGATCTGTGAAGTCTGGGGCAGCAGGAGCATCACATTCATAGCCTTGTCATACTACTAAAAGTAATATTTCCCAGAGAAGTTTTCAGTAAGAAAGTGTCTTTTATTTATATATCAGCATGCTCATTCTTCCTGGCAGGAAAGCAGAACCTAATTTAGTGCTGTGTACATCTGATGCCAGCAAAGCTGCTTTTAAAGCTGCCTCGTTCCCTAGGAGATTAGCCTTTCTTTCCCTAGTAGTCCAACTACCATTGTACACATCACCTGTGGATGAGTCTCTCCCTGAACATCATTTGATATCTGCAGAGCCTTCTCATACATTTTTTGGGCCACTGGGAGCTGGTTAACATTTAGGAGATAGCGAGCATAGGAGTCTAGGCTCATCCCAAGCAAGAGACGGGTGTTGGCCTTTTCTTCAGCTGCAAATAGAGAGGAGTGGAAGTGATCACTTCTACAAGATCAAGCATGAGTCCCCATCCTATGCGAGTAGGAAACTCACGCACTGTGAAGATAATGGATTGACATGAAGATGGTGCTTAGGCAATATGAAAAGCAACATCAAAGACAGGAAAACATAGAAAAAATAATGAGAAGCTTTTGGCACACAAGGCAGTCCCACCTGGTAAGACATCCTCAGGCAAGTCCTTTTGCTTGGCAATCTTCTCCTCTAAGGTCAGGATGCAGAACTCGTATCCAGCCAGTGCTAATTTGTGCCTGCAAAGTGCAACAACTGAGCAAAGCAAGGCTGCTTCCATCCCTGAAGGTACAGATGTGAACACCTTCAATCCCTCATTCCAGAGGCCCTGTGAGACAGCCTTTCCTCTCAACCTAATCCTTCTTGCCCTCAGTGCTTTCTTCTTGATCATGCCCTCAACCCTACTCTTGACACATGGGCTAAGGGATCCAAGAGGTGGAGAGGGCCCCCACCCCTCAGATAAGGCCAGCAAAGGCAACCCAATGCTCCACTGAAAAATGAAGCTACAAGTTCTCAGCCACTGCTTTGAAAGCCACCTTTCCTGCAGGGTGTGGATTTAAGACTAAAGAGCTGCATCCTCTGTGGTGGCTACTGCCCAAAGCTGGGCAGATCCTAACAGCCATCACTGTGCTGCATGACAGTGGGTAGACAAATATCATGCTGATGGTATCTTGTCACATCCCAGCTTCCTCAGGCACTCTATTCTTAGAGGAAAGAGCCTCTGCTTGGCCACCACTGCCACTGTGAAGATGAGACGAAAGCAGAAGATGCCTTTAGCAGGGAACTCACTGTTTCTGAGCAGCATAGATACTGGCCAGCTTGAGGGACATCTCAAGGATTGCATTGTCATCCTGCCAGGAGGACATACAACACGTTACTCTTCTTGCATCTCCCCAGCAGAAACATTTGTCAAGAGAACAAGTTCACACCTTAAAAATCCCCATCCGGTTGTCTCCAGAGCTGCCACTCATTAAAGGAAGTTCCTGAAAAGCTGGCAAGCTCAGAGCTGGTGTTGCCAGTTTTCAGTAGGAGATATTACAGCACAATTAGCCCAAAGAATTGTTAATACTTCCAGCTGAAAGCCTTCATCAGAAGAACATACCTCCTTTGTGTCCCCTGCAAGCAAATAGCTCATACTTGCTTTGTAGAGCTTTTCTGCCTGAAATGAGAATTTTGAAGAGATACTGAGGAATGATGGCACTTAAACCAAAAACTTAAACTACCCTTTTTACAGAGACAGACAGACTACTGTGAAAAACCCAGCAATAATTTGTGTCATTTATGTCATATGTCAAGACCAGTTAGAAGTGAAAGGCTAAGCAGAGCCCAGTGGAACTGCCAACTACTGCTCCCTTTCAGGTTTTGCTTTAGGACTGCTACACCAGCCCTGAGTTTACCACATCTGTGTGCCTTCAGGGCTTTTCCAGAATGTCCTCAGAACAGCCATCTGAATGGTTGATACTGGCATTTGACATTGAGAAGTGTTTCTTCCCTTGCACACCATGCTGGAGCTCAAAGTTTAAACTGTGAAAGCATCTTAGCAACATGTGCTCTATGGGCCTGCAGTCCCAGGTCAGATTGTTCTGCTTTATCCTGGGAGATCTCTGCTTCACAACTCTGACTGTGCAGCTTGTCACAGCATGCCACACCTTCAAGACCTTGCCGAAGATGTCAGCCTCTTAAAATTTGGAGGGGAAAAAGAACTGCTACTCACATTGTCCAGCTGTCCCTGCATGAAGGCCACGTTTGCCATCTGGAAAAGACAAGACACCGCTGAAGCTCCAGGAAGGCTGCAGGGACTGGGATTGTTTAGTCTGGAGGAGGCTGAGGGGAGACTTTACCACCCTCTACAACTACCTGAAAGGAAGCTGCAGAGAGCTGGGCTTGAGCCTCTTTAGCCCAGTAGAAAGCGACAGGACAAGAGGGAATGGCCTCAAGTTGCATCAGGGAAAGTTCAGACTAGATATTAGGAAGCATTTCTTTACAGAACGGGTTGTTAGGCGTTGGAACGGGCTGCCCAGGGAGGTGGTGGAGTCCCCATCCCTGGAGGTGTTCCAGAGTAGGGTCGATTTGGAGCTTAAGGACATGCTGTAGGTGGGAACTGTGCTAGGCGAACGGTTGGACTAGATGATCTCCAGGGTCCTTTCCAACCGAGATGATTCTGTGATTCTGTGACTAGCCTCAACACAACTGCTTTTCCTTCTACCTGCCGCTCCACCACAGCCCCAGCAAACGACACTGCACCCTCCTGGCGACTCTCCCGCGGCCTAGACACGACCCGGGTCAGCCCGCGCCGGCGGGCGGCCAGGCCACCCCCCCGCAGCCTTTACCATGCTGTACGTGTAGACGATGGCCTTCCTGTTATCCGCCTGGTGCGACAGCCGCAGGGCTTGGTGCAGAACCTGCTCGGCCTCCCCCAGCTCGCCCTTCATGACGCTGAGCTGCAGAGGGGAAAGCCGGGGGGCACTCACCCGCCAGAGCCCCGGCCTGACGGGCTCCCGGCCCCGCGCGGAGGGAACACCCGCCCGCCGTGCCCGCGGCCCTCGGCCTCACCTTGGCTCTCTTCAGCAGGTGGATAATGGCGTCCTCGCCCTCCTCCTCGGCGTCCCTGGGGAAGAGGGAGAGGGCTGAGGCGCGGGGGTGACCGCCGCCCGCCCCGCGCTACCCCGCCCGCCGGCCCGCAGACCGCCTCACCTCCCAGGAAGCCCAGGGCACCCCCGGCCGGCCTGGCCCACCGGCGCCGCGCGAACCCCGTCCTGCCGCCGCCGCGCTCCTCCCCTCCGGCCCCGCCGCGCCAGGCGGCCCGGGGTGACGGGAGCGCCGCGGGGCAGCGCCGGGCGGCCAAGCGGCACAGGGCCCGCGGCACCCCCGCCGCCAGCATCATCCCCTGCGGGCCCTTTAAGAGCTCGCCCTCGCCACGTGATGCGGCCCGGTGCGTCACCGGGGGCAAAGGGCGCCTGTTGCTATGGAGACGCGCCCTCACGGCTGCGCTGCCACAGGTAGGCCCGGCCCCGGGGTCGCCGTCCCAGAACCGGCGGCTCCGCCGTGCCGAGGGAGCCCCGGGGGCCGCAGCGGGGAGTAGCCACCGTGGCTCCCGCTGCCGGGGCCTGGCAGCCGCCGGGCCTCGCCTGAGAGAGCCCGGGAGCAGCCAGGCCCCTCTGCCGCAGGGGCGCGGGCGGGCTGCGCGGCCTCCTCTGCCCGGAACCGCCTTGGCCCAGCGCCGGGACGCTGCAGCCTGGAGCCTCTTCCTGTTGCCAGCTGTATGTGCCCGGTCCCCTTCCACGGGGTCTGTTTATACATATCTGAGAGACACCCGTGTGTTTTTGAGAATTACTTTGTTCCAAGAATGTGTAAAAAACACATTTCAGAAGTTGCTGAGGATGCCTTTCCCTGGGCTCGTGCAGGGTTGAGATAGAGCACTGCCCAGATAAACTGTCCTGGTTTAGAGTATCTGCAGTGACCTTAATAATTTCCCACTGTCTCCTCTTCTGTCTTGCTTCCAGTCAGGAGCCCAGTGCCAATGGGATGGATAGTACCTTGCCAGCAGTAGCAGAAGAGCTTTTGAGAGAGATCAGAAAGGCTTTTCAGGAGACCTCACACGGTATGTAAAGAAAACCAGAACCATCCCAGCAGGCAGTGGGCCAGTAATGCTGGCGTTGTCAAACCTGCAGGTAGCAATGAGGGTTGTTGGCCTCCCCTTGTTTGCATCTTCTGCAGACTCTGTCACGTAAGGGGTGGTACTTCTCTCTCAGGAATGTCAGGTTGTATCGTGTGTTTCCAGCTTTTGTGTCCCTATCTGGAAACGACACACAGAGCTTTGAAGCACAGATAATGAGGAGCAGCCCCCTTCTCAAAGTCAGGCCTTTTCGAAAATTAGACCAGATTGGACACTTTTTTTTAACGTAGGCCTAGGACAATCCTGCTTGCAAAGTGGTTGCACTGGAGGAGTGTTAATTTACATATTTCTAGGCAGGCAGCTTGTTGTGCCTACTGTACTGCTGGTTTTGTAGACTCACTATTTTCAAACCTAGAGTGAAAAGGGAAATCTTAATAAAAACGATCACTGACCGGCAGAGGGTGTTGTGTCCGAGATCCCAGGGCAAAGAACAACTTTCCCGTTGCCTGAATGAAGCAAGTAAGCCAACAGCTAAATTCTGGCCAATTCTAGCAGCTAGTTAAGCACAATTACCTTCATTGCGCTCTGGATTACTAATGTAGTTCTGTAATCTGTGCTGAAAGAGGATATTACTGTTTGTGTTTACTTGATAAGTAGCACAGAATGGATTTTTCCTAAGGAAAGTGCCTTTAAGGAATTTTTTTCACTGCACTAAAACCAACCAAATAAACATTCAGAGAAGTCTGAGCGCTATATTTTAGTGGGGAATGGGCAGAGACTTAATGTCTAAACTGTCGGACTGAGCGCAGTGGCAGGTTTTTGGCATACTTGGAGTATGGCTCCTGTCAGGTTAGGGCAGATCCAGAATCTACACATGACTTTTAAAAAGAGCTTTATAAATCCTGTTGTAGATTAGAAAGAAAAAAAGTCAACATTCCTCTTAAGATATAATTCTCCTTAAAGCATCAAAATAGTACTAAGACATACACTGAGACATAACTGCAGAAACAAACTGATCAATCATTTTAGAGAATTAGAATAAAGTTGAAAGAGTCAAACCAGCGTAAGTCATAGAGAATATTTTTAACTGTTGGAACAAAGGGTTTTAAAGTCAAAGTCTTGATCTTCCAGTGGAATACAGGGACATAATACACTGTGTCCCACTAGTGATAGAAGAAATATCAGATTAGATTATCAGAGCCTAAACTGTTAGCTACAACAAACAGACTGATTTTCTTAAGTGTAACTTTCCATCTTAACAAGACGTTCCAATAAGCGAAGACATTATGTTGCTGTGTTTAAAAAGCTATAAACTAGTGGCGCCCTGCAAGACTATGCTGGGAAAAGAACAACATTTTTGAAGTTTTGATGCCAGAGTTCTCAACTCATGCCAAGAGAGTTTCAGGGAAACCAATATATATATTTTTAACCAGCTTCTTAAAGTGGCAGAGTAAGATGTTGAGGCCGCATGCCTTTTCTTGCATGCTTTTAAATGGAAGATATTATAAAAGTAAGTCTATTTGGGCTTCTGGATTTCTTTTAAAAATTAATCCCTGTGGTTCTGATTGCTGTACTTGAGAAGAGACTTAGCACTACCCTAGCAGATCATTTTGCTGCTCCTTGTTGCTTTTTGGTGGCTAGAGAGGATGACTAGAGCACTGCAGTCCTCTGTGGCCTCTGGGAGTACCTTAGGGAGCCACTAGCCTCCCTGTGATGTTGATGTCTCTCACAGTGGGGAAGTTCAGCAAAATCACGCTTCATTTTCTTTTTCTTGCAGTCCCTGATGACCTGCTGCTGGGGTAAGTATCTTTTGCTTCATTTCCTGTCCCAGGTGACCTGCTAAAGGGCAGTGGATAATCAGTTCTCATCATAGTACTGATATTTTTTCACTGTGTTTGACCAGTACATGTTTCTCACACAGAGTTGCTACGTGGTTTTACTGGTAGTGGAAATAAAGGTCCAAAGAGATATTCTCAAGGGTTTTTCCAGAAATTCCTGGAATTATCTTTGTATCTCTGAATCTCCTGTGATGACTTGTTCTAATTTGGGTAGATTAAACACACAGAAACCCAGAATGTTTCACCTGAGCTCTGTGTCCACCCTCAGATCTGGAAGTTTTCTGTGAGAGTGGATTGTGTTTTGCAGTGATTCATGCCGATGGAGTGCTGCATCTCCACCATGTTCATATCATTGTGGGCACAGCAGCATCCTGAGATCCCTTCTGTTTGAGTCATGAGCGTGCAAGTTAGAAAGGGAAAAGTGAACATATCATCTCTCTGCACAGGGAAATTGTTAACTTGAAGATTACCCTGAGAGTTTTCTTCTGTTTAGAGGAAGTCTCAGGTCAGCTTCATCACCCTTGCATTGATTGAAGCTTGTGAATATTTCAGTCATTCCCAAGCAGTCTCCTAAGAGATCCTGAGATTCTGCAGCCCTAATTGGTCTTGAAGCTAGAGAAAAGGCCCCATCACAGTGAGAAAGGCTTTTCAGATTCATCTTTGTGTTCCTCCCTGCCTGTAATTTAGCCAGGAGAGGAGATCACCAGGAACCCTTCAGGCCTTAATATGTTTGAGTCAAAAGTTATCTAACATAGCACCTGTGAAAGGTGTGCATGCTGGCTCCCTCTTCTGAGACCACAATGGCTTTTGAAGGGTGGGATTATATTTGACAAGTCTCACAGCTTTTTGTTTCCTTCTTGTTGTAAAAGAAAAGAGGGGGAAAGAAACTCCCTTGTTAAGTTTAGTAACAGTTGGGTGGTAACTCTTGGCAGTCGGATTTCTATCAGTTCCCTGTGACCAGCAGCTCAGAAGTATTCCGAGTTAATTTCTGAATCTCTTCCAAATCTCTGAAGCCCTTGAATTTCCTTTGGGCATTCCTTACTTATTTCCTGTTAGACTGATTGAATTATATACATGGAAAAAGAATTCCCTAAATTTGAAAGAGTTACTGAAACTCATTAAACTCAGCCCCCTTATAGTCCCAAACCTAATCATTAAGGAATGTCTTACGTTGAGTGTTCCCCCACCCACCTCCTCAGTTCTCAGATGAAGCCAACCCTTATTGCCTTGAGTTTGTGCAACTGAAGTTTTGGTCTTCCTGGAATAAGTCTGTCTGCTTGGCTTGTTATCAATGAGATTGACTCAGACATGTAGGTCAGCCATGCTGCTGAGACGCCAGGGCTCTGCCCTGGCTCTTTGTGTCTTCACTAGAGTTGGAAATGTTCCTCTGCTTTCTCCTCTTGTCCTGCTCATGTTTTGTAGTATCTTTTCATCACGGCTGATTTTCTTGTTGTTTACCTTTGTAACTAATCTAGACTACACAGATTTTTCTCAGTGGATAAAAGGTCTGTAAAGTTAACTGGGTTGCCCCTGAGCTCTTTGGAACACATTCAGAGCAGCTGGATATACAGGTCTAGAATAACTTTTAAGTCTATGAGCTGTCTGGACAATAGGCTAAGGGTAGAGATGTCCGTATTTGACATGTAGCTTATCATATACCCTTGCACAGCAGCAGCACGAGATAAAATCCTCCTTGCAGGGATGTGCAGGCAATGACTATGTCGGTGGAAATTACTGGGCCTTCAGGACCCACAGCTCTTTGGTTTTCCACTTGCTGGTGTTGAATTTTACAGCACCAAGCTCTGCAACAGCCAGACGCCAGCATGTGCCTCCATGGTGCTGCCTCACAGACCGAGGCCAAGGAGAGAGTTGTTTAAAGGCAATGTTTTGCAGGAAGCAAACGTGTACCTGAGCAAACTTGGTTAACCGTGTCTTTCCCCCATGCCAGGTGCTCTCTGATCTATAAATGCTGTGCAGTGGTGCGTCCCTGCATGGTGATGTGTCCTGCTTGGAAGGAAAAGGAAAGGGTTTTTAGCGAGGGTGGAGGGACATAAGGCATGTGCTGTCCCTGGGTGTTTATCTGGGATAAATTTGCTGTCTCTGAGCCCTGCTGGTAGCTGGATTACAGATGTAAAAAAAACTACTGCTAGCCCATGGCTCCCTGTGCAGTGAAACATCTTAAGTATTTCCCTGCTGGTCTTTAGCTTCCTATTGATTAAGTTTGGTGCATAGGAAAGAATAATTTATGCCTCAGTTGTGCCTGTGATAGAGAAGATACGATCACTACAAAATGACTCATTCTCTAGGGTTTAAACCAGTTTCCCTGAGATGAGGAAGGAGCCCTGCTGTTGCATTTCCTATTGCTGGAGGAGCTATGAATCATCCTTGCTCTCTCCTTGCTCCGAGGCACGATGCGTGGGCCGTGACCTGAGGTGGGATTCACGACCAACTGATCAATAATCTGATCCAGGGCAACTACTCATCCAGGACACCTGTATGTACAATTAACGTGTCCCAGCATGAGCCCTTTTCCCCTTAGCATTAGCAGCTCTGCCTCCATGTGCTCTTGTTTACCTGGCGCTGCCCTCACTAAAATCCCTGTTTATGCTCATTGTGCTCATGTGACAATTTCACAGTTTACTGCCAGAAGGATAATTGGGCTGCAAGTGTGACACTGCCTGTTGCTGGTAACCTCTGTTGATCCCCAGCACTGTGCTTCCCCCAGGATTTCCTTCCTGCATCTTCTCTGCCAGCATGTCTGTCTTTTGCTGCCAGACGTGCAGTTTCCCTTGAAGAAGACCTAGCGTATTTAGGGTGCTGGGTAGAAGCAAAGTTTCCAGTTTTAGAGTCCAGATTCACTGTTTGATAAATTGATTAAGCACCAGTGCTCTGTCTACACAGAGTTTGTATCAGAAGAACTATGGGAATACTAACAAAAAGTCTGATTGTATCACTGTATGGACAACCCGTGACTTGCTTCACCTACACTCCCTTTGTAATAGTCAGTGATCTGTAAAGTGACTGTTAAGCCAGAAATTCTGCTCAAAGATAACTCCTCACCTACATGGCTAACACTGTGCCACAGTCATAGACACTGACTAAAAAAAAAATCTCACTTCTGTGTCTGTGATGCACTTTGTCTCATTTTAGTTCAGGACAGGAACCACTGCATGTCCTGTTTGTGCAGCAGGCAGCCAGAATACTGTTTGGATCATAGTGTTGAAGAAGAAGCACGTAAGCTGCAATGTCCTGTATAGGAAAAAATCTTTAAAATGTCTTGTAATTAAATCTGAGTGGGATTTTGCAAAGAAATGTGGGACTGTTTGGGAGCAGCTTGGAAATTTGAAAGTTCTTTTAAGAATATCAAAAACCATGTAGATGCTCCAAATAGCTGGCAGAGTGGAGGCTGTCCGTAAGGACTGAGCCCCATCTGTCTTCCAGGAGAGCAATTGTCAGCTGAGATGGTCTCAGAGGGACAGGGCAGGGATTGGTGGTTGCTTGGTGAAAGCCAGCAAAGCTGTGAATGACAAATACACTTCATTTCTTGGTAGCGTAATTAATGGAGCTGTGGGATTTTGAGAGGCAATGGGAACCTTTGGCTACAGGCCTTCTGGACTCCATAGGGCCAAATCCTCTGGATTAAGGCTAAGGCAGATGTCTTAATGTGCTGTGATGTAACTAGAGACACATTCCCTTTCAGGCTGAAGTTCATCTTTGGCCCGTGTGCTGTCCCAGCTTTGGATTTGGTGGATCACCGTTCTGTCACTCGAGTCACATCCCCCAGTGGAAGGACTGCATACCAGGTACACGCTGTTTTTCTCCTCTTCAGTCTTACTTTTTTATAGTTTCCAGTTGACATGTGAGCCAATATTTACAGAACATGGACAGGCACTTGGATAAATACGGAGAGAATATCAGTGTTTTACAAACTCCTAAAGTGATACTGGAGAGCAGTAGCCATGGACTAGAATTAGAACAGGATGGGACACTACCACTTTCCTTATGGCTCCAGCCAGTCAGAGACAATTTCTTACATGTTTGTGGGTACAGTCAGAAGAAAGTTTTCCAGGGATTGCTGATTTTGCTTTATTACTTTCATCCTATCCAGCAAAGGCAGTTCTTACTCTTACAAACTGTACACAACAGAGTGTTATCTGCCATCACTGCATTTCTTGCCCTGTTGCACTCCAAATCCTGTGTCCTGGACACTCTTGACCTCTGCTTGGTGATAGGATCCTTGCTGCATGGGAGGAAGCAATGCAGGTCAAGTCCGTGGGTTTTGTTCTAGTTCACTCTAGCCAAGTCTGTGTGAATCACAGAAACATTCATAAAACAGCATTTTAGGCAGAAGGGCTCACCTTAGCCCTAAAGATCAAATTCCCTATACAGCACAGGATCGGAGGTGGAGCTGAGGCTCATCAGGTGAAGGGAGGAGACACTGGCTTTTCTTTCTGACTTTTCTTTCTGACTTTTCTGTGGTATGGAAAATTCCTTGCTCTGCTGTGCCACAACATCTCTGTTGGGGACAGTCTGTCAGTTCTGTGAGCTGCTGACCAGCTGCATCCAGCCCAGGGAGTCACAGAGTCAGGGAGACACCGTGTGCTGTGCCCTAGCTAAGGCAGCGGGACCCTGTGCCATAAGATTTTGGTGAAGAAGCACCCAATTCCTTCTACTTAGCACTATTAACCCCCTCAGAGAGCGCAGCCCCCTCCGTTGCTGAACTTGCTGCTGTGTGTTTCCGCAGGGGAATCTCTGCTCACTGTTGCAGCAGCTAAGAGGAACATTTCCAAACGCCCTCTTGCAAAGGGCCTTCTCTCCTTCAGTGGAGGTGCTTTGGGGTCACCTGGGGTAAGAGAAGAGCTGTGTAAGCCAGACCTGGGTAATGACACAACCATTTTTCCTGTGTTCAGAGCTTGCATTGCTTAATTTACATGTGGAGTCTTTATCGCTTCTGGGGCCTTGGAGAGGACATCTGCCCCTCCACAGAGGCACGGTTCATAAACGTACAGGGCTCGAGAACAGTCTTTGATTTGAACTGAGGGTTTCCCTGTGGATATTTGGTGAAGTCTAAGAAGAACTGCTTCCAGGACCCCTAGACAGCAGTTGCCTCACTAATTAAATGCTTAAAGGCTTTTCCCTTCAAGCAGTGCACATCCAAAAAGAGCAAGTGTCAGAACTGCTCTTCCTCCTCCCTCTGCAGGTGGAGGGAACCACCACTTCCCCTGCAGGGAAGGAACCCCTGGACAGGTAAGCCAGGACTGGTCACCAAGAGCTGATGTAGGACAAGCCCAGCCTTCAGCCAGGCCCTTTGTAGCTGAGGGGTGTGATGTGAGTATGATGTGAGTGGTCCCCCAGGGCCTGTGCCTGTGGCCCCCCAGCTGATGGGCAGCCTGCAGGATGCAGTCCCTGCCTGCAGGTGTATGTGTGCTTCCATTCCACTGTAGTGGAACTTGATTGCTGATTAAGGCCATGCTGATGAGTTCATTAACAGAGGAATCTGAAGAGATATTTTCTCTGGGGGTGTAAGGCTGGTCGCATTGTGAAATTCTTCCTCAGCACAGCTGTCTGAGATCCAGAAAGAAAAGAGCGGAGCCTCCCCTGAGGCTGCTGGCTGGAGCGGTGACAGGAACACAATCTTGGGCTGTAGAAACCAAAACACTAAGTGGGATACTGCACTTAAGAGTAGCTGGGTAGTGTCACTGGCTCTTCATTCATGTGTGTGTGGTGTAGACACGTACCCCAGCTGTGTGCACTTCTACCTCAGCAGAAAAGTATGCCCAGTGCAGTGGGGAGGGGGGGGGATCCGTGGCTGCCTGGATGCATGCAGTCATCCCTTTCACTTATTCCCTAGAAAGGCAGCTCTGCCGTTTGCACCCAGATGTGGTTGAGCTGGAATGTGAGGTGGTGCTTTCACTTGCAGCTGGATGTGGAGAACTGTTCCTGTTGAGGCCATGAGGCTGGTCCTATTGTGAAACTCCTTTGGGTTATCGTAGCCAAATCCAGTTGATACTTCCCAGGCTAAAATGCTGTTTGTGTTCCGTATCACCCAGCACATCTTAGGTACTGCTTCAGGGGGAAATGGCTCTGCTCAGACAGGCCCTAGGACTGCAGTCTGTAGTGTAGGCAGCTCTTGCCCTCAGGAACTGAGGTGAGAGAAGAGCCCTCAGTCAAGTCAAGGCTATGATTTGTCATTTAACGCCTTGGCATTAATGTCCTCGCTACTTAATAGAGGAGTAGCACCGATGGGGTATCCAAGAGCTGATGTTACTTCAGAGTTGCGAATCATCCCAGGAGAGCTTGTATAATACCTGCCTATGCTGCAGACTAAAGCCAACCCTTGTAACTCCAGGTCAGGGATAAATAAGCCTTACCTGCTGCACAGGTGGCGGAGCTGTGCTGGATTCAGCAGAAGTGCAGAGTGGTGAGCAGGCCCCAGTTGGGGCACCTATTGTCTGTGCCTGAGCTGTGGAAATGCTGTGAGCTGTGGGGGTGAAGCCAGTTAGCACGGGGAGAGGCAGTGCTTTAGCCATCCTGCCAACTGTCCCTTGAATTGCTCACATCCTGCACTTTCATTGCATCATTCTTTTTTATGTCTTTTTTAATGAATTTCCTAGAACTGTATGGCAGCCTGCCCCACCGTGAAGGATTTGAGCATCAAGTCCTGGCACAGACTGTGATGCTGCCCAGCTGTGTGCTGGTGGCAGCAGTAGCTGCCCTCCTGCATCCCCACGCGCTGGCAGGGACATCACCACCAAGGTGATTTTTCCTTGCTGTGAGGCCAGCAGGCACCTGGAGATGAGGGCGGCGGAAGGAAATCTCACAGCATCTCAGGGCCAAGAGAGCACCCCAGTGCCTGGCTTGGCTGCAGCTGGCCAGAAACAGAGGCACCTTTTTCTTTTGGTCTTTGGATTTTAGATTCTGCCTTATTAGGCAGACGCTGTATTCTTGCCATCTAGGTCAGGACAGGGGAACGCTAAACTCAGCCCAAATCTGGCAGTGTCTGTGTCTTCCCCCCCTCCTCAAAGGAAAACACTTCTGAAGGAAAGGCACCATCGGAATACTTCATCTTGGAAAAAAACAATCAAAGGGGCTAGAGAAAAACAAACTTATCACAAGTGAAACAAACTCAGCCTGGAGTATAAGGAGGGCCCAGGGTAAAGGCCAGACTGAAAAAAGAATGGTTTACCCAGAAATGGGAATGTGAGTCTTGTGTTTTGAATCTGCTGGGAGTAAGGGGGATTATGAGGCGTAGGAGCTTCTGTGGGAGAGCTTAAACTTGTGGACATTACCTGTTGGGCAAGGGGTGCAGAGAAGGCTCTGGGGGACAGGGGAAGGCTCCCCTTGCAAGTGCAGCTCTGGACCAGGAGGGACGATGTTCCTCTGGAGGGATTTAGGAGTGCCAGGGGCATCCTGAAGGGGAGCCGTGCTCTGCAGAGCTCCACTGCCTTTCCACATTTTTGTGTTTATCTTTGGATTTAGGTGAATATGTGCCACAAACTCAACCAGAATCTAAAGCCTGGTATGGGAGAGGAGTGTGGTGTCAGAGCTCAGAGGCTTGTGTGCAGAGGAGGGCACTGCTGGTGATTACAGCCACATAAATTCTTCTCTGGAATATCCAGGAAGCGTTAGTGCCAGCTGTCGAGGCCACAGAGCTGACACAAAGCACTTGCTCCCACTGTGGCAGATACGAGACACATGGCAAATATTCTGTGGCAGTTGTGTTTTGGCCATGGGGTGCACTCGGTTTAGGCCTCAGAGCGTTAGTAAAGTCCATGCTGTTGAGCGCAGGTTTCTGCTTAAAGACCTGCAGACCCTTCCCTGGGAGTAGGAGGAGGGCAGAGCAGTTGGCTCTTAAAGTAGCTTTCTAAAAGCTATTTTCCAGTCTTGAAGAAAGCAAAAGAGAAATAATCTGTAGGTTGGCTTTTCTGTACCACGCAGTCAGGTCCAGCAGCTCACAGTTTTCCTGTCAGCTTCTCCATGCTGGAAATGAATTTTTCCCTCACCTGGCTGCCTGCATTCTGTGCCTCAGTACAGAGGAACAGCATGTGGGAAAAAGAGGCAGTGCTGTTCCCAAACCAGAGACTGAGCAGGGGAGGCTTCTTCTCTGGAGACTCCAGCTTTGTTTATCCAGACAAAACTGGATTCCACTAGTTGCAGCTGGTTTTGGGAGCAGAACAGCAAGAACCTTTGCAGCCTCCAGCCACTGGAGCTGGTTAGAAAAGGCCTCACTGCGAGTGCTCGCTGCTGCTCTCCTTCCACCCCCAGGTCCATGGATGCACAAATGAGCTTTCTCAAGAGTCTCTGTCACCTTCAGCTATCCTGTGTCTGCCTGTACTGGGGCAGGGAGCTCGCTGGAGGGGCTGGCAACTGGCTCTGCTGCCAGCTGCGGGAGATCAGGGGAGGGGGCTCTGTGCCACTGCCCTTCTCCTCATCTCTTAGCAGCAGACAAGGGACTGGAGCTGGGCTCTGCACGTACAGGAGCGCTTCCTCGCCTGCACGCTGTGAGAAAGCTGAGCTTCAAGCTTAGGTGGGTCGATGCAGTGTTTGGGGACACTTCTGTAATGCAGCACCTGCTCCCCTGTTGCATGCTGTGAGCGGTTGTGGAGAGGACACCGTGCCAGATACAGGCTAAGAGTTGGAGAAATTAAAAGTGAGTGCTGCCTCTGACTCCGGCTGCCTTTGTTTCAGGTCCTTGGGAGCTCAGGCAAACTCTACACCTGCTACAGTTCCTGCCACTTCTGCACGTGTCCTGCTTTTGGTTTTACTGTACTGCAGAAGAGCGAGAGCCTTCTGGTAAGTTGTCTGCCTTAACTTGGGGCCGCAGGGGAGAAGGCACTGCTCTGCTCCTTGAACCTGAGCAGCCTGGAGTTTCCAAGGGAGCAAACGTGTGAGTGTTGAGTTGGCCACGGAGGCTGTGCCTGACCCACTGCATCAGCTGGCCTCTGGGAGTCCAGGTATTTGGGTGGAACTAGGCCTTACAAGGGCTAGAGAGGGCTTTTGTTCTTAATTACACATTACTGTTCCGACTTTCAAGAGATGAATAATCCCTGGTCTCCTGGAACAAGGGCTACTGCTGCTCATGGGCCTGCCACATGGAGTCTGGCTGATGAAGTGCAGTTCACCTGGTGCCAGTGAGGAAGGGCTCAGGGTAACCAATTGGTCTGCAGTTGTGGGGAGGACATCAAGAGCCAGTAACACTTTGCTGTGTGTCAGATCCCTGCATTACATTATCCTGATGGCAGAACTGACCTGGAGCAACTGGAACACCAGCCTGTGCCAGGCCTTGGTGTGCCAAGAGGGAACCGTGTTCCTGGGAGGGCTGAGTGCTTCATTAGACCCATTCTGGCCAGGATGGATTTTTGTGGCTTCCAGATTGAGCACGACATTCCTGCGTTGCTCCTGCTGTTAACTTGGCTCCGCTGTTATTTGCAGTGCAAACATATACTTGCTGTCTACCTCAGTCAGGCCATGGGAGCCTGCCAGGAACTAACTGTCTCTGAGGAGCAGCTCACAAGCATTTTACTGGCTGATGAAGAGGATGAAGGATGAAGGATTTGGATCACATGTGGATGTGCTTTCTGTGTACCCTTCTGGCTGTGTAGCTGACATTTTTCATATCTACAAGGCTGTCAAATGTTCATCATGGCTGGGAGGTTTCTTCCTGTGCTGCAACCAAGCATGACATTAATTAGCAGCCTTGAACTGATAGGTTAATTAATAAATGTTAAGAAGCCCATGTTGACTTCAGCTTCATTTATTTAGGCTATTCTCAGGATTTCTGGAGATATGTGAACTAATCTGTGGGGATATGGGGATACACACAGTCCAGCAGGTTTCTTAGTGATTCATTAAACCTCGTTAACTCTGCTCGCGCTGTGACTAGCCCCTCCGCCCTTCCAGTGCCTGCAGGGCTTTGTGGAGTTGGCCCCTGGCAGTGACGCTGCCGTGGCTCTTTGCAGCTGGCTGCTCAGAGCAATTTCTGATTCATCACTGGCAAACCTGTACCAGGAACGAGGGCAGGGACCCTTCAGGACCTGGAGACTGATGACAGGTCTGTGCTTCTGCTGAGTTTACTGTAATACAGGATCTTTGGAAGCATCATCCTGGTTGCTGCTCTTTTAAATTGACCCATTTCAGACAAGTCAACAACCTCGTGTTGTCCACACCAGCCCAGGGAAGGGAGACCAGTGCTCCCCGTTCCATGCACCAGCCCGTGAGCTGGGAACCAGCTCCTTGCAGCTCTGGGACTCCCTGCCCATGCTCTGAGGTTGGGCTCCTCCTCAAGTACAGCGTGGCCTCCTACGAGACGCCGTGTGAACACAACACCGCAGGAAATAATGGAGCACAGGCTGAGCCAGGTTGTGTAGGTGGTAAATTAAGCATTCTGTATGTAAATAACAGTTACTGCAAATACAAAATCTGAGCAACATGAGGAAAACACATCCATCTTATGTACATCAGAGCAGTAATGAGTGATAGCTGAATAGCTACAGCTGCACTCGCTACAGAAAGGTCCTCTGCCGTTTTGACTTCACATTTTTATAGAAACCTTCAGAGCTTTTTTTTTTTTCAAGGGGGCAAGGTAGATGTCCTATTTTTATTTTTGCCTTGAAATTACTTTGGCTCAGATCCACGAAGGCGCTCAGTGTGCCTAAAGACCACAGTGACCCGGGCTGTCGTTCCTAACGGCTGGCAACCCGATGGCATGGTCATGCCAAGGGTCTGCATCTGGCTGCGGGAATTCTGGCCCATCAGAGGCGTGTGAAAGGCAGCAGGGTGGGTGCCGAGCTGCAGTGCAAGCTGCCACCTAGGAGCAAGTGTCCTGGGCCCGGCTCTCTGTTGTGCAGCACTGTGTGTTTCAGTCTGTCCGTGCTGTCCAGAGTTTGGTTCATTTTTAGCCAGCAGGAGGGGAGAGATTACATTTTTTGTTGTAAGGATAAATGTGGCTTGAAACCACTTTGCAACACTGCCAGACCTGCAGGTGAAACCCTGCTTGTTTCCAGCCATGATTAACAGAAGGAACAGAGCCAAAGATAATACGGAAGGGAAGGAATGAGAGGAGAGAGTCAAACCTTGCCCAAATGGCAGGAGGTGGCTCCATGTATTAGCTGGACTATGACCAAGGCAGATGCGGCAAAGCTGAACGGGGCTGTTAAAGGAGAAACACTTGGGACAGTAACTTTAACTAGTCAGCTTCTTCTTGGAAATGCCAGTATCTGAGATACTGAGCTGGAGCTAAATTTGGACATTGCATAAACATGTAGAAACCCATTCAGCTCTTACTGATGATTCACCCAGGTTTGGGGCTGGCTGAGCTCCTACACACACGGTAGCGCAATCCATCACGCCCAGTGAACGGTTCTCTGCGTGGTGGGCCCTAAGTCACACCTGCAGCTGCTGCCTGCAGGTCACACCAGCTGGCACAGCAGATGCTGCAGGAACAGAATTTCTTCAGAGAAGCTTTTCAGCTGATTTTACACTCTATTTGTCATATACGCCAGAGAAAGGAAACTCTTGGGGTCTTATATTGCCTCCCTTTTAGTGCAATGCAGTTAAAAAAATAGAAAGCTGATTTCTATACGATTCAAGTACAATTTATCAGGAGCAAACTGCTCCAGGCATCACAGTCTGTCTCCTGGACCTGTTCTTCAGGAACTGGCTGTGTTTAAACTTCCTTCCCTGCTACCTGGCTCTAAAAGGCCTGCTCCCTAGCTCTGTCTCTCTGCATAGGTTACCACTGAAAACCATATTAAATACAGATCCTGGCAGTCCAGCATCTCACTGGTCACGGGGTGATGCTGCTGGCATCGTGTGTTTCGGGGAGAGATGGCACCACTTGGCCAGGCAGGGCCCTTCAGGCGAGACTCCTGTTTGTTAGAGGGGCACAACGTGGTGGCAGGTCTGAGCTAGGCAAGAGCAGCTGTGTCTGTGCCACAGTCAGCCTTGGGGCATGAAGGAGGGAGGCCGTTTGGAGTTTTTCTGACTCCCCTCCCTCTTCCTCTCAGTTGTGGGATGAAACTGCCCTGGTAAATAAAAGACATGCCAGAAACACTGGTTCATTTACAGCAGTGCACGTGTCATCATGCAGTCTGGAGAAGTGGAGCTCGTACGTCAGAAATTAACGCCCCGTTCTTTCTACTTTTGTCTAGTTTTGCATATCGCAGTTACATATGAAATCAAGTGTGGTAATTACCGAGCTGTGGTTGCAGAGAGTTATTAACTTGCCATACAAATTAAGACTGCTCTGCTGTTGAGTGGGATTTGGCCTTACAAAGGGCCAGGACTCCGTGGCTAACTGCAGAGGCCAGGGTAGACAATCTGCGAGGTGACTTTTGCCCCAAAGAGCTTGGCCAAAATCAGGTCACAACTAAAGGCATTTTAGCTTCTCAAGCAAATTAGCTCCCTTCCAGTCTCTTTTGCTTCTGATGCAGGTCAGGATTAAAAAAAAAAATTTAAAATCGAAATCACTATTAGAAAAAAGAAGCACTCACAGCTTTTGGGGGTTACTGGGCTACAGAGGAAGCCCAGCAAGACCAAGTTTTAGGACTCAGGTGAGCTGCAGCATCCAGCTATCACAGCTAAAACCTGCACTTCTGGAAGCACTGCCAGGCTGTCAAGTTTTGACTTGCGAGCAAAAACCTAATTGTAGAGATCATGTCACCAAGGGAGTGTTTGCACTAACCTCAGCAACTCTGGGTCATACTAGTCAGGACTATTAGGGCACTTCTGCCTTTTGCATTTTGATAACTGGAAACAGATTTGAAATCAGACCTGAAGCATTGGTCTGCACAGTGCTGTAAACCAAAGTGATTTAAAGGCAATAAAACCGCTGTTCTAAAACTTCAGTCAACTCTTTTCTAAATTTTTTTTCTTTCAGTAAGTAGGTCTTCCATACTGGGGCCAAAAATAGCTGGCCAGTTCTGATCTTGTTTTCCCATCAACATGGTCACGTCCCTCAGAGCCTGGAACACAAATTCAGTTTCACACCAGCAACTGGGCTAAGTAAGACTTTTTCCCATCAGAGAATACTAGCTGCATCAAACAATTGATGGAATAATTAGGGTATTACCAAAGTGCTGTCAAGTATGGACTTAAAGAACAGCTCAAAAACAGACACAAAATTATTACTCCTAAATGAATCAAAATATTAAAAAAAAAAAAAAAAATTAAAATAAAGATCCTAGGACTTGACATGAGCAGCACAATTGGGGAAACACCCCCAGCAGGTGGGTCTTCCACAGTCAATGTCTGACCTGGAAAGGAAACACAATACAATCACCAGCACTCGCGCAACCTGGGTTTACAGTCGAGGTGAGCTGCACTCAGTCTCCCCAGTCAGGTTATTCCTCTAGGAGGCACTATGTTAATTACAAAAATAAAAAAAATACAGCTGCATAACTGCATAGTGGTCATCTCTGAGCACTCCTCTAGGAGTTAGCTGTAACTGTTCGCACAGGCACGGGGCAGGGTAGTGTCAGGGACAGGCTGCAAAACCCGAGGAGCAGCCTGTGCAAGGTCAGATGGTCACAGAGGCTACTGGAGAGTTCATGTTGGTGACAGTCAGGTGCTGGTTGTTGTCAGTGGTGCACTTGCGGAAGTCGTCCCTCTTACAGAGGATCTTGGAAATGATCTTGCGGAAGGTGTAGCGGAAGTCCCTGATCCTGTAGGCATAGATGATGGGATTGATGACGGAGTTGGCATGGGAGAGGATGATGGCCACGTACATCACCCACTCGGGCTTGGATTTGGAGAACTCCTCATGGAAGTGAGTGATGCAGTTCAAGATATGCAGGGGCAGCCAACAGAAGGCAAAAAGTCCTACAATGATGGCCAGAGACTTGGCGGCGTGGACCTCCTTCTGCAGCGTGGTCCTGGAGTTGCCCATCAGTTCAATCTGATGCAACTGTTTGCAGGCAACCATGAATATCTTAATGTAGATTCCCAGCATGATAACGAGCGGAAGCAGCACGCAGCCAAAGAAGTTGAAATACACCATGTAGCTCATCGTTACCACGTTCTCAAAGAGGCATGAGATGAAGCAGCCATGGTGCTCTGTCCCAGTGTCAGCCCCTGTCTCGTTGGTGGCGTTGGGACAACCACTCATGGCTTTGTTCCAGCCCATAAGCGGAGTCAGTCCGATTCCAAAGGACAGGAGCCACAGCACAGCGATGAGTCCTCTTGCCCGCTTGCCAGTCACCAGACTATTATACCTACAGCAGCAAGGACAAAAGGAAGATAGAGCCATTAAGTAAATGACCACTCGTGACTTCCCTGCAGTTAAATTCATCAGCATTTTGGCTAATGCCACAAAAGCCGCACCCACACCCACTGGGAACCAGAGGGGTAAAAAAATCTCACCTGTGCTTTACACCTACACCAAGTGATTTGGGGAGGTGATTCACTTACTGTTCCTGAGAGGTACGAAGCACTGCCCCTGCCCACAAACAGCCTTCAATAGGAGGTAGGGACTTTGGAGCCTTAAAAAAGGCTTTATCATCCCATGACCCTAAACCACCAACTACAAAGCGGGCAAGAACAGGGGGAAGGCTCACTCTGGATCCACCAACTTACTCTCCTGCTCTAAGCATCCACTGCTGGGCATGTCAGGGCATGCTACTGGGCTACATGAACTTCTGGGCTGACCTATTACAGCTGGGGCAATGCTGGCTCTCAGTCCTGCACTGTGATGAGTAGCTAAAGACTCAAACGAGCATCACCACACACTTACAGCCTTTATACCACAGCCAACTTGCCTCAACTTGGGCTGCTCTTAAGTCTGCAGCAATGCTGGCTTCCACTGGGGACTGCAGCAGTCCCGCAGTGTGATGTCCCTTCCCATGCTACCTCATACACTAAGGTGGGAAGTACACGTGTGTGGAAACCAGGGATCTTACTAGTTTCCCAAACTGTGCGATTCCTGGCTTACACATGCCAGACTTCAGCCCACGCGAGCTTGTTGTGGCTGGATAACAAATACCCTGAAAGACTTTTCTGAGCCAGCATCTGAAGGCAGCTGCTATTGATGGATTGCTTAAGGGAGTTACAGGTTAGGGTTTATGTCTCCATTCAGCATCTCGCATCCAGGCGTGGAGCTGGGAGCCAGGGACACTGGGCTCCTCTCTCCCTCTTTGACATCCCTGCTTTGTGCATCCTCCATCACCAGTGCTGATGTGGGCAGTTTCACTTGGCTCCCAGGGCTGGTGTCTGCCTGCCCTGCTCGTGTATGTGACGTGCCAGTTCTGTAGGACACACGCCATCGAGATGCCCTGAAGGTCTGAGCACAGGCTCGGACCTGCAGCCGCTGAAGCCATCCGTGGTTAAACCACGCAGCTGTGTGTAGCTGCTGCTGCCAAACGGTGCTTGTGCTCTGCTGACCCACCATAACTGGTTGTAAAATTTTTAAATAAACGCCTTCCTTGGGCACCTGCTGCTCTCACACGTGTTACAAAGAAGCTCCGCCGCGGCCCAGGGACAACCTGATGCAGTGCCAAGGGCTGAAGAGCCATGTGCTGCCCCACACCCTGCCTGACCCTACAGACCGGGTGCCTCCGTGGCTGAGGAAACAAAGGTGCCCCTCCAGCCCCAGAGACACAAAGAGAGCTGGAAGCACCAAAAGTCAAGCTGGTTTGGGTGCAACCAGAACAGATGCCAACATCAAAGCATCAGTCAGATTGCTTTTAAGTGATAGGAAGAACCTGGCGACTGCCAGAAAGACATGAGAAAACCATTACTGTCCTCTCCACAGCCAGTTAGCGTCTGCTGGCTGACACGCATGTCCCCCCCTTCCCACACCCTTCTCTTGGAGCTTGTTTATTCTGGCTTGGCTACCCTGCTCCTCCTTTCCTAAGAACGTTTGTTCTGATTTTCTTCCGGCCCGTGAGGCAGGGGAGGGTTTTATTCCCACAGAACCGCAGCTGTGCCTGTGAATCACACTGCAGTTGCCTCCGTGCAAACCGTGTGTCCCTCGCCTCCAGCAAGCTATGAAAGCAGGAGGGTGAGTGGGGAGGGGACTGCCAACACGAACCGGGTGGCAAAGATGGGCCGGGGGGAGCCCTCGGCTCCTTCTGCAGGCTGCTGGGGCGTGGGGCTCGCATCGGGCACGGCCAGGGCTGGCCGAGGGGCTGCGGGAGCAGCAGCCACATTGAGGTGCTGCTGACCTGGAACATGCTCCATGGGGCAGATGGCTAAAGGGCAGGGCCGGCCACTGAGGGGTTTCTCCTGCACTTTTCTCTCAGAAGATGAGAAGTTATCAGACCCAGCATCAGTGAGGCCAAGCCCATTGCTTTCAAAACCCTGTGTTAAGTGCCTGTTTTCAGGAGCCAGAGCTGGTCTGGGGTTGTGGGGCCTGAAAACTTTAAGCTTTGTGTCGGAGAAAGTTCCCAGAAATCCAATCTCTTGGCAAAGTCTGAGTCTTGAGCTACAGCATTGGCCAAGCTTAGTCAGTGCTGTAGGGAGCTGCTGCTGACCTACAGCTCTGCACGTGGGCAGAAATAAAACGTGGCTCCTTGGCTTCTGCTATTCACACTTAGTTGATCCGTTGCTCCTCTGCTGCCTTAGTCATGTCACAGCTCAAAAACCATTGTAGTGAGACTGGAAAATGCAAAAGGGACCCACGTTCAGAAAGAGAAACTGAAGGGTCAGGAGTTTTCTGTGCCTGGCTCAGGCTGTGCAGAGGAACACGATGAGAAGGCACTGCAGCTCGGTGTGCCACGCTGAGGATGGTGTCCCGGTGTCCACTGCCCCGCTCAGGCTGGTGACACTCTGTGCTGCCTCTGGCCGAGAGCACAGGACCCTAAATAAGGCTTCTCCCATCTGCTCTTCTGAACTACTCTGCAAAGATAAGGCTTGGCCTGAAGGTTTACAAAACCAGTTAAAAAGTCACTTAATTTTCCAGTGGCTGCAATGGTGACATGTTTATTTTAGTGTTGCTCGCTCTTCCCCAGCACACACAGCAGAGCTCAGCCAGGGCGGGGTGTAAGCGGGGGCCCCTTCTGTGGGAAGGAGATGGCAAAATGTGCCGTGCTCTGCGTCTGCCAGAGCCAGAGCTGGGCAACGGAGAGCGCTGCAGGTCTGTCAGCACAGGGAAGAGACGGCGTTCATGAAAGTGGAGATAGTCATTCACAGGGAACAGCTGCCCTCCTTAGATTAGCTCTGCTTTCACAAGGACACGTTGCAGATTCCTCCCAACATCTCTGCATTCGGTTGCTCACAGGTGAGGATGATGTGACTACAGAGAAGGGTCTGTGCAAACTGACCTACCAGCCAGGAAGGCCAAGGTGAAACTGGGAATAGCTTGATGTTCTAAAATCATCCACTAAATTACCTCATTATTACCTTAATACACTTATTGGTGGGATACTGCCCGTATTGCCTTGAAGTTAATGCAAGTTAAGCACGTGCTTAAAAATAATGACTGTCACCAGATCAAGGTGTGAAGAGTCTTGTTAGGGAGCAGCAGCCAGGGACAGAGCAACCCCCGTCACAACCCGCCATCAGCAAAAGCAGGCAGGGGCTGTGAGAGCGCTGTGCAGGGACTCAGCTTCTTCCTATGCACTATAAAACACGATCAGGCAGTGAGGAACCAACAGATTTTTCACAGCTCTGAATGCTTCAGCAAACCCTTCCTTCATTCTCTTTTAGGCTTAATATTATTAGGCAAAAAAACTATTAAAGTAAATTTACTCACCTAAGTCTGCTCAATTAATGTATAACAAATATTGAATCTCCTCTATGTTTCTGCCCAGAGGCATCAAATGTTGCTTTAATGTAAATAACAGCTGAATATTTTAAAATGATTTATTGAGATTAAATAACCTGGCAATGCATTAGTTCCTTTTACACCGCCAGGCAAAGTCTCTTTACTGGCACAATCATCATCAAACAGGTAATTATCTCAGCTCCCACCCAGTGCCCCTGCAGTGGACATGCTGCAGCAGCCCTGGTGCCACCCCCCTGTGCTGCCATCACAGAGTGAGTCAGGTTTTTATTCTCCTGACATACACAGCTATGTGCTTGCCACCCGTCTCACAGTCACACAGCCCCGGTTGCAGCAGGTCAAATACTTTAAGGAGAGTCCAGCTGCTTTTACAACATGGGTCTGACCCGCCAGTGTTCCTCTGTGTGTGGAGGGCTGACCCGGGCTGGATGCCAGGTGCCCACCGAAGCCGCTCTATCGCTCCCCTCCTCAGCTGGACAGGGGAGGGAAAATGTAACGAAAGGCTCGTGGGTCGAGATAAGAGCAGGGAGGGATCACTCACCGGTTACTGTCACGGGCAAAACAGACTCGACTTGGGGAAAATTAGTTTCATTTCTTACCAATCAAAATCAGAGTAGGATAATGAGAAGTAAAATCTAATCTTAACGCCTTCCTCCCACCCTCCCTTCTTGCTCAACTTCACTCCCAATTTTCTCTCCCCGGTCCCTGCCAGCGGCGCAGGCGGATGGGGATGGGGGTTATGGTCAGTTCATCACCCGTTGTCTCTGCTGCTCCTTCCTCCTCAGGGGGGGACTCCTCACACTCTCCCCCTGCTCTGGCGTGGGGTCCCCCCTGGGCTGCAGGGGGGTCTCTGCCCCCCCGGTGACCTCCCTGGGCGCAGGGCACAGCTGCCTCGCCATGGGCTGCACCACGGGCTGAGGGGAACCTCTGCTCTGGCACCTGGAGCACCTCCTGCCCTCCTTCTTCACTGCCCTTGGGTCTCTGCAGTTGTTTCTCTCACATACTCTCACTCCTCTCTTTGGCTGCAGTTGTGCAGTTTTTCCCCCCCTTCTTAAACACGTTATCCCAGAGGTGCTACCACCGTCGCTGACGGGCTCGGCCTTGGCCGGCGGCGGGTCCGGCTTGGAGCCGGCTGGCATCGGCTCTGCTGGACCCACCAAAACCTTGCCACACAAACCCAACACAGCATACAAGTGCCAGGCTGCCGGGTCTGTACCTGCTGTGCCATCACCGAAACGGGCCACTGGCAGAGCCTTCAGCCAGGGCACAACACAGCTCTGCCCAGCCACTGGGCCACAGAGTGAGCAACCGCTCTCTCCCCGAGGCTGGAGGAGAGCTGCCCCATGGACTGGGGATGGTTTCCTTCACCCAGAAGACAGCACTGTCGCCTGTGGCCCCTCTACCCCAGTGCTGGCCCAGCAAGGTTCACAGCTTTTCTGGAAGAGCATCGTGGCAACCACCAAAGCGACAGAGCCGTGCAGTAGCGTGGGGTGCAGGAAGGCTCTCTGCATTCTCCAGGCACTATGCTTCCGATTGGTAGGATACTCAGGGTTGGTTTTTTTTGTTTGGTTTTGTGGTTTTTTTTTTTTTTTTCCCAACAGATCCCATTGCATTTCTACTGCTATTTACTAGAGCTGGACACCAGCCAAGACACCCAGGCAGGCATTGCTAAGCACAGCTGGAGCAGCGCAGGACGCGCTGCCAGCCTGCAGCCAGCCCAGCCTCTCCTGCGCAGCAGTGTGGCTCCCGACTGGCAGGAACTGAGTCATGTCCTACACGTACCTGGCAGCTCCCACCCACCCCGGCAGGGACCCCGTGGAGATCACCCAAGCAGAGGCACTGCTGCCCCCGAGCTCCTGTCAAACGAGCGTACAGCAGCAGCCAAGGCTTAATTCAGCATTTGGGGTGATTAGATGTGGGCCAGAAGGCAGCACAGCCTGGCGTCCGGAAGGGCACCATTATTGCCACATTACTTATCTGCAGAAAGCAGGAATGTGGGAGAATCCCCCACCACCCTCAAGCAGCCCACAGAGATGAACAGGTCAAAACGTGGTGCCACACACCCTTCTCCTGGTGCTTGGTGGAGTCTGGTGGTGGCCCTGACCATGACGCCAGCCTGGGCCCTGGCTAAATAAATTACTGAATAAAGAAACCCCAGGTTACCGAAAGAGCAGAACCAATAGCAAAAGTTCGTTTTACTGAATATCTGAGACATGTTGCTGAACAGAAGCGTGATCTGCAAGCTGAGGAACTGTCAGCGCTTGCCACCATGTGCTCCCAGTGCAGTGGTGCCTGGTCCACCACACTGGGCAGCGTTTGCCCACGCAGCCCTTGCCCTGCCCAGGGGCAGGCAGGTGGGAGGTGACCCCTTTGACTGTCACCCACAGAGTGGCATGACCCCCTTACATTTGTTCACCAGGGCAGCCCTGTTACCAAAGTCTTTCCCAATCCTGCCTGCTAGCGGGCCACTGCTGGAGACACAAAAATCGAGTTCCATCATCTCCCTCACGGTCTGGTGACCTGCAGCTGGTTTCTGGCTGTGGGTCCTGGCTCTTCAGACATCTGCAATAGGCTGTCTGCCCACCCAGGCATTGGTGCTGTCCCCTGTCCTTGCTGGGTGCTGACTAAAATCCCTGAGGCTGGCTGAGATACAGCTTCTAGCAACAAAAAAGGATAAATGCACCCCCCCTCGGTCAGGCCTCATCCCGCCAGCAGCCCTCAAAAGGCTGCAGAGCTGCCAGGCTGCTTGTGAAAGCTGCACACGGACAGCGGGTGTTTAAATGCTTCTCTTGTGTATGTAATACAATGCTGAAGCTGCAGCATTAATTTTTCCAGCAGGAAAATTTTATCTCATGATGGATCCTCCCAGGCTTCCTTAGTCCAAACATTTGAACAGGGATGTCTCTGCAACATTAACTGGGAAGAGCCGGTAGGTCCCAACCCTTGTCCTGGCAACTTCGGAGTCTCTGGGCTGGTGTAGGGGAGCCCTTGGAATCAGGCAAGGCTCTAAATATGTTTTGTGGTCAACCTCAGTCTACACTGGCCCTTTGCTGGCAGAGCAGGGCCGGGCAGACGTGTGTCCGTCAGCAGAGCTGTGGTTCAGCAGCAGCAACACCAACGTCCCTGTGCCCCAGCCAGAGGGGAGGGTGTCACACCGCTCCGCTCAAAACACTCGTGCCAGTTCTCCCACTGCCAAACCTTCGATGAGCAATTTTAGTGCTTAAACTCCAAACAGGTGTCTCGTGCTGAGGGCACGTTTGATGGGCTCAGTGGGGAGACACAGGCGTGGTGGCTGTGCAGGGGACGCTGCAGCCAGCCTGGGGCCTCTCCGCACGCCCCGTGTCCAGAGCTGTGGGGGGAGCCCCGGGGACCTCTGCTCCCCACTGCCCTCTCCCCACTGCCCTCCCCGTTCTGCCCCGTGCTCAGGCTGCCGGATGCAGGGAGCTGAGCAGATGGAGACTTTGCAGAACTCGGACTATGCAGGTGCTCCGATACAAACAAGCAGTGATAACTTACATGTTTCTATTTTAAGTGTGAAGGAAAATACACAGACACCTCCATTCACAAGGGGAGAGAGCAATTTGGCTGCCAAGCATTGTATCCTTGTCATCTACTTGCAGCTGTACTTTGCATCTCTCTTTTTTTTTTTTTTTTTTTTTAGCTATAACAGCACGAAATAAGCACCATTGCTGCCGTTCTGGTTGCTCCATGCATAGCTGTGGAATGGAGATCACATACCAGCTGAAATATCCTGGCAGGACATTTTAAATGAATCATAAATTGCACCTTAGAGAGGGGGGGGGGGGGGAAAACAAAACAAGAAAACAAGAAAAAGCTGTCCTTTTTAACCAGGAAGGAGTTGGCGGTGAGAGTGAGAAATCTGATTAACGGTCACGGTATCAGGCGAGGAAGCAGGACATCTGCGTCTGCCTAAGTCCAGTTTTAGACAAATCACTTCCTCCCACATCTGTCCCTATTGTGTGCAGGGGACAGCAGCAGCGTCCCCCGCTCACACACCCGGCCTTCCGCTGGATGGGTTCCTGCAAACCTGCCAGCACCCGCAGCTCAGGTGAGCACACTGGGGTTACGGGGGGGCCGGAGGCACCGCTCAGCACCAGCCTCTCCTGGCTGGCAGCAGCCCCGCTCCCACTCTTGCGCTGTCACGGGAAACCCGCGCGGCTGCAGCCGCTCAGCCCCTGCGCACCTGCTCCAGGGAATGGAGGCACCCCTGAACCCGCTCACCCCCCTCCCTAACCTGTCAGGAAAAGCTGAATGGGCAGAAGGGAGCGATCTCAGGGCAACAGCTCTCCCCAGCTCCCGGTGCCCAGAGCAGGAGCCCATGGGGCAGCACCCCCATGAGCACCCCCCCACCGGGGAGCAGCCTGTGCCAGGCGAGTGGCCCCGCATCGGTGTCACCCTGGGTGACGACACGAGAACCCCCGGCCCTCACACCCAGCCCGGCTGCAGGCTGCTGCTCAAAGCTCGTCTTGAAAAGGGAGGCCAGTGTGTGGGTGCTGCTCTGAGCTTCGAGCCTGGACGCTGGGGGAACCCAGTCTTGCCTTGGCTCCCACCCTCACAGGGTGAGGAGGGGCAAGGGCTCCTTGCCTGCTCACCTCTGGGTCTTGCCAGGTTTCCATTCCTGCCTGCGGCACGTAACCAGCAAGCAATGTTTCAGTTTTAGGTTTGGAGCATCACTAAAAGACATTTCAAGACTGGAAGGCTTTAACTTTCTCCAGGACTTGCTTTGTTTACATTGAATGACATTTTCAGCCTTTCTCTGAAATAAAAGCTAGATGATTTTGAACTAATAAGTGAAGAAGACAAGCCCAGTGTGTGATCAGAGGCTCTCAGGGGCTGCTCCAGACCTGCCATACTGTGTGTTTGCTTGCTGGGAAGCAGAGTCACAGAGCTGCGAGGCAGAGAAAGGCACAAAGAGCAGCACGGAGACCAGGATGAGGCCGCCCGGGGTGAAGATGATCCCTCGGGTGGACACTGGCCAACGGCTGCTCCCAGAGGAAGGTGGGGATGGGGGATGTCTGCCTGGCAGAAGCAAACCTGTTTGCAGCCCCAGGTTAACTATTCCCCAGTTATGAAGACTTCAAATTACTTTTCCCAGGACAAAAATGGACAAAACCTACTTGTCTTCACACCCAGCCATGGCGATGCCTCTCGGGATGAGCTGGGCCTATGGAGGGGAGCGTTCCCTACCCCTGGGTACCCGCGTGTGCCAGCACACCCCAGCCTACCCCTTACAGGCTACAACCACGCCAGGGCCTGCAGCCCGTGAGCTTGGACTATCTAGCACCGACAGGCTTAAAACCCTCTCAGCAAGATATCCGTAACTGTGCTTACCCCTCCTGTGAACAGTTCCTTCCCTGGGGTGGAGGCAGAGCATCTGGGAGAGTGAAGGCTGTTCTCTACAGCCCTCAGAGCTCCCACCTCACACCAGTTTGTCCCCGCACGCCCCTCCCAGGGCTGGCACCTCAGCCCTGCCCCTGCCAGCACAGCACTGGCTCAGGGCAGTGGAACGGCTGAAGGGCATCAGCTTTGCAGGACCTGGAACATGGGAAGGAGAAACGCAGGTGAGCAGAGCTTTGGCCCAAAGCACCCTGCAGGTGGCATGTGTGTGAGTAACCTGGAGGATTGAGAAGGGGAAACTGCAGCTCAGGCTGCTGTGGGAGCACTGGGAGGGGGCCGCAGAGCTGTGCACTTGTTGAACACCGGCTGCCCTGTGATGGGGATGTGTGAATATTTTTCTCACACACGCACTTTCACAGCAGCCCGCAGCCAGGCAGGAATTTGCATTTGCTACTCTGGTTTCTGCCTGCAGAAGCCGGCCCCAGCCAACTCTCGCCCCTGACAAGGTGAGAAAAGGTGACTGAAATCTGAACTAAGACACACACGGGGGGTACAGGCAGGGTGCAGGGCAAGCTGTGGGTTCCCTGCCCACGCTGCGCAGCCCCACGGTGCTGTGAACACCCCAGAGGTGCACAGAGCCCCCAGAGCACAGGAAGGAAATGAGCTCAGCGCTCCACACGCCAGCTCACGCTCCAGCAACCGGTGACATCAAAACATAAGCAGCCCCAAGACACCCATGTGCAGGCAGGAGTGAGCGACACCAGCCCTTCATGCTCCACAGGGTGTTTCTGAGTCCTGTTGCACGGAAGCCTGGTTCTCCCTACCCAGGACTGTGCAGGGCTGAGAGGAGCTGAGCTCTACCTCAGCACCACCCTCCCTCCAGGGCTCTGAAGCCGGTGTTATCTGCCTCGTGGTGCTTGGGGCTAAGAATTTTTGTCATACCAAACCTCCCAGAGCAGTCAGACCTCAGATGTGCAGCACCCAGGGAAGCTGAGTTAAAGGCAGCTGGTAGAGGTGAGATAGGAACTATGATTCAGAGGGAGCTGTTTGGGTGTGATCCTGTGTATAGAGCAGTGGTGTGACCGCTACCCCTCCCAGGCACCCAGTGCCCTGCTCACTCAGATAAGAGATAAGGGTGGGGAGATGGCAGATCTCTACTGGATCACTTTCTGTATGAAATGGGTGCTCAAGCCCTTCCCAAAGGCCCCAAACCGCTGATGTCTCCATCCACCAGCCCCAGCAAGCTGCTACTCATTCACATTCCCTGCAGAGCCCTGACCGGCCGTCCCAAGGGCTGGTGGATCTTGAGTTGTCAGCCCCGAGCCCAGCACCACCCCTGCACCCGGTCCCAGCGTGCTCCGGCAGCTGGAGGAGCCCGTCCTGTCCTCACCACCGGTGCTCAGTGACGCGCCGGTGCCAACACGGCACCGAGGGGTGAGGGCGAGGGCGCGGACACACGCTCACTGCTGTACTCACAGGTTATTTGTGGCTCAGGCCCAGGCCCAATGTCATTCATAGGATTAGGAGATAATCCATTCTCTGGCACATACAAATTCCGTGAGCCCGTTGCTGGACTTTGCAAAGCCTCAAGAGCTGATGGGGAGGGGAAAGGGCTGACACATCTGTAGGCACAGCTGGTGTCACTGATTCCTGGCATCTTGTGGATCAAGTACAGTAACAGGACCCCCAACACCCCCCGCGTAATGACTGCCTGGTATAGCCAAAGGCTGGGACAGAACACTCCTGAAAGGCTCAGTTTTGCAGTCTGTGCTCATCGCTATGACAAACAGAAAATTCATAAAACCCCCAAGAACAAGCCAGTTAATCAACCAAGCAAAAACTTTAAACTGCAAAATAAACCAGTTCACTGTCAAACTATTTTGGTTTAATATCTTTTTTTGTAGAGAGGGCTTCTGAAACAAAATTCTGCCAGATTTCAAAAGTTGCTTTGTTTATCTAAAAATTAATCTGTTTTTTTAATAGATTGAGTTGGCCAAAACTGAAAAAAGCTCCTAAACACAAAGCTCTGGGTTCTGGCTCAGCCCAGAGATCAAGTGCCCTCAGCCTGGAAACGAGGCTTTGAGCCGCTGCTCCCTGACATCTCTGCTACCCCTCAGCTTCTGTGAGAGCTGTGTCGGGGCAGAGGTCTCAAAGACAATTAGTTCCCTTCCTGTCAGGGTTTTTGCTTTTTGGGAAGGAAGTCACCCCCGAGGTGGGGGAAAAATATAAAAATTTGGGATACGCATTTTAAGGAAACCAGGCTGCTCACAACTAAAAATAGCTGTGATTTCCCTCCTCCGGTTTATGGTCATGAGGGCACATGCGATTATTCCTGATTTTTTTATTGTGCTTCTGTGTCCAGAGTCAGCTGCACCTGAAGGCCAGCGCGAGAGGCAGCCCTGTGAGACCCATAGCCAGGCCAGCAGGCGCTGTCAGCCCCCCACTGCAGCCCAAACACCCCCAACGTTCTGCCTGAGTCGAGCTCAACCGACACAAACTTCCTCAAAAAAGTGACAGCTCCATTGCTCAAGCAAACACAGCAGCCCTCCTGCCCACAGCACTCAGCGTGTTTGCCAGGTTTGTTCATATGAAGTTTATGAGTTGATAACCTTGGGCAGGCAGAGTCAACGGTCGGACAGCAGAGGCAGAGCATCCACCGCTCTGGAATAACGATGCCCCCTGTGCTGCTCGGGTCTCAGGATCGGGCACCGCATGTGTGAGCCACACATGAACACGCCTAGGAGTTCATACGAAAGGCAAGGCAAGGATTTCCCTTCATAAAGGAAATGAAGCAAGGGCAGAAGAAGGAACAGCAGCTGCAATTCTGTGTGTCGTTGATGGCACACAGAAAATGGCAGGTGAAGACGAAGGCTCTGAAGTAGATTTTCTCTCCTCCCCAGTGGCTCCAGCCCTCCCACCCGCCATAAATATCCACCAGTTTGCTTTGCTGAGGAACAAAGTGAGAGTTGTTAAGAAATCCAGGAACAATTCTTTGCTGGAGAACACGGAGGGAGCCCCCTCCTCTGCAGGAGCAGGGCACAGCAAGGGCCAGCACCTGTAAAGCATCAGCCAACCCACCTCTAGAAAGGACACTGCACGGCTAAAGGCATCAGATAAGAACAACAGCAATCCAAACGAAATTTGTCCCCATGAGGACAGCAGAAAGGAGCTGGACTGTTGCCTTCATCATGTCACAGATAAAAGGGGCAGCAGCTCACGTGGAGGACTGGCAGCACCAGCAGTGCAACACCGTGGGCAGATCGTGGTCCAAGCGCGGATGCTCTGGCTGCAGCGAGGGCTCAGCAAGGTGCAGAAAGAGAGGGGGCACGGTCATGGATACCCTGTTCTAGTTCATGGCAAAGCTGCCCAGGAACATCAGTCTTGCACTTCTGCTAGGGATAAAATTGAAGATGGGAGAGAACTAAATCCAGAGAGGAAGAACAAGCACCAGATCAGCTCAAATCACAGGGAGTTGGGGCTAATTTTCCCTCCACAGGTCTCAGCTGGGGTGTTTGCCAGGTAGGCAGCAGCAGTGCAGCGTTCACTGTTGTGCAGGTTACGGGCACACACACAGTCTGATGTTGCACAGGGTGTTTCATTCTCCTTTTTCTCTCTAACTACAGATACTCTTCTCCCTTCCTAATTCCTGACACATTTGTTCCAGGCATCTACCCGTACCTAACAATTATTAGCCACACCAAAGGATTTTGGTTAATGCAAATAAAAGGGAAAGATTTTATTCCACCTACAAATCTTTGGCTCGCAGCTGTGGGACTGTGGGGTGAAATCCAACCCTGGAGAAAGGCAGAGAGCAAAAGCCTAACACCGCTCTTGTGCCAAACACTCTGCAGGATGGATTTACTGCTGCTGAAAGATGCTCAATTGCCTGGCTTTGATTTTTCCACTTGGAGGAAGCGCTGGGGGCGGGGAGAGAGCAGATTTTGGGGGGCGGGTGGGGGGTGTCAGGTTGGCAGACGAGAGCAGGGATGGTGCCGTGTACATGGGGGAGCACAGGGAGGGCAGATGCAGGCAGCAGCACTGCCTGCTCAGAAGCACCGGGGTCCCGGAGGGGTGCGGGAGGCAAGGCAGGGTGAGAGTGTGTCTGCAGACGCCCTGGTGTGTCAGCCGGGGGAAAAGGGACCCGAGGAAGGGCTCAGAGCAGCAGCAGCATGAAGTGGGCAGCATGGGCGGGGGCTTCTCCACAAACAGTAAATTTGTCAAAAACAAACAAACAAAAAAAGAGTTACAAGAGACAGAAAGAATTCATGGCTTCAGGTCAAATTCAGCAAATATTTTTAGCCAGAAGAGGGAGGGTTCTAAAACACCATTTTAAAATGTTGTAAGATTTTTTTTTTTGTTCAGCAATTGCTGAGAATTGATGAGAATTCGTTAGCTCCTTTCAAGCAAGGATACCTCCACTTCACAGCAACAGCAGAAGGACTAAGTAATTCAAACAAAAATCTGCCAGGTTGGTCAGGATGGCTTTGTTTCACTGAAACCTCCAAACATTGCTGTTTCAGTTGGACTGAAACAATTTTCCTCTTCCCCATGGGATTTTTTTGGTTCAGCCACAGAACTGAAAAATCCATTATTAGCCTGGCTGTAATGCAAACTTCTCCTGTGCACCCCCAGCCTGCAGGCCTGCCCAGCCTCTCAGTGTGCTTAAATAGCCCTGAAATAGTATTAAGTAATAATGGCACACTCAGTTCTCAGTGTCCCTGCAGAGGTTTCCACAGGGAGCTGGTGGATGTGACAGGGACACTTGTCTGCTCTGCAACAACTGCATTATTTATTGTAATTGCTAGATAGGGCTGGGTACAAATAATTTTCTTAAACATTTAATACTTCATGGACTCTTACCAGCCTCTGCACTGGTCTCCAGAACGAGTGTTTTAGTGAAAAAAATTTTTCATAAGGTCACCATTCCTACAAATTGATGACCAGCTTTCCCTTCCCACAGCACAAACCTCCTTCCAGAAACAGCACGTGCATCTACCTAGAGCGGGTGGCTGGACAAGTTCCTCCCTCCTCGCTGCTCCTCGGGAGTAACGACGCCGACGAGACAGCTCTAACCAAGCCTTGGTTGGAAAACTCCAGTGCAGTAGAGGAGTGTTTTGCCAGTGTAGTTTTATAACCTCCTCTAGCCTCTTTTGATGTTGGCTGTACAAATAAAAAACAGTCTTTCAGTACCAGCCCATAAATCTTCTGTTGCCGAAGCAATGACCTGTCCATTGCCCTGCGCTCCCAGCAGTGAGACACCTCTGTCCTTTTAAAGGCATTTTACTTACTGGTCACCTCTGAAAGCAATGAAATGGGCCTCAATGCCGAGACCGAGTTTAATCCAAATTTCACACTCCAGCCTAGGATGGGACTCCTTGATCTCCATTTATAGCTGAAGGGGCTGGATGTGTCTGGGTAGAAGTGCTCATAGGAACAAAGATGTTTGTGCAAATGGAATAAAAGATTTGGCCTAAGACGTGGTGAAAAAGCAATGCCAGGAGAGGATCCCGAAGCAAGGCAAAACCGCCCTGGCATTTCATCCCACACAGGTGTATGACCTGACCTCATGGAGAGTCGAGGAAACCTGCTAGAGACTAGGAATGTTCAAAAAAAAAAGAGAATGGAGGGAAGAACTTGCTGTTTTGTCAGTTGGCAAAACCCCTTCTGCAAACATGAAGATGATCCCCTCAGAGCGTTTCTGATCTGCTACTCTCTCCTCGGATTCCAGCAGAATAAAACCCCATCTCACAAGATTCAACTTCACTTGTGGTACGAAGGAGAAGAGTCATGGCCATGCTTGAACAGCCTGCTTGTGGAGAGTGGTGTGATTAGACTGAAACGTAAAAAACTCCAGCCTGCTTCTGTAACTGCTGCTTTGCCACCACTAGCCCCCACCCCAAGAAAGCCCCGAATAACTAACGGAAGAGTCACCAAAGCATTATCCAGAGCCAGCGTGTGTCTCCGAGGCCAGCCGGGTGGCTGGGACGGTCAGCAGCTGGTTCTGGGGTGCTGGCAGCCCGAATGGCTCTGCCCCGCTCCCGCCTGCGCAGACCAGGGCTGCAGCTCGGCTCCCGCTCACTCGACAGCCCGTGCAATTTCCATGCACTGTGCAGACATCTATTTCCACTACCAGTTTTTATCATCTGCCTGATGACTAATTAATATTTGCCCAACATAGGGGAGTTCTCCGATGCAAGGTGCTGGAACAGTGTGAAGGTTTGGGGTTTTTTTTAGGTCATTTTAGGGTGAATTCATCGCCCATGCACGGGAGATATCAGAGAGGAGCAGAATCTAGGAAAGCTGCAGTTTACACCGTTCAGCTGAGGTCCCTGTGCCGGACCTGCCCTGCTTTCCCACAGCTTCTGCTTCTGCTCAGTCCCCTGAGCAGCCCTGGGCTCCCCAGGGGGCTCCATCGATGTCTTAGTCTCAGGGTGGGACAACAGAGACGTTAAAGGAGACCGAGACTCAGGTCATTTGTAATGCAAAGCCGGGGTTTTGGTGCACTTAAGCTTATGAAAGATGCTGCACCAACTCACTGGTGAAGTGCCTGTAAATTATGTTCAGTACAGTTTTCCCTATTATATTGCAATGTCCCATGAATTAGAAGGAAACCGATTTACGTCTTTGATACTGCACTTGGATTAAAGTCTAAACTGTAAAATTCTGCAGTCTGATGCACGAATGCTTTCTCCTTCCACAGCGTACACACAGAGCTGACACCTTCTGACATTTACTGATCTACACACTCTCTCACGGTAAGCATTCAGAAGGAAAAGGTATGTAGGCAAGCACTGAAATACCGTTTTAGTATTTGTAGGTGCAGTAAATGGCACTTTCAGTCCATTCGTTATGTCCCTCTAAAAACTGGAAGACAGCCTAGTTAGACTCCAGTCCTAGCTGAAAATGTGAAGTATGTACAAAGATGAATTTCAGCCTTTCTGAAAGTATTGTGACCTGAGCTCAGGAAGAGAGAAGAGCTCTTACAGAACAGCCTGTAAGAACCTCTTACAGAACGACTTCTCTAATAGGCTGGGAAGTAGGAGAAAGAGTGGTTGCTCCTATATTTAATTACCTGGGAGATGCCCAGACACCACAGTCATGGGGGCTGTATAAATACCTACACAGATTAGCTACAACCACCCCAAGCACACTGCTACATCACTGCACAGCCCCCCCAAGAAGCCGCTGACCCTCCCAAAACAAACATCCTCAAGAAACTGAGCTCCCGGGTGTATTTTGAAGCAAGAGGCAGGATACTGAAAAAACCTGATCCCAATCCTGCAGCCAGTGAGTGCAAAATCTCTGTTATTTTCATCACCGCCTGTGAGTAGCAAACCTCTTACGGCGACAGGAGGGACTAGAAGCTCCCGCGCTCTAAGGAAGGTGACAGTGGCTACCTGCGTCAGGGAGCGTGGCTACCTGCGTCCACTCCAGTCTCTTACCTCAGTGGGATCTTAATAGCCAGGTACCTGTCGATGGCCACCGCCAGCAAGCTGAAAATAGAGCTCTGGGTCAGCACCAGCACGAAGCAGGCGAAGAAGAGGCAGCTGTGAAAATCCACCTGGAACCCGATGCTGATGGTGATGGCGAAAGGGATGGCTAACAAACCCACGGCGATATCAGCCACTGCCAGGGACACCAGGAAATAGTTGGTTGCGTTCTTCAAGGTGCTGTTGATAGCCACGGCCCAGCAGACCAGGACGTTGCCGGCGATGGACAGCACAGCGATGATCAGTTCCAGCACGATGTAGGTGGTTTTCATAGTGTCCATGGCGAGAGCCCGGGGCGAGGAGCTGCAGCCGCTCACGAGGAGAAGGTGCTTTCCACCGGGCGCCCGCCCGCAGGTACCAACAGGCCACGGGGCAGCGCTTCCCGGAGACAAACACCCATGTCCGGGCTCTCCGCCGCCTCCCGCCGGGGCGTGGGGGGCCGGAGGGGCGCGGCGAGCCCCGGACCGCGGCCCCCCGCTGCCCGCACCGCCCGGCCCCCGGGGGGCATCCGCGGCAGCGCTGCCGCCGCCGGGCACGGAGCACCGAGCACCGATCACCGATCCCCGCCCGCCGCCGGGCCCGCCCGCCGCCGGGCCATCCGCCGGCACCTCGGGGCGCGCCGCCGGCGGGACGGGACGGGATGACGGGACGACGGGACGGGACGGCCCCGCCGCCGCTCCGCCCGGGGATGCTCGGCCGCCGCCCGGTCGCTCCGCTGCCCGCGGAAACCCGCTGCCGGCCGCGGCGGGGCTATTTCTGCACATGGGGCGAGCGGGGCGGGGAGTTCGCGGCGCCCCGGCGATTGGACGAGAACCGGCGGGCCCCGGGACGGCACCCCCCCCCGCCCGGGACCGGCCCCCCCCCGCCCGGGACCGGTACAGCCCCCCCCCGCTGCCCCCAGCCCCGGTGGCCGAACCGACGGGCTATTTGCTCGCCACGGGCGTGTTTTCAGGGCCACTTTGCCAAAGGAGGAGTGATGACAAATTCCCCAGAAAGTTTCGGTTCCCGGCGGGTCGTGTGTCCCCCCCGACTCCCCAGCCCTCCCCCACATGGGCTCAGGTATTGCTACAGCCTGCGGGGACACCGGCGGCGGTATTGCCACACGGGGAAAAATCCCCAGGAGCAGTGCGCTGAGCAAAAAGAAAAGATTTCACAAAAATCATGACAGCACGCAGCCTGTGGACAGTTATCACGCAACGTGACATTTCCTGATGTAAGAAAATGGCAAAATACTATGGGTTAGCAAACACTTATTACTCACAGGACTACAGTAGTTCAGTTTAGGTCGAAGGAACTTGGAAAAAAGTAAAACCTGATGAAACCACCAAAGAAAGCCTGCACTGATGGATCTTAAAACCAGCAGAGAATATGAAGATAAATAAAATTTAGTAACTACTTAGCTTTTCATCACAACTTTATACTGTGTTCACCATCAAAACAGATCAGAGGTTGAACTTCACACCAGTTTTGTAGCATCCAGCAGCACTAAATAATCCAGGACAGAAACTGGAAAAAAAAATCCAAACAATTAAGCAAAAACCCCTTCCCAAAGCAAACAAAGTAAAAGAAATTGCTTTTTTTTTTTTTTTTTTTTTTTTTACCACAGTTGGAAATTAAATCCCGTGGAAGGGAAAGTTTTCTGGGGACCCAAAGTTAAAACAGCGCAAAAATACATGGGAATAATTGGATCGAAATTATTTCTATGGACATGGCATAAATGGAAACTCTCTCACTGACTAGCAGTGCTTTGGGTCAGCCAGCCAGGAGGAGCCTCTTCTCACTTGTACTGAACGAAGCTGTTGTTGTCAGGGGGGACATCCCAGGAGCAGAATGCTTCAGGATGACTGGGATGCTGAAGGGAAGCCATGGCTTGGTATGTTTAATTCGATGGGGTGTACATCAAGGCTCCCTTTGCTTCTTTTAGACAAAAAGATCAGCGTTTGGGGGTAAAGCTGCCCCCTGCCCTCCCACCTACCACTTTTGGCCTCCCTAAACTCCAAGCATTTTGCCGGCACAAAGGAAGGATGGATTTTCACGAAGGCACTTGCTGGCAAGCGCATCGCTTCTGTGACTCAAACCTCAGTGTCCACCTGAGGCTGCACTGAAAGGAACGACGGAGTTTTGAGGAGAACTCCAAGCTGCCAGTACGCAGCCCCCCGGGTCAGGCTGCTCCATCTTTCTCAGCACTGGCTGGATCCTGAACTTGCCTACACTGGTTTGGTTTATTTATTATTTTGGGATGAGTGTAGCTTCCCTCATACAGAGCCTGTTATAATCATGTAAATTATGGTAAACTATAGTGGAAAAACACTTTTCCCCCCAAAGCAATGGATTTACATCAGAGTTTTTACACATGTTGTTTTCCTGGCTCTAAAACATGTGCCAACAGAAGCCTTTACAGCACTTCAGTGAAACAAAACTTAACTTTTTGCAGTGGATACATTTTGTTAGAAAAGGATCTGCTTTTGTGCTCATGGAAGTACTTTTTACAGGCTGATCCAAGGGAAACTGTGGTTTATCAAGTCAGACACGGACAGACAAACCATTATTTCAGATTCTGATGAATAAATTGTTCCGGAAAAGGTTCCTCTGAGACAGGTAGTGAATCCCTGTGAATACTGTGGATTTTGCATTACATGGAGATTCATGGCTCTCCAAAGCAGCAAAGCCTTTGCCAAGGTCCAGTGGTTTATTCTGTTGTTGTTTAACTGATGCAGCTGAACTTACTTCGAACACAACTTAGCTGCAAGTGGAGCCAAGGACAAGTGTGCTCAGCTCTGTTGTATCAAACATGGTTAAATCCTGCTGGCTGTAGGAGTAGGATGAGCCCAGTTCCCAGGCAGAGATACAGACCCGTCTTCCAGCCCTGTTCTAAAATACATGGCAGTGTACACCCTACCATTAAATACTGACTGAATGTGCTGGCCTTGTAAAGTAACCATCTGAGGAGGCATTGCGTAACTCTGCCGTTCTTGGGGCTCTGAGGATGATGAATCTGTAGGTGATAATGTGCATATTTATATACTGGAGTCTGTAAAGGAGCAAGGCAGTCAAACAATTAGCAAGGTAAACACGGCCCAAAGCTTCCAGCTTGTGGAATCCATTCAAGAACTGGAGGGTAATAGTAACATGGCAACAGGTCACTGGAGCACCGTTGGATGCTAAAATGTCAGAGACAAATGAATCACCATTACTATTATTTTCCTGGATTTTATTTTACTCCACGGATTTGCCTCTCAACACTCATGTAGGAAACAGCCCCAGCCTGCTTCTTTCAAGTGTAAGAACTAATCTGGCTCTTTTGTTCAGAGGGAAACTGATTTAAACAGATCCCACGTTATGAATGGCGATGCAGTGGGAGGCAGGATCAGCACCCTGGTGTGGCCACAGCCCGTGTCTCTGTGGTTTGGCAGAAGCCCACCAACCTCGTACGTGCTGTTCCCTCTGTCGCTGCCGTCCCCGGGGGAGCAGAGCTGCCGCTTCGGAGGCCGTGCGCTTCCTGCAGCCTTCTGTGATCTCTTTTGTGTGAGCCCTCCGCGCAGTCTCAGGCTTCATCGAGGACTTCCCTCGCAATCTCTATCTTGACACCTTCAGTACTCTTGGCCCAGCCACAAAGAAGTGGTGAGGAGCCCCACTAACAGCATCTGTCCATACACACCCGGCAAGGGGCCCCGACAGCCCTCAGGGGCAAGTCTGTAAGCACAAAGAAAAGCTCCTGAGTCAGTGACAGCTGGGATGTTCTTGCAGGTCCTGCAGCCAGATTTGCTATCTCAGACACTCCTGAGACAACAACCCTGGCAGCTTTTTTTCCTCCCTAAGCGCACAGAGTTGAAGAGAAGAGTAACAAGCACTGAAGTGGGAGTGTCTCTGCTTCAAAGGGACACGGACATCTTCTGGGTATCAAGAACAGGAAAAATAAAGCAGATGCCAGACAAAAAGTTCACCTGTCTTGCTGTTACAGGCACATCCGTCATACTGACTTTGGCAACGCTTCATTGACCCAAGAGAGCCGCGGTGTTGAGTAGAACCAGCTCGTGGGTAGTAGAGGGTGTTAGCCCTGCACCTGATGGCTTCATAGAGAAAGCAGCTGCTAGCCAGCCCCTGCCATGAAGAGGCAGCTCCATCCCAAAACTGCGCGTAGAGTGGGGTGACTGGGGAATAAGGAGGAGGGACAGAGGCAGTCCCCAGGGCTTTCTGAAAAAGCCTTGTTTCGGAGTACAGGCTGTGGCACAGTCCCGTGCCGTGGCACGTGCTCTTTTATGTCCACGGAGGCTCAGAGGTTCTCTCTTCCTCCAGACCTTGCCAGCACAGCTCAGCACGAACCTCCACACACATCTCCCCGGGAGACACTTCCATTTCTAACCTCTTTTCACCGCTTGTCTCCGTGAGGACTATCGGCCAAGGAAATGACTGGCGTCGGCAGTGACGTGCAAGGTGGGCACGAGGACAAAGAGCAAAGACCTGCAAGGTGGGCATGAGGAGCTGGAGAGAGCCAGCTCGTGTCTGTCACACGGCCGTGTCCGACTGTCAGGGCAACAGCTCTCTGCTACAACTTGCTAAATCGGAACCATTACCCCAGCAGAGCTGGCACGGCCTCGCAAACTGAATCCCCGTTACCACTTGAGTCTTCACTAGTACTTTCTGGTTGTTTTGCAGGACAAGACAAAGCTTGTCCTGGAACCTGACTCCACGAAAGGATTCCCAAGGCACAATATAACATATAAACCATGCAGCAGGTACAAAAGCCCTCTTCAAAGTGGTACTGCCAGTGATGGGCTGAACTACACACAGGCTAGGTGAAGGAATCTGGGATTTTTGAGGCTAAATTGGTATGCAGGCAGGTGAAACAAGTATTCAGCTCTGCCTGAATAGTTATTGCATTGCTGTGCTGAGCATTAGCATGTCAAAGATCCCAGATGAGTTCTGAAGTAAACAATGGTGGAGGTGAATAGCTAAAGGTGAGGTTTGCCACTGCATGGCTATAGGTGTAGGTGTTTTTCTGGAAGAGACTGGGAAAAGAAAGGGTGAGAGTGAAATTCCAGAGAAAACTATTTCCATACAGGAGACTTCAGTAAGCCTGCAAAATCCTTGGGAAACAAAACAAAAATGACAGTAAGATTGTAAACTGCAGATCAACAAACTTGGATTTTCCTAGTCCCCAGGGTCATTGCCAGGTAATAAATATGTTTTATCCTGGAATTTAAAACTGGTGCTTAAATTATCTGCAAGAACTCATCTTGTAACAATGCAGGTGTGTGAATTCTTTATAAATTGTGGGTTATATCTCACACCTTTCATTGAAAAATAAAAAAGTCGCCACAAGACTGAAAAAAAACCCTGAACTATAAACAGCGGTGAAATTAAAAAGGAAGGATTTTGGCTGAGTGGAGGCAAGGGTATGAAGACACCATTTTGAAGACATTTTTAATTTATCTCTGTGTTTGATTTTATTTACTAACCACCTTCTATGATGAAAAGCCAAGTACCTCTTCCAGCAGTATTTTAAAATGAAAGCTGCAGCTCAAGCCAAGAGCGTATGAAGCCCTACAGTGCTGAGCCCTGGGTGCAAGGTCTCACCTGCACAGGGCTCCCAGCTGGACTGGACCCAGTTGTCTCGTTTATGCTGGTGGAGCTGGTACAGCCGATTTCCCAGAGAAATCAATAGGAAGCGTTGTTCCGTTTCCAGGCCAACATCAGTAGGGGAAAGCCCAGGGTGAAGCTGGACAGGCAGCGACGCCGTTTGCAATTCAAACAACCCGGGATTGCTTCATTCACAGCGAGAGCTGCTTCCTGGGCAAAACCCTCACAACTTCATGCCCCTAAGAAAACAAACTTGCTAAGTGTCTGCTCCACAAGCCCGACTCAGAGCTTCGCTCCCAATCAACACCTCAAAGCAACAATAAGAGGTGATTCTGCCCCCTGCCAAAGCCAGACAGTGCAGGGAAATGTGCGCTTGTCCCAAGCGTTTAAAGACATTCTGCTTTATGCAAAAATGTGACGTTTGAAGCTTTAAATGAATTCAATGAGAAGACTTGAATTGGTGCAACACAACGGCTCTGAATATGGAATGATGCTCAAATTCTAGAGAAAAGCTAGATTTAATTCAAATACTTCAACCTGTGTTCTCTGTACAAGACGGATGCAAGATTTGAAAATACCTGTTACTACTGTTATTACGATTATCTGCAACTGTCAGAGGAATAGCTGTAGCATATAGAGAGGCCATGAACCTGTGGTGTCCTGGGTCCCAGCTAGAGCTCTGAAAGCCATCCTCCACCTCTAATAGCTAATCTCCCTTCAGAGGCAGATCCATGCAGGTCACTCAGGGGTTTAAGGGCAGCTTAGCTGTGGCAAAGGGAAAAATGCAGAATACACGCAAAAAAAATTCAAATCAGCCAATGCAGAGGAAGGGACCAGCCTTCCTGTCCCACTCTGGCTCCACACTCAGCTGCCAGCAAATACTGAATTTGCATTCAAAACCTGTTTGAACCCCAATATTTTTATTACAGCCCCTATTATATAGTTCCATCACAAAGCTACAAGATTTTTCTGGTTTGTCCAGTCTCGGTACCTACTGGCAGAAGTGCTACGGAAACCTAGTGCTAAACATTGTTAAAGCCCAAGAACTTGGTTAGTGTGATTTCCATCCTTGCAAGATTTTTTCAGAAACCCTCCTAGCTTATTCGCTGTGAAAGCAATGTCTTAATCACAGCTGAAGGGGAAGAACATGGACTGTGCAATCCCATGGCATTTGATTATTAATATTACTAGCCCCTCTGCAAGCTTCAGACCGAACTCTCCCTTCCCAGAATGGCTCTCCAGGGCCTTGGCAGTACAATTGCTCCCAAGGGCTGAGCTATGCATATATTATTATTATTGCTGTGCTATTCAGACACTTTGGGTTGTCTGGACTGAACACTAGTAACTGCATTACAAATAAGCAAGAGGCCACGCTCACCACTTTCACTGTAACTGCCCCGGCTGTAGTTCTTATTTCGACAAGGAAAATAACAGACTTTTTATAACTGAAAAAGCCAAGCAGAGTCATGGTGGGAACCTCACCTCCCAGGAGCTTGATCCTGTTAGAACGTATGTCCTGCTGAATCACTAACCAGAGAAGTTCATTCGCTTCCTTGGTTAGAGTGTGGGAGTGGTTTACTATGAGAGAGAAAGGATGAGCTGTTTGAGAAGATAAAAATTAACAGCAGCACATCAAGGTTGATCAAGGGTTTGAACTGCTATGTACTCTTTCTTTTTTTAAGGCAAGAGAAGTGGTAGAATGGAGCTTTGCCCAGAAGGTGTGCAGCTGTCTGTGTGGAGCAGGTGAGGAAAAGCACTTGCTCCCATGTTAATTCTCTTAATCTTGTTACTTGCTCTTTAACCAGCTTAAACTCATGATGCGTGGGTAAGGATAAAACCTTGGTCATTGCTATGTACTTAAGAAGGGACAGCAGTTCACATTCTAGATATGTGAATAATGTTTACCCACATGGGCATTTTACAGCTTTCATTTTCTTCCTGTTATGCTCAATAAAAAACCCTCATTGTCCCCATAACCTGACGGCCATCTTTTCTGGATGACATTTACTTCAGGGTCCTGCTACCCAGAGTTTGTGCCTGTAGTTTCCCAGCATCAAATTCTGAAAAACCATACCTGTGAGACTTCAGCCACTTGGTTCTTACCTTTGCAGCCTGCCAAGCCTCCGTGTCAAAGACTTATTCTTCTCATATTGCTTATGCTTCTTTACCATCTATTATGGCTTATATTTTTCAAGCACGTGGATAACCAGGACAACTTCTCAGCTAATGCTCACCTGCACTGACTTCCTGTTCAAATATCACTACAGCTATTGCAACCTAAAATGAGGAGAGATACAAAGTCATTATTTTACATACAAAGTCACGATATTATATACAAAGTCATTATTTTATATATGCTGGTAACACTGGTAGTTGGACAGCGCAAGGAGATGGGGTAAGATGCTCTGGAAGCTGGTCAGTATGGGGGTCAGAAGGAACTGCTTCCTGCATACTGCAGCTTACATCCCATTTCCTTTCTCTCGAGCCACGTGCTCTTTAAAAAGTCAAAAAGAAAACGTGGCCACTCTGAATTACAGCACTACAGAAACTTCTGCTCTTCTAGGAAAAATTCTGGTGACGGTCTCTAGAAAGCATGATGTCTCTGAAGATATTGAAGCCCAGTGGCTCTGGGAGGACCTGCTAGGAGTGAGAAGAATGGCCACTCAAAGCAAGCAAGCAGGGTAGTTCAGAAGTTCTAACAGAACCATGATCTGAGGTCTCATCCATTTAGGTATCAGGAGCCTGGGAATTTGGGGTAAAATGAGCATTATTAATGATTAAGGGGAGACACGAAACGATTGTCTCAGAGATGGGGGATGCTGAAAAATATGCTACTAAACTTCTCCTGAAAACAAGAGTTTCCTTTTCATCATGTCATGGAACCACAAATGGGTTCATGTAGGTTGAAACCACGTTTGTAACTACCACACCTGCCTCAGTTCCCATGGATGGTCTCTGACCACTTTGGGAATGTAAAACTCCTAGTGCTCACTCTGGGCTTTAGACTACACACTGCCTGTTGTCTTCGGCTTCAAATATAGATCAGGCCATGGCACTTTGCTTTCATCTGTCTCTGCCAGGGGCTCCAGTTGAACATGAACCTCAAAATGCTGGAATCCATGTTTGGAGCAGGTCTGTGTGTTCACAGAGAGGTCTTGGCTCATGGTGGCATCAGAGGCGCTGTGGTGACACAAACAAATAAAAACCTCTCCATCTCAAATTGAAGAATGTGCACCAGTCATGAAGAGAATTACTCTCTCCACCCCAATCTATGTTCTCTAAGCATTCACTTGGCAATGAAAACAAACTAAGCAGCAAGGCAGCCCTGAATCTTGTCTTCTCACCCCATCTACAAACAGCCACAAATAATCCTGGGAAAATACTGGCCTCAATTCTCATTTTCAGTCTCTTGCTGAATCACTTGCAAACATATCCCCATATATTACCCACTGACAATCTCCACAGAGAATCCAGCCTTTCCCAACAAATAAATCAAAGCATCTGGAGTATATTCCAAAGAGTTGAGACAGCTCAGCCTATAAGCATCCAACAACTTAGTTCAGAAATGGAAACACCAAGTCCAGCAGTAACAGACAGCAGGTCTTTGGAAGCAGTCTGAAGCAGAATCTATTTTCTGAAAGATGACAAGGGAATTCACAGACATTAACAATTGCAAACAGCTGAATAGAGCAAATTCTGATAAAAATAAAAACTGTCTTACATCCTTTCCAACAGTAGATCCTGATTACTGGGCTGTTCATTTTTGCTGGCTTCCCAGCATACACTCACCATGGCAAGGGCACTGGCACAGCTTAAGTAACCTGCTGAAAGTCAAACAGCAGAGCAGTGGATCCATCTTAACGTAAGTATTTTTTATGAGCAGTTGTTTGGCTGAAGCTTTGAGTCACAGTCAGCGACAGCATGACTTTGTGTTTTGTAGCAATTACAGTTCAATCAAGGATTACGGGGATGGATTTTTAAAGAGCCAACAGAGATATCTTGTTCGAACATTTGTTTAAAACCAAAGCAAACACAAACTAAAGTAGCTGCAATAACAAGGTATCTTGCTACCCACTGGTATCTCCATGCTGTACAAAGAACAGACTGACAGCAACATCTCAGGAGATTCATCTCCCTGTAGTCAGAGAATGGGACTGAGATTATCATGTCCAATTTTTGTTCACTGGTCTTTAAAGCAGAAAGGATTTTTGCCTTTGCACATCCCAGGACTCGGGAGTCTATCCCCATCTAAAAACTGCTGGGTGCTACCAGGCATGAAGGACAATGTCCTACAAACACACGTAATGCTGATTCATGGAAAAAAACATCCTAAAAACCTCACTTATTGCTGTTACTGCAACACGCAGACAGAAATTACCAACTTTCTGTCTCAGGCAGGATCTGGTTGGGTCACAGGATGATGAAAATGAGGTTGTCAGTCACACACAGTTTTGAATGTCAACCTGTAACCTGCTCATGTGACGTGATAATTTCTACTTGTGTCACAAATACAGGTGGGAAGTCTGGATACATCAGAGCGTTTCCTGAGCAGGGTTAGACAACCAGGAGTTCACCCCCCTGGGACTAAACATCACAAAACCAATCTGCTCTTCTGTTTATTAATTAGTTCTATTATAATACTGCATATTAACTCTAGCTTGTGGTTGGAGGCTGTATAAACTCTAGCAAATACAGCTGTTGCCCCAAAGGTTTTATAGCTGAAAAAGACAAGGACTGACAAAAGGAGAGAGAAAATAGAACAAGAAAGGACTGGGAATTTAGACAGACATGAACTGCTTTATTCCAAGGTAACACAACCACTGAACTTAAGTATTCCAAGTCCCACTCTCCACACTTTAAGCATAATATGAGCCTGCATTCCTTGTGACGGTGAGATTTCCAGACAGCAAGACAGGGCTGGTTCTGAGAATTCCTCTGCAGAAGACAATCGAGGTGCAAATATTGAGTCTAGTGTTTCCTAAGTGAGCTACAGCAAACCTTCAAAATAAAGTGCAGTGGCAGCTTGAAAAAATCAGGAACTCGTTTGCCATTTCATGTGGTCAAACTTTGTCCGGGAGATAAAGCTACCCAGATCGGACAAATCATCAAAACAACGTTGCTTTGCTTGTGACATTGCCACAAGAAAGGATCAGCCCAGCAGTAAAAATCCAGGGCTGAAACATGATACTTAAGTGAGAAAAGGCAAAATAGTTTGGATTATGTAAATGAGAACTTTTTCCCATAAGGTTTCATCTACCCAGCAGGACACAAACATACCCGAGAGGCTTGAAGAGATTTAAATGCCCGTTTCTTTTTATCTTCTTGTTTTCTTTGCTGACTCAGCGATTCTGATTGTTCTAATATTGCCACTACCATCATGAGATAAAAGCAGCCTCTGTGAAATGTATTCTGGAATTTGATCTCAGCATCTTTGAAAGCTCTGTCTGTAGACTGGATAGTGGCTGGAGCTGAATTGGGGCTGAATTCCCCAGCAGCAGAGGCAGCCTCCACAGCCTTCTTTGTGCAGGGATACAGTCTAGAATTTGGGAAGCCCTCCTTTACTCCGTGGAGAGTGTTGATAATAAGTGTCCCCATGAGTCTCATTGCTTGGCATTCTGGTTTTAACAAGGAGTCATTATTTTTTGCCCTCTTTTCGATAACTCAGCCCTCGCAGCGTCACTAGTCGGGTGGTGATAATCTGCAAGATGTGGGCTCAAGCAGGATGCTCTGGCTTCCCTTCAGAAGATCAGCAGTTGCTAGTCCCCTCTGTTGCCAGGTCTGGTCACTGACACACTGGGAGGATTTCGGTCTCCTCCGGTGGCACCATTTGTTTCACAGAAGAGCAGAGGAATCTCTCCAGCGCCGTGCACACTCCGTGCCCATCCTCTGCATTGTGCACAACATCCTGACGCTCTCTGAGCTCTAATGCATCCTGCCTCTTAGCTTACTAGTGACTTATTTTTATACTTACTCCAGTCAGGAGTCCTTGCTTCCACTTTTTGACTATTTCTTTCTTAATTCTCTCATCACTTAGAAGCTCCTAATGCAGAGACTAATATTGGTCTCTTCTCTGTTCTCATCTTGCCTTTGCATCAAGATGATTTCCTACTGTCTCTTCACTACTATTTGTTTCAGAAACTGAGAGATCTCTTGCACTCCTTTACCCCCGAGACAATCTTCCGAAAGGCATCCAAATGCATCTAAGTTACTTAAACAATGGAACTTGATATATTTATGAAAAGAAGCTTCTGACCAAATTTTCTTTGCTACCAGCATAGGAGAATCAATAAACCATGAGTATCTTTTAAAAACTCTCCTGAGAGTCCTGTTACCCAGAAGACTGCAGAAGAATCTCTTTTGTATGTAGATATTTGAAACACGACAACAAACATCAGAAACAGAAAAAGATTTATTAGAAATATTACACAGATTTTTGCATCATACATTTTAATAATGTTAATCTTTAAATATTAGCATGTCCAAATCTGGCAATGCCTAGTATATACATTCTAATGTGCTCTTTGTATAAATTAGGTTACGATGTAACATCTGTACCCAATAGAGAAAGCTAAAAGTACTTGACTGTTAGAGGTGATTATCCCATATGACAAACTCAAACCTGGACCAACAATCAATAAAAACATTGTGTCCAGCACTGCCCAGTGGAATTGGCACACGTGCAAGTCAAAAACGTAGAGACCATCAGTTGAGAAAAACGTTAATTGCAGTTCAGTTATAAGCTTGATTCTACACCATATTGGTGAGTGAGTCTAAACGGCACTGGAGTTGGTAAAAACCAATATAGTCTAGCATAGTAGAAGTTATTGCTGGGTTTAAAAATATCTTAATGCTCAGTGCCCTGAGTCTTTTTAGGCAAAAGCCCTCTTCTGACGGGAAAATGCATAACCTCATCCCATACAGATTCTGCCTTCTATCAGATACACAAGGCACAGCTCTGTGAGCAGCTGGCCCTGTCAGATAGTTCCTGCTGGAAGACCTGGTACCGTAAGCACGGAAAGATGAGGGAGGTACAAACAAACTAAAGAGCCAACGCTCGTGTTTTCATTCCCCTCCCTGAGGAAGGGGGAATGCCAGGGAAGCAAAAAGGTAGATTTTGAAGAGTTCCAGGTCAGGAATCAAGGAGAACTGATCATTCTGCCAGCGTGCACTTACTTGGTTTGGACAGAAAACTCGCATGTAACTGGTTGCACATATGAAATGAGAAAAATCATAGAGAAAAGCCATAAAAACCAACTTCATTCACAAAAAGAAAACCTGCCAAAACTGAAAGAGAATGTGTCTCACTGAGAGGGAACTGGAGAATGTGCACAAGTGAAAAATCACTCTGCTTAGTAGGGCTGCCTTGCTGCAGCACAGGAAGAAATGGGAAATCTTTGCCCCCTTGGCATTTCTGTCACTGCCACAGGCACAGAAAGGGGAACCTGCAACGGCAGCAAGCTGTGCTCTCTTCTCCCCTCACCTTCTGAGATCCACCTCAGGATGACCCCTTAGGAGAAATGTCACTCAAGATAACAGTCAGTAAGGACTCTCAAGCTGAGACCCTTTGCTGTCCACAAAGGCCAAGGTATGTATGTCCCATATACGCCCCACCCCTCACATGCTGGACTTTCACTCCATGCAGTTTCACCGCGTACTTTCAGAAACAGCTCATCAGCCTTTCTAGAAAACCTTCTTAGAGGGCTGACTCTGGGCTCACTTCTCAACGCCTCTGTACCTTCCCAAGCCATGAAACAATTTGTACTTTCTATGTCTCACCAGGAATTCTGGGAGTCAGATTGGATGCTTTTCACATGCTCACCTCCTTTCCTCTGTAAGAGCTATAGTACAACAGTCACACGATGCGATACCCCTCCATGGAACGTCACTGAAATCCCCATCCTAACCATTCTTCTCACGTGCTCATCCAAAATCAGCTATTTGGTTTCTTGTAGTCTGGCAGACTACCCAAGAACACACATACAAGCATGTGCAGGTATGTTTAAGAGTGCCTGTATATTTAGGGAGCATACGGTGACATGGTGAAGAGATTTCACCTGCCTGCATCAGGGAAAGATCCATTACTCCTAAGAGGCAAAGTCAGAAAGGATTTAGGCAGCTTAGGAAAACCGTTACTGACACAAAGCATTACACCATCCATGTCGTATCATCACATGTTCCATTCTAGGACATTTTCAGAAGATTCTCAGAACTTCTATGAAGACTATCTTTATACCCTCTAGCTTAACTTAACTAACAAACTCTCTAATTTTAGAGGCAGCGAGTACATTGATTTTGCAGTTCAAATTTGAGATGTCTTACAAGGGCCTGTAGACTTTCTGAAAATCAGGCTGGTCTGCAGCATCTTTTGTGGGACAAATTTAAATTCCTATTCAAATTTTTAAGGCAGCATGAAAAACACAAGTAATTTTGGAAAATCCAGGTCTAGAAATGTAACTGTGCAAGGCTCAAAACGACAAAAAAATAACACAATACTCTAACAGTTAAATAAACAAATAAACAATATTCTTGATCTCAAAAAATAACTTGGAAGAGCATCTCTCAAAGTATCAGCGTTTCAAAAAGATGATCTGCAGGTTTGAGGTCTGAAAAGTAACACTGAGCAAATGGTGAAACCAAGTATCATCTTCTCTACTGACAGACAGCTCCTTGTTCTAACTCCTAGATAAGTAAAAAAAAATTAAGAGTATACCATAAAACTGGGTAGAATTAGTGTTTGGTCTGTGCTACTGGGAGACACAGGAGAATAAGCTGCAAAGAGATGACAGACACTTTACTTTGCAAAAATAATTTAAAAAAAAAAGCTGCTAGATCAAACAGAATGGTCTGTAAGGTTAGAATAAGTCTTGGAAAAACAAATTAGAATAAATGTCAGAACAGTGCCTGAAGCAAATGATACTAACCCATCAGACAACATATGTATTTAGTGTATGTCTGACAGTCACATGGAACACACTTCCAGGGACCAGAGGGTTAAGATTATCTTTTTCAGATCAAGTGGAGCCCTCTGACTTTGAATTGTTTACCAAATGCTGGGAATTAAAACAGTTTTTCTCATCCCTGCAAGTGCCCGATCCAAAGCCCACTGAGGAATATGGAATTTTCTGTGTTGACTTCACTCCGCTTTGAACTACAGCCCGTTGGAGAGCATTGGGAGCTCTGCCAACGGACACCTCAAGGGAAAAGAGCCTGCTGCATCCACAAGGCACTGGAGCTCTGCAGCATGACTGCCTTCCTAAACCAACTCTGCTTAGCAGCTATTTTGCTCTTTCATCTTATCACATAACAGGAGACTTGTATCTGAGAACACTTAGAGCAACTCATCCTATGTTCTCTAGGGATGACAGAGTGCCTGCTGAAAAATACTGGAGGGTTAATTCAATCTAGAAAGTATTCTCCTGCAAAGAAATACCTCTGGCCAGCATTTACAACTGCTTTCTCACAGTATAGGATGACACAGAGAGTGCAAGGGCACTGTAAGTGCGTGTCACTGTCCTTTTTTATCACACAGGCTCTCAAAAGATTGGAATCAGACTTTCCTGGGTGCAATGGATTAGAAGAAATGTTCGGCTAAAACTAAGAGCAAGTGATGCTTTTCTTCTACTGTGAAATAGGCATACACTGCATTCCTCCCTCCAAATGCCTTTCTGTTCAATACACCCACTGACCTTGGCCACTGCCATCTATCCCTTAATCCTGTATTTTGCTGTGAGAAAACCAAGAATACTAATTTAAATAGCAGTTAAAAAAAATCCAAACAACAAAGCCAGAAGCTGAGATCAGCCACCTGCAAAGCCCCAGAAAACCTGAAACCAAGTTTCTTCTGTGAAATCGCTTGTTTCCACTTCATGAGCCTTTTTTCAGGAGTTAAGAGCAGTAAGCATGCACTATTATTTTTTGTAAGAGAGAAACGATCCCTAGCTCCCTATGATTAACATTCACAAAGCATCAAGTCTGGTCACTGGGTTAAACATGCTAACTAAACAACAACTTTCTTCTACCAGCATAATCTAAAGCAGGTAGGAAACCTTCTAATGAGGTCCTGTACAAAGCACGCTCTCCAAGACCTGCTCCTAAAACAAATTAAGCAGCCTGTTTGATCCTGCTATCCTTGGAGACAACAACAGAAAATTTAACTTCATGAGGTGAAATAAGAGAAATGGTATAATGGAAATTAAACAGTATCTTTCAGACATTTAACTAACAGCATTATTGAGCTGGAAAGCTATTCTCTGGCGCCTTAGAGATTTCCAGGACACAGTGAGGGGTTCCAGTTACGTTTTTTTGTAACTTGTGAAGTTGCAACTTCCATTGGTATGAATATATTACTGTGTTCCTTTACAGGGTAACATCACTTCCATGTAACAGTGCCCTGTGGACTATATTTTATTGGACAGGGCACAGGCTGTCTCAAGATTCATGCCCCTACAGAGCAATTGTGTATCTGTGCTGATTGTACAGGATCAACACAGAAGAAAGAAGTTACTCCACTCAATCCACAAAAATATGGACTACTGAGATGTATTGCTTAGAGAGTCATCACCTGATCACTGGCACCTTGCAAACTAAAGCTAGTAAACTGCATTTGCAATATCCCTATGATAACTGTGCCTGCACAGTCAGCTGGGAAACTGAGGTCTGGCTTCCTGTAGTAATCAAGTAATGAAATTGTAGTAATAAACCTATTTTTCCTCAAAGAGATTACTTCTGTTTGATCTGAAATGAAGTCCTAACCTTCAGAATCTAACAGGAGCCTTCAGAGTTCTTTCACTAACTGTGATGGAACAGAATGTGGTTTCTGAGTTACAAATGATTCTGTTATTATCCTGCTGGTTAAGCTATGACAAGCTAACTAGTATACTTATTGGGTCAGATGTGTGAGAATAAATCAGGTTAAGGTTCTACACACTTATGTGCATCTGTCACGATGTTTTACAAAATATGTGGAGGCAAGAAAACAACATGTATTTGGGATGAGTTAAGCACGTTTGGCAAGAGCAGCATTTTTGTGAGCTTTTGTATTAATATTAATCTCCCAGCCTCCCTTGAGTGCCAGCATAGTCCACATTGATTTAGAGCTTCACTTTGTAGCAGGTCTCCTGTTAGTGGAGTCTGGTTTGAGGCAAACATTGTTTAGCACAAGGGATCCTCTTCAGAAATATCCCACGCATGTTTGAAAATGTTATGCAATTTCCCTGTGGGAATAAAATTACAGATGAATTTGGTTTTTATAGATGAACGATGGATATTTATTTGGTTGATGTAATCAAAATTATGGAAGAGCTTTCTTTCAAACTAAGAGCTTAGGTTGGTTGTGGAAGAGGAGCAAGTGGATTTTTAAAGTGATCGAGTGCATCTGTAGCATTCTTTGTTCTCTTCCCCACTTCTGTCCACCTCTTGCTCTGCATCTCAGGTCTCAAAGTACTTGTAAATCTGGGCGACGTACTGCATCACACTCTGCCAGTCTGGTCGGTCTGTGTACATCATCTCACTGAGCTCCTGCACAGGACAGACATGTTGTCAAAACTTAGTCAAGCACCAGCACTGGGAACATCACTGGGTCCTCTGAGTGAGTACCTGTGGCTATTGAACACTACTACTGCTTCCATTCCAGAGCTCCTTAAAGCCACGTGAAAAAAAATGTCCATGGGAATGATCTACTGGCCTAGTGCAATTCTGAAACTCGTTAACAACCTAGTTAAACAGCCATATCCATTTCTTTCATCTCCAAAGATCAATTCTCTATATAACTTCATTTAAACGGCTGCTTCTTTGCATGTCTGCATTTAGCTCATAAACCCCGTAATATTTTTCTCTTCATATTAAACTTACCTCTTCCTTGTTATCGTATTGTTGATTTTTGAAAAGGGTTTTTAAATAGCTTTAAAAATTATCTGTGTTTCTTAAAACACTCAAACAAAAGGAAAGAAAATGGTCTAACAGGCAAATCTGGAAAAACAGGAATCACCTGCAATCTGCTTCCAAGAGAAGGACATAATCAATACTCTCATTTCAATACTGGATGACCTCCAGAAGTTCCTTCAAATTATATTAATTCCATGATTCTACAAATTTTTTCTGGAAGTTCTCCTAACACTATGAACTTCCAGAGGTGGTGGTGCAGCCTTTCCTAGCACTACCAGAACATTTTCAGTGCAAGCTGACTGGCCACATGACAACAAAGGCCTTGGAACAGTGTATGCAGCAAATCTTCTCTTGCTAAAAGAAGGTTACTCACCAGGCTGGGTTTGATGCCTACACTTTCAGCAGCTTGAAATGCTAACAGCAGATTTCTTTTCTGTAAAAATAAAACAGAAGTTCAAAAGGATTATCATCAAAGTATGATTTCTGAACCCTACCTTGCATCTGGTTCATCATTAAATTTAAATGAAACACACTAGGTTCAATATTTTCACATAGATGCTTTTTTGTGTTAGTAAGGTATGCTCACAAACAAGTTCTTTGTCTTTGAATAGTTCATCTACTTTTGGCCAAGCCACAGCCCTGTTTTTGACAAGCAGGTTCTTGTAAAACTGATTACAACTGGGCCAAAACCCCCACTGAGGTTCTGTCTGTATTATGAGTGAAATGTTTCTGAAGAGGTGTTAACTAAGGCTTTCCTCTATATAGTACCATTCTTATTGTAATAGATACTAGCTGTCTGAAGTAAATCCAGGTTTCTCCCCTTTGTGAGGGTCTTCAGAATGTGCTGACACGGTCTGACTTTTGGATACATTGCTGTCCAAGTAGTTCCATGAATGATCTGTCTGCCTAATGATCTAGCACTTTTAATGTGTGCTGCTTCAGCCTTGCAAAAGGGTTGCTATCTTCATGTTTATCCACAGCACTCACTGGATTGAGGAAACTTGGCACTCTTTCTCCAGTAGTCCCTGCGTTTCTCTGTGGGTGCTCACTGTTGGTTTCCTCTCCCCTTTCATCAATCCTGTCTGCTTTGTAACTTCTCAACTGACACTCACCTCTTACTGTTGCTCCCATCTACTTATTTTACATCAATCAAGATCTTGCAACACTGTGTCTCCACCACATACCCCTCAAAATGGATAATGTTCATCCTGAATTCTGAAAATGGTATAGGAGCAGGCACAATGACACTTACTTTATCCTGGCTGTTGAGCTCTTGGTAAGGAATATGTGCAGGCAGGTATGTGTGCAGAAGAGCACAGAAGGCCAGCCCATCACTCCAGCTGCTGCTGAAGTTGGTAATATCAATATTCTGTAAGAGAAAACATGAATCATCTCTGAACAGTGCTACACAACAAAAAAAAATCTCCAAACAATAGTTTTTATGCATTCATGAAACAGAGTATTAAAGGACCATAGGTTTACCTTTTCCATTCTTCCACTCTTTTTCATGTCAAGTTGAAAGATACCAAGTAGGATGGCAAGTTTCAAAGTCCTGGATAAGGGACTATGAAGGAGTTAAATGTTTTTCCCATCAGGCCTCAAACAAAGAGATTCTCTCCAATACTTTCTAGAAGGTGAGAAATAGCATGTGCAGAATGTGCTGCAGCTGCAATTTTCTTGAGCTGGCAAGAGGAAGGACTTATCTGGACCCTGTCAATGGCAGAAATATGATTTCCCCAGCACCTACCACAGAAGTCACTGGTATTTTAAAATGGTGTTTTGTAATTGATTTTATGCTTCCTTGTCTCAGGATGTGTAACAGAGGGATGGATTGGTAGAACAATGAGACAGTGTAATCAGTGTATTTGACTCCTGTTATCTTTCTGATTACACACCAAAGACATCCTTTAATGAAAACGTGTAATTAACAATTATGACTTGATTCAGCCCCTTATCAAAAGTGAGATCAAACCAATGAAATACTAAAATAGTCCTCAAGCCCTAAATAATGTGCTTGCTTGTATGAGAGGGAGGCTCAGACTTGGCAACAGCAATGGCTGAGTGGGCAGCTTGCCAAGAGCTGGGCAGATGTGTGCAGTTTGCAGTCATTTGCATGAATGCATGTCTGCATTCTCACATTCTTTATCAAAGCAGCATCTTTCATCTGCACATCACAGAGCACTTAACAAAAGGCAGATAAAGAATGGGAAGTCTGAGATACAGAATTTAATCATCTCCCCTAATTCACAAAATGAGCCATAAATAGCTGAGGAGAGACCAGAGGTTTCCTGATGTTTGCTCTCCTACCACAAATAACTGTGGCTCTGACATTGGTACAAAGTAAAATACAAGATCCTTATGGAACAGAAACAAACAGAAATCTTTAAATCTTGTCTTCACAGATTTCCTAACATGACAACAAGACTGAGTTTGCTCAAGGAAGCAATGTTTCAGGGGGCATGGAGAGATTAATAGACAACTAGTTGAGACCCCAGAGCTGAGCTAGAAAAATCTGACTTGTCTGTAGCAACACTCCCACCACTGCCAGCTCCAAGAGGAGGGCAGTGAAAAGGAAACATTTGGAAAGAAATAGCCTAATGTGGCTGCAAGTTTAACTGGCCAAAAAAAGTTTTCCTTCCCCTTGTTGCTAGAGGGTGGGATTCTTCTTTGCTAGTCACATAACCTATTACAAGGGTGCACTCAGTGCACAGAGGAAACCCAGTTTCCCTACCCATGGCAACTGAAGTCGAGAACATGCCGTGTTCAGGTGGATTAGTGTGATTACAGAAACAGAAAGTGATATTGTAAAGTCAGCCCATCTGTAAAGCAGTCCTTTAAAATACAAAGATTATTGGGGGTACAGAGCGCACTTGGGGTTCTTCAGAGGGATCTGCTTGCGAGGCACAGCTGTAGTTAAACATATGCTTGTGTCCCAGTTCTGATCCTGTGAACAAGGTGACCTTTCTAATGCTCTTGTTTGCACTGACTGGCCATACGAGCACACTAAGGAATTCTCATGGTTAAGTTTTGCTGCTGTAGTTAGTAGCAGCTGCAGTTCCAAATACCAGCTAAAAACAAAACAGTGAACTAAGTGATACTGCTTAGAAAAGTAACAGCTGCTGGAGCATGGAAGGCTCCAGGACATGATGGTACTGTACCATCTCTCACACGTTGACGGCAGGTGTGGAGCTACCCTCAAATCATTCTCAGCAGCCTCTCTTCCTGCGTGATGAACTTCAACTCAGACTCTCTACCACTTCATTTTCTTTATTTAGCTATCTTCCGTTTTCTTTCAAGACTCCCCAAAAGACAAAGCTTTTACTGCATCACTCATACAAAAGCTAATGCAGATGCACTAAAACCCAGACAGGAAGTATTTTAGCATATGCTCTTCACTTACAATGCCTCACTGATTAGTTGTCCAACCTGGACTTTGTCCAGTCAGACAGGATTTCAGGTTAGTAATAAATGTCCATAACCAAACATGACTCAAATTGAAGCAGTACAGAATATTGCAGGTTAAAATACTCTGGCTGCAATAAATCTACAAGTCTAATGGACTCAGAAAGCAGGCCATCAGCAGCAGACATTACCGCACTGCATCAGCCACCACAGTGTATTTTGCTCTATTAACATCTGTCAATGGAAATAAAAGAAAAGTGATGTAGTGGCTGAATACCATCACAAGAAAAAAAAAAATATTTTGCTCTGAAATCTGTCTTGACTTTCCTTAATCCATGAAGTTGCACCACAGAAGTCCAACTCTGTTATGGAATTGGCTGAAGCTGGGTTACTCTGCTTCTCGATGTTTCAAACAAGTTAGTTACTATTTATCAGTCTGCAGTTAGTGGGAAAGGACTGACTGCCAAATTACAGAAGTGTTTTTACTGAGGCCAATACATTTTATCAGTGAACAGCTTACTATCAAATGCCAATATTCTCATTTTATATTGTACGATAGAAATGGAAAATGGAGGTGGTCCTTTCCTGTCCCCCCGCCAAAGGCCACAGAAACAGGAACAAACAAAGCCTTAGTTAAGCAATAGGACTAGACAAAGCGGCAAGTCATGTTTGTGTGGGAACACGATAGCCTATCTTCATTTCCATGATGCTATTATGAGACACACAAGATACAAAACTGTTCCTTCCTATGGTATTTCACCAGCCCAGCATCAGTTTGATAATTTTACTCATCTTTGTAGTTTTAATTATACCTCCCATCTAACAATATCTAGAGATAAGAAGTGCTAACGTCCACGGTAAATCAGAGCTATGTCCAAAAATCCTATCTCCAACAGCATCGTCCAGCCAGTTGTCTTCAGTAAGCCTTGGATCCAAGTCTTACAAACAAGGAAAAGTTCAAAGATGAGGTTCTGCTGACAATACTTAAACAACAGATGAAATCTACTGCAAAGTGGTATTTCATGACCAGCAGAGAAAAACTCAAATCTGAATTTTTGTCCTAAATGCAAACCCAAAATGAATGTTTGAAAGTTCAGCTCAACTGTTCAGTTAATAGTACAACAAACTCTTAGACATACTTAAAACCACTTAGCTGTCATTTTCATATGCAACAAGCATTAGTGAATTGTGCTTTTTTCCCTTGAAGACATGCATTTCTATTTCATACGTGGTATAAACCCCTCTCTGGCATTTCATCTTGGATTCTGTGTTAACTACTTTTCAGTTTGGGATATAAGGACATGGTAAATGAAAAGCCATCTTCTGTGTTTTACTACACTGCAAGTTTATTTGTAATAGCTCCCCACTACATCACACCAAGAGGAATTAACTCAAAATAGAGGCACTCTGATTTCTCAGAACTCTGGCTCCACTGAAGCCAGGAGAAAAAGAAAGAGAAAAAAAACCAAAACAAAACAGGAAAACAATTTAGGGAATGAACACCTTGGAAACTATTCACTTCTCTTGATTATTTTGGCAGTGGAACCTGTCTCAGTCTGCCACACCTCTCTATTTCTCAACACACATGAATATGAGGGAGCTCTTTGTGTACAGGCTGGTTGTTAATACACACTTCCAAACTGCAGGATGGAGAGTTTGGTGATTTCTCTGTCTCCCAGTGTGCTTACAGCAGAAGCCCCAAGCTCCGAAAAAACTGCATGTGGCTTCTCATGAGGGGCCTAGAAGTTAACCTATATAGGATGGCATCCTGTAGGAGGAAGATGCACCATCCGAGTGTATGCAGAACGAATGGAGAAACACAAAAATGGAATAGGGACTGCAAACTGAGCTGTAGTGCTCATTAGGCAGGGTGAAGAATTAGCCATCTTATGGTCACTGTATGTCTCATGGTCACTAGTACCCCAATGTCTATTTTTAGGATGCCATCAGTGGATCTACACTGCTAAAGATATCTGCACCAGAGATTAACCCCTGACCCATGGGTCAAGGGGTGCCGAGTAGCTTAGGTCTGCAGTGCTCAGGGTTACTAGTTTCCTTTGGAGCAGACATATCATATCCATATTACGCAGCACTTGACTTGGGTCTTCCATGGTGCTGCTAAGAAAATAATTGAGGAGGTTAGGGGTGGTGTAGATGAAAATCTTGAAAGAACGTGAAAATCAGGCCAGAAGAGGGGTGTTTTTATAGCATGATGACATAACCATCTTTACATACCCTGTGTGGAGTGAAAAAAAGGAGCATGGAAAGATGTGAGGGTACAAAGTTTGCTAGGATAGCAGTAGAGTACTGTGTAGAGCATAGAGGTGTCCAGACTAAACTATTGCCAGTGCAGTTCCCAGGCTTCTTGACAGTGGAAATAGTTCATTCACTTCAAATGAAAGCTCATGAGTGAACTACTACACATGCACTGGGAATATTAAGAGACTGGGATCTGGAAGCACACCAGAGTGCAGTTTTTAAGTACCCAGTACAGTTAATTTCTATGAATATTACAGTGCCTGATATTAAGTAAAAAAAAAATAATTCAGACAATGTTATTTAGACAGCATATGTTTTATCTACAATATTAGTGGCAGGCCGAGTCTAAAAGATGGTAGACACCTGCAAGTCATTAACCTTAGCCCCCCCGCTCCAGGAACAGGACCTTTGCTTGCAGATAACAGAGCGCTACGAGAGCCACGGTAAAGACCCACAGGGAAATCTGTGTGATCTGTTCTCACTAAAAACAATTTCATGTTTATCCGAGGAAAAAACAACCACACCATTAGATTTCACTAGAACTTTGACTCCAAGTCTTCAGTAAAAAGCAACAATGACATCATACACTCTTCATTACAGCCTGAGAACGTTAAAATACTGACACAAGATATTCCCACCACGCAGATGTTACTGTGCCCACAGCAATGGCTCTCTGAGTCATAATTTTCTCTGTAAGACCCAGAATGATAAATTATAGGCATTAATCAGTTTGAAGCTAGCCTGGAACTCTGTGGAAGAAAGACTGCAATAAATATGACCTTAGCATCATTCTTAGCACCCTCCCCTCCCAGCATACAACATGCCCTCCTGCCTCTCAGAAGTCATCCGTACAGAATGGCACACCAGGAACATAAGTATTGAGGTTCAGCCTACACAGAATACAAACTTAAATACTGAAGACAGAATCAGTTAAAATAAATATATTGAATAAACCAAAGGGAATTGCCTTGTCTTTAATAGCAGCTCCCCCTCAACTGTCTCAACTTTCTGCAATCCTTCCTGCTTATTACTAACCAGAGACCCACAGCTCCTCCACAGATTAAGTCTTACAGCTCAGTGTTTTTATGTGGTTATATTTAGACACAGATGTCTGAACAGGAACCTCCTTTTCATAAGCCACGTTTCTGCAAACCTGAACTCTGACCTTTCTAATGTAAAGTCTCATCAAGGTACCTTGAAAGGCAACTTCCAAAGATTACCTACATCCATCCATCTTTAACAATAACTGCATGGAACTGCAAATCTAATTTGGATTTATTACACCCTAATTGGTTGAGGACTTGTTAGTGGGCTTCAGCCAAAGATGTTCTCTCAAAGGAAGCATATAAACTTTGAGCTCTGGATAGGCAAGTTCTAAATACTTCCTAAGAAGCAATAGAAGTGAAGAGGAGCTTCTTTCGGCATGACCCAGACTTCTGAGCAAACAGAACACTCCAGTTCATCTAAAATTCTCCAGCAAAGATATGAAACATCTGGGTAATCTACTGGAAATATGGGTGAATTAGAAGTGTGGTCAGGTCCAGTTAACACAGATGAAAGGCACGAATGCTTAAAATTAAAGTCTGCCTGGATTCTTCTGTAATTACAGGGTGCACCCAGATGACTTGGACAATTGCACACAGCTATTTTCAGTGCAAGTCTAAAGTGATTTACATATCACATTTAGTCAATCTACTACCAGGAACCTTTCTGAATTCCCTTACAAATCTTTTTCTCTTAAATGAAATACACAATAAAGTAATGCTTCTTGATTTAAAAAGAAAATCCAGAATAACTTGTGGAACAGCAATACTATTTATTGTATAGAGATTAAGTGGCTAGCCAAGATTGGGAAGGAAGCCAAATGACCTTCTATCCTCCAGGCTGTATTAATATCCCTAGTTCAATGGTTCAGGCAGCTGCAGTCTCCATAAGAATTGTTTTAACCTTTCTTTGAAACTTTGCGTTTCTATCCCCATCAACCATATTTCTAATGTTTCTACCAGCCATGTCAGTAAATCATGCATCTTATTGCTGATTACACGTGAATGAAACAACACAGCTCAGATTACATAAAATGCTATGCAGAAATGCTGTTAAATTATGTAATTACAGCACACTGAAATTATAAGGAGCTGGAGCCAGCTCTTTAAAGGTTATCCCATTTACTACATTCCTTTTAATAAAGAAACGCCATTTCCCATCACATTCCTAGGTTCTGTTTGCTCCTTGCTCCACTGCTGCCACAGGTGTTGCCTTGAGTTTACCATTTATCATTTGCTTCAGGAAGTGAATTAATGAGCCTTCTCAGCACAGAGAAGACATTAGAAAGAGAGCTTATGACTATATTTTTTTTGCAAAAGCAACAAGTTTCAGTTGACTACAGTAGTCACATGGAGCAAGGACATCTAAAAAGAGGAAATTTAATAAGCTTATTGTCACGTATCCTCCACAAAGATTTTTCAGCTTCAACTATTTTAGTGTCTCAAAATCCAGAGAACTGAGATGATACCAAAAAGTCAGGTATCTCCAGTTTTTTTCATTACCTTTCCTACTTGAATCAGACTGGCAATAACAGGTAGCATGATGCTCTCTAAAGTTCTGTGCTCAAAACAAGCTCATCTGACAGGAGTTGTCTCAGAGGTATTATTCAGAGTAAACTGTAAAGCCATTTTAACATGATCTGTGCACTCTTCAAGCTCAGCTCTTTCTTCATGAGGTATTGAGGAGGTCTACGACCTCTACAAGGCAGCTTAGTTCTGATGTTTTGATTACAGAAGAGATTTGGTGCTTCTAGAGCTAAAGCTTTCATAAGAATAAAAAATAATAGTATCAGATGGGAGATATTTAAGGTAAACTGTGATGAAGTAATTATGTGACCTCCCATTTCCTCTGCTTGCAAGGTGAAAAGCAGTTATTATTGACATTGAAATCATCACTGTATCTATACATGTGTGTAACCTCCCTAATGAGCCAAATAGAATCCATTCACACCCAGCAGATCTATTGCTCCCAGCACTATGTGGACTGGCAAATATTTCACTATACTTTGTTCACATTTTTTAGGTTTTATTTGCATTTTAATATATAAAGACTGTATACATATATAAAAAGATATATATATTTAATAGAAAGACTTTCATTTTAAAAATGAAAACAATTCTGGTGAACAAAGGCTTGAGACTCGTCGCTGGCACAGTGCACATAACACACAGTGAATGTATTTGAACCTTTCCTAGCAAATAATATGTGTTATTTTGAATGTACACTACCTCATGACAACATACTCATTACTAAAGTCACTTACTTCAAAGGCCACACTAAAGGCTAGTAAAGTAACAGGGATTTTGTACATATTCCTCATTTTGGGTCTTAATTTATCACTTTGCACACCAGCTTCCACTTGAACAACAGAGAGAGGATGTATAATGCTGAGTTCACAGGGAGCTGGATTTTTATCACACAAACATACAGGACCAAATGACAGCTGATATAAGCAGAAGCAATTTTATGGACATCTCTGGGCCATTTCAGACATGAGGTAATGATGACAAAAGAGATATATCAAGTGTGACTGGTACTTCTGTAATGTACAGCACTGTCACATTCAGTGAGTGTGCAAAACCAGTGTTAGTTATATCTGGAGAGGGAGAACTGGCAAGACCAGAAGTTAACTAATTCTTCTCATTGTAATAATACTAGTAGATACTGATGAGTTCTTATGGTTGCTATGCCTCTCTTTTCTGCTCTTCAATATAAATTTTGTTACGCTCACCTGCTGAAAGCCAACTCCCTGCTTGCTACACAATACTTCCATCAATTTTCTCACCAACTCGTATAAATGACACCACTGCTGAATGCCACAAACAGACTGGACTGTGTTCCTTCATTCCCAGGGCTGAAGGAGTGAAGATGCAGCAGCACAGCTCCAAGGACCACACAGATACTCTGGGGAAGGAGGGAGAGAGAGAGGGGGAGGAACGAGCTTCTCTCTGTGGCCAAGACAGCAGCACAGCTACTTCCTGCCTGGAGCCCTGGTGCAGAATTGCTAATGACCACACTGACTGCTCCCACAGCTATTCCCAATTATCTGTATTGAACAGTTCAGAGATTAGTCATGTCCTGGAATTCCTGGGATGAGGGGGTGGGCTGCAGACTGCAGCAGGCTCACGGTAAAGAATGGAGACAAGGTGGGGAGAGGTGTCTCAACAGCAAAGGATATTCATGGAACAGGCAGCAGGGCTCAGCTCTCTCCCAGTTAAATTCACAGTTTGGAGCCGTTCCAGGTGGTGCCCAATCAATTCAGTGTTTTCACTGATTGTCATTGCATCCAGGCAACACAAGGAAAGCGTCTTGGACTTTGGGATGGATAGAATGTAAATGCTATTTTTAAAATTACCCAGCAGGATAGAAAGTTACGCATGAGAGAGCTGCATGGGCGTTTATTTTATCCCTCCAATCAAGAGACTTGTATTTGTTTATAGGATAAAGCCCCTTATGTGAAAAAAGGTAGAGTTTGGCTCAAGTTATTTGGCTACACTGGAGAAGCATGTTTATGCATTGGCATCACTGTGAAGGGGCCTTGCATATTGGTAATCAACCTGATTATTCCCAATGTGCCATGATTTGGCTGCACCTCTTATTTTCCAGACCCAACCCTGGGAAATACAGAGAAAATGCATGCACACATTCAGCTGTGAGCGTTTTAATTTAGAAAAACATTTACTCTGGAGAAAAAAAAAAAAAAGGAACATCTTGAGATTTTAAGCCCATATTTTCATTAATTAAAAACTCTCAATATTGTCCTTTTTATCAGAGCATCTTTCCAAATATTACTGAAACTCATCATCATCCAACGATATATGATATGATGACCTGTATTTTAATAGCTAGGGAAATCAAGGCAATGGTATTATGCAAGACTGCCAAGGTCATAAAGATGGTCCAAAGCAGACTTAGGAGCAAAATTCCTGACCAACTTCTTGTCAATTTTTATTTAAACACAGAATATCCCTCTTGTCTCAATAGTTATTACCAAGACTCCCTGCAACTTTTGCGTAGATAAGTCTCTCTGTAGTCAACATCCTCCTCTTTGGCAAAAGTCAGAAAAACTCAAAGACTGCCAGAAATTTGACCCATCTCTCAGAAACTCACAGAATATACTAATAACTTCCTGGGAAAAACCCATTGCATATATGTCCTACTTCTAAATGTCAAAATGCTACAAGCACTGTGGATGCAGAGCTCTTACTAAGCATGTGCACCCCCTCGTAACAGAAGGGATGTGCTAGCATATGGTACTTTAGGGCAAGTGTCATTGTTCGCCCTAAAAAAGAACTTTGTTGCATTAATGGCATTGGTAAATATTAAGACAGGCAGCTTTTTCCTGCTTGCTCAGCAGGCTCTGGCCAGCAGCCTCTAATCTCAGGCACACAGGTTGGTGTGGGAGAAGGGAAATATTCCCAGTCCTCCCCAGAAGAGAGAGACTCTGCCATCAGCGTTGCTTAGAATGAATGGATGGCTGCCATTTAAATCTGGAGGGGTTTTGTTCAGTGTTTTACTTCACCCACATCACACAAAGTGGGAGTTATTTGTTTTGCTGATGATCTTCAGCACACAAAATCACAGTATTGTGGGAATGCAGCCGTTCCAAGCTGCACACAAACTGTGAGTAACAGCAGACAGGGCCTCCTATCCTTGTTGCCTGAAAGACCTCAGCTGGAAAGGTTGCCAGAAAACCTGTACATCCACTCCTCAAAGTTTTACTGCTGAATTACGGAATGCCACCACGTATCTACTTGTCACAATTAGATAATATTTAGATAGAAACCTGGTTAATGTTGATATAAGGGAGAGAGAAAGATTGATAAAAATTGGAAACATATTGAAGTAGTTTTATGCTACTTGTTGACACAAACACAAAACGTAACGTACAAAAGGGTAAGAGAATCACTCCCATACCCACCTTGTCATTAAGAAACAATCGGGTGGTTCTCTGTATTTCTTTAGGACAGTGCACAGCTATGCTGGGATTCTCAAGGCTTTAAAACTAAGCCCCATTATATTAGTGTCAAAGGAAGTGCTTGACCAATTGTTTCACAAGTCAAGTCCCAAGAATTATATTCTGCCCTGATTCAGAGGTTGAGAAGGTCGATCCTGGTTTGTGACCCATTCAGCTCTTTGATTCTTTACTAGAGCTGCCAGCCTGAGCACAAACCCTGAGGACTGTGGTAGCATTTGCAATATAGTCTCTGTTTGCTCTCTGTGGTCCAAGATGGTGCATAACTGAAGTGTGAGGCAAAGTGCTCAGTCAAGATATAAGATTGAGACATTAGTTGCTTAAGTAGGAAGATAACGTCAACTACCCACACTAATGACGCACAAAGAAATAAGAGACTTCTTGTTTCTAAATATAACCCTTATTTTCCAGAATAAGGAAGAAACCGTCAAACACAGACTTGTAAATGTACAGCTGGCCATGAAGGAGCTTTTGGACCTACTACAAAGCAGGTCCCCACAATGTGCAGCCCAGGAATACGCCTGCTTGATGCATCAGCACTCAAAAAATAGTTGTCCTGGCTGGCTGTCCTAGCAGCAGAGAGCACCCACCTTCCTACTAAGAATGCATTGGCCCCATGACCACTTGACCAAAGGGAGTATGTTATATCCTCATCAGTCTATCTGCATTTGTACATCTTTGGGCCACACTTAATCTGTGCTGGATCTCAGCCAGCCAGCAAACGAGTTGAAAAAAATATGAGAAAAATCAGGGGATACTGTCACGGAATAGGGCTCGAGAACAAAGAGGATATGGAAAAAATACTGTCTAGCACAAAAAGAAAAGGAATGCGAATTCCTGTGAGAAAAAAGCCACAAATTCATAAACAAGGTAGTATTAGTCTGAGTTTAAACTGAATACAAAATGGTAAAAAGCTTTATATTATATCCACTGCCAAGCCACTAGTCAACTAGTCTCTTGCTATAATTACTTGACAAACAGCAAATACTGCAACAGCTTTTATTTTTCTTCCTAAGCTTTTGCATCTTTGCTACATGAAGGATGTAGCACTACGCAGAGACACTAACGTTTACACAGTCTGATATATCAGCTTTATGCTTCTAGTAGTAAAAGCATTCAGAACTGCATTTAATGACTTTTAGGTTATGTTTGGAAGTAATTTGTTTCCAATTTCTGTCTCTCAAGGCTGAACTAGCCATAATAGTGGGAATAGTTCAGGGCAGAGTTTTTTTCTTCTTTCTGAATAGCTGAGGCACTATACAGGAAAGGCACTTTTATTAATATATATGGCAAAGATAAAGCTTGAAATATTTAGAATCCTCTTGATGTCAATCTGTATTTCTGGAAACTATGCAGGCTGTGGTCTCCATCGGGATATTTCACCAGAACCCTAAAGTTACCCGTGTTCTAAGAAAACGAAACTTCAAAAACCAATTCACAACTTCTGAGGAAAATATTCAGAATGGTTGGGCATACAGATATTTGTATTTTGCTAATTTAGACTCTACAATACAATGTCAGAAAGTATCACCCTAAAAATATTTTCTACAAACTCCTAAGCATATTTTCTAAAACTGTACAGTGTTCCTGGGACCTACTGCAAAGTCAAATAATTCCAAATAAGGCATGGAAACAAATAAATCATTTTCTTAGAGCTTTGCTCGTAGTTGCTAGTGTATTTTATGTAAAATAATTAAAAGGAATTCTTTTCTCCAGGAACTACTTGTACAACATGAAAGCTACACAAAGATTCTATGGTTAGTAGTCTCTCTCCATGTTGCTGAGATTCCTCCAGATGATATGAAATTGGACCTGAGGCTGGTCCCACAAATACCAGTAAGACCAACACCAATTTATCAGACATCTCATAGTGGTGTCAGTGCTAACAGGGAGCACTGCCTCTTCTCCTGAAGATGCCCACTGCCTTTATCCACAAGCTGGTGTACTGACCCTCTCATAGTCAGGGAGATGATACAATGCAATGGTTTGACTGCATAGGTTGGGAATATATGAAATACAAAAATATTCAGAGGTATAGCTGTCATTTTCCTTTGTCACTTCTAGAACATTCCTCATCTCCTGCTATGTAACATTCCTCTACTTAAGAAAATCACAGACATAGCTTTACTATAAGAGATGGTGGTTCTTCAACAAGTGGATCCCAAATGCGTCCTGTTATAACTGATAAAAAGAATAACCATGATTGTGCACTGGAAAAAAGAGTCAGCCTCAGATTCTCTTTTCCTCTGTGCCATAGGATGGAGTGTAGTGGTTGGAAAAAAACATGAAAATAGTTCTTCTAAGCGAACCATATTCATTAACACGGTAGCAATTCCCTCCCCTCTCTGTAGAGGGTATATGTGGCAGAAACAATAATCCTCAATTCTAACGATCACGGGTTAAGTGCCTCTTGATGTTCCGTGTTTTCACAATACATCTGTGAATAGTAATAGATTTAATCTAGAGAGGTTTGGCCCCTTGACAAATGGTCTCCACAGAGAGCAAACAGAACCAGGGCACTTAAATAACACCACAGTCACTAATGATATGATTATGGAAGGTGATAATGCAACAAGAATGACTCTCAGCAGCTTCCAGGAGTTAAGACTCATAGGAACAGAGTCTATTAGAAAAGAGGCACCCAATTTCTACTTCACACTGTTGCTATGATGCATAATTGTTTTAAATAGATTAAAAAAACCAACCACAAGACAACAGAGAAAAAGCTATTTTAACATAAGTAACTTACTCTCAGCAGACTTTGTGGTTTAAAGAACTTGTGGTAATTGAGTTCCAGAGCCACAAAAGCAGTTCTCAAGTCTGGTCATCTCATCATCCTACATTATACACCATGATGTCAACAAATTCAGAGAGGCAGAAGAAACAGTCTATGTATGTCTGGCAAAACAGATCATGTGCCAGTGCACAATTCTTACAGGGAACCATACATTAGATTAAGGTTGTTTCTTTTATGATGTGGATTTTCCTCAAGGAAGTTTTGCACAAAGCCACTGAGCCCAAAGCCTTATTTCACTACAATTCTTTTTACTGCTGAGGTGCATTTAGCACCTCCCCTGCATAATTTAGCACCTCCCCTGCATAGTTATTCAAAATCAGTGGTCAGAATGCCAGTAACATTCACCTAGGCATTGAAATATGACAACTGAGATCATATGATCATCATGCCACAGTTTATGTAATCCCACTTTCATATTCTTTTCTCCTAGACATTATACTGAACTTCCACTTTATTTTCATTCTAGTGACTCTGTTCTCATGTTCCAAATAATTACTCTTTCTCCTTAGCATTCATATATTTTTTGATATCAAATCACTGTTTAAATAGGGATCTTAGAAATGACGTGGCAGATTAGAGAAACATAGATGCTTTCATGTTTCCCCTCAGTTACTGTAATCTCATGCAATTTCTTTTTTTTAAAAAACAAACAAAACCCTCCAGGCCACTACTAATTTGTGTTGTGCTTCGCTCAACTCCCTCCAGTGTCCCCCTCATTTTATGAGATTGCCTCCTGGGGAACATGTTGAAGTTCAAAACCAGGGAATGTTCCCACTGTAGTCAATGCAGGGATATACACCAGGAGCAGGATGTAAATTTCTATCTATAGGATAATTAAATTATTTATGGATTGTATGCATTAAAGCATTTAAAATGTGGAGCCTTGTGTGCTGGTCCCTAGGTCTTATCCCCAGATCCCTTCCTGGGTCACTAATCCAGCTTTCCTCAGGGAATCTGGGACATGGGTAGTAGCTGCTACTGTGAGTATCAGTTACTCTAATTCATTTTGCTATTACTTTTTAATGAAATCTGGTATCTCCATAGTTTAAACAGAAAGGAATCTCCCTCTTCCTTCCCAGCTCAGACCAGGAACTGTTACTAAACCTCAAAGGCAGCACATTTTGCCACTGAAAAAAGAAGTTAGGCAGCCAAGGAGCAAATCTTTTATTCTCTCATTCTAATGTGTCATGGAGCTGAAAACATTTTGCATCTTATCTGTGATTCTGGGCTTCAGGTTAAAAAGAACATGACAGATCGTACAGGGATTTGCACAGATGATGCCTCACAGACAGGGATATTACCTATGGAAAAGAAGTCACGTAGTTCATCAGGGTTCTGCTTGGTGGAGTTCACTCCCTCATTCCCACTATTGCAGTGGCTAAGGCAGGAAGGAGGATGACATTTGTTACTCCACTCCAGTTCTTTGTACTCAAGAATGATAAAAACTCCCTGTGGAGCTTAATATCAGCCTTACCATAAGAGTGCAAGGGTCTGGGAAAAGCAAGTTCAGGAAGAGTTAGTGAATGCACCACAAAGAGCGTAATGGGAATGAGAATCTGAGGAAGAATGTCCAAGAGATAATGCCTCTAAATGAAGCAGTGAAGACAGAGGGGCAAGACTCTCAGCATAAATCAATACCATTTTTGTCCTTTGGTTCATCTGACTTCAATTTCTACTCTGAGATCTTCCACTCTGGGTAATAAGGCCCCCCACCACATGAGTCTGAACTACTCTCCTGGATTATGCAGTGTTTGTCAGTGCTTTACCTGCTTGTTCTCAAAACCTGCTGAAAACTCATTCTGCTGCTTTAGAAGGAGTAGCAACAGAGGACAGCCATGAATAGAACAAGAGACTCGTCAGAGCAGGAACCAAAATGACAGAGTTTTTTCTGAAACATCATCTGGACAGTCACATAGCAACAACACTCCAGCAGCCATATATAAAGCAAAGACTTCCACTGTCCTCTGAAGCATGGACATACTTCCCTCCAGAGACTAATACTAAAAGGAAAAACAAACAGACCCAGATTGCCTTGCATACCTCCTGGGTGGCCTGCTATCTGATACACAGCTCCACTACTTGGGTTCAGCAGAGAAAAACAAAACTCCTTTTCTATTCTATCATGGAGGGAATACTTGTCAGTCTTGGCGCCAAGTTTGGTACCCTCAGAATCAGGACAGGACTCTATATTTGCAAAGCCACACAATAATTTCTAAAAGCAATGTATTTAGTCCAACTTGAATGTAATCACAGAAAGAAAACTACAGGCCAACTCTCAGGGAACACGTGTGACAGTGAACTTATCACAGTTAGACTGCTGTAAGAGAAATGGAGGAAGGTCACCATATGTGCCATTTGAAACAAAAAAGGGCAACACTGTCAGCAGAAAGCATTATTCAAGAGATGGGTTTCCTGGCTGAACAGAATTAGACTTGGAAAAGTTCATGAATGTTTCATGAATTATTTTCTGAGGACTGAATGGGAATGTTCCCCCCCATTTTCAGATCCAAGACCAGGAGAATTTTAGTAGATGAGATATAAAATAAATCAAGACAGCACAGAGCATACAATATCAGGGGAAAGCACTGTAGCCTGTTAGGCAGTATTACAGAACTGGAGGCTAAACACTAACCCAGGCTTTCTAAGGTGTGTCTAAAGTCAGGAGCTTTCTCTGATGCTTGTCCTGTAAAACTGGTGCAAGTCAGATGAATATGCCAGTGCTAAGAAACAACTCAAGCCTTCATAGATCAGCTTATTTAAAAGGAAAGCTACTGTCTTTTCTTCCAAACTCCTGCACCCTGCAGCTAAATGCTTCATAAAGAGCCGGTTATGAAGAAAAAAAATATTTTATTATTTACTTTAAAAGATGGACTCTGCTTTTATTAAAGACTTGCTCCAGGGTGCATATCATGTGGTGATAACTGCTTTTGTCTTCTGCTCTAAGAAACAAACAATATTATTCTTAAGAAAGAAAAATCGCAATATTATATCAAACCAAGACAATCCTGCACACCCAGCATATATCGCAGGATGAACTGGTGTCTATAATTGCCTTCTACAGCTCAGCTACAAGTAGAACCAAAGGCCTAACTCAACTGCATACAAACACTAGCCAGGGCTTGATGAGCACACAAATCATTATGCCTGTTTAACAGAGAAAAATCACTCTGAAAAGCAGTAACACATTCTCAAGCAGTCAAAACTTGCTTTGTAAAATCCCATTAAACTGCAGCAGATTAGAAAGAGTGGGGCCCCAAGCTGCAAACTTCATTTGGTCAAGGCCACACAAAGAAGTATTTCTTTGGTTTTACAGAAATGACCAATAAAAAAACCTCTCACAATAGCACATCACACACAGAAGTCTATAGAAAAAATAGCAGAATGTAATTACAAAAATTGATGCCAAATTGAAGTTGTGGATACACACTGTGTCTCACCATCAGCGGCTGTTAATGCAGTAAATATTTTGGGTTTTGTATACAAATTACTTATGACAATGTAATATTGGGGACTGCAGTGTTATAGAAATCTGAAGGAAGTGCATGGAAACAACTAGTAGAAGTAAACATGCAAAAATCAGCAGACTGAGATACACACATTTCTTCAAAGTGACACTGCCTACTGCAGACCTATAGGAAAGTGATAAATTATTCTTCAGAGAAAAGTAAGAATGCACCTATTCCCTCACCTGGTAACCTTCAGTCTTCTTTTGGCACCATTTCAACAGAGCATTCCTCTTTGAACCACCATACTCCCGAGCCAGGGCTGCTAGTGGGTCCTTTCTCTCCACACTAATCCAGGGAAGCATAAGGGAGAACAAGATAAATAGGCTTGAAGTCTGTTATTTTTTTACCAGTGTGTAAATAATATCTGTATGACAAAGCAGAATGGCAGTACAGAACCTAAATGTAAACCAAACTGCAACAGAATGTTTTCATTCTATATTTGCCTTTAGATGAGACAAATTCAGTTGGTGTCACTGCATACAAAGACCTGAAGAAACAGCAGCCTATGGATATTCAACGGCATGTGTTAACCCATCATTTCTGCTATTATTTTCACCAGCTTTACTTATAAAATTTTTAAGTAATCTCTTTGCTTTATGTATTGAAAAGTAGGATTTAGGGTGTAGAATTGGAAGAAACTATCTAAAGAATCTGTAACACAAATTCACATCCAACTGAGCTGCTATTCTTGAATAAATTGAGAAATCTAGAAGCTGTATTGCAGTCAAGGCCTAGAGGACAGTTAAAGGCCAACAACCAAAACACCTGCATTATCTCCACTCTACAGCTTCTACTGTTGGAAATAATTGAGGAGATCAGAGAAAAACACATACTTTTTTTCTCAAGACAGAAGAAAATTATGTGTCCAGCTTTCCCTTAGACCTCAAAGCTTTTAGTTTTTAACTCACTATAACACACAGTAGGATAATGAGAGCTGACCACTTGTACACACGATGGAATTCTTGTATACAACTTGGTGGCTCCTGAAAGCTTGCTATCCTCATTTCATCACGATTGCTCATCTTACAGATAATAGTACTTATTATAATCTGAATTTTGATATCTGGATCTGACAGAGCCCAGTAATTCTGAACTGGACAGACTAGTCAGCAGGGTTTCCATGGAGACAGGGGTCCACCAGATTAAAACATTCATCTTGGTGCCAGGTAATGCTGTCAATCTTTTCAGTGTGCTGTTTTTCACAAGCAACTGGGTGAGTACCTGAGTTTACTTTGGGGTTTCAAGCTGCTGGGGGTAGAGGTAAGCATTCTGCTGCTGAAGGCCATAGGGGGTTTGCTCAGGGATTCCAGGGAAGGGCTTTTACGGAGGTAATGGTCTGGTTTCATCTCTTCATTTCTCCCCTTCAGAAGGTCTGTGGGAATGAAAAAAAAAAAAAAAAAAAGCTGTCAGCTTGCAGTCTGAGGAATTTGATTAATCACTGTCCTGCCACCCAGCACACAATATGTAGTCTCTTGTTTTGATTCTAAACAAATGTACTCATTTGTTCATTAAACACACATGGGGCTAGGAAACCTTGAGCAGATTAGAGGTGATCATAACAAGGAATGGCTTTGATGATTTCAACAGTACAGACTGCCTGGTTTCCTGTGATTGATACTCCTGCTGGGGGGTAGGGGACTCAGGTGAATGAGGGGAAATACCAAAACCTTCAGTCCTAAAGGTTCAAAAGCTAATCATCAGATATCTTCACCATATGACTGACCAGTCCTAGTACAATAATTTCATTTCTGCCATTAGCAGACTTGCAGCAAGAAGGCCTCTTGTCTTCTGAATACAACCCAGCTCAAGGCAGCAGTAGAAGGCACTTATCACGTGATGCTTGGCATGCTATCTGACAGAACTTTGGAAGTCTCAATATATTCACAGCGGATGCATCTATACTTTTATTACATGTATTACTTAATATATTTTATTATATTTATGTATGTGTATGTATATATATAAATTCAATAAAATCAACAGAATTAGTAGCCATAGAATCTAATGTTGATAGGTTTTTGAAGAGAAGCCAGAGAAATCATAGAAATCAAATTATCTCCCTGTGCATGTCAGTCATGAGGTAGAGTGGGAAAGTTGGTTGCTTTGGTTCTGTAGACAAACTGTCAACAAGCCAGGATCTATGGCCAGCACGTTATGAGCTGTTATCAGAAATCAGCTGAATGTGGAACACAACTCTTCCTCCTCCTTTTCAGTTACCTCCCTATGCTAATTATCAATTAATGCCATATCACATAGAGGTGTGAATTACTTCTTATCTCAGCTTCAGCAAAGGCTAGTATCACTGAATCAGTCCTAAACTACTTCTCAGCAGTAACAGGAGTGTGGGTATCAGCAGCTGCCAGATAAACACATCCTTCCAACAGGCATACAGCTGCCCTTGCTTTGGCTCCTGGCTTTCATAAGACTACATCAGCCTTTGTGGCTGCTGAGAGCTAATAGGCATTTCTGTACCTTCTTTCCACGGCATAAGGGGCTGCTAAGTTCCTATCTATTAAGAAGTCCAGATAGAAGAGGCCAGCATCCAGTCCCAGTCTCACTTCCAGTAACTTGGCTGTTGGCAGAGCTTTGTTGCATTGAATTGCATACACCTTACTCAGTCAGGGTCACCCTTCCTTCCACTCACCCGTCCCTTCTTTGTGTGCACCATCTATTCATAACAAGCAAGAAATGGCACACAGCATACATTTTAAAAGTATTTTTGTTGGTTTTCACTATATATCGCAAATGTGTACGACTCTTCTAGCTCCTCATTACATTAGATTTATGGGGAATTGCCTCCAATTTAAATAGCCATAGCAATCAGACAGGCATGATTCCTGGGATCATTTTAAACCTAAGAATATTCTACTTAGAGAAACAGATCTACTGCAAAAGGAGTGTACGTTTCTATTGTGAAAAGGAGTATGTTTCTCACTAGCTCATAAGGATTGCAAAAAAAAAAAAGCACTGTGAAATTGTCATTAACATAATTGGACTGGCTAATGGCATGGTCTAATTAGGATGTGCTGTGCCAATCATTCAGGATGTGTTCATGCATTCTACAGTAAAAGCAACGAGAAGGAAGGATCCCAGACAGGTTTAAAGGCTACTGAAGTATCTAGCTGGAAAGAAAAAAAAAGAGGGAGAAGACAAGGCCATTTATAAAGAGAAACAGGAAAAATATGCAACATGATTAAGGAATCACATTCTGCTAGCACTATCTATCTGCACAATTTAAAGAAACTTTGTGATTACTGGCTTGAATTACACACTAGTGCCTGAAGTGGTGCAGGCTAGCAGTATCCAGTTTTGTACTTTGAGTCTCACTTGCACTGCATGAGTCATATACTTCCTTTGACTTATTTCTGGCTGCTAGAAACTCCAGGACAGAACCAGTAAATCTCTGATTCTAAATGAAAAGATCCTAGCCAAAGATCAGCTCTCTCTGTGAAGTAATCCATTCTCTTCTCCCAACGATGTAACATTTGGGTCATATTAAGGACATCACTGAACCCTGCTGTGATACTGGTCAGATGGAATCAGCCAGAAGATTATTATTATGGAGACTACTTCACTCTGAATTTCCTTGGGGATATTTTTTAATTCAGTGTTGTTTGCATAGGGCTTGAATCAACTGCCTTCTAGGATTATTTAGATTGGAACCAGAGCTATTACAACTTTATAGTGAGTAAGCCTTTGCTATGGATTATTGGAACTAAATTAAACCCAGGTATAAAGAGAAGTTGTAAATATAGGAACTTGTTAGATAAGCAACCATAAATTTTTACCGTACAATGGCTAATAAAATATCTGTCGGTTTCAACAGATTTTCACAGAACAACTGTCTATGGGTAATAACAGTAATCCATGGCCTGAAGTGGCATATTAAAGACTGGCATTATATTACACAGTTGACAGATTTCTTCACTCTACAGTAAACAGGTAGAGATTAAAAAGGTCTTATGTTCTCTTTAGGATCATTGTATACTCTTACGCAAGACATTTTCTGGAAACCAATTGATACAAGTAAGTAAACTCTGTCTGTTCCACTGATAATTTCTGCTTGCTTAGCATTTACTCCTGCAAAAGAGAAGCCAGTAGCATAGACAAATGTTACTTGCTTATGCTGCCAACTACCCTATAACATATTTTTGCTGTTCAGATCCAGTATCTCTTAATCTTTGAATGATGGAAGAAGTTTAGCAGATTATCTGAAGAGTCTAAAAATGAAGACAAGTTCTAATTTCTCTCCTGTACTAGCAACCTATAGCAGAAAATCCAGTCTACCAATGAAGAAGTTATGACTGATTTTTTTTGTCACTCCCTGCAGTTTCGCTGAGGTTTCACTACAGGAATATAATATTTCATCTGTCCTTAAAATTTCAATAATCTGTTGTTACTAGCTTTGATTCCAATGCAACAACTACATTCAGGACTAGATAATCAAAATAAAGGGCCCTAGAGAAAATGGGAAACAAACACTGATAGAAAAGAATATTAAATGACAAGAGAACAAAAGCAAAGTGTGAAATAAAAACAAATGCATCTCTTGAGAAGTCTCAAAACAAACTATTTCAAGCCCAAATATGACTGCTCCTAAAACAGTCACATTGGTATCCGAAATGTTTGATGTATTTCAAATGAAGCTCAATTTAAAAACAAATAAACCCTCAAAAGACAGTGCTTTGGACTTGTTCCAGATATGTACATGTTGAACAAAATCCAATCCTCTCCAGTTCCACAGCATGGATTAGAGAGGTGCCACAGATACTTTGGAATAAAGGCGGCAAGTTTGTATTGGCAAACCATAATAAATCAGCTATTTTTTAGTTTTCTAAGGCTATGATCAAGATGAGAGTGGAAACATGACAAGATTAATAAGCTCTCTAAAACAAAGACTCTGAAGACACTTTTTCATATTTCCTTTGACCATACGAGAAGATGAGGCCAAGAGTTAAAGACAAGCTTTTGCTAGTAAAAAAGAGGCAACATTTGTACATTTACTGCAACTTACCTGCAAGTGGAAGGTCTGAAAGATCTGTGTGTCTGGCAACACCTTTGCTGGCTGGCTTGGCATTATTATAAACAGAATGTCTCTGTGAAACAAAGAAATGTATAAAAGACAATTAAAAAACCCCTAGCCATCATGTTTAAATAGGCAAGCAGAAAGAAGAGATGTTTTTGCTATCTCAAGATCACAAAGCAGGTGCTGGGATATAGAAATCTTTCAATAAGATATCAGCTGTACCTAGAGCTGGATAAATGGTTGTGAAAAATAAAAGGACAAAGGGACTATGTTTTTAACTGGTAATATATTGGTTCCTGAACTATTTTTTGCATTTCTATTTGGACCACATTTTCTCTTGCCAAACATAATCTAGTGTCACAAACCCAAAGTAAGAATGCTTGTTCCTAACCTTGCCTCTGTCCCCAGCACCCTGAATCATAAGTCTGAAGGATTCTTGTCTCTGCAGCCCCATCATCACTTTTCAGCATTAATAACCCCTCAATCAGGCATTAATGGGCTCCCAGATCTCTGTTTAATCCCATTCTTTAAACTTCCTTTGCTGATTTTTTGAAGAAAATGCACTCACACATTTGTTAAGTAGTCTTTCAAAGTCATCTGATTCTTCACAACACTCACCTAAACACTCTAGCCTCGTAACTGTTTTTTACCCAGATTCAGAGGGGAATATCCTGTTGTAATTCCAGTGGTCAAAAAACATGCAATGGCCTCTCTAGCCTAGAAAGGTTAGCAGCCTGATGGTATCCCACCTTCAGCATATGTGGAGGAAATGGGGAAGCACAGCGCATTTGCTTCTCCATCTTTCACAAAAACAGTATTTCCAATAACATTACACCACAGATTTGAAAACTGCTAACAGAAAGTTAACTGGTGCAGTGACATAAGAAGTATTATCTTCCAGAGCAGTTATGCTTCAGCAGGGAAAAAAACAAACTGTAAGAGCTCTTCATTCAGCACTGTATGAACTTCCTGGATAACTGGGAGCAGACATCTTTGAAACTTATCCCATGTCTCTCAACTCACATGCTAGCTACCTAGTTTAGCTTGATGTTTCTTGTAACTCACTCCCAATAATCGAAACCCATTTTCTAGTCAACAGTGATTAAAGTTCAGAACTGTATTCCAAAGAGTTCACATCCGTCCACTGAGACCTCTAAGCTGAAGTCAAAGACAAACTCACTTTGATCCTTTTTTGTTAGCACTACAGCATTTGATGTTTCACAGCAAATAAACAGATGAGTTTCCCCTTCCCCTTGTCTACATATGCATGGTGGGATGCTGAAGCTACGTCATGCTGTAGCAAACACTGTATCTACCCGTTTTAAAACTACAGGGATAGAAAGAGCTCCTTGTACCTGCATGGGGGAAACAGCAGCTGCTGGGGCTGTCCTCACTGGAATTCCACTTAAAGGGCTCCTGGGGACCTTGTGAACCGTGATATTTTGTCCAGTGCTACCTGCAAGGAAAAAACATGGAAAGATTTGAATTTCAAAAAACCAACTATCTCCCTCTCGTCAGAACAGAGAACCACTGGCTTAGTGACATTCCACAGGTCATATTTGTGTACCAAGCACTGACAGAAATTAAGAAGCAGCACAAAATGGCAAAAATTACCTGCTCAGTGCTAGAAAAGTTTTTTACTACAATATACAGTTTTCAAATACCTGAGCATCCTAAGTCAAATGATTTTATCAGTGACTTCACAGTGGCTGCAGATTCTGATGGTGTGGGAGATGCTCTGCTAATGCAGACTCCTTGCCAGCGGTTGGTTGTATCTGCCTCTAGAGATTCTACCTCTTCAGTTGTCAGCCTGCAAAGCAGAAACCAGATCAAAGTCAGGGGCAACAGGAAGTGCAAACAGAGATTAAAAGGTCTTTACATGTAGTAAGGCAAATCCAACGACGCACATCTTTTATTGTAATACCCAGAACATGGACCACTCATTAGAATGTTCATGTCTTTTTCTCGGAGTGCGTGGCAAACATTAAATCACTGAGTCAAAAAAACCTTTCTGCATTGTTAACCATATCCTCCCCTTTTCCCATCCTCACATAGGATGGAAGATTATCACAGAGAAAAGCAATTTGATGTGACTTGTGAGTAATCATCAATAATTACCTGAAGATGGGTTTTCAATACAGCACAGGGGCCAAGGAGCTACCGTGGTCCTCAGTGTATGAGGAAAGTAACCAAAGAAAGATGTTATTTTACACTCTTATGTTTTTAATTGGTGCGACCACTGCTGGAGTAATTGTTACCTGTTTAAACGCCATAATTGAAAATAAAATAAGTAATTGGACAGGGTTCAGGTAAGAGCCATAGAAATTAAACCCGAAAATATACTTCACAATGAAAACTTTGGAAACTCTTACAGCTTATCAACAACATCTGCTGAACAAGTAAACCCTCAATCACAATCCATAAGGAGTTATATGGGGAATAAAACTGTTAGGTGCTTCATCCTAGCAGACAATACCAAAATTCCATGGCAGGAATGAAAACAGACAAATTCAAAATAAAAATAAGGCTCATATTTTAACAGGAAGGGTCATTAAGTTACTCCATTGAAAAGAAATTCTAAAGTCAAGGTTAGGTGCTGGACTTAGAGGAGTTAGTAAAGGAGAGTCCACAGCTGTGTTAAACAGCAAATGCAATCATACAGTGTAACTGTTGTTTCTAGTTATGCATTTTACAGATCTAGCTGACATTGCTTAGCACTGATGCTATACTTACCCGGTAGTTCTCAGGTAGACTTCAAGTGTAATTACCTAGCTTTAGTTTAGAAAAGCTGCAATTAGATAACAAAGTCTAGTCACTTAAAAAGAGAGTATTTATATGTTACTCTCCTGATCTCCCGGCTGTTTAAGAAATGCAGGCTGATCTACAGGTTCTGAGGTATCATTGCTTTTCCCTACTTTTCAGTATAGTAGGTCCCAAGAGCTACATGAACACAAAACCTCAAATTATTTCTTAAGAAGACTGGAGGACTCCATCCAGAATGTGCCTATGGGGTTGAACAACTTCTGTTGAGCTAAAAATAGAAACCAGAGTCTTTTTCTTTCCCTTTCAGCACCACAGTCTACAAATGCAAGGGGCTAAAGGGTGTCAATGGATAAGAAAATAAGTGACTCATGTTTCTATTTCTGGCAGAGCTTAAGGAGGTGCTGTCTTTAAGCAGACATTGGCTATTTCTCTGCTAATTCATTCAAGCTCTTTGTATGCCAGGGGAGCCTGCAGAGGCAGATGGCTAGAGAAAAAGCCATTTCAGTTCCATTCTCCATTTAATCCAATAAGGAAGAGAGGCAGATTGGATAAAAGTCACTGAACTCTGAGGGAGCCAGTGTTTTGCTGACTAACTTTAAGTTCTATCCTTCATATTTTCTTCTGTGGCTTCATAAAGCATAAACAACAAATTCACAGGTGAAAGCATCTGCACTTTAGTTATACAAAACCATGAAAGCTAGAGGAGACCTGCTTCTAGTAAAGTATGGAGGAAGGAGTGATTTCTGCCTCAAGATACCTAGCCGCCCAACACAATCTGTTACACTTTCAGGTTTATGGAGTATTATCAGAGTAAGAAAGGCCAACTGACAAATCTCGAGAATAAAGCAAGCCAGAGGTACTAGGCAGCCATCACTTCATTGGTTAGGATTTAACTCTGAGAACAGCTCAAACCGCGCAGACTAGTCTCAGTCTAGCCTTTGCAAAAGGATGCAAACATGTTAAATAAAGGCAGAGTAACTAGAGCAGTCCCTATGCTGTGCCACTGAAAAGTCCACTGAGAAATCACATGCCATTATTCTGTCATTGTACAGAGTAATTATGAAGATTCAAGAGCCGGAGCTACTACCGGTTCCAATTTTGTTAGGATGCTTCCTGTAATCTTAAATCCGTATATTTGTAATAGGCTTCTAATGCACCCTGAAACAACCTTTTAGATTAAACACAATCACGTCAGAAAAACTAAGGCCTCTCATGACGCAAACCTTGGCACGAAAGGTAGGAATAGTGCCGAGACCTATCTGATTCAACTAAAACCACACATGCCAGCCAACAAGCAATAGAGTTATGAAACTTGGCGAGTACCTGCCATTTTTAAAGAGACAAATCTCTTTAAGGGGATGGCATGTATCTGTACATATATGAGTTTCTTAATAGAAAAGCAGAGGAGTAAGAGTTTAACTTGCAGTAGCAAGCTAATTCAGGAGGACAGTATAGGAGAACATGACTTAGAGAAAGATCAATGACAAGCCATAACTTCAAACCAAAAAATGACTCCCTGTGAACAGAATTTATTCAGCTTAGTATAGCTTAGGCCATCCAAGAAGACTAAGCAAGCTCTGCTACAAAAAGGAGGGATTTGAACAAAATGTCATCTACTGCTGTATGCATTCCTTGAAACAAGAATGAATGGTTTACATAGATAAATGCTGCGAGTGCAGCTGGCTTAAGTGGAGCAGCTCCAGGAGGAAGCAGGGCACTCGCCACAAAGGAATTAAAACGTGCAGTCCTTTTCACAAAACCACTGCCTAGTGTCATTCATTCATTGGTGAGAGAAGTAGATGCAGTGAGCTTTTCTCTAATGGTAAGGGTTAGTCTCCTTGTTTTCTACGTTTTGAATATGTGGATAACAGACCGCCAACAAGGTGCAAGTCTTTCTGTGCTTAATGTATTGATTTTGGCAACAGCAGCCTTTATGTGTCTGTGAAATTTTTAATCTGTTCTGATGACTTATTACAGGTGGCCTAGGACCACAGAACCGTATTTTCAGATGTAATTACTCTGCACTCTACTCCTGACACAGCTCCTGTCATTGTTGTGAATCCTCCTGAACTCCAAGGGATACAAAGAAGAGACACACAGCTACTGATGCACAGAACAGAAGAGAGGCCAAGGGCAGGCAGCAGACAATTCCAGACACTTAAACATTTATTTGGCACTTCAATATATATTTCTTAAACATAAAAAACAACATTCGACAGCTGCCAGCACAGAAAAGAAAGGCAACAGAAGTGTGCATATATGCATACACTCCAGTAGCACGGCACAAAGGCGAAGGCCATGCCCAAACCAGGACATCCCGCAGAATTCTCTACTAGCTCAGCCTGCTCCGAGACCAGGCCCTTTGCTAGGTCTTCATATCCAGAAGGAAAGGATGAGAATCCCACAGCCAAAGCATGAAATTCCAGTCCTGGAATGAATCCCGATGATCTCTTGGGTAGAGATGGTGACTTCTGGATTTCTCCTTAGCATCCAAGTAAAGCTCTCTCCAGGTGTCTCCAGTTGCAAAGCTGAACTTGAGCAAGTTCTCCCTGATCATCATATACTTCACCTGAGTTAAGGGCATGAGAAAGACTCCTTTCTGAGAGTTTATTTACTCGGGGCTTGATAGATTCTTTTCCTTCCAACCTCTCCATCTGCAGTTCTTACAGCCAGGACAAACCTCACATGGGACATTCTTTGTGCAAGTCATAGCAGGACATGCTCCTTGGGCACCACCCCGCTTCCTGACACACACTGAGTCAGACATGCCACCCAGTGGCGAGTGCCTTGTCAATACAGTATTAAAAATCTGAAACCATCAAAGCAGCTCATACTGAATAAATAACTTCATGTTTCTACTCAGTTTTCCTGCTAGATTTCAGTAACCTATCGCTTGAGTTTGTGTACATATGTATACATACTGATCTGTATGCATACATGGATTTAGACATATATCTATGAATATAATACTATAGAGAGAAGTTGTAATGTGTATGCGCATTAAATTTTACAAATTAGACATACACACAGTTTTATTTTTTGCTTAAGCTTAAAATGGCATGTTTGAATTTCTGTTTCAGGGCAAATACCTCCATCCCTCAAATAAAAAGCCCTCAGTTCCCCAAATCTCTGTGATTACTTCTTATGGCCTAGTTGGCTCTAGATTAATTCAGAGCTTTTTCCGCCTCATGGAGTCTTCTGAAGAGAGTAGCCTTCTGAAACAAAGAAATAGGCTCTTGCCCATGGGGAGGAGGTGGACCTGAGCAGCATTCACACTTTGCGATACACTTGACTTTTGCAGGGCAATAAAAAACTGGAGGTGCTTTCTCAAATTGAAACTTCCCTTTTTCAGCTGCAAGTTGAAGGTATGTCCTGAAGTGTCTCACAGGCCTGGCTATGCATCCATTCAGGGCTGTGTTAGCTGGTAGAGATCAGGCACCTATGGAGATACAGACAACAATCGGGGAAGTTAGAAGCAGCAATATGATGCCTATCCTGAGGTACAGTGCTCTACAGTTAATCATCCCATCATCACTAAATAAAAGGGAAAGGGAAAAATACTGATAGTGTTGCTAGGAGAGTTCAAGGAGTGCCTTAACACTCCACTAACTCAGCTTTGGGACGTAATGAGCAAACAATACAAAATAGAAAAGAAAAAATCCATGTTGCTCAGATCGGAAGAAATTAAGCATTTAAAGCCAGGGAAACAATTTCAAAGGACGGGGATGATAGTGTTCCTGGCTTTCCTCTCCTAATTATTTAGGACTATTCATTCAAAATGGGTACATGAACCTGTCCAGACAACAAGTTGCTCTACCTCAGCGTTTGTTTCAGGGTCCTTACACCAAAGGGGATAGAATAATCTCCATCCAGTGTTAAAAAAAACAATCAGTGACACAGAGAACCAACTCCTCAGAGTCACTACCCACAGCAAACAAACAATACTTCGAGGACCCTGCTCTGACGTTCTAGTTTGCTTACTTTCAGTAAGAGCAGTATGAACTATCAAACCTCCGTAAGACATTCAGACTCAGCTGCAGAACACAGGCACAAACGAGCAGCACATCAGCACATACAGACTGACAGCAGGGTTTAATACACATGGAGTACAAGCTTATTTCCAGGAGAAAAAGCATGTAACACTGCCATGCTGTGGCATTTGAGACTTTAGGAGGAAGAACAGAAGCAAATTAGTGGGATACATCACAATCTTCACTTTAGGCTTCCATCTGAAGATTGCTTAAATTTATCTATTATTCTAAGAAGTCGCTCATTTAATTACAGATATAATTTCTCTGTTTTCTGAGTACTACTCCCAGCCCAACTGTCTTCCTTCCACATTCTTGGCTCAAGGCACGTAATGTTATATTGCCAAAATCATTTTGAGAACTCAAAGGGAAGGAGTCAAAGCAAGACCTTGAAACTTTCACTGCTGCTAAACAATCTATTGCCAGAAAGGCTTAGGAATGGGTGTGTAATGCAGTCAAAAAGAGCTGTCCATAATTTGGGTACTTTCAGCAATAATTTTGTTCCTTTGTGTTACAAACCCAATATAGCTTTTTTTTTTTTTTTCATCACTTAAATATATGATTGTAAACCAGCTACAAAACCGAATTTATTTCCAAGACGAGTGTTCTGAAAAGAATGAAACTTGATACAGGATCATAGGATAATTCAGGATGGAAGGGACCTCAGGAAGTCACCTAGTCTAACTTCCTGCTCAAAGTAGGGTCAGCTATAAGGTCAGACCAGGTTACTCAGGGTCTTATCCTGCCTGGTCTTGAAAACCTCCAAGGATGGAGACTATATAATTTCAATTGCCACCACCTGTGAGGAGACAGACAACAGTGGATTGTAAGATTTTGCATTTTACTGCAGAGAAATAACATCAATTAAAATGTAAAAAATCATAGAAGACTGAAACGTGGGCTAATGAATTTGTAGGTTTCAATCAGCACTAACTTGGGACAGGTTAACTCCTCTCTTATTCCGTTTGTTTGATGGTGGTCCAACCTCCCCCCAACATTCTTAGTCATAGAATTAGACATTTAATCGGTGTTAAAGATGCCTTTGGGAGGCTCTTACCTTTATTCAGATGAATTCTGATGACCTCATCAGGATTTTTTCTGCAAGTTCTTTGGTTGTTCCTGAACCAAAAATGACTTTTTGTCTGATTAGAAGAATATAACGGTGAAATCAAACCTGGAGGCAGGAACTCAGGCAGCCACAGGCAAACATTAAAATGGCAGGATGTCGTAGGAGATAAATTGGCTTCAAGATCAATTTATGAGGTGGAGTCTAATGACCCCCAAGAGATGGCTGAAGTTTTGCCAAAAACTTTTGAGTAGCAAGCTATTTGGAAGGTATATTTTCCAATCAGAGCTTCAAAAAAAAAATCAGACAGGAAACTTTCACTGGGGACTGACAGATATTCAGCTGAGTGCACAGCTGCTCAGCATTAGAAAATATGAGGAATACTTTATAGACTGTGTTAAGGTATCACGCTACAAACTGTTTCCACCAGTGCTAAGCATGCATTAAAAGTCACTGCAGGTACCAGACTCTACTGCCTATTCTGAGCAGTAGCACTTGTGAAAGTTGACTAAAAGCAACAATGAAAATATTCCCAGCACTTTCTAGGTGAAAGAAGCTGAGGTGTTGGGAAAGACAGTGACCTAAGGAATGCAAAAATAACTGGGAGTGTAGAACTGGCTCTCAGCAGGAGCTCTGGCGACTTCAAGAATTTGTTTTGTAGGTCAGTACAGTTTTAAAATTTCAGTGCTTTGTTTGTTCAGACTTACACAGGCTTCATTACCTTCTCCATACCACTCAGTACAGAAATTCTGCACTCTCTGCATGGACATCATGAGTCAGATTAGTTATACTTAAATTGACAGATGAAGAATTTGGTCTCAACACCTATCTTTGAAAGATAATAAGTATTGTCCACTGCAGACAGTGTATCTGGCTCCATGACCAATGTAATACTCAAAGCAAGCTATACAGATAGTCAACATGATGCAAAGACAGACATATATCTATATGTATGTGAAAGAGAGGGAGAGACAAGTGTCGACTTAATTAAATACATGTCTGAATACCTCCTTCTGGAACTACTATGTATGGATTTTGGGGATCTAATTTCAAAAGCAGTATTTGCAGTTCGAGCTTCTTATGCCAAAGAGCTGACAGTGCAGCCATGCTCCTTATACACAGAAGATAAATATCCCGGTTTGCAAATTAGCAGGTCATCTTCTATTCAAGCATTATCAAATACATCTTCAGATTTAAAAAAAAAAAAAAAGAATAAAGAGGGGAAACTACAAGTATATGATTCTGGACCTTATATATGGACCCCACTCTAAACAAGAGAAATTTCATTAAGAACAAATTAGGAATGGAAACAGAGCCCAGAACTTAAGTACTGTCTGGTAATCATTTTGTCTGAATACACAGACTGTAACAGCTTTTCTTTGCATCCACTGGGGACTCTGATAATGAAACTGGAGCTTAAACACATTCCTTTATTTTTCTGAAAAGAAGTATTTCTGTGCCTTCAACTCAGGAATTCTGATCCATACACCTCCGCACCTCCACACCCTCCCATCCTTTTCCTTCCATCTACTGTACAGCTGCTGTGGAAACTGCTGAATGGAAAACAGTGAGAAAATACGTGCAACAAAGTTGGACTGTTACTCCACCTGAAAGAAGTGGCAGGATTCACCATGTTCCTGTGGCTATTCTACCAGTGGCCATGAATCTATCAGGAGAGAAATTAAATGGAATAATCTAGAGGAGCAAAATTAATTTGGCACACATTTTTGATAAACAGTACCACTGTTTGTGTTATTTTGTCTTTCTTCATTCCCTCTCTACAAATTTTCATCACTGCAGCTCCGCTGGCTCTGCTTCCATCAATGCAAAAAAGAGCAGAGCACCATCATCTTTAGACATTTTCAATACATCTTTTGTTTTCCATCTCTTCTTATTTAGTACTTCAATTGTAGTGTGATTTTTGGAATGAAAGGTGGTACATAAAAGGCCATGCACTGCATAAAAGCCACATTGTAAGGCATTTATACTGGTTCCAGATTCAATTGTAAAAGTCACTTTTGTTCTTACTGTGCTCCCCAGAGGGAAGACCCACACGTACACAGCTTACCACGCTGGGGTCTGTCTCTAAATGGTTCACAATTACTGTTCCCCCTCCAACCACTGAGACCACAGGAATTGTCTTACAGGTGGGTCCACTACATAACAAAGTCACTTCTGGGATAAATGCTAACGCAGGCCACAGTCCAGACCATTTAACATAGCTAATCACATCACAGGTTTGCAAATTAAGGTAGGAGATGTGAGATGAGGAATCCTAGTACTGGCATTGATCACTCAGTCAACATGTATCAGACCTGCAGAACAAAAGCCCAGCTAGTCCTTATTTTAACTTGAACATACACAGTCCTTGACTCCTCTCAGGTTAAGGAGCTCACTTCTGGATGTCCCATTGAATATGTAGCCAACCAATCTTTTCACAGATGGTTTAACACAGCTGCACAGAGAGTTATGAAGGCAATAAAACACAGTAGAATACAGTATTGAGAACAAAGCTGTAAGAGGACATTGGCAATTGTTACTACTTCATATTTGCTGATTAAAACCTTCATGGCCTAGTTGACAGAACTACATTGCCGAAAAGAAAAAGTACAGAAACATCTTAGAATAGGGGACAACAAAATCTGTCAGAAGAGTTAAAAACAGACAAGATGCACATCCAAGCCAATGAATAGTTATTGACAAAGCACTGTTTGCATGCATGTTAGCAGTCACAGAGATCAAATCTTGTCCTTTGCAAGTAACCAACCTGTTGCTGCCCTTCACTTCATCCAGTTCCTTTTGCAGTCTGGCACTCTTCTCCTCTTCTTCCTGAAGCTTCCTCTTTACCACACGGAGCTCCTGCTGGGCTTCACACTTAATATCATTGGCTACAACCACAGCAGTCTGCAGATCAGCTTGAAAACGCCTCCACTCTTCTGTATCTTCCTAGAAAGAAGAATTAGGACCCCAAACTGTTTGCTGTAAAAATGCACCAACTTGAGCTGAGCCCTTAGTTATTGATCTCTCTTTCAGTGATCACAAACCACCAGGATTTCAAAATTTCAAGATGACGCCAAGGTCAAACTAAATGCTTGCCTCTCTAGACAGCACCAATTAAATTGTCAAAGAAGAAACTGATGCTAAGCTCTACACTCCAATACAAAAAGTATAATCAATCTTCCTATAGCTATTGATCATTCAGACTTGTGATACTACTACAGGCACTGCTGCTGAAAATAGCTCATTGCCACTGATGATTTATGAACCACAAATGGCTGTTCCAAAAAGTAGCTGAAGTTCACAGGCAAAAAAAGCAAAAGTAATTTGCAAAGATGTATTGTATTTCTCCTTTGCAGGCAAAGGAACAACTAGAAATGAGTGAAGCAAACGGAGAATGAAATGATGTAGAAAGAACTTTCTACAATTGTTCTGGAAAAATACAATGCTTCTCTCAAATCCAGTATTGCAATTAAAGCTCAGCTTATCTTTGTCATGGAGTCTAAGCCTTACCTTCATTTGCTTAGTCAAAGCCTTCAGCTGCTTCTCTGTATCTTGTTTTTGTTCTTCCAGCTTCATTGCTTTACCTAGGAACAGTAAAAAAAGGGAAAAGATTATTAAACACATAAGGGCGAGGGTGAAAAGTGAAAAAGGGAAGGCAGAGTAGCCTATTTGGTTTTCCTTCTAGTAATGCCACTAAATAGACTAAGCTGAAATTAAGATACCCTGTCAATGGATCAGGAATGGAATCAACAGTAGATCTGTTACTCAAACGTCTCTGAAATACGTCATTATTTTGAGGCATTAAACCAGACTCAAGTGGACAGAATCACACGTGCAGGATCACTTCTTCAGTGATGACACAGGCCCCTGGAGCACTGAGGTGACACGGGTAAGAGACACACGCCACTCGTTCCACCAGGTGGCAGCTGCCCTTCCACAGCCCCCACTTCTCCGCTCTTACTAGTGCTCTTCCCTAATAGCTCTTTAAAAGGCCAATAATTCCAATTCCTCGAATGGGCAATACATTCTTTGCTAAAGGAGGCTTGGACACTGTCACTAATATTATTCCTGTAGCACTGACTGTTAAAACAGTGACTTTTGTGCATGAACAGAAAGGACTGGCCAAATTGGAATATTTCTAAAGTGAGGCTCTCGCATAAAGACGTGCCTCCTCCTCCTCCCTGTTGCAGCTGTAACTGAGGCCCCTGAATACGTTTACTGAAATTTTTTTTTCAGCTCCACCTACTTTCTAGGTCACTGATGAGCTGGTTATTGTGAAGTTTTATAGCACGATGTTGTTCCACCTGGTCCTCCAACTCGAAAATGGTCTCTTTCAGGTTTTTTATATCTGCTTCATTCTCTGATGTTTTTTCCTGCAACTTCTGGCTGGTTCTGCTCAGTTGCTCGGCCTGCTGGTCACACACCTCCTTTAGCTGACCACACTCATTCTCAGCCTGGAAGGGAGGAAAGCAGGCTGTAAGTCTGTCTTTATTTCTTAAGAGATATCCCTCATTAGAGATTTTACTGGGCATCTTATGGATTTAAGAAGTTTGTTCTAAGCACTGTATAAACTGAGTTTCAATGTGACTGAGACAGTTTCATGAAACATAGATGAGCTATGAATGTCAGTTTTCTTTCCTGGTAATAAAGATAACAAAGCAAGATGCTATAAAGAAAATGAAATTTTCTATATGATAACCATAATTCCAAACCGATCTCTGCAGGTAATGAACAGAGAGGAATTATATTCCTGGAAAGCTCCTTATCTATTTATTTATCACATTATTAAAGTGATATCACTGCCTTAGGGCCAAGACCTATGATCAGTTCATCCGCATTAACAGTTCTGCTGCTTTTACTATGTGCATTTTCAATGGATTATGAAAAAGCACGCAGTAGAACTAGCTACTGCAGATAAGTATATTTCTGGATACAGGACATCTGGAATTACTGAAAGGGGAATCTGCTGCACTTCAGTTTGTTGGCTCAGGCCCACAGATCAATTCTTTCAGGTTTGGGGGGAGATCTCTGAGTCTGAACAAGTTAAGGAAAAGCAAGGTGTAGGCTGCCAATTCAGTGAGCAGCACTGGCACAGCCTGACTGAAGGGCAGCCTTTACGGAAGCCTGTGGTCTTGTTTGGGTGTCACAAATAGCCAATGATTCAAAACAGCTTAATTCGAGGGAAAGGAAGAGTAAAAACGGAGGAAATCTGTGGTTTCCAAACCAAGCAATAAAAGTTTGGTACAGAGTCTGAGCACTCAGCAGTTTTTCATTTATTCTTCATAAACTGCAGCTCCAGTAAGCACTGGGGAGCTTCCTCTACTAACTCCATTTGCTGTGGTCACCTATTTAAGCTGAAAGGACATCTGGATTTTCTAAATCACACAAATCATGGAGGTGCTTTTTGGCAATGCTCTCTTCCTCTGCAACTAGCCAATTTCACTGTTCTTCTCGTGATCCCTTCCCCATACAGGAAAGGCTGCACACACTGACTATGACTCTTTCTGCAGTGGTGGGACATAATCACTGGCTTGTGCTTTATTAACACTTGTCCTACGACTCCTCACATTGCTGCTCTCTTCTGAACAAGAAAATACACATGAAAACACACAGAAAACAGAAAGAGTAACTGACTTATGCTTGCCTGAAGCAAAGAAACAAACTACCAAATGAGGCAGAAAAAAATAGTTCTAAAATAAATCAATTTATTTTGGCCATGATTTTACCTATCCCAAACCAGAATACTTCTCAGTTTTGTAAAATTATTTTAGTTTTATGAAAATAAACTCATCTGGAGCTTGACCATGCATCATTAGTCAAGTTGGTGTAAATATCAGCTTCTTTGAGCATTAGCTCAAGTCCTTGTGTTCTCATGACCAGTCACACCTATAGTTCACTACTAATTAATCATGCTTAATTATTCAGAATGTAATATTTGCTGCTAACTACTCATGCCCTTCTCTCCATCTGGATTACCAAGTGATTTTTCACTAATATTTATTCACATAATATCAAAGTACTTTTTTATTGACCTGTTCGTCGCTCCAATTTTGATAAACACAATTTTATTTACTAAAATAGTAAATTCTGCAGAAGATATTAGGGGAAATTTAGTTTTGAATTTATAAACAGAGCTATGCTAACAGTTATTCTTGGGAAAATATGCATATAGCAACAGAGACGATATAATATGACCCGAGCTTCCATTTGAAACTAATTCATGCCATTTAAATTCTGGAAACTTACAATCAATGGCTCAACAACAAGCTAAAGGCCAACAGTGATCTATTTATGGAAGGACAGACAAAAACCCATTATATTTTACAGCTGTTACTGCTTTACCTTAGATAGCAGACCCTGAACGTGCTTCAGTTCACTGTTTGCCTTCAGCAGCTCTTGTTTAAGCTCAGTGCAAGATGCTTCTAACTGATCCTTTTCTGCGTGGGCTACTTTCAGCATCTCTTGCACCTCAGAGTTGTCAGCAGTACATCCCATCACATTGATTTCTGCAGCCTTTTGCTTCTCACTCTCTAACTGAGTTTTGAGAGAACCATTCTCAATTTTTAGGCCTTCTAAGGCAACCTTACAGTCCTCCAGAGATTTTGTCACTGTGCTGTTGCTCTGCTGTTCCACTTCTAGAAGCTTAAGCAGCTTCTCATTTTCTTCTCTCAGGCTTTTAATCACCTGCTGGGCATCCTGATGCTCCCTTTCTAAGCTTCGTAGGCTGCTGGTTAACTGTTGCTGAATGTTGAGCAATTTCTCTCTTTCAAATTGTGCTTTTTCAAGAACTTCTGCGCATTTCTGTTCCAGTTCAAGGACCTTCCCCTCCTGAGCTCTGCTTTCTTCATTCTTGGATCGCTCTTGGAGGAGAGTCATTAGCTTCTCATTTTCTTGGCTCAGCTGTTCTGCTCTATCTCTATGCTGACGAAAGGAAGTCTCCAGGAGAGCTTTCTCTTCCACTAGCTTCTCATTCTCTGTTGTCAGCTCCTGCACCATTTGCTGTTGATCTGACAGCTCCTGCAAAGTGGCTTGTAATTCTTCTGCTGTGCTGTGGTGATTCTCCTCCATTTTTTGTATTCTCTCTGTAAGAGATGCAACAGAAAGGTCGCTAATATTATTTGGAGAACTCCCTGAAGTAGAGCATTTGGAACCTTTGAAGTGGTTGCTGTTGGAGGATGTTGGCCTGGAAGGTATATCTGCTATATGTTCAAAATCAGACGCATCGGGTGACAGGGAAGCTTTAGTCACATCACTGCTGGAAGATCCCGAATTGCGCAGTGCACCCCCATTTATGTGCTGCCTGTGCTCATCCACTTCACCTCTCGACACATTTTTTGATGGGCTTCCAAAACTGGATTCTTGGGTAGTTGGGGTTGGGAGGCTGCTGTCCCCTCCACTGCTTGTTGTTGTGTCTGAGAGAGGAGAGTTCTCTAGATAAAGCAATTTCTCTTTCAAAACACGATTTTCTTCTCCCAGGCTAGCAAGCTCTTTTTGAAAAGTCCTGTTTTTTTCCTGAAGGGTCCGTATTAGTGGATCTATGTCAACAGGTGATACTGTTTCTAAATTTTGGTTGGAAGCACCCATTCCTTCAGCATTAAGTGACCCTTTCTCTTTGCATTTCTTCAATTCACAACGGAGTTTGGTAATTTCAGAATCTTTCGTCTTTGCTTCTGCCAGCAGTTCTTTAACCTGAGATTCCAGAACAGCCTTGTCACCAGTTTCATTCTCTTGCTTGGACTTGCTAGTGGGGCGCACATGTTTGGTAGGAGTCGGTGTACCAGAAGAGGTGGGGCTGGGTTGTGTTTTCCTAGTGTTGGCTTGACCACGCAATACAGCTCTCTCTCTGGATACAGATGACGATATTTCCCGGGGTGCTGGAATCCCCGTGCGCTTTGCAGCTGAAACTGTTCCTTGAAGAGAAAGAGATGAGGCAAACTGAGTTCGTTCATAACGAAAACAAGTCACACAACACTAGAGCCTAGAGCAGTCTTGGAAAAAACACCTGAAGGTTTGAATAGGTTTAGTCATGACTGAGTGTGCGGAATCATGTTTCAAAGGCTTGTATTACTTTGCATTTCTTCCTCTCCCACCTCCTGCAAAGGAACAGTCTGCTGAACTTTTTCCCAGTGTAATAATATAACAAGTAGATGCTGCAATACATGAACTGCAATCTGATATTAATTATTTGAAAATAAAAATTCTTTACACTATTTTGTGAAATGCTGTATTTAAACCTATTAATTTCTAGGGAAAAGTTCAGTAACTTAAATATTTATTTTTTTTTAAAGATGGTATCTTTTCTTATCACACATGAGTGTTTTATCACATGTAAAACTATTTTGTGCTCAGTTTATGCAGATCATCATAAAAAAAGCTCTGAAACATTTAGGCAGAGTATAGATCCAGTGAAATCTGCTGGAACTTCTAACACTAAGACAATTGTGTTGCTGCAGCTTCTTGCAGAGATGGATGAGACATTTTCCATGTTAAAAGTTTCCATCCTCTTATGGAGCAAGAGCAAAAGGAAGTAGAAAGTTGATGCTGTTCTGTTTCACTGTTGGTTGCTTTTTTTTTCTTCCCCCCAACCAACTTAATACAAAGCATTAAGGAAATGGAAATAAAGTTTCTGAGTTGCTGATCTTCATCTTTCAAAGTGCTCTCTCGGAGTATGGGACCATGGATACTGAAGAAACAATAAGAACCATCCTAACCATGAAAGTATTAACAAGCTGGTTAAAGAAAAGAAGTTGATTCAAAGGGGAGGTACTATACAGCACTACAAGTGAACATTGTGAATTTAAGACATTCCTGTTTTCAGGCCCTTACTCAAAAGAAAAAGCCCTAAAGTACAGAGCCATGAAGTTTTGGGATATGGTACAATGAAGGGAGATTGTCTGCTGTAGCCACATAAACAGGATGCAAGGGCCAGTTATGCAAACAGAAAGGGTTAGGGAGCCAGTGTTTGCAATAAAAACAAGTTCCAGAAGCACTCTGAGGGGAGATCCTAGAATCAGTCACACCTCCCCACGTTTGGGAGGCTCTCTTTGCTGATACACATGTGCAGCATTCACAAAAAAAAAAAAAAATCAAAGCGCCATTAAAACCAAAGGGGGAAGCGGACTCCCTGCCTTACACAGCAAGCAAATTCATAACCCTCCCACAGCATTTTTCACACTGAAGAAATCTCAGTGCAGTGATGCGCTGTCAGTAACGCAGGTCAGTGAAGGGTTAATATTAACACCACCCAGTTTGCTCAGCATCTCTATTGAAGAATGCACAGGGTTTATAAACCCCACACAAACAGGAGCCCCTCCTCCTCTCTCCCAAACAAACACACTCTGCAGCAGGCACAATAAACACCCAGAGACAAAGAGCGGCTGAAGAAAAGACCCCTGAACACAGAGGCGCTGTGCTGGGAGGAGAGCACAGAAAGGGCTCTGTGATGGCAGGGGCACGATAAGGCCAGGGACAAAGGCTCCAGTGTTTATGGGAAGAGATAGCAGGGATAGTCTGGCCGGACAGCGAGCAGCCCACACAGCTTCATTTAGTCATCTACAGCTGGAGACACCAACATAGCCAGGCAGCGCCGGGCTCCCAGTGAAAGGCGCAGCGCAAGCGGAGATGGGAGCTCTTCCTCGGCAACTCAAATGGCTGCTGGTGTAGCTCCAGACCTGAGGACTCATTTCACTTGTCAGAGCTGAGGGCCCCCAGCTCACTGCTCATCCCATTTCTTAACCCGAGGGCTCCCAACTGCCAAGTTGTGGCACCTGTAAACAGTGTTCACACTGAGCTCAGCGCAGGAGCACAGCAGAGACACAACTAACACCATAAGATGAAGGACAAGAGGGAAACTGAATGGACCATGATGCGATGTGTCGCTTCCAGCACAGAAATACCACCTGGGCACAGCTCCTTCTTGCTCAGAGGCAAAGGTTCCCGTGGGGTGACCCCCAGGTGTCCAGGCGAGAGAGCACAAGGTCTTGTTTGAATGAGTGTCTTGAACGTACGGTAGGACGTGTCCAGAGCAGAGAAGCAGTACTCACACAAACTATAATCATACTACAGATTTAAGATGTAAAATACACATTAAAAATGGTTAAAGATCATCTTTGATGGAGCCTAAGGGGTGGGTTTAAAGTCTTCTCTTATGTCCCAGACTTTTATTCAATCTGAGGGGATTTTCTACCGTTATAATAAAATTTTGTGACAAAAGCAAGTGCCCCGATTTTTTTTTTTTTTTTTTTTTTAAATGCCCAAACTAGTGCAATGACATTACTGTCATCTGGTCAGCACATGACTGTGTAGTATTATGTAAGTAGTGGGTAATGCTGCCTGGGCAGTATTAGATACTTTACAAGAAATAATGATGCTACTACACACGGATTCAAATTGCATGGCACTGAGAAAACCACCTTTTCTTAAGAGAAATATAGCACTTCTGGTAGCAATACCAGTGTGCTTCTAATCACCACCAGATGACAACTGCAACATGATCCTGAGCAATGGAAAATGCATACATAAGAATAACAATTAAGGATTTTTAACTGGGATTATCTGTACTTCACCAGTTTGCCAACCAGTGCAGTTTCTGAGCTTACTCAACCTGTCCCATGTGTTTTGTAAGACTCCGTGCTCTGCTGACTTGTTCTGTCATAAATCACAAAGCATTTGCTATCCATCAATAACCATTAACCAACCTGGTTTTTTCGTGAGGTAGAAGTGTTTACGTATGTTACTGCACTCCTCAAAACAGTGCCATGCAATACTAAAAAGCCACAGAGAGCCCAGAAAAGAAGTAGTTTAGAACGCATGTGTGTGTTGATTACAAAGCACCAAAGCAGGTATAAGCACTACTTTAAAGTCTATTTTATGGGCAACTCCCCCTCTGAATAACCTTGAAATTGAGCAGTGTAGCAGTTTTAAATGGAACTACCAGCCCCACAGCCCAAGGCACCCACTGTGTGGGAACTGCATTTAGGGCTGTACGGTCACCACTCACCCTGGTGACCTGATTAGCTCAGCACCCCACACTGGTTGTGGTCTATGGGAGACACCAGACAGACATGTGCCTGCCAAGCTGCAGAACCCAGTCTAGGGTTTATCTATACCACAGTTTGAAGTGGCTGGAATCATGCAGAACTTCACTTCCTAGAAAGTGTTGCTTGTTTTGAGCAAGGAAGAGAAAACAATCAGTTTTACATCTTGAAGGAGATATTCTGGGAAAAAAGAAATCCAAACTATTAAATACTTTTCTGTATGTTCAAAATGGTGCTAGGCACCTCCATTCCCATTTTCACTGTTCATCTACCCTGCCCAGCCTGTTAGCTTAACTAGTCTCTTGGAAATCTGAGCACAACCTCTTTCCCACTGTCCCCTGTATCCAAGCTCAGGCTACCTCTGCCCGAAACTGTATTTCTCATTCCCTTTGCACCATACCTAACCTCCCATTCTCCCAGTCCCACACTCCCTCAGCTAACGAGCTCAGTTTGTGTTCCCCCACTGCAGAGGAACTGGTAACTACTCCTGAATTACTCCACAGAGTTATTGCCTGCAAAACTGTTTTGCTCAGACTGAGGTCACCTTATCATCACATTCCTCGCCTTGGCACTCAGTAAGAATTCCTCCATTTTCAGCATCAGCCATATATTCAAGAGTGAGGGATTAAACCTTAACACATATACAGAGCTTATCATTTTCAAAGCACTTTAAAATTAACAGCTATTTGACAAAAATCTTCTGAAACATAATTGTTAACTCTAGATTACAAGACAGGGAGGGAGAGAGAAATGAAATGCCTCACCCAAGGTCACAGTAAGTCAGTAAGGATCAGAATCCTGGAGCTCCTGGCTGGTGGCCTGCTGTGCAGCTTTATTGTTTGCACCACTTTCTGCCAGGGAATACTGGCTGACTTTCCACTGGTGTCAGAAACAAAGTGGGACTTTAATGAGATAAAAGTTGACCCCTCATGATGATCTTAGGCCATTATAATCCTATTTTCAGCACAGCTACAATGTTTTTCACAGAAGGAACAGGATTACTCTTCACTTTTTCCACATAATGATCTATATTTGATCTAAGCTCTCAGCACCTGCTGCATCAGCTCCCACAGGGGCATCCACATCCAGAAGAAAATTGACTATGGAATAGAGAAAACCATTTCCCAGTCCCCCAACGTGCAACACGCAGGATTGCTGTTCAGAAGTCAAGTCCACACAGTACCACTAATGTAATTACAGTGATAGCAGAATAAGGGAGAGAAGGTGTTACACTTTACCGTAGTCACAGGGGGGACACACATGACATTTTGGAAAGAAGATTCAGTAAGTTTATCTGCCTTCACACTCCATGTGCTCTGGGTTAGCACATACCACTGCCTTCCCAGTAAAGCACTAGCCTTGAAGTTACATTTATTCTACTTGACTCTTACATAATTAACAGTTCAAATACCTGTTTTTCCAACCCAAGAGAAGAGAAAGAATCTCAGTTGGGAAGTGACTTCATTTGACCACAGAAATACCTTCTAATTTCTGCCTTGAATCTATTTTTTAGAACTGGAATCAATACAAGATTAATTGCCTCTGGCCTTTGAGTCATTTGTGTCCCACAACCTGCCCTTTATCCTAATCCCTCCTTCCATCAACATATTAATAACCCAGAGGTTAATGCCATGGGCTTCTGCTGTTCCAGGGACTGAATTAACAGGGAATGTTCCATTTTATACTTTCTTCCTAAATTTTAATCCTGCCAACTCTTAAACTAAGAACAATAAGAACACATTTTCTTCTTCAACATATTTTAAAAACCATGTTAGTAATTCATTCTTCCATGCTTTAAGTCGGTACTAAGTCTCCTCGCATGTAGAGTTCATCTATGTAATTTAATCATGCTGATCACTGATTCATTTCAGAAAGCATTTCAGTCATGTAAGACTAAAGCACAAAGACAGATGCATCTTTGGTGTGATGTTTTTAAACAATGGATACCTTATTTGAATTGCAAGGGCAGGATAACATGAAATAAAAGAAAGCTATTCATAGCACCCTGCAATGTTAAAAGTCATACGTTTCGAAAAGGCAAACTGTTGCCTGCAGACATATTTGTACTCTCACGATTATTTGCTGCTCTAGGAGGACTATTACATCTCTTTCATTCCAGCTCCTGCATTTACAACAGACCAGATATTTCACTGTCCTGTTTCTCTTTGCCATCCCTCCCACCTCAGAAAGGGATAGCGAAACAAGAGAGATTGCAACAAGAGATCATGCACTAACTCTTCGCTTCTCTGCCAAATAAAGACTGCAATTCTTCCATTGGTCTGGAATTCTGTTCCCATGTGGTAAGATATTTTAATAATTTTTGCCATCTGAACAGAACTCCCAAGCCTCATATAGAAAAGTGATTCCTGCAATACCTTAAGGGAAAGTGGCTGTGACTTGGGTAGATCCTGGACTCAGACTGACTGCACTTAACTCAGGCTTTGCCCAGATCTTGCTGAGGATCCACACTAGTACTGGCAACATACAGCAACAGACAGGTAACGCAGACATGTGCTCATATCTGCTCAGTCTTGCCTGTGTACGGTCCTATTACTATTTTTAGCCAACTTTGAGTTTCTTATGCAAAACAAACCTGGGTCACAGGTGTACCTTAATCTCAGCTGGTTTATAACACCTAGTGTAGGAAGCCAAAATACAGATGTCTAGTGCCATTTCAGATGCCCTTTAGGTATATTTAAAATACCTTCACTGAACTGAAAGATTTGACAGTATCCATGGGAGACCTGTCCCGTGCTTGAGAGGCAGACAGAGAGCAACTGGGATGTCTGAAAGCATCTAGAATGCCACTAGACATTGAACTGAAGAGTCAGGCTTTCATAACAGATTTACAAGCTGGTGTTACAAGGCACGTAATAGCAGCTTTTATGTGCCATTTTCAAAATTACTCCAGTACCCAAGTGCCACTTAGGTGATTTCCAGCCACACAATGAAATGAACAATTAAACACAATGCATTAATATGTGACTTTATGACACTGTTGATCTGAGTTTAGTCACAGAGAAATCCGAAAAGATGGTATTAGCTTAGAGTCATTGAACTCTCTGTTGACTCCCTACTATAAAGTAATACATAGCTATATTTTCTGTCTTCTTCTGTCAACTCAGAGTCAAGTTTTCAAGAACTTAATTAACTTAGTGCTTAAAATCTATTTTCCAAAAGTGGCTAAGCCACCAAGAGCTCAAAGCTTAACTGAGAGCCCAGGGGACTTGGCAGATCACTTTCAACCTTCGCCAGCACTGATCCTGAGATTGATGTTGAGACTGATTAAGAGTGAACTAGGAATATCCTTTGGGAGATGATGACTACACAGCACAGAAGGAGGACTGGTGTACATTTGGCTCTTTTAAAGTACTTTTTCATGAAAAGATTTCAGAGTTTTGCACCCTTATCTACTTCATTGAAACGCACTATTCTTCCCTGCCCTTTTTTTCCTTTAAGTAAATGAAACAGTTAAAAACCAACTTCCCTGCTAACCAGAGATCTTCTGATATCCTAATTAACAGGAAACAAACTGACACATTTCCACAGTGGCATAAGAAAAAGCAAACAACTGCTGAGAAGTAGGGCACATATAACAGCAACCCTTACCTGCGCTGCTGTGCTCTTTCACACAGGTATCTACACAGAGGCAAAAATCCCTATTCATGTTCTGCCACATTGTTTAATGCTTCCATCCTTAAACATCCAGGTCTGCTGACAGTAGGACAGCTTGATAATAAATACTGAATGGATGCACATTACTAAATCAACTCATGAAGATCTGAATCAGTTCTAAGTGCTTCTTCAGGGTTAGAATGAGGTGGGGCTGGATGCAGAAGGCCAGATTTTTAAAGAGAGATATATGCCAAGAGACACAGATTAGCATCTACTGTTATTTTCAAAACTGCTTAAGCTGTTTAGAACTTCACATTTAAGAGTGAAATGTCTAAAACTTCTGGTCCACCATTAGCTTAGGCAAAACTCAGGATAAACGATGACATTGTTTTACTCTGAGAAACTATGACAGCTTGATCTGCTTGACATACAAATGGGAATGAGCCGAACAAGTCAGCATTTCTCAGTGACCAGAGTGTTGGATACTCCTTTGGATAATCCTCAATAACTCAGAAGAGCATACCATTTTCCACCTCTTTGAGGGTGGTCCCACAGAAAGACAATGCTCTCTGCTACCTGGTCTTTCTCCAACAGCAAACAAAGCAAACCTAGGCTTGGCCAGCCATGGTTCTCCTGAATTAATCTATTTGCAGAGTATTACTCATAGAGCCAACACCTTTACAGGTCAGCAACTCTTTGGGAAGGTTCACTTGGACTCCACCTAGTTTTAAAAAAGACAAGGAGATGGCTGCAGAACAACAAAGGTGGTTTTGATAATCTAACACTAATTATATGGAAGCATCTGCACAAATAAAGCCTTCTAATCACCTAGCAAACACTGAGATTAAAAAGTAATTATAGCATGAACTCTTTTTTTCTGAAGAATTTTAATGGTCTGTTGGACTGTCTGGACGACCTGACTACATTCCCCATGGAATAGGTGCAATATGCAGCAGGAGGAAAAGGCTAAAAACTTAATGTAATGATTCTGATCTATGGAATTACTGTAGGGAAGCAACTCAGGTATTGATATTGACAAAGATGAAAAGAATAAGAGACCAAAGAAAGAAATTAAAATTATATTGCAAAGTATTAGTGAACAACAGATCCCTTAATTTGAAACAGATACCTGTATTTGAAAAGTTGCACTATTAGAGGTTCCAAAGAAAAAGCAGCAGTAAGTGTCTTGATCTGAGCAATTCCTAATTTAAAATTACAGAGACCACTGACAGACAGAGCTGAGGACTTTGTAAACGTTGGCTTATTTTTTAATTAGAAGATATGAGTCTAGAGATCTGGAGTGCAAGAAGCACACAAGAAAAGGCACTATTCTAGTAACTCAAAGACTAAGTCATGACAAAAGTATTTCTCATCAATTTAAATTTGCAGATGAACTACTGGTAAGACATTCTTTTGAAGGGTGGCCACTAGAAGAGACTCTCCCATGGCAGGAATGTAACCCAATAGGAGAGACAACCTTGTATTTGAAGCATCTCCATTTAGTTCAAATTTTAGCATCTAAACCAAGCAAAAATGTACAGATGTATCGTTCAGTACGCTTAGAATCCACAAAAGGCCCTATTTACACCGTCCCTTTCAGCAAGTTATACAGTGCTTTTAGAAAAGAAGGTACCCAGGGAGCCTCTGCTGCACAACTAAGGAATTTCTTAAAGATCACAAATACATTATTTTCAGCTTATTGGATTCTCCCTGACCACTCTATCATCTTGTTCCTTCTCACATAGAAAGTCACATTTAACCCTCCCAAAAAAGTGTTAAAATGCAAACAGAAAAAGATGATCAGCTCTTCTCGGCATCTGGTGGTTCCACGCTCTCAGCACAGCCACAACAACAAGCACTGAAGCTCAAGTTCACAGTGTGACAGCTCAATGCTATTACAGGGGAAACAAGGTCGCATTCAGAAGGTAAATGAGACAAGATCTGATCAAAATCCTGTTCACAAAGTCTCATTGTGAATTTCAGCTGACTTTTTCTTCTTTATGGGCCTGTTCACATACAATTCCTCTCTGAATAACAGGAGGAGTAGCTAAAAATCTCTATCCTGAGACAGAGGCCAATGTCCATACAAAAATGCTCCTCTGAACATTTCTTACACTATTTACTTGGGTTTTCTGAAGGTTTGTTAAGTCTCAAAATGAAAACTTGAGCTTGGATATGCCTGTCTTGAACATAATACAGTTTTGTACCCAGTACAAAAACAGTGCAGGTTGTACTGTCAGAGGGGAACTTTTGATCAGAAGTTTAAGGAACAAAGAGAGATCTGTGAAGTACATTGGCAAAGCTAAGAGAAGGCAAGAATTGTTCTATGCGTATGTATCCTTAGCTGGCATGTGCAGTCTTTGCTTTCACAAATACAAGTTTCCCTTTCAAATCTGCTCTGGAGTCAAGAAGCATCCAAGTGGCTTCACTGTGCCATTAGCTTCTGGCACCAAGAGAATCATGAGGGTACCACTGCGTTCAGCTCTGAAACGAGGTATACAAAACCCCATGGAATAACCCAACAATGTATATCACGTCTGCCAACGTGGGTGCACATTACCAGTGTAACTGCAACTAAAATCACTGCGCTGCTTTGGATTTCTAGAGTACCCAGCAACCTGGCATAACAAACATTGAGGCATCCACAGCAAATGGTCTAGCAAATGTTCAGAGAAACTCTATATCATACACTCCCTCCGGTAAACTCATGCCTCCTTTTTTGGGAACCATTAATACCAGTGGGCCTGCCAAAAACCTTAAGTCACCTGCTAACTATATTACTTGTGTACCCCCCAAAAAAGTAAGATTAAAACTTTCCATACGTAGTGCTATCCCAAAATTAATATGGTGGAAGTTACAAGAATCCAGCATTTTCCTTTCTAAAAGTAAAGGCACCCTTATTTGGTGCTTCTTTGTATCCCATTTTACAGTTTCCACAACCATCAAAGTTCATGATTAAAAATATATATATATTTTTTGTATTCCCTAAGAGGGCCTTGACTTTATATACTTGTGCAACTAGCATGCTAAATTATAGGGATTTCTGTGTACTGTGACACTTCCTGATTTTGTTTGTTCTGGAACATTTCCTGCCTATGCACCTGTCAAAACAAGATGACATCAGGTATAATCATCTCATACCTACAGCAAAATTAATTTTAAGCCAAACTCTGTTCAGGGCTGGGTTTTTTAGACAAAAAAAAACCCTGAGAAAAATATCCATAAATGAATCTTCCAGTGAACAGAGACAAAAATCTCTGATGTTTCACTGAAATAAGGGATTTTTACTTTGATCTCGTTGGTAAGTTTGGGGTTTCCTTTGTTTTCCTACTTGTTAGTTTTGAGGCTTCTGCTGTCCAAAAGGTGATAGCAAGTGCTTTGGGGGACATCCTTGAAGTTTACTAACACTTCCTCCAGGAGGGTGCTGTTCAGAAAAAGCAGAGAATTTGCTCTAAGGTACAGGAAGAAAACTCATTTCTCCAACTCATATGGCTGTACTAGGATTATTCCTCAGATAAATTACTGCTAGCTGGAGTAAGAATCCCAGGATTTTCCTTGATTCTAGCTTGCAGACAAGTAGATAACTCTCTTCAGCTCAGAACTGCTTCCTAGCTAATCTAGCCCAGAAGTTCATCGCTCAGCCATTACTGGGTTAGGAGAGGTGACAAGATAGTTGTACTTTCATTTCTGGAAAATAAAATTATACTAGATAGAATACCAGTGTTGAATGTTTCGAGAAGTACAGGAAACCAAAAAGCAAACAAACATGGAAACAACCCTAAATTTAATCATATAAATTATAAATATATTAATCATATAAATATATTTATAACATATAAATATATATATAACATATAAAATATATTAATCATATAAATATAAGTTAATAAAGCTTATCACAGAGTAGGAAGTAGATACATGCCTCCATATACACTGCATATACAATGGATGTCCCAACTGAATGTCAGCATCTGATCTGTGGCTGGAAGTTAATGAAGAAGAGTCACCTAAAGCCTCCTGGTCCAAGGATCTAACAGGAAAGAGAAATGAGAAGAATCTGCTCCTTCAAGACAACCCAGGTGCTGTGGATAACTCCTCTACGCTACCAAAATCTGCCTGACATCACATCTATAAGCACAAAGGGTAACCAAAAAGCACTTTTACGTGGGGGAAATGCATAATATCAACATTTTCACAATTAGAAGGCTAATTTATTCAACCTGTCTATTTAACTGTTCAGACCACGCTGTGAATTGAATCATGGGACTGATATGGCTATAAAAGTATCTGCATGGGTTTTTTGCCACTTTTGCTTTCTTTGTTAAAGGCAGATCCTGATCTAATTCACTGTCCTTCCCATAAACACTTCAGCTTGTACTACTGCGGGAGCAGCAAACGCCTTCCTTTACAGAGCACTGCTGTTGAGTGCTTTGTATTAGGAAACCATGACCTGAACCCTCCAGCTTGGAAATGCTGCCCCACACTCGGCCAAAAGGCCAGGGCTGACTGAGCCAAAATAACTTCTTTCCTCATGAATTCTCAAACCCTACTAATCCAGAAAGAGTGGGAAAAAAGGGATCAAAAATGGAAACATGAAAGGTGGTTCCTCCTCCCCTAAAACAGAAAGCAGAACTTAAAAGCTAGCAGCCTTTTTTTTTTTTTTTTTTTTTTTTTAAATTGTTTGCTTAATGCTTAATAACCAGTATTGGTATTACAACTGCCTTTTGTTTACTGAGATGTGATGACCACATAATAAACCCAGTTTTATTGTCGTTCCCAGACTGCTTCGGTGAGGGCGTGGGGAGAGGACTGCAATTTAGTTTCCAGTGCTCATCTAGAGCTTTAGCTCTGCCTAGTATAGCGATAAGGGAGTCAGCTAGCACTGTCCTGAATAGCTGATACTAGGAACTGGGTTGAAATCATTAAAACCATCAACACAGGATGAGACGCATCAAGAAAAGAAATGAGACAGAAGGGGAGAGAGGAAGAAATCTCATAACATAATGAGATGTTTATCTATAAAAAGTTGCCCACTTCAAAGCAGAAAGAGCTTCAACTCCTTGGTTAAAAAAAAGAGCTTTTAATTAAAAGATCAGTCAAAGATTTTCCACAGTCAAGCAGTCTCAAAGAAACTATGCGTGGAGGAGGCCAAGAGTAATTTCTAACATGATTAGTCCATTCTTCAAACTCAACAAGGTTTTCTGAAAGCATTTATCAAGATCTAGAACAACTGTGGAAATATCCTCGGTCTCTCAAAGAACACTGTCCTTTCCCTTCTGACACCTCCATCCTCACCAGCTTTTGCTCAGGAAAAGCCTGGAGAAACACTATCAGGGGTTTGTGCCTACCACCTTGGGGTAAAATATATTGTAAACCTAGGATCGATGGAGAGTCCAAGGGATACTTAGCTTCAGCTTAAGCAAAAGTTAGTGCCATGTTCTTAAGGAGGCCTGGAAACATAATGTGAAATATTTCGGTACATTGCTGTAGCCAGCTGAAAACATGCTGTCTTCTGCACACAACCTTCTATTATATAAAGGTTTAAAAACCTTTGAAGATTTAAACAAATTGCACTGGTTTTCTGGAGCACTCTTTGCATTCAAGTAATGACACTTGCAGATAGACATGGATGTGACACCACAGCCTTATCCCTTTCCAGCATTAGAATAACAGCATTATGGCAAACATTACATGCTCTTGGGAATGAGACTTAGACTGACTTCTGTTTGGTCTTTTTTTTTTTTTTATACTTTTATGAGAAAAGAGGATTTTGACAACTCGCCCTTGAACAGGTAAAATGTAACTTTTTCTCTACAGGCTGCAATTTAGCAACTATTTTACCATGTCACAGATAGATGAACACCAGGGCTGTTGCACCCTCAGGGAGATGGTGCTGTGAGCTTTCTCCAAGCAGAGAACACCAGTCCCTGCAATGAGTAGTGTTCATGGAAACTCAGTCTCACCCCTACTTACCAGCTCTTAATTGTGACTAACAAACCTTACTGCTGAGCTGGTTCTGTTCTGCACAAGCATAGGGAATTACCTCTGCTTTATTTCAGGAATCATATGCAGTTTTGTCTATGAAGCAAATATTCAGATACACTTTTGAAGGTCTTTCTCTTCACTGTCTTGCAGAGAACTAGTTTCCCTGCCAAGAAATTTGTTATTATCCACACCCTTGTAGAAACAACCCCTACAAAAGTGATTATATGAGGCATAATTATAGAGTATTATAAGGATTTCTACACCTTCATTATAAATGCTGCAATGTCAAAATACAGAAGACCTTTAGGGTGTGAAAAATACAATAGAATATCCTCCAGATGCAGGGAAGAAATCACCTTTGCATTTTACTTTGTTCATGCCAATTAAACTGCTTTCTATCCTTAGTACAGAATGGGATTTCTCCAGTCAGATGGACTGGTCAGAGGCAGTTCAAACAGTGATGATTAGGAAGACAATATGCTCAGCTTCTACCTTTTCCTCTATGGCATTTCAAAAGCATTTCCTTGGTGTGTTCACATTTGCTTTACATACTCCCATCGAAACAGCTGTGTATTAAGATGCTTTTGCACAAACCTATCTAAAGGAAACCATTAAGGTAAAAGACAAAATGACCTTTTATCTGTAAAAGGTAAACAGGTAAAAATTGAAAGGCCGTTAGAAAATCATATGGCCTTACAGGTTTTTCTGCCAAATTCAAGAATCCTACTGCAATGTCCTGAGGCAGAAGCTATGTAGAAGGACAGTGTCCTGAAAGATTTAGAGTTTCCTCAATAACCATTTTGTCTTTTGTTTTGAAGTAGCCTTTATATTTTCAGATATCATCCTAGTTTAGAAATGGGACAGATCATTGAAAGCAATAAAAACGTAACTAATTACCATTCATCAGATCATCCTGAATATCAGTCATCAGTCCGTGGCAAAGAAATGCAAAAGAAAGGTTAAAGGTAAACTAAAATTCAGTAGAGGAAGAAAGGTCAGCCAACATAGGTACAGTATATCAAATTACTAACTGCACCCTGTCCCTGTAGCCCCTTTCCATACATTAATAAATATGACTTCACTGAAGTAACTGGTAAAATTCTTACTTGCTTCAGTAGTGACCTACTTTCACTGATGATTTTTAATGGCACCAAAGCATCCATCCAAAGAATATGAGAACAACATAACTCAAAGGACATGGACATATTTACTTAGTCTTTACTTTTTTCCTAAGCAGTTGAACAAATTCCAGTCAAGACAAAACCTACACAGTTCTCTGATCTTGGTAACAAATGGAAGAATATATGTCCTTGTGTCAGCCAGCACATCTCCTATGTGTGCTCAGAGCTGGACCCTGCAAACTCACATTAGCCTTACATTTTCTCAAGGGCATATTTTTCCAGTCATTAAAATAAATTTTTTCCTGTTAAGAACTTTACATTTAAATTCTGCCGTTGATAAAAATATAGAGCTTGTTGGCTGTACGCTATAAAGATGGATTAAAAGGGAAGAAAACTGCAGTTCTGATGACCGATGAGACACTTGACCGATGAGCACAGATCATACAAGGACGGAATACTCTGCCTTGGAACATGCCATCCATATCTACTGATGCTTATGGAAAAATATTACTGCTCCATGAAATATAACAGATGGAACATTTCAAAAGAGAATTGTGAAGACGTGTACTTTGGATTATGGGAAGAAAAAAGTTGATGCATGGAAAATTTAGCAGTGTCTATTTAATCAGAGATCCTCAATTTTATATCATCTTTAATCATCATGCTTAAAGTGCTTGGAGATACATCATGGAAAAGTATCAGAAAATAATGGAAGTATCAAAGATTTGACAACCTGCTAGTGGCAGTCTGTGAGAATCACAGAAAAATCAAATTAAGTCCTCTTCAAGTAATACAGTGCCAGTGAAATCGGAGAAGTACTTTGCTTCAGTTTCACAACTTCATGTTGTTCTGAAAGCTACGTACTGGAAATCAGGAAATTTTATGAAGAGTAAATTAGTAAAATAGAGGAGGGACTGAAGACAGAAAAAATAAATTACTTTGCTGAAATATTAGTAGAAGCTCCAAAATACAGGACTGCTTCTAAACAAAATTTTGAATACCTCCAGGGCTCTGGCAGGTTTCAGTGGGAAGACCAGGGTGCAATACTTGCTCCAATTTTTTTGGCTAGCTTTATAATTTTAAGATCTTGAGAAGCCAAATATAACTCAAACAAAACCAAGCAAGCTTTACTTTTTCCTTAAGACCAGCATTATTCCCTCATCCTTTCACCCTTTCCCCTCATTCAAGGCTTTTAATACTGTGTCAGAACCAACACACAATCACAACCATCCACTGGCTATTTCCTTATCACTCTGCCACTGTCAAGTCAACTGCAGCACATTAATAAAACTACTGTTGAGAAAATTAGCTTTTACATTTACTATCATACTAGATCTATTATTCATAGATCCTAAAACACCACTGGCACTGGGGCAAAAGCATGGTATGCAGAGCTCTAACCATAGGACAAGTCTTACTGACCAGCTCATTCAAGTAAGATTCTCAGCAGAAGCTCCCTGTCTTCATCCAAGAATAGCTTTAATTTTCATCAGCAAAACAGTTAACAGAAAACAAAATGCATAAACCACATCCTGCTGCCTGCCATGCCCTAAAAGTTCTTCTTGTAAAAGTTTTGGTCCTGGCTCAGCACATCCTCCCAGCTAATGCTGAAAACAGTTGTAAAGGCCCTTGCCTTAGCGTAGGAGAAATTACTGGTATCTTCCATTAATTTAGCATTCATTGGCCTCTCCTCCTGGGATGAGGGGACCTCAGATTATCATTTAACTCTGCCTCAAATAGATAATTTCAGAGGCAGATAGTTAGTCATACACATGACTAAATTCCTCTAAGAGGGCAGTCCAAATTGTGACATAGTTTCTTGGCTGTACTCCTTTCAACTGGCCTGCAGAGCAGAAAAGACTACTGCCATTTGACATCTGTTTGTCGGTATTTCTGAAATGATTTAATAATGTCAGTCCAGTCAAGTCACATCACCAGACTAATCAACAGAGCTGGCCCTAACTGGCCTTGGAAAAGAAGCTTAAGTCAAGTAAAAATTACCCTCCAGGGGAAAATAAACATCTTCAATACCAGTTTAATCAACAGTGTGTTACTACTCTGAAGAATGAGAGCATTTGTAAATCCCCCATGCAAGAATGACTCGTGGGAGGAAGAGGTGACTAAGGAATTAAACTATCTACTGGAGAGCAAATTGTGGTTTGCTGGCTCCACTGGGAACAAAAGGTCTACGGCTCGCTGCCCGAGCTCGAAGAGGACATGACTTGCTGTCGGTATTTCCATGAAAGCTGTTATGTGATTCATTAGCTTTGCTGGCCCCTCTCCTCCCTCCCTCCCTTCCCCCCCCCCCCATCATTAAACTCATCTGTTCTCTTGAGCTCTTGCTTGGCAGAAATGGCGTGCTGACATATAACAGAGTTAAAATGAACGGCTCCCATGTTTAGAAGAAAGGAGAAAGGAAGAGAAGCAGATGAGAGACACTAAAGAGAGCACCCAGAAGAGATCTGACTACACACCCAAAAAGAGAAAACCAGAAATCACAAGAAATAATATATTTCTACAATACCCTTTCTCTTGAAAGTCTCTGAATGTTGTACAAACTATATATTCTACACTGAAGAATCCCTTCCTCAAAGATAAAATGAAGGCCCCCCAGGCCAGGACAAAACAGACATAAGAAAACAGATCAATACTGGCTTAGTGTACGCACTGATATTTGATATTCTCATCCAACCCATGTAGCATGTTTTACAAATAAGCACAGTCCCAAAAAAAGTCTAACCCTTGGATAACCCCACCCGTCACCTTGTTCCAACTAGTGAACTTAACATTTCCCATTCAGCCGCTTCTTTCAAGAAAGTTTTTGTACGTATTTGAGTCATTTGTTCCACCTCTTCCCAAAGATATTAATCATCCCATCACCTGCAGATATTAGAGGGTAAACAAAAGCCCACCATTACGATATCAGCCAATGTCAAAGAATCTTAGCGCTCCTGTTCGGAAATACAGGCTGCCTCCCAGTTTCCAAGGCAAACTAATGTTTGAAAAGCTGCTTCTCTGAATAATACTGGTGTGCTGGAGAAAACTGTATTCTTCCATATAGCTCCCATGAAACGTTTCCAGTATTTCACAGGAGCTCTGGCCTGTGTTGGTATACACTAATGGTTCCTTTAGCTTGAGGCAGCCTGTTTCAGAAGCAGAAAACTAACTCTCCTGATGAAATGCAGCAATATTCGCTATTGTTTTGTATCTTTTTCTGTACTACTTTATAGGTGTTTTCACTCTAAAACGCTTCACATGCTTTATAAATACTAATATGGAGCACGCCCAGGTGTAGTAGGAAAAGCAACCACTCACTTTGCAAGCAGGCAGAGTTTTGGCAAATAAGTGATGCAAGCTTGGGTCACACACCACAAAAGTTCTTACAAATGATTGTAAAAATGATTGAAAATAAATTTTAAACTAGAAGTCAGAAGAAGCCCGTAGAATCTAACATCATTACAAACAATCTCAACTTTTTAGACACGTTTACACTCCTAGCAACATGCAGATTAACTTAAAAAGAGATGACACAGAGCTGGTAAGAGTCTCGTGATTCTTCTGTTCAAAACGTACCCATTAGACACCAGTAGCTGATTACTTCGCAAGAAAGACGCAATGTAAGATGTCCTCCTTACTCTATCTTCATTTCTCCACAACTCCTGCTCTCAGATAGCTACATTTCTTTCTGATTCCCCTGTATTAACCTACCAGCTTTAAACTGCTCAGCTTGGGGGCAATGATTTCCTTCCTGTTCCTTGGCAGCACTGACCAGCCCACCCAGAACTTGGGGTTACCACTGCTGTATCTTTATAACCCAAATCTTGATTGTTAGCTGTGGAGTCAGGATCACTCACATGGGCACTGTCAGACTCTGAAAGTATTCCTTCTGGGACCTGTATTTTATTTAGTTTGAAACGAAAACATATCTTTGTCATAGAACTGTAGCCTTGTTAGCCAAAAGCTATACACATCCCCTTGGCCTGTTATTCCTATTTACACTCAACAGGAAAACCTTTTAAGAGTATTTCATACTCTCATTATATGAAGCATTTTACTCTAGGTTATAACCTATACCCTAGGATCAGATTTTTAAAGACCTCAGTGTCCAGGTCAGATTTAACTGTTTGTAGTTATTGATCTAGTTTATGTTCCAGCTTTAAAGAGGCCCATTTCTGGGTTTTATTTCAGTTATTCCAAAAGGACCACAGTCATTCAAGATATAGGTGTTCCTGAATGAGGGTTGAATTAAGTTAATCTATGTAGAAACAAAGCCTAACGTAGACACCTCCATGTATCACATTCTACTGTGAAAAGAAAGGTTTTGCATCCTTGTTGTCAAAAATCAACACAAACTCTGCTTCAGATGTCTTTACATTACCCTCTGGCTTCCAAAGCCAGAGCTCTCACACAACAAGGCATATGTTGTCAGAATTAATTTTGTCAGCAGGAATGTCCCTGAAACTTTTTTCATCTTTAAACAGAATTTTAAGCATGTAGTTCAGTACAAAATGCTCTCTGTTTTTCACTCATATTCATACCTTACAAACAGTGAAAACATATTAAAACAAGACTTAGTACAGCCTACACTTAAAAACTGGGAATAGTTTTAAAACTGTTTAGGTGCAAGAGAAGCATAACTCTTTTCCCTTCAATAAAAAAATAAAATAAATCACAGGACAAGAGAAAACAAAGGATGAAAGATTTTCAAAACCCACAGGGGGTCTGCACACTCATTTATCATCTATGTTAATGGTAATAAGCTGTTCAAATCCCACCATCGACCCTGCAAATTCAGTCAGTTTTCTCAAACTCTGATCAGAAGTTAGCAGTGTACCTCCCCATCCCTACCCCTCCTCAAATGACAGTAACATGTTTAGTTCCAGCAAGACAGTGGAATGATTCCAGGGCCTGGGGACGTAAGCAGCCATACTTTCCAGCCTAAAGTTTAAGTTTCCCTTAGGACAGCATTTCTTCTGGTGACTGGATACTGGCAGCTTTTGTGTTCTTCATTAGCCTGCTGATTAACATACTGCTAGAGAGTTCTCCACTACACCTAACTGCTGTTCCAGCACTCGCTAGCTGATCTATTGTGCCTAGAGCAGCAATGCAGCGCTGTCTGCCTCTTGCTTTTCTTCACAATAGTAGAGATCAGCTACGTATATATTTGCTTTTAAAACAATAGCTACATAACCAACCTGAAGTTATAAAGAAACCCTTATCAAGCAATAACAACTATAATGGAATTTTGTGAATGAAATTCCCATGGCAACAGTAAGAAACAGAGTGCCAGGAAATACAACCAATTCCAGTTTTCTGTGCTGTAGAGGGTTCTGAGATCGAACAGAAAGTAGGAAATAAACACCAGAAATCAGCAGGCCTACTGGTTTTTCCTCATTCAGTATTTGAGAAACAAGCAAAATAAATCAAAAGGCAATCAAAAACAGTACTACAGCATCAGGAACAAATTACTAGCCTTCCTAGTGTACAGTGTAGACATTCGGCACAAGGGAAATTAGATATACCTGATACTAGCTCACGGCTTTCTATAAAATCTGCTACTGATTAACATGCTAAGCACTACACTTCTGAAAGGACAATGGTGGGAAGACCTTCCACAAAGGCATCATTTTAAATTCTAAGGCCTGGAAAATTTCAGGCCTCAGGCCACGAACAATGGTGAAGGCTAAGAGAGCCAAGCTGCAGATCCCGACAAGTTGTGTGTACATCACTAGATAAGCTTTCTAACTTTTTAGCTGCATCATGCAGACTACGTAAAAGATTATCTGTCAGGCAATAAGGTCCCTCCCTTGTCGGCATTCTGTTCCAACCAGCACAGGATTTCTTTCAGAAAAAGCTTTCCTGAGGACGGTGCTGTGATCTCAGGTACGGAGCGCTAACAAATAGCATTTACAAGGCACAAGGTAAACAGCAGTAATTTCTCTGTGGCTCGAAGCCACCAGCATTAGCTCTGACAACAGCCTCTGTTTCGGCTCAGCGGGACACCGCGGTTAACCCCCCCCGCCGAGAACAAGACCCCATCCCCTGCAGTAACAGCCCCGGCATGTCGCAGGGTCCGTACAGACCTTGGTCGTGCTCCTCCGCTCGCCCAGGCTGGTTGCCCATCTTCGGCCACTGCCCCGGCTCTTCCCCGAGCTCCTCTAGGACCCCGGCGCCCCGCTCATGCTCGGTGTCAGAGGCGGACCTGCCTCGCTCAGCCTTTAACGTCTACGCTTCAGTCAACTTCAAAAGGGAGAAAGAAGTCAGCTCCTTCCTAGTTCCTGGCACCAGGAACAGAGCCTGCTGCTCATGCTGAAGCAGCTGTGGCTCTCCCTCCTAACTCATTACAATATTATGCACTGAAGGCCGGCCTGTGCAGTTAATTAGCTGCCTGACTGCTGGAATAAAAGCAGGGGGAGAAAGAGGCAGAGAAAGAGCGAGCGAGCTCGCAGAGAAAGGAGGAGTGACTCAACGAGCAGGGTAAGCCACCCAGGGGCAGCAAGCGCAAACTGCAGCGGTTCAAAGGCAGGCACTGATTTTATCAAGCCCCACTGAAGCCAGGAACCGAGCTCCACGGCAGACAAGAGCTTAGCCTGGAAACTTGAGCCGAGCTTCAGTGCCCCAAAGCAGCCGCGGCTGCAGAGGGGTGAATGGCCAGAGAGCTGTTTCTAGCCTACACACTAGTAAATTCCAAAACAAAATACTGAAATGCTGCTCGGGGTGAAGGGCAGAAGGACTCTCAGTGAAGACAAGAGCAGCCAAATGCATCCAAAGCAAAGACAAAATTCATTTTGCCCCCAGTTCACAGCACCCGAGGCATGCTCACCACGGAGCAAAGGGACCCTGCCCATAGCTCGAAGTACACTGTTGAGAAGAGACACACATCTGGTTAAGGATGGCTCTTTAAGCTGCCAAAAGAATTAAGAGAATCAAATTTCAGAAATGTTCAGCATCTTCTGAAAACTTCAATACCTAAAAGATACTGAAATGGAGACTGAGCTCCTCTGAAAACCTGACCATGAAGCATAAACCCTTTCTGAACAGTCCTGTCTATGAGATTTGTTCCAATATCCTCCGGGGCTATTCCTGGGTAAACTTGAGCATCCCCAGCTCTTCTTAGCCTCAGCTGGTGCTGAGAATAGCCAGCACATTGTGGGTTCACATCCATATTTTAAAAACAAGGTACAGGATACACAGAATACTATTAAAACCTGATTCTCTTTGCTGAAGTAAGGACATGGTATTTTATTATTCCTAAAAAAACTATTAAGTTTTAAGTTAGAATATAAGAATTAAGTTGGAATAATAACTGTTCCAAAATTACCCTCATGATAGTTCCTCACAAGCACTGAAAAAACCCAGCACTAAACCTGATAGCCACTACTATACCTGGAAGCTGCAACCACAAATATGATCTACATACCGTATCACTATCATTAGTAGCTTTGACTGTGACTTGCACTGCAAGAGCCTACCCAGAGACTGGCCAACAGATGATCTTGCAAAGAAAGAAACCAAGATGCTCCTCACTAATGGAGTCATGATGTACATGGGAAACAAGAATACTGAATGACTCCAGTGATCAGTTTTATTACATGGATAATTAACAGAATCATCATCTTAATGTCTTGGTTTCAACAAGAGGGTTAAAAACAAATTCAGAAACAAACCTAATGAGTCCTAGACTCAAAACAGATTAATTTCTGTATGTTTTATTTTCAGTCTAGCTAGTTGTGAATCCATTGTTTCAAATTTAAAAAAATTGAAATAATTCAATACAGTGGAACCAGAATTTTACTAATATTTCAGTATAAGAGGGTGACTCGTCAAGTTTTTCATTGTTCTTGCTCTGACACTTTATGGAGGAAGCTAAAAGTTTTCATACAGCTGTCTATATTTGGATGACATTAAACAAAACTCCTGTCTACTTCTATCTTATGACATGCCAAGTATAAAATGCTTTGTTTAAGGAATAAGCCTTATAAGCTCTATAAAAAAGGATCATTGATAGCACATTCTTTTTCTAAAAGTCATCTTACAATCTCTTAAATCTTGTATCTTGTTAGGATGGGTACTCAGCTTGCCCATCTCAAAGGTACAGATATAAATGTCCTCCAACTGTTGTTGAAACATATCTCCAAGACAAAGAGATTGTCTTCTATCACAGACTAAAGAGTGACTTCTGCTCTTCTTCAACAGGGTTCACCAGAGGGATTGCATTAGCCAAGATAATCTCTTGGGTTGATAAATCCTGACACTGAGCATTTATTTCAGCACCTGCTTTCTATTTCTGTAGCACAAAAGGGAATAGTGTAACAGGGTTCCAGTACAGTATGGGGTGTAGTCTGAATTAATTATAAAGCGTAGTCACCAGGTCAGAGCAAACACACCTGAAATCTGAGCACTGTGGAAGAGTCATGACTGGAAGAACCAATCAGTTAGTTTTGACAGTAGCGTGAAACATTAAGTCAGAACATTCTAACACCATGACAGGGAGAATGATGTCAGGCGAAAGGCTTCTAGCCCTAGTCCACAGTGAAAGGTAAGGTATGAATTTTAAAATACAGCTATAGCCTGAGCAGAAGTCATGGATAAGAGATTACTCTTTATGGAGCTTGCAGCTCACAGTGAAGAAAAAGGAATAATGGCAAGCATGACTTCTAGCGTAGTGACAAGGAAATAGTGACAAGGAAATAAATTATGACAGATGCATGGCTAAATCTTTGGGCAACTATTTGTTATCTGAACATTTTACATTATTTTCCCTTCCTCAGTAATAAAGGTATAAAAACGAAATAACAATTTTATCTCTAAAGCAGATTATCTGATTTCTTCCTAGGCATGAAGTTTGACTCATCCTTTTGCACTATCCACTTGTGGGACTGCCAATAAAACCCCACAAACACCCTTTTCTATGTAGTGAGAATAGGAATTAATTACTCAAGGTGCGACATAAATAATTCTTTTAACTCACTAATCAAATGACAGGACTTACTTGCCAGACATAACCTTTTCTCGCATCCTACTCTCACAACGCAGCAGATGAATTAGCATAACTTCTGTGCAACTTCTAATCCATGCTCAAAAGAATGATCTCAGATTTGCAGTGCCACACAGCTGACAGTCCCCTCAGAAGACTAAGGTCTAGAGAAGTTACAGATGCTGAGCAAGACCTCCAGAACCTGGACCTTCTGGCCAAGACTGAACCAAACTGGTATTGATAGTCAGTGTCCACCCTCAGGGCCCATTCAGTGTTCACACTATCATGCTCTACTTCTTCCATTAATGCTAAAGATTTTATGAGCACTAAGTACATATGTAGCAGGGAGAAGAAATCTACAGAGATGTGTATATCAGGCACAGCAGTAGACCCCAAAGGATTAGGAATACAGCATCTATATTGAAACCGAGAATAAAGAGCAAATGTATTTTTAACCATGCTAAAAAATAAATTTTTGTTGTGATGATAATTGGTGAGGTCATAGTTAAGTTCATGGCCCTGAACTGCAGCCTTCCAGGAACCCACCTGAGATGTAGCTGTCAATCCTTCCTTCTTCCTTTACAGTATTAAAATCTAATGTAAGCCAAAAGCTGCTGAAAAAAACAGTGGAAAAAAAATTATACAAGGAATGCCAAGCCCTCTCCTGATATGCATAGTTGTTAGCTCAGGCCAGCTTTGCATTCCTTTCTTTTGCTCCCTCCCATTCTTTAAGTGCAAACACAATGGCACCCTGCCAAGGCATTCTGGCTGTGATACATTCAGGCCTAGAGAATTTGTGTTAAGGATCATTTCTCTTCAAACCAGCTGAAGGAAAGCTGATAATTAACCTAGGGCAGGTAGTCAACGCAAGGTTGTGTTGACTTTGCTGAACAGCTTCACTAAAGAAGCCTGAAAAGAAATGAAAACAAACTGAGAGATCATAGATTTGTACTATTGCTGGGCCATCCAAGCATGCTCCCCTTTCTGTTTAGGTATCCCTAGCAAGGCTTGTGTGAGCATCACAGTTTGCTCACACCTGTAACGTATCTTCCCTATACATGTTGGCTTGAGCCAGTTAACTGTCAACAACTTAATGACTCGAGTCATTATAGTTTTAAGATTGAGCATTTCAGTATCCTTACCACACACTGAATCCTCCTAATTGGCTCAGGTCCCAGGGTGGTAAACTTGTGCCAACAGAGTCATTCTCAGGGGACTGTACAACAGGGGAAGGGGTCTCTATTTCACAGGCTGCTTTAACAAGAGATTGCATGCAAAATCTTAGAATGTATTAATACAGATTCAGTGCAGTAAGTGTAAATTGTACAGTAGGTTAGAACAGGAACAAAACTGAAAAATGTACATACTGCAGACAGTGTTGTCAGCAGAAGTTAATTCTTACCGTTTAATAATGCAAGATGACTGCAGACAGCCTGTGAATCCCTTTCAGAAACTGTTATCCTTACAGAATCAGGTACTGGAAATCCCAACAGACAGTCACTAAAATGCATTGCTCTCACTCCCTTCCCAGTTATGGAAGAAGGTTCATATGATACAGCCAACAACAGAACAAAAGAATGTCAGTCAACCTTCATATGCCACCTTCAGAACAAGAAGAAGGCATCCATCAGTAGATCTTTCTAGTTCAAGGAATCATAGGACTGAGATGTTGACCCAACAGATATCCGAGTTTAGTGATGACTACTGCTATTTTTTCATTAAAGAACTACTGAGTTCCTTCTGTGCTACTGGAATAAGTGCCTTTTCTGATTAAAATATCCTACCAGTGTAACATATTTCTCAAAGGGGAAAAACAATCCTGAAGGACAGTCATGTGAAGCTGTGCCTGTTCCAAGCTGTTCTAGGATGTAGAATTGTCCATGGAAAGACAAAAGAGAAAGAAAGAGCAGAGACTAGAAGAATGTGAAAATTTAACATGGCAACAAACGTCATACAGAAACATTTTCAGCAAAGACATCAGAAGTGAACATACGCATTTCAGCACGTAGACTATCACAAGAAAAAACATCATTGTAAGAAGAAATAAGAGCAACTTGACAAGTAGGTGCCATAAACTGAATCTGAAATGCCAAATTTGATCTACCTCAATTCTTGAGCCTTCACTTTAGAGGTTAGTGGGTGAAATCTTCTAAAATGATGCTGAAACTTAGTCCAATTACTTGATACCTGGGGAAATCACAGCTAGAGGAACTATCTTGCTAAGTAATGTCAGAGAGATTAAAGTATAGATTCACATTTGCACCAATATGTTACAAACTACTCTGCAGATATTTCTGTGTGTGTAGACGCCAGTATGCATATCCAGCTACATATAGAGCTATGGATGTAAACGTGGGCATATTTCCACATTGGTTTGCATGTTAAATTCCTGCAATACATATTGCCTATTTGAATGACAGCTTGACAAAGCAATTTTTTAGGGGCTTCCTTTCCTTTTTAGATAATTTCTGGAGCTAGAATATCTTTTTTTTATATATATATAAGAAAATAATTATGCAAGAACTGTGTCTTGTACCTAGAAAGGGTAGAAAAAGACAACTAGCTTTCCAGATGAAGTTTTAAATCACATTTATTGCTCCTGGGAAACCCCAGATGAGATCAGTCATTTGGTTTCTAGTGAAGTCTTGTGGAACAGAACGTACCAATCTCATTAGTGTCTCTCACACTTGTCTCTATCTTTCACAAGAAAAATGAGACAGTAACGAGAATGAATGCAAAGTGCAGCAACCTTTCTACAAACCTATGGTAGTCCTTTGATGTGACAGATCACAAAAAGCAGGCCCCGTCAAAAACTGATGTATGGGAGAGTAAGAGGGCCTCAAGGTCAGAGAGCTGTCCTTCAAAAGAAATCACTTTCTTTTTTCCTGTTCTAAATTGAGGTTCATTAGCATCTTATGAAGAACCAAACTGTCAATTAGATTTTTTTTTTCCAAGGATTTTTTTTAAAGAAAGCTTTTATTAAAAAAATACTTTTCTGAAATTTTCAGACCACGTAGAGAAGGCTTCTGGTTTGGATTAGCTTCACATTAACTTAAATGGTTACCCCACATCAGCAAGTGACAAGCACTTGCCAAGCAGAGAAGTTAGAGGCAAGCAGACAGTAAATTCAGTAGAGTCCATATATTACTCTCAAACAGGAATCTTGAAATGACAATTCTATAAATGTGCAGGAGGCTCCGAAATCTGTAGTCTGCCACATTTTCAATTTTGATGAGAAAGAAGCGTATCTAATGAGTGATATGCACAATAAAACCATACATCAGTCTCCCCTCTAAAATCATAGTTGAACTTGTTCAGGTTTCACAAGTGACGCTCATACCTTCCCCAGGACTACCACCAATGCTGGCAGTGGCCAGCTGACCTTATTATTTAAAGCCTCTCCTTTCTGAATATCATCACTATCATCATAGAAAAGCTACAAGCAACTGTTTTCAAAGGAAATAAATTTTTCTTTTTACATAAACTATATGGCAAACAAACAGTGATGGGCAAACAGGCTAATGGTATGGGCTCTAACAGAACTAGGAAGGAATTGAAGATACATAGGTATCATGTTTAGTCATTGGGACATTAACTCTGACAATTGGGCAGGAAATGCAAATGACAATTCACAGAAAAACTCATCAAAACAGAGGCCCTCCTTATTGAAACTAAACGTTGTTCAAACCAAACTGCTCCACAACAGAATATAACCTTCAGGTCCTTCTACAGCCTTCACTGATTATGCCAAATTTCTTGGTATTTTTATTTTACTATCTAATTTTCTGGGCTTATTACAACAGCATGCTTTGTACAGCTTCATTTCTACTGCTGGCAATGTTCCACTCTGGGATTAGTAGCTTCTGCCCAGGTAACCTGCAGAGTTCAGTGTCTCGACACTAGATGCCTAGGAGATAATTGAAACTCATAATATCTTTGAGTTTGTCTCCTCTACACTTCTGTATTGGCACTTTCTCCAACCATTGATGTTAATAACTCAGCAGGCACGCACAGAAAGCAACACTCTTGCTGCTATGGTTGAAAGTGCGTACCAATTATTGATTTTACCATTTTGTGCATAAAACAAATGGCCATTTCTAACAGAGCACAGGATGACACAGTAGGCCATCCCTTACATTGGCTTCTCCCGGTCTCCAGAGATGTAACACATCCCAGTATTGTTGTGAGAAGGTATAATACCTGTCTTCTAACATGGTTTGAGCTTTAGAGAGATCCTGAACTTGTCACTAAAATACCAAGGATCTCTATAAGTAATAAGTTAGATGATTATAGCATTGTTATTGACAGTTTCCTAGTGTTTCTGAGACAAATTCAATAGGCCTATATAGATTCAGACTTTACTCAGGAATAAAGAAATAAACTGATGAACGAGCCTGAGAATAAAATACAGTTATCTCTTACTTACATTTCAAGGATAACTGATACTTTGTACCGGAGCTAGCAGAGCTTCATATAAAAATTAACATATTTGTAAGAAATGAGGATGGCCAAAGTATTCTGAATGATTTCAGTTTACAGGCTCACAGCTCAGTCCAGTCACACATCCTGCCTATATCTAATTTTAATGTGATTAAACTAGACAGCCTAGAGAGAAATTTTCAGAAAGCATTTGAATTAGGAGTTTGTATGGAGTGAGAGACAGAACTGAGAGCAAGTATTTGGAATGACTTCTGGGATCCATTGAGAAAGTGACTTCACCTGTCTAAACCTCAAATTTTCCATTTGCATACCAGCACTACCATGCAATGCTCTTCCTGAGAAGTATGATCACATAAGAAGCTTTGAAATTCTCTGTCAAGTCGCATTATTTAATGTTATTTGGTTTGCAAACCTCAAAGTATCAGAATCTGAAATATCACTGATTTCCTATAATCCTGAACCTTAAGGAGAAGAGAGTCCCAGTTTCTCATGAAGATATAAATTTCTCTATTCAAACATTTTAAAATAATTTATTTACTATGTGGCTTCATAGATTGGATGGCTTTACAAGTGCATGCATTAAAATAAACATTTTTCAAGATTAGTGACCTTTTCAAATTTTCCAGTTCTACTGCAACATTAAAAGCAATGCAAGAGCTCTGTAAGTTTGGTTTTAACATAAAACCAAATTGCTGCTCCAGGATAGTACATGGAAAGACATAACACTGTGGATAAGGAAGCTGAATCCAAGACATGTATTCCTCCCTGCACGTCATTTCCCATTGCTTGGGATTTCAAAACTGTAAAGCAGTTAAAGCCAAACATCACAGTACAGAAATTCCAGCCAGAATCTGTCTCCAGTTCCATTGCTCACCTCCACTCGCCAAGAATGGAGACATGAGATTGGCCTCATCTCCCTTTAAGTCACTTTTGATTTACTGCATTAGCTTCCAACAAGGCAGGCAGGGGTAGTTATGTCAGCAAAAGGCTAGAATGAATAACTTAAACTCCACCAAGGGCAGCATACAGAGAAGCCTGTTTAAACAAGCAGTCTTGATGTCAAGTACTTATTATCTGCAGCATTTGGAACACGTGCTATTGCTCAAGGTCGACACACAAATGCTGGACAGTCACATCTAAAAAAGAAACTTAAGGGATTTTTTTTTATTTTCATACCTTGTTTCTTTTAACGCCATAATACCGAGTATCACCAGAATGTAGCTAGAACTAATATATTTTCAGTAAAATAATCAAATCACTAGAGTACGGACAAAGAAAGACCAATCTAAGAAGTATACACAAGGGGGTGGGAAGACATGATGTCTGCAGTTAAGACATGAAAGGAAAATACAGAAATTATGAAGGCAATCAAAGAAGCCAAAGAAAGTGGTTTCAAAACAAAATTTCAAGATTTACACAGTTGGCTATGTACAAAAACATCTGCATTTCCCAGCTACAGGAACGTTCTTACTTGGATTAGCTCCACAGTCAGCGTTGCCATATAGCCTTGATCACAATCAAAGGCTATGTGGGATGCCATTTCAATAAAATACAGCAGCTGAAACAATGTTCTCTCCTTTTCTACATAATGTTCCCAGGCACATGTTGTGCCCTCTGTCATATCTGATTCCTCTTAGCAACAATATACTGTATTATAATACGCTGATTAGTATTTTTCATACTGTAATCATCTAAAAGTATCATTCATCTTTAACCTTGCTCACTAATATCTAGCACCTTTCAGTGGCCATGATAGCAACATTCTCGGAATATAGCTAGACTTCCAAGCACCCTTTTGAACTATGGAACTACTGTGAAAATAAAGATATGTAAGATACATGTCTTTTTGTATGCATACCTGTAGATAGACCCTGTAAGACCTGGGACAGTTCTCTCTGAGTTAAAAGGAAATTTTAGACAGGTAGCACATATATTCTTAGTGTTTATCTGCACACTATACACAACCCCACACTGGGACTCTTTTTGCCCAGCACTAATATTCCCATTCATACTGCAAATGTTGATGCAAAGCAATATATGAGGTCAGATCTGATGATGTAATTTAAATTGGCAAAACAATACCCAGATGTAACTTGACCTCCATAAACCATTTTACCCTTTGTATTTAATCACCACCATAAATCTTACCCTCCCCCAACCCCAGTTATTATACATGCATGCAGAAGGGGGCTCTCTATTCCAGTGCTAGTATTTTTGTAGCTGACATATGTATTCCATTCTGGACTCCCTGCCGTGCTGTTTCCCTGGCTGCATTCCCAGGATCCTATGCTGCATCATCCGAACAGGTTTTCTTCTCCCCTCATTACTCCTCCCAAACATCTTTTGCCAGCATCATGCCTCTCTGTTGGCTGGTGAATCTCAAATGCCTTTGGTACCACTAGTCACTATTAAATTTGAGGATTTACACACCGATTAACCACAGAACAGGATCTGTCTTTGGGTTACCGTGAAGCATTTATGCTGTTAGAAGACGCATCATTTCCTTTCAAGGGGTGAGGGAAAGTGTATAAAGATTAATTTTTTATTTTTTTTTCCCCCCGAAATCCCTTTCTGGTTCGTAACATTGTTCTGTTACACAGTCAAACACTGCAGAGGCTGTGACAAATAGGGAGGTCATGGTCAAATTTAATAAGATCTCACATTCCCTTGGAAATGCCACCAGGGAGCAGACAAAAGCAAGCGTTTGCTGAGCTCCTGGGGGAAAGCAGAGTGTTTGCACAGAAACCCTTGGTATGCAGATGGTGTCGCTGCCTTTAGAAACAGGCTTAGATTTGAAACCAATGGGAACAAGCTGATGGGGCTAACGCTGAGGGAGAAAGCATGCCACACCGTAGCTTAGGAGCACAAGCTGTACATGGAGATGCTAGGGCTGGCTCTTTGTTCTTGCGTCTCTGCTGCGTCCCCGGAACAGCAGGGTAACCGCTCTGCTCATTCAGTGGAGGGAGAAGAGAGAATGCTATTGCTGTGCAGTGAAAACGTAAAAAATGAAAGCTTTAAAATGGATTTACTGCTTGGCGAGACACTGGGCTGTGCACTTCCAACAGCCCCGCCGGGACGGGACCGGGCCGCCGGCGCCACCGCGTGGCCGCTCAAGGCGGGGCCGGACCGGGCCTCACAGCCCAGGTCTCACAGCCCAGGCCAGGCCGGGACCGGGCCTCACAGCCCAGGCCAGGCCAGGCCAGGCCGGGACCGGGCCTCACAGCCCAGGTCTCACAGCCCAGGCCAGGCTCACCCATGACCACCCCTGGAAACCTCCAGCTTCTCCCCCTTAACTTTAGCTTACTGACTCGTGGGGTGTGGGATGCAGTGCAAGGCCAGTCTGCAAGGCACAGTATGTCTCGTCTGTATGCTGAATATTACAGCAGATAAGTTATAGAAGTGCTACGAGGGAGGGATAAGAAAAACTCCGCTAGTATCTTGGTAAGTCAAGTGACCCTCACAGCACATTTCATATAAAGTAGACTGTCTTCCAGAATCTTAGTATCTACCTGTACTGGGCCTCAGTCGACTCTCAGCAAGCTCAGAAATCGCTCCTGTTGTAATGGTCTTCTTCAGTCTAGAGACTCCAGAAGCTGCTGTCACCCCTGGTTTTGTCAGCATGTCATCACTGCTTGCCCTCTTCAGCTGCAATACAAAGCTTTTGTGAGCAACCAGAACATTAAGACCTTGAATATTCCCACCAAGTAGTCCAAAATGCAAGGTTCCTGGGAGAAAAGGAACATTTTCATAAAATAACCCAGTGGGAATATTGCTTTGATAACCATACTAAATTTTTTATTAGTTTTTGTATTTGTTTTGCATTCTAAATATTTGTGAAGTGGGTTAAAGTACACCACAGTTTCAACAGTGAAGGATGAAAATGGGAAAGACTATTCAGATAAGCAAATAATTGAAAGGCGGGGAGAAAATAGTTTTCAGGAGAAGACTAGCTGGCAACTGCGGCTTCTCAGATCTTGCTCTGAACAGCATTCATCATATTTCCTCACTGATTTACATTTAGTCAGCTGTTTAGGCCTGTGCCAATAACTGCCAGTCACAGAGCCTGACAAGAGTGGGTCAAAGCAGCAAATAACTGGCCCTTGATCTGTCTGTCAAAAAAAGATCCTAAAAGTATCTGCTGGTTCTTGTTTCTCTACTCAGGATCACACAGATTTGCCCCAGTGGTGACCTTAAACCCTCTGAAGAGATTTCTGGGCTATTCCAACAGCAAGCAACTGCCCAATTTCTTCCCATGTTTGTCAAACAAGAGTAACCAAACTTCATGGCCTCCTAAACTAGTTTACCTGACATGAACAAAGAACATGCTGGAGACCCAGACAAGATCTGAAAATTATTTGGCTGAGAAGCTCAGGCTGCCACAATAAAATGCAAGAGCAGTCAGTGCAAGATCTAACACAATTTCCTATTAAAAATTTAATTTCCCAATTAAACATGGTATGATTTCAGCTGTTTACCCCGTTTGTTGAAAAGCTGTGAGCAAAAATGGCCCATGATCTCATGGTGGGACATAATACTATTTGGTTTACTAGGAACTGTAGGACTCTGTAGAAGAGAAACTGAAAAGGCTGTTCACAAGAAAGTATGTTGTTCCTGTGACCAGCAAGAAAATCATTTGGAGGAAAAAAAAAAAAAAAAGCATTGGTTTTCAGAACAGATAAGCTGCAGAATTCTAAATATTAATACTGATACTTTTCATAAGCTTGGGGGAAGGTAAACTATTTGCTTTACAGGGTATTTTACAGTATATGTTTTTTAAAACATACTAGTAGATATCACTATAATTTACTTAGTAAGACTTACTGGACATGAAAAAGCAAGGGAACATCACTGCTATGTGGTCTTTTTCAGGGAGGGGGATCTCTGGTAAAGCAAGTCTACTCTAAATGCATACTTGAGAAATCCATGCAACACAAGCACAATGAACTGAAGATTCAAGGAGAAACATGTAATTATGTTGCTTTAACAAGCAGAAGTAGCAATTTATCTCAGAACTTTGGTCAGCTGCTTTGCCATTTGTGTGTATTCGTAACAGTCTATGTACTTCTAATAACAGCCTCTAATTGATATCAGGAAAAATACTTTTAAGCATTTTAAAAGACTGAAGCTCTGGAGAGTCTCCCTAGAGCAGTATTTTTTCCTATCCTTTTCAGTTTGTGGATACCTAAACTGTTTTCACAAATCAAAACCCACTTCCTTTGAAGTTGTGCCGTGGCACCCAAGGGGTCCATGAACCACAGACTGAAAACCACTGCTCAGGTTAAAAGAAAAGAGAGTACACAAGCAGCACTCTCCTTATTTAGCCATTCCTGAATGTAAAATCTTCAAGCAAAATGAAGTCTCTCAGCTCCAATTTTCTCTCTTTCATTTCTTCCTCTGACTCAGAGTCTGTGGTTTCCTGGACCCTGTGAGCACATAAGTTTCAACAGCTGAAGGGTTGATCTGCTCCAGGACACTGAACAGCTAACGTTTTGCCTTCCGGCAGAGGTTTTGTCTTAGGAGCAGAATGGAACAAGCTGACTTCCTGACCATTAGAGACTTTTGCAGCCTCTCTAATGTAATTTCTTCAATGTGGTTCTACAGCAGCCACTATGGTGCCTTTTTCTACCCTGTTTCTTCAAGGAAGCCACTTTGATGATCTTGCATTTGCAGATGATCAATTTAAAGATATTAGCTGTAATTAGGAAGAAAACCCTCTGCATTTAACACCATACACTAATTAATCATATCAGATTCCCTGATTAGTCTCTTTGGTAGCGTTCCTTCAGAGATGCTTGCCTCAGCCATACAGCACATACTCCAATGACAAACAGAACCTGCCTGGAGCACTAGATTGAAATACCCCATTGATAAGATGCCCAAAGCATCTACAAGTCTACAAAGCAAGTTAAGTAAATTAATCCTTCACTCGAGAAACTGTGACAATTAATGAAGTTTAGATCTCTGATTAAAATGCTGTACATGTTACTCACTGTTTACTAAACTTTACTATCGGAAACAGTTATAACCAGGAAGCCCTTAGTTTATTTTTTATCACTGATATCTTGGTCTGTATTTGGATGACAAGGTTATTTTTGTTTGCTGGCTGCAAGGGTACAGATGCAGAAGCATTTCAGGTGTATTACTCCATTTTCTTAAAAACACTACTTTGACGGAAGTTTCTGATATTTTTTAAAAATGTCAGTATAGAGTGATAGGATTCACAAAATGCATTTGTTCCATTGCAAGTAGTAACTTTTGTTAATATATTTTCCCTTGAAGGAAGGGAGGCACAGATTTTTAGGAATTCTGGAAATCCATTAATAAATCTCTTTCAAGTTCTTTACATGCATAACAATCAGTTGAACTAAGAATTTACTTTTTCATTCTCCGTCTTCAAAAGTTAAGGCAATTCCCTCACACACAGATGGTGTAAAAGAACCCACTCATACCTTGCACAGATACAGTGTCCCCCACATGACATGCAAAATATTTTCAGAAACGTGCATTAGTCTAATACACAACACAACTCTAGTCTCCCTAGGCTTAATACAGCGGCCAAGACCACTCCAAGTCTCAGGGTATGGTAATGTTCCAGGACTAAACCAAAACTTTAACCAGGAACAAGGCAGTAATGCTTGCACAGTCCCTATTGGTTAGTACCTTGCTAAGACGAGATTCAAAGGCAAGTGAAGTCGAGGACTTGGATGTCTTCATTCCTGTTGAGGTCGTGGAAAGCGATTTCCCTCTGTCAACCCCATGGCTCCCTTGCTTTGCCACTGCACTCCAAGGCCTGGCAGTACTCTTCATTTTCTTCCCAAATAACTTGGTCTACAGACCCTAAAAAAAGAATACCATATATATATATATATCTGTATACACAAAAATATAAGCTGTCTTTATATCATCTGAAAGAGCAGTTTAAAGGGCTGAAAAGACCATGCTAAACTTTATTCCCTCATACACATCAAAACTCAGCCTAGAGAATCCCTCAGAGCAGGCTGCAGCCATTTGTTTTTCATACTGATTAGTAACACGGAACACCACAGAAGGAACACAGACTTTTGTTGGGATTGTATAAGCCAGAGACCTCTATCAGCCACAACAGAACACCTGTGAATGCTTGAAGCACATTGAAAGAGTAACTGAGAACACTAAATTCCACAGCAATTGAAGACAACCTTGGGATAAAAAGAAAACTACTTCTCTGTTAGATCCAGCATCTTCATCTGAAATAATACTCACTTTTTAGAGGTCACATAAGCAGCAAGTTTCCTCAGTTGTACAGAAAATATGCTATCTAACTTATCAGAGTCTTCTAGAGAAGAAGCAGTTGATGTTGCCACAGTGATAAAAATGTTTCACAATAACAAGATTTACACAATATGGTAAAAAAAAAATAACAACTTCTTTGCAAACAAAAATCCAGATCCACTCTTCCTCAGAGATAAGCTTATGCAAGGGAGAAATCCTGCCAGGAATCAGCAAATAGACATGAATTCTTTTTTTTTTTTTGATATAGCTGGACAAATTCAAACTGCAAGCAAGAACAACTAGTCTGTTTCTCTCAGTAGGTAGACAGCTGGCAATTAGCTAACTGGCTCAACTCTTGTGGATCTAAAGCCATAAATTTTCACCAGCCATTGCCCAATCCAAAACAGGAGCAGAATAAAGTAATCAGCTGATTTTTTTTTTTTTTTTTGGGGGGGGGAGATTGCCTGATACCTCCTCCCTTCCCCCACTTCAGTACGGGCAATGTTTTTCTTCCACAGCTTCATTTTCTAAAACAGACACAGGATGTAGCTGCATACCAGTCTTGTGTAGGCAGAGGCTAACTTGCTTCTTGGATGTTAAACAGGTAACCAAAAGATGTACAAAGAGATCAGCCTGGTGCCTCAGCCAGGGGAACGCGCCTGCAGTAAGCACACGGTGTTTATCACACAGGAGTCCAGCTGAGACAGTGTGAACTTGGATAGCAACCCTTTGACAGAGATGCTGAAACAATTTATTCCTGGCTGAGGTAGAAGGGCTTAGGACACATTTTATATCTCATAATTTGCTTTATACTGTATTTCACATTCACAAATAAGAACACTCACTGAACTCAGGGGAAACAAATCTGTTTGGGCCCAAGTCGTATTTGACACTGACAGCACCTTCCAGGTGCCACGATGGCCTATTTAAGGAGTATTTTGCTGCACAGAGGCAGAGGGAATGCCAAATGCTCTGCTACTGTGTTAGAGAGAACAAAGCTAGCAAGTGACATTTCCTCTATTTATCCTTGGTGCCTCTTCCAGGGAGGGCTGTCTACGTCCTCCACAGCTCTAACCTGTCAGCTCCTAAATAGAGAAATAAAAAAAGTGAGTAGTTATTTTTACCAAGTATAATCATTACTGCATTAAAATTCTTAACACATACAGTGCGGAGCCATCAACTGATCTCATTAGAAAAGGAGAGTAGTGTTGGTTGATGATTGTGATGATCACTTGGCTCCTTTTTTAAAGCCCTGACAGATACGTAAGCTATATTACATTAGATAATAGTGTTTAGTGTTCTCACAGTTCATGATCTACTTTAGCAAGCCTTTGGTAATTTATATTCTTTAATAAACTATTTTTTAATGGGTATACTATTCACTGTATTTATATGGGTGACAAGCAACTACACACACAAACTATCTTTCTGATTAGATCTCCAGATTATGCAGATTATGGTTTTTTGTAGATCCAGTGGTTGCACATGCATTTTGCTTTCTTATACCCTCTGGATTTCTTCATAACTGTATCTCATACTTCCCTGCCTTAAGGTGTACAGATGCTTTCTTGATATCCAAAAGAATTTAATTTTGAGTCAACCATGACATTTAAAGTTGAAGTGGAGTGATACACTCATTAGACCATGATGTTAGAAGTAAAAGGAAGAGGTACTTAAAAAACCCCAACAAACCACAACTCAGTAAATCCAGCCAGTAGCCTGAAGCAAACTTTTTCATGTAATGATAGTTGAATTATGTGCATGACGATTTAATATTTTACTGTGCTAAGCAGATGAAACTAAAATTGAGATGAGCGTATTTGGATTTATTAGTGTTTACTAGTTTCCCATGTATTTATATGCGAATCAGCATTTGTAAAAGATGGAGGTAAGGCTTCTCATGTATTTGGCTAACACGAACCTGCCTTACAGATAAAGATGTCAGTCTCTGAAGTGTGATGCCAATACTTTCCACAAGCCTTATATGTACTTCAAAGAATAAAGCAAAGTTGCACACATCTTAAGCTGCTTTCATTCCAAGGTAGTGACACACATTTAAGTTATTAGAAGTACTGCTTCAGGAGAAGTACTGAATAAAACTACTTCCAGAAAAAAATAAAAATTTTTTAAAAAAAAGAAGTCCTGCTGTTCTTTGGTGAGAGCAGGAAACCCATTCTCAGAGTCAACATCAGCTTTTCCTCTCTTCCAAATTAAATTTCTACAGGAAAATAAACAAACAAAAAAGCTTCATGGAAGTTGTGGGAAGTTGGGAAAATGGGAAACCCAGAAGTTCAGTATCATGAGATGGCTCATGGACTGAGGTAAGTAGGCAGCAGTGAACTTAACCAAAATACTAACTTAGATATATCTAATGGCTGCAGCCAGTTAGCATTCAGGAAACCTAACATTAGCAAAGAAGTTTCTCTAATTCTGATGTAGGAACAGCACATATAGAGACAACTTGTAATAAATTGTATTAAAAATGTCATATAGAACTTTTACCTACTTCTCTTCAACACACCATTTTTTTAATAGATGAACAATTAAAAGCCAACATAATTTTTAAATCCAGAAAGATATAAAAAGCATTTTTGAAGACGCATCAGTTAAAAGACGTGGGAATTTACCCTTCTATTCCAAATCTTATACTAGGAACCAGCTTGTCAGAGCAGTGCAATGACTAAATGGCAGCCTCTGCTTCGTCAATAAGATTTTCAGTGCAAGGTTGGCAACAGTAACTTGCAGAGACCATCTTTCCGAGCCAGAAATTACTTTAAAAGTAGCCAATCATGGCTAAAAAACTATCCTTGAATGAGAACTTGGGAATGGGATCACCACTACCTGAACGCAACTCGGAAGGCGCTTTCATGAGTAAGGACAGAGGGAGCATGTATGTATTCACAGTCTAACTACTAAACCAGAATATTGCTTAACACCCTTTTGCACACAAGCCTAGTGTATCTGTGTCTGTGAAACTGCCACCAGATAATAGCTCCCAGTGGCTTTAGAATATATTGATAGAAGTAAGTCTACTATATTTTAACTAAAGATCAGCACTTCCTTCTGAAACAACCCCAGAGCAATGACTTGATCTCTAGGCTACCCATAGAGTAATCTCAGAAAGAAGTAGCTTTCCACAGGAGATGCAACTAAGCTGCTTCTGCAAATACAATGGCAAAAATCTCTAGTTTTATGCCCATTATGTCTCAATACATTTCAGATGAGACACGCTTCTGCTCACTTTCCCGGAAGATGACTCACTTCAAGCAATGCCTGGAGCTCTATGATTTTATTTTTCATTTCTTTCTTTACATTTCACAGGGAACTTTCCTTCAGAAGCAAAAACAATGCCACCATCCCAAGATTCAAAGTCTTTCTTTGGCATCAGCCAGAGCAGGTCACTAGTGGGCCATAATTAAATTCCTGTAGCATGCTCTGCTTGGAGCTCACTCTGAAAACATGTAGAAACAAAGGTAAGAAGCAGCTCCGTGTTGTAGTAAATGAGCGTTCATGGCAACTATATGTTCCTTCAGAGCAGCAAAATCAGTTCTACTGCCAGCCACTTTCGAACAGCAGGGTTTTTCAGGGGGCTTTTTGTTTTTAAAATATTTTATGTTCAAAAGGGCTGGTGTCTGAATACCCCTCTCCTCTGAAATAGGTGCTGCAAATGAGATAATCAGGTTTATAAAAATGTAAAGCTGATCCTAACAGAGCTTCTTCTCTCAGTAATCCTCCAAATTCCCTGCAGGCATTGGAATCTTTAAAAATTCAGGCCATGCTATATAGTTCATTCTTTCTCACTGGTATTTTTACAGGGTATTTGGAAAATTTTGATGTGGGCGATTTTGGCAGTTGGCAGAAGCTTTATAGTGGAAAGATAGTCCATTTTACTTGAAATTTTACTGGTTTATTAAAGATTGAGAACCTAGGCATTTCTTTATTAGTCACTACACATATTTATTAATAAGTCTTTAGAACCAGCCTAGAATTATTCCCATTTTATGGCTTGAAAAAACTGGGTTAAGAATTCATCCAAACTCTCACAGGCAGTCAGCATCAGCAGAAACAATGCTAGGTCTCTTGGATCTTAAGGCTTGACTATCCATCAAAGGAATAACTCACCAGTCCTGTAGAACAAATTTCTAGGAAACACATTCTGCAGACTATTAAGGGCTATTTTACTTTGAATAACTAAAAAGAATAGATAGGTTGATTTGAGTGATGACAAGCAATATTATTTCACAGTTAGGAAACCTAGCAGTTATACTATTAAGTAAATAAAAATTAGTAGCATATCTGCAGAAACAAAGTTATACAGGAGAAGCCCTGCTGTGGGCTAGAGATAAAAATTATCTTCTCTGTACCCCAAGTACTTTACACAATCTGGGTTTTGGTGCTCATTTGTGTGTAACGCTACTCACTCAACAGGGCAGTCAAATTAAAAGCAGTCATTCAAGTTGCTTTGGGAAAATGAATGAAAAAAAGAATTATGAAAACTCATTACTAGATCTACAGAGTAATGTACCAGATGGCAGGTTCATTGAGACCTATGAATGCCCAGCATTTCTGAAAAATGAGGTCAGAAGTACCAACTTTGCAGACAGGACTCTCAAAGGACAGAAGTCTGTGACTTTGATGGGTTAAACCCCACAGTCCCCAGTGCCATTTTCCTGTAATTCAGTTACTTTTCATTACATCAAAAGGTCAGACTATTCCAGAACCTTTATTACACATTCTGGTGAAATCAAAGCACAGTTGTTTTTTTTTTTTTAGCACGTAAAATCAGCATCATGCTTACACTATTTTCCTTCCAACCTAATCAATCTCCTCTATTTTCAGCCCAACTATCAACTGGAACATAGAAATATCTAACAAGTTCAGTAAACTGTAACGCATTTTCTAGTGGCGTGTAGGAAGCTGTATGGCAGGATAGCCAGCTGGGCTGAAACAGAATTCTTTTCTGCCTTTCACATCAATTCACTTCAAACAACAATTTTTAGGCTTGACAGATGCTTCCATATGACTCATCTTGATTTCTTAGCTGATATCAGGAATCAAGCCAGGGTCACAAACCAGGGAAGTTGATAGTCCAGTACAGAAACTGGTAACGTGGAGATAGATGGCACAGCAAAACCTTTCTCAAGTTCTTGTTACCTTGTTGCCAGTGTCTTTGAGGCTATCTCAGTGCAACCCTCCTCCGTTACCTCTTCAAGTGGAGACACTTGCTGGTACAAAGGTTAGCTTTCATCAGAATTGGATTAAAACCCGACAGAAAAAAAAAAAAAAAAAAAAAAATTACACACCAAACCACCTTCTTCCACCCAAACACAACTCAAAGAAACAGACAAGATACACCCATTACCCAAAACCTCATCTCTAAGGTGGTTCTTGCTTTTGCTGGCCAAAGAAAGAGAATCAGTTATAAACCTGACTCCAAACACTGAGCAGGAATTTCCTCTGGTCTACCTCAGCAGACTTGCTTTTCAATCTCATTTGCAGCTGAATTTTCATGTTTTGCTAGTAAAGTACCAGGAAACAAGACATCACTTCAAAATTTTCATGTCCAGACTGCATGTTACAACAGGGCAAATTCTGCTGGTTTTATGCATGCCTCAAGCAAAGGTGGTTTTAGTATTTTATTTTTTTAAAAACTTTCAAGAGTGGAGAAAAAAAAAATTATGTACAGCTAGGCAGTTATAGAATTGAGGTGCTTTTGCAAGGAGTTAAAAATGTTGATAAATTTTAGATGTGAAGCAAATACACATAAATTAAGACACATACATGCCCAAGGTCACCCAACTGATCGTTAGGAAAATATAAAATAAAATACCAGGATTTAACTATCAGAGGCTCTGATACAGTTTAAGAGTCACATCTTCAAAATCTTCATCACACTAAGGAAGCCTGAAGATTGTATCCTTGTATGAAAATTACTCTTTTGCATTCTAGTTCACTTCATTTGTTTGCTTTAATTCCTCTTCTGCAGGACTCAAAAAAACCCTCTCAGAAGAAGCACTTTCAATATGGCATCAAATGAGATTTTTCTTTACAGGGCACATGGTTCCCTTCTCTACAGTATAAGCAACTCCTGCGGAGATAGATCCTTTCCCTTCCCGTTATCAGATGGAACCACACAGACAACGGAAACTCCCTTGGATCTCCCAAAGACAAAGTTACTTTATCTGTGGTTACAGTGGTAAGAGACAATCTCACATTTTTGGTTAAGGCATTTCTGGCTTATTTCCTTGGTGTGTTTTCCATAATTCTCTAAAATGGATATTTATTAACCAGTACATAAATATACTGAATGGTTACAAGGATGTCTAAACTACACCAGAAACAGCCTAGGTGAGGACAGTTCCAGCCAGTCACAAATGACAGGTTTCTGGCCATCAACTCAGCTTCTGAAACCATCCCAACAAGACTGCCAGAGTCCAGGTCAGCAACTGCAAAACTGTGTCTCAACACTGCTTAAAAATCCTCTCCCACAGCAACCATTAGAGTCATTGATGACTTCTCCAGGCATGGAGAGATGAGAACAGTGCGAAGCCTGCCTACCCGCCTCCACAGAAATTCTCCCTGGAGTTTTAGATTTATGAATCTTTTATTCTTAGTTTGATCCCATGAAAAAAAATGCAGAAATTACAACAAAATCCTCATGTCTGCATATGGACAAAGGACTTATTTAGCTGCATTTCTTTTGTCCTTGTTCCATAATACTGGCCATTTATAAGACAGGAAACTACAGATATCTTTGCTACTTCTCTAAATAAAATACCCAGAACTGTCATCCAGCACAGTGACTGATGCTTAAGAATCAAGCCAAAGCTGTACTTTGAAATGTCTGGGAACATGCTTCTGTAATTTAAATTACACTGTTTGTACATGGATATCCAATCTCCTCCTCCTCCTCCCTCATACTGATTACCTAACCAGTCACCATTACACATCTCAGAAGAGAAACTATGCTACTTCCCTATGACCCTGATCTTATAAACAATATGGGGATAAGGAGACAAAAATCCCAACCTGTCTATAATTTTCTGCTCACTAACCCTCCAGTAAGACAGTGGCAGCTCAGTGGTGGGAAGAAGCCATGAAGCACAGCTGTATGCTGGTTATCACTAAGCAGTTCACCATGCTTCTCTGGTTAAGTAGATGCGTTGTCTTGGTAAGGTTGAAAGGACAAAAGACTGATATGATCTTTCACTAACTCCAGGGCAGAAGTGTAGACTTAAACACAGAAATTCTGAATCATGTTCATCGCATTGCTGATGGATGCACACAAGAAAAAAAAAAACATAATCAGAAGGGTGGGGTGGCAACATGCATTTGTAGGGAGACAGGCAGGGGCAGCATGTTCTCATACTGAGAGTGTATGAAAGCACGTAGTGGTGGAATGCATACCCAGAGGTTATGTAATAAAGTCCCAAGTTTTATCAAGTCACATCAAAGCTATATCTAGGAAGCAATTTCACACTATAGAAGTTGGAGAACGCATTGTTATAAGTACTTCAACGTACAGCAAGCAAGGAAAGAAATACCAGTTTTCATAGTGCTAACATTGCTCTTTGAAGACCTAAGTCAAAGAAAAGATTCAGGAAAGGTAAAAGCGATGCATTGATACCAAACTTCCTTTCTGAAGTTACAACTATGTTATAATCACAAAGAAATAGGTCACTATGAGCTTTCCCCAATATGACTCCGCTCTGAATAGATGGGTTTAATTTACGTTCAGTATATTGCATATTAAGAACAAAATGGTTTAGAACCATTTCAAGGTAGCTACTGCTCATAAATCCAGGTTCTTTGAACTACTGTCCCAGCGAATACAGCACAAAGCAAGTGACACATACGGTTAACACTTCATGTTTTGCCAACCCACAAGAAGGAAGAAAAGAAGGTTTCATTTTAGATAGAGCAAGAGCTATATAATTGCTAAAGAAATTAAGAATAATTACAAGTGGTTTGCCTGATAATTACCTGTCATTGTATTTTTCTGTAGCATAGAGGGTAGATGCATCTACAAGAAAGAGAAGCAACCATCATGGGTTTTGGAATGTCCGACAGAGACACACAGCATGTGGCTACATGGGAATCCTGAGTGGTACGTGCACACAGACTGGCAGGTTCCCTGTCCCCTCAAAGCACGGAGAAATGATACCACAGTCAATGTGTGCTGGGGATTCCACCCGATTCTACCCACAGCCCCAGCAAAGATTTATCATACTACCTCAGCCATGTAATCTTTCTATGCCGTAGTTTTTCCATTTATAAAAATAGGATCATAATTGTTCACTAAATAGTGTATGTACAAAGATACATTCATTCACTTGCCTTGGAAAAGAACCCCACAGAAAAAAAAATAAAAATAAATATAAATCAACATCTGCCACACAGTACGCAAGTGAGCAGCCTCACAGATCGCCACATGCTGGGATGTTTCCCTGACTCCCATTTCCCATCCATCACAATGCAGAGAAATACTGAGATCTGGAATCTATCCCATAAGGAGATATTTATCTTCCATTAAAGTGCAGAATAGATCACTTAAAGTTAATAAACTGCTAAATTCTGAACATTTATATGAATGACAGTGTAAACTTCTAATAGAAAGAGTTCTTTGCAAAGACGAGGACATAACTTCAAAACTGCAGGAGAACCTAGAGGACTTCTGCATTTTAAAAATATTCATACTGAACAGGAACAGATTTAGGCAACAGCACTGGTGGTTTACAGATGTGACTTAGGGGACCACTGATGGACTGAAAGACCCACCTCGGTGGGCTACATGATAAAATGAAACTGTTTTAGAACTGAACTAGAAAGGGAAGGGATAGTACCTACATGTGCGCACGACAGGATGAGGTATTCTTGTGTTGGTTGTCTGTCAAATTGTGCAAAGAACATTATATTTCAGCAAATCAAATATCCTCCCTCCTGCTAAGGTTACAAGGGCAGAGAGCACTTTATAACTTAGGGTAGAAAAGGACCACACAACCCTGTCCCTTTTGGAGGTGAGACAGAAAGGATTAGTAGGGGACAGCTAGAAAAACAAACTGTGTACAAGAGATGGGGGTAGAGAATCCCTGGTTCCAAACCAGTTCTACCAGTAATCCTTTACTGCTACACATACAGGACTTAATTAACATCTCTACAACTTTGCCATGTTACATGCTGTATAATAACAATAGTAATAAGAATAGCATTTATGATCAAGCTTCAGTCCACAGTACAATTTTAAGGACAACTATTGAAGTGCCACAATTAAAGGGTCCTGCTGAGATTCCACACAGCTCTTTGCTGTAGTGTTGTAAGAGGGTACCCGCCTGGCGTGCTCCCTGATGCTTTCACCGGTCCCCTGCAGAGACGCTAGCTGCAAATCTGTTTGCTTAGCAGCTTGCTCCTTTCTGCCCTTTCTCGACTGGACTACGTGAACATGCAGTAGCAGAGGAAAGTCTGCTTGTGCTCCTGCTCCATTTAACTGTTGGAGTACAACCTTCAATTGCCAGAGAAGAAAGCAGAAACAGGCACAGAAACAGCTTCAACCCTTCTGTCATTACATCCATGTAGCTGAGCAGAAGAAAAATACAGTAGCAGCTGTCAGACTCACATGGTGGGATTTTTGTTGTTGTTGTAATGGCTTTTAGACCACCCTCAGCCCATTTTCAGTTCATGCAGAATTGTATGCACTGTAGATTTTTTTTGTTTCATGCAATTTAGTTTTAGAGATACTACCAAAAAAAAAAGTGTTGTTGAGCAAAGCAGGTCCATTCACTCAGAACACATTACTGATCCTAGAGCACTTCTAGAGATAATACAGTTCCCACCTGAAAAAATAAAAGAAAATAAAATACTTACAGTAAAAGCTTGTCCTTTATTCTGCATAAAAAGAAAACTGTCTCCCACTAGCTTCTGACAGCATGTGCAAGCCAGACTGAAAATTCAGGGCTTGAGTGCTTCCCTAAGAGGAAAACCACATTGCAGTGAGACACAGAGAGCTGCTTGAGAAATGATTCACATACGGAAGCAAGCTGGCTTCACCAGCGCTTTGGCATTCAACACACACACGCACACACATATGCACACTTGCTTACTCAGGGGAATGAGAAATAATTATATTTTCATCAAAGCAAGGAGGATTTATGCAAGAAAGCCACTTGTATCCCACCTACAAAACACTGAGATGCTTCAATCCGTAGAGCAGACGAAGTTTCTTTCAGCATCCCATCATCCCCAACAGCAGAATTGGACGCTGGGCAGAGAGCATAAAACCCAGACTAGTCTGCATGATCCAACCATGTAAAAACCATGCGGTACATACAGTGTAGGAAGGGCAAAGAGGTGGCCATAGAAGGAAGGCATTTTTCAGAGGCAACCACTGAAGCAGCTGTCAGAAGCTTTTATATTCCACACTAATAATCTCTTCCGCAGAATGCCAGCAATCACAGCCAGGACACCTTACAACATTTCCCTTGCCTCCATCATTGCTTCAAAAAAGTGGAAAAGTGTGTGCGTGCAGGGAAGGAAGATACATTAAGACAGAGGTTTTTACACAAGAAGTAACTACAATCAGTCCTGAGTGATTTCTCTTGAGCCATCTAAGAAGTGTCAATCTGTTCTTTATTTAGAAGAGGGCAAATAAGGGACAAGAGTGAGCAATGCTCAAGAACGTTCCTCTTAAGCTTTCTGAAGAGAATTTGATGTCTGAAAACAGGAAGAAAAGAGCTACAGTTCTCAACGGAGTTAAAGCAGGCAAAGATAGTATCAAGTTGGAGGAAACAGAGGAGATGCAAAGGGAAATCAAATCCAAGTCTAAATTTCAAACACAGAAACCTAAGGTGTTTACAGCTGGGCTTTTTGACTGTTCAGAGAGGGGGCTGTTGACTCTCTGATGACCTAAGACATTGAGACTGTGCCTACACATCAGGACTTCCCTCCTGAACAGCAGAGAGGGGTCCGTTCCCAGCAGTGTGAACCCAGCATATAAGCAATGTTGATGCTACAGTAGTAGTCTCATAATAGAGAGGGAAGATTTACAACACAAGTCTAGGAAAATGTTGCTGCATCTGAACAGTTCAACCTTACCACACCCTCCAGAACCCCTTACTCTTGGTGCCAAAGGGGCTTAAAGGAAGGTAATGTTATGTCAAGAGCAAATTTATGTTTCAGTTCAGTGTTGGCACCACCGCTGTTATCACAGAGTAACCAAACCTTAAGACACAGACTGAGTTCAAGCTGAATCCCTTCTGAAGATTGTGGAACTGGGATCTGCCTTTCCTGTGATAAATTCTTAAGAGTGAGGAACTCTTGCCTTCAGATCTTAAAACACCAGAACAAGAAAAAGACCACTCCATGACTTATTTAGCATGTGATAATGGTCTATATTTGGCAGGTCTCAAGCACACACTATTAGTTATAAGTCCCTAAACATCCAACCAGTTGTGCTGGGTGCTATTCTAAGTTCACCAACACCCACAGTATCAATCCTTCAATGCAGCCTACTTTGCCAGTTTCTTTAGAACCCGAGGACAAGCTGTGTGATCATAGAACAGGTAGAACAACATACCCACTCTGTATTTTTATATATCTAACAGAGTTTTTGAGATTATTCACAGCTCAGATAAGGTGGCAGTACTTTGTCATTCATATTAACAATATTCTTGCAGATATTATGATGTACATGCACGGTGCTCCTCCTCCCTCAGGCAGTAACACTACTTCCAGTGATGCATCCATAGGCAATAAGGTCACTTAGGTACTCAGCAGAGGGACTGCAAGTTACTCGCTCCACTTTGATTATGGACCACCTTCAAAACTGAACAGATACAGCTGAAAAATGCTGTCTCGGAAGCAAACAACCAAGGTCCCTGCACCCTGAACTCATAAATGGGAGAAACATCAGTTGCATACATCTTGCTGAATAGCTTGCCTGAAGAAAACAAACCCACTTTTTGGACTGCAGCACACTCTGTACCACTGGTGAGTTCATATGGGAGAGCAGTTGTCAGTTCAATAGGTTTTCTTATCCTTCAGCCAAGAGAAATAAAGGACTGAAATGAGGGGAGTGGGGAAAGGAGATGAGCTACTGTATTTCATTCACAAATATATCTTTAGCTTTGATAAATATAACTTGGGCAAAACCTAAAAATGAAAATGCTTGGACCTGGTGAGACAGTCACAGAATTTACATGTTTCAACTTTGGTAGACAGGCTGGATTAGTGACATACAATTTCCCAAAACCCAACAAGACCAGACAGTACATTTGTTTATTTAGAAGTTTGCTGGTAGCACTTATTGCTATAATTATCTGATCTCTTTAGTTAGACTAAAGAATTAATCAGCACAAAACACTCTGAATTGAAAAATTGCCTTTCTGTTTAATGAACAAAAAGCTCAGAAGCAGACAGCTAAAATGAGTTGGCCAGGCTCATAAAGCAAACCTGTGGCCTGTCCAGGGCCTTAACCATAATTACTTTCACACAGCCAGGATGAGAAAACAATTTCAAGTAGTGATATAAACTTTTTAAAAGAATCTGCCAGGTTCTCACCCAGCTGGTAAATTTGGTTGACAGACAAAATAACAGTGAGCATATTGCTAGCATGCTGCTCAATCCACTAGCTCCCACGACTCCACAACAAGGTATGACAGAGTAAGACCAAAACCCCACTAATCAATACAACTTTAAAATACTGCATTTGAGGAATTTAAATCCTGCATTGCCTGTGCAATTTTAAAAGAACGAATATGGATGAGACACAGCTTAACGGAATGGGCAAAGGGCAGAATTTCTAGTGGCATAGTTCATTTGAGAAGCAAATGCACAGAAAAAATGTGGAAAAAAAGAAAGGCTCACACAAGGAACAAGATTTAAAATATCTTTGCATTTACAGATATTTATGCTATATTTAACTTCTTTTATGCATGCAACAATCTTAATTACAAAGGAGAGAAATTCCATAAACAAGGCTATTACGTCAATAACAACGTCTTTTTAAAGCAAGTCCCTAATTCAGTTATAAGGCTTGGAACATTGCTGTCTGGAGTTACAAAACCAAAAGTAATTACAAAGGAAAGTCTGCATCAAACAGTGGGTATTAGTGGAGTCAGGCCATGGCTTTGGGACAGCATTTACTCCATGCTTTCTTCTTTTTTGTACATAACTGATACAAACGTCTTTATTTTCTCAGTTCCACTACAGATGTCAGGAAGTTCAAGCAGCTAGTGGACATTTGCAGAATGAATCATGGGGCACCACTTTTCATTTTGACAAAAACAACTGCTGTTCAGTTAACAGGATGATGCTGATCAAATGGGTGGATATAAAGAGTGAACTCCTGTAACTGTTGCCAAGAAGGCTCCGCCACTGCAGGAAAGCTGTGTGTGCTGACTTTTAGAACTCTGATTTCCCCCCCCCCCCCCCCCCCCCACGCTTAAGAGACTGTTACAACTTCATGTTCCCACTCATAGACCTGAGGAACTCAGCCTATGGCATGGCTACCAGCTGACCTGCAACTAGAGAAAAATATTTGTTGCTGGAAGAGACTAGAATCATTAAATCTGGAAAAAAAAAAAAAGCAGTTATGTTTTATGGAACATGGAGTGCTACAGGAGACAAGAAAAACAGCTTCCTCTGGTGCCTATTGCCAAAATTTCAGAAGACCAGACAACAACTTTAAAATTTCCAAGGGAACAGCCACTAAGTAAGTCAAAAATAGAATTAGGAAACTGCCTGTTTCAAAAGTAAGAGCCTGTAAGAGGCGCCAGCATTTTTCATCATTTCTGTCATTCCCAACTAGAACACTGAAGAGTTAACAGACATCTGTCTACCAAAAAAAGCCACCCCACTGAAAAAGGCAAAATGAGGAAGGAAATCTATGTGGTAAAGGAATATTAATTGTATTTGATATATTTAAAAGTCCCCGATCACTTTGCACACATTTATCCAAAGTTTATTTTTCTCTGCCATTTTCAAACATCAGCACTTTCTCAGGCCTTAGAGACACAGCAGTAAACCAAAGATAGCCTTACTGCAGCCACTTTTCTATGAAAAATGCAGATAAATATAAGTATGTGAAAAAAGCAATACTTGGTGCTCTTCCCTGAAAGGGGAAGATAAGACTTTGTGTTCTTTTTTTACTTAACTGAAATTTTTTATTTCAATGACTAAACGAGAGACTTAAGGAAAAGGGAATATCTCCATTCTTTATTATTCCTCACTGTTAGTTTTCTGATATATAGGTTATAATGTGGCATTCATTAACAATTCATAGAGAATTACCATATTCAAGTAGCACAGCAAGTTCTTACTACCTACTCAGGCAAAATACTACACAACTCTATTTTCTCCCTTTCCTTATTGTCCGAGAGGGATCACATGCTGGAAAATCTCGCGTTTTATCACTTAACAGGAAACAAATTACAACAGGTATCCATTAGAAACACTAAGGAGCCTTGAACAGAAAACCATTTCATTTAATTTTTGCTGATCCCTGACAATGGAGAGCTGTGCAGGAAAATTAAGGACTGGAGAAGATGCGTGCTGGAGGCTGCCTTAGAATTAAAAAACCCCAACAGGACGGTGGAGGAATGCCCCACTGCTCTGAACGTTTTGGTGCATTTCAGGGTGATGCAAATAAAAGACCCAAGTTGTCAGCTTTGTTTCAGAGGGACTTGCACTGGAACTGCTGACAGCCCCTGAATGGAAGCAGAACTGTGGGGTATGCCTAGATGCACAAAGTGCATCACGGGGAGCCCAGCAGCAACAAAAACTAGGACAAATTAAGAGAAAACTGATGAAGCACAAAGAGTACAAGTCCCGGGAGACGAACAAGCCCTCTAATGTAGATCAGGATTTCAGAAAAAAAGCTATTGGTAAGGTTTAATTCCTCATATAGCAAAGTCTCAAATTTTGTCTTGTTCTTACTCTGCATCTTTTATAGATTACTTGAATAGAATCAACTAATCATTGCAGCATCTTAATAACTCATCTATTTTACAGGTAAGGAAACAAAGGCACCTAGATTACTGACAAAATATCACAAACTAGTAAGGATCTACAGTGCCTGTTGATTTTAGCTCTCATAAGACAGCAGTTTTGCAGAAGACATGCATATTTTTACACATAGGCACTCAGAATCAGAGCATAAAAGTTCAGCTTTGGTAACATAATTAAATCCAGGAAAAAAGGGATAATCTAAATTCAAGTTCAGCAATTCCTTGCTTCCAGACAGCTTGTATGAACAAACATGTTTGCTGCTGCTTAAACTTTTAAATCAGCTTAGCACTCTTCAGACGAAATTTGAAGTAGCTGAGATCCTCCCAGTATTAACCACAGTCTTACAGAATAACTATTAAGAAACATGCAGTGGTATAATGCAAGCAAATTCCATTCTGAGATCCAGGTTCTGCTTTCAAGATTTCTTATGAAAATTATTTCCTTGGATTTCTTGGTTAGTAATCATAAGTACTTCGGACTTCAAATCCTCAGCCAAAATTTGGCACACAATAAACATTATAACTAAAATCAATTATGAGTGCTTTTAAGCTCAGCAAAAAAAGATCTCAGTATATGGATCATATTGCCTATGAGGCAGGTAAGGACAAATATCAGCGCTTCATCAGCATGAACTCATCCTCCAGACAGGCAGAACTCTTTCCATCACAGAGGTGCACAGTATCGCTCGCTCTGGCTCTGTTCACGTCAGTTGTCCCCACACACAAACAAAGTGAATGCAAATTGCACTTGTCCTCAAGGCCCATGAGCTCAGCCTCACATTTTCTTGCACAGAACAACTATACTGAGCAGCCCGTTACACAAATGGAAGCCTCCCTTACCGAAAGGTAGAAGGCCTAAATGCCAAAAGCAGCAGGCACAGTTAATGAAGTGGGAGAGCAGCAGAAATAGGTGCTCAGCTTTCCAAGTTTCTATAAAAGCAAGTGATAATTTAAAATCTCCAGCAGATACTAAAATAGGAGGGTAATGAAGCAAGAGAACAGATGGCATGAAAAGGAAGAAGTATCCTATGGAGTTTCTGACCTGTTTACCATAAATAAATAAAAAAAGGAAGCAAATCGACCCCCTGAGATGACAGAGCTGGCGTGAGGGACATTAGTGAACCTGTCATGTGGAGACACCTATAGAAACAACTGTCATTACAGAGCAAAAGAGCACTGACTGGCCAAACAGCAAGAACTTGGGAAAGAAAGCAGATGTGAGAGAAGGAAAGGGGAAGATTAGGAAATCCAGGACAGCATGAAAGTCACTCTGGATATTGCCCAACTAACACTGCTAACCTGGTACACTGCAGCTGAGGGCCTAGAGCTGATGGGGAATACAAAGAAATGAGGAAAACACGCAAGCCAGCTCAATTTTTTTCTACTCCGCACTGAATCACTCAGCAAGTCTGCTTCTGTGGCAAGTGGAATGTCACGATTTTTCATCCTTCATTAGGACTAATCAGTTCACTTGTTGACAGTATCAAAAGAAAAGCCAAGTGTTGGCTCAGTCAAGGAAAGCAACATTTTTCCTATTCCTGCAGGAGCTTGTTGCAGAAGGCATGCTCTGCAGGGAAAGCTTGGTCTGTCCCTGCCCGTGGAACTGTCCTCTGTTCTCTGAGAACAGACTCCAGAATCAATCTTACTCTTTTCAGTACCATTAACATTCACTGTTATTAAAAGTAAGAAATATGTTATTTTTTCCTCTTTGATATTGCATGTGATCTCATTCAAACTGTGAAAACAACAGCCTAAGCATTTTGTCCTGTTGTATCTCAGGAAGCTGGAAACCTTCTACCAGCAAGAAACTCTTACAGCAGTTACCATGGTGACACTGGTAATAGATATTTAAAGGCAGCTCACTCATAATCACATCTATTAGATATCAGGAGGCTTTAGTAAGAAAGGCACAAAAAGCTTGAGGCCAGGGAACCAACCAGGCTTAGTGATGGTATAAGTGGGCAAGAAATTTATGTAGCAAAATCTGCTTATACCACCATTGAGCTGGACACAAAGTACTCCTGTTCAAACCTGAAAGGGCACTGAAGCTTGCAAGAATAAACTATTTTTAGTTAGTCATTTAAAAATTGGTTCCGAAAGCCTCATTTCAATAGTGGTAGCTCTATAAATCCTTTCAGAGCGGTCATTGCCAGAAGCATAATAAAAAGCTGTGCTACAGCTCATCCCACTTTAGAACCAGGCTGCTGGGAAATTCCCTGGCCTACCAACATCACCTGGAGGGAACCTTTCCAGCAGAGAAACACTGGTGGCAGCTGCCAAAAATGTTGCTCTCTGCACCCACCCCAATGGCCTGACACCAGGGAACCAACGAGCCCTGTTTCTGCAATGCAGCCACAAACTCGGCTCAAAAGGGACCTTGTGTCCCCATCCGGAGGGTTGGGTACCAACCAGGAATACTGTCATACTGCTTTTTTAGATGGTATTATGCAGTGAGGAAATTTGAATCTGGATAAACATGAAGCTGAGTTGAAGATGTATCTTTCATCATATAGATGTTAAATAATTTTATTTCTTTAGGTTCTAGTCTGTAGCGTTCCAGTCCACTGGAATGTAACACAGAGAATCTGCAGAATCAGATCTCTAGATGTAAAACCACTTCACCAAGTTGGCTAAACCTATGTAATAGTCATCAAACTGAGATTTCCTTTCTCTTTTTGCTGCATATTTCCATGACGACTCTCCTCCAGTATCAACTTCTTTCTATTGGAAAGGTCTCTCAAAAGATAATTTAGGCTTCTATAGCAACAGCTAAAATCCCTGGGAGATGATGATGATGTCTGAAACTTTACACAGATCTTTTTTTAGACCATGAGTTACAACACAAGCACATTTCAAACTTCATAGGTGAAAACAAAACTTGCTGAAGTGGGACAAACACAAAGAAACCACCTTACTTTCAAAAAGGACGTGCACTTTGAGATATAAAACTTTAAAGAGAGCAAGCAGGATCAAACAATCATCTTGAAAACCCACATCCTGCTCCTTCTCTGAGTTACAGAACAGTCACAAGGACCAAGTCAGCTGATCCTAAAAGGAGATTTTATTGAAATATCTCTCTCTGCAGTCTATCTTATATTGAACTAGAGAAAAAAAATAAATCAGTGAGTCAGGATGCCTTTTCAGTTTTAACTCCCATATACCTGCCATCTAGCTACAATTTAACCTTTCTTCAGTACTCATGCTGTTTGCCATGGTAGTGACAGTACTGTCCAACATGGAAAGCCTTGCTACCTCAGAAGAAAAAAGTAACTGCACTCTCAAATAAATTGGTTAAACTCATATAAGCCAAGGGAAGTACAGAAGTTAATTAAAGCAACTTTCCTTCACTGAATTCAGGTATATTTCAAAGCACTTCTTTAATGCCCTTCTAAATCTAACAATCCTTTAAACAAACAAAAACCTAAACTACATTCACAACCTGGATGAGAAGCAGGAAAGCATCAGACTTTATATATAGTCGAGAAGACTATAAAATGGAATGATTCTGGAAACAGAATCAGAGCCCAGCAGGTCCCAGCACACTTCCTTTTGTAGCCACTGGAAGCTTCTTTACCACACAAGGGGCAAGGTCAGCAGTGTGACCAACTACAAAGCAGCCATACTTTCTTCTGCTGGTGGAATGACTGAAAGCTTTTCCTTTTTTCATTAAAATATCCATTAATTTATCCCCTCTTCCTCTCATCTCCCTGGATCATCACAGTTCTGGTAAGAGGAAAAAGGTGCAGACAGGTAGGCATGAGGGAAAAACCATGGATTTAATCTAATTACTGCTGACTTCCTTCAGCCACTTCCTGTCCAGTTAAATAACTTCAAAAAAGACTCTGGAACAGGCAGTTTTACAAAATAAAGTTGAGTGCTATGAAAACATGTTTTTTAAAAATTAAAAAAAAAATAGCAATGCCAAAAGTGACAGTCAAAGCCTATTCAAAACCTAAGAGCTCTACAAGTAAGGAACATAAGCAAAAACAGGATTTCAGACAAAATTTCCAAGGGTTATCCTCTCTGGAGAATATTGAAGTATGGGAGAAAGACTGAGACACTGTAAAGGTCAAGTGAAATGAGATTATTTAATATCCCATGTGCTGCCCTCTGCTGAAAGAGATGCTGAGCATGTTGGAGCATCATGTCCACTGCAGGCTGTAGAAAAAGTCATGATCATCTGCACCTAATGCTGTCATCACACGAAACGAAAGTGTTTCATCTGGGACTAGGCAAGGTTAAAAATAACCTAAGATCTTATATTGGACTTAACAGCTCCAAGATGAAAGTGTCATTTCAGGGACAACATTCAGACAGTTAGAGCCTGGTGAAGGAAAAGGATCAAATACATTGGCTATACACGTCTGCAATAACAAAGCTTCACAGGTCTATAAAAAAGAAACAGCTGGAAGTTTCATTTGAAAAACTTATTTATCAAAGATATGTTGAACTCTCAGATTCTCTCTCCAAGCCTTAATCCCCCATCTGATTTCACTCACATGAAAAGTCTGTTCAGGCAGATGAGATTATTCAAATACTCAAACACATGTATTTGTTCATGTGTAAAACACAGAACAGCATGAATGGGAAAATAAGAAAACTATTCAAACACCCAAGCAGGAGAAATAGATATAGATTTTACATACCTATATTTATAAAAATATTTTATATAATTATATTTACAAGATATTTATAAAAATATTATATTTACCAAAAAAAGAGTAACCCTGCATTTTCTCCAAAACCCGGGAACAGAGAAAATAGAGTCAAAACAATATTCCAGGTATACATGTAAATTCTCAGTGCTCAGATTCTACATGCCTTTCTTCCATTTATGCGTTTGGAAAATGGGCTGATCTTGAAGTCACACTGCAAAGCCTAACTAGGTTATTTTGGATCAAGGAGAAGATTGAAATCTAAAGTTCAGGGCTCCTTAGGGAGATCGTCCTGCCAGCAACCTTCTCTACCTTGTAAAGATACTGGTTTAGTACATTTTAACAGCGTGCTTTTCAACAGTTTCTGACCTTAAAAAAAAAAAAAAAGAAAAGAAAAAACAAAAAAAAAACACAAAACCACAAAGAGAACCAACCAAAAAACAAAAAAAAAAAGGAGTAAAAATAGTTGAGAGGGGAGAGCACTGGGCAGGTGGATCCTACTAATCCAGCCAGTAGAGGGCAGTGGAATTTAAGAGGAAAGTTGTTGAAAACGAACTTTGTATAATGAGATACTTATAGTGGTAAAATCATCAATTTAAATTGTTATTTGAATCTACGGATGAAGTCCTAAACTAAGACAGAAACAAGATAAAGTGCAAAGGATAAAAAAGAAAGAAATTTGATTACTTAATGGTCTCTAAAGAGCTGCATTTCAGGGTATCAGGAAGATTCCATACTTAATACATAGTTAAAAAATAATTATTAAATATTTTAAATAATTTTCACTTATTGAAATACACTACTTCGAAGCATACCATTGAAACCATCACAGCTACTTCTCAGGAGTTAAAAGACTATGGGTAACTTTAAAATTAAAATAGAAAAAGATCAAAAAATAAGTCAAGAATACTATATTAAAGGCATACCTATCTTCACTTATGCCGACCTGAACAGAAAACCGGTTCTAGTCCACAAAAACATGAAAGCACAACAGGCTAAGCAAAGTGAAACACAAGCAAAGCATGCAGAAGATTTTTAATGTTCACGGCACCTTGTTTACCAAGGGTAAAACACAACATTTCTCACCTCATTGCCAAACAGAGCAAGCACACAAGAGCCACGGTTTCTATGTGATTTAACACGAGCTAAGCTCGCATTTTACAACAGAAAGACAGATTTTAGTTATCCTCTAAGCCCTTTTGAGATACACAGGTCCTGAAGTAAAATTGCCGCTTGACGCCAGAGGCAGCCAGGGAGGGTTTCCTCAAAAAAAGCTATCGCAGGTGGCCTGATACTCTGGAGTTTTCACCTAGCCTGTGGAAAACACGGAAGAGTGGAAATGTATTTTCTGAGCTCAGTCTAGGAGCTCACACGCTGAGGTGCCAATGAGGCTCCTCAGCTCTCGCCTCAGACGACGCTTGAAGGCGGCCGGGGCAAAAACCGCGGGCTGCCCGCGCTCCAGCCTCCCCCCGCCCCAGCCGGCAGCGCCTCAGGGAGCCGCAGCGCGGGGCCGAGGGCTTCGGCGGGAGCTGCGCTCCGCACAGGCAGCGGTACCCGGGCTCGGCGCCCGCCCCGGTTACCGCTGGCGGAGGGCTGCCCTCCTGCCGGCCGCTCGAGGGTTGGCGGGGGAGAGGCTGCAGCCGCCCGCCCCGTCGCGGGACCTGTTGTTTCCCCAACCCCAGACACCGGCGCAGCCAGAAGTCAGTCAGGGGGCACGGCGGGGGGACGGCGCCGCGGCGACACCTCCAGAGCTTCCCGCCCCCCTTCCCCGCACCTCAGCCAGGACAGCGGGACTCGGTCCCGCACTGCGGCACTTCAGCCCTCCCCGAACCTGCGGCTGCCCCGGGCGAGGCCGCCGGCCGGAACCGGAGCCCGGAGCCGCGCTCACCTGCCGCCGCCGCCGAAGATGCTCGGGCAGCCGGAGCCCTCACCTCACCTGCAGCGGGACGCGCGGCCGCCAGGGGGCCGGCGCAAAGCACGCCGGGTAACGTAGTCCCCGCTGTCCCGAGGGACTGCCGATCCCGTCAGACACCGCGCCGCCCGCCCGCCCGCCGCCGGCGCGCCGCGGAGCCTGCCGGGAGTTGTGGTTCTCCGGGGGCGCTGCCGCGGGGCACGCTGGGATATGTAGTCACCGCGCGGCGCAGCGCGGCCGGCGCCTCCCCGCAGCGGAACTACGACTCCCGTGAGCCCCCGCGCGCCGCCACAGCTGCCGGGAGCCGCGGGACCGGCGCCTCGCGTGGGCCGGGTGGCCGGGGCCGGTCATGGCGGCAGTGCCACCTTCCTCCGCTTCGGGGGGCCCGGAGCCGCCCCCCCCGCCGCTGCAGTACAGCCTGTTGCTGCAGCACCTGGTGGGAGACCAGCGGCGGCCCCGCGCCTGGGACCCCGCCGCTCTCGGCGGCATCCCCAGCCCGCCCAAGAGCGAGGAGCAGAAGATGGTGGAGCGGGCCATGGAGAGCTGCGCCTTCAAAGCGGCGCTGGCCTGTGTGGGAGGTGCGGCGGGGGCGGTTGAGGGAGTCGGGGGAGGCTAGAGGGACGGGGCGTTGAGGGGGAGCTGTAGTCGGGGCAGCCACCTGGCGGGGGCGGGGGGCACCGACCTGTAACATCGGGAGAGGGGCGGGTGGAAAAGAGGCTGCAGCACAGCAACCCCCGTGTTTAATTTTCCTCCCTCGAGGCCTCCTCCAGTGGCTGTCACAGGTCGCATGGTGGGGTCTGTCTGTTTTCCTTTCTTGCAAAGGAAGAGGCACTCACAGCCTTTCCTCAGCATAAGCCGTCAGCAACAGTGTCTGCAGGATCAAGGGACAGACCATTTGCACTCTTGCACAGCCCCTTTCACACTGCAGCGTTGACAGACAGTGGGAGCGGAGGTGCTCTGGTTCCTGTGGGCAATGTACTGCTCGAATCCAGCCAGGGTTCATTTTATACTGTTTGTCTTTTACAGGATTTGTTCTGGGAGGTGCGTTTGGGGTCTTCACAGCTGGCATCGACACCAACGTTGGGTTTGATCCCAAGGATCCATATCGCACACCAACTGCAAAAGAAGTCCTCAAAGATATGGGGCAGCGAGGCATATCCTATGCAAAGAACTTTGCCATTGTGGGTGCCATGTTCTCCTGCACCGAATGTGTGGTAGAATCTGTGAGTAATAAATTCTTAAGCATTATGAAATGTTTTCTTGTACGCTTAATAATCTCTTTTACTAGATCCAAATAAGTATGTATATCCCCTTTATAACAGGGTAAGAGAGTAGGCTAGTTTGGTCTCTTTCTTGGCCATCAGAGCTTTTCAGCTTAGAGACATGTCTTCAGAACTGTTGTTGTCTGACAGAATGAGCAGAAGAGCATGCAGTAGTGAAGTCCTTTTCGGGTCAAGTCCTGAACATATTGGCAAGTATAGGCATTACTTTTTAAAACCCTAGCTACAAGTACTTGTTACTTTAAAACATCAAACTGTGTGTTGCAACATGGTAATTTGAACCTCTAAAAAATCCATATGCAGAAAGGGATCCTTTAATGAAAGTTCTTAAGTAACAGGCCTATTTTGTCTTGCCCCTACAGCAAGAAATGTTCTTGTACAGCTCGGTGGTAGATCTGTCATCCGTTTTCTTAAATAGAAAAATTAGCCTGTTATGAATTTTGAGTACTGCCTTTTAATTGAAAGACAATTATTTCTTAACTAAGAAGAAAAGTGTGTTTGCTTGTGTAATGGAGCAGAACAAATAGATCTCTGCACTGGTGAAAATTGAGCGTGCTCTGGCTGTAGAAATAGTACACCTTTGTCAGCAGGGTGCTGTGCTCTCGCCTGTGCTGAGAACCAGGCTGCATGGCCAGGCTCAGTGTTGCACTCCTGTAGTTACAGTGCCTCTAAAATCTCTGAGTTGGCACCAGTGCACAGCGCTGTGTTCAGGGGGCTGTATTGGCTCACCTGGGAATCTTTGCCATAGCACTGCATTGCACCATATGGATTTGTCTTACCTCTCCTGGTGACCCGTTCCTTCCTCTTCTGGCCCTGCAAGTCCTGTGTTTGAGAGTGCAGGGGGCCATCTGCTGAGAATAGAGGGAAAAGCATCCTCAGCTGAGAAGGGGCTGGAAGGTCATTTAATCTTTCTTGGTATTAGTACGGATACTGAGTGTTTTTTCCGTATTTACTTGTTGATTCTGATTTTTAATTCCATAGTATCGTGGAAAGTCAGACTGGAAGAATAGTGTTATTAGTGGCTGCATCACCGGAGGAGCAATCGGCTTCAGAGGTTGGTAGTGCCTGCTATGAACTATTTCTTTGATAAGACTCTAATTCATTTAAGCAGTAAGCGGTGTTTTTAACAGAACACTACAAATGTCTTTGCATGGTGTTATGGTGATGTCAACATGAGAGCATACTCCAGACTGGCAGAACTGCTCTCTATTGCTTTCCTGTCAGCTTGAAAGATATGTGTGGGTAGAGAAGGCTTGGTCATACAGGACGGTGAGATTGGAGGAAAATCAACAGATTTGACTTGAGAGAAAAATCTGAAAATGGTGTTAGCTCTCCACACTCTTCTGTGGTGTTGTGGGGAGGGAGCCAAAAATACATACTGAGCAACTGAAGCTACAGCTCTTGTGTTAACAGAGCTCTACTTATATATACTATTTCACTGGCAGTAAGTCTGTTAATTTGCACAGTGTGTAAAATGGTTTCCTCCTTTCTCATGTGTCAATTCAGACAATTCTATTTAGCTGTGAAAGAGCAGGAACACTGGGATTTTAGTCCAGCAGGCACCAGTGGGGCCTTTGGGAAGCCTTGAGTGCTAACAACATCTGGAGAAAAGCCCCAAGTAGGAAGAGAGCTGCTCTGCTCATTAGAAATATCAAACTTCTCTCACCTCTGCTTAAGAAAAAAACCTGTCCGCAGAGCATAAAAGAAAAGAAAGTGCTATTGAGAGTGCTTCTAATTGAGCTTGTTAAGTTGTGTCTGTCCTGGACCTAATCCTCTTGGCACTTTCAAAGCAGTAGCTGCCCTTCCTATCCCTCCCTAGTCCAACTGCAAAGCCACTCGCAACGCTCAGATCAGAGCGTGCTCAAGTCAGCAATGACCACTGGCATTTTCTATCCCTTGGAGGGAGACTTGGCAACACAGCACCCTGCCAGCGTGCTGGGCTAGTCCAGCCATGGTAGTTTTAAGTCCAGTGTGTGCCAGGTTCCCTGCCTCACCCTGGGCAGTGGTAGTGCCAGTGTTCCCTGCTAGCGAATCACCAGGTTCCTGCAGGTGTAAGCTCTTCAGGCCAGCACAGCCTAAGCTAGTTTCTGGGAAAAAAAATCTATTTCCTATTTTGTCTCATTCTTTCCCACCTTTTTTGCGTTGCAGCTGGTTTGAAGGCAGGGGTTATCGGCTGTGGAGGGTTTGCTGCTTTCTCCGCTGCAATCGATTACTATCTGCGGTAACAGCGGGATCCCTCGGGAGAAAGTTTCCCTTTAGTTCCAGTGCTGCTGCTAAGAGCCTGCATCACGGCAGAACCATCAGGGTTACCTTCCCACTGCCTTTGGAGTCCTGATCAGTGCAAGCTGGATGGTGTTGGCTGCTCTTCCTGAATGACTAACAATAATCTGGCTCTGAGCCCTGGTGTGCTGCTTCAGGCAGACTTGCGGGAGTATGTGAGGAGGGAGCCAGGCGCAGCGAGCAGTATCTCCAGGACGGATCAGCTGACTGTCAGTTTCCAGGAAACAAGCCTGGACTCTGAGCTTTTTCAATCCTTTGGGTCTGATTTTGATTAAGTCTGTTGCTAGCATCAAAAGAGACAGAAGGACAATCTCCAAAAAGAAATGCAGTGATTTAGGTTACCGTGTGTTTGAACATGCTGCAACTGTTTAACACTTACCAGTTTGCAGCTTGCTACTCTGTTGGGGAGAGGTAAGATCCTGTGGAGAAATAAGTTTGTTCCAGGCTTTTCTTAAAATACCAGCTGAAGAGAAACCACCATCTGTACAACTTGTCTTATTTCAAGTACAGAGATGAGAGCCAGATTTCTTTACCATGTCTTAAAGGGAAAAGCAAAAAATGAACCCTTAGCCTTAGAACCATGTGGTTACTGGCAGATGAACAAAACAGTTTAAGGGGAAAAAAAAGAGGTTGTTGCAGAAGTATAATTCTGTGTAGCCACTTGGCTAGCCTGATTTAACCTCACTGTGGGAGTACAAATAATCTTGCTACTGCTTCAACTGCCACAGGCTCACATCATTAGTTCCAGCAGTTTGATAGTGAGACTAGAAAGCAGAGTTGTGAGAATAAACCACTGTTAGACAGATAACTGGGCGTTCACTTAGCACTGTCTGTTTCCCATCACGTCCCTGAAACACTTCTGAGTGCCCCAGTGTTACACTGTGGGAAGCAAAGTGTTATTTCTGCAGAACATTGGTACTGATGTCAAAACATGTTCATTAGCTCAAGGAACTGCTCCCTTTTTGATTTGTGTTCGTATTAGCCCTCTTGCTCTTCAAACCAAGCTCTGTTCTCAGACCTCAGGGAGTCATTTTTATACTCAGAAGAGTTTAGGCTTCATTGAGCCACTCCACAAGGGCAAACACCCACCCTGATCTTTCTGAGACAGTGGGATTTCGGATTGAGTGCGCACACCTAGTAGGGCTTCTCCCACCCCCTTCCCCTCCTTTGCATCCACAGTTTGACATCCCAGAATGGTGACAGCACTTGCTTACCTGGAAGAGCAAAACTAGCAGGGTGGTTTGGCTGATACTGTGGGCAATGGTCAGTCTGGAGGCATATTGTTTCCCATTCCCACATGGAAAGAAGTGGGGAGACAGCACCATGTGATCTATCAGATGAGGTTTCCAGAGCGCCTGATGTCCCTTGCTGTGCCTGTTCAGTATCCTCAGGCCAGAAGCTGTGCAAGTCAGCTGAATTTTAAGCTTGAGTAATTCTGGGCTGAATCCAGACTGACTCCAGACAGTCCAGGTTTTTTCCTCCAGAATGTACTGAAATGCAAGGATGTAGCCCAAACCATAAGATGTCTCTTAAAATATTGCCTGGCACAATGCCTCTGCTTATACCACTGGCTTGAAGTGCAACTAGGAAGAGTTCCACGACAGAAAGAGAAGAAGCTGTGATGCCAAGGTGATCAGTTAGTGCAAACAGCAACACCACAGGGCTCCTTTTGTGCAAATGTTGGGGCTTTGCATTTTTATTAACATTTTTTTTTTCTCCTCACATGGTTTACAGCCATTTAAAGTTTAGAATCTACAGAAATTGAAACAAAACACAAACAAAAATATATCCTTAACAACTTTTGAAAGTCAAATATTAATTAACAGTTCTATTCTACCTGTAGCTGCAAAAGTCCACCCCCCCCCCTCTTTTCCTTCCTGTAGGGACAAGCAAAAGCCAGTCACGGGGACGGCCGCAGCCTGTTGTGCTGGGGCTGTGTGGACCGGGCCTCCAGCCACTGTCGCAGGGGGGATTTGGCTGTACAGTCTCCATCTGGAATGACAGTATCGTGGACAGAGACTTGGACACATGTAACAAATCAGACACACAGAGAGGGATCTGTTGTGCAGTCAGATCTAAAACTCGGCCTCCTTACTGGGTCCAGGGCCAAGACAGACGCCTGGTTATTTTCTGCAATGCTGTTTCCCTTCTGTTTAGCTGGTAGTCAAGAGGAGCAGGGTCTGGAGTGTGAGCCCTTTGGAGGGGGACTGAAAGACCTCTCCTTTAGTTGCTTTGCTGGTGCAGGGCTGGCAGGTGCTGCCTTCCCCGGGGGGGGGGTGGGCTTAGGACATACCTGGTGCATCGGTGGCAGGCGGCCGGGCTCTACCGGGAACAGTCTGTTAGTCGGGAGGGTAAAGGCAACGCTGCTGTTAGCAGGGATACGCTTGGTCACTTCCCATCCATCTCCATTTGGCACAGGAGAGCACAGGGCCAACGCATTCGGGGATGGGGGGGGCTTTTCCCACGAGAACACGGACTCGGCTCACAGAGCGAAAGGTTTTGTGTCCCAACAGGTACCAGCACCTACCTGTGAGCGTGGGAGGGTGAGGGGTGTACTGGGAGCCAGGCGCTGGGGTGGCCAGAGCACAGCCTGGCAGCAAGCACAGGCATGTGGCCGTCCTGCCCTGGGACGTGGTGTGACGGCTCCAGCCACCAGCCTCGGGGGTCAGCAACTGGAGCCGCTAACAGACCTGAGCTGGCTGGGCACGGCTCACCCAGCAGCAACTGCTTTGTGAGAGAGAAAATGAAGCACTTCTGCCTTCAGTAGCGAAGGCCACGAAGGCTTTCCTCCTCCTGTCCCTCTGCGCTGGTTTCCAGCTGCTGCAGAGCGCTCAGCTGGCTGGCACCGGGGCAGGGCCACGTGCTGCCATTTGCCCGGGGCAGCGGGGACAGCCAAGGAGGGAAACAAAAACCTCCCCGTTCTTGTGGCCACGGCAGGAACGCTGGTTGCCTGGGCAGGCTCTGCCACAGGGCACAGCCGGTGTCAGCAACCCTTGTGGCAGTGCTGGGCTGGCAGGGGCGTGCGCCTCACTATGGCAGAGGTACAGGCATGGGGAAACGGCAGGGACCCCGCTCCCTGCCCCACCATGGCTTCTTGGGGAAATTGTGGGATCCACGTGCCCTGATGGGACCCCATCGGTGCTGGGGCACAGACCTGGCGTCAGCCCGTAGCGGAGGAAGCAGACCTGACTGGCTGGCTGTCCCTCAAGCCTGCTGTGGATTGAGACCAGCACAGCACCCCTCGCTCCAGCCTGGTGTGATGGGTTACCCCAAAAAGCTACTTGGAGGCGAGATAACAGCGAGGCAAGTAACCACCACGCTACACACACACAGGCAAAGCACAGGATAAGGGCTGTAGAGGGGACTGGCCTGAAAGCACCCAGAAGAGACGTGGCGAGGAGGAAGCAGCACCTTACTCCTCTGCTCTCGTGGTCGCAGGTTTGCTCGGGCCAGAGCAGAATCCAGGCACGGGGTCCGACGTTTGCGCAGGCAGCAAGCCAAAGCAGAGCTGGTGGTCACCGTCACCGGGGAGGGAAGCCCGTGAGCTCCCAGCCTCTGAAGCGAGCCGGTGCTGCACATGCAGGCGTGGAGCAGGGGAGCCGGGCAGCAGAACAGGCACTCGTGGCACGCTGCAGGCTTCGAGCTGGGCGAGACAAGGGGCTGCCTGGTAGGAGTGAGTGGGCAGAAAGGAGTCCAGGAGAAAACTAGCCGAGGGGGAAGCCTGTGTCCACAGCCCTTGTCAGTCACTACCTCTTCCGTCGAACAAATATACATAAAAACAACTCTTGAACACAAGAAGGGACATAAGACACGACTACTTTACAGAGAGGCACGGTGCCTGGAATGGGACCGGGCCACTGGTACGCGATTGTACAGGAGCTGCAGGCGGCACCGTCCTGGGTCCGGGCCGGTCTCCCTGGGGGGCTGTGATCCAGTCCGTGTCCCCCAGCAGGGAGCTGGGAGTGTTTGCAGCTGGTGCCTTCTCCCTGCAGGCTACACGTCCGTGGAGAAGTAAAGTGTGTTGCGTTTCAGCTCAGTAAAGGAGATGGGAGGATGCTGCAGGTAGTAGAGAAGGACCTGGACCTGTAGCAGGCAAATGGAGGGTGTTAGGCCAGAAAGGGGCAGAGCTGCCACCTCCCAGCTTGTCCCTGTGCAGCCACATCCAGCAAAGAGTGACAAATCTACCCAGACAGGCAGGTAAACCCCTCTGCTCCCCACCCCAAGGGTGCTGGTGCGGGCTGTGGCCCCACGCTGCCAGCACAGCTCTTACCTGGGCCATCACATCGTGAGACCAGATATCGGAGGCCAGGGTGAGGTGTCCCTTGCTCTCCCCCTCTGAGGGTCTCAGCAGTGTCGGCCCGAAGACTGTTGCCAGGTTGTGGAGAGACATTTTATTGATAGGCTCCTTTTCAGCGACCCTGCGGGTTAGGGGGAGAAAGGGAGCATGAGCAATGGGGCAACCATGGGGCGATGTGGGGGGCGAGTGCTGCTCTCCCTTCTCCCAGCCCCGCCGGGGCACCTCTGGCTTGCCATTGCCCTTCACAGCCCCTGGCAAACCCAGGTGCAGGGCAGGGAGCTCTGCCCCCTTCACGGCCTCTGCTGGAGCTGCTGGGCCTGGCCGGGAGCCCCGGGGTGTGATGTGGCAGCAACCAAGCCCTTGCTTGCTTATGTGCTGCGGGGCCTCCACCCTTCCCGAGCCCCGGCAGGGTACGGGGAGCTCCACACCAGCCCGTGCCTCCCCGCACCCACTCCCCCCACAGCTCCCTACCCTGCCGACCCTGTGGGACCCCAGCCAGCCTGCATCGAGGGAACCAGGGCCACAACATTGCCATGTTAGGAGGCAGCTGTGCTCCCCGGCACAGGCTGCACGGTTGAGCCCTGGCCAGGGGAGCAGATGTGGGAACTGGCTGTGCCCGGTTCTCAGGATGGAAATGGATTTTTCCTTCCCCACCCCCAGCATCAATCACTTTTTCTGTTTGGTTTTAGCCAAACCAGAGGGAAAAAAAAAAAGCTTTATGATGCAAGTAACATGAGCTGTGAGCCCCAGCCCCAAACTCGCAGCCAGCTCTGGCCAGGCTCTGCATGCTGCACTGCCGCCCTGCCCACAGCCCCATGCCCTCCACGGCTTTCGGGCCCCCAGTGAGCCCCAGAACTGTTTGTGCCCAGGTTCAGATGGCCTTCATCTGGTCCAAGATAAAGCCCAGCAAACCACACATTGCTGCACTCGCCCTGGGATGAGCATCATGGGGCATCACCTGCAGCTCTGCGACACATCCCCAGAGCTGTCTCTGGGTCCTGGCCACCCACTGCAGGCAAGTTACAGGGATTATTGCACCTTGTTTTGCAGGGCTGGTGGGAAGGGATGTAGCCCTCAGTTTTTCTGCTAAGGGGGACACTGCACAGCTCCCACTTTATTCCCCATCCCGTGCCAAGGCCAGCTGCTCCCCACGGAGAGCTTTTCCAACCAGCTGCACACTGTCTGCCGCAGCCAAGAGCTGCATCTTGCCAGAGGACGTGGTGTGCTCCCTGCGGAGCTGACCCGCATCAACGGCCGTGCGCTGCACAGTCCCTGCTGGCACCATGGTCCTGGGGTGCCAGGGGGTGCTCTGTGGGGCAGAATGGCTCTAGGATGTGTCCAGCATCCTACGGGGCCCATGGAGAGGAGCTGTGAGAAGCCAACACCGCTTCCAGCCAAAGGGACTCACGGCATGCTGGGTCCCAGCCTGAACAGGCTGCAGCCTGGCCAGGACCCTGGTGAATGTGACAGAGGCCAGGGAGACAGGGCAGGTGGGACACACCTGGGGCTGCACCCTCTTGGAGGGGCTGGGAGAGGGAAGGGCCACTCTGGCACCTGCCCAACACTGTTGCTGGCCCCAGCTGCCGCCTGCAGCCCTGCTCTGCACCAGTACAGCACCATCTGCCTCCAGTTCAGGATCAGCCCGTGGCCACGCAGGCATCCCAGGGATCAGACAGCAGCTCTTAACTCCACTAGTGTCCAAACCCCTCAGCAAAGCAGCGAGACAGACCTGTCCTGACCTCCTGCCTACGCTGAGCAGCCCCCAGGTGCCGCAAAGCTGAGCCATTACCTTTTCAAGTGCTCCAGCAGGAAGAGGAAGGTGATGAGGTTGGGGTCAGGCAGTGAACGGAGAAGGTGCATCATGCAGTTCTCCTTGGCAGCAGGATCTGAGAGGGCTGGAAAGGAGGGAGAGGGCTCAGGGCAGGAGCTGGTGACATCTTGTGCAGCCACAGGACCCACCGTGGCCAGATGCCTCCCAGAAGCTGGTGCATGAGTGGCTGTCCCTGCACTGCAGGGCTCTGCCCGCACCCTGGGCAGCAGCATCACGAGCCCCGAGCCTGGAGCTGGCAAGGACAGCCAGTACCAAGCGGGCCAAGTTGCGAGGGACCCTCAGGAGTCTCCCATCCCAGAGCAGGCAATGCCAGAGCCACGCTTGGGCACCGACCCCTTCCCCATCCCCGAGCCCTTACCGATCCCCTCCATGAAGGCGGGGTAGAGTCTGTCAGTGAGGAGGGGCTCGGGCAGCTCACGGAAGTACAGCTTCAGCGTGCCTGCGATGGCATTGATGTCCATGTCACTCAGCATGACCAGGATGTCCTTGTTATCTGTCCAGAGAGCACCCACATGTGACACCTCCTGCGTCTCCTTCCCCTCTGGGTCTCAACCCCCCGTGTCACCCAGGCAGGCTGCCAACTGGAAGGCAGGATGAGCACCACTGGGTCCACAGCCCTGTTTTTAGCCAGGCTGGGGCTGGGAAGAGCCGAGTGGTTCCCTCCTGGCTGGGCAATAGGATGTGGAACAATTTGCAAATCCATTTGCAACGTTGCCCTGACTCAGTGTCTCCCAGGAGCCAGCCAGGCAGGGCGGCAGCTCAGAGACACCAAAGCACAAACAAGGCTGGGACCTCTGGGGGTTTGCTTTCCTAGCTACACCCTCCTCACCCCCAGCCCTTCCTGGGCACAGCGGTGCATTTTGCACACCTGCAGTGCAATAACCAGACCCTGGACTTGCAGGGCAGGGACGAGGGAGGCCTTGGTGCCTGTGAACCCTCCCAGGGGAACATGATGTGAAGGGCAGCCATCCCTCAGGACACTCACTTGCATCGAAGACAGCTTTCAATGCCTGGATGTCAGTGGCGACACCAGAGATCCTGTAGATGCCAACCTCTTCGATGCCCCTCTTCTCCACCTCCTCGATGCACTGGCGCACGATGTAAGGCACCTTGGAGCGCTCACGCCTGCCTCGGAAAGTGGAACCATAAGCAAAGATTTCTGAGGGACCCCGCAGCAGCCAGCCCAGCCCTGCAAACCCTGGGCCAGGGGCAGGATGGGTGGGAAGGATGGAGCTGGCGAAGGAACAGGCAAGTCCCCAACAGAGGGCAAAATCCGAGCTCTCTGCTGCTGGTGGGAGCGAGGGCACATGGTGCAACCCCACACGCACAGGGACTGGCGCAGATCAGCCCCCCCCCAGCCCTGCACGTACTTTGTCACGACGCTGATTTTGACCCCAAAGACGCCAGTCTGCTTTTTGGATGGGGTCCTCTTCAGGCTCATGTCTCTGCTCGTGAACTTCATGGAGAACTCCACCTTGATCTGCAGGAGACAGGTGGTGAGTCCCAGCAGCCCAGCCCAGGCCCGTCACCTCCATGTTGCATGAAGGCACAGCACAGCCCTGGGGAAGGGGCTGCAATCAGAGCGAGGGGCTGTGGGTCCCTGTGGCCCTGCTTACCCCGTTCATCTCAATCACATCCATGTGCCAGTTCTTCGTCTGCACGGCCTGTGGGTCCAGCTGTGAGGAGAGATGCTGTGTGAGCTCCGTGGGTACACAGCCCCATGCCAGACCTTCTGCCACCCCTGAAGCCCCCGACCCACAGATGATGTGGGACATGGGACATGCTCTTCCCTGGCAATGTGCTGCCTACAGCAGAAGGATGGAGAGGGGAAGGTCTGGGGTCCCTCTGGCCATGCCCTGATGCCAGGTGGGCTCAGCCTCCTGCCCTGTCCCCCCTGAGCCCCTGCGAGGCGGTGCTTTAACCCACACCCAAGCAGCAAGAAATTTCCAAGAAATTAGGATTATTTCTGGCAGCAGATTGATGAAACAGAACTAGGGCAGCATTTTCCATGCAGAAAAACAACATCTCCCCATAGCCAGGGCTATTTATAACCCCTGGGAATGACAGGCTCTGCTATTTCTGGCTTCGGGGCTAGCAGGGGACTTGATGCTGCCCCAGTGCCCGGCTGGCCCGACGAGGTGCTGGCATTCCCAAGGCCTCGGCACGTGCCGCAGTGGGTGCCGGGCCCTGGGGCTGGGCAGAGGAGGGTGCAGTTGCCTTTTTGGGGCTTTTCCATCCCCAGCTGGTGGTATCGATCCAGCCCCATCGATCCCTGTAATGCACAAGGCGGGCAGTGGGGCAGAGCCTCACACTAACGTCCCCTCGGGGAAGGGGATGGGATGTGGGAGCTGGCGGGGGCTCCCAGGACCATGTGCACGCAGCTGCCGGGCAAGGCTTGCACCAAGCGTGCGGGGTCACTGCGCAAGGACACGGGAGTTTCCTACAGCTGCTGGGTTGGGAGACGCTCTGTGTGAATGCAAAGATATCCAGAGCTGCTCCTCCAGCCGTGGAGCTGCTGTTCCCCTGCCCCAGCCTCTGGCTGCCCGTGAAGCCACCGCACATCATGATGGGGGGACCTGGGGTGCCTCATGTCCCTTCTTGCACATCAGGACCCTATGTCCCAAGGACAGGCTCGAGCTGCCCTGGCTCTTGGCCCAGACGCAGCACTGTGGCATCGTCCCACGCCCAGCCCGGTGCCACAGTGAGCCCAAGCAGCTCCTCGGCCATCGTGGTGCCATGGGAAACACTGCGGCCTCCAGCACAGCCCAGAAATGTCTCCTGACCCAGCGCACGGGAGAGGCTGGTTAGCACACGCCACCTCCTCCCCACCAGCCCTGCGGCTGCTGGGAATGGCAGCGGGGGGGGGGGGGGGGGGGGGGGGGGGGGGCGGGAGGAGGAGGAGGAAGGCTGCAGCTGCCCTGGGCTCCCGTGGGGCCATGCAGCAGGTCTGGACACCAGGAGGCTGCAGCCAGACCGCTGCCAAGCCCGGCCCTGCCTCGCCAACTCCCCGTTCCCCCCTCAGCACTGCCGTGCACACACCACGGCCAACACCAACCCAACACTGCCTGTCCCACGGGGCTTTCGGCCTTTTTCCCCACACAGGCCGCTCATGGCAGTGTCCAACCCTGAGAGCCCCAGGCTGCAGCAACAAAGCTCTTCACCTCTCAGCCAGGTTGGGAGATGTGGGCCTCCTCGCTCTGCAGCACAAATTTAATTGCAACCACCAAATACGCCTTCCCCATCCCCCGGGTCCCCCCCAGCTCCGACGGCCCTGGTAGCTCACATCTGGAAAGGCTTTAGCGGGACTCTGAATCAAGCTTTAATAAAAGCCAGGTTGGCTGCCGCTAGTGCTGTGGACCTTGCCCTGAGCACACCGCCTCCCTGTGAAGCCGCTTGCCCCCAGTCAGGCAGAATTGTCCCCATCCAGCCCCTCCCATCAGCCAGCACGGTCCCGAATTTGGGTTAGTTCAGCTGGCACCACCAGCCTGAGGTCCCTTGCAGCTGGGGCAGGTCCCCGTGCCCCCATGGTGCCTGGCCCCAGCGCTCCTCCAGCCCTGCATGCTGGCACCCTGCGCAGCGGCAACACTGCCACGCTGCCGGCTCCCCGCAGGAAGCAAAGCCACGGCCGATGCTTCGTCTCCAGGCGTGGGAGGACGGACGGGAGCATCCACCCACAGAGCCAGAGGCAGCTCCTACCCACACAGCGCTGGCAAACACCCCATCTCAGCTGCCACCACCATCTCTTTTTCCTCCAAAGGGAGCTGCTTTGCTCCAGCAAGACATGGGGATGTTCTGGGCTGGTGGGGAACTGCTGGCCTGGGGGCCTTGGGGAACAGCCTCTGTGCCAGCACAGTGCACAGTGGCACAAGTGACGTGCTGCTGTCCCAGATGTCAGCTCCTCTTTGGCAGATTGACCAGCTTCAAACACCGGCCTGTGCCTGGAGAAACTGCTCAGCCAGGGCACCAGCACCTCTCCAGGCTGCTCCCTCCTGCATCTCGGGGGACTCCCAGCAGTGGGGGTATCCGTGCCCAGGCCAGCATCCGCTGTGGTACCGCTCTCATCCATAGCGAGGTGAAACACCCCCTGCAGCCGCCCACAGAGACGTGCCATCATCCTGTTTCCCAAATTATCTGAAGGTGGTTGCTTGTAGGACAACACCTCAGGTTGTGGAGGAAAAGGCAGCAGCGTGGCAGGCGATGAGCATCCCGGCAGCCCTGCAGCTCTTTGTGCATCCTGGGGAGGCTCTGGTGGCAGAGGGACCCCCCAGTCCTGCTGGTGCTTGCCCCCCGCAGCCCCTGCCTGCTGCTCGTCACAGGCTGACTCTGGACTCAAGGGGACAAGGCCACATCCTGGGATTTTGTCCTCAAGATGCCTCTGGGCCGTGCACTGTGGATACAGCTCCTGTGCAGGCAGCAGCAGCAGAGACAGACCCAGGCAGTGCAGGTGAGGAGCTGGGATAGCTCCAAACCCTCATGGCAGCTCCCCAGGCCCCCAAGCACCGGGATAGCTGTGTCAGGGCAGGGACTGCCAGGCTGGGCATGTCCTTTCCCCGCGCCTCACACCCATGAGGTCACCCAACCATCAGCCCGGGGTGAAGCCATCGGAAGCAAATCAGTGACTCAGCCAGTGAGGCCATCTCCGCCACGGCCATGGGGAATGAGTGGCTACAACCAGGGTTGCTTCTCATCAGTGTGGCACCCATGGACACCCCAGTCTGGCCTCCTGTGGCTGCCCTGGCCCCAGCAAGCAGGTGCCCCCACCAGACCTCCATGCCAGCAGCTCCATCCCCAGGGAACAGGTGGTCCCTGAGCTGTTCCGTGCCGTGGGGGCAGAGCAGCCCCCACACCAGCAAATGCTGCCGACGGCAAAGCACAGCCCCAAAAAAAGCAGCAATTCACAGCCCTGTCTGAGAGTGACCCGAGAAGCAGCAGGCGCCCACAGCACAGCAGGACCATGCACAGACCCGCCGGGGCCGCATCCTGCCCCGGTGACTCCTGGTTGGCAGCAGGCAGGGAAGGGACGTGGGACTGGGAAACAAAACCCCCTCATATTTTGATGCAGCAACAGCCGGCAGCAGCCGCCGGGCAGCCTCCCCACATGGCCCTCGCTGCCCCTTAATCCCCTCTGCGGGAGCAGCGGCGGCGGCACAGAATCGAGGTTAATGCCACTGCGTCACAGGCAGCCCCACGGCTGAGCAAACCTCGGCCCCGCTGCTGCCAAACCAAACCCCCACGGGCCCAGGCAGCTCCTGCCTGCGCTTGCAGCCAAGCCCTGAGCCAGCAGCTCCCCGTGCAGGGGGACCCTGCAGAGTGAAACCCCCCGAGATCCCCATGAGATCACAGGGGCTCTGGGACCGCCTGTGACGGTGCTGTTCCCTCCCTTGTCACCTCCGTTGCCCACCCCTGCTCTCTGTCCCCCCACGAAGGTGTCCAGCATGGATTGATGTGGCTGCGACACAGCCGTGAGCTGGGGGAAGCCTGGATGGACCCAGGGTAGGGGGGTTGCAAACCAAGCAAGAGGGGGTACGCTGTGGCACCCCAAAAGCCCGGCCCTGACCAGCCCACAAGCATCGCTACCACTGGGGCTGGGCGGGGGGGGGTCTCTGCCCTCCCTCTGCAGGACCCCCCAGCGCAAACAGCTCAGCCCACCAGCACACAGAGGGAGAGGGAAGGGGAAAACCAAGCACCTCACAGGCTGCTAACTGCTTCTAAGAGCTCCCAAAGCGCTCCAACAGTCTCCCTACTCCATGCAGACCCCACAGCCCTCTCCCCACAAGCGATATCAGAGCCCCCCCCAGCCCCACAAAGCCACAGCCACCCCGCACGGCAGAACCCAGCGACACGGCGAAGCCGTCCCAGAGCCCCGTTTGGTGCCCACCACCCTCCTCGCCAGCCGTCCCCCCGCTACACCCCTCGAGGCACCTTCTGTCGGAGCAGTTTGCTGCGCACCCTGCCCCAGAGACGGGCGCCCGTGTTGGGGGGCCGCTTCCCCTCGGGCTCCTCCACGCCGCGCTCCGGCTGCTCGCCCGCGGGGCCGGGGCTGCCGTCCGGCTGCACCAGCACCTCCGTCATCGCGATGACCGCTTCGACTCCAGGGAGGCGAGACCAGACGGTGGCCAAGGGTGGCCGGGGCTGCGTTAAGACAGCACCCACATCCCTTCTGCTCTGGGTGGGAGGTCAGCGGCGGCCGGGGCGGCGGGGGCTGGCGAGGGCAGCCCGGTTGGGGCAGCAGGAAGGCGAGCGGGCAAGGCTCATCTTCAGGGTGTGAGCCAGGCTGTCGAGAGGCAGCTCGGCAGCCCCAAAAGCCTCCCTCCCCCTGCGAGGAAGTGACTCAAAGGCAGCCCCCCCCCGGCGGCCCCCACGCGTTTAACTCTCGCCCTGCCGCCCGCCGCCGCTCGGGAAGGCTGGAGGGGCTGCCCGGCCTCCCCCCCGCCGCTATCCGCTCTTATCCTTCTCCTTCAGCCGCTTCTCAGCGGCAGCCGCTGTCCCGGGAGGCATCGCCGCTGCTGGCCGCAGCATCCCCGGCTCCACCGAGGAGCCAGGCTGGCTCTGCCGGTCTCAGCGAGAGGCACGGGGATGGGACTTTTGGGGTCTCCCCTTAGACCTCGGGACCCCCACGTGCCCCCTCAGCCTGCCCTGGCCCTGTCAGCCCCACTGCCAGGGGGTGATGCGGTGGGGCAGGGGGATGGGGTGCAGGCAGGGTTCTGCCCTGCGCCCCAGCCCTGGAGGGGCCCCTGCCTGCTGCTTCCCCTGACAGGCAGGGACACGGCAAGGTGCAGGACTGGGAGGGAATTCCACTGACCCCAGTCCACCTCTCAGCAGCCCCCTGAGTCCACACAGGTCACGCTGTGGATCCCTGCGGGTTTGGGGAGCCCTGACACCACAAATCTCCAGCCCTCAGAGCCCCCACTGGCCCAGTGAGGGGGACAGATGGACAGGCAGCTATTCCCTGTGGGTACGGCAGGCACCGTGCCCATGACAACACAGGCTCTCCTTCAACAGTGCATCAAACGGGGGCTGAGGAAGGGGCTGTTCCATCCTGCCCCATCACCCCGAGACCCCCTCATGCACCTGCTGCCCATCTCCTTGCCCACCCCAGGGCATGGGGGCCAGATCCAGCCTCTGCAATGGGGGCACAAGCGCTCGCAGCCTGCTCTGCCCACCCCCAGCATCCGTCTGCCACCCCACCACAGCACCAGGCACCCCTGCCAGCACCCACTGGACGCAGCCCAGCTGCTGGGAGACACTGGGACAGTTCAGAGCAAGGCTGAGCCCTGAAGCACCAAGGACACACACTCTCCATGGGGACACGAGCCCCCCATGGCATCTCTACCCCAACCGCAGCACGTCCCAGCCTTGGAAACCACACACAAAATGAGTGTAACAACAACAAAACAGGGTTGATGCCAACCAGGAGTCACAGCGGAGCTGTCCCCATGCCCAGACCCACGGTGGCCCAGGCAGCACAGGGTGCCCATTCTCCACCAGCTCCTGGGGACAGGGCTTGGGGTAGGGTCCAACGCTCACCACGCTGCAGACCCCTCATGCTCAAGAGGAAGCTGGTGCCAACCTTGGCCCCTCCATGGACCCAAACCGCATCCTCTGTGCTGGCAGGACGTGACTCCCACCCATGGCACCTTGGCAGCCTCAGGAGGCCCCCGCTGCTCCCCACAGAGGGGCTGCAGCATCCCCCTCACACGCTGACCTCCTCCCGCCAGCCTGTGATGCTGATAAGCTGCTTTCGTGACCGACCCACATGCCTGGGCCATCAGATTAGAGCTGGGCAGCAGGCACAGTGCCAGCTGCGAAGGGGGGGTTCAGCCATCTTGGCAGCCCCCACACACACACCATGGGCCTTTGCCAAGCTGCTGATGCCAGTGCTCTGTGTCTCCCACTCCTGCTGCTAACTGGAACCAGCAGCAGCTCACGATGAACCCAGGGACTGGCCGGAGTAAGGACCATCCCAGGGCAGAATCTTTGCCTAAACAGCTCAGGGCAGAGGGCAAGGGGGCAGCGCTGGGGCTTGGCCACAACCCACAGCTCCACCAGCATCGCTGCTTGTCCTGCCCGTAGCTGTGCTGCCCCGACTCCCAGGGCAGGGGCTGAGCTGTGGCTCTGGGTGATGGCAAGACAGCCCCAGCCCTGACACCGCCCTGTCCAGCCAGGTCCTCCTTGCGATAAGCAGCCCCAGGGACTCCCCTGTCTCCCTTTCTTCCCCCACGACTTTTGCACAGCAGGGACAAGCTGTGCTGTCCCCATCCCGACCCCCACGTCTCTCAGTGTGACTCATGTTTGTTGACCCAGGCTATTTCCGAGAGCGCAGCTGGACTGATCCCCGTGGGGCGTCGAGCTCCTTCCCTGCCCCAGCCCTCCCTCTTGGCCCAATGCCACCCCCATATCGCTTTTTCCCTGGGGAGAGGGCAACAGACGGGTGATTTGGGGTATGAACAAGCCTCTGGTGAAGCCAAGTCCCCATCTCCCATCCTGTGCTCGGTGCGGTGCTGTCCCCTTCCCAGCAGCATTTCCGTGCTGCTCCCTGCTCCCCCAGGGCCTGCCCTTGGGCACTTTCCCACGGAGCAGGCAGCCCTTTGAAGTGGCCTTGGGTCGAGGGCCATGTCCCAGGCGTGACACTGTCCCCAGCACAGCAGGGGAAGGGAGCCCAACCAGGGGTCCCCACCAGGAAAACACAGGGGCACCCCCATTCTGAAGCATCCCCCACTGCCCTGGGCATCCCTGCAGCCTGGCCAAGAGCAGGGGCAGGGTCTGGGGGATGCAGGGTCTGGGGGCTGCCTGCCCCCCCCCCCCCATCTTCCCAGTCCTGCTCACCTGGGAGCATCTCAGGGCAGTCAAGGCCTCCATCCTCCCTGCATGGCAACCACCAATCAGAGCCAGCTTAGCTGTTGCTCTGGAAACCCCTGTTGCTATAACAGCGGCTGATGGAGGCACAGGAGAGGCAGATGGTGGCAGAGGGGGACATCCACGGCTGTCGGGGAGGGACAGGGGGGCTGCACGCTCAGAGACCTCCCTGGGGTGGGTGCCAAGCCCCTCCCTGCAGCCTCCCCAGGCCACAGAACTGAAATGCTTCCAGTTCAGCTAGGGCTGGACCTGCATCTGGGGGGTGGCCGCTGGCCTTGCCACCTCCACAGGACCCCCTCTCACTTTGTCCCACCTTCTCCCGCAGCCGCCCTGGGACCATCACCCACTTTGCTGCCATTCAATCCCGAGCCACAATCCCTGTACCCCGCTCCCAAAAGCAGAGCTGCCTGCCCATGCTGCCAGGCATCTCCATCCCAGGCATCATGACAGTGCAACCACCCCAGCCCAGGCACCTGGCCCCAAGAGATCCACCGTTGGATGAGAAGATAACCAAAAGCCCCAGCACATACCTGGATCTGCCCCTTGCCCATGATTTTGTCCACGATTTCATTGTTGTCCTTGTTGAGCTTGGTCTTGTCGTAGCACTTCTCATAGCAGAGGATGCGCAGGGACTGGGAGCCCTCCAGCTCGATCTCAAACTCCTGGAGTGTGGAGAAAGGGTGGCTTAGCCTCAGCACCCCACAGCAGCTTTAAAACTGTGGCTGGAAGGAAAAGGGAGGGCACAGTCCCCTCCTTGTATCCCACTCTCCTCACCTCGTTCCACTGCGGCTCAGTGGTGTCCCGGAAAACCCTGGTCTTGGCTTTGCTGACGAAGTAGCCAAAGGAGTCCACCTCCAACGTGCAGTAAAGGTCTGGGGGAGCAGACACCGCTCAGCACCCCAGGAACATCCCCACTGGCTCCCGAGAGACCACTGTGGGCAGAGCGGGGCCACATGCTGGACCCCAGCTCTTCCAATCACACCGGCCCCTTCCGAGCAAGGGTGGGCTCCCACACTTACTGGCAGACTGCTTGAAGCCCTTGGCGGAGTGGACGATGACATGCAGGAACCCGTAGAGCCCAGGGGACTCATCGTCTGTGGCGGGAAGAGCAGAGGCTGTGTCAGGGCTCAGCTGCCACATCCTGTGCCCCGGAGCCAGCGTGCGGGGTGGCTGTCCCCGAGGCAGCCTTTGCCACAGCGAGCACTAGGTGCCTGCAGTGACACCCCAATGTCCCCAACCCCCCGAGGACTGTCCCTAAAGTCTACAAGAGGACACATCTCCTGCTGCTCATCATCCCTGCCGAACATCCCGAGCATTCAGGCTGCTGGATATCCCTGGGGGAGGTTCCCAGTAGGGCTGGCTGGCTCTTGCCCTGGGGACACCTTGGGGTGCTGGAGACCCCTCTAAAGCAACGCCGTGTTGCAGCCGGGATTGCTCTGCCTGGGTGCCCGACTCTGCTCCAGCAGTGCCACCTGGTGGGTAGCTGTCCCCCTGCACAGCCAGGGTCCCCAGACAGAGACCCCACAGCTCCGGCATCATCTGGAGACAGAGGGACCCGCCAGCCCAGCAGACACTCACCGTCCTTATTGCTGGTGACTGGGATGTTGTGGACGGTGCGTAGCTTGAAGCAGGATCCCGTGAGCACCTGCAGCTCCACTGAGCTCAGGACAAAGGCCTGGAGGTCTGGGAGAGGACAGGAGAGGATCTTCAGAGGGACGCAGCCAGCGCTGGCCATGGGGACCAGAGAGCAGCAGGATGCAATCCTGCGGGACCTCCTTGTGACCCCTGCAGTGGCCAGAAGCCCCAGGCGGGCCTCAGCAGCCCCAAACTTACCCTTTTTCTGCAGTTTCTGAATGGCTTCCCTCCACTCAGACCTCTCATAGTCAGAAGACAGCAGGAAGAGGTAGCTCTGTAAAAGAGAGGGTGATGCAGCAGGCTGTGCACAGGCAGGGCTGAACTTGTCCCCAAGCCCACCCTTCTCTGGACATTAGGAAAAAAATTTTCACAGAAAGAGCGGTCAGACAGTGGAAAAGGCTGCGCAGGGAGGGGGTGGAGTCACCACCCCTGGATGTGTTTAAGGGTCGTTTAAATGAGATGTTGGGGGGGGGGAGAACTTTGTAGAGTCGGGCTGATGGTTGGACTGGTGATCCCGAGGGTCTTTTCCAACCTGAATGATTCTGTGATTCTCACCTTCCCATTGCGGTTGTGAATGCGGAAGGGGATGGCAGGCGAGTTGAGAAGCAGCCAGAATTCATTCTCAAACATCTTCTTCTTGAGGCGCTCGATGGCCCGGCTCTGCCCCTTGTTGGCCTTCTGCGGGCGGGGAGCAGACAGGAGCTTTCACAGGCGCCCCTGGCCCCCCATGTCCCACCCCTGACCCAGAGGAAGGCACCCACCCTGGCAGTGGGTCCCACCTGCACCCTCCTCTCACCTCCTTCTGCACCTCACTCTTGATGGCTGAGATCTTCATCTTCATGTCCTCCAGCTCATGGTCGGGGATGACATGGACCTGTGGGCAGTGCTCCGACTCCTCCGGTGAGGGGAACACCAGGTCGGCCAGGGGCACATACCACTTGCAGTCGTACTGCTGGTGCTTCCTGCGGCCGGGGCATGGGCGCTGAGTGATGCCTGACCCCCTCCCCAGCATGTCCCCCAGCCCACTGGAGGACAGGGGGCTTGTGACACATTCCCGCCGTGCCCAGCGCTTTCCTTACCCCACCGCCGTCTTCTTCAGCTTGGCGCAGAGCAGCACGTCGGTGAAAAGGAAGACGTGTCGCAGCTTCCGCGAGCCCTCTGACAGCTCCACCAAGAAGCCATCCTTGACAAGCTGCCGGGTCTGTGGGGCAGCAGGGCTGGCATGAGAGCGGGCAGGGAGCAAAGGCCAACAAACCACAGGGGACGGATGCTCCTGTCCCTCTCCATGGCTCAGCCACCAGGAGTATGGGAAGGTCCATGTCCTCTGGGTGCCATTTTGAGTCCCGTACGCTCAGCAGGGTGCCAGCAGGCAGCAAGAACCAGGTAGAGCCCTTAACTTGCACACAGGACTGCATCTAGAGGAAACCCTCCATCTCCTGGCCCAGCACCATGGAGCTCTTCAGGGTGCAGACACCAGCCAAGGGCTGGCAGAGGGCTCAGCCCTCGCCCTGTGCCCAGGCACTGCCCACCCCGCTGGCTCACCTCCCCCTTGGGGGTGGTGACCGCTGTCCTCCGGGGATCGATGTCCTCATTGATGCTGGAGAGGAAGTTCTGTGAGATGCGGAGGGCGTCCTGGAGCAGCGGGTAGTCAGGGTGGTCGGCCGGGGTGTGCTTGAGGAGGTCCTGGAAGGGGACAGGCACAAGTGAGTGGCCCAAGGGCACTGCCCTGCCTGCAGCACCCGCCCCTGAGACCCCCCAGCAGCGCTCCCCATGGCTGCGGGTCCCTGGGAGCAATGGGGGCAGAGCCCTCCCCCAGCCCCCAACCCGGGACTGGTGTCACACTCACATGCAGGACGAGGGTGCTCCGTGTCACCCGGTCAATGGGTTTGTACAGCAGCGCTGTGGGGAGAGAGGAGGCGTCAGCAGCCACCCACCGCCGGGACCCCAGCCCCGCTCCCACCCACGAGAGCCAGCACGGCATCCATGGGGGCAAGAAGGGGAGACCAGATGCCCAGAGACACCCAGGTGAGCATCTGGGGTCTGTTCCACGTGGAGCCAGCGACAGCTGGACCGTCAGCGTTACTGCCAAGAGCAGTGCTGAGCCAAGGCTCAGCGCCGCAGCCCCGCGCCCTGCTGTGCTGGGGGCAGGAGAAACCACGACGGGGCCGGTGTGCGGAGCAAGGGCAGAGCCCAGCGCTGGCAGCTGCTTGATGTGCCCCTGGATTTCAGGACTGCACCCGGGGGCTTTGCCAGCACTGTGGGTGCCTGCGGGGTCCCCACTAGGGTGACAAGCCCAGACAACTGCCGCATGGTGCTTCCCGCATGGTGCTCTGCTCCAGCACGGCCCCGCATCAGCAAGTTCTGTCCCTGCCGGGGACAGGGCATGATGGGGACACCAACCCAGCCACCATGTCCTTCTCCCCTCTGCTGCCACAGGTCACGGGTGACAAAGCCAGAGGGGCCGTTGTGAACACCGCTCTGTCCTGACTGTGCCGGTGTGTCCCTCTCCGGGGTGAAGGGACTCCGGGCGCAGTGCGGGGACTGGCACGGCCAGCTTGCCGTGCGGTGGCTGCCAAGAGGAAGAGCCACGCGTCACTCCCACCAGCCAGCAGCTTTTTCAGTTTCCCTTTTGGCTCAGCGGCGGGTCCCATCTCTGTCCTGCCCTCGCTGGGCTCTACCACCTCATGGGAGACCCTATGTCCCCCCACCCCAGCCAGCCCTGGGTGCAAGGGGAACCCAGGCTGCTCCAGCAGCAGCAAAACCCCCACCTACAGAGAACGCAGGGGCCAAGACATCATCCCAATGCTGCTGCTCCATGTTCCCTCCTTGCACCCCCCCCGTAATTAATTGCACATGAGGCTCCGTCCGGGGCAGGGGGACAGAGCTGTCCCACACACAGGGCACAGACACCCCCTTTCTCCCGCCATGCACCCTCCTAGCAGGAAACCAGCTCCAGGGGCTCTTCAGAGGCACATTTCATCCCAAGCAGCTGGACCCTCCTCCTCCTCCCTGGCTCTTTGAGCAGGCAAAGGCTGTTCCCATGTCTCCCCAGGCTGCTTACAGCCAGGCAGATGCCTCTGGGTTTTTCCCTTTGCTTGGGGGCACTTCCCCAAACTGCCAAAGCCAAGCAGGGCCAGGCTTGTCAGGACAGGAGAGAGGAGGAAAAGGTGCAACCACTCCCACCCTGTGCTATGAGCCACAGGGGTTCACAGCCCCCTCCAGAGCTCTGGTGCTGCTTTGTGGCACCCAGTCCTGAGAGAGGGACCCCCACCCTGACAAACAGTGGGTCTCTGCTCAGGAGATGAAGATGCAGGGCTGAACCCTGAACCAGAAGCTGCATCCCCCACCACTCCATGCCCCTGCTCCCTGTGGCTGCCAGTGGGAGCCCTGCTCCAGGATGGAGAGGGCAGGCAGGGTGCACCCCGCTTTCCCCCACCCTAGGTCCACGGGGAGGACGGACCTTCTTGCTGCCATCACTACAGGCACATGCAAAGCATGGAGGAGCCCCGGGAGGGGCTGTCCTGGCACAAGGGCTCCTCACCAGCACTTCCACTGGCCTGGGACCCACACGCAGGCAGCAAGGGGCCAAACACCAGCAGGCAGGGACATGCAGTGCCTCTCCCCACCCCCAGCCACAGAGAGATGGGCATTCCAGCCCCACCATCCCTCCGGCAAGCAAATGGGGACCCCTCCCTATTGCCATGCCCGCAGCACAGCCCGGGCAGAGGGGTCCCCCCCGCCTGCCCCAGCCCCTCGCTGTCCCACTGCCGGCACGAGCCCCTGCCCAGCGGGGAAGGCGAGCGCGTGGCCGCATGTGCCGGAGCCAAGATGATTCAATAGAGCCTGGAACAAAGACGCTCCCAACTTCAGGCTGCAGAGCACGACGCAGCCTCCACCCCCCAGAAAGGACAGCCAGCCCCGGGGTCAGCACCCCCACAGCATCGCTCCCTGCCGGCACCCGAATTCACAAGCCGCCCCCCTCGCCTCACCATAGGTGCAGTTACAGCAGAGCCGGACGACGACGAGGATTTCCATGGCAGCCCCGTCTCCACGCAGCCATCTCTGCCGCTCCGTGGCAGCTCAGCCCGGCTGCGGCACGGCATCGGCCCCTCAGCATGGCTCTCGGCGCAGCCAGCGGGCGGGGAGGAGGGGGTGGGCAGGGGGTGGGGGGCTGCTGCACGCCCCCAGCATCCTAAAGAGCTGCGTGCCCCCCCTCCTCACACGGGAACACAAAGGGCTCCGCTGGCGGGAGCCGCTCAGTAATTCATCCGCGCTGGTCCCGCGCGCACACAAAAGGCTGCATCCCCCTCCCCACGCCCGCGCTTGCCGTACCCTCCATGGTGACGGACGTGTGGCTCTCCTTCGAGTCCTTGGGGCCCTTCACCTTCAGCTCCTAGGGAGGGAAAGGCCCATCAGAGCAGCCCACGAGGGGCTGGGGTGGGGGGGAAGGTCATTGCTCAAGGTCATGGGGTCCCCCCCCACCCTTCCTGCACCCTGATATCTCCCCCAGCCCCAGGCTGGCCACACTAGAGGTCACAGATGGGTGCCGGGGTGGGGGTGTGGACTGTACAGGAGGCTGCCCAGCAGTCAGGACATGGTGGACCCATGGGGCACCCTGGAGCAGGACACCCAGCCCCACTGCGGAGGGGCTGGAGGGAGCAGGAAGCCAGGCTGCACCCATACAGGTCCCTGTTTCTATAGAGGAGCCAGGTATGGAGATTCAGCCAGCAGATGAGCCACAGGTGCCCAGCACCCAACACCCAGCTCACTGGATGGGGCGAGGAGGTGCAGGCTGTCCCAGCATCCCAGAAATGATGGCAGTGAGGGCTGAGCCTGACCTGAGCTTGCACAAGGCAGGGGGCAAACCCTCGCAATATTCACAGACCACAACCCTCCAGCACAGCCACCGATGGCCCTGCCCCTGGGACAGTCCCAGAGTGTCCCCAGGGCAGGGAGAGCATCTCTTCGGGGCAGACACAGTCGGCTCAGCCACGGGGACAGCACTATCTGTCCTGTGCCGGGACAGCCCAGCCGTGGCAGCCCTGTCCCCCTGGCACAGCCCCAGACCAGCTTACCTCCGAGATCTTTTGGAACTGGTAGTTGCTCTGGCTGCACTTCTCTGCTGTCTCCAGTGCGATTTTGTAGTTATCCACAAAGGCCTTGTAGACCCCCAGCTGGCTGGCCTGCGGGGAGTGGGGGTTAGCCAGGCACCCAGCGGGATGCTTGAAGCCCCCTGTCGCATGAGAGGCCAGGCAACCACCCAGGGGTGTTGTCCAGAGCTGTCCCCTCCTGGCAGGACACTCTGCCAGACCATAACCAGCTGGGGGGCCACAAGCTCGGCTCCCCAGGGAGAGCCCTCACCCAGGGCAGGATGGTGGGGCTCCTGCCCAGCCCGGTGCTCCCACAAACCTCTGAAATCCAGCAGAGAGGTAATGAGTACCTGGACAATGGAGGCTAAAGCTACAGCCACTTCCTGGTACCCTTCAACCTGCCCTCTCATCCTCACCTCCCCAGCATGGCCACAGCACCCATGGGCACAGCCCTTGCTCCCATCACAAGTCCAAAGCAGCAGCAGGACCTGGAACGCGACCCTGGGGAGCCACAGCCACAGTGTCCACAGGCAGCAAAGAGACTGTGACCTCCTGCCTGTCCCCAGAGGGTCACCCCCACACCTGGGCTCCCACCAGCCCCTTGGTAGAACCACACCACACACCTGCAGCCAAAACCCCGCCATGGTTGCACCCAGGACCTGCCAGCTGTGGGCATCCCTGCTGCGGCGAGGGGCACGGAGCCTGCACTCTCATTCTGGGATGGGAGGACTCGAGCAGGCAGCAGCAGCTGCTGCAGGAAGGGATGCAACATGTCCCACGGCCACCGGTGAGCACGTGGCAGGGTGTGAGCTGAGCTGTCATGGGGCTGAGCCCCACAGCACGGTGCTCCATCTCCCCGGCCCTCCTCCTCTTCCAAGTGGAGCAAGCCCCCGCGAATGCGCATACCAGCTTCTGGAAGAGGTGGCCCATGGTGACATTGCTGTCCCACTGCTGCACCTTTGGGCACAGGCTGTCATAGAACTCCTTGTGGATCTCGTAGATATCCTGGATCTTGTAGAAAATTGTCTCGATCTGCTGGAGGGTGAGGACAGGCTGTGACGTAGTGGCCGTGGCCTTCAGTGGCTTCATAGGCTGCCGAAGGAGGAGAAGGAAGAGTGTTTGAGATGAGGGCTGGGAGAGGAACACAGACGAGGGGGATCTCAGCCAACAGCAAGGACTGCCCGGGATAGGTCCCAGCCGACAGCCAGACCAAGGGGCTGCTCCTGGCTTGTGCATCCCTACAGACTTCCCCATGGCGGCAGTGACCTCCATGTTGTGCAACAGCGTCTCTGCCACAAGGGCCAGTGAGTCCGCAAGAGGAAGCGGGGCTATAAATACCTCCCCGCCAGGCACACTGGCAGCAGTGCGAGGCGAGATGGGGGTGGCTGGGCCAGAGCAAGGCTGGTTCTGGTGTGGCTTCTGCACCTTTGCTCCTGCCCAGGTAACACCCAGGCCAGGCCTGCCTGAGGGAGGCTGTCCAGCAGGAAATTACTCCATCCATCTGTCCAGCTGTCCATCCATCCATCCATCCATCCATCCATCCATCCATCCACCCATCCACCCACCCACCCCTGCTTGCAGACATCCCTGGAGGGGGTGTCTGGCCTGGAGGCTGTGCTCACCAACAAGAGTGCTTCCAGCTGGTTGATGTAGATCTCCTCGCTGGCCAGGAAACCAGAGAGCACCAGCTTCCGCATCTCCAGGCCTTTGCCAGCATCTCGCTCGCCCTGTGCAACACAGCAAGGAGTCTGGCTGAGCCAACAAGCGTCACGGGAGGAGACCCCTCATCCCACCAGCTCATCCCCGGCATCCCCGCGTGGGCATGTGTCCCCGCCAGCATTGAGGAAGCTCCGTGGCAAGGGCTGGGCACGTGCCTGCTGGGCGGCACAGCCAGGCTGGAGCCAGCTGGGAAGCCACGGGCTGTACTGGCTTCGCTCCCCTCTCAGCTCCCAGCTGGCCAGGAGCCCGGCACTGCTGGCAGCGCTCCAGGGCGGCGTGCGGCACGGCAGGACTCTCCCAGGGCAGAGTCCAGAGGCGCCCGATGAAATCATGCCCAGCAGTGGATGGTGCTGCCACATGATCAAGCACCACCCTTTTCCCCCAGCTAAGTGCCACCCCAGCGGTCATTTCCCGGTGGCACCGGGGCAGGTCCCGGGCTGTGCGGGTCCCGCTGCCTCCAGCTGCTGGCAGTTCAGCCTGTGCCCAGCTCTGTGGCAGCACTGACACGCTGGTGGCACAACCCTCGTGGCAGGGAGATGGGTGATGTGTGGCTAGGCTGGGGGGACTCTGAGACCCTCAGTGAGGCTCTGCCAGCGCCCAGGTATGGATGTCACAGCCCCTGGGCTGCCTTGAACACCCAGTGTACCTTGGCCTTCCCCATTAAAAATCACACCGGGGAACCAGGCTTTGCAGCACAGACAGGGGCCAAGCAGAGCCACGGGGATATTTGGTTGCCCCAGGCAATGAGCCGCTCAGGGTGGCTTGAGGGGGATATTGGTCCTGCCTCACCTCTGCCCATGCTGCCTGCCGCTGCCAGCCCTGGAAGCTGCAAACGCCGAGAGGGGCACAGACCTGGGGTGGGCGCGGCCACTGATCAGCATCTCCATGTCCCACTCTGGCATCCGCCAGCCAGCCCGGGAGGGGCTGCTGTGCCCGCTGGGGTGCCCACCCCATGGCCCCCTGCCAGGCTGCACCATTAAGGCTGGGCCTCGGTGACCAGCTCAGCAGGGGGGTGTGGGGGGGAGCAGTTTTGTGTGCTGGGAGTTCACAGGCTCTGTGCCACTGATTACTCACGGGCTCTTCCTGCTTCCCTCAGCCTGGGCCCTGCGCAGGAGCTGGGGCGATAAGGGGCCCATCCGCACCCAGGGCCCACAACGCCCCACGGGGACGATGCCAGGTGGACCCCCACGACCCAGAGAGGCAACCCTAAAGCAGGGCTCGGTGGCCACCCTGTGCGGAGACCCCAGGGAGAGTGGAGCCGGAGCCCTCCTCCAGCCCTGTGCCAGCCCCCTGAGGACACCAGGGTGGGCGAGAGAAGGGTTCTGGGCTGTGCCTGCCAGCACAGGGGTCCCCCCAGGGCCACCCCCCAGCACCAGGGTTTGGGGCCATTCAGGGGTTACTGGTGGCCATGCAGTGGGGCAGTGGCAGCATGTGGTCCAGCCCCTTCCTGAGCATCCGGCACAGGCTCTGCTGAGCCACACAGCTCCCCCACAGCAGCACACGTGGCCCCCGATCCCCCAAGGGAGGAAAGTGGGGTGCTTGCCCCGCTCTGCACAAGCGACCCGCCGAGCCCTTTGCACCCGATGCCAGGCGCAGCCCTGCCCCGCGCCCCCAGCCTCAGGCAATCCTGGAGGAGCAGCGGGGCTGCAGTGATGCTCCCGCTGCCCTCCCAGCTCTGCTCCCCACAAGCGCATGCCACACCGACCCAGGAGCTGCCCCGAGACCGGGGCGTCACCAGTATCAGCAAGATGTCCCTTGTCCCCCCTACCCGCTGCCCAGCATGGGAGCGGGGTGCCCCCGCCGCCCACCTTCTCGCTGGCCGAGAACGGAGACGCGGGGCTGGTGGGGGTTCCCGGCTCAGAGTCATCTTCGTCCTCCAGCACTTTATCCAGGTATCCTATGGCCTCCTCTTCCTCCTCCATGGCTGGCCAGGCAGCGGGGTCAGAGGGGACCCCACAAGGCTCCAGGTGAGGGGCTCACACGGCCGAGCCGGCCCAGCCTGACTCGGCCCTGGACGCCGGCCACTGCCGCGGGAGGAAAGGAGCCATTACGGGATCCCCGGTGCTCCCGCCTGCCCCAGCTCCGGCCTCCGGCCCCGGCGTCCCGGCCGCAGCGTCCGGCGCTCCCCGGGCGGCCGCACACCCGCCTCTGAGCGGCGGCGGCGGCGGCAGCTCCGGGGTCACCAGCGGCGGGACAAGAGGGACAGCCTGGCTCTCCCCTGGCCTCCGCTCACCCCCGGGGGGGCCGCCGGCGGTGGAGGGCCGCTGCCCGCCGCCCTGCGCCCCAGCCGGCCCCGCCGCTCCGCCCTGCACGCTCGCTACAGGAAATGCAGCTCTCGGCGCTGGAGGTGGGGCCGCTCCGCTCGGCGGAGGGTGCTCAGGGCTGGGGAGCGCGGCCGCCGCCATCCCCGAGCCGGTGCTCCCAACGCCGGCAGAGCTCGGCGTGTCCGGCGACACCCATGGGAAAGGGGCCCCTACCCCCTGCCAGGCCCCCCCCGCGCCCTCGCCCGACAGAGCAGCCAGCGACGGGACAGCACCCGTCCCGCCTGCTGCGGCCCCCCCGTGTCCCCTGGGCAGGCGGAGTTGGACCACGGGTACTGCCACCAGCAAGAAGTGACCTTGGAGGGCAGCAGCATCACCAGGTCCCATATGGGGAACTGGTTCTGCACCCCCAGAAGGGTACCGGACCTCTCCCTGCCAGAGGGGACTCGGGGCAGGGTGAGGCTGCTGAGACGTCTGCCTTCCCGCAGCATCTGCCCCGCATCCCACGGGGATCAGGACTGGCACCTCGCCGCTGCCCCAGCCTGACCCCAGCCCTGGGGAAGCCACGAGCAGCAGCGTGATGCCTGTGAGAGACATCGTGGGCCCCGGCAAATGGGGCAAGAATGGGCTGGAGGAGGGGACACTAACGCAAGAGCTGTTTCAGCAGTTTCCCCCCACTCCTTGGCAGCAAAAGGGGAACCAGCAGCCGCATGTGCTCTGCCCGCAGGAGCCAGCTCTCCTCCCCGCGCCTGTCCCAGCGTGGAACAAACTCCTGCTGCAAGAAGTGGGAAGGGACACAGACACGGGGACTTTCCAGAGCCCGTGCCCAGCTCTGTGGCCACGTCACAACTCAGGCTTTGCCCACGCTTTGCTAAGAGAGGTCTGTGCCAGGGTACTGGGACCCTGCGCCTGCCACAGCTGGGTCCCCAGAGTGGGGAACACTCCCTGCCCAGGGGAAAGCCACCCACAGTGCCAAACCCAGCAGCACCCCAGCAGAGGCTGGGCCACAACCCCACACCATAACCACGGTGCTTGAGTTTCCCAGGTGGGAGAGGGAGGGACAGGCTGTGTCTGCATCCAGCAGCCGGGGGCCCCAGCCATGGTCCCAGCTGCGCCAGGAGCTTGCAAGAAGAGATGCTCCACCAGAAACCTCCTCCAGCCCCCCAGAGGCAGTGACACCAGCCCTGCCTCACCGGAGAGCGATGGGACGAGCCTGGCACCCCGTGTGAGCGGCCACAGTGGGACCCACACCCACCGCGAGGTTGGACATGCGGGATTAAACACGCCGGTAGTTAGGCAGTGCTCTGCTAAACCCCAGCGCAAGCAGCTCTAGATAAAGAGATGGAGGCAGAGCTGGTGCTGAGCTCCAACACTTCCCAATCCTGTTAGCGCCAACCAAACCAGCTTAATCGCCCGCATCCAGTCCCAGAACGCTCCGCCAGCCCCCAAGGGCTTTGCCAGCGTCCCCCACTGTCTCCCCCCAACTCCGCCTGCCCAGGGCCACCCTCTGCTCTCCCTGCTGGCCCCCGAGGACCGAGCCCCATGGCCCACAGCACATCCGTGGCCAAAGCCCGACACCGGGTGTCAGGGCTGGGGCTCGCAGGGCTGTGCCCAACATCTTGCTGGGGGACAAGAGGACCTGAGCCCGGGTGGTTTGGATCCAGCTCCGGGACAGGGTCCTTCGCGCAGGGGGGTGGCGGGGGGGGGGGTGGCAGGGGGGTGTCAGCCTTCCCGCCCTCCCCAGGGCCTGCGCTGGGTGCCGAGAGGAGGATGCTGCGCAGCAGCGGGCCCTGCGGAGGAAGCCACACCTCTCGCCTCCTCTGCCTCAGCATCCGGGTTAAGCGCTTAACTCTTTCCACAACAAAAACCTTCACGTTTCCCAGCCCGGCATCCTGCCCCGGCCAAGCCCCAGCCCGCTGCGGGACCCCGGCCGCTCCCCCAGCCCGGGCAGCGGCAGGCGCCGGGGGGGCTCCCCCCAGCCCCGGGCCAGTCGGTCGCTCCCCGCACCAGCCCCGAGGCCCGTGGCGAGGGGCCAGAGGCACCCGCTGCCCTGCCAAGAGCCCACCGCTCCAGGGCACACACCGAGGGCGGCAGCCCCACCACCCCCCGGGGGTTTACAGAAACTTATATTGCGGAAAAACATTTTTTTTTTCCCTTCGGTTTCCCGCCCCGCAGCGTTCCAATCATCCCTCCTGTGAAGCATCCGGAATAAACCCCCAGGGCTTCCCGAGGATGCTCTCGGAAAAGTGGAGGGAGAGGAGGGGTTAAATCCAAATTCCCCAGAAGAGGAGGGGGGACAAGGTGTCTCTCCCCGGCCGGCGGCTCGTCCCCAAGTGCCACTAGATGGAGCCGGCAGCCCGGCGGAGCGGCTGTGCCCTGTCCCCCGGGGCTCCCCGGAGCGGGGGTCCCCGGGCACCCCACGCTTCCCAGCAAGTCCGGCCGGGCTCCAGCACACCCCCCACACCCCTTCCTTCTTTCCGACCAGCCCGTGCCGTCCTGGCTCTGCCACCGGCATGGCACGACGGGGCAGGGCCACACCGTGTCCCACAGACGTGGCACCCTCACCACCAGCAGCAGAACTGTGTGCACCCCGGAGCCCAGAGGGCCACGGCCAGCAGGGTTTGGGGTGACAGGGGACAGTCCCCCAGGTCACAGCAGCACCAGAGCAACCCCGACACTGCTGACACAACTGAGCCGGGCACCTGCAGCCCCAGCTTCAAGCACGCCCGGTGCAGAGCTCCACATCCCGAGCACCTACCCCTGTGCCGAGGCCATCGGTGGGTGTGGGCGAGACACTGTCCCCGCTCTCCTGGCCACGGGCGCTGAGCTGGGGGGACATGGTGGGCGACTCGTCGATGTAGGGCATGGTTTCTGAGCCCTCCGGCAGTGCCTTGGGCTCCTCATTGCCCTCGGCGTCGTACTCATCCGCACCATAGTTGAAGTCTGCCAGGGGAAGAGAGGGTGGTGGTGAACATCCAGGCAGCAGCACGGCCGAGGGTCACCACACATGCACCCCAACCACCCCAGCCTGCGGCTACCTGCGGGCAACTGACCCCGGGTCCGATACCTGGGGCCACGCACACCCACACCCGCAGCCCACCCCGGCCCTGTCAGCCTCAGCTGCCTGCATTCTGCCTGGCTGAGCACGCAGGGCATCACACAGAGCATCCTCAGCCCCGCAGGGCATCCTCCGCTCGACACACTTCCCCATATTTGCATAATTAACAACATCGAGAGGCCACAGGCCTCCTCTGTGCAGGGACAGCTGCTCTGCCAGACGCCCTGGCCCCACGCGATGCCGGCCCGGCGGCTGCTATACCCGTGCCATCCCCGGGGAGGGATGGAGCTGGGCTGGCAGCCACGGTCGCCGACTTCCCTGCTTCCCCACGTCCATCCTCCTCGGAGCGTGGGAACGGGTGCCAGGATGCCTGGCTCCACAGCATGGAGGACAGTGCCACCCCCCCCACCCCCTCCAGAAGAAGGGGGATGGTGGCAGCTCCATGGCGGGTGGGCACCTTGGGCTACACTGTGGGGGCAGAAGGGATCTCTGCTTTCCCCAGAGCAGGATGAGGCCACCACCATGCCAGGCCAGCACCCATTTTTGGATGCTTTATGCTGTCCCACAACCCCCTCTTTGCCCATGGCCCAGGGGAAGCCATTTTGGGGAGCTGGAGCCCCAAGTGGGAGCAGGGGGGGGGGGCCTCGGGGCCTGCGGTGGGTCCCCGGGGCACAGCAGGGGACCGGGGTACATCCTACCCTGTTACCATGGAAACGGCAGCGGCTCGGTGGTGGTGGTGGTGGGAAGAGGCGGCTGCAGCAGCCCCGAGATGCTGACAAAGGGGAGGGGGAAGGGAGCCCGGCTGCGGCAGGGGAGGCCGCGGGGTGCAGCCAGCACCCCCACGCAGGGCCTGTGGCCAAGATCCCCCCGGCAGCTCCCAAAGAGGCCGTGGGCACAGTTTGCCCAACCCAACCCCGTGCCAGCCCCTCGCTTGCCCCCCCTCCCCCAGCAGCCCCACGGCTGTGCCCACAGGCTCTCTGGGCACAGACAGTGGGGAGACCTCAGCCAGGACCCCGGCGGATACCCTGCCCAAAACGGCGCGTACGGGGACTGGAGCAGCCATCCCAGACCAAACCTCACACCGCTGCCACTTTGTGCCTCCATGGCCCTGCCACCGTGGCTGAGGACTCCCCTGATTCCCACCAACACCACTCAGCACATTAATATTGCATTTTGAAAGTGAATAAATCTTTAAATCAAAGAGTGCTGTGAAGCCTGCTGAGGTCGCGAGCCCTGCCAGTGCTGGAGGGGAGGGATGGGGGGGTCCCATCCTGCATCTAGGGGTGGGATGGACAAGAGCCCTGACATGGACCAAATGCATCCTGGATCTGCCAGGACACCACAGCCCCTCTCAGACCTTACTTCATTAGCAATTAGCAGCTAATAATCATTCCTCAGAGACTGGGGTGCCACCCTCACTGGGCCACTGCAGCCCCCATTCAACCCAGGAGCTGACTGGGAATGAATGAGCTGGATGGGCAGAGATGGGGAGCCCGTAGCTCTCCCCAGTCTGCAGCTCCAGAGAAAGGGGATCCCCAGCTCTAATCTGTCCTGTCTCCTCATGGTGGGATGTCCCTCATCCCTCCTGCCTTCAACGGGTCCTAGCTGGGATGCTGGGATGCACTGGTCAGGAGCAAGGCAGCATGAGGTACGTTAGCACTGGTGTCCCCCCATGATGGCCACCTCCCCTGGACACCCACCCCATGCAGCTCCCCTGAGCCCACACAACCAGACGCTGTCCCCAGGCTGAGGGTGCCCCAGAGGAACCCAAACCTCTCGCCCAAGCACCCTTCCCCATTAGATGGGGTCTAAGAGGGAGCCAAGGCAGCAGTGAGGGGACAAAGCTGACCGTCCCCACCAGGCAGACCAACTCAGAGGCCATCAGGCTCCACCGCCTCCCCTCCACCAAGGCCAAGGTCTGCAGCTCCAGGTGTAACGGCGGGACGCGCAAAACGGGGGCACTCAGTGTGGCACCAACACTGTGGAAGACCTGACAACCCAGGCTGGGGTGGCTCAGCGGCAAGGTAACGAGGAACACAGCTTTAATGAGGCGCCTGGGGACCCCGGGAGGTGACACCCGCTGCGGTGCAGGGAAGAAGGTGGCATTGACAGCACGGAGGGGGAAGGGACAGACCTGTGGGGACAGGAATGACCCAGCTCTCCCACAGCCATTGCTCCCAGTCAGAGCAGATCTACATCCCAGTCCCAGACCTGAGCTGGGGATGAGACCTACAGGCAGTGCCCCAGCAGGCACCCAGGGAGAGGGACCCTGCACTGCCCACGGGAGGGAAGACAGAGCCGTGTCCCCACGGCTCCAGCTGTGTCTCCAGCTGTGCCACCCACAGCCCTGCAGTACTTATGGGGCTCTCACCTGGGGACACGGGCAGAGGGACCTCCCCAGCACCCACTGCAGGGAGGGAACCAAGAACCACCAAGCAGCCAGGACAGGGTGAGGGGCACACTGCTGGGTGAGGGGACATGGAGGCGCTGGCCCCTGCGTCTCCCTGCCTGTGGGGTGCTCCTGCCACCCAGCCAGCCCCAGCCGAGCGCCTCCCTCCTTCCCCCGCAGCTGCATTGCCCCTGCAGCCTGTTCCTGTGCCCGTGCCAAAACCCAGCGCTATTTTTGCTCCCGTTTTTCAGCAGCAGTGGAAATCCTCCTGCTCCACCCCAGGCGTGGGGACCGAGGGGAGGGAGGCAGCCTGGCCCAGAGGAGTCACTTTGGGGGGGTGAGGACACCCTGACCTGATACGGCCTTGTAACCCCGGCTCCCGCACGCAGCCCTGCGGCCCTGAGATGGATCCAGCCCCACGATGCACCAAGGGCTGGCACCCATGGGATGCTGACACCCATCAAGGCAGGGGTCCTGTGGGCTGGCACATGAATCCAGGAGGGTGACAGGGCCAGGAATGCATCCCCACAGGGGATTATTTTCCCCAGGAGAACAATATTTCCATTCTGCTACGTCTTCCCAGGTCTGACCCAGGCTAATCCCCGCACGATGGTCCCCAAGGGGAAGCACAGCCAAAGGCAGCAGCCAGCTCCTGCCCAGCCCAGGCAGAGGCAGCACAGGATGGCATTTTCTTCACTTTCCAGCCAGGCATATGCTGTTCCTCAGCACCCCAACAGTGCACCAGCACACGCCAACACTCTGCCGTCCTATCCCACTGCTGGGAGAAGCCCAACATCCGCACAGAGCCTGCAAGGTTTTGGGGAAACGCTGCGGTTTCCCTGTGCCTGGGTGAAAATTCACCATGACAACACAGATGCGTGAGCTGGCCTCGGACCTGCCTCCGCAGGCCTCCTCCAAAGGGTGGCTCAACACAAATAGCATCTCCTCCATGCCGTCACCATCTTCCCCAGTGTGATGAAGGCAGGACCCTGCCCCAGATCCCCCAACACTCGGACACACCAAGCAGCCCCCCCTGTGTCTCTTCCCTCCAGGGTGAGCGTGGCTGGAGCAGGATTCGGGACGACAGAACCATCGCTTTGCAGAGGTGCTGTGGCTGGGAAGGAGGACGTGGAGGCTGGGGCTAGATGTGGCCTCCAGGCTCCAGCCCAGACGCCTGCACAAGCTGCACCACTGTGCTGGACCCTGGGGCTGCCGCTGCTGGATACGACCCCCGGCTACGGGTGTCACAGGCTTCGGGTTGGAAAACTTGCGGGGACTCAGAGCTATGCAACGTGTCCCCCTGCTCCCTCCAGGCCACAGCAGCTGCCAGATCTATGCAGGGGGAACCGTGCCCCCCGCTCTGGAGCATTCCACCTTCCCATGCACCCACATAAAACCTCGCTGCCCCACAAACACCAGGCTCCAAGCTCAACACTGCACCCTGAAACCCACCTCTGGGCTGCCCATGCAGCTCAATGCCCTCCCAGAGTGAACAACGGGGACCCCGTGACCAAGCCGCCCTGTCCCTTAGCTGTGTCCCTGATTCCCCTGGCCACCGCTAAGACAGCTGCCACGGGACTCAGACCAGCACGGCAATGGGGTTTGTTCTTCCCTGCTGCCTGTCTGTGGGATGGGGGCGGGGGGGGGGGGATTCACACCCCCCAGACCGCTGCAGGACGCCCCCAGCCCCACTGGCTGCCAGCCCCTGGGTACCGACACTGCGTTGCCACAGCATCCTCGGTGCAGCACCTCGGAGCTCGCTGCAAAAATCACGGCTGGGGGAGAGGTGACTTCCCATGGCCACAGAGGGATGGGACCTGGGGCAGAAAGCCCCCACAACACTCAAAGACCCCCATGGGCAGCCACCAGCTGTCAGGCTTCTCCAGCTCCTGTGAGCCCCACGGCACCAGGGCCACCATCACTCATCCTGCTCATGCAGCCCCCCAGAGCGGGCAGTAGGGTCCCCAGAGCCTGAGGGATGCTGGACCAACTCCGGTCAGCGCTGCCCTGTCACCGGGGCAAGCAGGATGCTCAGGGAGGGGAGCACACCCCCCTGCCAGCATCGCCTGTCCCCTGCCAGGGCTCAGCTCAGCCCGGGAGCCCCCAACACGGGATCGCCGGCACAGCATCCCTCCCCAGCGCGACGCAGCATTACACAACAGGTAGAGGGGATCCACCACCCCGCCCCCCCCTCGCCGCCCCCCAGCCCAGGCCACGTACTGCTGTAGAGGGTGTCGATCCAGGAGAGCCGTGGCAGGCCGCGGTGGCTCAGCGGCTCCATGCTCGGGAGGGCTGCGCCGGCTCAGCCCCGCCAGCCGGTTCTCATCTCACAACAAAGGCGGCGGGCGAGGGCGGGAGGCGGGGGGCTGCAGGCCCAGGCGGGGGCTGGATGGGAGAGCCGGGCACAGCCGCTTGCCCAGGCACTCGGCGGCTCTTCTGCCAGGGGTGCCCGGGGAAGGAGGTGCCGCCTGGCAATGGCAGCGCGTCCCGCCTCCCGCCCCTGCCTTGCCGGGGGGAGCCGAGCTTAGCGGCCCCCCGCACGCAGCCACGCCGACCCTCCGCAAGGGTCTGGGGACCAGGGAGGAGGAGGAGGAGGGGATGGTGGTGGCACAGGGACATGCGGCTGCCCGCCAGGCCACACCAAGGAGAGTGGGGGGAAAGGGGGAGCCTGGCTCCACCATCCTTTCCACCACGGTCTTCTCCCCTTCGTATGACCCAGTCATGCTGTGCCCCCTTCCCAGCAAAGCCTCACCAGCCCCGCAAACCGCTGTGGCTGAAGGACACAGGCTCCTCCTGGCCCTGCTCCCCCCACCTGCAGTGGCTGCAGCAGGAACCAGGACCTCCAGGAGCCAGGAGCTGCCCTGCCCCTTACAACTGGGGTCAGCAGAGCAGGGCATGGGCAGGCAGGGGTTAAACCACCCTCCCCAGCTGCATGTAGCCAAAGGAAATATAAAGTGCCAGATTCATCAACCCCAATATGTCAGGGCACCAGCCAAGCGTTCAAGTGCAGAGAGTGCCCTCGTTCAGCCTGTGCCGGCACCGCTGCCCCGTCCCGGCGGTGTGGGCAGCATCCCTTGCCAGTGCCCTCGGCCGCATCCTGCCTGCGGGCTCAGCCATGCGGGGAAGGGCCTGGACCAGGCGCCGGGGACAGATGGGAACCAGGCAGGAGGGATAACGCTCCACCGGGCACAAGGGGAAGGTAGAGCCACTGGAGCATGAAGTGCCAGGACGCGGGTGGCACCAGCAACCACCCCGGCTGGGAAACCTGAGGGGACCCTGCCACCACCCGATCCCCGCTCCCAGCGGTGTCCACACCAGGCCCAGATGCAGCCGATACATTTTGGGGGAAGCGTAGCAATGTCAAGGCTGTGGTTCAGCATGACTGGGGCACAGGGAGCCACCAGCACCTGGCATCCAGGGTGAGGAGCCACTGCTGTCCCCAGCATAGCTCTGCCTCCCCGGGGGGCCATATCCAGCCCTGGTGTGGCAAGGACCCACACCCCCAGCCCCCATGGGCTCTGAGTCACTGGGTGCTGAGTCAGCAGCACAGGGTGCAGCCCCCCAGCTGTCATTTCCTACCCCTCGCCTGCCCCACTCCCAGGTATTTTGGGGAGCGGAGCGCACCCCCCACACCAGCCACCCCACGGAATGCTGCTGGGCACCCCCCTGCGCTACCCGCTGCCGATGCTCCCCTTGTCCCCAAGCCATTAGCACGGGCAGCACCAGCCCTGCCCAAGGGTGCCCACGGTGTCACAGTGTTTGCTGCTCTCCATCCCCCACCAACTCCCCCATTAGCTCCTGCCTGGCTGGAGCTTGGTACCACGGCCTGTCCATACTCTGTCCCTTAAAGGTTCGGACAGAGAGTCCCCTCCATCCTCCACAGCCAAGCCCTGTGCCCCCACAGCCCCTGCAGCATGGGGCCCTGCCACCCAGCACAACGAGCTGCTGGGAAGGCAACAGCGGTTCAGCTCAGCACATCAGCCCCGTTCAGCAGGAAACCACGCTCCGCTCGCACCTCGGGGAGCACCAGCACCAGCAGCAGCACAAGGTGCAGCTTCTGCCCCTGCAGCAGAGCCCTGGGGCCCGCAGGCAGCCCACACCTCCCCGCGAGTGGCTGGGTTTCCATGCACAGCTCTCTGCACACACGTAGTGGTTTTTCCACACGCTTCCACTGGCTGGACACGCTTCCTGGCCACTCCTACCCATGGCACCAGCCTCTCCACGCCACCGTGCAAACCCCTCTTTGCACATCTTCCTTTTCACCCAACACAGGGCATGAGCTGAGCACTTGGATGAGCCACCCACAGGTCACCAGACCCCTGGAAGCCCTCCACCGGCCTGACACCACGCTGCAGGCCCGGGCAGTGCCACAGCTCAGGCAGGCCAGCACCCCACAGCTGGGCAGGTGGGTGTCCCAGAAAACCTCCCCATGCATCAAGATGCCCAGACCAGAGCCACCCCTGTGCCGCACCCAACGGGCCTTATCTGGCTGCACACACCAACCCAGGCAGGTGTCCTTGCACAGCCTGGACAAAACAGCCCCACCAAAACCCTGGGTTTTATTTTCACTTTGGTTTTTGTGCTCTTTTCACCTTTGCAGAAACAACAACAACAACACCCCAAAACCTGCAAAACAGCTGAGTCTCCTCCTCCTCTGGGGCTGCAGGGTGCAGCCACCCACACCCAGGCACCCATTACCCTGTAGTGCCACAGACCAGCCCTGGGTGACAAGATGCTACCAACCACATTCTCAAGCCCCCCTGCAACCGCCCCCAGCTCCGACTGCAGCACAGCAGCAGCAGCATCCCTGCGGCAAGAGCTGAAAGCCAGGTCCCGCGGTTCCTCCCCACCACCAGCTGGCCCCGCGCAGCCTGCCTGGTGTCTGGCTGTCTGCCTGGCATCTGCCCAGCCCCTGCCCGACAGCCTACGCATCGCTATTTCTGGACCCTTGTGCAAGAGGCTCCTCCAGCCACAGCCATATGAGCCTCAGCGCTCACCCAGGGCCAGGATGAAGGTGATGGTGGGCACCCAGGGCTGTCACTGGGCACCCTGGGCTAGCAGCAACTGGAGAGTGGCTCCGGAGCCACCTGCACCTGCAACACCAGCGTGGGGCAAAGGGAGTGTTCCTGGGGGAAGAGTGGAGGGGGAGAGCGTGGTTGGGGAGCGCCATGCAAGTGGAAGCGTTAGACACAGACTAAGAGTCCTTTGCTTGGGAGAGGTGAAGCCTACGTGTCCTGGAGCCCATGGCAGGGACACAGCCAGCGCTGCAGAGCCCCAGGTTGTGGTGGGAGATGCCAGCTGAGAGCCCAGTTTTCCAATCCTCTCCAGTGACCACTCTGCTGGGCTCTCTGGGAGGTCTGGGCTGTCCTTGCTGGTGCAGAGCAGCAGCTATCCCCTTACCAGAGGTTGCAGAAAGGAAAAAGAGGAATAAATGAAAATGTTTCCACCCTCCCCACTACAGAGCACAGCAGATCCTTCCTGCTGGGTATCCTGAACGTGCTGCTCCTCGATCTAACTCAGCATTAAACTTCTCCCCCAGTATCACTTTCCTGCGGGATGGGAACCCCAAGGTCTGTGCTGCATCCGCCCCAAGCTCTGCTCACAGCCCTGGGGCGCAGCTTAGAGATGCCCAGAGTGCAGGGCAGCTGCTCGAAGCCTCCTGCCCTTGGGGAGCCAAGCAGGGTGCCAGAGCTGGGCAGGTCCCCCCAGCAAACATGGGGAGGAGGGCAGAGACACAACCGCAGCAGCAGTGCCCTTGGCCTCTCAAAATACCAGGCAGAGAAGGAAAGAAAGGTGGTGGCTGCCCGCAGGAAAAAGCCTCTAATATCAGATGAAGGCCTGGGCCAGCTATCACATCATGTCTCTCTTCCAAGAGGGAGGAGATCGTGGCCATATCTGCCAGTGCCGCAGCCCCAGGCTGCTCCTCGCCCACCCAGCCCTGGTGCCAGCGCTGCCAAGAGGGATTGGCCAGGTTTGTTTCCCACCCCAGGACCCGTGAAGGAGAAGGAAGAGGTGTTGTTTCGCAGCATTGGAACAAAATCCACCCATGGCAGAAAGCCCTGGTCTGAGCACAAAGATCTCCCTATCTGCCAGATCTTCAAACAATCCCTGAACTTTGCAGCTGGGACTTATCTCGGGGCAGATCTGCAGGATGTCCTCTGCAATTCTGCTTAGGCTGGCCAGGCTCTGCTCCCCGACTACAGCCAAGAGAGCCAAGAAGTATTGCTGCTACTGATCTACATACCAAATTATCCTTCTTAGCAAACTCTGATAAAGGAACTAGGAGTGGGAAAGCCATGTCTATTTGAAGATGTCTCTTGGCGCTGCAGTGAGGTTGGGGTGCTCCCTCCAGCTGCTCAGCCCTGGCCGGGCTCCTGGCAGCAGCTCCAGCAGATCTCAGTGGGAGGATAAACCCAGCAATGCCACGAACCAGGGGCACAGGTGCCATTTTCCCGGGATGGACACACACTTCAGTGAGCTGCCTTGGCAGCTCCCCTCTCTAACCCAAGGGAATATTAATCCCCAGCCCAGGGGAAAGCATCTCCCTGTGTTGGCTGCTGCAGGGTTGGGCACAGCAGACAGCATCCAGCAGAAGACAAGAGCAGAGCCATCCTCTGGGATCCCAACTGGCGGCATCACTGGTCACACTGGGCAGGAGGGGAGGAGGAACCAGCTGAACAAAGAGCCCTGCTGCACAGAAGTGTCTTTCCAGGGGAAAAAAAAAAAAACAACAAACCAAAAACCCACCAAACCAAATTTCAATAGACTTACAATGCAAATGTATTCAGGCCCCGCAGGGCACTTCTGGCTGTAGCCAGCCACTAATGAAGGCTCCTTGCATGCCCTGCTGCTGCTGCTGCTCCTATCTGGGCACCACCGATCGCCCCATAACCGGCTATAGCTGCACCGAGCCTGGGGGCCAAGGGGTCACCTCCAAGCTGAAGTGCTTGCCCCGACGGGAGGCACAGCCCATGGCACAGAAAGGGGAACTGCGTCCTCTCCTTCCCTTCTGCAGGGTGCTGGGGCAGACCGCGCAGCCCAGCACCGCTGCCCACTGCCTGAATGCTGCTGTGGGAGCTCAGCATCGCCTCTGCCCCAAATGCCAGGGGGCAAATACCCAGCCAGCGGGTCCGTGCTCAGCTGACGGCACACAGGGACACGCGGGGGTGCTGCAGCCAGACCCACCTCCTGCAAGGTGAGATGTCAGCATCTCTGTGCCCACGAGCAGCCGTGCTGGGGGAGAGGAGGGAGCCGCTCCGGGAACACTCACACCAATTTTGAGGATCTGGTTTGGAGGAGATGCAGGTTGATGATGCTGGAAAGCAGCCGGATTCCCACTGCAACCACATTTAGCTGATGCAAGAGCCGATGGCAGAGGGGAGCGGGCCAGGGGAAAGCCAGACCCAGCCATGGCAACTTGTCAGCAGCTCACCCACCGTCCCCCTGCCCGGTGAGAGGAACAGGGACCCCCATCCCACCACGCATCCATCCTGCTCAGCATTTGTGGGGTGCTGGCACCCAGAAGGGCTGTTTCTCCACCCAGTAGATGCTACAGCCGCTGCCAGCTCTGCCCAGAGCAGAGGTCGTAGTGGTGCCCATGGGCAGAGCTGGTCACAGGTGTGCCCTTTGCTCTTCCAGCTCCTTTACAAGCCCTCCACTGATTGACCATCACAGGGAGGTTACTCCAACAATCAGCACCTACCACTCTCATTCAAAAACTATACTTTGAAAGGCTTGTAAACCTCATGAACTTTTGCATTTATTTATTATTTTCTTTGCCAACCTGCCTCAGCGTTAACCCTGCAGTCCCCATCTGGGGCAGCGCTGCTCTCCGGGGACGCAGCCCCACGTCAGGCAGGGGTTGTTGTCACGCTGCCATCAGGGGGGTTGGTGCAGGAAAGCCACCTCCCAAAATGCCGCCAGGCCCCAGAGCAGATGGAGACGGTTCAAAGGTCCCCAGCAGGCGCACATACACACACGCTGCGGTTTTGTCCTCGCCCAAGCAGTTAAAATTAAACACTGAGACTCTGCCTGGCCTTCCCCGGCTAGAAGAGGAACTTCCAGCGTCTTCAGAGCCAAACAGTGGGGAAATACAATGAAGTAAAAATTTTAAAAAATAAATACAAGGACACGGTGGTGGTAGATGGGCTCTCAGGGAGGGACAACTCCCACCCGCACACCTCCCTGCTTCAGCACCAGCTCCCAGATCCCCTCCTGGTGCTAAGAGGAGGGGAGATGGATGCACAGACTTCACCTTCTTGGGTGCTGCGGGATCGCTGCTCATTCACCTTTTGCATACCACGACCTACCCCAGACAGAAAGAGAGGTGGGATAAACTCTGGATTTTGCTCACTAAATTCCATTCTCCTTTTGTTGGAGTTTTAGGTGATTTTTCCAAGAAAGGGGTGAGGAACCTGCAGGTCCCAAGGGTGGCGCAGAACAGCAGGACAGAGTCCTGCCCACAGCACTGCCCCATCACCTCCCTGGCTGTGGAGCAGTTTCTCCAGGATAAACAGAGATGCCACTTTTGCAGTATCATGTATTTGCCGGCAGCAGCATGAGCTGAAAGTAGGGATGGAGCAGGAAAAACAAGCCCTGCCTTCACCCAAACCATGCCAGGAACCCTCAGCATGACACCCATGGCAATCCAGTCCCTGTCTGGGGGAGCAGGGATGAGGCAGCCAATGCTCTGGGGACTCCAGATGCCCCAGGGCCCTGTCCCCATCTCAGCCCTTGGGTGCACACCCCAACACCACCGCCTTTCTGTGCTCACCGCCCTTCGAGGCAGGGACCCCGCTGCTGCCGGCATCCTCCCTTCCCATTTCCCAAGGTACAAGCGAAGGTGATGTGGTGGGGTGAGCAGAAGAGCCCATGTGATTCCAGCATCTTTCCATGACAGAAACTGTAATTCCAGCTAAACAGAGGGCTGGGGATTTCATTTACGGCACAGCTCGCAATTACAGCATCCTGATCCACCAGCCAACCCCACTGTGGACTATTCCAGCTCTGCCAGCAGTCCCCAGCCCAGAGCTCCCATTTCTGGGGTGTAGGATACTGCACAGGGCAGGGCCTCCCAAACCCAGCAGCCTTCCAGAGGAGCTTGAGGAGCTCCCGAAGCATCCCAGCTCCATGTCAAAACTAATCTCTTCCCCCATTTCCCAAGGGCAAAGCAAGGAAACCCAGCACTGAGTTTGTTCCACCTCTGCACGTGCTGCCCGGCACAAATGGTGCTTCCAACGAGCATCACCACGTCCCTCCTCTCAGTCACCAGCGCAGTCACCTCTTGCCCGCTCAGCTCCCTGTCTCCTCGTGGGACCAACCCGCAGCACCGGCCCCTTCGGCCCAGCCTCGTGCCGTGGTGGAAGGGAGGCGACGGAGGCAGCACCCAGCCGAAGCATCACCGCACCCCGGCACACCCCGACCACCTCCCAGCACGGCCACGCGCGGCACCACACATACTCAGCTGTGAGGCCAGCTGCGTGTTTAGCCACAGGGACAGGTGATGAACGAGATGAAGGGAATTTTAGTCCTTTCCACGCTTCATTTTTAGCCATCTGCTCACTGACGCTTCAGATTTTGTTGGTCCCGGGTGAGCTGGCACAGGCGTTATCTCAGATGCCAGGATCATGTATCTGACTGTCACACGCACTGCTCTCATGCAATAGCCACAAAAAGGGGCATCTTGCAGATTTCCTCGCTTTAAATCAGATTAATCACAAGCTACTTAAAGGAAACCACTGTCTTTCCCTGGTAATTGCCATAAAGATGATATTCAGTGCTCCTTAGCTGGCTGCCCAGATAGCACTGCTATAGGTTATGGTGAAACAGCCGGGGACTAACGGCGTTCAGCCACAGCCGCAGCACCATTAAGCTCCAAAATTCACATTAAAATACTGAGGGACCCAGGCAGAGCAGCACTAATGCACCAGGAGAAGCAAACAGCACTATGATCAGGAATTTTTAAGTCTATCTGAAAAATAAAGAGAAGTGAGTAGGAAACAACAGGAGCACTAAGTTAACCAACTGTCCGGAGAAAGGGGGATCCAGGCAATGACCACTCGTATTTTACTGTACTCTCAAATCCTGCTTTTAAATGTCAGCGCCGTCAGCGCACACAGGCGTCCTTATAACACGCAACAAAGAAAAGCGCTGATGCTTGGGAAAGGCTCGGGACAAGGCTGGGGACAGCTCATCGCCGCTGCCACCAGCCAACCTCCGCGCAGAGCCCGGCCGTGCCACGGGGCAAGGAGCCAGGCGCTTGGCGGAGGGGACACTGCCTCCCTGGATGAGTGCAGGAGCTGGGGACCATGATGGAGAGCCATTTGGGGGAGGAGGAGGAAGAGGAGGAGGAAGAAGAGGCCATGTTTAACCACAGCAGATGCAACCTTGGATTTCAAGGTCTTGCCTAAAAGGCTCACCCCGACCGGCTGCAAAGGTCTTGGAAGGGTGGTGCGGGGGTAGAGGACCCCTCCAAGTTACAAAGCTGGGACCCTTGGGAGCTTATGCTGTGGTCCAGGGAAGCCCCTTTAACAACACCCCTCCAGTCTGAGCGGGGCCTTGCACAGTCCTGGGTGTTTGGAAGCATTCAGGAGCATTGCCTAGATATAAATAAAATGCAGGATCTGAGTATAAATCAGAAGGATTTGCACTTGGTCGCTCCGACGCACTCAAGTTCCCTCAGCTGGAGCAGCTCTCCAAAAACTACAACCGGTGCCCGCTGACGGGGAGCTGGAGAAGGGCTTGGGGTGGCCCTTTGAAGGCGACACATCGAATGCCCTTGGTGCTTGCTGCGGGCTGGGAGCAGCTCCCACGGCCAGTCCCCGCTGATCAGGGAGAGGCACAAATACTCGTGGGAGCAAGCCCGGCACAGAACGGAGCCAACACCAAGAGCAGCCACGTAATTTGGATGTTTCACCTCCAGACAGCTTGGGAAGGTGAAACAGAAACTGAGTTGTTCTCCAGTGCTGTAAACTAATGCAATAAATATAAGTGACACTAAATATTAAGCACAGTTTGACATCAGAATGCTTGCTACCCAAGCAATCTTAAATCAGCACAATACAGCTTTGGGGAAAAACCACCACCCCAAACAATCGATCGAGAACAAGATTAACTCAAGTCAGCTGCAGAATTAGTGACATAAAAAGTGACACTCCCTAGCTGTCAGGACTGTGTTTGAACTGGGATTAAAGCTGATGCAATAACAACTTCCAGGCCACTGGAAGTAGGACAGCGTGATGGGTGACAGCGCTAGCTGGCTGTGCCTTCAGTGCCACGGAACAGCCAGTTACTTGCAAAACAACATCGTCCTCAATCTGCCCAGGGAAATGCCCCGGGACACGGCACCACTCTGGCACGCTTCTGCTTTGGCAGCTCCAGGACTTCCCCACAGATCACAGGGAGTCACCCCAGCAGAGGTGTCCCCGTGAGCCAGGTCACACCTGGAGGAAGTGACTTTCCTGCAGTTCTCCAGCCCCAGAGGTGGCTCCTGGGCCAGTGGCACAACCCCAAGAGCCAGCCAGCTGCAGGGCACCGGCCAGCCACCCGCCCCTCCTTGCATGCCCAAGGATGAGGCCTTGGCACCAGATGCCCTTGGAAGTGGAACTGGGATGACACGGGGGCTTGGGGTGACCTTAGCGGTGGGATGGGGACGGCACACGGGCTGGGGTGGCATTATCTGTTTGATGGGGATGGCAGAAGGGCTTGGGGCAGCCTCAGCCGTGTGACAGCACGGGGTGTCCCCAGCTGCGTGATGGGGACAGCCTGGGGACACCGGCCAGGTCCTCCACTGTGCCACAGCATGGGGGATCAACTGTGTGACGGGGACAGCCCAGGGCCTTGGGATGGCTTTACCAGCGGCACGGCGTGGGGACGGCGTGGCACGGGGTGCCCTTGGCTGTGCCGTGGGTACAGCACGGGAGCTCAGGATGGCCCGTGATGCCCTCGGCCACGCAGCGGCACGGGATGCCCTTGACCATGCGACGGGGACGGCGCGGGGCCCTGGGGGACACGCTGGTCCCTGGGGTGGGATCCCCTGGGAGGAAGGATGGGGACGGCCCCCCCTGGGCCGTGACGCGGCCCGGGGTCCCCCCTCCCGCCCGCGGCACCCACCTGCCGAGGAGGCGTCCTCCGCGTCGGAGCTGCCGCCGCTGCCTCCCTCCGGGGAGCTGCCCGCGGGCGCCCCGGCGGGGCTGGGCGGCGGGCGGGGGGCGGCGGGCGGTGGCGGGGGGGGGGCTCTGGCCAGCGCCGCCTCCAGGTAGCCCACCTTGAAGCGTTCCTCGGCCAGCGCCCGCTGCAGCCGGCGCAGGTGGCGGCGGCAGCGCTCCAGCTCCCGCTCCATGGCCCGCACCGAGCCCAGCTCCATGCGGGGCGCCGGTTCCCCCGGGAACTCCGCCTGCCAGTGCCGCGCAAAGTCCGCCCGGGCCGCCTCGCCCGCCGCCGCCATCCCCCGCCCCGGCTCGAAGTTTCCCCCCGCCCCCCCCGCGGCCGCCGCCGCCTTCCGCACCCCCCCCGCCGCCGCGGGGCCTGACGTCGGGGCCCGCCCCCGGCCCGCCCCGCCTCGGCCCGGCCCCGCCGGGGCGGGGAGCAGCGCTGCCACCGCCCCCCCGGCGCGGCCCCGGCGGCAGGCCCGGCGGCTGCGCGGCGTCCCCGGGCTGCACCCCCGGCCCTTCCGACCGTCGGGTTCTCCGGCGCTTCTCTGGGCGGCCCCGGCGGAGCCGCGGGCCGGGAGGGAAGATGCTGCGCTGGGGGGGGAGCGCCTGGGGCAGCGGGCAAAGCCCCAGCGAATGCCGCAGGCAGCCCCGGGCACTGCAAGAAATCCGTCGCCGAGACGGGGACAGCTGAGCCGCGAAGGCGCAGGGTGGCTCTGTGCCACGGAGCTGCCCTTCCCCAGCCACCGTGTGCCCTGGCCTGGAGCTCGGCCCCTCTCCCGACCATCCTCATCCTCCGGCCGGTGACTCTCTGCCTGCCCTGTCCGTCCATCCTCCAGGCAGAGGGGCAGCCGCACGTCCCGCCGTGGGTGACGAAGGCCCACGTGAGACTTTTTGCCCGCTCAGTGCCACGGCGCGTGTGCCCACTGTGTTTAAGCTGCCAGGGCAGTGCGTGTCCCCAGCTCACTCCCACCCCACGGGACAGGGCTTTCCAACCCCACGCCCCGGGCAGGACTGGCCGTTCCCTTGTGCCACGCGAGGTGCTGAGCCACGGGATGCTGGGGAGCTGCCTTCCCCTGCCTCCTCCCGTGTGCTTCGTGCTGGCTGGCTGGCTCACAAGCTGTGTCCCTTGTGCCACCTGGCCTGGCCCCAGCAGGAACAAAGCGCCCTATTTATTTACCCATGAGGCCCAGGCAGTGTCGCAACAACCGCCTCCTCCTTCCCCTCCACCACCACCCAAGAGCAGGGGGCTGTGCAGCAGTGGGCACCTCCCTGCGTGCCAGTCGCTGGCTCTCATCCTCAGCACCACGAGCTCCCTCTCTGTGCTCTCCCTCCGGCACAGCCGTGCCTCCCGGTGCAGCCTTCCTGAGGAGGATGGATGGTGCTGGGACACAGCCAGGAGCTGGGCAGCCCCCCCAGCCCGTGTCAGCTGCCCCTTCACCACCCCATCAAAGTTTTATCTCCAGCAAGGGCTGTGCTCCCAGATGATCCTGGCAGCTCTCACCTGGCAACGGTTTGGGGATGCTGGAGGGATGTGGGTGAGGGGCAGCCAGGCCAGGGCTCTTTGCAGGAGCTGCAGCCCCCACTCTGCAACAGCGTTAGGGGCAAAGACACCCAAAACACCTTTGGGATGCGGGACCCGCGGGAGTTGTGACGATGCTGATGGGCAGGTGCCCAGTGCTCAGCAGTGCCCCAAGCCCAGTGTGACACGTGATGGAGAGATGGGGTATCCCTGGGGTTCAAACCCCTTCGTGGAGGCTGGCGGGGGGGTGGTGGTTGCCATGAGTGGCCTGATTTATGCGTGGCGACGGATAATTACAGCTCTTTCATCATCTGTCAGGCAGACAGGCCCAGCAGAGCCTTACAACACACTTCTGGCTCCCCATCTCAGCCCATAAATCTCTCCAGCGCATGGCAATAAATCAGTGGGGGCCGAGAGAGCAGGGCCTGGGTGGGCGTTCCTCCTGGCCTCCCACCCTGTAATGGGCACCTAGGTAGGAAGTGTCCAGGACGAGGTGGGGACGGCCCAGCGGGATACACTAATTACAGGCGGCAGGTGGCATCCGATGACCCATGATTTACAGTCTGGCCTTGCCTGCTTCCGAGAGCCGGGGCTGGATCCCTGCAGGGCCAGGGCTGCTCAGAGTTGAGATGCTGGGAACCCCTGGCAGCACTCCCCAGCGAGCTCCCGGGGGCTGCGGGCAGGATGAGGGCAGCCTGGGGGCTGCTGTCTGCCCTCTGCCCCTGCCCCTGCCTCAGCCCAAACATCGCCCCAGCTGGGCCTGGCTTCAGGCCAGGCTCAGTCACCTCCATGTTTGCTCTGTACTGCACCTCTAGACCTCCCACACCAGTAAAAACATTCCCACAGCAGGGATCTGTTCTGCTTAGCTGGGTTTTGGACAGGCACATCCCTAAGTGGGCCTGGCTTGCATGTCCTGCTGTTATTCAGGCATCTTGAAGAGCCCCACGCTCCTGAGCTGAGCTCACCGGGTAAGCATTGGCCAGGAGAGCATCTGCTCCTGGGCAGAGCAAGGCTGGGCAGCCAGAAGGCAACTGGGGAGAACAAGAGGGCCATAGTGAGCACAGGTGAGTGCTCAAAAATATTTGCAACCTTCACCTCCCTTTGAAGTCCTGCTACCTGGTCCTCCCCTCTCCCCGAGGCCTCGGCTCCTGATTTATTGGGTTCCTGGAGAAGAGGCACCTAAATTAGCTCCGACTTCAAAGACCCAAGAGAGGAGAAGGGCAATAGACAAATAACCCCCCGCTAATTGTGGCTATTGATCAAACGCGAGCCAGGACAATCAGATAGGAAGGGATGGACCAAGGGGGGCACATTCTCCCGGGGCTCTGCTTTTGCACCAGTCACCCCAACAATTTGTCAGACCCACTATGGGGCCATTTTTCAAAACGTTACCCCTCACACAGGACGGCATTTAGCGACTGCTCGCTAATGAAATGATGGGCAAACGCACGTGGCAGCCCTGCGCTGCTCAGAGGACGGGGACCTGGCCCTCCCCATGGCCTCTGGACCCACCGCACCTGGCAAGTCCCTCTGTCCTGCCGGTTTGGGGATGCAGGGAACAAGGAGCTGCTTTCAGCATCGTCTTCCTCAGAATAAGTGCCGGACAGGCTCAGCAGCGCCAGCCCAAACAGCTCTGCCCCCAGGCTCCCCGCTGCTGGGAAGGGACAGGAAGGCTCTGGAGGCAGGTAGCACTTTAGCTCTTTTATCACCTGCCCCAGTCCCTCCTGCCACATTCCTGCTTCCTGCTCCGCAGGGCAGAGGCGTGCCAAGGCCCGCACATTCCTCTGATGGCTCCCAGGGGCTTCTCCTGCCCAGGCACACACCTACCGCCGTGCCCACGGATGCTCCCCTCTCGACAGGGTGCAGCTGCGTGGAGCAGCAGCCCTAAGACACTGTCCTAAAGGCTCCAACCCCGTTTCTGGGGTAGGAGTCATTTTGTCTTCTCCTACACGCAGACACAAGACTCGCCACTCTCCTCAGCAACCTCATCACTTCGTGCCTCAGTTTCCCCTAGGTGGGAAATAGCAGAAATGCTGCAGGACCAGTGGTTGTGGGGGAGCAGAGCCCAAGCCCCATGCCAGGGTGGTGATGCCCCACAGCACCATAGAAAACCCAGGGATGACCTGGGCCAGGCTGAGCCACTGGCCCAGCCAGCAGAGGAGAGGACAGAGCAGCACAGGGAACTCCCACAGTGACCAAACTCCTAGCAGAGACTACAACAACCACAGCAATGTGTGCTTGGCAGAGGTGCTTCCTTCCCCCTCCGGGGCCTGTGAGCATCGCACCACAAGCTCTGGGCACCCCAGCACCAGTGCCCCACGCTCCAGCCCAGCACCATGCTCAGGCTCATCCCTGCGGGCAGAGGCCAGGCAGAGCTCGCCCTGTGCCTCTCCACAAGGCAGCACACCTGCAGGCAGGTGAGGGGGGTCGGGGCGGGGGGAGAGCCACGTGATGAGAGCCCCGCGGTGGGGTTTTTAGAGGCAGCTGCGTGTCCCTGGAGGAGTGTCTCCCACACCTTGCAGGAGGCAGGACTGCAGCAGCACCTCTCCCGCTCCCCCTCATCGGTGGCCATGTCCGGAGCAGTCGTGGGCAGAGGCACAGCACCAGAGCCCGACAGCTCAGAAGAGGAGCTGGAAGCAGGGGCTGCACCCCAGGTGTGCTATGGGCAGGGTCTGTGGGTCCCCCAGGGGAGGGAAGCAGCTGCCTGCCTGGGGGACACCGAAGGGATGAAGGTGAGGAAGAGGAGCAGGCCGGTGCGCTCTAAGGCCAGGAGGATGGCTGCCAATGTCAGAGAGCGCAAGAGGATCCTGGACTACAACCAAGCTTTCAACGCCCTGCGGTTGGCCCTCAAACATGACCTCGGTGGCAAAAGGCTTTCCAAAATCGCTACCCTCCGGCGAGCCATCAACAGGATCACGGCTCTGTCCCTGTCCCTGCACGGCGCCGGGTGCCGCTGGCCCTGCGCCCACTCCGAGTGCCGCAGCCGGGCCGGGGTCCCCGCGCAGGAGCCGGGGATGAAGGCCAGTCGCCCCCAGCCCCGCTGGGAGCCCGGTTCTTCGGGCGGTGCCGGCTTGCAGCACTGCCCTCCGTCCCCTCTTTACGCTGGGTTTTTCCCGGAGAGGCAGCTCCATCGCTACGAGAGCCCGAAGGGGGATCGCTCCGGGCCCAGCCCTCCCTATTGCTCCAGCGGGACCCCCCACCCCGGGCTCCGAGGCGCCTGGCAGCAGAGATACACGGGCAGCCTGCAAGACCCCCTGGCCGGGGCAGTCCCCTGGCAGCTGGGCTACTGCCAGAGCTGGGGACACCACCAGTGCCTCCCCATCCACTGACCTGCCGAGCTGGGGGGGCCCCACGGTGCCGGGAAGGTAACGCACCCGCGGGACACACGGGAGGAGCGGGAAGGGACTGCTGGGCAAGAGAGCAGTGCTGCGGGGCGCAGAGCTCGGCTGCGGTGCTGGTGAGACCCCTGAGCCCCCCCACGCCGTACGGGACTCCAGCGCTGCCGGGGTGTGGGTCTCTGCTCTGCGGGAAAACCGGGAAAAGTGGAAAGGCCTCTGGAAGTGCCAGCTCTGTGTTTCTTGTTACGAGGTCTCACTGTTGCCGATTGCCGCTGTTATTTATTCTCTCTTGCTTGCTCTGTGAGAAAACACGACTTATAAACCTGATGCCAGGGCTGTTAGTATGTGTGGGGTGGACAGATGGGCTGTAGGGATCACACTAAAGCCCCTGGCTGTCTGGTCGCTCTGGCTCTTGCTGGTGAAGGAAAGGAGCAGCAGAGGGGAAAGGTTAGTGCCCTGGGACTCTTGATGTTAAGCTCATTGGTGCAGGCGCTTGTGCCCAGCAGATTTGCGAGGCCAGGCAGGGAGTGGAGACAGATGTCAGCTTTCAATAAAACGCACCCGACCGTTGCAGTTTCCTCCTGATTGTGGCAATGTGGCTCTGGTGGGACAGGCTGGTAGCGTGTTCCAGGCCAGTCCCAGTGGGTGGGGAGGAAAGAGGGAAAATTTTACTAAAAAGGCCCTTTTGGCCCCTTCCCTCTGTCTTAGAAAGCTCGGACTGACTGGGAGGGCTCCCTTCTGCCAGAGGCTCAGTGAACTGGAATTGTTGCAAGAATTAGGCAGGGTTTTACAGCCACACACACCACAACCGGCAGATTTTTGGGTAGAACAGATTGCATTGCGTTATTCCCACGGTGCTGAGCCCCCGTGGAGCTCCTCCAGCCCTGCTGTTCTCACCCCAGTGCTCCCAGCTGAGCCCCAGCACTGGCTGCCAACACACCAAGGGCAGTGAGGCACATCCTGGAACAACCATCTCAACCCTCCGCTCCGGTGTGCCAGTCCCTCCTCAAGGTCTTCTCCTCCTCCTCCTCTCTTAATCCCTGGGTGGGACAAGGGAGCTGGGCCATGAGCAGAGGAAAGCTAGCAGCAGCCAGGAGAGAGAGCTCTTTGCTCAGCAAAGGAGCCTCTTTAAAGTGCTGCCGGTGTGGAGGCATCCTGGCTTTAGTCTCCAACAGATGTTCTCCTTGCCAGGAGAAGGCCTGCAGCGATGGCCACTGAAGGAATCCTGCTTCTCCTGAGAGCATCCCTGCTCTGGGTGGCTTTCCCTGCTCTGGCTCTCCCTGGAGCAGCGCCTGCCCCTGCTCTGCCTCGTCAGTACCCATCACACGGGGAGTGAGAGCCCAACAATACCGACATTCAAAGACAGTTCAGATGAAACCAAGCCCTAACCCCTCCCTCCACTCAAATTTACATCCCCAGGTTTTACCCCCAGCTTTGGTGGTCAAAGTTGGACAGGTGGAAGCAACTGGCCAGAGAGGCAGGAGCAGGGTGGGAGGCATAACCCTGTGAGACCCCTAAAGCAGGGTCACCCCACTGCTCTCAGGTTCACATTTATGAAACGTGGGTCCTAATTCTGTCTGGAGGCTGCAGGACAGGATAACTCCCGGGGGGGCAGCAGCCAGGCAGGCTCTGGGCAGGGCTGGGCAGCAGGCCCCAGCTGGCAGCAGGTTCTTTGGGCACCTCTCGGAGAGGCAGAAGGTGCTGGGTGTGCCCCGTAGATGGCACTCACTGCCAGGAAAATCCCTGACAAATTCGGAACTGAAGCAGAATGGGTGGAAAACATCCATCTTTGCCGGGCATCCAGGCTCTGTGGGTTGATTTTACCCCTCATTCCTGCCCCTCACAGCCCCCCCCCCCCCCCCCCCCACTCCCAAGAATGCTGTTTTTTGCTTTAGAGCACACAACCCACCCTGCACCAGCACCCCTTCTCCTTTGCAGGTCCTATGTAGGGACACATCTGTCCCTACATCATCTGTCACGGATCGGGTGTGCCTGTCCCCAGCTGCCGTGTCTCCAGAGTCACTCACAGGCAAGCGAGGGCAGGACAAGCTCCGCGCAGCGTGCCCAGGGCCTCCTCTCAGCCTGCAAGTGGAGAGGATGTTTTCGCAGAGTGATTTGAGCCAGGGGTACCCCCGGGCACCCCCACACCGCCCAGACACCGTCAGAGCCCCGGGCAGCCCCTGCCCGCCCGCAGCCCCGCGCAGGCACAGGGCGGCTCAAGCCCCGCTCCGCAGCCACCAGGGTTCGTGGGGCTGGTCTGTGTCGCATGTCTCCCGCCTGCCTGGGGAAAGGCTTTGAGCCAGGAGGGCCGCAGGGCCAGCAGGGCTGTGTGCTCCGGCACCCCGCACAGGGCTGCCCCCCCCGTCCCCCGGCACCTCCGGGGCTGGCGGCGGCACCGGCGGGGCGCGCTCAGGGCTGGGCTCTCACGTACCGCTGCAGCGAGGCGGAGCCCGGGGGAGCCCCCGGGAAGAGCCGGGGGTCGGCGTGGCGGGACAGAACCTGGGGCTGGGCCGGGCTGGAGGCGACAGGGGACACCCCGGCTTTCCCACCGCTCCCCCCGCCGCAGCCCCGGGGGCAGCGGCACCGCCTGCACCGGGTCGGGCGGAGGCTGAGCGCGGCCCGAGGGGCGGGGGAGTGGGGGGACAGGACGGGATGGGGACACCCCGGGGGCGGTCCGCGGCCCCGATCCTGCCCCGGGGGCTGAGCCGGGCTGGCCCCTCCTCCGGCACGGCCTCCCGCGGGGCGGCGGGCCCCGAGCGCAGAGCGGCGGCGGCGGGGCGAGCTCCGAGCCCGCTCCGCCGGGCCATGGCGAGCGGCGGCTCCGCGCCCGGGGGCTCGGGCTCGGGCTCGGGGTCGGGCTCGGGCACGACGCTGCCCACCCGTTTCCAGGAGACCGAGAAGCTGCTGGCGGCGACCGACGGCCGGGAGGAGAAGGGCCTCCGCGGCTCCAAATCCTTCACGGCCGCCTTGCCCGGCGAGGCGGAGCGCAACGGGCACGGGCTCGCCTACAAGTCGGTGTCGGTCGGGCACCTGGAGGCGGCCCCGCTCTCGCCGTCCCGGCTCAGCCTGGGCAGAGCCTCCTCCACGGCCACCAGCACGGCGGCACCGGAGCAGGGCCGCCCGCGGGACTACCTGGTTCTCGCCATCTTCTCCTGCTTCTGCCCCGTCTGGCCCATCAACGTCGTGGCCCTCGTCTTCTCCATCATGGTGAGTGCGGGACCCGCCGTGCGCCCGGGGCCGGGCCCGGTTCCCGCCGCCCTCGACGGCCGGAGCGGGGCCGGGGCCGGGGCCGGGGCCGCCGGAGCTGTCCGCGGTGCTGCACCGGCGGGGACCGGGGCCGCGGCGGGAGCGGGGCGGGAGGGGCCTCCGCGGGGGCTCGGCCGCTGCCATCGGGGGCCGGGAAGGGCGGGCAGGGAGCGGCGGCCGAGCCCCGGACAGCTCGCGGGATGGGGATGGAGAGCGGCGGCCCGGGATTCTGGGGTGGGATCCGGGCACACGCAGGGCAGGGCTCCGGGAAGCCCGGTGGCTCCGGGAAGCCCGGTCCCTTGCCGCCAGGCAGCGGTCCGGAGCGACTCACCGGGCTTCCCCGGGAAGGAGCTGCGAGGCGAAGCAGGGACAAGGGAACCCCCCCCCCCCGCCCCTCATGGCAGCCGAGCCCAGCCCTGCAGCCCTGGGGACACCCCGGCTGGAGGCTGGTTCCTGCCCTCGGACACTTCAAAGGGACAGGCTGCACCTGCGGCTCCTTCAGTTGCCCCGAAGAAGCGATTTTCTCCATTAATCATCCCCCCCGCCTCAGCAAAGACACCGACATCTGAACAGGGGAGAATAAAGCCAGCCGGCCCCCTCCCATCTCAGGTGCAGGGGGCTCAGCGCAGCCCTGCAAGTATGGCCACCCCCTTACCCCTCGGGATGCCCCACTGCTATCCAGTCCCCCCGGGACATTTTATGCTCTCGATTTGCAACAGAGGTAAACCTTTCCTTTAAAAATCAGCTCAGGGAAAGCAATTACCCGCTTACCACACTAAAATACACTGAGGGGCACCTGCAGCCAGCACTTCCCCAAAACCCACCACCAACTTGAAGACAGACACGGGCAGTTGCCACAGAAAGCCCTCGAGAGAGACCAGTTTCCATTTTGAGGAGGAATCATCATTTCTGCCAGTGCCAGCTGTCATCTGCGTAGTACAGTTGTGTGGTGGAGCCTGTTTAGGCAGCATACGGGGAAGCCAGCCAGCCTTGTTTGGCTTTGCACTGCAACGGGAGGGAAAGCAGCTGGGTATTGCATATCCATGGTAATAAACAAGGGCTCTCACGGGGATTTTCCAACCACATTAGCCTTCATGCAAAATAGATTCTCACACTCTTTCTTGCAGGCGTTAGAGCCTCCAGCACGGTGGGGATGTGCCTTGGGCCACATAAGCCCTGTGGAGTAGAAGAGTAAGCAGTGAAAAAAGAGCAGGAGCCAGTTAATACTGCTAGGCAGCACAGTCCTGGGGTGTATTTACTGGGTTAAACACAAAGACAGGCAGGACCAACAAGGCAATAAGGCTATTTGGCTGCCCTCTGCTTCCAAGGCCCTAGACAGCACTGACCAGAGCCCACTCAGAGCTGGGGAAGGGGGTGCCCAACCCCAACCCTCCGGGCCCACCGAGCCAGAAGGCACACTAGGATGAATTTGTTCTCCAGGACAAGGTTTCTAGTGCACGCAGCACATTAGTAGCCAGTGCACATCCTCTGGCCCCTCCACAGTCATCCCTGCGCTCCCTGTCCCATGGAACAGGGACTAGTTTTTTAGTGCCCTGGCCATGCCTGTGCCATTGCCCCCGGCCCCCTTCCAGCCAGGGACCCCCGCACAGTGCCAGCGGAGCAGGACGAGGAGTGATCCTTGCTCCGTGCTGACCCTGGGGAGCCAGGGAACAACTGGCTGGGTCCTCCTGCCAGCAGGAACAGCTCTCGGAGCATCAGCTGATGTTTCACCCCCTTACACCAGGGAGGAATTCAGTTCCCAGTTATCCCTGAGGTTCCCACAGGCTTAGGTCTCCCCACAGAATAAAACCCAGGAGTGCCTGACCATGCACAAATCTGAGCAGGAAGCAGGTTTTTGCAATGCCTGGTGCCTGGGCGGGCAGAGGGACCTTTCCACAATGTGCTGACATTCCTTTAGCTCTGCAATTGTATTTTTCTTTCCTAAGTCAATGCTTTTTGCACATGAAAGCTTTTTTCTGGGTAATAAGCACCATCCAGAGAGGAAAGTAAATGAATGCTTTTGGGTTTAGTATCTCATAAATCATTTTTCAAAAGCTGCTCTCAGATCCTAGCAGGGCCTACAGCCAGAGGTGGAAAAAAAAAATCTGCTCTAACCCCCAGCTTGTTCTTGATAAGGCTGGTCTTGTGGAAATGAGTTACTGGAGTCTCCGCCACTGACTCTTGGATGCAGTTTTTTGACCAAGCGAGGATCTGGCTGCACCAAGGGGCTCAGGTCTCCCCCCGAGCCAGAGAGTGGGTCTGATGGACACAAGGGCAGCGGGGCCCCATCTCAGAGGTATTGCAGGGCACGGCCAGATACCACACACACACGCTGTATTGCTGTTATTGAATCCCTCCCTTTCCTACCAAAGTGCAGCCACACTGGGGGAAGAAGTAGAGAGGTCACTTACCAGTGTACAAAACTCCAGACAAACAAAGTGAAGTGGAAAAGAAAGGTAACTCCAGCCAGAACTAGCCTATAGTAATGCCAAGGGCAATTCTGCACAGCACTTGGTGTCCAAAATAAGTACTGTCATTCCTGAAAGACGTGGGAGAAGTCAAACTATCCTCGCTCATTTTAAATGGCACAGTCATCTATCTAAGTCTGATGTTGACTTATACCTCTCTCAGAATGTTTTCATCAACAAAACGCAAGTGTTGAGGATTAATGATTTATTCTAACTGGTGGAAGGCAGCAGAGTGCATCCAAAGCTGGTTCATAAATAGGGAAAGACTGCAGGGAAGAGGAGGTGACAATTCGTCTTCTCCATCCCTGGGACTAGCACAGAAGAATAATTGTCTTCATTTGCAACCACACAACTTAGGTAATCTATTAGGGAAAAAACCCTTCTGAACAGTAACTTGAACAGGTAACAGCTTGAAAACAGGTGAGATTAATAACTCCTTTGAACCACCCAGACTTACCTGGCCCCGTGGGTGCTGTGGTACAACGTGCCGTTCCAGCCCCACTTCCAGGGTCCTTCAGATTTTCTAATGTAATACGGAGTCTCTTGGCACACACACACTGACTCACTCCCCCGGAGCCCTCAGGCCTTTCTGAGATATTCTGCCTTGGCGAGTCTCGATTAATAAACAAGATGTTCATGTTTTTATGTGGAAAGCAAAACACAGGATTAGTGATACTAGAGAGCTATAATCAAACCGTTCCACACCAATGAATAATATATGTACAGTAACAAATGCTTGCTAAACACCCCATGCCAATGCTGATGTATTTTTCATAATTGTTCAGGATAAATGAGCAGTAAACACTTCCAGAACTGTAGTGATAAATATATCGAATTCGTTAGCCTATATATTTTTCCCAGAAGACAGCCAAAACTGCATATTTCACTGCAATCTAGCCCACACCTTACAGAAATATCACACTTGTTACAAAAATCTGAGCCTAAAATTCCCAAATGTTGGAAGCTGCCAGTGAGCAGGGCAGGGATCCTGTCAATCTCTGGGCTACCGTGTCCTCCCCATCCCTCCCCACCAGCCCATGAGGCGTCATTTTGTCATCTGTTCTGTAATGAAAATAGGCTCTTGGCTGCATCCCATCGATCTTAGACACGGTCTGTCAAATGTGCTGTTGAGACCAGAAGAAACGAGGTCTTGAGCTCTCTTGGTGTCAGCTGTGGGGACGTTGTTATACAGGGTGGTATGTGAGCAGAGCGGGAGGTTTGCAGGGCTGCAGTGGAAGCAACCATCTGTTTGAGGCTCCACTGTGTTATTTACAGGGTGATACAAACTAAAACGAGTATGTGGAAACCTTCAGAGCTGCGTTTTACCTACCTGAGCAGTATGGAGCAGCCCTGGACTGGGGACCTTCTGATCATGGTGCTGCCAAGGGGGGGTGGTATTAATACCACTACTATTATTAATTGGTATTTGTATTGCTGTTGGTATTAACACCAAGCAGGATGAACAGGAAAGGGGGTAGTAACATCAAGTATTCATTTGTTTGAATTCTCAATGATGTTTCATGGTTAGTGCTGGAGCTGTGCTAGGCCTCCTGACTCTCAATTTTTTTTTTTTTTTTTTAAACATTCGACAAACCCTTCCCAGTGCAGTTGTTATTTCTGAGATATGAATTTTTTGAAAGGAAAGTGGGATTGTTTTATAACACACTTCCACCTTTAACTCTTATTAACTAGCACATTTTATATTTTTAACTCAGAGTTTTCCCAGCGTTAGCCACCACGCTCCAAAGGGAGGAGTCGGCACATGGTATGTGGCTGCAGGGATCTGCCCACCCCAGAGTCTGCCCCACATCTCCCTCTGTCTGCTGAAACCTGGCTCAGCCAAGGCAGCAAGGCTGGAGATGGACAGGGCAGGGGAAGAAGCCTTTAACCTATGTAAAAATGTTAAAATCATCACCAAAGAAAGAGTAACTGCTTCAAGGCAGTTAAAATATCTACAAAACCTCATCCCCCGTGAAGTCGAGGGCAGTTTTACTGCACTCCTCCACCAGATCAAGGTGACAGACCCGTGTGCTGGGCTCCCTCCTCCTTGCCCCAGTCTCTCCCCCAGGCCTGCCTTGCCTCCCTTTCCCCCCACTCCAAGCCTTCCCAACCAGGTGAAAATATTACCAGTTGACCTTAAAACTCCTTATCCCATTTCCCTCCCTCCAAAACCCCTTCCCAATGGGTTTCATGGGAGGCAGAAGGGCGCTGTGTGAATTCAGGAAGGTTTTTTGGTCTGGAGAGCCATGCTAGTCGCAGACCGTCTGCCTCGTCCCGAACAGGGAGCTCCTGTTTTGCTGATGGAGGGGCTCCAGCCTCTCCACCACACGAGTGCTGACGCACGGTGAGTAATTCCGCCGTAATAACCTCGCCGTGGTACTGCACAGCTGCCCTGCTGCTAAGTGCTAAGTCCTCCCTCAGCCAAGTGCAAGAAGCCCAGCACACTCACTCTGGCAGGCTGGGGAGCGCTGTGGGCTCCTCTCTCAGCAGTAATGCTTCTCCCTCACCAGGAAGTCTTACTTCCAGTATTTGTCACTTGGGAACCAAATGATTGCCAGTTACAAGAGGAAGAAACAAGATCAGTCCTTATTTAATCACTTACTCCGAAGGTTTATGATGCATCTGTGTATTATACTTTTTCTGATGAGCTGTGCTTGGTCTTCAGGTTGCTGTGGGTGGTTGGCATAGGTGGAGGCTTCTCTTGCCCAGCGGGTCGGCAGCGCTGCAGTAAGAGAGCTGGCACTGAAGCTCAGAGGAGTCAGGCCACAGCATCACCCTCACTGCCCAGTCAGGCACCAGGCAAGGTCTTGGTGAGCCCATGCTCATCCAATCTTATGTCTTTCCCCTTTGGGTGTGAACCCAAATCCTTCTCAACCCCATCCGCCCCCTTTGGCCCCAGCAGCACTGCTGGGCAGACCCTGGGGAAGCTTCACTAACCCCCCTGGAGATGCCCTGGGGTCTGGATCTCTGCCGAGCCCATGGGTGGCCAGCCCTGATGAAGCAGTGAAAAGCAAAGTTTCCAAGGGAACCTCCAAGTTGTGTTTTCCATCTACCCTGTGTTGTCACTTGTTCCCAAAGACAAGGACTGCTGCAATTTATCCCACCGAGAGCCTCCCATTAAGACATCAGTGCCCACCAACATCAGCGCCAGGCAGGCCCTGTTCTAGCTGCAACTCTTGAGGATCTCTTTTCATTCCTTAATGAGTCCACACACAATCATTTTCAGGCACCTACTAGTGCCATTCCCCATCCCATTGCTCAGCCCTTCCACAACCAAGGAGTCTTTTCTTTTAGTTACAGAGCAGAGGAAAGCTTTCACTGAGCTGCCTAAAGAAATCAATAGAGCAGCAGGGGAAATCACAATGAAACTAGAAGCAGAATAGAGAAGTTATATGGACTATTCCTTCCCTCCCCACAGCACACACAAGAGCAGGAATTCACTGTAGGAGGACTGCATTTAAAAACAGAGATGGTGAACACAACCCATCTACGGTGATGCAGAAATTCAGAGTAATGCAGAGGCACCAAAGCACATCCCATCACAAGATGAAAGCCAGCAGTTACTGCCGGCGTTATCAAAGCCTGTTCCTCTCGCACACACATTCAGCTCCAACGGCCAGCAAAGAGGCCACATGCTGCTTTGGAAACATCAGTGGTTTGGGTTTTTTTGGTTCGTCAGTGATAGTTAAACTCACCATCTACTTTACTTCTCAATACATAAATTTGCAGAAGACGATGGAGGCAGCGTGCTTTTCCTGTTCGCAAGCTGCAGAAGGACAGTGGTGCCCCTGGGGATTCAGTCCCCCTGCGCAGGACCCGTACAGTGAGCTGCTTTGAGGATTGAAGTCAAGAATATCAGGGTTTTCCATGAAAGAGTCAGAGAGGGGCTGTGGCTGTGCTGTACCTCCTGTCCCCACACTGGGGCTATTCCTTAGTCACTCCAACAAAAGACAGACTTGAGTCCGTCCAGCTCCTACCCAGGGCAAGCAGAACAGCATCCCAGGTGGGCTCCTCCGGGCACGCTGGTTTAGCAGGACCACAGCCTGTCAAAGCTGTAGGCTCGCAGAGGGGATTCACATGCCATCCTGTGAGAGCCCAGGAGGGCAGGTCCAGCCCCGCTGCTGATGCAGCAGCTCTCATTTTGGGGAGTACAGCCAGAGAATCACCCCAGAGCCGCAGCCATTCTCAAGAGCCTCTTTCTGTGTTTCCCCCCCAGTCAAGGAACAGCGGGCAGCAAGGGGACATGGACGGAGCCCGGCGACTCGGCCGCATGGCCAGGCTGCTCAGCATCGTCTCCATTATCCTGGGGACCATCATCATCGTGCTCTACGTTTCACTCAGCATCAGAGGTAACATTTCTTTCCTTTTCCCCAGCCCAGCTAGAGCAGGAACCTCATCCAGCTCCCATCTCTGGCCCAGTTTATAGGGTACCTGCCCACCATCACCCTAGGGCAGGTGGTGCTCCATTGCCACCCAACTGCAGGGGTAGAGCACTGAGCATCTCTGCGGTCCAGGCTGGTTTGACCATCACCAGCTGCTCACACACCTGCAAAACACCTTGGAGAAGGGGCTCCTTGCGGTAGCAACACACACACTGTTCAAAGGACCAGAATGGAATGTCCTCCCTGTGCTGTCCCGTAGTGCAGCGGTGACCATACAAAGTCCCCCTGGTGAAAGGTCTCGCCCTGGCAAAGGCTGTGGCGGGTTTAGAAGAGTGTAGTGGGGTAAAAATTGAAGGGTTTCAGGACACAAATCAACCTGCCCAGAAATGTAATCCCAAAACGTTTGAGGAGCCTCTCAAACACAGACAGACCAGCGTGCAGGTCAGGCAAATGGGAACCTCAGAAACACACAAAACCCAGACCGAGAGCATAAGGGAAACTTTGGTGACTACTGGAAGCTGCCCTAAGACTCTCTTTATTTTACAGTTTCCTAGAAGATGTTTTAGCATGCAAATACCTCGAAGAGGAGGAAGACAACTTTCCTTTTGGGGTTTTACTTTCGGCCTTGCAACAAAAAAATTGTCACAGTGTAGGTGGGCAGCCCTAGACAGCCTGCTCTGGAGCGCCGTCTGAAGGAACGCATGCTTCTACTTCACCGCCTCTTGGAAATGAGTTTGTACAAGTGATGGGATAAAAAACATGGCAAGAAGGAATGGGAGTGAACATCAGACGTCGAGTGGAGAGGAGAAGGGGGAAATCCACTACCTCATTCCCCTCCAGCAAAACTCGCGGAGTGGGGAGACAACTACAGTACAGGAGGAGGAGAGAGTTTCAAGAGCGAAGCATATTTTAAAAGGAAATTTAAGGCAAGAACAGGACATTTTAAGGAATCCTCCTAAGAGTTTTGGCACAAGTCATTGAATTTTTGGGGGGTTGTTGGTTTTTAAATCATCAAATTCTCTGTCTCTACAAAAAAAAAAAAAAAAAAAAAAAAAAAAAAAAAAAAAGGAAAAACAAAGCTCAAACTGCCATCAGGAGCTGAAAGCTGTTCCATGGAGGAGGAGGGAGAGCAGAGCTGCAGCAGGACCATGACTCTGCTCCGAACGAAATGCAGCAGCAAAAGCTGGAGGATGTGGTGGGTGCTTTTGTATTTTTGATGAAAAAAAAAAAAAAAAAAAGAGACAATGACCATTTGCATGCCTTTGGGAATGTTCTCTATGTCTGTTCCTATGAGCTCTTTTATCACTTAGGGCAGATCTCAGAGCTGACAGAGCAGGATGTTGCTGCATGAGAACGCCAGGCTCCTCCTCACCCCGATCCCATGGTGGGGGTTTTTAATGGAAGGAAAAATAATGCTTTCTCTGTGAACCCACACATTTCTCTCTCCGTGCACCCAAAGTGAGGTTAATACTCATGGCGCTGAGAAAAGAGCCTGGTTAATCTGTAGCAGCAGTACCAAGGCAGGGAGAGCCCGTTTTACCCACTTACACTTTTATGTCATGTCATGTCCATCACACAAAAGCTTCAGTGTGATCCAGCCCCTGCCACTGTCAGTGCTTATGTCCCCAATCCTTTTGGGCTTCAGCTTAGGGCCTTCCAGGAGATTTTCAGAGGCATGGAGGATTAAGATCCCTGCGCCCCTCACATGCTCTTCTGCATTTCTAAAAATCTCCAGCATCCTCGGAGCTGGCTGGGGTCAGTTCCACAAGTAGTATTATTTTTTAATGTTTTATATTTAACATAACAAGAAAATAGACTTTGCTTCTCCTGATCTGCCTATACATCCCCCGTGCCCCTCCACGTCTTCCACACCTCAGCTGTTTCCCTAGGGATCTGATCCCACCTCACTCCATCCATCCCCATCCCCTCTTCTTCCCCCTCCCCCTGTCCTTGCTGGTTGTTACTGGGGTTGGTCCTCTATCCAGCCACCCAGACTATGCAAAGTTTCATCGCCTGTTATTTTATTCAGGCTTTGTAGATGGCTTCTGGCCATATCCATTGGCTCCGTATTAGCTGAGCCTCTCTCTTTTATCAAAACTTTGCGGGCACAAGTACCTGGCCAAGAGCTACACTCCCTGTCCTTTCTGTTGTCTCCAGCTGACAGCCTGGGACTTAGAAATATGGCCTGCACCAAGAAATAAATAAGGTGTTCCAGGGCACTTCTGCTCCCTACCACCAATCTCCTGAAAAAAAAAAAACAACCCAAATCTTAGACCAAATCTAATGCTTTGGAGGCTTGTCTACATGGAGAAACTACTGCACACTGTAAGAAACTTCACAACACGGTAACTGCTCGGCACTAAAGTTCTCTGGGGGATGAGCGGGCACGTGTGTGCACGTGGGGTTAGCACAGGGGAGTGCTCCACTGTAAATCCACGCTGTAGTTACTCAGCGGATGTGCAAAGCCATGGGCATCGCAGTGAAAACTCTCTTGTCAACCTGTTTGATTGCTCCTCTTTAAAGTGTTTTGTTTTCCTAGGCATTATTTGAATCCAGGGGCTGTGAAAGCCAGATTACCTAGATTAACATTTTTCTCTACATTAACATCCCCTGTTAACATTTTTCTCAACATTAAAAGGGATTCCAGGGACTCACAGCAATAGCACATCACTACAGCACTTTCTTGGGCTCCATTCCCATCCAGCCCTTTGCCAGTGCTTTATTACACACTATTGGCTTCTAAAATGGACCAAATTTGCAACCTTTCTTTTGCAATTCATTTTTTTGTGAGCTTCAGCAAACAGGGGCCACTGAGTGCTGCTGGGTGTGAGCCCCCACCCACAGCTGCTGCCCGGGTGACCCTTGGCACCAGATCTCTTCTCCCGGAGCTCATCAGAAACCCACCCTTGGAGATTCAAACTCTCATCTCATGGTGGATGACATCCCATCAAACCCCCCAAACGTTTCCTTCTCTAACACTTGAACCTGAAAGCTGCTTGCTGGGAAACACGCACACTATTTTTTCTGAGATGCATAAGGGCAGTGCTGCCTGTCCGTGTCATCTTCTGCCCTTTGCTCTTTGAGCTGCTGAAATTCAGCTTATGGGAAGAGCCGAGCGAGCTCCTCCTTGGGCAGGAAGAGCTGACGTTCAGGGAAAGCTGCCGCAATGAGTTATAGTACTTGAGAGCGCCAAGTATTTATTAAGTAAGAATTTAAATGCTCTTCTATCATTACATAAAGCCTTTCATCTAAAGTGCTTTACCACATTTAAAGGATTAAACCTTGCCACCCCTCACGAGGTGGGTTAGCATTACGCTGCTTTAATTGCACCGATGGCAAAGTTGCTCAGAGTCACATGCAACGTGCCGCTCCAAAAAGAAACCTGGTTTTCTTTCTCCTCCTTAACAGAACCGTATGAATACAAATTTCCTTTGAACCTGATTTTTCCAAAGGGATTGAGGCAAACACACACCACACTTCAAAATGGACTGGGATACTTACAGCCATAGGAACAAGGGGGCTTTTATAGGCAGCTGCAGCGGTCCTTCCCAGGAGAAGTCTCAGGCTGGCGAGCACAGAGCAGTAGAGGTACCAGAATTCATCTGAATGCAGAAGGCTGAAGCTTTCCCCAAAAAAGACCACAGTGATGATTTGTTGTATGCACCCAAACATGGTTTGTGCCTCAGACATTAGCCTGTATCATTGGGCTGTTGAGGCAACTGCTTCTCATCTTACTATTAAATATAATAAAAAATAAAAACTAAGACACTTAAATGCCTTTCATTTTAAAACCTTCTTTCTGATTAGATACAATTGTTCTGCGCTCTTGAATACAGCTTTTTTTTTTTTTTTTCTTTTCTTACCCTGCATTTAAATCCTGGGGAAAGCCTCTACAATTATTCCTGACAAACTATTTTCTCTCTGTGCAACCTGGCTCTGCAGTGCTAGAAAAAGAAACCCCCCAGGATTATCTGGAAAGTCTCTTCTCTGTGCTCTCCCCCAACTTCTCCACACATTTTGCAGCCTCATATTTTGCAAAGGTTTTTCCACTAGATCCTTACTCTTCACATCACACACAGTTTTACCCAGCTCAGCTGCCTATTTGGCTTTTTTGGGTTCATTAGCTTGTATTTGTGAAGGAAGAACTTGCTGAGCCCCCAACCCTTGACACACACCTCACCTCTGACTGTGTTCTGAGGAGGTAAATCATGGCAGAATTTAATCCTGAGGCCAGCAGCAGGCACGGTTCCTCCTTTGTTCTACATCTGGGAAACTACAGCATCCCTCGTGATTTTTTGCTAATTTAGTGTTCACCTAAGAGCAAGCATCTTTTCTTCCACATCCAGGCACAACCTCTCCTCTCTTAACTTCTGTCCTTTGTGTCTTTAGCTCACAAAAGGGTGATCACAAAAACTGTGTCATGAAAAGACTTAACCTCTCCATCCCCACAAACAAGCCCCATTACTTCTGTCACAGCTCTTTGCCACCTGCTGCAGCCTCCCCTAAGCACACGCGTCAGAATCAAGCTTCCCGTGTTTGCAACTATAAGAGTCATGAAATCCTCAGGATTTGGCTAATTTCTACCCTCTAGTAAAGCAGGCAATAGGGGAGAGGCGAGAGATCCAAGTGATGAGGTGGCAATTCATCCTTACCTGACAGCGAAGTTGAGCTGGTAGGAGGATAGCTTGCTGAAGAGATGGAGAAGGTGGGAAACGTCTCTAAATGTAAGTTCAAGTAGGAGTTACGATCGACAAGTGTGAGGTCCTGGTGGGATATAAATACACAGTTTGTGCTGCTCAGGAAGAGTCTCTGAGCAGAGCACATGGCTGATGCACCTCTCATTGATGTCCCTGCCCCCTCCCGCCAGGGTTTGGGGCAGAGTTTGACTCTGAGGGGTAGCACAGAAGGGCCCTTGCTGGGTACAGCAACGCTAGATCAAAGGTTTAAGCTGAAGAAGCAATTTGCTGCTGCCGAGCAGACAAGCCAGCTTGGTTTCACACCAGCTTCTTGTAGGATGCAATGACTGATGGTCAGAAAAGGTCTAGCAGGAGTCAGTTGGTTACAGCAACACGCTGGCTGGTGCCTGCCCAGATGCCTGTGGAGGAGACCAAAGGGATTTGAGCACAAAGGGAGGAAAGAAAGCAACAAAAGATTCCATCTCAAAGTTTGCTGTGCCTAATGATGGCTTTGCTTTTTCTGGTCAGTATTTTACTCCATTCCAGGAGTAAAAATACCTCCTTCAGGCCATCTTTGTGAGTTTAATGTGCTTTCCCCTCAGCATTTCTACTCCTAGAGCAATGCACGTGTCTCACAGGCTCTTCCCTCCTACCCTCTGCCTTTCCTCTAATCCAGGACAGGTCTTGTTGGCACTGAGATGTCATCACTGGGCTTCACTGAAAGGGGTTATCGAGGGGTATGGAACCTGCTCCCCTAAGGCTCTGACCCAGGCTGGCTACAGACTCAAGCATTAACGTTGCAGTAGTTGACCTCCCAAATACAGACTTCTCCATGTAGACAAGGGGAGCAGATCCTGCCTTTTATATAAAATCAAAACTCTGTTTCCATTTGGTCTGAGTCCAGGGAGAGGCTGCAGAAACGCACCCACTGGGCTGGTCCCATGACTGACTTTCTTCCTGATACCCCCAACCTTGCCCTATCACTTTGTTACTTATCACAGAACCACAGCCAAGGATGCACAGTCAAGCTGAAATAATTTCAGATTTAAGGTTGATTTTCTTTGAGCGTACATCCTTTAATTTTGGCAAAGACAGGTTTGGACTGAAAACTCCTGTGCTTGGGCACAAGCCAAGGGGGTGGTGGGGGAAAGTAGCCTTTTCAAAGTGGGAATATTTGTAAAGCATTTGCTAACACCAGTAGGTAGTGAAATTCAAAACTATAAATACCCATCCAGGATAAGAAACATCAGAAAGGGATCGTGTGCAGGATTCACCAAGGCAACCCCGAGACCACTTCAGAGCAGGTGCCCTTGTTAGTTGGTGTCCAGAACACGATTCTTAGCGTGGAAGTGCAGGGTCTATCCCTCCCCACTGCCACAACCACCGTCCAGGCACCGGATCCTCCGGTTTTGAAGTCAAACTGGAAGAGCCGTGTTTCACACACAGCATGAACACATCAGGAATTGCAGCTGGGCACTTCTCTTTGCTGATGAATGTTTCTTTTTCTGCAGGATGATATGGTATATCTTATATACTTTCTTTGTATTTCTTGGCATGAGAAAAAATTAAAATGTAACATGCATGGTCAAAGCTGAACTTGTTTCTTCTGTCTAAATGAGAAAAAAAAAATAATATCCAAACTACGCATTTAACTATTGCTTCACACTCCAAGAGCAAGTAGATCAGCTGGTATTTTGGGTGCAGTGGGTTGCAGAGAAATATAAGCAAAAGGCAGAGGGAACAGCAGAGCAGAGAAAAGTCCAGACAGATCAGCCTTGTGCTGCAGAGAGAAGCGGCACCGAGCTCCTCGGGAAGCACAGCTATTGCGGGAGGTCTCCTCCAGCCATGCCACAGGGCACACCTGCCCGAGGAAGCCAAAGAAATCCTCCCTGCTTGAAGCACACAAGGATGGGATGGGGAGTAGCCACGGGGAACAGCTGCTCATTGCTGGCCCTGCTGCTACAGTTTGGTATTGTAGTGCACCACCAAGTATGAGAGAACAAATTCCCAATCTGCTCAAAAAACAGAATTATTGATCAAAACCATAGATTTCAAGAATGAATAGCAATATTTGGTCTCCACTCAAAAAGCCAAAACGTGGGCTGCTCCCAGGAAACAGGTTCTTTTTAAAATTTCTCAAGCCAAGGCTTGAAAATTCAGTTATTACCAAAAACATTGGCTTTAGTCTTTTCCCAGGAGAAGTTTTTATAACCAGTCATGCTGGAAGGCTGTTGACTGTGTATAACAGACCTTGGGTCACTACCAGTTTACTTCTGTGGAAAAGCACACCAATCCATCAAGGCTACTGATCTGTAATGAAGATTAGTTGCACGACAACTTCATTCAGCTGAATCCTAACACCCTCCTCCTCTGGCTGCGCGTCTCTGGCATCCTCAGGGAATGAATGGCAACGCAGCTTCCAACCCAGCTCAGCTTGGAGACAAGACTTGCCAAGTCTGAGATGAATTTGTTGTTTTGCACAGCTCTCCTCTGTAGCAATACGCTCAAGCTGCCCAGAGTTTAGCTCAGGGTAGGACTTACTGGAGGTAGCAGAGTCTTACAGCTTCCCGAGGACGATTCCTTCCCTCTCCCAGCAAGCATCACACAAAAAGCGTGCACATGGCAGGCAGGTGCCACCACCATCAGCAGGGATCAAAAATGAGGCTTTACGGCCCCAGAGCAGGCATCAGACACAGCACTTCCACTTCCATCCATGTCTATGATGGAAAAAGATAGATGCAAATTCCCTGCAATGTTGGCAGCCCACAGCATGATTCAGCAACAAACGGACTTAATGGCCCTGCCTGGAGCACATCCTGCTGATGAGAGTCCCTCCAAGGCAGAGGCAGGTCCCTCCCTGCCAAAAGGGCCAGCGGCATCGGGGAGCACCGAGCCACCAGCCCTGCCACAGCAGCCCGGGAGCTCCAGGGCTCCGCTCGCTCGCGGGCAGCTCTCCTGACTGAGCCCACTGCGTAATAACTCATCAGCAAATGCCACAGTGAAACACATTCAGCTATTTGACTTGCTGTGGTCACATTTAGGAAGCGGTTGTGGCCACATCGGCGAGGCAGCAGGGTGAACAGCCTGCTCAAGACCACCTCTGTGGTCCAAACCCAAATGCCTTAGCCTCTGATGCGACACAGTAAAGCTTTGGTCTACCTGTCATTTTCATAGGCAGTGTTTTGATAAATGCCTCTTCACCTTTCCTACGGATGCAAGCTGTAGGGTTTTTTTGGGCAGCGAAAAAATAAACAAATAGGAAAACCCCCCAGATACTCAAAGCCAGAGAGGATGTAAATTAAATGTTTGTGAACTCATGAAAAACAGATCCTTTATCCTCATGCGCATCTTAGAAAATGATCAAAGGAACAGATTAATTAGTTCTTCTAGATCTGCTGCTGCCCATGACACAGAGCCCAGCCACTATAAGGCAGAGCTTGTCTCAATACTGGATCTGTCCCCAAGGTTTCCTACGGTTCAGGCAGCGCCGCACTGGTACGTCACTGCCCAAACAACTCCCAGTGAGACAGAGCAGCTCTGCAGCCTCGAGCACACCAGGAGCGAGCTCGGCCTCCTCGTTCATCCCATAGCCCTCCTCTTACACTACACTGCCCACCCCCTACCTGGCTCTGTACTTGCTAATGCATTTTTAACAAACCAACCGTATTTCTTCAGTGTGTCCATTCCCTGTTGCTTTGAAAACTGCAGATCTAACTAGATCTGCTGGTTCTTACTCCTAAATACCCCCCTAATACCAGCTTAATCTGTTGTCCTTCATGTTTAGCTTCCCCTACTAGGGCTAGGATATCAGCTGCTCAAACCTCTATTTTTAAGAGGCACCAGCCATGAATACTTGCTTACACACAGACACGCAGGTCCAAACTTAGACCACACTACAGCTACTCCCATTTTGCACTAAGGTTAGACATTGTACCCTGTCCTTGTGCTGTTATTCAGCAGCAGCATCCCCTCCCTGCCTCTGCTCACCCAGAAGGGCAAGAGGCATTACCGCCTGCACAAGGGCTCTTGGCAACATGAGTGGGAATACAGGGGAGGTCCAAAGAGCCACGTTTATTTGTCCTGATGGAGAAACAAAATGTAGATTTTTAAAAAATTGAGTGTAATTTAATTTCGCTATTCAGCAAAGGGACTTGTGGTTGTGGTTGGTGGTACCTGTGCATAACAAAAGATCAGGACAGAGCGGTCCTGGTGGGGAGAACTTTCGAGGAACAGATGCAATTTGCATCTCGGCACATTATGTCTGAGGCTGCTTTAACCCATCTTTGGCCTTCTTTGTCTATTGCTTAAAGAATTCAGCAGGTAAGAAGGCTGAGCAGGAAAGAACAATGGCTTTGTCCTTGAGGAGAAGAATTTTACTTGCGTAAAAGACCCCCACACCATGGACAGATTTCCCCTCAGTGGCGAAGTTCCTCTTGGAGCATCCTGACCGTGTCACCCAAGCAGCTGGGCAGATGCAAGTTCCAGCCTTCAAAGGCCGAAGCTGACAGCCTCGCCTCTGATGTTTCGCTAAAGAGAGGGGAGTGCCAAGTGCTTTAGCCTCCTGTTTTATTAATATGCTGCTCTGATGGGCTCATGTATAATAGATTTGCAAAGGAACAGCAAGAGGTTTACATCCAATTTCCATGTTGCATATGTTTTCTATTAAACGCTATAGGCTCTCCGTTGACCTCTTAATGTTTATCTTCACTAATAAATTTGCATGAGCTTTGGGGTTCAAGCAAAGGACAAAAAGTTGTTCATCAGTTCTTCAACTGGTTTCCATGACTTTGCTCCAGACAGGTGCTACGAATTAAAAGCACAGGGAAAACGTTTCCATTTTCCCTCTCGTTCCTAACGCCGGCTGCGGTTGAAGAAACAAGTGTGCAGCTAAGGGTTTCCTTGGGCACCCTCAAAGCCACACACAGCCTCTTGGCAAGTCATTTGTGAGGTGCCGGAGCCCTGAGCCGCTGCAGCCACACAAGGCAGCAGCATCAGGGAGCTCAGGGCTGCAGAACTGCAGCAGCAAGACTTTGTGATGAGCAGCACACAAACACGCCTGGCTCTGGTACAGCTCACTCCGGTCTGCAGAGACACAAGGGGCGTGTAGCTCAATGCTGGCCAGAAAAAATAATAGATTTTAACCCAAAATTCTCTCTACTCACACTACATGTTCTTAGCTGTAGAGATTTTTTTTTAAAAAATACAAAATTAGGGCGTATGGTGTACGTCTCCTTCAAAATTTGAAGTTCACCAAACACACTCCTGGTAGGGTCCAGTAAAAGAGCACAGAAAAACTGAATTAGACTTTGTGAGGGTGCCAAAAGCCTCCATCTTCCTGTTTTCCTACCCCGAACCAGCCTTTCCCTTTACAGATGAAGACTTCTTTTCAGCATGACTCTGTCTCCAGTTCAAAGCTGTCACCATTCCCCTGCAAATGCAGCCAGAGCGACACAGCCACGGCTCCCACATCTACAGAGTAAGACAATCAGGAGCCTAGCTGATCCTACATGGCACAAGGCAGACGTTTCTATCACATCTCAAACTAATTTTTTTAATCAGGCAAGACAAATTCGATAAACTTTGTAGAAGGACTGGTGGTTAGGATATATACAGTTGAAAAGAGGAGAGCCTGGCTTGCCCGGGTAAGGATGAATTGCACCAGCAGATCAGGGCTCTGCTCTAAATGAGGACCTTTCCTTCGTTGTGGTTACTGCTGGATCCTTCAGAAGATGCAAACTCCCACCCTGCACTCTCTAGAATACCTAAAATAGAGTAATGGGGATTTCTCCATGAGCTAAGCTACCTAGTTTATGTGCTAAAAAAAAAAAAAAAAAAGACAACTGATGGCCCTCATTGTTTCCAGCTTAGCTGTAATGTTAGATGCTATTCTTGGTCAAGAGCTGCAGAACACTTCTGAAGCTTGTGAAGTTGTTTGCTTTAATAGCACACAGCGTGAAACAAAGCAAAGATGGGAAGTCTTTCCAGCAAAATGCCTCCTTCTGCTGAGCTCGCTGTACCTCGCTGCCTCTTGGAAATGTTTAATTATAGGCTGCAAATTCTAAAGCATTTTCTTCCAATTATTTGGTCTCAGGTTCAATTTCATAAACCCCGTATTTTACACTCCTTCCCAGGGAGGATCAATGGGAACGGATCACCTCATCAATTCCAGTTGGGCAGAAAAGCAAACCAGCACCTCACCCACTGCACTGTAATTCATTACTGGGCTGACACAGCTGGCCCAGGCACACACCAAACCATAATAAAATTAAAAGAATGTTGATAAGACCTGGCATCTTTAAAGCTCTAAAGTGATGCCCTATTTTTACCTTGATTTTTGATTGCAAAACATACAGTGGGTAAAAACTGAAGCGTCCCCAAAAAAATGAGCTAACATGGATGAAGGTTTCATCCCTGCCCAGGCGATGGCTTCTCTCAGCCACTCCTGCCGAGAGCTCCCAGCTCAGCACGCTCCTCCGAAGAGCATTAGCAGCACCATGCCTGCAGACGGGGCTCGGCTTCTGAGTTAAGACACATTTTTTTTCTGAAGAAGCGTAGGAGAAGTCCATCCCCCTGGGATGTAGCTGTGGATGTGGTCAGACCTGAGGAGGCTGGTGGTGGGGCGGGACAGCCAACGTCTGCCTGTCTGACGTGGCAAAGCACACAGCACTGCTCTGCCAGCAAAGACACAGCTGCCTTCAGGAGCCTCAGATTTTCAAAGGCCAAACAGATACATGTACCTGAGTGAATTAAAAAAAAAAAAAAAAAAAAGACTGAAATCCCTAAAATGCCACAGCAGCATCCCTCACATCCCTCCTCCTTTCCCCTCCCAATGGCACCAAAGCAGAACTCAAACTGAAGTGTCCCTGAAGTATTACAAGCACAGATGAACTTATTCATCCCACAAATGTTTGTTTTGTTGGTTTTTTTGTTGTGGTTTTTTTTTTTTTTTTTTTTTTAAACCCTTCATCTAAGCCATTGTGTAAACTTGGAAATTATTTACATTTCCTGAAATGTATGGAAACTCTGGAAGAGCTGGGCAGCAGATCCCTCAGTCCTGCTGTAAGGTATCAGACACAACCTGAAGGTGCAGTTGCTGCCTGAACACAAGGACCTATTTATTTCGAGAGGGCAGACATACACCAGGAATGGTCTCTGCTGCCAGCTAAGAGCCCTCCTGCCTCCTGCCTCTTTCTAAGCTATATTTCTTTACATAAGCAGTACATGCTTTTATAGACCTGACTCACAAACCGCCCCACCTCAGTAATATTTTAAAGTAAATTTAGCACTGGTGATACATGCCTGACCTAGAGGGAACTCCATTTATAGCACAGCAGGGAAATATCCACGTATAGCCCCTTCTGCACATGGCCCTTCTACTCGGGTGTTTCTGTCGCAACGAGGAAACGGGCTGACAAAGCCCATGTGTCAGTTCAGCCTCCCCCCTGCACTGGAAGGTGGGGGACACTCAGGGGATCTCCCTCTTGTTCAGCACCACGACACAGGTACCCACCAGTCTCCCGTGGTGACAAGGGCCTTGCATGGCCCAGTTACTTTTTAATGTAATAAATGATTGTTTGGGTGTTAATAGCTGAACCTGCCAGGGACATCTGATCAGCACTTTCACAGCTACTCACGCTTTCTTTTTACACCTGCAATATTCCTGAGCATCCTGCAGAGTCTTAAGAAAAGGTTCCCTTAAAAATCTGATGGTTCAGCAGCATTTCACCCTGAAAGAAGCCAGCTCAGCACGGGTCTGAAGTCAGAGGGATCTGTAGCAGATGATATGCCCAGGCACATGTACCAGCAAACACCTTACAGCTTCCACCATACAGCTAGCAGCTCCATGGGACTCTGCAACCTGCAGTGAGGAGCTCCTAGTTCTTTTCAGTGCACCTTTAGAAAGGCAACAGATAAAGAACACTGTCCCCACTTCCAAGAACCTTGCATCAGATGGACAGGTATGGACAAAGAAGACACAAAAGAAACAAAACAACATCCAAAGGGACTAAAGCTGACCTGTTCACAGCATTTGTGGAAGAGCAAGCTGGGCCCATGCACCAAAGCATCAGTGAATTCTCAGCTACAGCTCTAGGTGTAGCTTTGATCATTTAAGCTTCAAGCCACCCTGGGACTGCCTTTCTGGACTTCAAAGTAAGAATAGATTTTTTAAAAAGAAACTAAAATTATGAGACCAAAAATAAATTCACCTATTTGAAATATCTAGCTGAAGCCAAAGACCCAGGAAGCAAGGGAGGAGAACCCGACGGGCAGTGAGTGCAGTGAGCAGAGGTAAAAGCAGCACAAAATATAAGACCTAAACTGACACGATCGCAGAAGACCCCACAAAATCACCCCCCCTGACCAACAGAGGATTCACAGGGCATGAAAGTCAAGACGACCAGAAAATAATCCACAATGAGAACCCTGCAAACGCTGTTTCAGAGGCAGAGGGGCTTTGATTACAGCCAGGCTTTACTAGCGGGGCTATCAAAACTGGGTTAGCAAAGCCTCAGGGTCCCATTAAGAACAAAGAGCAAGGAGGGCTGCAGTGACAGGGAAAGATTAAGCCAGGGATGAGCACCAGCACACACGCCTGTGACGGCCTCAAACAGCTTGCAAAGACGGGGGAAGATGAAGGCAACAGCAGGCTCGGCGCATTTAATGAACTCGGAGTGTTTAATGAGTGTTAAACAGCCCAGAGGTTGAGGCACAAGCACTGGCAGCACAGCTTTTGTACCTGAAGAGCCCAGGTTTGGATAAAGGGCTGGCATTCAGAGAATGTAAATACCTACTGTAAACATTGCCATTTTCTATTAAAACATTCAAAAATCAAGTCCACGCAGCAGTACATCTCCCACGTTCAGTGAAACGCATAAAACAAAAGCCACTCCTGTCTGTCTCCATGAATTTCTAATGGAGCGCTCAGCTCCCTTTCAGCAGGAAATCTGCTCATGGAATTGCACGAGGGCTGGAGGAGCAGAGCTCGGCTCATCCATAATGCACGAACACCCACTGCGCCTGAGCTTGTTAGGCAGGACAGCAGTTTTCAATATGAACAACAGTATTCTGGGAGGCGGATGGTTAAAAATATGTATCTTACGCCTGTGCCACTATAAATTATTGACTGTACAGGGAGCTGGAAAAAAGGATTCAGCTCCATTAATAATTTATTTTCTAATCCAAACAAAGATGGAATTTTATGCACCACTTATTACCAGCGCCACAAACTGGAAAAACTAACTGCACTTCCCACTATCTGAAATGAGAATTGCCTTTCCATTTTCAAAACAGGTTTTGAAGCTTCTTCTCCGACGTGAAACATACAGTCAATCTTTTCCCTTGAGAAAGCATATGGTCATTCTGGAATATTTAGTAGGCACATTCAGGATATAGAAATCTATCTCTGCTTTAAAGCAGCATTACAGGCACAGCATGATGGCTCTGGAATGAAGAGAACTACCTCTCCCCACTCTGAGCCTTATGCAAATACAGGTATCACACTGCCAGGCAGATTTTTTTCTTTGAAAAAATAAATTTTGAGTGGCACTGAAAGATTTAGCACCAATTCCAAACCCACCAGATACAGATGGGTCCTTCGGGCACGACGCTGCCCGGTTTGAACTCCTGAGAACGGGGTTGGTCCAGACCACAGCAGTGCTAGAAAACTGCAGGATACGACAGAACTTCGCAGAGAGAGTTTTTACAATTGTCTATATCATGTGCAAAGTATCAGCTTATTTTCTGGTGTTTGTGTTGTGATTTGGAGAAGGGGGGAAAAAAAAAGCTACCAAACTACTGAGAAATGTATTAAAAATGGGGGGAGGCACCTTATGCTGAGAAGGCTCTTCAAATCAACATCAGTTTTGGTGTGCATTTGGGAATTAAATGTTTTACACTACAGATACATAGAAAACTTTTTAAAGCTTACCTCTAAAGAAAACCATCCTTGTTCCATCTGTCAAAGAACAGCCAGAAAAAAGTCATAACTATATTCAGACCCTTCCAAAGCAGATGCTTGAAACAGAAGGGGAGTCCAGGTCTGCACAGGCAGGCAGGAGGAACACATCCCATCAAATGAAGCATTTTGGGTCAGGAAATGCTCCATCACATCTATACTTGGTACAAAAATAGAGAACATGCTAATTCGTATGTTCAGTGACAATCCCAAACTGGAGATATCGATCTTCATTCCACCTTCCCTGGAGTCTCAGTAGGCAAACAGTGTCATGGGGAAAGAACCATGCACCCTGCTTAGAATTCTAATTTATTATTAAATTACATATCAAAGCTTTTTTTAATACATACAGAGAATGCACAATAGGTGAGAACAAAAATAATTACAGTTACAACAAAATAAGTTTCAAGAAGCTATACGAAAAGCAAAAAATCAGAAAGTGCAATCAGAAACTCATTTACAAGGGTCTGGACTGGGACATTTTGTGAGAAAGGGTTTTGGTTTTTTTGTCTTGGGTGTTTATTTAAACTGCTTTCCTCAGTAGTAGACAGACCAACAGCCTCTTACATATTCAGAACTGAAAGCATCACCACTGATTTTAAATATCCAGTTGACAGGAGAAATACGGGGCACCAAGAGGACTTGCAGATGTCACCTGGCTCAGTTTCGTCTCAGTATGTCTTTCCTTGTAGCCCCCGTACTGCACATTGCTCAACAGGACCACTGCTCTGAAGGATTTAATAATCTGATACTGTTATAAGGAGTTTTGGAATTATTTCCTCCTTCTGAAGTGATACAGCTGTTAATTCTCCTTCCTGTATCAACTGAAAGCTTGGGGGAAAAAAAAGTAAAAATAGGAAAAGGAAAAAAGCTGCTATGTTTAGAGTGTTAATATAGTCCCAGCTAAGCAACTTAAACCATCAGAAGTGGTGGACCAGACTTTCCTCTCTGTTCTGGGGAGCTTCAGGAACACAGCTCCTCATAGGAGGCAGCCCTGGAGGACAAGCTGTCTGTCCACAATTTAACTGAAACTTTCACATCACCAAAAAAAAAAAAATCTACTTTTCTCTTCCGTTTTCAACATCTAGGGAGGAACTGACTCTTTCCTCTCAATCTTAAGACCGTCTAAAACTACAAATAAAAAAATCCAGTTGATTATACAGTGTAATGAATCCAGCAGGAATTTATACCTGCAAAACCTCCTGAAATCAATATTGGTTAAGAAAAAACGTGCCTTCCCAGGAAAAGCAAACTCTCACGTTACCAGAAGCACCACACTGCTTGGTCCCAGAGACACACAGGTCAGCAAACCCCTGCCTCCACCCGAGCTCAGGCACACTCACATGCTGGGGGTAAGGTAGGGCTGTGGTCAGGGCTCCGGCCACGCCAACGCTCACCACTGACTCCACATGCAGTGCTGGGTGCTGCCCCAATGCCATTCCTCTGCTCCAGCAACCAGTGCTGAAAGATCAGATAAACGTGGACAAAAATTGTCTAAAGAACAAGGATAAACACATTTGTGTCCGTGTGAAGTGCGGCATAAAAAGTTATCAGTAGGATCCCTCGTGTTCTAATGCCTAGCTAAGGGGTTGCTGGACAGGTTTAAAATAGGTGCTTTCTCGTGTACTAGCAAGAATAAAGCAGGAATTTAAAAAGTGCGTGTGTGGTAATGTGCCCTGTAGAAATATTATGGATTTACTTGCTTCATTTCTAGGGCTTGCCAGTAATTTTCTTCGCACAATTCTATCTGGTTGAATTATGAAACTGCAACTTTGCCAGGAATTGCAGAAATGAGAATTCTTTAACCACATTTTTTTTTCTCCTTAGAGCAAGAGGAACTACACAGAATGGAAAACTTAGAGAACATATTTAGCAACAGGAGGCATACAAACCTATATTTTGAGATTCGAGATTAAATACTACAATCCACTGTTTTCAGTTTAGAGTCCATGGCTCTAACTACAGGCCCATGTTATTAGAGATGTTCAGGAGAATCTGCAAGTCTTTCCCCGGGCTATATGCAAGCACACCACTGCAGAACACCTGCTCACATTGCTGGAGGACTACAAGATGATGATGAAGGCAAGACTACAGGTTAATTAAATGTATTTTCCAGCACAAACCTCAGTCTGAAAACCAACACAAATAAAAACCATGGAGGGGTTGCCAACACTGAAACCATTTCCAGTAAAGCTTTATCAGAGATCATTCAGCACATTTCCGTTATTTTATACTAAAATAAAGCAGTTCCTCCATAATATTTTCATAACATGAAAAATCAATTATGTTTATATATTTATTATAATCTACATATTTTCCATAGCAGCTTTTTCACACAATAAGATTAAATATATGCACCAAATAATCAATTAAGTCCAGTAAAAAGACTGGTTCTAAGATTAAATAAGTGAATTTATTTACGGTACTGCAGATCTCATATTGCCAACTATATAGCAACCAAATCCCACAAATCCTAAACAGAAGCACGACTGCTGATCAGGGTCCCTTAGGGTGGTGGTGGAATCAAAGAAAAAGCACTGGGGAGAAGAGGTTTGATCTCCCAACACACAGATTCATTAATAAACCTCCTTTATCCATCAAGGTTTTTCATAACCCCCCTTTTTGAACACTTCATTTCAAACCAGGAACATTCCCAAATCAAACAAATAATCACCCTTTATTTAAAAAACAAGCCCCACAGTTTTACACATATTAATTCCAAATGCTTTCTAATCCCAACAAGACGACTGATGAGAAGCCTTTGCTGACTTTTTAGCACAAAGTTATTAGTCTGCAACTAAGCCTTCAAATTCATACAAACATTTTAGGCGCAACTGTGTGGTTCTGCACACTACACAGGCACAAGTCTCTACTCCCTCCAACAGGTATTTCACAGACACTATAAAAAGCAGTAAAAAATTGTGGCTGTCCTGCTAGACATTGTTCCAGAAGAGAACCTGGAGACTATCTGACATTTGTGGGTAATGGCATCCTAGAAATCTGTTAGAAGCACTGTAAATTGATTGAGAAAGGAGTTAATCAAGTCCTTCGGAAGGTATTACAGTGCCTCAGTTTGAATTTATTGGGTTATGATATGCCAGATGGAAAAGAGCTGTTGAAAGAGCAGAAAAATCTGTAATTTGTGAATCTGCAATGTCAAAGCCATTCCTGACATCAGCTTTGTTTAGAGTCACAAACACAACAGGATTCTTGTTGCATGTCTGGACACACAAAAAAAAAAATTCTCCCCCCAGAAAATGGTAAATAATAATTGTTTCACTATTCATACATTCAACTCTTTACTATGAGGAGTTATGGCCAAAAATTATGCACGCAGATACATTTGCCTCAGGTATGACCGTCATAATTTTCATTTCCAATTGACAGTTTAGATTATATCCTACTTATAGTGTAAAAATATTAACGCTATTAGAATAACTTTATCTAAATTACAATATAGACTTTTCAAACTGCTTATCGTGTCTTTATAAAGACCTTTATGATGCCAGCCAAAATCAAAGTATTTACACCCAAAAGACTACTCTTAGGTGAACTCATGTTTGGTCACTTCTCAGATGACTGAACACTATAGTAAACAGCTGCTAGGACACTGTGCTCCCTTTTTACAAAGGGGGACTTGTTAGTCCCTTTAAAGCCACAAGAAACCTTACAAATCTTCCTCAGAGGGTAGTTTATTTGTATTCTGTGCAAAAAGTGAATTGAACAACTTTTTTTTTTTTTGAACTTTGAGGAATTTGTGTGAAGTACAGTTTTCACAGCACAAGTTATGCAGAAATAACCAGTATCTCAACCATGAGTTAAAAAGAATTACAGAACATGTATTTAGTAGTAAAGCAACCCGATGGCTTAAAGCTGCAATATTCTCACAGGGTGAAAGTGTTCAGTACTGTGCTTGGCTTACAGGGGAAAACAGCATCCTGCTGAGTTTCCACCCCAGGCAAGCGTTACAATCTTTTTTTCCACTTACCAGCCAACAACAGACCTCCCCAGCACTGCTGAGCACAGCAACTGTTCTATCAGTCCTGGTTAGTGTCCCATATTTACTTACCTTTGCAGTGAGAAAGGGAATTAAAGACAAACAAATCCCACAAAATTTAACCAAAGGAAGATGTATGGCAGGGAAGGAGAAACACTGCAGCTTCAACCCAAACCCAGTGTCGCAGTCTACCATCGTAAGCTCTAGACATCATGCTGATACTCCCAGCCATGACGAGCAGGCTGTTGGAAGTCTGTCACTTCCCCCACTCCCTTTTCCTTGACTGGGGGGGCAGGGATGGTGGTGATGAGTTTAGCAGAGTCCAGGGGGGAACATCCATCAATGAAAAGCATATAGCAGCAGTAAGATGGTACAGATGCCAATAATGCCACCCAAGATGAGGGAATCTCGTCGTTTCCGAAGGTTGATCCTTTGAATCAGGCTGTTCACTGCTGGAAACCGATCTTGAAGGGGTTTGAGTCAAGGTTGTATCAGCAAACAGTATTTTCACTAACATGCCTCAAAGTCTGTATGTGGAAGTCTCATTACTGCAAGAAATGCAGACCTACTCTCAAGCTGGAGAAAGCAGATGCAGTAAAAAACCCCTGATGGATAGTTAGTTAGCAGGATTAGTACCTCACTAATAACAGACAACCCAAGAGAGAAAATAACATCTCAGAGTTCACATTTACACAGAATTCATCACCTTATCACCTAAATTACCAGCACTTGATATACTTTGTTCTCCAATACATGAGGCTTACTTACTTTTAATAACTGTATTTAAACAAGAATTTTAAAAAAAATAAAGAGTTTATTAAATAAAGAAGTTACATAAAACATCTGTGGAATTTATTTAATGGAATTCTATTACTGGTGAAGGGATGAACCAAAGGCATTTGACTGAGAAAATCATGCATGTTGCATGACTATGCAGTGTTCAAGTGCAGCACATAAGGAAGAACTCCTCCTAATGTAATATCATAAAGATGTAAATCTATCTTTTAATGTACAAAATACAATTGCCAACAAGATAATAAGTTTCAGAGCTTCATGTCTTTGGAACCAAGAATCTTTTAAGGCCAAAGCTTATTGGATTTTTTTTTTTTTTGTTCTTGTCAGTTGCTAAGAACTGTAATGAAATTTATGGGTTACCAAGATACATCTCTTCAGGATGTAATCTGTCTAATCAAATGATGCTAATGTTGTTCTTTGGGCCTTTATGACAGAAAGGAAGGAATAGTGGGAAAACAACAAACATGCACAAATTGACAATCTGGCACATTCTTTAGCCACGAGCACAGAATATGAAGAGAAACCAACAAGCCAAAATCCTAATATCTACAAAACTGTGACAGACAAGAGGACGCTCAGGTCATTAATACTCTTAGCTGTAAACCATAACAAGCAGCAATGTATGCCAAGCTTCAGTTCTAGACAGTCTTGAAGGCAAAAAGTAAAATGAAATTACGCTTCTACAAAATCATATAGCAGTGAAGGCCATAAAATCCCATTGCAGATCTCTTACCTGAAAATTAAGCTCCATTGATTTATATGCAGTTCAAATTTGAGTAAAAACAACTTATGCACCACATTCATCATTAAGATGCATAAGCGAGATTATCAAGTGAGACTGCTAAAAAAAAAAATGGTCTGTTTGTCACCAATGACAATACCACTACAGGTCATGCAGCCACTGACATTGCAAAACATTCCGATCCCCAAGTGACAGAGTGAAAAATTGTACTATACCTCTTGTTATGCACTGGCAGCACAAATTTTTAGGAAAGGATACTCGCCAAGGTATTCATCTTGCTTTGTATCGACTTCAACATCCCTCTTTGAGAAGTCATATTTTCTTTAGTTGCCATGGCGATGCTGAAGAAAGAAAAAGAGTGGATCAAGTTGTTGGTGCTAAGAATAATCTACAGCTAAAACAAGAGGAGAGCAAGCAGGCAACGCTTCTTTAGAGAACAATGAATGAGGTGAAGTAACATGAATGAAATCACTTTTTTTTCCATTAATCTCTATCCTGTACACTTAAATGATTTCTCTTTTTCTATAAGTCATTAACAACTGAAAACACTGCGATTTCTTGAAACAGGCAGGATTTTGGCATATCTCTCCCAGCCCCAACAAAAAATAGTACTATGTTACAAGCAAACCTAAGGGTTTCTTTTGGCATAAGTTTTAAATTTAGGAGTTTGCTTCATCACAGAAGCCCCATACTTACTTTGACTCTAGAGAGCATATGAAACTTCTTCTCTGCCATCCGGATATGATGGTTACAGAAGTATGAAGCAAATAAGAGCTGACTCACAATTAAAAATCAATTTGCAAAGCGAACATGCTGGCTGAGAGGAGATGCAAGTGCAGTTTGAGACCTGACACAGCTCATGGAGCTTCACACAGGAGGTTTCTGGACAGTCAGGCTGGAATAAAGAGTCACCAGGTCTTTGAAGACATTTAAGCACAATGAAGAGTTGGGATCTGCTTGCTTTGACTCAAGATTAATACTGTCACCTGACTCCAGGTAAGTGGGCAAAGCCTGGATTCTCCTGCATTAACATCTCTCCCCAGCAAGCCTGATCTGACTGTTTTCCATAAGCTGGAATTGAGGGAGCTGGTGTATAATGCAATCATATCAAATGATGCTTCCACCACAACAGCACAGATATTGAGCTTTGGTCCTAAGAATATCATCCATGGGTATGTAAGTTTTCATACTCCATTTCCTTACTAATACATGGTCCAGCTGTATGTACTTTATCCAAATATAAGAACACAATATAGGTGAATATAAAACAATTTCCCATTTAAAATGTGATACATTCTGAAAGTCGGAAAAAAAGCAACTGTGCTCTTAAAAATAAGACATTTAAATGAAGATTTACAGAACTACTCGGCTGACAAATATTTTTCGCTACGTTAAGTTTCTCTTCAGCTCGTAAAACAAAGAGTTATAGGAAAATGAAAGGGTAGGCTACTACTTGTAGCCCCAGGTAGTATTTCTTGTAGCTACTTTGACACACTGCAGACTCACATCTAGAGAAACAGTACATAAAAGTTCAGGCTTTTGAGATACAGTGCTTAAGAAGGAACAGTATGACAAATACTGCTCTCCTTGGCTGGCATGCATTTCAAAAATAAAACAAAGTAGGACATAAATACAACATGGCTGCACAATAACTCAGAAAAGGTCACCTATATTGCTGCTGACTGTACCTACATGAATAAGAATGATTAAAACGAGTTCTTGGACAAGTTTGTCAGCCTTAAATATGGAGAAAGAATGTTCTGGAAGAATAAAAGTTAAGTGGAACAAGACAATACAACAGCTATAAATATGTGAAAAGGGAACTAAAGCTGTGATTTCAGAAGAGAACAAACAGACAGGAAAATGCAAAATGTTTTTCACCCAATACAGACATCCAAATTTTCAAGAGCATTTAATGCTTGCTCACACTCAGTGTTTGTATGCAAACACGACACAAACATCACAGCTAACCTGAGAATTCTTTCTAAGGAGAGGCAGGTACAAAGCACCAAAACACAGAGTCCAAGCTCAACATTATTCTCAAGTCCTGCAGTATAAACTGGACATTGCATTTTACATAAAGCCTTAGTATTTACTAAACTGCCTGAATACACGTGTTCAATACATCAGGTCCTCAAGCACTGTTCTGTACTGAATTTATCTGGGTTTCAAGGTTTTCAGCTTATATTTCCGTAGCAGCTAAAATGTTGAAACACCAGTTGTCCAGATACTAGTACTAAAGACTTAGGTTGATTTGGCATTTTGGTACTGGAAGGTGATAAAAAAAAAAAAAGCACCTTTAACCACCCTAATGTATCTTTCCATGTAAAACTGGTACAAAAAGTCACACACACCAATTTGTACACTTATTAAACACAGAACTGGCATTCCTGATATTTTTATAACAAAGACCATTAGACACATTTTATTTCAAGTTTCTCTCTGAACAAAACAATATTTGGAACGAGCAGCTCTGGATCATTCGATGTACCACTGGCTTCTCTACTAGGACACCACAGCCAGTATCACAAGAATAGCTGACAAAACCCAGCAGAGCCAAGCCTAACAGCTGTCCTTCAGGATTCACAGCGAAAGGTCAGTGCCACTGTTCACAAATGTCTTAAAAGAAGAAAACAGGCCAGATCAATGATCCCTAAAGCATTTCTGGAGCAGCGAGTTCCTTTGGGCTTGCTTCCATTATATCTGCCTACTCCATTTCAAGGAGCCCTTCAGCCTTCCTAAAATGTGCCAGGCAAACTTTATGGGGAAAAAAGAAAAAAAAAAAAAAAGAAAAAAAAAAGAAAGAAAAAAAAAAAAAAGAAAATGAAAAAATTTGCTACCACCTCTTCAGGTGAAGGCTGCCTTTTCCAACTCTGTTTTTGCCCATAAAAACTAAGAGATCACCATGCTAAAGCCCGAGTGTTGTAAGTGGTAAGATTTTTTTTTTAGCAGCAGCAGAATACCTTGGAAAGCAAGACAAGTTCATCACACAAACATATGTGAGACACAGGTGACAGAAGGGCCAGCCTACGGCTCTCGCAGCTTTCAGGTCACAGAAAATACTCTCTCAAAAGTTCTATACAGTAAATTCTTTTAAATAGAACAACATGCATTGACAGGGCAGATCAATATATTATTTTAAGGTTATATCAGCATTCTGGTAAACTTGGACACACATTAGGAAATCCAGAGTTTATCAGTCATAAAGAGAATATAAACAGTTTGGTAATATGTAGGCAAAACCCTGACATTTTCAATCAGCAGTTCTATGATTAGAATGCTAAATCTGTTCCTAAGTTTTAAAGTATTAGGTTTAAAGAAACAAACAAACCAACCAAACAATGGAAGTTTCAGGGCAGAACTATGAAAAACCTTCAAGTATTTTTTTATTTACAGACAGCTATCTAGCGTAGTTTCTTTTATACTTTTGAAGTGCCAAATCAGCACAAAGTGAAAATGAAACTCACAGTTAATTGGAAGCAACTGGGCTTGCAGTCACCTCCTTGGTGTCTATAAAGGAGTTGCTACAACCAGTTAACCAAAGCTCTTAATTTCTGCAAAAATAATGAAGAAAGTCTACAGAGCCTCTCCTCCTAGACTGTCTAGTACTGAACCTCAGCACACTGTGTATGCTTGTTCCTGGGGAATATACCAACTCATCTAACCCATAAATGCAACTGATTTATTTGATTATACAGCACAGCCTTTTCAGGACTAAAATTAGGAGAAAAGTTAAAATTAGATTAGATGAGAAATGAAGAATCAAATCATTGCCTACCCAACAGTGCATGAGTATACAAAGGAAAGCATCTAAGAGAAGGTGTTAACAGAAATTCTGAACAAAGAATAAACAGCTGTATATCAATATAGAAAAAAGCAGTCACCATCAAGGGCTGAAAAAGGGGCTACAAAATCAGAACAGTTAAGTACATCAAACCGTATCACATGCGTGAAGATATGGCATTTGACAGATTATATACATTTACAACTCAGCACACTGGTATTTTAGTTCTCTAAAGTAAAAAGCAACAAACCTGCAAAAACATTGCATTTTCTATTGAGAAGAGCATTCAGGAAATTTTGAAGTACTAAGAATCAAGTTGGAAAAAACCCCATCTCCTAGCTGTACACAGGAAAGATTCCTCAGTAACCTACAGCTTCTTATCTTACACCCCCACACTGACTTGATACTTGTCCAGATAAAGTTTAATACAGCATTTCTCAAAGCACTTCTGAATTAAGCCACATGTTTTCATAAGATGCATCCAATGACTAATTAAGGCATCCATTAATTTACAGATGTGAAAATACAAAATGACTGCCAGGATATAAAGTGTTCCTGAGATACCTCCAAAATGCCTTTAGAAATAATTATTGCAGATTATCGTGGAACACAAGGTTCCTGCTTTAACATCTGAGGACTGACACTGTCCATTTCGTATAAAAAGGCAGAATGTAACTGTTTAAGTTTACATAATACAAGACTGAAACCTTCTTCCTTTCTTTTATCCAATATTTAGAAATATTTAGCTCAATGGGCTAAGTTTTACTGAAGAGCTCTGAAGAAAAAAAAATAATTGTTGTGAATATGATATGGTCTAGTAATGAAATGTAATTCTGATATCCATGAACAAGAGTTTAACTGGATTCTAGCTACCATTAACAAGTCAAAATTAAAGTAAAAAACCCCACTGTTATTCATGCATAATTTGATTACTCAAAACATGAGCTGGTTTACCTAAGCCTTTGTATCTGTAAATGAGACTATTAAATTTAAGAACTACCAGAAAACACGCAACTCCTGAGGACTAGTCCACTGATTTGTCTTGTACAATATTTAGTACTGCAGCTTCCTCATATCCTTCATTAGACAGTTTTGGTTTCATTCCCATCCCTAACATATGCTTATTGGCTTACTGTTGCCATTTCTTCACTGACAAATGCATTTAAAAAAAAATTAATCATATTCTTCCCATTCACAATATTGGCCCCATTTCGTTAGTCACCACCATAATCCCCCCAGATCAAGGATACCTTATTCTTAGGTTTTAAAACTTCTACACAACATTTACAATAAAAGATTAAACGCATCTTACTGGAATCAAGATGACCCTGATTTAACGTTTCATTTGGAAACTAGCATGAACTATTCTCGGTGCTGCACTGGCTTGAACTACTATAGTTGGGTGTAAACCAAGTTTCTAAAACCAGATGGTATTCTGCTCCCTCTATTTAATATTAAAGCACTGCTGAAGTACAACATTAAAGACTGCTGCACTACTGAGGAAATCTCTTCTAGGTAAGCCTGAGGTCACAGCCACGAAGAGCCCACCCATCTCTCCCACAAATCAGCAGGAGTATCCCAAATTCCTGTGTTTGCAGACATACTTTCTCAAAATTTCACTTACATTTCAAGTTTGTCCTTGAATGTTCAGTAGGACTGTGGGTATGCAAGCAGCCAAATTTCACTTCAGAAGCAAAATAACTGATATTTGTACACAGTTTTCAGTTTTCACTGGCACGAAAAAGGGCAGAGTAATAAACACTTCTAGCTATTACCACAGTCAAACTAATCTAACATGCAGAGATACACTTTTAATGCTGCTTGACTTGGAAGCAAAGTGTTTTTACCTAGACAGATATTTAAGCCATTAGGTATTTTCACCCCACATAGCAGCGTATTATCAAGTGAAACGGACCAAAAAGTCAATTCCTTGCTTCACCCATTGAGACAGCTCAATCAAATCTACATTGATGAAGAACTAAACCAAAGCTTTAAAGGAACAAGACATGTTTTGAAAAATCAAATAATTGATGTATTACTGGAACTTATCCTTCATTTTGTACTCCATGAATCATACCTGCTCATTTAAATTCATGACAATGTCTATGATTAAGGGAATGGACTCTGTGACTCTGCACAGAAATGCAATCTCTAGTTATTAACTGGTAAAAATTCTGATTATATTGATCATTCTTTGCATATACATACATATATGTTCGTATCTATAAATATACACGTGTGTATAATATGCATACATACACACACACAATCTTTCAAATTACTTTAAAGACTATTGCGTCTTTTGATGAAGCCTAAGATGAAAACAAAAGGAACATTCCCCCAGAAATGCAAGTGATTTTGCCTAGACACTCTGGCAAGGCTCTTCTGAAAAGAGCTAAGGCTCCAAATCTAATTCATGCCTTTCCATTCCATAAAGTCAAGATTCAATGCAATTGAATCTTTCCCTTTTATTAAATCCTAATTATTATCTAAAGAAATACCCAAACTACATAAGGAGATGATTTTTAAAAAAAAATTAAATCTATGGCTTCATAGTGAAATAGTCCAATCTGTGAATATACAAACACTGACAAATCAGCCTGAATCAGGCCTCAGAAGCAGTAACACAATAAGAACTTGTCACACTGTACATGCAAAACTATAAAAGAATTCAAACTGAGCCAACCTAAAAATGTAAGTTGTTGGAAAACAAAAAATAAATCATTTGCTATTTTGGAAAAGTGCTAATGTTTGAAATGAAAACCTGAGAACATCAAACATATTAAGCAAAATCTATGCTTATATTTAAATATGGCCAACAGAAGTGAACACTGTTCTAAAAGAACTGCAGTATCACATCCCACTCGTTTCTGGAAAGAAATATGCTGCAGTAAGAACCCGTGTCACGTAAATAATTTTTAAATTGATTAAAAGTTTAGTACTAACAAAACATCTGGAACGACAGCCCTACTCATCACTTTAGTTACTGAATCATTTCAGCTTAGGTACCCGTAAATCCTCTTGCACATATGTTTGCTCCCGTGGAGGAACCACACGGAGGAAGACTCAGGCTCTGCACTTCCTCGGTTCTCTTTGCTACAGAAAGTTAGAGCAAGGGTTTCACAATTCGCACTAGCTGTAGTGTCCCTGGCAGTGGGGTCAGTGGTGTGCAGCCTCTGCACACTCAGAAAAATGCTTTCCAGTGTTTAGAATCACTGCTTAATAGCAACCCCTAAAAATATAAAAGTGATTTCTTGACTTCCTGAATTACACCCAAATAATGAGTAATGAGCTACAGCATATGTAAACCTTGAAGACAGAGCAGTATTAGTAGCCAGAATAAGCTAATTACATCTGACTTCACTCAAGGAATCTGCATTTGAACAGCTTCCCCTGCACAATTTCCTTTTTTACTTGGTTTACAATAGATAAAGCAATTGGTAATCAGAAGCTGAGTACATTTCTGTCCAGTGAAAAATCACTTAAAATGCAGCAGGGTTTACCACCAATTAATAACATACCTGAATACTTGCAATTACTGGGGATGACAAGAAAGAGTAAAACAAAAGATTCACCCTGGTTTCAGAGTCGGAATTGAATTAGGATAACATAAATGAAATTACATTTCCTACATTTCCTGCTCAATGTAGTTACTGAACAAGCTCTTTTTCTACAAAAAGAAACACAGAACATTTTTGGCAACAACCACAACAAGAGGTTCATTTACTATAGATAATAAATGGTGCAACGAGGAGTGCAGCCTCTTAAAAAAAATCAAAGTTAATTTATTAACAGAAGGAGCACTTCCAGTAAACAGCACCAAGCGGCTCTGAGCAGTGTGTGGTGGGGTCTGCTGGGTGAGAAGCAGTCACTGTGGAGATAGCCCATCTGTAGTCAACTACGGGACTGCAGCTGATGCAAATGAAACTCCAAGCAGTTTTAAACCAGCCAGAACACCTACTGATGGCACCATGGAGCTTCTGAGTAGGCTCAGGACTGAGGGAGGAACCTGGTGGGTGATTCAGGTGGCTGCCCAGTTCCTGAGCTCCAGTTTGCTACAGCTACATGCTCTTGCACTGGTTAATCGACATGGAGGTTCGTATCACACATACAAACACTCTCAGCTTCTCTACTGACACACAATCAAGAAGCCAGGCGAAGAGCTCAAGTGATAAGATGCGAGTCATGCTGCAGGATATTAAGCTTAATAAATCACCGTATGCTGTTTAATGCTCTAGTTACTGGAGTGGCAGCAAATCAGAGATTGAACAAATGTTGAGCACTTTTATGAGACAGAAAAGTAGCACTACAAGCATGGCAATAAAGGAGAGGATTTTTAATCAGGAAAGGACTAGAACCCAAAGGATACCAAATATTCTCAATAACTGTGCCAAGTTTGGCAAATATCTTTATGAGGCTGTGGTGAGATTACAGTCACATTTTCAGACATCATTGGACTGACCACTTCTGTTTCACCACTGCACATTAATGTGGTTTAACACGTTCTTCCACCATGTTAATTATACTGAGCCCACTGAATGTACATAAGCTAGCCAGCCCTTAATGGACATAGAGCCTTGCTGCACTTATAATTACTCTTCTTGATCACTTATGCCAGTATATGCATTATCTGAAAGCATATCTTGCTTTCTTCCTTTTTTTTTTTTTTTTAAAGCAATAATCTAAAATTTAAAACCATTAAGTCAGGCACTCTGAATTATTGGTTTGCAAAATCCCAGAGTTCAATGGAAGATTAGGAAGGGCACAGATGATAAAAGTAATTTATGATGCTATGGTTCTAAAATTTCTAGATCAGTTAGAGAAGGTATTGCTCAAGTATTCAAACCACATAAAAAAACCAAAAAGATAACTATACAACAGCAATAACCTCTCAAGCCCTTGTGGTAAAAACCCTTACCTACACCAGCTGCACACTAGGGTGCAGAATACACTGAAGGATTACAGAAAATCGTGTTGTAGAAGAGTGTCACTGTGAGAAGAAACAACATGACTACTAGAATAGCCCTCAACAACTCAACCTGAGATTCACTCTGCTCGATCATTCCCTTTGTTTTTGTAGGGGCTATTCACCTTCGAACGGAAACACAGATTTTCTAAACTAGGATGAATAAAATATTGAAGTAACACCATTATGTCAATATTAAATAGAAAAAAAAATAAACCCAACCACCAGTTCATTGTAATACCGCCTATGAGCTGTAAACAATAGTTATTGTATAAAGTGACTGATATCTTTAGACACAATTCAGTCTAAACACTGATTGTACAGAAAATAATGAAAATTAGTAAGTTCACTCCTACCTTATTGTTTCTTCTATCAGTCGATCTGAGCTGAAAGCCAAAAGAAAAAAAAAAAAGGCAGTTAAAAAAAGTAACAAGCACTAAGTATTATTTTAGATTACTAAATCAATGATCGCCATATTACGAACCTTAACAAATTTGCCCTTCCAATGTCTTATTTTAGGATGTTGCCACTTTTTGCTACTACATAGATTTGGTATATCTGATGAGAGTCTTTGGAGAAAATGCACATAGTGTCCTCTGGAGCAGCATTTCCCGTCTTCAAGAGCTCAGGAGAACACACAAGGCACCGAGAAGTCCGAAAGAGGGGAATGGGCTCCATGATTCATGGCTAATTAATGTTAACTGAGCCTGATGTGCACCAGGTGCCCAGGACAGTTCAGAGAGGAGTAATAAAGAAGGAAGTACCTAGTTTTATTGCTTTTTAATCCTGGTCAGTCCTGCCCACCCCTTCAAAAAACATAATTAACAATAAAAAGCTGAGACTTGGTTCCAGGTAATAACATCTCAGAACACTGTTTCAGAGCTAGTTTACCAAACACTGTTTTACAGTGGTTAAGGAGGCAAGTTCTTTCTATAGTAATACCAGTTGGATGAGAATTAAGCGATGCTTATGGGAAACAGAATACACGCCATCTGTAAGAGAAAGACCTTGATAACACGTGCCCCTTCCCCCTCGCTACCACATATTAATCAAGTTTCTGTGTAGCATTGCTGGGAAAAGGCCAGCCTAAAATACAGCACCACAGAGAGAACATTTCATTAAAAAACACGGATGTGCAAGATTAAGGTGACAAACATGATCCTCAGAAGACTTGAGCGATTTCTCTTTTTCTGTACTTAACTTCTTATAGACCGGATTTAAATCACTGTTTTACAGTCAATTAAGAAATCCCAGAAAAACATATTTTGTTACAGCAATCACTATCTCAAATGTAACACTGACATAGGCTAGGTGACTGCATCATCTCTTCCCATATTGTAGAAACAACGATGCATCCCTGCAATTGCTCAGTTTACCCCACAGATTTATGCAAACTCCTAGAACTGGAAAAAAAACCCAACAGTGAGTTTGCAGTTTAAGAAGAAAATCTGACAGAAAGAAGTTCTGTATTGTACTGGATATTGCTTCCAGTACTAAAGCAGAATTTATTGCTGCTAAACTAAAAGGATTAAAAAACACTGGAAAGGCCACGACTGTCTTCATTTTCCACCCTCCTTGTTCCAAGTGTTTTGCCACCTCAGGAAGGAAGGTACCAACGGCCTCCGGCGCAGCACAGTCCTGCCTCTGACTCAGCCAAAGCTGCCCGATTTGGAACTTTTCTTCTACCCACAGAAACTCTGGAGATCCCCCCACACCTCCAGCTGGAGGCACGGTGAAGGAGCACGTTGTGCAGCCTGCACGCACGTGTGTAAACTGCTCGGGGTGGGGGAGATGCTAACAGAATGTCCTTATTTGTCTGTGAAGAGGAGTGAAAACATGAAGGTTGCTATTTCAGTCTAGTCCATGGCTTGAAATATGGAGACAGCACACAGAGCACTAAAAATATTTTGCCCAATTTTAAGTTGAGAGGGACTCAAATGGGGCAGCAAACACTGAAAACACTGGAACTGGAACCCTCCTTTCTGCTCCTAAAACAAAGTCACAGTCCAAAGATTCACGTCGGTTGGAAGTACATCGGTTTAATCAAATAAAACAATTTTCATTCACTGTGTGGTATTTATCACCACTGGCACAGCAAAGTAAAACACCATAGTTATGCACACAAAATGATGTAAGCAGTTTCGAGTCTCACAGCATCTGATGTCCCCGAGGCAAACAGAACAGAAAAGCAATGCATTAAAAATTTCTGTAATCACTGATTCTCAAAGATACAAAATTCATCTGAGAGTGTGCCTTTCATACATAGTCTCTAACAGATAGGTGTATTATGTGGGCAGTGCATAGTAAGAGTAAACTGAAAAAACATCAGAAACCTGTCTGAAAAGCAAGAATGGTGAACAAGAATGCACCATTTTTGAAAAGGTTTGATTTTTTAAAAAAATTTATTAACAATAAAAAGATTTTAGGAGCCAAGCTGGAAATAAGTTACACTTCTAAAAATTCCATGGAACAAAATGTCGCTAGAACAGTCCTATTAAAGAAAAAAAAAATTCATTATGAGCATTACCAGCTCTTTGTCTATTTAACTGAAGAAATTACAGTATTTTTATGATGATGATCTTAAAACAACAGGGAAGTTGAATACATTCAAAGACCTTAAGTGAACTAGGATGTTCTCCAAGGTTTTCAGAGCACGAAAATTAGGCTTGCCAGTTCACTGCAGAGATACTAACTGCTTTTTTATGTTAGATAAAGCTGTAGTTAGGCAGTGTTATTAATTAGAGACATAAAGACAGAAAGTATTTAAAAGGTTCAGATTCAATTATTTTGTATTTATGTATGTATACACACACATAAAAATAAACTCTGGAAACATAGCTACCTGTAATACGACAGGCACAAGTTAATAGAAATGTATAAACCCAGTGAAAAACAGTTCTCAATACCAACAAACAGGGATGTCAGATGCAAATGCCAACAAGGCTTTTAACAGGTATCTGATGTCATGAGACCAATGTTCCTCAACTCACATGGAGGCCATCCCAACTATTTAAAAGGATGAGATGCATGTGAATTTTCTGCAGAATGACTGATGTATAGGTAAGGGTAAACTGAACTCTTCTAGTCTTAAATAAATAGCTGGGAAACATACAGATTTATGAAACACAACTTCCAGTATGAGCTGCCCATCCCAAGAAGCATCACTTTTTGACAGCCCCAAGAGGATTTCCAAAAACATCTCTACTTGGAAACCTCCAGCAGGTGAACAGCCTCCAGCAGAAAATGAACAGGAAAGAAATTTTGGTAAAGGCAGTGTGAGCAGGGACATTCTACGATAAAAATCTGCACATCATAATCTCTCAGAGTTCTGTTAAGTTTTGTACCTCCTGCAAAAGTTCAGTTTAAGCAGATGCTAGAAGCTTTTCTAGAGGGAACAACATACACTCATACAGCATCTCTTAACATCTTTCGAAGTTCTTGCCAAATGCAGATTGTAACATTCACTTACACTGATAACCAAAGAGGAGCAAGCAGTTGTTTCATCATTTTACAGTTCACAACCACACAAATTATCAGTCATATTTAAGGAAGATCAGGAACACAACATACAACAGGGCCCAGAGACCCAAGGGAAGTTTGCACAACTCTATTAATAACCTGGTTTACACAAATAAAAGTTGGTATCACAATTATGAATAATGTTCAACTGACAGAATAAAATAAAAAACATTGGAAGAGGTAATTTTGCTTAGCTTACACATTCAAAACACTACAAAAGAGGCTCTTCAGAAAAAAAAAAATAATCTCTTAACTTTGTTCTGCTTTCCAAGCAAAGACAACTAATCCAGTGGACATTACCTTATGAACATTCAAGCAAGCAAATGATGGTTCTGGGCAACATTAATCTGATTTGCCATCTGTTTCAATAAGCTATGCATTTTCACCTGTCGAGACAGATGGGACTTTGACAAAGCCATTTAAAAATACTATATGAAAGAAATGCTGAAAGATGCTGAGGCAATCACCTACTGTAATAAATGGCACAAATCCAACAGTAGCAGTCATGCATATGAAATAATCAGGCCTATGTGGTGTAACTGCTGTCTTCAGACAAGATTGTGCAGTTTGTCATTTAAATATGCAGACAGGTAAATTAATCCAAAGGAAAAAAAATAAGTTAAATACGCCTCTAGGACAGAAAAGCAGCTTGCCCATCACATCAAGCTTTTACAACTAAAGAAAGCATTTTATGTTCTTTGTTTTTTTTAAAGCAAATCTCTATGCCAGTAGTTAAAATTCTACTGAATATAGATGACTGCTTAGGTGAGGACTGGGTTTCTCTCACATCCATAGATTTTGCTGCCGACTTACTAGCTAGATACCCAACACAAGCACTTGCCAGAGAAACAAGATAGAGCAGTAAGACTCATCTGCACACAACTCATTACACAATGCACTTTTTAGACCCTTCAGATGAAATGAAAGGCAGTATTATCACAAAGAATAATTTAAAAGTTTTAGGGAAAAACCCTGTAGAATAAACTAATATAGCATTTAACTATTTTCTTACTTTCATAAAGAATAATTACAGAAATAATAATTTTACTTTGTTCTTTCTCTCACTGCAAGATCAATCAGTAGTCTCAGCTCTTTCAAACTGCCTGCAATAAATCTTTCATATTTTCACAGTCCTGGATCACCAGGCAGTGTGGAGCTTCCAGGAGTGCAAATATTGCAAAACATACTTGATATTCTAATACAAATATGCAGATTACAGTGAAGCAAATCAGACTTATACAGTCAGTTATTTCCACCATAATAATCATTCCTAACTCAGAAGTGAAACACTGTGCACACAAAAAAACCCCAGCTCTGACTAATTTTTTCTGCTTGCCATCAACATACCTTTATCATCTAAACAGATCAGAAGATTGTTAAGCTCTTTAAAAACTTTAGAAGAATGTAAAGCAGAACACTCTTTTTTTTCCTGTCATAACAAACACGATATTGCAGATTTTATGAGACTTGTCTCAAGCTTGATTCAATTTAGTGTCAAGGAAAGAGCAAATTCCAGTGGAGCTGCTTAGCTAGCTTGGACAGTCTCCTACAGTTGCTAATGAAAACAAAAATCGGTGTATAAGCCTACTCACCGACTGAGACCCAACACAAGAGCACGGCAAGGCAAACATATCTAGGGTATACAACACCCAAAGAGAAAAAAAATTATACTAGAGGACTGAGCAGACACCACAAAATTCACTCCTGTGTTTTTATTGAAGATCAGAAGTAGCACCTGCTATGAATGCAGCACATGCAACAGCACAGGGAGGAAAAGGATTATATTTGACTACAAAGCATACATCTTACACTTCTGGCATAAGAAGAGCTAGTTGGTCAAAAACAAAGATGTGAAATAAAATGGGCATTTTCAAGGAAGAGCAGTTTGCCCACAGAAACCACACTGAAAGCAGAGAAAGGTTCAAATACAAACACAAACTGCTATATTTTGTGGGTTCCCTTTATATGTTAACTAAAGCATAAATCTGGATGCTAAGGAGATGAAGTGTTTTTACACTTCCTGATCCAGTATGTAAAATGCAGTAAGAGCCTACAACAATCAAACATAAAACCCAGCACAAACATGAGCATTAAGTCAATGCATAGATTTGCTCCAAAGGAACAGTATGTTATTACCAACATCAAACCTACAACCTCTGAACATGGAAGCTTATTTCTACAGATCATTGTACTGGGGAGCCTTGACACTCGGTAATCACTTCCAATAAGAATGAGGTAGTTGCAAAATTGGAAAAGAAAAAAAGCACAACAGCACAACTTCACACTGCTTTTAATCAATGCAAGCAAGTCTTAAGTCTAGAATGAAAGGCACTGGAACATAATCCACTGCTCTAGGCAGGAGTTAACAGACATTATTTGGTGTTGAATTTCCTTCCAGTGGTTCACATGTATCTTAAAGGCACGCTTTTCACCATAGGGAATAATCTGCCAAAGGATCTAGAGGGAGAAAAAAAAAAAAACAACCAACAAAACGGTGAAATCTGCTCCCTCAAACCTACAATTCTATGACACAAAATTCCCTAAAAATTGGACTCCTAGCTACATCCTTAAGTAAATGTCCCAACAGCTTATCAATTCCAACAATTTGGACTTAAGATAAGCTAATATAAGTACTTTTTTGCAGCTGTCTAGCATCTGTAAACATGTCTATGTATGCACCACAACCAATGGAAAGATTAGTTGTTCTCAGTTTAAAGAACAATTTAATGGATGCAAGCAAGTACCAAGGGGTGCTCTCACTTTGTGGGGAAATCCCTGAACATGGGGACCCACCTTCACAGGTCTGAGAACACCAACAGGTTGTTTCTCCTGGATTTCAAAAGGGTACAGTCTGCACCTCCACTGAACTCCATGGACTTGTCTGGGAATTATCAACAGAGTGAAAGAAATGTTTCTGCAAAAAGAGGAGTTAGCCAAGAAAGCTCTTTAGCGCACAGAAAGAATACTGGGGAGAGTGCCTGATGTTTGAGAGTCCCAAGAGGGTGAGCAACAGCAATACTTATTCCCTTAAAGCGAATCTATAAGGAAATAAGAGCCTTCTCAATAATCTGCAGTATACAGTTTACCCAAAGAACGCAGTTAAAAACTTAAAATGAAACCAGCTCCTATGGTCTAAATGAAGTGCAGCAGCTGGTTGCCTATTAGTAAGCATAAACCCAATGCCAGGATGGCACCAACAGCCACATAATGAGGTTTCTAGGGGCTCTCTATGCATGGTTGTGAAAGTTCCTGGACAGATTGACCCTCCCATATAATTGCTCCATATTACCCATAGGAACAAAGTTAAATGAACTGAGAAGGGCAGGCCTTACTGTAAGTCATTATCAGCAACCACAACTGTCAGAACAATTCCAGTAACTTACTAATGGAGTATATCGGCATTTCCTCAAATTTTACATGCTGCATGCAGAACCAGCGTTCAGTGGGAATGCTGTTTTCATTATTACCTCTGGTTTAAAGCATACCATTTGGCTTATACCTTTAATTAAAGGGAAGGACCCTCAAAACCAAGCAACAGAGCCTTTGATATCCAACAGAGATTTGATGAAAAATGAGCTCTTCCGAGATAACCTGTCATTACTGATTTGTTGGGCACACACAGACAAGATAGATGCCCAACTTACAAGAAACACAAGCTGTTTATAATCTGTACTGTAACAAAAAAGATTGTGCCACTTTTCTAGCTCAGTGGTTTTTGACTAAAGCTAGACAAAGCTAAAAAAATTGTTCTACTACTCACACTCTCCTAAGCAACCTAGAAAAGAGAACACAAGGAAGAATGTCTTCCAGAAAAGCCCCATCATATAAACAACTCTGTAATTAATATCTTTTTAATTTCCAGTGAAGCTAACACAGAAATGAAGTGAGTTATGCCTAGGATGGCAACCCAATTTTAATTTAGTATGAAACCCTAAAATATACATTGGTAGAAATGCATTTTGCTTCCTGACTACATTTTCACCTGCTGTGGTTTTGAGGGCTTGTCTGGCAGATGTAGAAAGCTGTATGGCTTTCATCCAGGACTTAGCCAAAGCACCTAATGTTACAACTATCTACCTGCCTGTAAAGTTTCAGGACATGATTCTTAAAGCTGCACGGTTAACTATACAATATAATGGACAACTATGGTTTGACAGTCAAAGTGCACACAACATTTAAACCATCTACAATCCAAATACAGGATGCAGTTCATTAATGGGTGAAGAGCTCAACATTTTTCTTCTGACCCAATTTCACTGTGTTCTTAGGCTTGCCTTTTAATCTAAAACTAAACAAGATGCATTCTTCCAGAAGTGTGACTATACTTAACATAAACAAGTCTCTCAAGTGAGAGGAAAGCACTCTGCATCTTTCACTTGACAACAAAACTAAGGTCCTTGAAAGGCTCTAAGCAAAACTGTATTATCAGGCCAAAATAGGGATGCTTTAGTGAGAATTTAGTGATCTAGTTCTGCTTACTGTCATGGATTTGATAGAAAGTATGTACCCTCAGCAGATGGAGGTTGATGCTTTTTAACAAACCACTGGTCAAACAACACGCTTAGGTATCTGCATAACCTACCATACAGCAGCCAAGAATGATGAGAACCTCATTCTAATGCATGACCACAGAGGTTCAAGTTAAATAAACTCAAGAATTACATTTATACAGTTATGTGATAGCTTTCCAGAGATATGGTCTGTATGAGAAAAATGGAAATAATCACTATTTAACATATCAATATAAATCAAATTAAATTCAACAGCTTGTTTTTACTGGAGGTTCCAATAACAAATAATGAACAATCACTTCTGGCCTTAAAGAATAATGAAGTACACAGCCACGCTGACAAAAAAAAAAAAAAAGACATGCCACATTAGAATAACAATTCTCAGATTCCACGAAATAAATTCTATAAAACTCCACCATTGTTGATTCAGTTCAAAAGATGCACCTACTTTTCAGAACCAACCCATGTAAGAAGGATTTCAGTACCTGTCAAAGTCCTAATTTCAATACAGACCCTGGGAGTGTGGGGGGGAAGCTGTCCTAGTTAAGAAATGGTGTTGAAAGGAAAGCTAAAAACAAATAAAACATGCATCACTGACTTGTTTATTTCTGAAATGAGCAAGAAACTTCAGAAGCAAAGCTCTGAAGTTTGAAGTGTGGTTTTATATCCTTCCCTTTCCTCAAATCAAGGGCATAGTGTTGTTTCCAAGGTAAAGACAAGAACTAGAGACGAGTTTTAGTCCTAACCACCCTCCTTCTGTGATATATGGAGGAAATCTTTCAACACTGTGTTGTGAGGATTTGTTCTTTGGTTTCTCCAGATATTCATAAATACCTCGGACAGTTTCTGTAGCCTCTTTCCCAGGGGGTACATGGAAGTACATGCATAAACCTTTGTATTTTATACAGACGAAAAGCAAGCAAAAGAGATTGAGGTTCCTACTGCCAAGCCCTGTGTGACTGCCATCCTTTGTCACCCGGATAATTCCATTTCGTACTGGAAGTTACAGAGGAAGTCCCCAAACTAGGTTTTGTGCACGCGTGTGGCGGGTCTGTTGGGTTTTTTTATTTGGTGTGTCCCACCTCTTGCCTTTCTTCAAATCATTCATTTTAAACATATTGAAGCATAAAAATATCACAACAGTCATCAATCTCAGGGAAATTATTGATTACAGTATTTTCTAAAGCAATCCAACTATAAGGAAAGCATGAAAATAAACCTTGTGAGATGAACATAATCTTTTGGGGTAGGTTTGGTTTTTAAAGTCCTAAATACAGCACAGGAAGATGAAAAGCACTAGTTGATTTTACTCTAATGAAGCTCTAGCTATTTTTAGAGGGAAAACCTCTTTTAAACCCTGAAGTGCTTGGCTGATTTTCATGTTCTTTTATTAAGTTATTTATAAATAATATCAATACCCAGGAGAGCATCTTCCTTCATTGCCTGCAAGCTTTGAACCTCCCCAAATTCTCATTAAACTACTTCAATAACTTGCTCATAGTCATATAATTACAGTCACATAACAAGCAGTGAAGTTTCTTATTTCCAGAAGACATGAACTGTCTCCCTCATTGAGCAGTATTTACTATTAAAATAAGAAAATGGGTGAGTTGTGCTCAGTCTGGTGTTGCAGTTAAGTATATGATATGTCCAAGTCTTGTATAAAGTCTGGGACTGTTACAGGGGAAGCTGATCCAGCCACTTGCAAAGTGGCCTTGTGTCATTCTGCCATGAATCTTCAAGAGACAGAGATTCTGCCAGCATGCCTACAAATAAAACCCATTCAATCCATGCAGAGATAAGGCTAAAGGAAGGAATCACTGATGCATAACTGCAACAGAGAAAACTCTGCAGTAATAGGACACAGAGCACAACAAAAAAATGGAATCATATTTTGAAACAGGATTACAGGACAAGTTGGTGTGCATCTAAGTAAGCTTTTGCAATACCAATAATCCTCCTTCGTTCAAATCCCTTCCTTGAAAACCACTTTATTTGTGCCACTGCTCAGACAGAGCATGTATCCCTGCCCAAAAAGTTCATGTTATGGCTATTCAGTGGTAAGTCGGTCAGTAAGGTAATCACCACTGTCACCCTGACTGGCTAACTGAGGCACTAACACGCACTTCTGATGCAATAGTTTCTCAAAGTTCCTTATTCTAGAAACAAAGAAAACACGTGAATGGTATTGGGGAAAACAGTTACAAGACCAGTGCCACAGCTATTGCAATTAATGGCCAGAGAAACATTTTAACCCAGATTCCTCGCACTGTATCTTCCAGTTCAACAGACAAAGCACTGCAGCCTGCCATTACTACTGCACAGCAAGTCTGCAGCCAAATTGCATTGTAGCCAGTGCTTCTTGGCAAACTGTCCAGACCAAGGCCATGGATGGCATGTATTGTCTTTTCATAGCAAATCTGGTTTGTTTTTTTCATTACTGCTATAAAGCAAAGAAAATTATTCGTTATCAAGTGCTGCTTCAGTTAAAATCTGTATTAAAATTAAGAGAATGGAGCGGCAAGAACACCACATTCTGCTTTTACATGAACAAAAAAAAAAAAAAGTTTAATTTAGAGGCAAGTTTTGCAATTAAGAAAAACCCAAAACCCTTCTTGGGCCTGGCTAAAGCAAAGCTCAGCAGTTCTGAGGCTGCAAAGCAGGCAGCCAGCAGGAACCCAGGGAGGAGGCTCATCACACTCCTCCCTCCCTGCTGCTTCCCCAACCACCTTGGGAAGGAAAAAGGAATTGGTGAATTAGCTGTTTTTCCTATAGTCTTTCTCCTTCCAAGAGAAGATGAAAGAGGTGCAGTGGTGAAACACCAGAGCAGTTACTGCCCAAGCATCTGTGTGTCCTCCCCTGGCGACTGGAGGCTTCCCCCTCCCTGGGGATGGAAGAAGAGACAACAGCACTTCTCTGGTTTTAATCGAATACTGAAGTTGCACTGAAATCCGCAGGAACCTGAGCAGTAACAGCATGGTGAAAGGAAATCAGGGCGTGTGGAGCAGAGAACAGGGATAACAAAAGAAAAGGAAATGAGATTAAGGCAGAAAACTGGTAGCTTTTTGCCAAAAGATTGACACACCTGTAATCAAAACCCCTGTAAGGTGTCTCTGCATCTCACGAAGCTAACTTCTCTGTGCAAATCAGCACTGAAGTGAAAATCTGTAAGCAATATCAATATTTAGAGGAAAAATGGTCAACAAGTCACTCCCTCTATTAAGATCTGGACTGTATTATTAACAAAGTTTGAAAGCAGTTTCCCGGTGATTATTCTCTACTGAATGTGGCCATTTCTGCCCAAACAACAACAGGAAATTTGAAATAGTTCTGCTGAAAAATGAAATCCAATAATAATAGCAATAAAAATATTCAGTCCTCCAGATTACTTTCACATATATGAAGCACTGCACGAACATTAACTTTACCCTAATCATCTCCACGAATCAGGTATGTATTATTAATAGCACAATTACACAACTCCTGCAGATTCCCGTTATTTCTTTTGCTCACTTCTCTTATTCCTCTTTTTCACATGCAGAACACATCCCTCTCTGATTTATCTGCTCTCCCCTTTTTCTCCTTCAAAGTTTCTCATCCACCTATTCTGGCACCCCTACCCTCTCTGTTCCCCGTGCTAAACCTTTTAATACACAAGGGATGTTTTATGTCCTTAGCACAGGCACCTGCTTTCCCACCAGCCACTTCTTTTGGAAAAGGACAAATGTCTGAATTTGAGCACTGATTAATAAAGCAACAGTGATACAGTGGCCCTACAGTGACAGAACAGACCTGCTACCACAAATGCTAGCAACCGCTAAGTGGTCTAGTTTTATAATAAATTCATCATAGGGAATAAAATCTGTAATTTCTATCTAAACCTTGGAAGCCTTCATCAATTTTTACACAAATTCATTTGTATCACCTGATACAGTAACATTCACATATAATGCAAGTACAAGGGAAATTTTCATTTGCATATACACACACAATACTGCAAATTTAATCAAACGCATTAGTCCCTTCTTGGCTGACTTAGACTACAACTCATCAATAACTGCAGAATTTCTCAGGGCAAACACTAAGTTGACAGGACTCTTTCCTCTGAGGCAGCACTTTTCAGAGCAGTTTTTAAAATGCTAAGCTAGATCTATTCATCAAAATTGTTTTCTTTAGATGGAAAACCGTATTACAAGAAAAAGAATGACTTGTTTACCTCCCTAGCCAAAAGTAGAAGAACAGAAAAGATGAGACAAACACCTTTACTGAATGGCACAGGCCCAAGGAAACATGCATTCAAAAATCAACTGCAAACATGACCAGCCTAGATCTGGCATTTCTTTAAGCATCTGATATGCCAAAAGATCTGGGGTATTAGGTAGGAATATTAACAGAGCATCAATATTCAACAAGACCTGTCTTCCAGCCTCCTTTTAATTAACAGGTGTTAAAATTTTCATTAAAAAATGTAGGTATTATTGCTTTGCTCTCTAGAGGTAGGTTAAACTATCCTTGAGTTATCTGTATAGAAGTAGGAAACTGGGTGACTTATAAACTTCATGCCTGCTAGCCACAGTCAATAAAATTTCCAGACAAATCTCCCTTCCCAATAAAACTCAGAATCAGCCAATTTATAAAATGAATTGAACCAGCAGCGAAGCTTTCAGTCGAAGAGAGAAGAACACGTCATGCTTTCTCTAACCCTCCCAGAACGGAGGTGCATCAGCAGAGCGCCCAGCATGCCCCCAGCCCGGGGGCTGCCCCAAGCACCACCACCCTGATGTGAAAGTGCTCAACACCCCTGTGCCAGCAGCACTGACACAGCAGCCGGCCCCACCCGGGGAAGGCGAATCCAAATGGATGCACGATCCTCATGGCTTAATGGACAGCAGTTTATGTATTACAGGCACAGCAAGGCCTCGCACAGAGCTTCAGCTGTTGCAATTCCCTTGGTGCTTAAGACACGCTGGATCCTTTTATTCATTGAAATTTTGTACTCACAGATTTCTTATTTCCCCTCCTTTTTAGGATTACCTACATACGTAAAATTAAGACAGATTTTCCTTCATTCTTCTTTCAGAAGAGATGATGTTCAAAATGTGACAAAAAAATTAAAATAAAGATTTAGGCAAAAAAGCAGAGGTCCATCTTCTCGCCGAAGTCACTCCCAGAGACGAGCTTTCTAGCTCTCCTCCTCTTACTCCCCAGTGAGATACCACCAGAAACAACGCTGCCTAGGGCTGCCAGCATGCTTTTTAAAGAGCATTCACAGAAAACACCGCCAAGAGTAAACTCAAGTTTCCGCTTCTCCTGTCTCACATGGTAGTGCATAAAGAAAAAGGCTGACAGATGAGTCTGGTACTCTGCAGTGGGGTAATAACTCATGCAGTCTCCATTATCAGATCATGGAATAAATATGTAATAGGTTAAAGTACTTAATATGAGAAATTACACAGGGTCAAGACCAAGTGAACGCTCCAGTATTTGATACGAATATATAATTTCTGTGACATAATATGCTGCAAAGTAATGAAATAATAATACACCTGCAAAGTTTCTGTTCCCATCTCCATTTTTCAAGCTCTTTTTATAGGTTTCACAACTTCACTAAAAATACATTTGAGTTTTTACCGCTGTGTCTTTGTGACAATGTATATATATATTCATTATGTAGTTAAATCAATTAGTCTAACACCTTAATTTACTGTGCTGAAAATATGCAGCATCAAGACTCACACAAAGCTTGTCAGCTTATCCTAAGAGCATGTTTGGTGTAATCTGCCAGCTCCTTGTGATTTCTTGGGACCTTTTGCTAGCTTTTACAGCTTTTTGGCATTAATAGCTCATTAACTGCTTTCTCTGAAGACAAATATGTTGAATCTCTTTAATAATTTCCTCTGCCAGTATCTCTTTCAATTCAAATCTCAATTCAAAAGTTTTGAACAACCTGTGAGCTCTGGTTTCTCGCCAAAGTTGTCTTCTGCTTCTACACCAGATTTCTTTACACACCTTACAGTCATCTCCACCATGCAGTGGTGTTCCAGGATTAGTTTTGGACCTGTTTCCTAAAGATCCCCAACTCACACTTCTTGTTTTCATTGTCGTGGGGTTTTTTTTCAAGTCTTGACATTTTCAAATAATCACCTAGAAGATAGTTTAACTGCTTCCAAAACTGCCTTATTTAATTCCATTTTTCACGCATTTTTATCCTAAAAACATACTGGAGAGTTTAGCATGTTTAAAGAGATTAAAGCAATCAATGTCTCAACAAATGCTAGGCTCAAATTCTGAAGACATCTGCCGGAAAATATTTACAAAATGGTCTAAATTTTCTTCTCTTCAGTGTTTCAAACTGTTCAAAATAGTAGAGGAATGCCAGTTTCTTACAAATATATTTTACAACTCCAGAAATATTTGTAGCCTTAACAAACTACCAGACACATAAAAGTATTTACTAGCCTTCCAGTAAGAAACCCAAGCAAAACAAAAGACCCCAAATACAACATCGGGAAAGAATCAGGTTTACTCAAATTAACTGACACCGATTCTTCAAAGTACCACATTTCAGGTAACATTCACCTCCAAAGTACTAAGACTGGGGTTTTTTCCTGGAAAATTTACGTTTTCTGATCATGCATCTTTAATAATAAATCCAACCTAACATAAGTCATAATTCAAGCTTTAAATGAATTAATTTCTAAGTTTTAAAAATATTAAAGAAAACTGAGGATGAAATGGTGCTAAGCCACAACTGAAAAACTTGGCTTTCATTTCCTGTAAAAGCTTTTTGTGCAGTTCTGGCTAGAAGTTTAAGTTATCTTTAAGAGAGCACATTTGAGAAAGCCACAGGTAATTTTTTATTTATTTATTTATTTTAAATTAAAGCCTGCCCTCTTGTGTAAGAATGAGGTTTAGCATGGCTACAGCCAAGAACACAAAGGCATGAAGATCAGTACTACTTCTTGACTATCTAGAAAACATGAACCTTCCAGTGCTCTTCCTTCTGACTGTTCTGCTTTTGCTGAATGGGGAACACACAAAGCAGCTATTCGTAATCTAACGCCCTCTCTGCAACAAAGATAAAAAGAAAGTGCTTTCTATTTTGCTTGTTATCTTGGTCAATAAATAGTTGCAAATTGACTGTAGTTAAAGTGCACAGGTGATTTTGGAATTAGTCTCTTCCATCATCTTTTGTACACATTCAGTTGAGTCAAAAGGAAAAAAAAGGTTCTTCACTGTCTGACAGAGAAGAAAGGGAAAACCAGCTAAATCATTCAGACTTTGTTTTGTTTTTTAACTCTTATTCCAGTTAGTACACTATAAAGGCATCTACTTCCTTAAGAGGGGCCAAGCATGAAGTCTGAGTCACAAGTGACTTGCAAAAACCCACTGAAGAAAACATACAACGTCACTTAGAGTTGACAAGATCCTGAAGTCAGAATCACTGAAAACTACTGTGACTACTACCTGCTGTATGCATTTCAGTCAGCATAAGCAGTAAATGTTTATCCAGCTGCATAAGTAGCAGCACTGTCACAGAATACATAGTGCAAGGCATTCATTGTGAACTTACACATCTACAAATGGACCAAGCTTTCACACATACTTGAAATTAAGAATGTTTCATCCCCCAGAAAAGTTAGGCACGTCCAACATAAGTAAGTAACAAGTAACACCTACTTTCGAAGGTGTTCGTGTTCCTTCAGGAATAGTTCTGTTCTTCTGTTATTCACACCAGACCCACTTTTATATGATCTAGAATCCAACAACAAAACAAAACAGAATCTTATCACAACTGTAATAAGAGTTGTGAATTCAAGTAACTTTTGTTTTATTCAAAGCACAGACAAATAAGCTACGCCAAGTATTCTCCTACAGGAGAGTTTCCCACCTTCTCCCTCCGAGGCAGTCCCAGACCATGGCTGTAACACACAATATGACTTACTCGATATCTTTTCGTACTGATCCCAACAGATTCTCCCTTTCTCGTATTGCCAAGAAGTTTGCTTTGGTTTTGTGGAATTCGTGCGTATAATCCTGTAATAAAACAGTTATTTCAAAATTAGGATCCTGAGATCAATTTAACAACCCGATATACTCAAGTAAGATCCAACCATCTTTTCAAATGTTAACTGTTCTTTAATACAAATAGGAAATTCACATCAGAACAGACCACACAGACAAGATAATTCACTACAGTACCCTTCCCCTTTGTAAAGACACCCTCATAAGATGACATGCTTTACTGTTCCTTCTTAGTTAGGTACTAGGCACCAATATGACATAAAAAAAGGTATTTCTTCAACTCAGAGTTCACTGACTGGGGTGTCTGGATAGAAGAAAATTGAGATGGGATCAGTGGCATTTAAATCATCTGGTAAGACATTCAAGCATGCTCTAATATCAGCACTGCTAGTAATTATTCCAATCAAAGAAATAAAATAAGAGCAAGAAGGACATGTGTTTGTTACCTGCAATATGTCTCTATGACGCTGTAATGTATGCATCAGTGCAGCATTCAGGGACGGGACTCCTGCACTATTTGTGTATTCTGCCATTTTGTCATTTATTCCAGTAAGCTAGAGGAAGACAAAAAACCCCCACAAAAACATGAAATGGCTTATTCTTCTAAGAAAGTTACAATGTGTAAGTTGAAGGACCTAGCTCTAATGGCAGACACATGCCTTTAGAAACACTTGTCTAACACCCACACACGTATTTCCTAACATTCATCACAGAAATCTATACTGCAATGTTTCCTAGATGCCTAAGTAAAACCACAGAACTTGAGTTACCTTTCCCAGAAGTTGTTCAATCTCCACAGCCATGGTCTCAAACATTCTGTCCTGGCTTGATCCATTTAAGAGAGGAGTTGTGTCAGAGCTAAGGAGAGAGAGGAGGAGCAGTTACTGAAAAGAACATCAGCTTTTAAAAAATGCAAGAAATAAGGAAACACAAGTGTCAGGTGTTGGCCAGCTCCACTACCCAGGTTTCCTACAGAGATCCATTAAGCTCAGAAAAATTACATTTTCTTCACATGCCTTTAACTCTTATCTGAACTAATGACACAGTATTATCTGGGGAAAATATAACCTCTCCTTGGAAGACATGCCTGACACCAAATACTTGTCTACTACCAGCACGTGTCTAGCACCAATGCCCTTCTCTCCCCAACTTTTAAGCTTGATTTATTTATTTATTGGCAGGAGGAGCGCTGCACTATTAGCATGTTACACCAGCTACATAATTACACCTTAGTAACAGTGTCAGGACAACCCACTGACCTATTAAGCACTCAGTGTTCTACAGAGTGATGTAAACCACACAATTTATGCCAATTACAGTTTCATACAGTACACCTTCCCTACATGCTTTTTAAGATAAACTAAAACCATAATCAAAAGTCATATATAAGCAACAGAACAGAAGCACAACACAGAGTATGCCAACCTGCAAAGTATGAGAACTAATACCTTTCAGAGACTACTCATTGCTTTGGTAATCCACCATCACCAGAGCAAGAAAAGTACATTTTGCATAGGACAGCAAAAATAATTAAAACAATTAGAGTATCTGGCAAGTAACAGCACAGAGCCAGAAACAAGAGACTAGGACTCTGATTCAAGAGTAACATGATCATTCTTGAGACTCTCTGAGGCTTCCAGAACCAGAAATTCATGTAAAGGTTCAAAACTGATTCAATCACCAAATAAATAAATAAAAATATCAACACACACACATACAGTAGTCACACTCACAACCAATACACAGTGGTGGGACCCACAGTTAATAAGCAAAGAATGGCAGTTTTTAAAGGTTGTGCCCAGTGATGGAGGAGGTGATAATTAGTGCTGTGGAAATCCAGGGAAGACCTCAACTCTAGCCCATAAGCTACAAAGACTTGAAAAGTTTTACCACATTAATTCTTCAGTCAAACATGAATCTGCCTAAAGCAAACAGAAAGTACTCATACGTGTATGTATTTATCTGGCTCATGTATATATATAAATGTGTATCTAGCTCTCACTATTAGTACTCATCTTGTAAGAAAGCCAGAAACTGCCACCCCTCTTGAAGGGAGGGTTGGTCCCCTGAGCAACCCTGGAGCAGTCACAGCTGCTCAGTGCTTCAGTTCACTTACTATTAAATCAAGGATTACAAATACTGCACCAGACCACCTGAAAGGTGTAAGGCTGAATTCCCCTAATACTGATATCCCTGAAAAGCTCTTACTAGTTCAATGCAAGAAAAATTGGAAAATAAGCATTAAAAAGCTCTTCTCATCGGCTCACACACTAACGCTTCAGTTACAAACTGAAGTTTAAACTCAGCTTCCCCTGCTCTCAGCCTGCACCACTGCAGCCCATCATGCACCTGACTCATGAGCCAATATCACTCAATGTTGCATCAAGACCAACACCAGCGTCACAACATCAAGAAGTGCTGAAAGGAGCTTCTTAAGAAGCTAAGCATAAAAGCCACAGGTGGGACTAGCATGAAGCAAATTATAAAAATGAACCAAGTACCACAAGCAGCGTTTAAAACATTAAAAAAAATGGGCTAGTACCTATACCTGTCGCGCCTTCCGTCTCGGGTGCTGCTGTAGCTGGTGCAGAGTTTGCTGAAGGAGACCAGCTTCAGGTCCAGCTCGTTCTCCAGCTGCCTCGCCTGCTTCCTGAGATCTGCACAGGGCGGCCCAGAGTGGGGGAGAAGTCACAAACCCGCCGTGACCCCACGCCTTCAGGGGAAATGTTTTCACGAGGTGCTTTCAAGCGCAGCTGGCAGACACTTCTCGAAAGCCCCAGAGTGGGTAAACCCACAGAGAAAGGGGGGACCGACAAGGGGGGGGGCCCTGACGATGGGGGAGCGCCCCACGCTGAAAGTGGGGGCACGGCTGAATACCCGCAGGCCCTGTCCCCCACGGCCGGGGGGGTCCGGCGCGGGGTGCCGCCCCCCTCCCCGCGGGCCCCGAGGCCTCCCCACCGCAGGGCTCAGCCGGGCACCGACGCCTCATGGCTGAGGGGCCGACGGGGCCACTGCAGCCTCCAGGCGCGGGCGGCGCCGGTCCCCCGGAGGCGGGCAGAGGGGACCCGGCGGCAGTTCCGCCCTGCCCAGGCCGCGCTGTGCCCCGGTCAGGCCCCGCGGCACGCAGCCACGCCGTCCCCACCGCCCCCGGGCCCCACTCGCCTTCCCAGTAGTTGCTGCTCCCCGCCGCCATCTTTGTTGTCCAACGTCAGCCACGGCCCGGCGAGACCGGGCCACCGAGAAGGGCGGACCAGAGCGTCTTCCTGCACGCGCGGCGCCCGACGGGACGGGCGGACCTCCCGCGGCAGCGCCCCCCAGCGGCTCGGTGGCGCCTCGCCCCGGCGGCCCCGGTGCAGCGCCGAGCACCGGCGGGGGGGGGGGGGGGGGGGGACGGGGGGACGACGACGTGCCGGCCCCCAGCATCCGCCTTGCAGCCCCAAGGCCCGCCCTGCCCCGTGGAGGAAGAACGAGACAACACAGGTGGACATCAAAATAGTTTTATACAGATTATTGGATCTCAGTATACAGGTAAAAAACAGAGGGCCTGGCTGAGGGCAGAGCCAGGCCTCGCCTCAGGCTGCCCCATCCCGCTTCCAGGAAAAGGCGATTCAAGTCCCTTTTAAAAATGTACATTTGAAGGCACAGTGCACGGACCGACACGCTCCACGGACAAGGGCCCACGGAGGACTGGCTCCTTGCCCGAAGCGGCACAGGCACTCCCGCAGATGGACGGACAGACAGACAGACCGACGGCGAGGGGAGGCCACTCCTGCCTTCCCAAAACTGGCAACAAACAGCCCCAGCGCTTACTTGCTGCGGCTCTGAGCACAGGGCAAGAGCCAGACACAGACCTGGTCCTGCTGTGTAGAAAAGTCTCGTACGCTTGCAAAACATCTGAAATCCACTCACCTTAAACATGACACCTACTCCAGGCTAACTGCAAAACGCACTCTCGGAGGGAAAGGGCCAGTTCTTAATGAGACTTACTGCTAGTGGGACAAAGCAAGGCCAGCTCGGTCCCATTACCCGCTGCCAGAGAAAACAAACCCCAGAGCTCCAAGAGCCATTTGCAAACTCAACTTTAATATAAAACCCCAGCTGTGTCTCTGGTTAAAGCCCTCAGAAGCAGGAGAAGTTTGGAGATTAGGCAGGGTTATTAACGCCACTGCGTGCTGCAGCCCATTACCGATGGAAAAGGGTCACAGCCGAGGACCAAATCCCATGCCCAGCTCTGCGCCATGAGCTGGGAGCAGGCAGAGATGTTCATGGCTCCTGTACAACACAGGCAGCAAGAGCAGCTCTTTCACACCACAGCGATGTGGGACACGAGCATGGGGAATGCTCAGCCTCACGTCCCTGTTCCCAGCACACCTCCCCAGCCACATCATGTGTTTCTTGCAATATAATTCCCCATGCAACAGGGTAGAAGGTATACTGGTGTCTAAGGGTTGTCTTTGTTCCTCAGAGACCTGAACAAAATCAGCCAAGACCATGAGCATGGCAGCACGGCCACAGGCACATGGTTCGGGAAGAGCATCTACTGCACACAGAGGTGAGGAACAGCTCCTTCCCCAGGTGACATGGCCCAACAGTCTTCAACAGTTTTCCCCCAGAGACCAGGTCAGAGCCCTGCAGAACAGATGCCATCATACATGTGGGTGCAAACATCTCCCCCACAGACACCATGTGCAGGTTTCACTAGTGGACCTCCCCAAGCTGCCAGAGAACAGATCAGCTCAGGGCAAACTAGGTGCCCAAGATATTGCTGCACCAGGCTCCTGCACCCCGGAGTTCAGGTCAATGGGGCAAGAATCAAATAAGAAAATGAGCAGCAAGAAAATAAGTGCCTATTCTAACCCCAGCCTTCTGCCCAGAAAGCACAGGAACACCAGAGATATATAAAGGCTTTGGAAAGCAAACGTTTCAGCCATTCTGGACATCCCTTCTATTCCCCACAAATCCCACGTTTCTTAGGGATGCACGCTGCGGCTCCTCTTTCCAACTTCCTGCCAAGTGCTACCAAATTTGGCTGCTTTTCCCTTCCCCTCCAACACAGTCGTTCAGTGCTCCCTCGTGCCTTTGCACCCAAGGCCCCGGCAGCAGCAGCCACAACTGCAGACACACAAGCAGGTGGAGCTGTTGCTACATACTTCGGAGATGCTGTAGTAGCAGAAGAGAGCCAAGCCAGCAGGCTAATCTGATGCCTACCATCACCAGAGCTCGATGAGAGGGTGTTTCCTAAGTGCTCTGATCACTAAATGGTATTAGGTAGACAATGGCAAATGGCACAGCTTTTTTCAAAATTTAAGACTAAAACTGGGCCATGGACACCCCCATGACCTCTCTTCCTGCTGCTCCAGTAATGCTCAGATACAAAGCAGCAGTCAGATTTCACTGTTCCCTCCTGAATAGTGGTGCACTTGAGCAAAAATGTTCAGGTGGAGTCAGTAAGCAACTGCTTTTCTACAGTATCCACCACACTCAGTTTAACCATTTGCTTAGAACAACCTTCAGTTGCTCCTTCAGACACTGTGCTGTTGTAATACTAACGTGAGACCCCGAGGGCCAAATCTACTGCACAAATAAAAAGCAACAAGGGGTGATGGGGATAAAGTTTCTTTCTTCCCCAGAAGTCAGGAAGAGCAGTACCGCAGAGCTGGCAAGCAACTGAACTTTGTCAGAGTTCACTGAAGCTCTGACATTTGCTCCTTTCTCCAGCTCACATCAAGAACTGATGTCATCTCCCCCAGCTTTCAGGATGCCAAGTCACTGCCTGGAATTAGCAACGCATCAGAGGTGCTCCAAAACCACTGCAGATCATAGCAGGCCACAGCATCTCATGGTGGAGAAAAGCTCCAAAGAAACAGCTGAGAACCAAGGGCTTTTTTTTTTTTTTTTTTTTCTTTTTTTGGTCTTTTTGCAAGGGCTGCTCTGCAGAACGTGGAGTCAAGTGAAGGATTTGGCTTCCCCCAAGTACAGAATGGAAAACATGAAATCAAAACTGGTAGAGAAACTGCTGTGGAGTGTTGTAACTATGACTCCGTGCAGGTCTCGGGGCACTTCCCCACCATCTGCTGACTGCTGAGATGCCGGGGAAGTGCTAGGAACTCTGCTGGCCACCCTGTTGTCTTTCAAACAACGTCATGTGGACCTCCATATCTTCACCCAAAAATGTAACAAGCCATGTCCTCAGCCCAAACACAGGCTCCAACACCCACTGATTTGCATGTACACAGGAACAAAGCAAACAGTAGACCGAAGCTGGGAGTTGCCACCCACATCTCTGGAGGACACAACCTGCAAGTTAACATGTCAAAACTGAACCACAGGGCTCGTCCCCCCGCCACCGAGTCTGGTCCATGGAAACCTCCTTTCCTGCCTGGGAGGTGTCAGTGTTTGCTGGAGTACAATGTTTCTTCTTCAGTGTCTGTTTCATCCTGGAATTCGTGGCTCAGGAGGGACTTCTTTGAGCCAGTGGACATCATACGGATTTCATCCTCATAATCGTCGTGGTGCTGACGGAGGCGGTGGAAGCCATCCTTGTGTCTGTTGGACTTAATCGAGCAGACACACCAGATGATACAGGCAGTGAGGACCAGAGCAGACATACTCGCACCTGCCAGAGACAAGGCATTAAAGTTAATGTCATGTTCCCCCACCCCAGAGGCTCCTAGGCTTGCCACCACCTCTCTTACCTTCTACAGTCACAACCACTTTCCTTGCTTCGCTGTGACCCGGCTCCTTCCTCCCAGGCCACAGAAGCCATGCCATGCAAGAGAGCTGCTGCCAGAGCAGCACTGCACTAGCTTTATTTTCTGTGCTTGCAATCTAGGATAACATCACTGAGCTTCTCTGCAGACCACTGGGTAGTGAGGGGTAGACCTCGCCAGCCTCCCCAGTAGCTTCCACCTTGACACACACGAAAAAATAAGTCTCTTAATGCTTACTTGGTGCCACACCACTCAAAGAAACCTTGAGGAAGAAGCAAGATCTGCTAACTCCCAGTATTATGCACAAACAGGCTTTCCCCATTCCAGGCAGCTCAAAGTCCATTCTGGAGCCTTCAGAACCCTAAAACACTCTCTGTGTCCTGGCCCCTTCCATCTGCTAGCCCAGCATCACCAGATCCAAGGGTTGCTGGACCAGTTTGCAAAAGGGACAGCAGAAGATAGCTTAAGTCTGCAGGCTGCTTTTCCAGTTCAGCGAAGAGAAGGGTCATTGTCAGCATGAACTGGTACAGAAAGAAAAGCTCAAAGCTTTGATCAAAAGTGTCACTTTACCTGCAACAGTCACAACCAGCTCCCTTGGCAGACCAAATATCCTGTTTTCTGTGTCAAATACAATGAACACAGAGCTGGGTGCATCATGACGTACAAAGACCTGCAGAAAGATACAACAACTCAGACTCTCTCAAAGCTTGCACCTCTGTTAGGTGTCCAGACAAGAGATACACTTGCTGACCAGGGCAAGACCGGGCAGATGCCAAAGATAAGTGCGATGGAAAGAAAAGCTAGTGCTCAAAGAAACCCTCCTGTGCTGGGAAATTCTTCTCCATCCATTGTATCAAGGCAGAAAACAGCTACTCTGGGCACATAATCAGGAGCTCAACATAGCCAACTAGGCAGAGCCCAGACAGGGATGCCTTCACATGGCAGGGAGCGTGGGGAAGGTCTCTGATACACATTCACATACCTTGACATGTTTCTGCTGGTACCCGTCGGCTATTGCATTGATGCTGTGCAAACCTGGAGCCAACAGCACATGGAAATAGCCACCTTCTTTAGTAGAGACCCTCAAACCTTCATTAAGAATAATGGTAGCTTTAGAAATTGCCTTGCCACTCTTGTCCTGGACGAACCCATGAACTCCCTTATGAACCTGAAATAAAGCATTTCAAACCCTTTGCATTCACATCCAAGCGTACGGCACATTTGTAACTAAAACAGGATCTAATCTTGGCTTCAAAATACAGCCCATTCTCCATCCCTGACCCCCATACTAAATAGAAGTGCACAATACTGCCAGGACTGCTCAGCCCACTGTGAGGCAACACAGCACCGATGTTTAACTCTTGTGTCAACACATTTCCTGGTCACTTGCTGCCTCTGTTCAATCCATTCCTCACACAGTCTAAATTATGACCATCTGTAATTACACAGCACAACAAAAACACAAAGACTCTCCATACCACTCTCTTCCTCTCCCCCTCCCCACGCAGCCCACTATCTTCACTCCTTGCCAGAATTTCCTCCCCCAGACTGTGGCTCACCTCCACAAGCATGCTAAGGAGAGATTTCCTGTGGTCTGCCCACAGGCCAGGAAGCTGTCCTGCACTCGGGAAGTAACAGCAGCTGGTATAAACAGTGATCTCAGGACAACGACCAAATGTAACGCTGAAATCCTGCGAAAATCGAAACCACAGTTACAACAAGAGGTGGTATTTAAACAGTTTGCAAAGTGCAGCTGGAGGTGGGGAAGTTTTGCCCAGACATCAGAACAAATACGCTTTTTAATGCTTCTTTAGCAGAGATGGAAAGCTTTGTGCCATGAAGAAGTACCTTCATGCTTCCCAAGTGACTGTGCCATTCAGAGCCACGGATCACACCGCCAGGAATATTCTCATCTGTGAGAGCAAGAGCACAGCTGTCAGATCTGCTCCAGGCAGGGGCTAGCACAAGCTGACGGCAGCGTTAAAGGATTTACCCAAACATACCTGACTTATTTGGACAGCCTGGCTGGCCCAAATGCATCAGCGGATGGTTGTTTGCATACAGAGATGCCAAATGCTTCAGTGTTTCTTTGTTCTCCACTACAAAGGGAAAAGTGAGACTTTAAGAGTGCAGCTCCTATTCACTAGAGGAGCAGATTCCCATTCTAACCTCATGATCCTGTATTAAACAGTGACATACTTTGTTTCAGGGGCATTCCAGATTTCCTCTAACACTGAGGGGTGGTATCAAATAAGACTTTATACTGTCTTTGGCAGAGGAAACTTTTAAATACTGTTGTAGGAAAAGAAATGGTAAGTGTTCTGATCCCTAGCTGAATCCTCTGAGGTTTCATAGCTTTACTTAACAGACTGTCAACTCCACATACAAAGGGCTGAACACAAAAGGAGGCTACAGAACATCACCAGTGCAAAAAGCTCTTACAAGTGGTCACATGAACTTCTGCAAAGACAGCCCGAGGGTAACTGTTCATGCAAGGCCCTGGAGGAGTCAGTCATACCTGTCTGTGCTGGCTTATCATATGGGTAAGTGACAAGCAGAGATCCTCCATCCAGCGCAACAGAGAGGCTGAAATCCTGCTTCAATATCAAGTTCTCTATGATGGCTTTGGTCTCAGGCTCTCGTTTCCCCGAGTAACGGGAGTAATTGCCTGTAAATCAGAACAACAAATAGAAAAGGGAATTGACAACAGTTTCCTCTGTTATTTGAGAGGCCAGCAGAAGTACATTCTTTGGTTTTGCCTGAAGCTCAAGTCTGCTGCATGTATTAAAAGGTATCTGTTAGATCTCAGCAGATGCACCTGACAGATCAAGTAAAGCACCTAGTCCACACTACCCATGGGAGGAATTAATCTACAGAGCTAAACAAATGTGACACCTCACATTTCATCAAGCTCTTTACTTCTGTAATGCAGAGGGTATTTCATGTGTGTTTGCTCTCCTCAATGCCACCAAACGGACATTTTCTTAAGAAAGCATTTGGGATGATCCCAGCCAAGCCTGGCCAGAGAGAACACTTGGTCCCCAGGAAGGATGGGCATAGTCTTGATTCTGTGCTATGGATACAGCAGGCAGTTACATGGAAACCAGCAAAGCATAAAAAGAGGAGACTGCTTCCAGGGAGCATGAACAGAGGGCATTTTTCAGAAATCAGGCGTTGAAAGAAATCAATTAATGGGAAGAATACATTAGGTGTTGTCCAACCTGTGGACTGTTCCTAAAGAACTTGGCTTCATCTTTTCCTTAAAAATAAGAGACTGACAATTACCATCTGTAAGGGGGATCCAAGCTTTGGAAGCTGCCCAGCAGCTATGCTGCTTAGGCTCCAGGACAGGGGTTCTGCTCTCTTTACAGGTAGACCCTGTAACCAAATGACTTCACCCAACCCCTGAGCACCCAGCAGACTTCTCCAGCAGCCTGCATTTCTATAGGGACACCACACATCACGTTGCTTGAGTTTGCTTTACTTGTGAAGTCTGTGTCCAGATCTCTGCCATGAGCATTAGTCTGGCCTATCTTCGATGTGCAGCCTCTCTCCTGTGCTCTCTCACGTCCGTCTGGATTCAGGGAAGGCACAATCACAATCCGTGTTCGGTCAATCAGCTGGACAAAAGGAGGAGAAACAGTACATAAAGTGCAATTAGTAGGGTTCATTCTCTGTACATCTCATTTGCCTGGATTTCATGTTAGGAACTGCAGTTCCTGGTTCCTACTCGCCCTGTGAATCTCACAACCCCTCCCCATTATGCACAGGATCACTGCAAGCCACAAGCCAGTGTTAACAAGACAAGTCTCTCCCAGTGAGCACTGTCTTCTCAGGACAGAGCTGGAAGGCTCCAAGATAGTCCCTTGCACTGGCTCCTCACCTTTGTAACAGCAGCGTTCTTCTTGTAGTTCATACAAAGAAATTCTGCCAGTGCCAGGAGAAGCTCTGTACCAACAGGAGCATTTCCGTGAATACCGGCAACAAATCGGATCTTTGGCTCCTCAGGCTCAGACTGGTTGGGTCTGTTGGAGATTTCGAGGGACCAGATCTGACGGAACTCAACGCTCTGACCCAAGCTGCCGAGAGATGAGAAACCAGAGCATCAGCTGAGGAACAGAGCTGCAGCCCTAGGCCAACCTTACACAGAAACCCCGGTGTGGAAAGAACTGCTGCCAACCTCCATGAGGAGGCTGCACAGACAAGTGACAGACAAAACACAACCACATCATGAGGGCAGATTTGCAGAGCACTGAACTGAATTCACTATGAACATCGGTTTGAACACAAGCATCTGTGTCAGAAGGTATCCAGGTCCAGATGTACAGGACACCCAATGCTCCATATATCTCTATATAGCCTATGACATCACGACTAATTTGGAACTGCTAAATCCCCCTGTGCTTCCAATACTGTGCTGTTTTTGTTTTTTTTTTTTTTTTTCCTTCAGAGCAGGATACATCTGGACATCAAAGTAAAGCATCCAGCATAGAGGACAAAAGCAGGACTATTTCCAGTAACACAGAAATTGTTGCCACAGTCATGCCATTAAGTTAGCAAACTGAATGCAAGCAAAGCAGGGAACACAATCAGGGCTGATGCAACTGGAAGGACAATAGGGGCTACAGATCAGAAAAGCAGCCTTGGCACCAGCAGGGACAGCACATGAGCACGTTGTGCCTGGTAACAACAAGCAAATGAGGCCCTGGGACAAAGAGATTTGTGCTTTCTGAAGCTGACAGAGGGTAAGCGCTACAGGTCACAAAGAAAAGTGGAGGACTGCAGCAGCTGGTCTCCTGCAGGAGGGCAGAGACCTTGGCTCAGGGCAAACTAACTCAAACACGTCTTGCACTACTGAATTAAAATCTGAAGGCAGACAATCAAAAATCTGAGAGATGTAAGACAAATTTGATCACTTTAACCGTGGACTCCTTAGCAGGGTGGATGTCAGAAAGGATCTGGAAAAGGAAGGAAACAGCATAGAACAGAGATATTTGCAGAAACCTGGGGCAACAATTCTGGGAATATCGCCAGTCCCAGGCACCCCTTTAAGTCAGTAAAATCTGGAAAAAGCACATGGACGCATCTGTGAGCTCCTGCAGCCAATGCTCGGCCACCGCACCCTTATGTGTGGGGTTGCCTTGAACGCAGGGACCGCAGGGAAGAGGGGGACGAGCTCCCCACCTCCGAGCCATGACATTCATAGCTCATCATTTCACTACTTCCCTATCCCATGCTGCTGCTCAGGGAGTTGCTGAGCACTGCTACTTTGAATTTTCACCTGGTGAGATTTGTGATGTGTGGGTAGTTCAGATAGAGGCCTCGGAGAAACTCCGAGAGGTCCTTGTAAGGGCGGTATCGGTATGGAGAGATGTCCCCTGAGGAGGTCAGCAGGAGGCGCTCCAGGCCATTCTCAGCAGAAAGGTCTTTGATTAGGGTCTCAAACTCCTTCTCGTTAGGGTCACTGGTGTCTGGAGTGTTCAAGACAGGCACCTTCCCCTCCTCCACTTTGATGTCTGTCCGTGAAAGAGTGAAGTTGACTTGCACCCCACCTTTGCTGCCAACTTCCACTGTTTTAGTGACTGGATCATACCTACCCAGGGAAGAGAACACACAAGAAAACGTCAAGGGTTCAAGGCCTCACACAAGCAGCCACCTGCTTCCTGACCAGACACTCACATGGGACCGCTAGCACTCCTCAGCCAAAAGTGAGGAGCATAAAAACAAAGAGCAAGAGCATTTCAAGGGGGCATGGGAATGGCAGGAGGACAGGGAGAAGCTCAGGGCCCAACATGGCGCTGAGCTGCTTTTGGCTCAGGTGTTGCAGGGTTACGTGGCAGACTGGCAAGATGACAAGTCAGACTGCTTTAACAGGGAGCTTTTGGCAGCAGCTGTAGTGATGAAGTCATTTCTGTGGGCAGCTGTCTGCAAGAGAATTTCCCCTAAAGACAGTAAGTTATCAACTCCTTCCCCACACCACCTCCAAACAAGGGAAGATTTGGATTGTACAATGGCACCAGGTGAGCAGCCTTTGACATCAGGGTAGCATCACATTGCTAACTCTGCACAAGCCAGAGGGCAGGAGGAACACCCATGCCTACATCTGCTGTAGGCAGAGGTGATGGCACTGCTCCTGACCGAGAAGTCTATCAGGCAGCTGTTTGCTTCTTGTGCCACCACGTACTCACCCTCGGGCAGATGCTGTGATTCTGTACGTCCCCTGGACCAAGAGGCGCCAGTAGTCTCCATCCTTGTAGGTGGTCACTGGATGGTTGATGTCAGCAACACTGATGGTGGCGTTGAGAATGCCCCTGCCATCCACAGCGTCCAGCACGAACCCCCAGACACCGCGGTGAACCTGTGCACAGACCCAGAGCCCTGCTGAGCACCAGCCCTCGCTCTGCCTCCCGCCCCACACAGCACTGTGGGATCCCACCAGCTCCCAGCCCTGGACATTCAGCATGTCCAGAGGAGCAATGTGTTCCAAAAGGCTTCAGGTCAGACTTGCCAGCAGCTGGCATGGACAAAGATCACCTGATGAGTACAATGAGTAATTGTTTGGCTCAGGGTGCCACCACAGCACTCTTTGCTCCACACCTTTGTTTGCACGTCCCAGGTGCGCAGCACTACCACCAACCCCGACTCAGATGGGAGCAGCACACAAAGGCCACTCCAGCCTCAGAAAACCAAGGTAGTGGTAAATAACAAGCCCACACCTGCATCACCTGGATGCTGCTTCCATACGGATTTCTGGTATGTTGAGAAGAAGGGGAGAAGAGGGAGTCAAGACCTGTTCTGATGGGAATGATTTCTGTGGAGCAGGTACCCAAGCTAGCCAGGAAGCAGCACTCACTTCACCCCACAGATCAGCCCTCTGGCACATCTAATGTAAACCCCGGAGGCAGCTCACACAATTGCTTGGGGTCAAAGCATCTCACCTGTTTCATGAATTGGAGGAGAGATCGGCGGTTCTGCTCCCAGTACTTTGGCAGTTCCTCAGCTTTGGGATATTTCACACAGCCCAACTCAATGGTCACTTCAAAGCAGTTTGTATTTAAGTAATTCCAGTCTTGCATCCCACCTAAAACAGGAATGTAAAAAAAAGTTTTGGCAAGGTCTCCTGAAGGCAATTGTACCACGCTCAAAAAAAAAAAAAAATAAAAATCAGATAATAGAGAAAGATGAAGTACAAACTACAACATGCATTTTATAACTGAAGAGAGAGGGCTTTACAGAGGGCAAGATTCAAGCATCAAAGGGATGCCAAAATAGCAGACAAATAACCATCCTTCTTGTAAATACCTTTCATGCTAATATACTGCTGTAAAATTTTATGAAACCATTCTGCTAATAGCCAGAAAAACTACACTATAAATTCTTTCCCCCAGGAATAACTTTATCTGGGTACATTATTTAAGAGGTTATAAAAGAAACCTGAGTCCCAGTAATCTGGCCTGACTAATGCAGAGTTTGTGACTGATCAGACTAAATTCTTTAAGCTGCATGTGCATTAACTTGAAGGTAAACAGTGCAAGAGACTTCAGGTCTACTTTACCTGGAACATTGTACCACTGAGCCCCATTAGTGATGCCATGTGGGAAGTACTCAGTGGGGTACATATCCTTACAAGGGCTTCCCTGATACATCTTTGTATTTTCCTGAAAAACAAGATGCAACATGTGAAGCTGAGCCTGCACTCTACAGCCACTGGCACTTTCGTTGTTACCAAACACAGAGGTTCATGTAGACACGTGTTTTGTGCTGCAGCCATACAACAGGCTGCACCCACACCCAACCCCAGCCCATAGACATCCTTGCTCTCCTCCTGGCCCGCGTACAGCACTTTCCACCACCCTTCAGGGCGTTGGGCCCTGTGCCTGCACAGAGCACTCCTCCTCCAGCGCCTGCAGACGGAACATGCTGGGCATCCATCCACTCCTGGAACAAGAGCCTCCCGCAGGGCCCTGCTGCCGGCAACGCCAGGCGCCCACAGTACCCGCACCCTCCTCCATCACCCGCTCAGGAGGTTCCCGACAGCAGCAGGATTTAACCCAGCAGGATGTTTTCCTGTTAGAGCTTTACCTTGGAGTAGGAAAGCGCCAGCTGCTGAAACACAGCATCGTCTGGAGATTTACTGTATATGGCTATTCCTTGTTCATCATCATCAAAGGGGTAATTAACCACCAGAGAACCTGCAGGGAAAACAAGCTTTGACTTGTACTTGCACACTTTCCAAGTGATCCTTCAGCCTAATAGGGGAAGTTTTTCTTTTTCTCCAAAGAGTGCCAAGTCTTCTCTTTCTGAAGACTCGGCATTAAACAAACCATTAAGCCCAGTGGCTAGAAAGACAACAAAAGCACAGGAAGAGATAAGACCACACCCAGTTGGGAAGGTGAACCCAAGCCAGGACACATCAAAGGTTTGGCTCTGACGTGCAAGAGGGATGAGCACAACCTCATAATTGCTTTCACAGAGGAGAAAGCAAAGGGAGGAATTTTGTAGAACATGCACAGTGCCCTTGGCCCAACTGAGGTAGTTTTTCATCCTTCTGGAGTTTATTGCAAGCACTGACAGATTATAACATCTTTGGCTTACTGAAGCCTTCCCTAATGTTGTACTAATAGCACTGTGGAACCCCAGACACCACCACTGCTGGAGAATTGCCAGCTCCCTTGTACCCACACACGGTATTTCTGCACTACAAAATTAAACACGCTAGCACAAAGCAGCCACCTGCAAGTTACCACAGCTACAAACCAGCAGACAAACTGTCTAGGGAATAAGCTGTAATATAGAGACTTAATTTAGATCGCTCCAAAAAGATAATTAAATTACAGCAAATTTCATATTTCCACCATGCAATTCAAGGCAGGGAACCCACAGGACTACGTCTTGCTCCCTTCACTTTATAAATACGATGAAGCCTTTAGCAGCCACAGCACTAGAACACATTCCCAGACACAGCTGCTGAGCAACCACTGACGGGTGTCCATCCCCATCTCCCAGTGGGCAGCGTGCTAGCTACTCCCTCACGCATGTGCTCCCGTCAGAGAAGGAGTTGGGATCCTTCCAGCAGCCTCTTCATCTCCCTACAAATGTGCCTGGGGACATGGCTTTCACCCACCCTCCCTTTCCAGCTTTTGATCCATCTTCCAGCAGCACAAACAAAAGGGTCGATTTACTTTTGTGTAGGCCCTTTGCAAATGGCCTTACCCCTGTCACAGGAACCTGGCTGCCTTCTCTCCTGCCATTTCACAGCAAGGCCAAGGGCAGAGAGCTCTTTGCAAGAGCTCCTCAATTCACACCTGAACACTGCGGAGATATCCCTGCAAACTCCCACCCCTTGAACCTCGGTGCGGAGGAAGGAGCTCGGTTGGGCTGTCATACCTCCGTGCAGGTTTGCTGAGAGTACAAATGGGTATGTCTTCAACCAGGTCATGACAGCAAGAGTTTCTGGCTGTGGAGGGTCTGCCACATGGAAGAACTGATCTGGGAAGTTCCGGTTCAGGTCATAGTTGTTGCTGTTGTTTCTGCCAACGGTACCTCCTCTGTCTCCTGAAAATTAAACACGTGTTCAAGCCTGTGCCCTATGCTATTTCCCCCTGCGGTGCAGAGGCTTCTTTTTCTTAACTACAGAGCTTAAATCTATCAATTAATGGAAAACAGCAGAGAGCAAAACAGTGCTGGGCATCCTACAGCCCAGAGAGATGGGGCCGCCACACGCCCCTTCAGCGACAGGCCTGCTCTGTGCACAGAGGCATCCGAGGGCCCTTTCAGCAGGTGTTTGCACAGGTTTTCAGGGCCAGTCAGACCACAGCCAGCAAAAAGGCAGCAAACCATGAACAATCCCAGCAGCCGGATGTCACGACCGCAGAAACCTCAGAGCTCACCTTCTCAAACCAGCCAGACAAGTTCTTTGTTACAAGGAAGCAGAGCTCTGCTTCCAGAAAATCATTCTGGACAGGCTTAGTTCTGCCAATCTGCAAGAGCCATGCAGTTTTAAGGACTTCATGAAGGATGTTTTTGCCAATTTCAACATCACAATAAAAGTCTGTATTATCCTTGGACAAGTGCTCTGCAGACAGCCTGTCTCCCACATCACATGTTATTAAGAGCATGGACTAAAGCACAGCAAGTATGAGCTGTGTCAAAGGAATGTCTTTTTTTAAAATAAGCCTTGGGATAGCCACAAGCCATAAGGGGACCCAAACAGGGGCAGCATATAGCACCGCTGAAGCATAAGAGCTCTCCCTCCCCAACACTTGACCATCCACATCCCGCCATGCAGGCTGTACCCACTCGTCCCACAGCACACACCAAGTCCCTTCCCAGCCTCCCTCCCAGAGCTTCCCTCTGCTCCAGCAAGGCTTCCAGATTTCTCAGAGAGGTACCGTGAACCCAAAGGCTTGTTCTTAGAACTAGAAACCTCATAGATGTTTCAACACAGACAGCAGTACCTTCCTGGGACTTCTCATAGCCATCAGGGTTCATGGATGGCATGATGTGGATCCGTGTGCTCCGGACCAGGTCAGTCACTTCAGGATCTGTGCCAAAGTTCTTGCAGAGGTACTCGATGAGGTTCAGGAGAAGCTCTCGCCCCACAACTTCATTCCCATGCATGTTACCAATGTACTTGAACTCTGGCTCACCTGCGTATACACAGCCGCAAGAGACAATTATAACCACTTACATTAAAGCTTGCGGACATATCACCACCCTGGGCATTGCTCTCTCAGGCCTTTCTGTGGGGCTGGAGGGCGTTTACCTAAAATTTACCCTTCTGCTTCCACAACACCAAAAAGGACAAACATTGTTTCAGGGAAGCCCCTTGGTCCTTCTGTCCCCAGAGCTCCATGATCGTGTAGATGTCCCTAGCAATGCTCTTTAACTCACACTAGTGCCACCCACTGCACTGGCCTTTTTAGAAAGGACACTGCAAGGAGCAGCTCAGTCTTCAGACAGGTGCCAGAGCTACACTCGTTTTTGCTCTGCCCATCGAGTCTCTCAAAGCAAAGGGACTGTCACTAGCGCCTCACTAAAAAGGATTTCCTGCATCACCTGCTTCGTGGATGCCAGGGTTGTCAGAGATCTCCATTACGTAGAGCTCCCTCAGCTCCACTGACTTGCCCACAGAGTAGAGTCGGGTTATGTTGGGATACTCGCTGGCGTAGCGCCGGAGAAAGATCTCCATGTCTGAGAAGTGATGGTGGCGGAAGTCCACAGGCTGGACGGGTTGATGGAAAGAGGTTGGGCTTGGAGCCTCGGCCTGCACAGAGGTGGGGGTGATGGTAGAGACAGGAGCAGGCGTTGCTGTGAACTGTGTGACGTTAAGGGCTGGTGGTATTACAGTCGGCTGTAAGGAGAAATCCACTTCTGTTGCAGCTCCCTCCTTCACCTCAACATTCTCTCTGGTCACTGGAGTGTAACTGTGAAAAAAATGAGCTGGTTTCATCAAAGAGGCTCTGCAGAACAGAGGCCAAAAGCCCCTGCAGCCTCTCCACCAGTCCAGCCTACTCCTCCCAGCCCAAACGTACTGGGCTGTTAATAACTATGTGAGAGATTCACCAGCCAACAAGCTGACAGGACTCATCTCACTGCCACCGGACCCAGGTATGCTGCTGTCCCCGCTGTGCCAAAGACTCACCTGTTTACAGACTCACCAAGGAAGAAGCCACAGGTGTACCACAGGGCTAGCCTAGGGGCAAGCTAAGCATTCACACCCAGACTTGAAACAGGATGAACTCTTACTGGGGCAACCCTAATCCACTTTCTCCCTTTGCCCAAAAAAGTAAGATGCAGGTTGATACAAGCAATCAAACAAAGGTGATAGAAATGCTGTGCATCCAACAGCACACCACTGCAGTGGGGCATGGGGTGAACAAACACAGCTGCAGCTCTAAGCTGGAGTCCTTTACTGTCACAGATTCCAGCCAAACCCTTAAACACACAAGATGCTTTGGGGGAAGAAATTAAGTGAAGGAACATGAGGAGCTGGCAGTGTGGGTGCAGGCGGTCACAGAGACATTACCCCATTACAGCTGCGGTCACGTTGTAGGTCCCAGGCACAAGCAGTCGGTGGTAATCACCAAATTTGCCTGCTGTGATGTTATGAGCAATACCAGCAACAACAATGGTTGCGTTCTCCAGGCCAGCTCCAGTGACTGCATCCCTGACAAAGCCTTTCACACCGATGTGGACCTGAGGAAAACAATACAAGAGCCTGGCTGAAGACAAGCAACATCAGGGGAACCACGTCCTCAGCCAGCAATACCCCCCTGCCCTTCCCCAAACACGGCAGAGCAGGACAGCTGCCAGGCAAAGACACGCAGTGCTTAGCCAGCCAGCAAGGACAGCAATTCCAGCATGATCTCAGGACTGATTCTCCCTAACAAATCCTCTAATTCATCAACATGGGCACACAACAAGATGAACACAGCAGGGCTACAAGCCATCTGAGGGACAAAATGCAGCCGCCTCCCTTCCCAGCCTAAGCTGTCACCTACTCAACTCATACACAGGCACCTGGAGACAGCTTGGCAGAGGACTCAGCAGTGCTGGTGCTTTTGAACATCACTGGAGGTTCACGGCACTGAAGCCATACAAGTACTCTGTACTACTTAGCGAGATTTGCATTGATCGGTCCCTCAGTTTAACAGAGTTTTGCCCCACGAGACCCCTCTGAGTGAAGCTCTGCTACTGTAGAGGATGTGGGAACTGTGGCAGAACCACAGCAGCTTTGTAGCCACCAACCTCTGCACAGCAACTGAAGCAGCTGTGTTACCGCACGCAGCAAACAAACCACAAGAGCAACTGAATACGGCGCTCTCAGCCCACCGTGGACACACGGGTTTCACGGCTGCTGCCCCCACGCCCCACCCCAGCCCGCACTACCTTCTCAATGAAAGCAAGGAGAGACTCCCGGTTGTTCTCCCACTCCTGCTGAAGCTGGGAGGTCGGTGGATATTTACAGCAGGACAGCTCCAACGTGATCTCAAAGCAGTTGGCCCACACGTAGTTGTAATCTTGCATCCCACCTGAGAAAATGAGGCAGACACATGTTCCATGAGCAACACACAGACATCCCACCACAGGATGCATATTTTTCCCTGTCCCTCATCCTCCCACAGCATCTCACCACGATGCTGTCCTAGCTCCACAGTGAACAACCTATGGAGAAGAGTCAGAAGAGATCACAGTGAGAACCTGTGCTGGGGAAGACCAAGCTCTGTTTCTCCCAGTAACCGGCACACTGGGCCATTCAAATCAGCCACAGAGTTCAAAGATGACAGTTCCTTTGGCCTCACTGCTCTGTCAGCTGTACTCAGCAGCAGAGCATTTGGAAATTCATATGGGTTCATTTTACTGGGAAGCCATTTTCCAGACACTACAAATGCAGTATTCCAGGGCAGGCACACTGCAGTTTGAACACTACTGCTGCCAAGTCCTTCGCCATGCATTCCAAGCTACCTTTAGATTTGTGAGGTCTTCCTGTAAGAGAAGTTATTCCACCCAAAATGAGCTTCAGACCTCTGATACAAAAAAGCACACCAGAATATCAGCCTGAGAAGTGGCAGCTTGAATCTGCAGGCCAAAACCAGTTTCAAGGGGCATACAGCTGTTATCCAAAAAAGATCATAGCAAAACTCTAGATGAGAGCAATGCTTCCCCTTCTCTACTTCCTCAGCTGCTCTTTTCTTCCAACTCCTTATATGAAGTATCATTTACTTGATATTTGGAGCAGCCCCAGCAGAAAGTCTGACAAGGTCTGACATGGTGACAGCAAGCAGTGAGCTGCAGCAAGTCACCTTCTGGAAACTCTCCTGATTTGGGAGGGCAGCGATGTCTCCCTCATCGCTGAGGACTCCTGTGATCCCGCAGCAGCCAGCTCCTGCAAGAGGAGAACAGGACACAGACTTGTCCACCCGAGAAACTCCAACTGGGAAATTGTTCTTTTCCCTGAGCCCTGCAGCCAAGTCACCAGCCTCCTCCCACATTCCCTCTTTAAGGCAGCAGCCTCAATCAATTTAAGGATGTTGCAGCACCTGGGGTCAGCTTGCTAGCTTAGTTTTAAACCAGCCAAATCTCTGTAAGCACCGGAACACAGGAGTGCACAGAGCTGTTTCCCAGTATTAAGCTCATATTGCTATTCTTACCCTTCAGAGAAACCACAGGCACTGCTACAAATCAGAAAGGTCACCTTGTTCCAGCAAGTGTCCTGACCCCATTTGCTGAAGTTTACCTTCAACCTTCAAGCAAGCAAACCTGTTTCTCAAACGAGGACGAATCATGTACCAGCAGGACCTGAGGTCTGCAGGTATCAACAGTCGTGATCTAGAGCTCTGACTTCAGCATGCTGCTGAAGATAGCAAATGTTCAACCCTCTAAACATTTGTGGAACCTTTCAATAGTTCAAAGGACATTTCAAAACCACCACAAGTCTGTGAAACAGGTTTCAGAGTCACCCTGACAAATCCCACCACATGACTGTAGCCAGATGTCATGGCCACATGACAGGATCGTGCCCACCATCACCACCAAATCAGGCTGTTGTGTCAGTATGGAAAACACACCACGCTAAGTTTTATGCATACTAATGATACCCCCTGGGTTACACAACCTTACTCAGTTACAATCCAGGCAGACTGGCGTGCCACAGCCTTGGCCTCCACTTCCTAGACAGCTTCATCCCAACCTGCACGGCAGCACCTGCACCCACTCAGCCCAGAGACCTCCACACACCAACTGAACCACTCCCACTGGTGTCCGCCAGACACAGGGGTACAGGCAATGAGTCTCTTCTGGGTAAGCCGAGGAAGTCAAGCTGGCTCTCAGAAGCCCATCTGTCACAGAAAAGCTATACATTTGCTCTGCAGGAGGCAGATAACTTCAGGAGGAAGGAAACCAGAAGACAGCCTGTAGCATATATCACTATCATGGCACCAGCCTACAGGAACCCAGAGGCCAGTCTGTAAGAAATGCATACTTTGTACTCCCACCCTTTGCTTTGCTCACAGGAGTGCTCCATTAGTGCTGTGCTAATAAATCTCACTTGCTTTGAGCAGTTCCCTAATCCTTCACAAGCAAGGGACCCTCTGAGCTGGCCAATTAACCTGCCAGCATGGATCAATACTGTGATGCAAATGCACTACCTGGCATTTGCAGAAACTGTGTTAATGCACAGCCAGGAAAAAGCTATCAGCAGCACTTTACTAAGCAGAGGAGGCTTATAATTAATGTGGTGGCTGTAAGCATTCACTGTCCCAAAAGGTCAGGGACTGCTGCTCTGAATTCAACAGCCCCACCACACTTGGGTAAAGCAGAGATGGACTGACGACATGAAGTAGGATTTAGAAAAACAGACCCTTGGGAAGATGTGCAGGACAGTACCACAACAAAGATGTCCCAGTTCCTCACAACTCCTCTGGGAGCCTGCTGCTAAGGGAACACGAAACTTTATTGTAACAAATCAAATGTCACTTGCTGCCAGAAACAGCATTGCAGCTTGTGCACTGGTTGAGATCAAACAGGAAAGAGACTCTTCTTGGCCCAGCACAAGGGGCCAAAAAAAGCGTCCGAGGACTTTAAAACTCTCAAACTCAGTTCAAGAGGTTAGAGGAACAAGGCCTGCGAATCTGACATATACTCAGTTCTATTCAGCTCCTGTTACCAGGGTCAGAAAAGTAACCCACAGCAGGCTGCTCTCTCGCCAGTAAACACCATGCAGAGTGAAACAATTTGCCAGCCTATAACCATCTGTTCATAGCAGGACACTAATGCATTTGAAAACATCCATACGTAAACCAGAGCCATTATGAAGCATATTTAGTGCTTCATCTGCCATTCAGGCAAATTTAGGACAGATGCTCACCCATAATAGAGCAGCAACGGACTAAATTAGAGCTTGCTACATCAATTTCAGTAAAACTGTCTCTTCAAAGAAGTAGTCCATTGCATACTTGAAAATTTGGACTGTATCCACTGCACATATTTGGCCTTCACTCGGCCCCGTTGCAGAGCAGGACAGTTATTTTTACAGCATATGGAATTACGTATTTTTCCATATACCATCTGCACAGCTTCTCATGGCTATGCAGAAGATCTGGAGGTATAAAGAGAGACCTGGACACAGCCTACCAAGAGCAGAGCAGAGCACTCCCAAGGCTATCAGATTACTGTGTTTCTACTCTACCTGTCTCTTTTGCTAATACCTGGGATAACTTGCTGGATTTATTCCAGCATTTTTTAATCACAGGGTGTCTTTTAGCCCACACTGTGTAAAGCTTCAGCCTCCCAATGAAGCATCATCCCTACTTTACCAGTGAGGAAAGCAAAGGAAAAGTGAGCAGCTTACAGTCACAGCAAGTCAGTCCCTGGCTGGCAGTAAGTCACAAAAATGCTGAGAACAAACCCCTCCCCTGCTCTGTCCCACTCCTTGAGCATCGGGACTGCACTTCAGGCAAGAATCCCAGACCTCCTGCAGCACACAGGCTGCAGAGTTCACGCTGTCAAGAATGGCTCTGCTCCCTGCCAAGCTCAAACCAGGCAGGCAAGCAGGAGAATGCAGCTCTCTAGAGTCAAGCCCGGGGATACAGATACCATAAATAACACCACGTGCCAGGAGAAGCCTTCCAGGCCAGCCAGGAAGGACTCTATTTTCAAACTGCGCTATGCAGAAACCTCTCTAATTCCAGCTCTCGCTGGAGCAGATATTAGGAGATAAGAGACCTGCAGCTAAGTTAAAGCAGAGAAATGGTCATGTCTACCCTGCAGAGAGAGCAGACGGCATGAAGGAAGCTAGAGACTTGATTAAATACATGACACAAGTCGCTTACTCTGTGGACAGATTGTTTCGTAGCATGAGACTGGGTGAGCAGCAGCACCAAACAGGCAGAGAAACGTTTTGGTCCATTAGTCTGCAATCATTAAAACTCAGAGGAGGTGAGGTTTGAGCAGCACATAGCCCAGAGTAACACAGTCCTGCAGCCTTCCCAGTGTGGTCCCAAAGAGGAGGGCAGTCTTCCCAAGAGCTGCACTGCCCAGGAGTTCACGTTAGAAGTGAAAAGCAGCATCAGACCCTCAAACCAGCAAGCCAGTATTTTTCTCAAGAAGAAAGAAAAAAATCGCAGTAATCATTTTAATGAAAACACTTACAAACACGTAAGAGCAGCTAATTGTGCGTATCCCAGAGAGACATGGCTGAAAACTTCTACCAGAGCTCATGCTGCAACTGCCTTCTACCGTGCCCTGGAAACAGCGGCCACCACAGTGATGCCATGAGCACCCACTGTTCTCAGCACTCATTTTAATTGCTCTGAGTTTGATGTCACTAAAAGCTGTTCAGAAGCTCCGTGTGGCTAGCAACCACAGTCAAAACAAGCTAGTAAGCACACATGTAACCTAATTCTACATTCAACCTGAGAAGTGCTTTCCGGTAGACACGAGAAACACCTCAAACACTTGGACATCAGAGACTCAAACTAGCAAGGAAAATAACTTTTAGGAAGGGACTGCAAATAAGGACAAGACCTTCCAAGGCTGCCCACAATATACCCTAGTGAACGTTATGTTGAATTCAGTTTCTAATCTGAGCTCTTTACAAAATAAGGGCAAGCATACCCTTCCCACAGACATGACCTAAGTGATTTCTTAACTGCTTGCCAAGCATCACCTGAACCATACACCAGCCCAGAGTTGCATGTATTTTCTTGATTTGAACCAGCCACTTGGTAGTTAAACCCCTCAGAGGTTAAAAAGGAAGGAAGGGTAAGAGCATGTACAACAGAGATAGCCCCTAAAAAGCATCCCAGTCACAGACGTGCCTATCTATAGCAGCTGGAACGCAGAAGCCAAATTCAGCTGTCTGGCAGAGATCCATCTTTCTCTGGGCACACTTGACCTTAACAATTACTCCAATGGTTTGTACTTGCCACCTCGGTTTGACACACATAAGAGGTTATTTGCAAACTCAAACGAAAGTTAATGGGATCTGGCACCAGCATAAAACTTGGACTGGTAACTCTGGGACAATGAATCCCATGGCAGTTTGCTTTCTGACATGTTTGATTTCACATGATAAAACGTGGCAGGAAAATTTCCACCTGTTGAGACATTATGTTCTCATTTCTTTGTTTTTCCTGGCTTTGGTTCACTTGGAGTCTGCAGTCTCTCCTGGCACAACCCGATCCACAGGCCACAAGCGCATGCCCTGCACCGTTCACAGAACCGTGTGCTCTGGCCCTCTCTAGAGCTCAGCCCAGCCCAGGGAGCTCCCGCAGCTTACTGGGATTTACCCAGCCTCATTTTAGCACACATTTACACTCTGCAATCACTGGGAAAGACCTCCTGGTCTGAATATGAGCCTCAGCAGCCCTTGGCAGAGAGCTGAGCAAGTCAGATGACTCAATACAGCCACCGTGGTGGTTTTGCCGCTTCTGTCACTTGCTCCATACAACTGACTCCCCTTAGCCTGGTCTTCATCCACCACTAAAAATAAGTGTTAACACCTAAAACCCTGAAGGGACACAATAACTTCACACAACATCAAAATATACATGTACTGGCCTCTGTGGTATCTGTTAGTTCACCTGTGCTCTTCCCTGGCTCTCAGCTCCCGTGGGTTACACTTCACATAAACTCCTCCGCCTGGGAGGTGCTCCGAGAGCTGCCATCACCCTCCACGTGTGCATCTTCAACAGCAACAAGACATAAATTACTACTCAGGGGAGAGGCCACACAGGTGCCCAGCGGCTCCTGTCTGCCACCTCAGCAATGCTCCATTCTTAGTTAGTGTCACTGCACCCTCCCTATAATCTCTGCCCATGAATCGCCTGCAGCCATCAGCACTGAGACTGAGATTGTGGTTTGTCACAGCAGAAGGATTCATTTCCACAGAGCCTGGATGCTGGAGGCTATTGGACATAATATAAACCACAGTGATGGCAGCACAGAACTGGTCTTCAGTTCACACCTTGCTATTTCCTGTGAAAGGAAAGTAGGTGAAACCTCTGCTCTGCTCGCTGGCAAGGCAAAGGCAGCCCGAAAGGTTCTTGCACCAGTACCACAGCCACCAGCCAGGTGTCTCGCATCCTAGCAGGAGAATGAAGAAGTTAACCCTGCAGCAAAAAACACTGCTCACTGGGAGCAGAGGAACACCAACCCAAAGCTCTGGAATCACGCTCCCTTCAGAGCACACCCATCCCACTTCATTACAAGGGCAGAAAACCTTAGATGTGCAGCTAACAAACCTTCCGACCGAGATGTGTGCTGATAATGACTGCCACCAGAACAAGGCTGCACAGCTCATCCAGGATATCCTGTTCCCTCATAAGCAAATTCACCAGATTACACAAACCTTCCTCCTGCCGGACTTTTCACAGCAGCAGAGTGAACCCTGAGCCAACAAACACCAGGGCTGGTGTGCTCGACAGGGTGGAGAGAAGGAGACAGCTGCTAGAGAAAGAGATAAAACTGCATCTTATTTGAACACGACATTTTATTTGAACAGTGAAATCCTGGGGAATGATTCAGCCACCGCTGAAATCAAGACTTTCTCTTCCAGCACAGAGGTGATATGTTCAGGTCCAACAAGGGATCCCTCCCCGCCTTCCCAAGTAAGGTGGAGGCAGGGTTAAGATAGGAGTCAGCTCTGAAGCCCATGTTTCAGAAAAACACCATCTTACTAGAATTTGTTAAGCCGTAAACTCTAAAGGATAAACAACAACATTTGATGTCACTGCTTGCTCAGCACTCCTGCTATCATCCCTCAGTCCTATGAGGGAAAGCAGAGCAGTCCGAGCGCAGCAAAGCAACGCAACTTCTTCAGATCATGTATGCAAGGTCTTTGTTGTGTCCTCACCGCAGATGTTTCTGCACTGTCTGGTGAGACCACGGTTGTACAACATCCGCTGAGGGGGCACAGCAATGGTAGAACTTCTTCGAATGACACGGCCAAGATTTCTGTTTCCGCCAGCTCACAGAGCCTTTCCCACAAGAACATCTTGTCACAAACTGTCACTTAAATCCCATTTTCAGCAAAACCGACGCACATAGAGCAGCCCACCACATGGCTGAGCCAGGCCAGACTCCTCCACACAAGCAGAGCGTTAGCACCAGGAGACAACTTGCTTATATTCACATCACTTCCAAAGAAGCTGCCTAATGGAGGGATCAGGAGCTCTCCTAGAAGCCCTAGCAGACTGAATTTTGGATCCCTTCTAGATCCTGCCACACTAGTGGAAGAGAACAGGCTGTGCTGGTTGTTACCCTCTGCACAAGTCTAGCAGCAGAGCAGTTCATAGAAAAGCTGCCTACCCTCTTCCAGCAAGAGTAACTAGGTTAGCTCAGACCATGTATTTAAATAATTTTACATAGCTTTACAACAGGCTCTTCTATAATTATTTACAAAATTACAAGTTTGAAGGTTAAAAAACCTCTCACAGAATACTGGCATCAGTTTAATACATTTAACAATAGTTTACTCTTTCTTGTATCAGAATTTAGCAACTTTCTGGAGACCTAACAACTGTTCATTTGGCAAATGAAGCCTCCCACAGGTAGGATAACTCGCCAACACACCTAACAGGGTCAGGAAGAACCCTCCAGTTTGCTGTGGTCTCTTCCCTACAAAACTTCTCCCAAGCTGTGACTCATCAAGCACTTACTGGTGTGCCTGTGATGCCACCTCACTTCATTTCAAGCTGTTAGAACACATTCAGAGCTAAAAATACCACTTCACCCACCGTCCTTTCCTCTGTGATAATCACCACTGGTTTGGATGTCAGATCCCAGCGGGATCAAGAAACTATTTCTGTAAGACACCCTCTTCAGTGACCTAGCAGAGTTAGAGCGATTCACCAGCACAGCTTACCTTCTACATCATACCACTGGGCACCATTTGTGATACCATCTTGGAAGGTCTCTCCCTCCTCGCCAGGGCAATTAGGTTTGCCAGTTCTCATTATGGGATGATGTGACGCATAAGCTCTTGCCAAATATTTGAACACTTCGTCATCAGCTGATTTACTGTAGACTCCTGTGGGCTTATGCGTGGGAGAGTCATCATAGGGATAGCTTGCAACCACTGAGCCACCGTGAAGATTGCCAGAGAGCAGAAACCTGAGGTTGGGAAGGAGAAGAAAAAGAAAGAGTCATACTGGAACAATTTCAACAGGAAGCTGGCTACAGCCACCCAACCAGTTATTCTGCTGCCTTCCCACCCAAACTGTGTTCTCAGGAGCCTCCAAACTCTATTTGGGATCAACAAAGCAAAACGTGCCCACTGGATGAGCTGCCCAGCAGTATTGCTACTTTGGAAGAGGAGTGATCAGACCCTGCTCCATTAGCCCTGCGCAGGCAGAACACCTGTGGAGCTGCAGCTACACCACAGTTACGTTAACAGATGCAAACTCATCCGACACCAAGTGGGCTACTGTTGGATACACCGTCCTGGGAGACATATCCCCCTGTATTAATGGCAGCCTCCAACACATCAAGCAGTGTTGTAAGAGGGTCTGAACAGCATCCAAGCGGGAGCATGGTGGAGAAGTCAGCAGATTTTTGCAATAAACCAACTCTTGGACTGGTTTATTCACTCCCCAAACTGACATCTGCCATTACTGGAGATGAAACAAGTTTCTTGCTGCAGCCTAAGACAGAGCCCTCAAACTCTGTGACAGACAAGCAGTGCCCTGAGCATAAAGCCACATACATGGCTCTTCGTCAAGCTTTGAGCAACACCTGGTATGTCCAACAGAACTGACTTGCAAAAATAAAATCTGGATGGGTGACAGAGCTGTCAAAAATCCAAAAATCAGAAAATATAGCCCAGTGTGGCCTTTATCACACTAATTTGATCACAGGCAGCATAAACATTTCAATGAATCCTAAAGGTAGTTGTCTCTGCTCTTCCTCTTTCCACCAAATACAGCATTGAGGGAAAAAGAGCTCTCCTCATTCAGTCAAATGGGATTTAGTTTCTGAGCAGACGTAACGTGACCAATACCTTTGCCTTGCTTAAAATAGAGCACATGAATTGCATTACACTCTCTATCTCTTTTTAAAATCAAACAGTTGTGTTTACCCATTCATTTTTTTTTATCAGTGGTTATGTTAGTTTAACAATTGTACCAGCATTAACTGGTGCTGCCAGGCAGAGGGATGCACAAAGCACCATGTTCTTCCCGTTTTAGCCTCTCTTACATGCAAATCCCACCTCAAACACTTGCAAGAAAAAAAAAAAAGCCCAAGGTATTTTCAAAATTATATTAACAATGTGCATGAGTTTGCTTAGTAACTAATTCTGAGTTGAACCAAATCTGGAGGGATTTTAGTGCAAACTGCTGCATCGGAGCTGTCCTAAAGGATCCTTAGGACAAGCGATAGTGGTGCAGTTCATGAAGTTCCTCTAGAGCAATAATCCCCATGGGCACCACCATCCACCAAGTTTTAATAAAGACAGTTTGTCCAACCAAATTTTGTTCCCTAAAACTAAGCAAACATTATACAATGCTGAACATTGTGTGTGTGTTGGTTGGATCCAACCAACAGCCTTACAGTACACTGTGGCCATCAGTCAGCCCCTCTCTGTTTCTCTCCCTATCCCCATTTTGGGAAAAGGGCCACAGTTTGTTCCGGTGCGTTGTTTGTATCTGATCAGACTTTGCCTTCTGGCTTCCTCTGCACAACTTCACACGGTTCGTTGCACTGAACTTAGTGGTTTGGACCTTCCACAGTTCTCTAAAGAGCAGACAGCAAATGAAGAGACAGTGCCCAGCCTGGCTGCTGAGCTTCCCAGGGCCGCCCCAGGCCCCAAACCGCAGCTGGGCTGCAAAGGTGCCATCTCCCCTCCCGGGCTGCCCTGCTCCAGGCACGGCAGCTTCCCACCTTTCATCCCCTTGGAAGGTGAGAGCCTTCAGGGTCAGCGTGGGCACTTAAGGCTCAGTCCTGCACACTTCGACAGGACAGAGGAGGAAGAGGGTCCCAGGAGCAGGGCCTGTATTTGGAAACGCTGCCACACAGAGCATTACTGCTAAATCCAGGGAATGTCCCATGAAACACAGAAATGTGGAGAAGCCCTGTTCAACACAACTCTGTCAATGTGTTTATACACAGACCACCTATACGCTTAACCCCAAGTATTTTAAGCATCCCACAGCTCAGGGTGAAGGAATTAGGGGCCCTAAGAGCAAGACCCACAGACAGGCTTAAGACAGAGCAGATGAGAAGTTTCCAGCTGCAGGCTCCTGGCGATGGGAGATCTGCAAGATGGCCACGGAGGCCAGGACCGCCCGGGTGCGTGAAGGCCACAGGCTGTGCCCAGGGGGGCTAGTATGGCTCCTTGGCAGGTGCACAGCGACTTGTGGCCACCAAACCACTCTTCCCAGCACGAGGGTTAGCGGGCACACGGTTGACCCTAGCAACGGGCCAGCCTTTATCGCAGAAGTGGGGGAAATGGCTTTTTTTCCCCCAAAACCCTGCCAGGAAGCGCTTGGAAACGCTGAAGGCAGGCTGAAGCCTCCATGGAACAGAGCCGAGGGTGTCCCTTTCCCCCGAGGAGGGTACCGGGAGCGCGGGGCCGGGCCGCACTCACTTGTTGCGGCGCATCCAGGCGATGAGGGCTCGCACCTCGGGCACGGGCTCCAGGTCGGGCTCGGCGACCCCGAACTGGTCAGGGAAGCTGCGGTTGAGGTCGCGGCCGCGGCTGTTCTCCCGGCCGCCCTCCGCCCCACCACCGCCGCCGCAGTCGCCTTCGCGGGCGCGCTCGAAGCCGTCGGGGTTGAGGCTGGGCAGCAGGTAGAGGTCGGTGGTGTTGAGCAGGCGGCCGATGCGCTCCTCGCCGCCGGCCCAGCCCCGCACCAGCTCCTGGGCCAGGCGGAGCAGCAGCGGCCGCGCCAGCGGCTCGTCCCCGTGCATGTTCCCCACCAGCTTCACCTGCGGCCGGCCGGGCAGGGCCGCGCCGCCGGGCTCCTCGCCGGCCCGCTCCGGCCCCAGCCCCGCCGTCAGGCGCAGCACCCACAGCGGCCGCCCCTCCACCGAGTCGCCGATGCTGAAGAGCCGCGCCAGGCCCGGGGGGGCCGCGGCCGCAAGCGCGCGTAGCGCCTCGCCCAGCTCGGCCGAGCGCAGGTACCGCAGCGCCTCACCGGGCACCGCCGCCTCCGCTTTCTTGATGTGGGCGGCGCGGGCCGGGCCCAGCAGCAGCGCGCAGAGGAGCGGCAGCAACCCCCGCGCCGCGGTCGCCATAGCCCCGCCGCTCAGCCGGCCTCGCCGGGCGACGGGAGGAGGTGGTGGCGCTCGCCCCGCCCGCGGGCGGGCACTCCTTCCGCCGCCCGCCAATGAGCGACGGCCGAGGGGGAGGTGCCGCGAGGGCGAGGCAGAGGGGACCAATGAGAGGCGGCAGAGGAGCCCTGCGTCACGAGGGGGCGGGGCGCCGGGGCCACCGCGGCGCCCCCTGCGGGCCGGCCTCGGCCTCGGCGTCTGTCCCGGTCCCGGCCCCAGTCCCGGTCCCGGCCCTGCGGGAGGGACGCGGGGGCCGCGCGGGAGCGTGAGGCGGCGGCGGGGACCGGCTTGCGCTCCCTGAAGCTTATTCCTACAAGGAGTCATTCCTCCTTAGGAAGAGAACGGCCTTCGGCTTTCCGCGCTCAGCCTTTCCCCTCCCGAAAGCCCCCGCAGGAGCAGGGCAGGGGCCCGCGGAGCCCATCCACGGCGCTCACCGGTGCAGCAGATACTTTTATTCATAATAATCCAGGATCGAGTCGCTGCAAACAGGGGGACAAAGACCAGCGCCTGACAACGCTCCCCGTAGCTCCGAGGGGCATCACCGCCCCGTTGCCACAGCACCTGCTCCAACAGTAAAAGCCTAAACACAAACCCCAAACGCGCTGGGGGTGGAAGGAGCGGGGTGGCCTCTTGCCTTGGCGCAGTGACCAGCTGCGGTTCACAGGGACCAAAGTCCCGCTCCCGGTGCCTGGCTTCCTGGAGGTCTGTCCTGACGGTGCCACCAGCTCCGGCCGGACCTCTGGGGAAGTGTTTGATGGTTTTTGTGTTGTGCGTTGCTGTACGGCAAAGCGCTGCAGAACTGAGAAGATACATCAATAGTACTTCAGGGTTTCCTCCATTCAGATCTTTGCTAATGCCTTTTTTGAGTAGGCGAGATGATAAGGAATAACAAGCAGAGTAGCTTACCCTGCAGAAACTGTGTTGCGGTCCATAACCCGTTGAAAGTGTCTGAGAGTGGATTCCTGTCAATTCCCGTTTAACTTTTCAGTAGTATCTCATGTACACATCTGCTTCCCAGCTCTGGCGTTTCCTGTTGGAGACACAAGCTCCGAGTCTAGCACATAAAACTGATTTTTCAGGGGAACTGTCAGTGGTGTGACTCTTTCATCTCACTGCATTCTGGGATCCTTTGCATGAGAGATCAGATGATGCAAACTTCTGTGTCAGCCAGGCGTGGTACGGCATCAAAGGGGCCCCGAGGAAAAGGAGAGTAAATTGGCTTCTTTTTCTTGGGGCTCATCTGCACTGCACAGTCATTAAGAGAGAGACGAGCAGGGAACAGGGATTATCCATCAAAAAGATGCCCCAGATCTAATTAGACTGGAAAAGCCAAAAGACCTTGGTCATTAAGATGTTCTTAAACCAAAAGGGAGAAGGAACTGCAAGAGGGAATTTGGCTGTCTCAAAAGTGATCACTGCTACATAGCTTTAAGTCCTCGGTCTACAAATAAATTGCTCTGGATTTACACAGAGTAAGTGAGCTCATTTCCCTTTTTAGCTGATAAAAACCCAGTTGTCTGGAGTTTCAACAAACCAATTGTAAAAGCAGCATGTGGCAGAAGACTGATGAGTCATCCACTCATTTTCTTGGCAGTAAGTAACAACAAAACCTTCTCATTTCCTTGGGCCAACCTAAGAGAGCTCTGCCTTCCCAATCCCTGGGTGAGCAAGGCTGTAGATTAGGGGATGACCTGCAAGAAGCCGCCTCCTCCTCAGATCTGCCCTCTGCTTGTGCTTGTTGAGAGCTTCAGCCCTGGCACTCACCGTGGTTACTCAGGGGCTGCGGCTTTTGCCTTACGACATTCTCTGCAGTGCTTCTAGCCACAGAGGAGTGAGGTTTCCTCCTGAAGATTGGCAGCAAATGGTTCCCCATGAACTGGAAAGATGGAGCAGCTTGGTCTTTGCAGATTCCTCGTGAAAGGAAAGAGGGATGATGCCACAGCAGGGAAGTTAAAACTGCTAATATTGTTTGGCAGCACTTCACAAGATCAAATCAGCACTTGGTTTTCCAGCAGAGCACTTCCAAGAAATCCCACTGGTGATGAAAGTTCCTAGGTAGACAAAAATAGCTGAGGTCCAGGCTGTAGAGCAGCCCCAGCAGAATACAGTCTTGAAAGAGAAGCAGATCTGAGAAATACTGCTAGGAAATGTCCCATACTGGCCATCAGAGAGCATCTAAATCAGGCAAGAAACAGGCACTCAGTTTAGCATCATCCTCAGTCATTTTTGTTTCCCAGAGGAAACAAAAACCCCTTGAAATCCAGCCCATCAGTGGCAGAGGAATGTTTCCTGTCCCCCAAAAAGAACAAATTCATGGGAACCTGGCAGATAATCTCTGCTATGATAGTCTTACCCCGTGGCAGAGGCAGGAGACTGCCTTACAAATTGCTTTGAGCAGGTAGGAAATGGAGTTTCATAAGTGGATGATGCAAAGTGAAGACCAATAGTATTAATTTCCCTGAGCACTGCTAGATGTGAAAGCTGAAAGCTACTAGACAGGACTCCCTAGATGGGAAACTACGACAGCCAACATTTAAGTGGAATTTAATACAGATAAGTCACTTTTATCTCCTGCAGGGGCCCTATATTGCTAATATAATGCCAAGTTCTTTTCACATTTCCTTTTATTTCGGACCATATTTCTCAGAGTAGGATAGCAACGGCCACACTGGTGTACTATCTTTAGTCTTCTAAGTCAAGATTGGTGACTGTTGGCACCCACCAGTGCTGGATGTAACCCAGAGTGGCGGGGAAAGGGGGGGGACCAGTGCTGAGTGCTGCTAACAGCCAGCCCTGTGTACTGCACTGCAGCGATTTGGTGGGGCTTTTGTGCACTGTTCTAAAAGTTTCTACAGTCCCTGGCTGCTTTCTTCACCACGCAGGAAAGACTCACTGGCAAGTGTCTTGATGCTCTTGATTAGAGGTTAGACTTGCCCTCCCGGAATGTGGTTCCGTTTCTTGCACTTGCTTCAAAAAGGGAGAGTTTAAAAGATCCGGGAGCAATTGCTTAACGCGATGACTGAATGACTGAGGTTCTCTAAACCTAATTTACTCACGCTTCTGAAAGCAAAATATGAGTATAGCAAGCTCAGGATATGGTTCCCTGTTGCATCACTAGGAGCGCAGACTCCGCAGGGGACTTCCCATAGCGCAAGAGGAAAACACGAGGGGAAATACCATCTCAGAAAGGCATCCTCCTCCTCCTCCTCCTCCTCCTCCTCCTCCTCCTCCTCCTCCTCCTCCTCCTCCTCCTCCTCCTCCTCCTCCTCCTCGCCCAAAGTTTCGGCAGACCTGTCCATGAGTGTGGCATTGCTTTAGCCTTCTACAGGCTTTACTGTCCCTGAGCCTCTGCCGTGGTGATCACAGGGATCTCATCCTGTTTCCAGGGCTCTCGGAAGGTGACTTTCCTCCCTCCCCGCCACTCGCCTGCAGGGCTGCCAGCTCCCCTGGCTGGGTAGCCAGTAGATGGCATCCGCGTCCAACACTTGTGCTGGAACTTCACCTTCCTGAGGGCTTTTCTGCTGCTTTGTTTTTTAATCTCAGGGTCTCTTTCTTCATTAATACCTACTTTTCATTTGAATGTTTAATGCCCTCTAAGCAATGTATTTTAAAATTTCAAAATATTCTCTGGTTTGGTGGTCCTTTCACTATTCTTATTCCTTCCCAAGAATAAAGATCACTTATTCCTTTGTGTTCAATGGCATAGTGTGTGATCTTTTATAGAAGGACCATCAGAACATAGAATTATTAACAAAATTATGAAAAAATTACTTGAGACCTGTCCATCTCAACAGCGGAAGATTCGTGGGGAATGGGCTAGGAGTCTGAGAAATCAGGGAACATGGCATCTCCATAATCTTTATACTTGGGGAAAAGAGGTTCTGTAGGAGGAATAGAAGCACCGAGTAAGTTCAAGCAGCATTTCTTACAGCCTCACCTTCCAGCCCAGCTATCTGGCAAGCAGAGGCAGTGGGTTTGGGTGTTACAGTCATTCTCTAACAATGGAAGTGTTGCAAAATATGTAGCACCACATATTAAAAAGGGATTAGGAGCGGGGAACCACAATGAGTAGGAAGACAGGAGCAGCCTTTGAGCAGGGCCCCGGGCACTGTTGCAGAAACATGTTTTCTGAAGCGGGATTACAGCTACTTAGAGGTGTTGTTTGCCTGACAAACGAACCCATAGATACAAACCCCGGCTTCCACACGTCTGTGCAGATCTTGCTATGCCCCAGACTCCAAGAGCAACCTTCAGCCCTCGCAACTCTTCTGAATACAAATCGAGTTCTTGTCTTCCAGTGAACATGCAGGGGGTTACAAGTTGTGTCCCCTACCCCTGCAGGTACTGGGGTAACCAAGTGGAACACAAACTGCTGTGAAGTTTGGAACTCGAGGTTAAAGAGACCCAGTGGAAAAGAAACTTCTTCCCAATCTCTATCATGTTCTAAATCTTCTCTTCTCGGGTTTCTAAGGCTTGGATTACACCCAGGAATAGACTGGTGTTTATTAATTAATTCCCTTTGGGGCTGTTCAGAGTCATATTTAACAACAGTCTTATTCTGGGTTTGTTGGTCCAGCGTTGCCGTAAGGATGACAAGCAGGAACCGGTGTGGTGGATTACTCTGGCTCCAGCCCATGGTCTAATCCAGCCTTGACAGTGTCTGATCCAAATACCTCAGAGAGGGCTGGATCCTTTGCTGTGGAGTTACGGAGTATCTGCCTCACTGAAGAGGTCCTCCCAGTCCAAGTCACTGGTGACTGCTTTACATTCTGGAACATGAGGTTTACATCCCTCCTAAACGTAATGGAAAGGTGGATAACGCAACCCTCAAAACTCTAGAACTCAGTAATTAAACACCCACGAGATAATTACACCCGGTATGAAAAGAAAAGTGTGAAAAGTCATTGCGAAAGTAATTCTTATTGGTTAAAAAGTGCTGCCTTTCAGTGCCTCTGGCCAAGTAACACCTAGCTTTTCTAGTCTCTCTTCCTTCAGCAGATCTCACACCTCACTGCAAAACAGGATGCTGCCATTGCCTTCATTTAAAAAACATAAACCAGATGAACCTGAGCTCACCTTGCTGCCCATCACACAGACCTGCCACAAACCTGGGACAGAATTTTTCCCAGGTCCCACCTGATGCTGTGCCTTGCACCATGACAAACCCACCACAGAACAGCTTCTGTCTGACACTCTTTTCCCTCACTCTCATTTCTAGACTAAAAAAATACACCAAAACTCCATGCTTTCATTCTTTACATCCTCACTTACGCTAAACTCCTTCTTCTCCTGATGTATCATCACGACACAGTGCCCAGAGGGGGCACAGACCTCTCCGTGCTCTCCTGCCTTTGGCTCATGTCTTGGCAGGAGCACACGAGCCGTTTCCCAGCCAGTCCCTTTGCCTCCCTCTCTATTTCAACTCAATACCAAACCACAAAGATCACTTTATGCTTTGGAAGATCATTTTGACTGAAGTTTGTACTGGATCATAAGCCAACATTTAGTCAAATGCTACAAGGACAGGACATATAACTTCCTAAAAATGGTCAAGCAGTGGAATTTATTTCTTAAAATTTCTTAAATTGAGTTTGAAGGTAAAAAGTGAGTTAAAGTCTGGACACATTTCTAAACCAGCAGTTTTCTAGAAGACGGGCTGAGTACTTTCTCCTTAAAGTGACTTTTGTACCCTTATTTTTTAAACTGAATATGAGTCCCTGTTAATTTTAAGGGTAAACCAATGAACACAGAAAAATCTATATTAAGAAACACTCAAAGGTGGCTCATGTTTGCAACAACCCTGCAAATAAATAGCGCTGTATGCTCTCTGTGTACAGCTGGCCCTCACTGCCCACCTCTGCACTGCTGAGCCAGGCCACTGCGTCTGCTGGCAAAGAAAATGTGTCCCAGGCTCCTCCTGCTCATGAAATGCACTTTATGGCTCTGGTGAGCCATAACTTGATGAGTGACGTGCCCTGTGCCTGCGGGGACACTGAGAGCAGTGAGAACACGGTCTGGAGGCTGCAAGGACCCCATCCTTTGCAACCACGTCACTGTCGTCCTGCTGAAGTACAAGCAGGCAACTTCAGAGACTTTTCCCCGTAGCTGAGTGCTTCAGTTGTGCCCTCCACAGACATGCAGGCCATGCACACAGCTGTCCCAGCAGCCAGGGGACCCTCACTCTATGTTGGGAGTTGCCCAGGGCTGAGCTAACCACAGGAACGCCCTGGGGGTACACAGCAGTGAGCAGGACAGTGTCTCTGCTCTCTCCTCTGCCAAAGTGCAGTTCAAAGTCTGAATCGGTGCATTTTCTCGTTTTCCACTTAAAGGAAGACACAGCAACAGAGCTTTGGGCAGGAAGGGGTAAATCAGAGTGTACTCCTGCTCTAGGATAATCTAGGATAAACTTCCTACAGCTTGAAAGAGTGTCATGGACACCAAGAAAGCTGAGAGAGAAAAGGTATTATTTTTGGCTGAAGGTCTTTATAGCTGATGCAGGAACTCTCTCATTAGTTACTCATTGCCTTGGCAAGTCTCATAAAACAGCCAGCAGAGCCCAGCAAATACTTCAGTGTCCTGGGAGCTCAGAAATCCAGGAATTGAACAAGGCCTTGAACCCATTTTATAGACTCATTTCTTACTGAGCTACCATAAAATATTAACATTCAGACCTTATAAATAAGAAGGGGAAAGAGCTGTGCATTTCTTGCAGGAGCAGCCTCTCCAGAGACTCTTCCAAGGTAAGTCCAGAGCTACGCAACCACGAGAGAGGTTCCCCTGATAGAGAGGTGATTGGCAACAACAAACTCGTAGAACCCCCTTGATTCTGCTCCAAACAGGAAAAGGCCCTGCAACAAATCGACTTAGTTTATTCCCTGGTGATTCTGTCCCTGTCTGTGAGGGCTCCCCCCAGGGTGTCTGATGACAGCAAAGAATTAACCCTGCGGGAGCCCTGAGCAGAGGCAGCAACGCTGTGACCCTCTCTCCAACAGACGCCAGCTGGGCCCCTCAAGATGGCACAGAGAAACAGCCTCACAGTTCTCTATGAAGTGCCTGTCCTCGCTGTTTGCTTTTTGGCATGTGTAGCCACAGGTAAGCAATGGAAAAAATCCATTTGTGGCTTTATCCAAGCCCCATCACACTGCCATGTGCCACTGGCCAGGGTTGGGCAGTGCCCGGGGTGATGTGCCACGCCGGCATCCCAGCTCTCAGATGTTCCGGAGCTCATCTCCAAGAGGACTGTCTGAAACCTGGTGTCTCATTTTGAGAGTAGCTGAGAAGGGAATGGGGAAGCTTCAGTGTTTTGCAACATTACTGCAGCAGCTGCACAGGGGTGACGAGGCCACCATTTTCAAACCTGCCCTAAGCAGTGGAAAGTGTGATAGCTTTGGCCACCTGGGAACACCAGGGAAGAGACAGGGATCTCAGAGTTCTTTATATTCACAGGACTATAGTGCCTTTTTACTCTGAGATATATTTTCAGTTCATGAATCTATGGCCCGGGCTACAGAAGTGAGTTTCAGGCCATTACAAAGGCTTATTGCCTATACTAGTTCTTCATTTAGGACGTCCTGAGGTTTGTGTATTAAACAAACTGCAACTCTTCAACAGCCAGACTTAGACTGGCCGGGGTATGGCTGAGGGGCTGATTAACTAATTTTTACACTCAAACTCATTCAGCTCCAACCCCAAAACAGCGTCTCAAACCATAAGCACAAAACCTGAGGGCACAGGTATGCTGCAGCAGAGATTTGTTGCAAGAGGGTGCCCAAGACTGGAGGGATGGGGATGAGCTTTTGCTCTGTGTGTTACATGGTCACTGCTGGTTTTCAGACATTTTTTTATTAGAGGTCAGGCTTTGGTGTTCTTCAGTCAGTTGCAAAAGCCTGATTTTGATTTTAAATAACTGTGAAGGGAGCTTTGTGATGAAGACAATTTCTTGTCTCAAAAACTAAAGTCCTACCTGAAAACAGCTGTTAGACTGAAGCCTGAAACTCTCAGTCCCTCCTCCAAGGTCAAGGGCCTGGAGAAGCTAGCAGGGCAGCTTTTGTGGGAAGGGTACAGCTGAGGATGCTTAGTGCCCTTGTTCTCCTTCTTTTTCAGGTTTGGAACTGTCTGTAAATAACCATGCTGCTGACTTCGCTCTGTCTACACTGCCTGGCCCTCCCCTCTCCCTCTCCTGCCTCGTACAGAACAGCAGCCAGGCTGAGGAGCTGCTCTGGTACCGAGGAAATGGGAGAGTGGAGCTGAAAGATGGGAATAAAGTGAATATCAGTAACATCTGCGTATCCCCAGTCACTGAGTCTGACAACGGAGTCACCTTCACGTGCAGGCTGGCACGGAACAAGTCTGTGCAGGTGTCTGTGACCCTGGATGTCCAGTGTGAGTTGTGGTGGTGGATATCTGTGCAGAATGGCTGGGGTGGGATGAAATCAGGGCCTGAGCACTTCAGTGTCTGGGCACTAGTTGAAGGTGGGGTGTTTTGCACCCTTGTACGCTGTCTTCACCGAGAAAAAATGCATTTAGGAGGAGATAACTCACGTGATAAGACACTCCCTTCCCACAGTGCTGCTTATGGCCTGATTTAATGCCTCTTTTATAGGGAGTGGGTGGGCCCTTGAGTAAGAAGATGTTCTGGGTATGTCCCTGCCTCCACCTAGATTCTTTCCCAAGGATACAAGTCAGGGCAGAGGAGTTACGGGAGTGACCACCTCTGCCACTGATTGTCCCGCTGATTCCCGGGGATCAGGAAAGGCTGCACCCCTGTGATGTGTTGCACCACTGAACAAGCTGCACAGGGATATGTAAATGGAACTTATTTTGTGTTAAATGGTGAACAGCATTACTAATGACCTGTTGAACTGCATTACCGTGAACAGTTCCTCCCTGGCTGACTGGAGAGGAGTCCCTCCAAATCGAAGAAGACAAAGATGTTACTCTGACCTGCAATGCCAAATCCAACCCTCAAGCCCAAGCAGCCTGGTATAAGAACAACACCACCTTGATCCTACAGCAAAATCGTTACGAGCTGTACCAGACTAGTGAGGTCTTTCAGCTCTCTATCAAAACAGTACAAAAGTCTGACAACGGGACCTACACCTGCGTGGTGAAATCTTCTTTGGGAGAGGGGAGAAAGGATTTCCACTTGATAGTTGAAGGTAACAAGGCTGCTGCCAAACAATAAGCTTTACAAATAATTCTCCATTCTCTTTTATAATGATAGCAAGCCATTTAGATTAAGAAGTGTAAGTGGAATGTGGTGAATTCCCCATGTTAACTTTTGAGAGCACAGCAACAGCAAGGAGCTCCCCTTGCACCTGTGCCTGGGACCACAGCACTAGGAAGGGCCTTTCCTTCTCCACCTGTTGTCCAGAGGCATTTGGCAAGCGCGACCTGAGAGAGTCTCAGCCCACTGTCCCACTTCCTACGCTAACAGGGCACATGCAAGTGTGGTTTAAAGCACCTTAGGTCTTACCTGAAGCATCTTACTCTGACCGTAGTGTTCCATCATGCCAAAAGAGCTTAAGGGAAGTTGTCCTCCAGAATTGGCTATAGCGTTGTGGACAACAGGGAGGTGGAAGCCTGGCTGGGGCTGGATGCTCAGATCTCAGACAGGTGACACAAGGTGAGGTGACCCACCAGGCATCCACTTCCCACCCACTGGCCAGGTCTCTCGCATTTCTGCACTCTTGGACCAGGGAGGAAAGCAACGTTAGCTGTGTCAGTGGTACTTCTGGCCACCCCTATTTCCATGCATAAGAGTGCCTTGGGGATCTTCTTCAGGGACTGACGTTTCCATTCTTCTTTCAGTTAACTAAAGTGCAGGCTTGGCTCCCTTCTTCCTAGGGGACTAATGCACACAGTTGGTCTGTGGACAGCATAGAGAGAACAGTTCAAATCAGCAGGGACAACCATGGGAAAAGAAATATGTCTTTCAGCAGTTCTGTGAAAAGCTCTGTTTTATATGACTGTACTAATGTATCATATGTTCAACCTCCTCTCTCTCGACAGATAAAAAACCTGTTTTCCCCCAGGAGGCCATCATTGCTGCTGTCGTGGTGGTTACAGTCACAGTACTTTTTGGAATTGTGGCTAGAAAAGATAAAATTTTTAAGGTAAGGAAAGCTCTAGTTTCTTAGGAAAAAATAGTATTGTTTTGTTGCAATGCCCTGTTTTTTTCTTCCTTTTCTATTCTACTTGGCAGTGTTGCTTTCCACTGTTATGAGAACTGCGACATACTACCTCCTGCTTTAGAATTACCAGGAGATAAATCAAATATTAGATGTTTTAAGGTGGAAAGCATTACGCACATGCAAGATATTTGTAAAAATGTCTCTGTGGCCAGGAAATACAAAAGATAACAAGACTGTTTCTTTATTTTCAGTGCTTCAAAAGATCAAGTGAAACAGCTCTGTAAGTATTTTACTGCTTATTCATGCAGCTTCCAAACGAACCCCCTTTTTTAAGCCTTGGCAGAACCTGGGAAACAAAAGAGCACTCAGCACACTAAACCCAGCCAGGGAGAGTTACCGAGCTCTTGCTCTGGCTGGCTAACATGAGCCCACACCTCCTCCCCCAGCAGAGAGGGGTCCATGGGAACTGGCAGGACACAGGCAGGTCCCGCCCCAGGCACAGCACGGCTTCTGCCCTTGCTCTGGCCATCCCAAGGTCCTGGCTATACCTGCGTGGAGGCGGTGGGGAGCAAACATATGGACAGCCCAGAAAGCCAACCGTGTCTTGGGCTGGGTCAAGAGAAGTGTGGTCAGCAGGGTGAGGGAGGGGATCCTCCCCCTCTGCTCCGCTCTGTCAGACCCCCTCTGTAGTGCTGGGTCCAGCTCTGGGGGCACCAACATCAGGACAGGGACCTGCTCAAGTGGGTCCAGAGGAGGGACAAAGATGCTCGGGGGGGGGCTGGAGCACCTCCCTTGTGAGGACAGGCTGAGAGAGTTGGGGGTGTTCAGCCTGGAGAAGAGAAGGCTCCAGGGAGACCTTATAAGAGCTTTCCCCTACTTAAAGGGACTACAGGAAAGGTGGGGAGGGAATCTTTATCGGGGGTGTAGGGATAGGATGAGGGGTAACGGGTTTAAACTGAAAGAGGGGAGATGCAGATTAGATCTAAGGAAGAAATTCTTCCCTGTGAGGGCTGACACAGGCTGCCCAGAGGGGCTGTGGCTACCCCCTCCCTGGAAGGGTTCAAGGCCAGGTTGGATGAGGCTTTGGGCAACCTGGGCTAGTGGAAGGTGTCTCTGCCCATGACAGAGGAGATGGACCTAGATGATCTTTAAGGTCCCTTCCAACCCAAACTATTCTATGACTCTATGATTTTATGAAACATAAGAGCTGGAAGCATTCTGGAGCTGAACACAGCCCAGGTGAATTCAACTCACTTTTTTTTTTTTTTCCCTAGTAGCTGATTTTTCATTTCTTCTCTTCATTTTGCTGCAGGTGAAGACCAGGTTCCTGTGCACACCCAGAAAACATCATTTCTAGTGGTGGAACTAAGCCCTTGAGTGAGATGATGAGATAAAGCACTGAAACGAGTTTTTTTTGGGTCAAGATTATACAGTCTTTTCAAAATATAAGTGGTTCTTTGCATCTGTTCATTCTAACCTACTGCTTAGAGCACCGCCATGAGGGGGGGGAGGGCTGCCTGAGCTGCTGCCAGACCTTGCCCTCCGTGCTTATTCCTACGAGGTCTGCATGTGCAGTCAGGCATTGGCCTACAGAGGAATCCATCCCGGCTTGCCACAGATCACGATGCTGATGCATGAATAAATTGAGGTGTTGAGCTGGCAGCTTCTTTCTTGGCTCTGTCCCACAGTGCCACTCCACGGGGTGTTAGTAGGTGGTGGCTACCCAACTTGCTGCCCCTTCCTGGGGCATCTCAGCTTCTTGTTAGCCAGGGCGAAAGCTGCCTGGCACTTGTGCTGCCGTTGCACCTCCCATCTCTCTTGGCTAGGGCAGCCCCAAGCACTTGATAATACACAGTGGAAACTTCAGTGTGAATGCTCCAGCACCGTGATGGCAGGAAAACCTCTCCCTCCCTCCCCCCAACAAATACACCACTCAAAGTGTTTTTCTCAAGGTCCTGGCAAGCTTTTAAAGACTCATCGTGTCTTGGAATGGTACATTACTAATACCAATGATAAACACTGTGTGTGTAAATCAATTTGAGTCCGTGATGTGCAAATACTCTTCTCAGAGTATTCTCAGGGCTGTTACTCAACAGGAAGCCTCCTCAGCGTGACCTGGGCACTGTGATGGCAGGAAAACCTCACCCTCCCTACCCCCAAAAAATACACTGCTCAAAGCATTTTTCTCAAGGTCCTGGCAAGCTTTTAAGGCCTCATCGTGTCTTGGAACGGTACATTACTAATACCAATGATAAAAACCATGTGCTGTAAATCAATTTGAGTCTGTGATGTGCAAATACTCTTCTCAGAGTATTCTCAGGGCTGTTACTCAACAGGAAGCCTCCTCAGCGTGACCCAGAGCGTGTCCTTGCTTGACGTTCACCAGCACTGTGGGAGGGTGATAACCGTGCAGTGCGGGTGCCGGTCACGTGAAGTGAGAAACCTTAACAAAATAGATGCAGGGGTCTCAGTAGGGTGGGCTCTCAGCAGGATGGACTCTTGAGATAAGGGAGGAGCTGCAGCTACTGAGTCCTAAAATAAGGATTCAAGGAATACTATATTGACAGGCTGAAAGGACCTAATTGGGTGAAAAGTCACAAGAGGAAGAGGAGGCATCTTCAATCTTCATCCCGAAGACCCCTGCCCAAGACCACCAGGAGCCACTGCTCAGACGCAACAGGGAAGGACTCAGGGTGGGATTTATGATAATGAATTATTAAAACTAATTGTAATATCTCTCCCTATTCTCAGGATTATAATGAATATGTAAACACTTTACGCTATAGAAAGGAGCTGCTTTTTGCTCCAAAATGTGCACGTTTGTGGAGGAGCGATCCCCCGTGCACCCAGCGCTGAATAAACGTATCATCCTTTATAACCCTAGAGGTTGTAAAGTCGTTACTCCGCACACCACACACTCCCGGGCGCTCGGCCTTCCCACCGCCTGCTGCAGAGACATGTTTCAGCCTTCCCGTTAAGCAGGGAGGGGGGTGACACCGCGGGGACCAAGCCCCGGGGGCAGCAGGACAACGGGGCCTCCCTCACCCCGGGCCACACCAGCCCTGAGGGAACGCGGCTGCCCGGAGCCTCGGGGCCGGGTATGGCCCACAGGCAGCCACCGCCACAGCGGCTCCTCGGGGCGGAGCGGGGAGGCCGCGGCCACCGGGAGAACCGCGTTCTGCCTCAGGCGGCGCCGCCGAACGTTCTGGAAGCGGAGCGGGAGGGGGGGGGGGGGGGAGTGGAGCCCCCAGCGCCGCTGCGCGCAACCGCGGCAAGCGTGTCCCTCGCGGCGCGCCGTCCGCCCCGCCGCCCGCCGCCCCGCTTCCTGCTTCCGGTGCCGGGGCTATAAGAGCCGCTTCCGCCTGGCCGCGCGACCTGCGGTGGGCCCGGCCGTTGAGCGGCGCTTTCCGTGCCGGGAGCTCGCGCCGCCTGTGCCATGAACGCCCGCGGTGAGGGGCGAGGCCCGGCCGCTACCGGGGCGGTGGGCTGGTGGGGGGAGTTACCGGGGCTCGGGGGAGAATGAACTGGGGGAGGGGGGGGGACGGGGACACGCCGTTAGCTGAGCAATGGCGGGGGGTGGTTACCGGGATGAGGGGTGCTGAGGGAGGGGGATGCCGGATGTGTGTGTGGGGGGGGGGCTGCGGTCTCCGGTGGTGACGGCAGCCCCCGCGGCCCGCAGGGCTGAGCACGGAGAAGGCCGCCGCCTTCACCCGGCGGCTGCGGGCCGAGCCCCAGTTCCTGCTGGCCCAGAACGTGGCGACCTGCAACGACCCGCTGGAGGTGTGTCTGCAGCGGCAAGTGGTGCAGGACACGGTGCAGGTCTTCCAGCACGCCGTGCCCGCCGAGGGGAAGCCGGTCACCAACCAGAAAAACTCCGGTAAGGGGCTCCTCGGTTGCCGGGGCGGGGGGGGTCGGTGTTCGCGGTAGGGAGGGGCCCGCTCCCTCGGCGGCTTTGGCGTTTGGGGGGTGATTGATGTAATGCTGATGCACTCCCGGGAGCGATGGCCACCTCCGAAGCCTTTTGTTAGGCTTTGGAGCAAAATTACATCCCTGCAGCATCTTCTTGAGTTAATAACAGTCTTTAGACTTGCAGTGTTTATCTCTTTTCCCTCCTGTGTAGTGTAAGATAAAATCAGTTGAGACACCTGCATTTGCAGTAAGATTTCTGAACTTCTTACAAGATTTTTGGTGTTCTGCAATCCCAGGCAGAGCAGTGGGCCAAAGTCTTGAGGCAGAACTGTCATGAATCATGACTTAAAAAAAAAATCTTACACAGCTCTTGAGTACACAAATTCCAGTTTAATTCTTGTTCCTTTGATCTCTCAGGGAGATGTTGGATCTTTTCCTGTCTCAATGCAATGCGTCTTCCTTTCATGAAGAAATACAACATCGAGGAGTTTGAATTCAGCCAGTCGTATCTCTTTTTCTGGGATAAGGTACAGTAGAACAGATCACAGGTTGTGCTAGGACAGCTTATGCAATCAGGTATTAGTATTAGGACAGAATTTCTTTTAGGCTGGACTAATTTAACAATCTAGGCAGAAAACATACATGAGAAGAATCTTCAAAAGTTCTTTAAATACGTATTTTAAATGCAGGTCAAGCAAAGTAGGACTTTGGCTTGAGAAGAAAGTTGTGAAGGTGTTAGTGGTTTGGAATAGTAAAAGTCTTCTTTCAAGTGTTGCGTCTGTTTCAAGTTATTTGTAGGAGGCTCAGGGGAAACATGATTAACTTTGTTGAGCTTTCAGTCATGCTTGTGACCTACTGATCTGCAAGTTACATGTCTGCTTTTTTCCCCTAAGGGAAATAGAGGAAACCTAGTGCTAGTTTGGGCCAGGCTTGATTGTGTAACTTCTGTTTCGTGTTTCACGTTTTCTGTTCTGCTATCCTCTGTGCTAACTCACCCCTAAATATTTGGTCTGTGACAGAAGTAAATTTTTAGGATAAGCCCTGCAATGCTAAAGGGAAAATAGGAACTTAAGTGGATGAACAGAAGGTAGCTTCATCTAGTTAGGACTTTGGAAGAACAGAATACTCAGGAATGAATTAATGCACGATGTCACACTTAAAATATCTGTTTTGCCTGCCTGTCTGTTCCAGGTTGAACGCTGTTACTACTTTTTAAATGCCTTTGTGGAAACAGCTCAGAAAAAGGAGCCTGTGGAAGGAAGACTGATACAGTTCCTGCTCTCCAACCCCACGAATGATGGTGGACAGTGGGATATGTTGGTTAACATTATTGGTAAGAGAATTGGTCACTAAGAGCACTTCTTGAAACTGCAGGCTGATTTGAGAGATGAGGAATGAAACAGAAGAAGAAATTGTCCTGGGAGTTTGCCAAGGAGCATGATGCCATTAGCCACTACCTGTTTTAATCAAAGACCTTTTCATACCAGTTTGTAAATGTTATGCTTAAATCTTGTCTGGGATCTTCACTCTTGCATATTGCTGCTGATGATAGAAGCTCAGAAGATCAACAGAAGTAATTAGATGTTCCAGACTTTACATTTAGTAAAAAGGTTCAACCCCTTTTTTACTTTAGTCATCATCTCAGCATCATTTATCTCTATCCATGTATACAATTTTTAGGGCACACAGTAAGGAAAAAACCATTGCTAGGCTAGGGTGTGTCTACAAGGCAGAAGCAAAACTGCTTCACGTTGCAGCCTGAAGAAAGATGGTTGTAAAGATCAGTGAGAGGGAAATGATGTGGAATGTGGCAATGCTGGTCTTACAAAGATCCAGCCTAAGTGGGATCTTCCTTACACTGATGAAGGAGATACTTTTCAGTGTCTGAATTAAAACTGTTATTTGCTTTCATTTGTATTGTGAAACAATGTGACACCTCTGTAAGTCAACAAGCCAATAATATAAGCTTAGAATCACAAAAGGAATTTGTTTGTTTGAAGCCTTGAGGTTACATTTTCCCATCCAATTGTTATACATACTTAATCAGGGCAGAGGAGATTTTGGCTGCTGCTGTTACATCCAGGCCTTGCATGGTGTGATCTTTGATTAGTACCTTAATGTAGGAAGCAATTGAGTTGTCGCTGGTGTTTTATTAATGTTGAGGAGGAAAGGAAACTGGGATGTTAATCACTTAACCTTAGATAAAATACATAGAATAATTCATAAGAGGCCCTGTTCTTTAGAAGATATTTCAGTAGCTTAATTTTCAAGTAATCAGGTGTGTTCTGGTGAAAAGATCGTCTTAAAAAGCCCTAATAAGTTTAGAATTAAGTGTTGAATTAAATGATACTGAGCAGTTCAGGGGTTCCACCTTTTGGGACTCCTGGAATGCAGAGCAGAGGTCAAGATTCAGTCACCAATTAAAATGTAATCTTGAATACTTGTAACTTTAAGAGACTTTCCCTTATAATCTCTGCACAAAAAACAACTGTATTTTTTTTACATGGGTGTAAGTGGAAGCATTAGCACCTGCTGTGGGGAAAAGACAATTGTTAACCCATACTTTTATTATTTGCTTTTAGAAAAGTATGGTGTTGTCCCCAAGAAATACTTCCCTGAGTCTCATACCACAGAAGCTACTAGAAGGATGAATGAGATCTTGAACCATAAGGTAAATTGATATAGATGATATAATTAAGGAGAGGGGATGGGAATGAACCTGCTCCAAGTGTTCCTAGCCACCTTAATTTCTCTTTATTGACCAAAGTATTAAGTGCATTTTTTATTCAGAAAAGTACATTTTTTTATTCAAAAAGCAGCCTAAAGTCTCAGTAAAGTCTTCTGTTAATCCTGAAACATGGAGTAGGAAGGTATATCTGTGGAAGATGGCCATTGCCAGGCTTCAGTAGCAATTGTTTCTAATCCTCAAATTTCAAAAAGTTAATTTTTGATATGTAGCTGATGAAGTCTGTTTCTGCAAAACTAGCACTTGGCCTCTAGGTGACGTCTTTCCACCCCCTCAATATTTCATCTACCAGTATGCCAAGGTTTCTAGAGATTACTGCCAAATTTGATGGAAAAGATAAAAATATATTTTCAAAACACTGAATCTTAAATCAGCTTTCAGTATAGGAGCGTGGAGCTTTGTCTGAAGGAAGGTGTAAGCTTGCTCCCTGAACTAAGAAATTAATTAATCTGGTAAGATGCTAGTGCAGGTAGCTAGATATAAAGGCAATTAAAGTGTTTTTTACAGTGAGCTTTGATTTTTTTTTTTTTCCGAGTTCCTACACTACATGCTCAGGGAAAACTGCCTGCTGAAATCCACATTAAAAATGTAAAATATGTGCTGGAATGAGCTTAGACATTATGAATGGTGTTAATGTTATTCCAGTCTGAAACATCGCAAAACAGCTGGGCTTGAGGGAGCCCCACTCACTGTTCCTGGCCTTATGGATGGTGACAGTAATGGGAAGCATGTGCTACTCTTACTGCAATTCTGCATGCAGTAGGGAAATGCTCCATTCCTTTTATCAACCAGGAGATCAATTATGCATTAGAATTGCAAAATAATTTTACAGTATGAAGACAGTTTGTTCTCTGAGTCACAGAGGTGGTGATGTATATGGCTGTTGCAGCATCAGTTACGGAGCAGAGAGAAATGGCTGTAAGCTTCAAATGGTTGGAAAATAGTAATTGAGTTGCAACTACTTGTTAATTTCAGAATTTTTTTGGTCAACTTTTTCTTTTCAATCATTCAATTGATATTTTTTTAAAGAATCTTCATCTAATAAAGCTTTCTGAAAGGGATTTTGTTTTCATTTTGAAGTGTAAAATATAGGTGCTTGAAACAGTTTTCAGGATTTCCTATCTGGTTAGGTGGCAGCTTCCATACCCTTATAATAAAATGACTTTCTCTGTAAACAGATGAGAGAATACTGTTTGCGGCTAAGAAATATGGTGGAAAGTGGAACAATGAAAGGAGAACTTTGTGCTGCGATGGATACGATGATAGAAGAGGTAAATACACCTGTGGCATGAATCCTCTTGGCACACAAGGCTAGAATGGATGAGATTTCTTGCTTACTCTTGTTCTATAGCTATTGGATCAGCCAAAACAAATGTCCTTTGTTTTCCTGACTAGGAATGTGTTGTCTGGCAGTGCACTTGAAGGTATTTGAGTGAATTTTAAGTGCTTATTATTGCTTATCTCATTCTGAGTTTTCTAATACTTCCAGAGAAGTATTTGAACTTAGAAATTCCAGAATTATGACATTTTTAGAGACATTTGCCCCTTTCTTTAGGAAAGCAGCATTTTGTATCTTGAGAGATCAAAACAGTATCCTACCAGGCTTTTATAAGAAGCAGGAAAGCGTCAGGTTGAAAAATTGCATTCTGATGGCTTTGAGTGCAAAATCTCACACTACAAGTGTTGTTACAGAAATTCCCCACAAGAGAGCAGAAAAGAACAACAAAAGGGAGTTCTCTGCACTGTGGGAAAGATGTGAGCTGAACACAAGGCTGAATCCAGCTGTGGTCTGATACTGTGGCAGCAGAGGAGGGAATCGCAGCATCTGTTTCTGTGTGAATTAACTCAGAATAGCAGTGTGTAGTGTGGGTGTGGCTGACCCTCCCTCTGGTCACACTGAATGAGTGACACATGTCATTTTTTCTCATTCAGCAGTCCTCATACTTGATTCTTAAATAGCCAAAACCAGTGTTTAAAGTTCAGGATGCTTTAGTTTGACCAAGTGTGTGCATTTTGTTTGGAAAAAAAAAAAAAAATTTCATTTGTTTCTCAAACATACAATGCAAAGTAACCCAGTGATCTTAATGTCTGTCTTTAGATGACTTAAGAAATCAAATGTTTTGGATGTCTGTTAGTTTTTCTGCAGTCCAGTAAACATCAGTATTAGAACCTATCTCAGGCTATTTCTGTAAAGCATCAGCAGTGCCATTAATATCCAAGAATTAATGTGTTGGTTTGGTTGTGGAAATGCATCTTTGCACTTCATGTAAAAACCTGTAGCTTTTAATCTAATTTTAAGGTTAGATTAAAAAACTGATTTGTGTTCCTTGCATTATATTATTGAAATTAAAACTTTTGTGAAATGTATGCCTTAAGATCAACAGTAATTGGGTGCTTTGAGCCTACCCCAGTATGTTGCCAATCAGCACTTAGTTCAAAAGTTAATTAATGTAACTTACATCCAGTGTGTGTGTCCAAAAGCCCTTGGAGGATTTTACAGCAGACATCAAAAGCTTCTTACTGGTAGGGCAATGACATACAGTGCACTGCAAAATGTCTCTTTATTTGTTTAGAGCCTCTTGCCCTCTGACCAGGGATCCTGGAACCAGCATTAAAGGCTCATTAACTGATTGCAATTTGTCTGTTCTGTAGAAAGGGTGTGCTTAATTCTCTGAAGTTAACACAGGGTTTCCTCTTGTGGCAGTAATAATGGTTTGCAACTTAAGTGGATTTACTTTCAACAAACATTATAGTTGAAATGTGCAATTGCACCTCTCTTGGATACTTTAAAGACACTTAATTTCAAAGGTCTGAGACCACTCTTATTTCTTGTGTTTGTATGTATTAAGTGGCATTGCATCTGGTTTTGTATGTGGCAAAGCAGAACTTGGTTTTGTTCTGTGAAGTTTTATGTGCATATCAAATCTTGGTTCACTCATGCTGGGAAGCAGTGCTCTAGCTAAAATGGGGCAGTTGTACTGGAACACAAGATTAAATACTCACTCCAGAACTGTATAAACGTTTTTCTTATCAAAACAGTGCACAGCAGGTCAGAAGTTGAAATCTGTGCAGTGCATGTGATTGAATTTTTCTTCCTTTACTGTTCTCCTTTGTAGATTCTTCTTTATCAGGAGTGTCCTTTCCCCTCCTCATTCGTTTTGTTTTTTAGCACAAGCCTCTATTTTTTGCCTTATCTCAGTTCTAGTTGTCACTAGAGTGATATAAGTCACCTTTTAGTTTAAATACGTCTGCTTATTTTATTTATTGATGGAGGAAGCTTCTGAGATACTAAGAGATGGCCTGTGATGGGTGTGGTGGCAAAACAATTGAGGGAGGCTCTTCCCAGGCTCCACTGCCTCTGTTAACTTGAGACTTCTGTCTCCACCATTTTCCTTTGGCTAGAGCCTGTTTGCTTGTTGCTCTTCTTTTTAGGTGTTTTTCTTTTTTATTTTGTTTGCATAGCCTCATCTCTCACCGCTTGGGGTTGTCTGAGGTTATGTGGGTGTATCCACAGCAAATGCTACCTTTTGTGCAGTCTGTACAAAATTAAATATTTATAGTAGTTTAGGGATTGACATTTGTTCTTTAACATATTTGAGAAACAAATGTGCGAGTTCCTCCAATAAAAACATTAAGCCACAGCCTTGTTTCGACCCATAATTAATCTCTTCACTGGTCGTCTTACATTGCTTGGATCAAGACCACCTTTATTTTGTGCACAGCCAAATACTGTTACTTAGCATGAACAATGATTGCACTTTTTGCCACCAGCACAAAGTGCCCACTAGCACAAAGCTAGTTCTTGCGGAGCCTTAAGATCCATGTAAATCAGCTCAACTAGCTCCAGAAAGAGTAAGTTAGCTTTGGGAAAGGTATTGTCTCCTCTCCTGTGAAAAGTCAGCAAGAGGAAGGTGTCAAGACTGACAGCCTAGGAAAGCTGGCACAAACCACAGGCATGGGGTTCTCCTGCAGAAGGTGCAGTTGAGATTTGACTCCCCCTTCTCTAATTTTAAGTAACCTGTTGGTTCCTTGCAAGGAAAAGACTTGTCTTGTGTTCAGGATGTGGATAGAACTGAAGTCAACCAGTGTCAGCTGAAGTAAAACAGATTCAGACCTGTTTGTGATTGAAATCTCTGTCCCCGGAGTACCTGTGGCAGGTCCTGCTAAATATCCCTAAAGACAGTCATCTGCTTGCACTGCCTGTGAGTTAGCACATTTTGATAAGCCTTGTGAGAAAGTACAGTAGTGATCCTTAAGTGCAGTTTGATATTCTGATTTATAGGGAGGCTGACTCGAAATCTGGTCAACTTCTTGTGCTAAAAATCAATAGGAAGCTGCCAGCTGCAGAGGATGTCGTGGTCAGCAGGCAGGAATCTTGAATTAAATTATGTAACCTGCCAGCTCAACCCTAAACTGAGGCATTGTCTTAATACATTTAACAAGAAGATTATTCTGGGCTTTTGAAAAGAAGCAAAGGCCCATTTTTGAAATCCAGATGGGCACTGCAGGAAAAAAGGGGTTAGTACAGGGGGAATACTGGGATAAAATCCTTTGCTGTATGTGTACTGGGAGGTCTGGTTTGTGTGGGGCAAACCACCTGGTAGGTGATGCTGAATGCTTAAGCCTTTCTAGAATCAGTCTAAGTTTCTCCTGCACTGGGAAAACTCTTGTTGGATCTTCAGAATTACTTATAAAATGTGGGAATGAGACTGGGCAGTGCATTGGCTTTTGCTTTTGGCTGCTGCTTTCCTAGGATAACTTGGAATTTTTATGTTCAACCTTAAGCTTACCTTCTCCCCATGCTGTGAGGGAGATCCTTTCAGATTGAAGTGTTAAAACACCTAGAAGTCCAGAGCTGAATGAAAATAATTCATGTGTGTACGTTTATTCATGTTCTTGAAAGGTGGGTTTTAAGATCCCATTTTTCCAGTTGTTTCTCCCATGGAGAAATCCATTCATCAGTGGCATTGCTGTGGTAGGAGAGGCAGACCTGCATGTTTCAGCAAGTTCACAGGTGTGTGTTCTCTGGGCAGGTTTTCAGAATAGTGAGTACTTGCCTGGGCAACCCTCCGGAGACCTTCTGCTGGGAGTTCCGGGATAAGGAGAAGAACTACCACAAATATGGCCCTGTGACACCAGTCCAGTTCTACAATGAGCACGTGAAGCCTTACTTCAACATGGAGGACAAGGTTGGGGGTGCTGAAAGGCAGTAGCTTCCTAAGACCTTTTTTTGCTGTTAAGTCACATTTTCCACTGTTGCAGGTGTACTGTCCACCCCCGTAACTGCACCATGTGGGATGGGTACCGCTCCCACAACTCAAAGGTGGCCCCTATGATTATTGTCCCCATTCTCCTGTTTGTGCTCTACCCTTTAATTAGCTGTGATCTTGCACTGCACTTCCACGATGCTTTTGTAATGATAAAATATGTAATGATCTCATCAGTCATAAAATGCCATTAGAGAGCAGGAATAATGTGCAAACCTGCTGTGCCACAGTTATGAGGTGAACTTCAACAAACAAAATGTTATAAGAAACGGGTATTTCAGCCAAGTGGCTTGTATGATAACGGGACAGACAGCTACCTGGGACAAAAGCAATTCTCTGAAATCCATCTAGATTCACTTCTTTAAGATTTCAGGTAAGTTGCACCTTAATTTATGACATCTTGGTTTTTGGCAGATTTGTCTAGTGAATGATCCTCGACCTCAGAATCCATACAACAGGCTGTATACAGTGGAGTACCTGGGAAACATGACAGGAGGAAGGAAAACGCTCTACAACAACCAGCCTGTTGATGTCTTGAAAAAATTAGCTGCAGCATCTATTAAAGATGGCGAGGTTTGTTTGGTGTCTCTTCGTGGATGTCATGGTGCAGCTCTTGTAATGTAAAACTCACTGTGCTGTGGCCTAGACATGACTCTTCCTTCTATTTGTAGGCTGTGTGGTTTGGCTGCGATGTTGCAAAGCACTTCTATGGCAAGCTGGGAATCAATGATGTGAATATGTAAGTAGAAAAATCAAAACAATACAATTTGGGACACTTGGCTAGGAATTACAGTCCTTTAGCTACTTAAGAAACTAATTTGTCCATATTTTAGATTAGATACCCCAAAAGAGTCTATTTAAGTAATTTGGCCGCAACAGAAATTTTTTTGTTTGCTAAAATCTGAATCCTTTAAAGATTTAACAAGGGGTTGTTAAATATTCTTCCTCATTTGAATTGTCTAATATCTAGTGAGAGGAACTTCTATGGGGATCATGTTTTGCAGTTGTTCTGACACTACAAATAGTTGTACACCTGTGCACTGGCTTCTGGGACAGTGCTGTCTACTGATTCCCTGATTTACTAGTGAGAATCCTCCCTGCATCCTTTTTGATACTGTTTATGTGGCTTTCTGATAGATTTAATCATGAGCTGGTGTTTGGTGTCTCCGTCAAAAACATGAACAAAGCGGAACGATTAATCTTTGGAGAATCGATGATGACCCATGCCATGGTCCTGACAGCTGTCACCGAGAAGGTAGTCTCTGTCCTAAAGTTCTGATGTTTGCACAGATGTATTTGAATATTCTGGCAGCTTGTTGATGTGCTCTGGGCTCCTTCACAGTCTGTAAGCTGTTCTGCTAGAGTTCGTGTGCTGTGACACTCTGGTGCACAAGGCCTAGGTTGTCTATTCTCCCTGTGGTGTTTGTGTCTGAGTGTTCAGAACTATAAATATTTAACAAGAAAGGAAGAATTTTAGATGTCAAGGGCTTTTCTTCTGCCAACAAACTTTTATTGGAGAAAGGGAAAAGAAAGCTTCTATTTTTAAGATACCAGAAAACCTGTTAACTGATTTTTAAAATACATATTCTGATGCATCTTGCTGAGCAAGAAATCTAGTATGACAGTGTTTCCCACCCTATCCCACTGCATGGTTAGTCCAGTCCATGCTTTACAGTGTGAAGCTCCTGTTAAAATGCCAGTAGGAGGCACTTTGTCAGTCTTAACCTCCTGCAACTCATTGGCATGTGACCTCTCTGACCTACACAATTAGGGAAGGAAAATGGTGTCCAAAATAGCTCTGTGGCAGACAGTAGGCTGAGATGAATCCACAACTGAATCTGTTCCTGGCAGTATAACAAAGCACACATGAAGTAAAAAGAACCATGTGAAAATTTACAACTCGGGGTTATCTGCAATGTTGATGTTTTCCATTTATTTCCAGAAGTTGTCATTATTAAAGTTTCTTTGAAGTGATCTCTTCCTGTCCAGCATGACCTTGGCTGGTGAAATAAGAGCTTGCATATAAGTGAAAATGTTTGCTTGAGCTCTGGAGTTTAAGGACTTGAGATAGGACCATTGTCATAAGAATTTTTCTGAATTACTTTTTACAACTCAATATCATTTTTCCTGTTGTGTGTTCTGAGCTCGTAACAATTCTATTTTGTGTATCAGACTGCATGAATGCATCTTTTAAAATGTCATTGTTTTTCAGTTAGATATTTAAAATTATACTTTTCTAGTGTGTAAAACATCTTTATTCATGGCTGTGTATATTTGTACTGATTGTAGCCAATTACTGGCTGGACTTCACTGGCAGCTATAGTCTATGGTCTCTTTTTAAATTCATACTTTCACATGCCTGAATGTATAGCTGCATACAATGTGATCAAATGTGACCAGATTTCTTAAAGAAAAGGATGTGTAAGATCAGTATATGATGGATTCTATCTCTAAAATCAAAAGGTCATTTAAAAGAAATTATCTTAGAACAAGTTCAGCATTTAGAGGCTTTTCCACATTCAAAATGAACTAAGTTGTTTCTACTTTTTGTTTGAACATGTTGTCTTATATTAAACCTTAACTTAATCTAAAGGAGCTTTGATAAACTGAGTTGTAAAAGGTAATACTTTGGATTTACCTACTTTGTAAAAAGGCTTTGAAGATTTAAAAAAATCCTATTACAGTTTTACAACATAAAAAATTGATGTGGATTAAGTGCACCTTTTGGTTAAACTTAATGTACATAAATGTGTTTATCCCAGTTTCAGTCTGATAGCATCAAGAGTTGACTTATCCTTAGTCTTGAGTGTCTTGTTTTAAGGACTGTCCTACTTTTTAAAAGTGAGAATAGAAGCAATTCAACGATATTCCATTGAATATTAAAAAGGGATTTGTGGGACATTTTCCAGGTTAGTTTTTTGTGTTAAAAAAAAAAAATTATGGTAGGGAAAGAATAACTGTTCTTTGGTTCCTCAAGGGACCTGCTGTTTCCTCACGAGAAGCTGCTGTTCGCTCTGAGGCACAGCAAACCTGTGATGCTGTGTTCAGTGCTTTTATGTACTCGGTAGATCTGAAACAGATTTCAGCTACACACAGTGCAGGCTAGAACACAGCACGCTTCTGAGCAGGAACTCACTTGTACTTCGTGCTCCTTAGAAGCCTTGTATAACCTTCAAAGTGCCCAACTTGGAGCTGTATCTTTCAGCTAGATTCAACTGTTTGCATTTGCTCTTACTAGTGTTGTTTTACATTACTACAATTGCTTTGTTCCTCTGCTGGCTTTTACAGTAACAGCTTCGTTGTCCTTGTTGCTTTCCTCTGATTCCTAGTTCATGCAAACTGTGCATTCTACGTCTCAGCCTGGTAGGTGATATGGAAGGCTGCTTAAATGCTGCCAGTCAGTTAAGTCCAAATTCAAATTTAGTTTTGTGGTTGAAATAAATATTACAGGGTCTCCATTTGACCATCTTCTTATTTTATGTAAGTGGGTAGATGGGTATTTTAAAAAATTATGTTTTTCCAACCGTTAGCAAGAAACCATTGCCTGAAACTTGACAGTGGCTGTAGTCTTCTGGGAGTGGAGCTCTGTGGTTTGCTGGTGCTGGATTTAGACTTGGAAGGGCTGGCTGCTATGAACTCACATGGTCCTTCACTACTGAACAGCCATTGCCTTGTTTTGTCACAGGATGGGCAAGAGGACGCGTTTGAAAAATGGAGAGTGGAAAACTCCTGGGGTGAAGACCGTGGTAATAAAGGTAAAGTAATTTATAGTCATGAAAACAAAGCTGAACTTAGTGTTTGGAAAAAAAGGAGGTGGAAGGGGGGTGTGCATGGACATGCATGAAACAAGCCTGCAGACAGCGTGTGGATCGCTGAGTTACAGCACTGTATTCCTGGAAGACAAACATTCTTCACTTAAATGTGACTTATGTTTAAGTAAATGAAATGTCAACGCTGAATGGAGAAGCAGGAAATGCCACTGGATAAACCTGACACTAGTTGCAAGTTCAACTGTAGAAGCAACTGCATTTTTGGGAAGTGGCCATAAGTGATTGATGCTGATGCTTTTTGACAGACAGGGTATTGTGGTCCCAAGGGCAGGAGGGCAAAGTTGACAGAGGCACCTCTGAGGCTAGAACTGGAACTCTGAATATAGCTTAATCATATGGGACATACATTGTTTTTACACTGCAGCTTATGACAATCCAGTAACAAAACTGTTTATATTGTGCATGGAAGACATGGGAAGATACTGTAGACTTTAGATAAAGTTCATATTTTATCAAAGCTTAAATATTTCATTATAACTTTAAGGTTGATTAGTTTATTGCTGTAAAGCTGGTTATTTTTCCTAAGCATTGTAGACCAGTTTGCTGTTGATCACAATTAAATTGCCACCTATTATCCCTACCAAAAGAAACCCAGCAGCTGTAGAGTTTAAGTGTGACAGGGGAGAGCAGAACCTGTGCTATTGTGTTTTGGAGCAAATGATTGAGCACAAAAGTCTGAAAAATCTGGTAGTACTAGTCTGAAAATGTGGAGGTAGTTCTCTTATGAGATACTAAGAATTCCCGTGGGCATGTAAACTGATCTTTTAATAAAGGGACAGTAGATAAAAAATGCTTCACAGTATCAGATAGGATCACTTCCAAGAACTGCACTGTATAGAAATGCTTTCTCCTAGTATTGAAAGGAGAAATAAAGACTTAACTGCAATACTTTTAAATGTACTAAAGATTTTGGTAACAGAGCTAAGCTTGAATCTGTACATTCCAGCTAGCTCATCTTTGGGACCTCTTGCTGGCTGTGGCTGGTATTACTTAAATAATCTTCCTGAGTCACGTGTGAAATCTAAGGAGTTTATATTTTCTTTTAAAGCACTGTTTATCAATCACTGCAAGCTTTTACTTGATGATTTTCTAAATGAAGAAATGAGGGTATGGCTGGTTCCAGCTTGTGCTGTGAACAGCTGCAATGAAAACTGTTCTAGCTCCAACACCCGTCTGCTAAAAAAATATTTAAAATCATAATTCTGATTGCCTTTCTGAAGCCATGCTGAAAATGTGACCTGTGTCATCCTTGCAGTGTTCCTCTCTGGTATGACAAGCACTAACACCACCGAAACCCTGCCCAGTTAACGTGCCGTTCTGCTCGTGCCAGGTTGTCTGCCTGAACTTGCTTTCCTGTTGATAACTGTCTCAGCCTGCACTATTGTTCCTTCAGAGAGGATTTGTTAGGCTATAGCAGGGTGGGTGTGCCAGCCTGGCATGGCCCATGGGCAGGCACCAGGGACAGAATGGTGAGTCACAGCTGAGCAGTGCTTTAGGAAATTGCTTCTAGTTGCTTCCCTGCTCAACCTGGGAATGACTGGGGGTGCTGTGAGGTTTGGGTGCCAGCTCTGACCTCCCCTGGCCCTCAGTGAGTGGGACTGATGGTGTGAGTATTTCTACTTTGCTCTGCCAACGCCTGCAGTCAGTCAGCTTTTCCAAAATAGAGTGGAGGGAAACTCCATGATTTTTGTCCTCTCCTATCTGAGGTGGGCTGGATGTGGACTCAGCCATGGCATAAGCTCATGATGAGCATGCCAAGCCTGACTTCACTGTGTCCTGGGCCATACCACAATAGTCACTGCTGACCACATTTTTCTGTTGCACATTAATCCCAAATATTGTGCTTACAGGATTTGGTGTGGCTGGTATTTCCCAGGATATCAGGGTTTTCTTCTGGGAATAGACCATTTCCTGAAAACTCAGTTTTAGGATGTGGTCTTATTCATACACTTTTGATATCTTATATATCAACAGCTAACTAAAACATACAATATTTTTGGAACATTGTCTTAATTTATGTTCTGGCCCCTTGGTCTTGCAGTAGTGTCTGTTCTGAATTAGCTGTATACATTCACAGCAAAGTATTCCAATAAAAATCTTTAGTCTTGACAAAACAATGAAACTATGTTGATGTTCAGCCTTCAAGGCTCATCAGTGTGACAGTAGCAAAATGTACTTTGGAATGTTGGTTTAAGCAAAGAAGCTAAACCAATGAAGTAACATCAAGATGTTTCTTCTTTTCAAATACAAACTAATAACTATTAAGCGCCTTTATGTATAATAGAATATAAAATGCAAACATACCTTGTTAGTTGTGTTCTTATTGTCAGAACACTTAGTTTTGAGAGACTCCAGTTACTTGGTTTGTGATGTTAGATGCTACTGGTGTTAGAGGAATGTTTCCAGGAAGGAAGTGCCTTACTCAGCTTGCTTTACAGCTGCTGTGTGTGGACTTTGGTTAGTACTCCAGCCATTCTGCAGTTAATAGGTGTCTGTCAGCAGCTTTGATTGTGCTAGCCATATATGCTGCTTGGCCAAGGTTCAGAGTTCCTTATTGGAGCTGGAGAAAGACTGGGCTCAGTTTCAGGATACTGATTATTGCTCCCAAACCACAGTGCAGCAGACTGACACTGCTAGTAGAAGTTGTACCTGTTGAGCCGTGGCTGAAGAGCAGCAGTTCTCTGCTGGTGTTACTGGGCTGTGGTCAATCTGTGTGGAGAGCTGCATGCATTTTTTGGCTTTCTTCAATTTGAGCATGCAATCCAAAATTAATAAAAACTACAGCAACTAGAAATTTCAATTTTAAGTTAGATACAACACAAACCCAGTTACCTAGTCTTTACTTGTTTGCCAGCTTTGTAAGCTTAACTTGCTACTTGGTTTGCAGTAACAGTTTATCCTCCTTAGACATTATCTCTTTTCCAAATACGGATTCACTTTTCAAGAATGAGTTCTAGAGCTACTTCAGAGGAGCTAGTTGTTGCTTTGAAAAATAGTAGACTCCGTGTGACTGGAATAAACCCTGCCTATACCTTGTATGCCTGCATCGTGTGCATGCCATCTGTGAACTTTTCTGGGTGAGTCACTATCATTTCTCTGTGGGGTACTGGTAGAGGCCACGGTCTCTGGAAATTCTTGCTCACTGTCTATAATTTATTTTGGTTAGGGAGTTGTCCGGAAAAGTGCCTTGACAGAAAATCCCATCAGAACTAGGAAGCTTGACCCTGTCTCAGATTACTTTTTTCAGGGAGGTGAATCCCTGAATGGTTTTCTTAGTTATGACCAAGCAACCCACTGCTGAGCTGCAGGCAATTGGACATATCCTCCAGAGTCTGTTCTCTGACATTAGAAGAGGTAATTTCACAGGGTTTCCTCCCCTTCCTCCTGCCCTGCTTTTTTGCTCTTCCAGTACTAGCTGATGTAGGAGGGTGAGGATTTGTAGTCTGTCCTAGCTCTCCTGCTATGCCACTGAGTCTGGCAGTGATTTCTTTTTTTATCTTATCAGCCTTGTTAAGAAATTGGGAAGCTGTGCTTGGAGAAGTCCAGTGCAGAGAACCAGAATCCACATCAGTAAAGAGCAGCCAAGAATGATGTTAAACTTGGCGCATCCCAGTTGAGGCCCAGTTGGGTGTGGGCGATGCAAGTAAGCCCCAACTCTGTTATTTCTTGGACAGAATGATAAAGGGTACAGCCTGCAACAAAACACCAGAGACTAGACTTTGAGTCATTAAAAAACAAGCAGACAAATGACTTCCTGTTGGTAAGAAATGGAAGTGTTTTTTCACATGGGGTCCCTCTTTTCTCTGAGTACAGTCTAAGGTGCCAGATAACACCTCTTTCCCCAGACTTGCACGGTGCAGGACTGGAAAGTCTGTGACTCCTGGTTTGGGTGTTGTGGGATGGAGTTATTTATATGCTCAAAGTCCACAAAGTGGGCAGAACTGAATTCTTGTGGTAGTGCTTGTGCTGGAGAAAGGGGAGCCCTGGGAACAGCTTAGCGTTGCCTCTCCTAAATATTTAGTCATTGCATTCATATCTGTTGTAAAAGTGTTTCTTGGAATCCCATCTGTTTTTCCTCAAGGAACAAACATAGCTGCTGACAAACATGACTTGTTTTTTGAGGTAAAAAATACTTCCCAGGCAAGTATTTCCTTTCTGTGTTGTATTGGCACTTTGTCAGCCATATAGGCAAATTTAATTATTCTGCTTACTCTTTTGTTCTGGAGACACAGTACGTTATTATGTAACTTTGAACCTGGCTTATCCTATTGGATATCTTTTTTTAAAAGCAAGCAAGAGGGGAACACTAAATCACATTATCACATCCATTTGATAGGGGTCCATATGCTTGTTTTGGCATGAAAAATGTTCCTTGTGATACATGTCCAGCTAGAAGCCAGCTCCCTTCTGGCTTTTTTAATCTCTTGTACTGGTTGTTGCATACATACTCTCCTGCATGAAGACATTTTAAGGATTTAACTGCAGACATTTAGTGTCTATATGTATATATATAGTCCCATAAGTACACTACAGCAGAAAGGCTCTGTTAATTTCTCCTCCCTATGGAGGAGTTACAGCACAGGCACTAAGTGGCTTGTAGGTCCTTTGAGAACTTGCAAGGGCTGTATTTTCAGGTGCCCAAATCCTAGGTTGTGCAATAACTTGCGGGCCATTCATCTGACTGACCTTTCCCTGGTCAGCTTGTCAGTTTTAAAATGCTGCATGTTCAGGTTTTCCTTTGGGTAAGTTAGGAGTCTGGTCCACATTTCTCTACACAGCGGAGTACACTTTTGTAGTCAGGTGCTGTGTTGTATGATGATGCTGTTCCAAATTTTTCCATATTTTGGTCTTAACATACAAATGGTTCAAGTAGAGGCAATAGATTAATTACCTGAGGTAAAACTCCATTGTGTATCCTGCCCAGAAATGCAATAAACTTTTCAGTTTCTTTTTCACTTCTGCTTGTTACCTGGAGGGAACGCAGAGCTCAGGGTTGCCTTAGGCTCTCGAGTATTGCTGTGTATAAGGTATGTGTATCCTTTTAATGAAGAAATTGATAATGGCTTTCATTGTGACACTGGGCACAGGCCTTCTCAAAGAGCGACCTTACTTATTTGCATGTTCTGAAGTCCTGCTTGACGTTTCCTTCTTGTTCAGACACTGCGATCCTAATCAGCACTGTCAAGCTTTGAGATACAGGATGTCAGAAGCAGAGTTCATTATCCTCTCAGGGTGCAATTACTTGTTGGCTCTTGGGAGTGAGAGGTTTTTGTGTGTCCCAAGAACTCATATCCTGGAGAGAGAATAATCAAGGCAGCTCCCTTTGGCAGTGTTTCCAAAATGGCTTCTAGCTTGGATTGCAATTGATAGGGTTTTTAATTTATGGGAATTATCTGATCTCTTGCTTTAGAAACAAGATGGTGTAGATAGATGCATTTATTGTCCATATTCTTTGGACATTTTCTTGTTTCATTTGATTGTGTGATGATACAGTATAAGGACATGAGGAACTTTATTACATAAAGCTTTCTCATCTGTCTTCTAAATGCTTTCTCCCAGCCACTCTTATTTTCAGTTCACCTTGAATAGTTTGTTTCCAATAGTAGCTTTCTGCTAAAACCTGTCATACTCAAAATGTGACCTTCCCCCCTCCCCAGTTCAAAGGCTGTTCACTGAAATGCTCAGTGAAAATTAGATTAAGGGAGAAAATTAAGATTTAGTTCATCCAAAGTGTGATTTATTATTGAGGCTTTGTTTGAGGAGAGCAGATGACCTCCTCTTACTGCAAGAACTAAACCAGAAGTTTTCTTAAGCCAAAGATGGTTTGGATATTCACCTGGAAAACTTCCCTTTTCTTAATAAAATCCTGAAAACTTCTAAAGCCAGAGACGCAGATCATTTTACATTCTGTCTTAAATGCCTGGTTTTTAAGGCATTCTAATTCACTTGAGTATTCTCAATGCCTGTTTTAACAGAGGAAGCACAAATGATTAATATTCCGGGTCTTGTTTTTCCTAGGAGGCTTCTTGCTTGGCCTTTCAGTGCACATGAAGTACATCCAGTTAGCCTATATGTTCATTTATTTGATTTTTTTTGGTCTTGAGATATGAAGTATGACTAGGTCCTGTTTGTAATGCATCATTCATAGGTGAAACGTGTATATGTGACTGCTTCCCTGTATTGATGATGGTTCTGTTTTTGTCTCCAGGTTACCTGATCATGACTGATGACTGGTTTTCTGAGTACGTGTATGAAGTTGTGGTGGATAAGAAGCATGTACCAGAAGACATCTTGGCAGTGATGCAGCAGGAACCAATCGTTTTGCCAGCCTGGGACCCTATGGGGGCTTTAGCCAAGTGAACTACAGAATATTTGCCTCCTAATGGTCAACCAGAAGTAGATGCAATAGAGAATTCCCTGTTGGAAGCCATAGCCAAATGATAATGTGACCATTCAGCATGGTCCATATTCTTGAAATGTAAGTTAAGGATCTTTGGGAAATAGCGCTTTACTGACTTGGGTGAATAAAGCTCTCAGGCTGTTCAGCAAAACTAAAAAGGGAAGGGAAAAATACTCATAATGAAAAGGTAAAATGAAAGTGCTGTCCATGGCAGTATGATTTTTCCTTAAATTTTTAATAAATATCAGCATAGTAACTTAATAGAATTATTTTGACCAGTGTTTTCCCTAGAAAAGATGCCATAAAAGGCCCTTTAGAATTAGCAGTTAAGTGATTATGAGAACAAATAAACTGAGATACTTCTAAATTAACCATCCATGGTCTGACTTGTACCATAAAAGAATACCCTAAATTTTTTGGTTTGCCATTTTTAGTTTTGCTGAAGTTTTGGAGGGGACATAAGAATTGAAACTGCTAAAAATTTCCTCTAGAAAATTTTCTCTTCCAGCAGACTTTGGGGAGGGGGGGGGAAAACTGTTTCCTTGAGGTTTCCAGTTTCACTTGTTTTTATTCTTCCATTACTGAGCTAGGACTGGATAACTATATCAAGGCCCAGTGCTATGTCTGTGTGCACAGGAGCGCTATTTTTCAGTTATATTAGCAAGAACAACCGTAAGTGTGTTCACAGGTGGAGTTAGTGTCATGCTCAACAGAAAAAAAAAATCATTTTAATTGCTGCATTTTATTTGGATGTTTTAAAAAACAAGATGGTGCTATGAAGCTTTTGAATAAACACTTTCTAAAGTGACTGATACAGTTCTGTTTTCTTTTTTGAAGTGAGCCTTATGTAACTAATAAAATGGAAAGATATTAGTGACCTGCAAACAGATCTAAGTGAGCCAGAATGTGAATGTATCAGGAGAACATGCTGCTTTATGTTCTCAGTAGTTAAAGATGTTGCTTTCTGAACAAAAACACAAACATAGTGTTTCATGTGCTACAGGTGCTCAAATAGATGATGAGCACAGTACTAATACTTTGATTTAAATTGTGCCAGAATGGGTGGCTTTGTACCCTGACAATTTTCCTGTTCCGTACTGCATTTAGTCATAGGCAAATAAGAGGGTAAGTAAAGATGGACTCACACTAAAACACAACTTCCAGCTACCACGGGTAGTAGATTGATGTTGCTTAAGTCAAATGCAAGGAAAAAAGGATGTTTAGTGTGGCCATGGTACTCTACAATTTGGGGTTTTATCCATTTAGACCACAGAGGTAGAAAGTTATTCAATGATTATGAAAGTGTATCTTGTGCTAGTTACACAAATATGTGTGTATATGTATGTACGTAGATTAAAAATGACAAGCTAAATCATGTCTGCATGTTCTCTGCTAAACTAAATCCAGATTAGGGTTTGTTTAGGAGTCATCCAAGATGATTCAACCTGCTGTGATTAAAATTTCCTGAAGTGGGCAGGAGTGCTGGTTAGGTAAGAGAATTTGGTGTGGAACAGCAGCAGGAGGTTATTGTTACTGCCCTTGGATAATGTGTTTTAAGAGTCTGTGCCCTTTGCAGTATTTTCTGCAAAGCTAACAAAGCTGTTCTGGAGATGTACAGAATGTATCTTGGCAGTACAGTGATACTATAATTTGACACCTTTCTAGCAAAATTCAGCTCGTGTTACCCTGGGCTTCTGTCATCTCAAGACGTGTGAGGGTGCAGGATCAAATGGCTGTTGCTCTCAGCTTGCCTCTTCTAGTAGCAATAGTCACAAGCAGTAACAAAGCTGCACCTTTGCAGGAGTTTTTCCAGCCTGGAAGACTCCAGTGCTCAGATCTTCCTCTGTCTCAGCACAGGCAGATGACCTGTCTTGCTTTCTACAGTGTTGACTGGCAGAAGTGTGCTTCACGTGTGCTCATCTTTGTGGAAGTGCCTTTTAATTAGCAGGATATTGTCCAGTATATTTAATGATCAGGTAATTGGCAAATATTATTTCTGATTTATACTCTGCTCATCAAAATGTGATTGCTGTCAAACCATGCAAATATATATTGTATAAGGAAGTGCCTAGCCAGGCAAATTGAGCATGCAGAGCAAGTGTGAGCTATATTTGTGGTGTGGAAAATACGGAAATGTCATGATTGATCACACACGTCTAGAAAAAAGTAATATTGGGGTGTATGAACAGAAATAGCCTGCAATATATGTAAAGTTACTCAGCTCTGCCTAATCTTTGCTGGGGTGCAGTATCTAGTTTGGGGTACTGCACCTCAGGGAAGATGCAGACCAAAGTGAGTGTAGGGAAGAGGGGTAAGAGAACTTGAAACTGTGACTGGTAAAAAGCTGAAAGAACAATGGTGTTTAGTCAGAGAAAAGAGGAGACATCCTGTTCTAATTTCTAAATGGATGTTTTAAAGAAGGGAATCTTGTTCCCACTGCTCATGATAAATTGATCAAAAAGTCATGGTCTTCAACTGCAGCACGATTTAGTGAGATGAGGAAAAGCCTTCTGGTGACAGAGCCGGTGAGGAACTGGAATGGATTGCTTGAGGATGTGTGGGGCCTCCACTGTCAGAGATTTTTAAGAACAGGTTACAGAGGAACATGTTAGAAGTAGCATTGATGGAGCTGATCCTTCTTTTGGCAAAGGGATGGGCTAGATGATCTATCGAGGTCCCTTTTGGCTTTCTGGGGCTGTGATGCACAGTCTCTACCTCATGCTGGGTTACTTGCATCAAGGCGAGTAAACAGCCTTGTACTTGGTGCTGAACCCTGGTGGCTTTGAAACAAAGCCAGATCTCTTGGGAAGCTCTATTATGCACAATATTTTGATTATGACTAATGCATGTGGTGTTTTGAGAGCTTTTTTCTTCCAAAAGGTCAGTATTTTAATCTTCAAAAATCTTTCTGCTTATGACATTACACCAGTTCTTTTATTTCCTTTATGCTATCTATGAGAGGGATAGCAGCCAAAGAGAGTTAACTTTTTCTCCGGAGTTTAACTAACATTTCTGTTGCCCATGGCAGCACTGATGAGGATTGAGTTTGACAAATTAAAAATGCTTTCCAAGCCAGTTTTTGTTAATTTGAGTATTTAAAAAAAGTATTGTCCAGCATGTGCTTATCTCCACCGCTCTTGCCCAGATATTTCCCTGTACAGCTTATACAATAGTAAGGTTTTTTTTTTCCTTTCCTTCAAATAAGCACAGAAAATCCACATGGCTAAAACATGTTATAGGAAATGAAGGCAATGTGGCAGAAACTGTTTTGCCCAGCAGTTTTATAAGTCCTCTGTAAGGAGGAGTGGGGAAGAAGAGGAGAAATAAGTATGTCAAAGTGAGAGCTGCATTTCTTCTGCTGAGGGCTCTTAAGGGCAGTTGAACAAACTGTTCTAAGGTTCATGCTGATGACACTAATTCAAGGCTGGCACAGTATGAGGTAGGATAGTCTCTGTTTTGCTGATGTCTGGTAACAGCCCATGAAAACCAGTGCTGTGCATTTGGTAAGAATCAATAGCTGCATGCTCTGGCTGAGTAGCAGTCCTTGTTACCCATAAAGCAGACCATCATACAGGCAAGTGGGCTTGTTTTTAAACTACTTTGAAACATGAATAAAATCAGTATGTATAAAATGGTTTCCCATTAACAGCTCCTGTTGATGTGATGTTCACTGGATCGCTCTGCCCTTTAGTCCTAAAGCAAAAATCACTGATGTGATCAGCAGCCCTCAACTGGGGGATTAATCCATGACCGAGAGGCCGTAGGCTCTGTACGGAGGCTGAGGAAGTTCTCGGTGTAGCGTGATGCATAGCTGGACCCAGAGAACCTCCATCTCTTCAGTGCCTGGCAGTCAGAGCACAGCCTGGAGGTGACAGAATGGACTAGCAGACAGCCTAGCACCTCTCCAGCAGAGTCATATGGGGAACAGACTACTTAACTCCTCTCAGTTTGCAGGAAATGGTTCAGAGATGATCAAAAATTAAACTCTTTCCAACTGATGGAATGGTAATAACGTGGGAATAAGCCTAACTTGCCACAGGTTCAGTCTCTCAGCAAAGAAGGCTCTATGCCTTATGAACTGTAAACCCAGATTAAAAAAATCTGATAAACATGCTTAGGTTAGAATAAAAACCAATCCATGCTCCAATTTCATTGATGCTTCTTCCTTTAGTTTATATCCTTTGCAATCCTTAAGACCTTCGGATTGTTGAGGAACCAACCAATTAACAGATAGTTTCCTTTTCTGGTTTGTCATCCACACAATGTAGCTTTCATGTGATAATTCAAAGACAGTTCCTTTGACAGATGGAAAATCTTGACAAATAATGTTATAAAAGTCAACTATCTCAGATTCCATCAAAAGTCAGAAGATAATCAACACTAAGAAAAGGAACAGGCAGAAGCAGAGGGTATGTGTAGTGGCGGTTTGTTGATTCTCAGAATTAATTTCTCAAAGCAGTTCTAGTGGAAATAGCAAAACCTCTCCAAAAACCCCTCTAACCCCCAGATGTATATCCCAGCACAGTCAGCTTAGAAAATAGCAGGGAAGGACAATCAGAATTTCTTTTATCTGAAAGCCAATCTTAATAGCTTCTAAACATAGTCTGATTCCTAACTAAGCAAAAGATAGGAACAAATAAATATTTTAGGATTTGTTTTGTGTTATTTGGAAGATTATTCCTATCCTCTTACTGGCAGTGAATCAGACACGCTCACAGAATTACTATTAATCTCTTAGTACAGCTGGTACCGCTGTTATTAGGTAATTTGATTGATGCTTCCCAATCTTGTCCTGGCATTGGTAACGGGAATCTACAGCTGCTTTATCTGTGGAGAACTGTGAAAGTGTTTGAAGTCATAATCTTGTGTAAAGTCCCTTTTCTTCCTCTAGTTTTTTTGTACCTTCCCTAAATCACTAGGGTTTTGTCTGCCAATGCACAGATGATTTCATGAAATTCTGGAACTGCCTCAGTACAGGACCTGAAAGTTTTTCACAGATGGGGTAAATAAGTGTCATGAAGTTGAGGGGTCTGCTTGAAATATCAAGTCTGCTATTTATATATATTATGCCTCAAAGGCTCCAGACTTTTTTTTTTTTCATTTCTTGCCAAACTAAAGCAACCATGCTGCTGCAGAAGGCATTAATGAAAAAAATCAACTGAACATAAAGGCCAGGATAAGTCATGAAAGGTGGTTTTGTGTCCTTAATATGCTGCTTTTCGCATTAGTTATTTTTGCAGGGCGTACAAAGCTGTAAATACTGACACTGGCTGCCACTGATGTGAGCAGATGAAAGCAATTTAGCTGCAAGTGTTGACCAAGATGAATGACATGCAATAGTGTTTCAGAACTTGTTAAAAGAATCTACTCTAAGCAGAGACTAAGATGGAGAAAAACCTCAGACAAAGGTCATGATGTCTCAAGCTTTTTTTTTTTTTTAAATTGTATAATTATATAAAGAGCACAGGGACCCAAAGCCCGAAGTAGACAGAATTTATTTCTGGTAAGAGGTTAGAAAAAGTGAGTTTGGAAAATCCATTCCAGCCTCCCAGCAGTGATGAGCTAGAAATCTCTGTGAAAGGGAAGGCACAAATTCCTCATACCATCTGAACTCCCACCTCCCAAGAAAGGAAAAGCCAGCTCTCCAAAGCATGGGGTCTAATCCACAGGTGGATATTCACACATGTGAAACGTTGTACTTCAATCTTCAGAAAGATTTCGTGGGTGAGGCATGCTAATATCTGTCCTTGCAAACTCTTCAGAATAGGACAAAACAGGGGGAAGGCTGTGAATGATTATAATATGCAAGGACACTAACTTGGGGTTTTTTTCCTGTCCACAGCTAAGCGGAGATTAAAAAACCCAAAACTGTTTATTTTGGAAAGAAGAGTACATGAGGGGAATTCAAGCACAGCAGAAAAGACAAGTTAGATACTGCTATTGTCACTAAAAGAACAATGCATCTCTAACACCACTGAGGGCAATGAGCTTAATTTGACAAAACATTTTTAATATCCTGGCCACAAGAATTACTGAGAAAGCAAATTTTAACCTCCTTAATGTTTGCAATTGCAATACCTGAGGCATCCTTGAGATGGTGCAAAAGACATGCTGCTGCCTGACTGCTGCTATCATTAAGGGACCAGAAGACAGAAAAAGGAAAGTGCTAATTATATCCCTATGCTTTTCAGTTTTCAGAGTTTGTTTTCTTTTCAATTGTTTGGAACAAGTCTCTGAAAACTGGCTGCCACTTACGGCAAAGCTGCTGTTGCTCTAACAATTAGCTATTCTTACTTGTCCCCATTCTGGTTTTCCTCTTCTTTTTTTTAGCCCTAATCTACCACCTGAACTCTGGCACTATGATTTATGACTTTTTATAAACAAATGGTAAAGTCTAGGAATGAAGAAATTCTGGGTGAAAGAAGCTGCAGGGAAAAAAAAAAAAAGCATGTTTCAGAGGTTGAGTGAGATACTTTGAGGAGTAATAGAAAAAAAAGGAAATTACTTGTTGAGTTTACTGAAGTAGCAAAATGCTTTTTAAAGAATTTGTGCCTAATGCTTTAAAACAAGTATTTTTTTCTTTATTAAACTGATGTAAATGTTCGGCAATATAAATTATTCTTTCCAAGCCTTTTTATTGTGATAACATCCCACTCTTTCCTATCTTTCTGTAATCTACAGACCCACCTGCAAACTTGTAATTTACTGACTCCCTCAAAACTTCCATCCTGTTGTCTCCATCATCATCACCATCCTGTTATTTATAGCTGTAATAACTGCCAGCAAAACTGTCCCTTACCAGAAAAGCTTCCCTCCTCCTCACTCTGCCTTCACTGGATCCTGCTCTTTTGAACTGATCAGAACGGACAAATGTAGCCACCCACCTCTAGGAGGAAAACTGAGCTGCAGCCCTGGTGAAACATAAAGTTTATTTGACTGAAGTGACGCAAAAATTCTTAAAGAGCTCTTTGGCAGCAGATTATCTGGAAATCAGACCATGTGAGGGGGATTGGTGTACAAAAACCTCACCAAGATGCTGAGTTGCCCACAGGCTGAGTGCCCGAGACTCTGAAGTAAATGTGGGTGAAGGTTACTCGAGCTTGGATAACTCCAAGGAAAACGCTTCAAACCCATCCGAAGGACAGGTACTTTATACTTTTGTTTTTAACACACTAACTAAAGCCCTTTTTGACATTTAGACAGACTTCTAGTCAGCTGTCTTCAGAGCCTACCTTCTAAAGCAAGCAGATACCGGAGGTTCACTAACTTTCCCTCCTCTTTGGTTATAAAATCTGAAATACTGATGACAGTCTAAAATATGTATACTATATTTTCTTTCATATTAAATTAGCTTTTAAGGTCTTAGAGTAATTTCTAAACCACTGGGAAAATGTACGTCTAACAAAGCGTTGGGGGTACAAATGTTACATTGATTTTTGGTGAAAGTTTGCTTTGACTTTTCAAACTTTTTATGCTTTTTCTTGCTTTTCTGATGCTATATGCTCTCCTCCGTCTTGTTCAGGCACTTGTTCAGCAATTGTGAATGTTGGGAGTCAAATACTTGTAGCTGAACATGTCATGACAATTTGAAATGAGAGTTTTGGCAGTCCACATAATTGCATTACAAATGTAAAGTTTGTTTTAAATTTACCAAAAAAACCACATTAAACTATAAGGAAAAACGAAAAAAGCACAATCTGAGGAAAAAAAAAATAATACAAACTGTTATTTATTTTTAAAGGGTAAAATAAGCTTTATTAACCATATTAAGTATATTTTAAAAGGTAAACTATCCCAGCACAGTAAATTATCTAACTCAATGGGACAGGTTTATTATAAGTAATAAATGTGAAGAGTATGTCATATATATTTATAGTCGATCATGTTTACTGCTGAAACCAACTGGCTTGCTGGGTTTGCTAAGTAATATGGAAGTTTAAGTGAGGAATGCAATGTAACTGAATATATAAATAATGATGGAAAACATGTTCTGATGTGCTAAGAAAGCCTGGGGAGCAAAGGATTGTGCATCTACTGGGTTTGGGTTCTTGGAAATGTTGTGGAGTTTTTTCAGTGTGTGTTGTTAGCTGGCAGGCATTTCACCAGGAAAGGTCTCGTACACTTGGGCTTTGTCTTCTGGTGCTTTGATGAGTAAATTGACTGTAATTTTCCTGGAGAGTACTTTGTAAACTTGGCATATAGCAAATGACTGTTGTGGGTCCATTTTCTAATTGGACAGAGTGTGATGATTTTCAAATGGTTATACAAATTACTAAAAAACTGCCCCAAAACTGGAATTTAATAAACCCCCTAAATTCTTCCCACACATGGAAACATGCAGTGCATTTAAGCTCTTTCCTGCTTTCCTCCATGGAAATATAAAACACCGAGTTTTCATCAGAAAGAGTTTTAAGAGCATAAAGAAATGTTCATTCTGTATCCTGGTGCCCTTTCTGATGGTAAAGTTTTAACTCTTTTACAAATCTGTTTCTGCAGCTCTGTTGATCAGGCAATCTGTATCCTGTAGACCTTACACAACCTAACGAAGCCCATCTATGGGATAAGTGTTTCATAAAGAACTGGAGTAGAACTTGGAGCCTGAATAAAGGGGCTGTAATTTGGGAATAGCCATTAACAAGTCTCCTTCAGAGAAACATCGACTGGAAACAGTGGTGACTGTTTCTTTACTTTCTTTAGGTAAAACCATTACAAATATACATATGCCAGTGTGCATATGCTTGTGCAGCCGGTCTTTGACTTGACTCTGCAAAGGGATCTTTTATGTGAAACACCATGCCCATTAATTTATAATTAATATTCTGCCTGTGCAGAGTTATATTAAGGAACAGTGCTCTATTTATTTGGTGATGTTTGCTGTGTTATGACTTTTCCTTCGAGTTTATATAAATATTTTGAGGAAAAATACAAAAAGAATATCACTCCCTCTCTAAGCTTATCTGTTTCCTTGCACTACATATAGACACACTTGAGCCATAAAATACATTTTCTTCCCCCACCCCCCTCTGTTCTTTAAATGACTGTCATCAATTTGGCAGCATTCCCAGTACAATAGCGTCTGTCTTCTCAACAAATTTTTAAAGGTAACAATCTCATTTTGCTGCCGACTTTTTAATTTCAGACTGAAGAACGGACAAGATTATGACACAAAACTCACAGTACAGGTTTATATTCCCCTAATACTATTGCTTTCAGAAGCACTATTTTCACATCTTATTTAGCCTTATTTGGGAATACACGAGTTAATAAGAGAGAGCTCATTATTTATACCATCCTTACTTGGGTAAGGAGCCTTTTATTCTCCCCGAAGGGCCGTTGTCTCAGTGGGACTACTTGTGGAGTACAGTTCTACTCTGTTTTAGTAAGACATAGGGCTGTGTGAGGAGATATGGGTGAAGACCAGAAATGTTCACTGCTACGTTTATCAGAGTCCAGTACCTGGAAACACCCTGTTGGAGGGTCATGGTTGATACTGTGGCTCAGAGGTGAGAACAGTCCTACAGATAAACAACACAGCCTTTTCCTGTGTGGGATACGTGATTTATGTCTCGTCATACAAACTTCTGGCTTGATTTTCTAGATAAAAGTAATTTCCTCGGACTCTTTCCACTTACATACAATTGCCTGTGTGAACTGCATCTTCACTGCAAGGTGTACAAGGCAGTCAAGCAGCTTCCCAATTTTGACAATCTTAAATACTTTGTGAGAAAAGGGAGGTTTAGGTCAAGTTAACAGAAATCTTAATGCTTGATTCTGTTTGCTAACACTGTAGGCTAACTTTCTGTCTCAGAGTTCAAAGTACTTTAAGTCTTTGCAAGTGCTAGCATGTAACTGGACAGAAGTAAGGCAGATGGAGCAGCAGTGGGAGTGATGGTGATGTGAGTTCTGCTACAGGAATGCAGCTGAAACCCAGTGAGGGGCTGGTGCTCCAGCAAGCACTGGTTTATAAAATCAGCACACGGAAAAAGAACATGATTTGTATGAAGTGAAATAGATGCAAATATACAAATTTTGCAACTGTGTGAGTTAAAATGTATTTGATCATTTGGAGACGAGTAATGACTTTTGTAGTCGTGCAGTGAGGCTGAACAAGCCTTGTGCTGGGGAGTTCAGGAAGTCAGTGCTGCCCCACCTCAAATAAAGCATTCTCCAGGTGACTTGAGGCATTGAAATTTGCCTCCCTTGAAGCATCTGGTATTTGCTGCACTTCAACCTAATTGTTTTAATCTCCTAGACACATTAAAAGTCAATTTTCTCCTTTAAAAAAAAAAAAAAATCAGGAAAATAATTTTATTTTTAAAGATCTAGAAATATTTGCTTTACTACATGGGAGAGCATTAAAGGAAAGGAATTCCCACACTGCCACGAGAGGTCACTGCATGCCTCAGGAAATAAGGCCAGTTGTGCATCTCCCTGCTGGGGAAGGAACTGGACCCCAGGACAGGGATGCTTCTTGAGGATTGCCTTGACAGGGGCAAAGAAGTTGGGTTTGTGCATCAAGGGACATGCAGGGCTTTTACATCTACAGTGCTGGTTCAAGTTTAGCTCTGTGTAGGAGTAACCAAAAATTATAATTTAATTAATATTTGGCTTATGTGAACTGCGTTGGTGGCTTCAGCCAAGCTTGTAGAAACACATGTCTTCAATTATTCATCCTAGTGTTTTCAACAAACAAGCAAAGCAGGGAATAGTTGTGGAGGACACACTGGTTGTTACAGGGTGTCTCTCCAGAGCAGAGCTGAGGGTCATTCCTCTTTAGTCACTCTTTGTGTAAGGAGGAGTGCAATTCAGAGGGCTGGTAGCACAGCACCGTTCTCGTACTCCTGGGCAGCACAGAATTATGGAGATGAAAACTGCCCTTTAGAATAATCTCTGTTCGAGCTACTGGTGAGAGAAAAGGATCAGATACTTAGGGCCTCTCAAAGGAGCAAAGTTGTGTCTACAAAAAACAGATCAAAACAAAATGAAGGCACAGCTATCTTCTTCTTTTTTTTTTTTCTTCTGTAGCTAATTATGTTGGTGATAAGAAGCCAATGTGTATTTGTGTAAGAGCAACCTTTGCAACAGCTCAGATTGAAAATAGGTAATAAACTGCCATTTCTTAGAACATTCACTATTGTCATTCTAGTACCTGTAATTGCTGAGATGAAGCAGAGACTGAGGTGGGCAAAATCCTTCAGTATTAGCTTAATTGTCCCATGGATATCTTCCCTAGTGGTCCTAGAGTACTTTTCAACCCCAAGAGCTATAGTGCTGCAGCTGTTTACACTGCTTGTAGTGGTTACAATTTTTTCAGATAGATTCTTTTTTTTTCTTGAATTATAACAAGAGGAGGGGAAAAGTACATTCTCCCACAGTTTTTTACAGCATAATGACATCTTTTGATTCTGTAACTGTTCTGTTTTCATGTGCCAACTATGCTACTGTGAACACCACTGCATAGCTGTAGAGTCCATCACTCCAGAGATTTCCCAGGGTGGCTCACAAGCTGTAGTTCTGTTTCAGAAAGGAATAGTTTGAATTCCAGCTGAAGCCCCTGACAGTTCACAAATCTTTTTGCATATCTGAGGCTCAAACTACTGAAAATTCTACAAAAATATTGCAAGTAATGCGATATTTCTTTCCTCCGGTCCGCAGAAGACCAGAAGGAGCTTAGATCTGGGTAAGACAACTATCCTGATTGTCACAGAGATGGGAAATCGACTGTACGTTCAATGACCTCTCCTCAGTAAAGAAAGTGCCAAGAAGTATCGATGTGCAGAAATAAAACGTTTTACAAATACAGTGAGAGTTTAAGTCTCAGATATGGAAAATTTAGTCTCATGAGATAATGCAGCTAAATCAACATCCTTTACTGCTTTCCCATTTATGAGTAAGAGGTGTAAAGTCCAGAAGGGCTCAGATTACTTTTCCATATTCCTACCTTATACTTAACATGCTCTATACAAGGGGAGGATTGGCTGTGGCCTTTCCTAGGATTTTTATGTTGCCACCAGTGATCGTAGGACTCTTTTCATCTACATAAGCTCTTGTGGGATATTTGGAAGGTTTCGGACTCCAAAGACATTCAGGTTTTATAGTCCTGCAGGTAAAACAAACTCCTTTGCTGTAGTAGTATTCTCTGGAATTCTGAAGATGTTTCAGTCTTTGTGGATGATTAACTAATGGTAACGAAGTACTGCTCTTGTAAGAATTCAGCATTAATGATGCACTGCTTGCTATAAGATGAAAAGAACATTATCTGGGTAAAGACAGAACGTAAGCCTGAAGAACTAGAGACTTCTCAAAGTTGTAAACAACACCTTCAAGTGACTTTTCTCTAGAGAATGTGCTCGGGTTTACTCTGGAGCTTGATAACTTTCCTTCTCTTTCAGCTTGCACTGGTAAATGTTGAGGAAGAGATTTAACAAACTGTCTTTGCACAAGGCTGAAAGCTGGGAAGAACTCGAGTTTTAATACCTCTGGCAATGAGCAAATTCGAGCAATGAGCAAATAATATCCCTTCTTTCCTTTAGTTTTTTCCAACAGCTGAAAGTGAAATAATGTTTATTCTTCTGTTGGGATGTGACAATGATATTTACTGTGGTAAAATGCTTTGAAAAGGGGAAATTAGATGTAATGATAAAAATTTAATCTGTGGTGGCATCATGTCGATTCTGTAACATTTTTCTAACTATAAAGCAAGGTTACTACCCTAGGGAATTCACAGCACAGAGGATCAGCTCCTATTTCACGATTTTGTTGCGTAAAGGCAGCTGGGCATTTACACTACCTGAACAAATGAGCAGAAAACAAAATGTGATCCACTGAAACACAATTCTTTTTCTGTTCTTTTTGTCCTGAAGGAAAAGTTAATTGTTTTATACTTTTTCTTTATTTTGGGATGGTTTCTTTCCCCTGAATTATGCTTCTGGCATATATGAAGAAGGCAGGTAAAGCCAGGGATTCTCCCAGTGCCTGTTTTTCTGCTGGCAGTGGTCAGTAGCACCGGAGTAGTGCCCACTACCCTTCCTGAGGCTGGAACCCCAGTGTTAGCAGATCCAAACAGAATGAAAGATGCCTTTATTTCCCCAAAGAGTTAAATAAAAACGTGGAGACAAGTTTCATCCTTTAGACCCACATGTTAGTTTACTCAAAACCATCAGATTGAAGTTTTCTGATCTTTTTTTCCTTGTTATTAATGTTGACTGAGCCTCAAAAGATAGTTGATACAAAACCACTGAGATATAAATACTTCTCTAAACTTTCATGTGAGCCTTCTAGGTCTGCTGCTAAACATAGCAGACGCTGTGGGATTTCTGAAGAAAGGTGGTCATGAAATATGATTTGTATATCCATTGTTATCTCATATTTGTTTAATTCTTTTCCCTTCATACTGGGTGAATCCAGAAACTGCCAGTAGAAGTCACAGGATGAACTTATGAAAATACAAGCCACACTAAACTCTGCCCTCATTTTCGCAAACTGGGAGTCCCACAGCCTCCCTGAGTGTGAAACCAGTGTTCAGAGGGAGAATGTGGTGTACCAGAAGACAGCAGGACTGTGACTGCCTGTGAGTTGTCCAACAATGCACAAAGTCCAGCAAATCTGCCGGAGAGGTTATAAGCCAGGTATATCGACTTCTGCTGTAGAAGATGATGATTGCTTCATTCCTTTCTCTGTACAAAACCCTGAATGGATTATCTGCTAAATGATTCACATTGCATGCCGTGATGGTTAATGATGTCCAAAAGTATTTTGATCACAAAATCTGTCAGTTCTAACTTGAAAGTTAGCAGCATCAGCAAGCTCTGTAATGGATTTTTAACATTTTTTTGTCTCTTAGATGGTGTTTGTACGTTCGATCTGATGGATTTAAATATGGAAGAGGAATTCTAAAAGTGCTGGGAATACACTGGGAATAAAAGCGTGGGAAGAAGAGCCACAAGGGGACTCTGTTGCTGTTCATCTGCAAGTGATCAGAACAAATCTCAGACAAAATGGAAAAAAAGGCAACAAGCAATGAGACTGAGCCGCTGACTTCCAAGAAAGATGTCTTGGACTGTAAGGAAGGAGAAGATTGTAAAGAGAATGGACTTCTGGTCAGAAACCCTAAATCGGCCCTACGGCTAGTGGAGGATGGCAATAAAGTCCATCCCAGCCAGGGAGATAAAGGGGAGGCAGCTCAGATCTCCAATGGTTATTCAGGGGTTCCGAGCTCTGTTCCCTGCAATGGAATGGGAGAGGTGGAAGATGCCCAGTGCACCGCCCCAGCAGCCACAACCACCACTACAACCACCACTTCTACCACCTGCGGTGCAGAAGGCCAGCAGCAGCTGATGGAGCTAGAAGACAGAGAGACCTGGAGTAAAAAAATTGACTTTCTACTCTCTGTCATTGGATATGCAGTGGATCTGGGAAATGTGTGGAGATTTCCTTATATATGCTATCAGAACGGAGGAGGTCAGTGACTAGTTCTGTCTGCTTAATGCTGAACTTCTTTGCTTGTAAATGGATGATTTAGGGGCTTATTTTAATATCATGTATAACAAATGACCAAGGGGAAATGACTGACTTTTCAAGCAAAGTGGAAAACCTTAATACTGGGATAGAATGCCTAGACACATTAAGATGGAAGAAAAACTATTTAGCAAGATCTAAAAAAATTAGTACAACTAGAAGCTGAGAGGCAGTTAGGTGCAGAACCACCTTCCAAGAGAAATCCCTGTCCCAAGGAGTATTTTAAAATCCAATAAACCAGCCTGTCACACCCAACTCATCAGGAATGCTAGGTCTTAGACTCTCTATATAACCAAGGAGATCTCGGAAAGGACTCTAACAAAGGCATTTTACTGAAGAAATTAATTATTTTATCTGTAGCCCATCTCACAATTGTATCTGTCGTAGCCAGTACAGTCTAGGTGCATCCTATGTATACTTGTTTCAGAAATGTAAGAAGTTTGGCCTGAGTGTTGCTGTTTATTCACACTGCTAAGCAGTTATTCTTCTGAGAAATCCCATGGTAATTCAGTGTGGCACACTGGCTAGGGAGGGGATATGCATTTTCCCTGTGGGATGAAAGGAACTGTTGTTTATGGACTGCTGGTACAGTTGGAAGAGAAGTCCTGTGAAGAGTTACAATCATCTGCTTTCTTTCTTGCAGGAGCATTCCTCATTCCTTACACAATTATGGCCATCTTTGGAGGGATCCCTCTCTTCTATATGGAACTAGCACTAGGACAGTACCACAGGAATGGGTGTATTTCAATTTGGAGAAAAATATGTCCTATATTCAAAGGTAAAGAAGGGAAATGGAAAATAACTAGGAACCTTATGAATAACTCAAAGATTTCCTAAAATAGTGAAATTTTGAAAAAAATATTAAAATCTCACAAAGCACTGGTTTTAGCTGGGGTAGACTTAATTTTCTTCACAGTAGCTAGTATGGAGTTAAACCATAACACAAAGTAAGGCTTGTTCTACATAAGATTTTGGCTTTACAAAGAAAGCTTTCATAAAACTTTATGTACACCTGCAGATGTGTGTTTATATTCTCATATATGCAAATGATGTGCAACTCTCACATTGATTAGAGGCCAGTCCACTTTCTCTCACCAAAGCCTGAAAATATTAAAAAAACCCCAACCAAAACAAAAAAATGTAATTAATAAAGTAAGTAAGTAACGTTACTGAATTCAAGGCAAATAATAATAAAATTAGTTAATAATAAAATTATTTAATAAAGTCAGTAAAGTAAGTAAGTAACATTACTGAATTCAAGGCAGAACTAAAACCAGGAAAGAATTAAAGATCTATTATTTCTATTACAAAGATATTACGAAGAAATGATTCTCCATCTTCAGCCTGGGCTGTCAATTCCCATCCTACCACAGAGTCTTCTAGATTAAAAGGACCTGTTCTATATGCTTGTTTATTCTTGCTTCCAGTGTTACAGCTCTGGTCTTGTCTTTTTTTACTTACTGAGAGTGCAAGATGCCTATTTCTGAATTCCAGGAATTGAGGAACAGATGAAAAAAAACCTGTAAGCATATTCTGTCTTGATTAAGAATGGTTTTTTTGGAATCAGAGCCTGAGTGTTTCTGAAGCCACAAGAAATTCCAGTGTCATAAACATGAGAGAGAGTATATCTGCCTTCTGCAGAGCTGCCTTACACAGTTACTAATTGTAGTTGATGTGATAACCAATTCCCTCCTTTTTTTTTTTTTTTTTTTTCTAAAACTTACACTCGCTTCATGTAATTATTTCCTACCTTACTAGGGATTGGCTTTGCCATCTGTGTAATAGATCTTTACGTAGCCTCCTACTACAACACCATTATGGCTTGGGCCTTTTACTACCTCGTATCCTCCTTCACTGCGGAGCTGCCATGGACTAGCTGCACAAATCCTTGGAACACAGGCAACTGCACTAACTACTTCAGCAAGGACAACGTCAGCTGGTCCCTGTACTCCATCTCTCCCGCAGAAGAATTTTATACGTAAGTGCATGTAAGTGAGGACAGTAATATTAGACAGAACGGTGGAACGTGTAGCAAGCTTTTCTTTGGAGGGGGAACAGGGTTGTTTATTAGTGGGACCCTTTTCTGAACTATTCAAATAACTATTTGTAGGTGTATTGAAGCTTAGGGTGTATGGAGGGTTACTCTGTTTTAGAGCAGAGGTTCCCAACCACTGTCAGCTGTCACCATTTATCATTTATCGTCACTGGTGTACCATTAATATCAAACTTTTAATTTTGGATTTTATTTTTAATTTACTCTGAAGGCTTCTTATCAAGGCCTCAGGACTACTTGTAATGCTCAGACCACAGTACAGGACTGTTCAAAGCATACTTAACATAAACATTTGTTAAAAAAAAAATTCTATACTGTGTTTTTCTTTCCCTTTTCAGCCGCCACGTTCTACAGGTGCACAGGTCCGATGGGCTGGATGACCTGGGGGGCATTAGCTGGCAATTGACCCTCTGTTTATTCTTAATCTTCACCATTGTATACTTCAGCATCTGGAAAGGGGTCAAAACATCGGGCAAGGTGAATGCAAAAGCAAGACAAATCAACTCGGTACAGTCTAGTTTTGCAGCAGTTCTAAATGAGCCAATTAACTTGGCAGAAAATTATCTCAGATTGTCTTCATGACAGGAATTATAGGCTCATGTATTTGGGAAGCACTTACTGTAGAGTGACTTCTACTGTTACCCAAGTAATACAGAACAATAGTATGTTACACCGCTGTTCTCTGGACATGAACAACACTGCCAAGAGAGAGCATGGGTATAGATGTGCAAACTGTCCATTTACAGACCTTCTGAGAAGTTCACGTGATGATGTAATAAATGCCAAGAGCTATAATAACTTGTTATCACCTGTTAACTTTCTACCCATGGCACATGCTACCTTGCTGTTTTCCCTCACAGGTGGTATGGGTGACTGCCACATTCCCTTACATCATACTCTCTATCCTGCTAGTGAGAGGTGCAACTTTGCCTGGGGCTTGGAGAGGTGTCCTCTACTATGTGAAACCTGACTGGCAGAAACTCCTGGCCACTGAGGTAAAAAACATTGTGAAAGGGTAGAGATTTGCTTTTAGTCTGTCAGCGTGTATATACTTCAATGTCTGTTTTCAGCTTAGAGCATGATTAAGCAAATGCCTTAGCACAGACTTAAAAGACAAGACTGGCTTCATGTTCTTGTTTAAACAGTCATGCTATTCTTTCCATAATTATAAAGTTGGGTTTTTTTAAAGATTAGAGTCCACCATCAATTTAGCTTGAACTAATAGTAGAGTTCCCATACAGTGGTTGGATAGAATTAGTGCTATGGTTAGGAAAAAACCCCAAGTGACCAAACAATTTTTCACCAGGAAAAAATGGTGAACAGCCTGACACTGAGTGAGACACGGTGATTGCTGCTACACTGCAACAAAATCCTTTACCTGTGACAGTCACAGTGAGCAAATTAAACTTATTAAACCCTAACAACTGGTCTAGCTGCAGGTTTTTTGGCTGTGAGGGGATCATTACACACTTGGGCAGGCTCTTCCACAGCCCAACGGTATCCACAGTTGCCCGTGTTTACATAGTGCAGGTTACTAGAGTCAAAACTTCAGCTTTCTGTCCTGTGACAAGCTTTGGCAGATAAGCCCAAGGAGACTCTCTGCAGCCACCAACCAAAACATGACTCAGTAATCCATGCAAGTGCATAAGGAGAAGGAATAAATCAGTTGGGCCTGCATACATCATCAAGATTTAGAAGGAAAGGGGGCATGAGGACAAGGCTGAGCTAACCAACAAACCCCAGGCATCTGATTCAGCTTTGAATTTGAACTCTGTGGATGACAAGTAGTCCATCAGGCTCAAGGCTGCACTTACTTCACTGCCTATGGAAGTGTCTAGTGAGGAGGGTGATGGAAAAACCCCAAAGCAATAAATACTACAAATACAAAGATTAAAAATTCTAATGTTTGCAAGTCTGCTGCTGCCCAGCTGATATGGAGAGTTTTGAATGAAGAGGAAATGAAAAGACACCAGTCTCTGATAAAGCAGCATCTCCAATAAGGGACCAACATCTTCTGAAAAAGCAATAAAGGGCATTGATATTGTATTGGATGTATCTGAAGTGAGGACAGCAGATTGCAATCTGTGTGCTGGACGATGACAGAGCTCTGAGCTCTGTGGATGATACAGGATGGCCTCACACGATGGAAGAGAATATTAGAAATGAGTTGTAATGAACTCCATGTTTCAATCAAAAGAGGATAAATGAATGAGGACTTTCACCTTCAGAAAGAGTGCTGATATTGTACTTTAGGAACACTACTCATTAAGGCTATGGCCGCTTTTCAAGTACAACAGGCTTTTCATAACAAGATCATCACACTTGCATCTGTCATGGCTGCAACAAAGCTGAACTGAGTCCTAAGGCCTAGAACTGCATCCGCACTGTCACATAGATTTCCATAAATCTAGGAAAAATCTCAGCAGTGTTCATCTCCTACTTAATCTGGAGGACACACAGCCAAACAGAGGACTATTCCACAGCACACAGAGTTTGGAGGAAGGTGGCCCAACCCCACTGCAAAATCATGGATAGAAAGTTCTCTATACATTGCAAAACATGTTAAACTGATTACAGGCAAATCACGGTGAATTAATCTAAGATGCTGTCAGAAGTGAAACTGCCAGTGAGTACTTACAACAGTGTAAAGAGCTACAAGAAGTACTGCATAGGCACTAACAGCACTAAAATTATAGTGGATATTTACAACTCTCACAGATCTACAATAAGTATTCATATTTCAACATCTTGTCCTTAACAAAATGTTTGTTAGAGCCGGACTAGGATACAGGCAGACTAGTGAAAGACAGTTTTGTAGGTGTAAATGATATTCTGAATAAGCCAAACTCATTCAATCTCTTTCATGTCATTTTTTCTTGATCTTCAATATTTTTCAGGTCTGGGTGGATGCAGCAGCTCAGATTTTTTTCTCCCTTGGTCCAGGTTTTGGGGTCCTATTGGCTTACGCCAGCTACAACAAGTTCCATAACAACTGCTACCAGTGAGTTCTACCTTATTCTATAAGTAAAACTGAGTTTAAAAAAAGTAACTACGGGTATTTACAGAAAAAGAAACACAGTGCTGGTGAAAGGCACTGAATTGTCAGACCTGTGCACATACAAATCAGACTGAAGCATAACAGAAGTCCTTATTGAAAGAATCTGCAGTCGACAACATTTCTCCTCTGTTGTGCCTACCCTAAAGAGAGATAATCTCTACCGGTTACAGGAAGGAGTCTAAGATGTAGAAACCTGCCACAGCAAAATGGACTAACTCCCTGCCAAACCATCACATTATAATCATTTAATCTCAGCAGTCAGTTCAGAAGTGACTTTAGAGCTGAAAGGCAATTTATAGGTGTTTTCTCAGTATCTTAAGAAACACTAATTATAACTTGTAAAATAAAATTCTCAATTCTTTAATATTCCTATGGTAATTCCTATTTTTTTAAAACACCACTATGCATCCAGCATTCAATCTCGTGTCAGACTAACGTTACAACATCTGTTTGAAGAAGAAAAAATAGTCATGGTTGGGTGGTTTTTTTCTTTCAAATCTGCTGGGTTTTTTTTTCTACTGTGTTCCTCTAGTTTTTCTAGGATACCCTCCAGATCATTAACTCACCCCACCTGGTAGTAAACTACTCTTTCTAGCAGATGCCGATTCCCTGATATGAGTTAGGTCTTCTGTTGCAGAGATGCCCTGGTTACCAGTACCGTGAACTGCGTGACTAGTTTTGTGTCTGGATTTGTCATTTTCACTGTGCTGGGATACATGGCTGAGATGAGGAATGAAGATGTATCAGAGGTTGCCAAAGACACTGGTAGGCTACCTTTTTGTACACATCTCTCAAACTGCTTTTAAGATAGAATGTATTTGTATATTATCTTCTAGATCGAGAACGGCCCAACTTATGCAAAATATTTAGTATGTAATTTAGGATACTGCCTTACTTTATGATGAGGGCACTGTTATAAATACACAGTGCAGCTAAAAAATGATTCCATAAAGACAGCATGTAGAAGTCATAGTGCATGCAGCTTCACAGACATGGTGGTGACTGCACCCTGCAAAATCGGCTGGGGGGAGAAGTCTTCCCCTGGAAGATAACATGGTACAGCGAAGCAGCCTGTCCTCCTCGCAGCAGTAGCACGCTAACAATTATCCCTCATTCTCCATTCTGATACCAGGACCCAGCCTTCTCTTCATTACATATGCTGAGGCCATTGCAAACATGCCTGCTTCCACTTTCTTTGCCATCATCTTTTTCCTGATGTTACTCACGCTGGGATTAGACAGCACGGTGAGTAGACAGTAGGTGAGACTGTGGACCTCTCGGTATTTGGTGCATGGCCTTACCCCGCAAACATCAGAAGAAACAGAATTACAAATACTGTGCTGTCCCTAAAGGGTCTAAAGCAGGATTGGCATCTCCAAGACATCAACTTTTACTCCAATTTGGACCTAAATAGGCCTAAATAAAATGAAATTGTTTGTCAGTGTCATACCGTGACAATTAGTAACAGACCTGGAAACACAACCAAAGCACTTGATTCATAAACTCCCAGTTGAATGCACCTTCCAGGCTCCTCCTCTCATGTAAACTTACAAAGCAATTATTAAAGTCTAGAATTTTTTTCACACTAATTGGATTTAAAAGGTGGGAGCTGGAGGTGGCCTCAACAGCACTGCGAAGAGGAGATGTTCTAAAAACATGCTATGTGAGCTGTTTTTTTGCAGGTTGAGAATCAGCTCCTTCCAGGAAGGCTGAACTCAGCTGATTTCACAATCTTGGTTCTGCTGAGCCACCTGCCACTTACCAGCATCCTATGACTTGTAATACAGTACTTCCTCTGGGTGATAGGCACTTCCTACAGATATGAGAAGACTAAATCCCCACTTTAAGGAGTTTCAAGTTCTGAAGAAAAACTGTCTAAACAACAGTCACGCCAACTCTACAGGCAGAATAAAGCACCAGTGTTTTGGTGACTTAAAGCACCTTCAAGCATTGAAACATACTTTAAAGCAGTTAAAACCACCCTCTATTTTCAGTGATTTTTCCATACTTTTCAGTTTGCAGGACTAGAGGGAGTGATTACTGGAGTACTGGATGAATTCCCCCATGTCTGGAGCAAACGCAGGGAATTGTTTGTCCTTGGTCTGATCATCGTTTGCTTTTTGGGGTCATTAGCAACACTGACATTTGTAAGTATTTTGCCCACTTCTCAGCTTTCTTACTGGCAGTTTCCTGCAAACGAGATCTTGGACAGGGTAGTATTTTTTGAAGAGAGTTTCAAGAAGTTCAATTAAATCTCCAGCCTGTTTTCTTAATGCATTGGGAATCTATACTTGGAATGAATGTGAACAGTGTATCTCATTAGGAAATGTGTTGCAAAATGATCCTATTGCAATTCAGCAAAATTCTAATGTGCTACACATCATAAACGATGCAGCCACCGCTTCAACTGCTGAAGCAGTAAGCAGACAACCTTCCACATTTTGTATGTGGTTTACTTCTGGTTCTCAAAAGCTCCATGTTTTAAAATAATAATTGTTATTTTCATTTTCACAATCTTTGGATTGTATTTTGAATTAAAAAAAGAATGATTGAAACATTATCTGCCAGAAAATTCTGTAATTGACTGTTGCTCTTCAAAAATTTCTAGCAATGAGTTTCCTGGATCTCTCTCATTAAATCAGGCCAGAAATCACGATCAGTCCCAATAAATAGTCTCTGTGGGGCTTGTGGGATTTCATTTTCATAACAAGCAACATTTTGAATAATGAGTGTAATAATCATCAGGGACAAGGAAAAAATACTTGGCTTTCCTTCCTGTCATGTTTCACTCCACTTGTTCATTTATGTGTAACTCCCTTCCCATTTAAAGTGTTTGCTGTAAAAGGAGATTTAGTTCCTCTTGGAGACACAATGCTCTCCTCCTTCAAGATTCTAGATCCCAAATGGAAAGAAAGCAAGGTAACACCTTATTTCCTGTTCAGTAACTGACTCACGTTGGCAAAAGAAGGTGCCATCACAGAAAGCATGCAAAAACCCATCCCTTCAACCCCCACCACATCTCATTTGTTCATTAACATCCGTCTAGAGCAGCCAGCAGATTAATTTTTAGCTTTTCCACATGGCAGCCCCACTGGTGAAATATGTTCACAGAGAGTGACCACATCAGCAGCACGCTCAAGGATTTCACTGGCAGGAACAGCACCAGAGCAACAGAACTGACTGAATTACCCGTCTGTGAATGCTCTGCTCCAGACGAAGGCAATAATAAACAGCAGCATTACAGGATTTCCCTAACCGAGTCTTTGGCTCACTGATAATGTGGTCTCCTTTCTAGGGAGGTGCGTATGTGGTAAAGCTGTTTGAAGAATATGCCACTGGTCCAGCTGTCCTAACAGTTGTGTTTCTGGAAGCAGTTGCTGTGGCCTGGTTCTACGGTAGGTCTGCTGCCACGTTGACAAACACTACCCCAAATTCCTGAGCTTCTGCAGCGTAGCATCTCCTCTCTTTCTGCAGACAAGATCACTGATGTCTCCAGAAAAAAGTTCACCAAACCTTCTAACAAACCCACCAATTACCAAATCTATGAGAACTATTATTAATTGTTCTCTGACAGAAGTACATTTAAAAGTAACAAGAGCTATAATTCATAATAATTAAGAATTTAATATAAGTGAGAATTATAGGAACAAAACAGTCTTTTATGATGGATTCTGAATTTATTTTCTGTGCGTACAAAATGCTGTGCATCTACTTAGGAAAACCTTCTATCTGCTGTCACCACTCTCCTCCCACCTGTCTCCACAGGCATCACCCAGTTTTGCAACGATGTGAAAGAAATGCTAGGCTTTACCCCTGGCTGGTACTGGCGAGTTTGTTGGGTAGCAATTAGTCCCATCTTCCTTCTGGTGAGTTTTCTTTATAGCTTTTTCTTTCCAGCACAAGAAAATTACCATTCAACAATGCAACTACTTAGACTTCTAAAAGCTTAATTACAGAATTTTCTTGTGAAGTACTTTAGTAATAATTCTAGTTAAACCAAAAAGGCTCAATTAGTGAAAAACCCAATCATGCTGCAAGGTCTTGTTACTAAATCCCCATTTTAAGGATTTTTGTAGATGAGCTAGATAAATAAGACCAAGTTCTGAATAACTCCCTTCCTTCCCTCTGCTGAACAAAGTTACGTTGTTTTGTTGCTTTATATCTACCTCAGCAAAATGAGGCAATAAAAGATGGTGATGAAACATACTGTTGGCAGAGGTGAACCAAGATAAGTAAATACACTGTCTCAGCAACCACTGACTGACAACTTTAGAATATCCCACTTAAATTTTACAGCAGTTAATTGCAACCTTTATAAATCTATAATTTGGAATTGGAAATGCTGTTCCAATGTTTGACTTGCCAGTATTATTGATAACGTTTTAATGTAAAGTGTTCATTTCCTGATCCAAAATTAGCTCATGCTATCTTTTATGTTACTAGCTTTAGTGGGAGCAGAACAGGTCAAGACGGGAGTTTGTGAAGCACAGAATGTAGACTTAAGACCTACACAACAAATTCAAAACACTTGTAATGATCAGTGTACAATTAACAGATTTTCATTTTATGACTCCAAGGGAAAAAAAAAAAAAAGCTATAAATAAGTATGACACCACCAATAATTTTTATACTACTGTCCTCTTTGTGATCCTAAACCAGTAAAATAAACAGAGAAATACAGCTCTGGTGATGTGGTTACTAGGCAGAGCTATTTGTATTCTCTGTGGAAACTAAAATAAGGAAAGCCCAGAAGGTAGTATGTTATTTCTTTATTGGAAACTGTGCTGATAGTCCTGATGATATTCTGGAAAAAACTGAGTCAGAGATCCTTCCAACAGTAGTCCCAAATATTATTCCTGTAGTATTCAACTACAAGTATTTGTTGTTTCACAAGAAATTTTTCAGTCATGCAGGATATGCACAGGAAATGATCTAACAGCATTGATTGAGCTGATGACAGAATACTATATCCAAACTAGCATTAACATCTGTAAAAGCTACCGAAGATCTGAAATGCTATGGAAAAGTATTACAGAAAAGATAAAATTTGTAGAAAATAAAACTGAAAAAATTAGAATCTGTATAGCTTATCACAGAGAAAGCTGGAAGCTGATGTGATTAACACACGTAAGTACTTTAACAGTATTTGAAAGAGTATTAAAAGGGTCTACAACCCAATAAAGAACAGCATAAAACAACAACATAGTGACTGTGAGTTAAATTCAGACCAAGCAGAACTGACACTGATTATGATTAAATATGGGACAAACAGCTAAGGGAAAGTGTATCCTTCCCATTTCTGGTGGCTTAAAATTAAGATGATGCCTTTCTGGAAGCGACGCCTTAGCCACAATCAGGTTATGAGAGTCAGTACAAGAGTAACTGGATGAAATTCTGCACACTGGTACCGATCAATCTGATTTTGTCCATCTAACATATTTTTATCCTTTAAATGTACAGGTGTGGTCCTGAATTTTCTCTCTAATGCTTCTTAAGCAAGAACCACCACCATGTGTATTTATGGAACAAGCAGTCCATATGAGAATTTTTATACCTAACTCCTGTTACTGGTTGGGCTATGCTCTAAAGCTTCTGAGCTCTTTTAAACTTCCTGAAGGAAAGTCTGGATATCCACAAGTGTTTTTGGTTTGCGTTTGGTTGTTGGTTTTTGGGTTTTTTTTGTTATGTATTTTTAAAAATCCATACTAATGTCATGTAGGATTTTTTCAGTGTCGACATATGTTTAATCCTCCTCGAATCCTACTCTTTTTAGTTCAGTGTTATGCTGGGGCACAGAGTTTCCTAAAGTAAATGTGTGCCACCAAAATACATGTATTCATACTTTGCTGTTCTCTTTTTCAGTTTGTCACTTGCAGCTTCCTGTCCAATCCTCCCGAGCTACGGCTTTTTGATTATAATTATCCCTACTGGACCACAGTAGTGGGTTATTGCATAGGAACCTCTTCTATCATCTGTATTCCAATCTACATGGCTTATCGATTGATTGTCACTCCAGGAACACTTAAGGAGGTACCCACAATGTTCTGTTGTGTCTATTTGACTGTTGGGAGGAGGTGATTCTTAGAAATATTATGTGTAGATTTGCCTAGGGTCTGAGTTCTGTTCCTAGCCAGCTGATAGCTAATTGTCTTCTGCCTATTCTGAGTGACTCACAAATCTCCGCAGGTCTTACTGAGGCTGTTGACATATTCCTATCAAATATTAAATCAAGTATTTTTTTTAAGCTCTGGTGAACTGGAGGTTTTTCCTAGAAATCACAGATGAATGAGGCAGCGAAAGATTGATTCCCTTGCATATATCTCTAAGAACAAGTTTCTTTTTCTCTCCCACACTTAAGATTTCTCTGCCATAAATCTGTGGCAGCCTGTGATGACATTTTTGGGATTTCTTGTAAGTTCATGTAAATACCAGTTCAGAAAGATTATGTTCAGTTGGCTCAGGGTATGCAAGTAAACTGCAATGTCCAAAAGCATTAATAGGACATCTGTCAAACTTTGATTCAAATTATGTGTTACAATTAAAAAATAATGCTGTGCACTTCCGTAGCACCTTCCATCTTCATAGTGCTGAGATAACAGAAGTCTGAAACATCCTAGTGTGGTTCAAGAGGTATAATTCAAACCAGAGTCATCTTTTTATTATAAATCTCTTTCTAAATGGCTGTCAGGTTATCTGTTATCTCTAAAATGAATCGATTTCTAATGTTGATTTCTTTCCAACAGCGTATTCTGAAAAGCATTACTCCAGAAACAGCTACAGAAATTCCTTTTGGAGACATCCGCATGAATGCAGTATAAGCTAACCTGTTTTCTGGGGGGTGAGAGGGGGAGCATAAAATGTAATTTTCCCCATCCTCTCTCCCTGCAAAGAATTACATTTCCAGCTGAGACAACAAATGGAGGAGTTTTCTGTGGAGGTTGTGTCACTGACAACAGGCATTTGGAAACATAATGCCTCCAGCACATTTATCCAAGCAATTCAATGAAATCTACTGTGCACTTCAAACCAGACTGAACTGACTCGAGAACTAATTCATTCTGGAAACACGAGGACGTCTGTGTGCATGAGAATACCACGACTCCAGGCGTGGGTGCTGGGGCTGTCTGAAAGTGTGCATGATTGCATAAGCCACTGTAGGACGAGTATCGGCGGGTAGGATTAGGTGTAGAACCCCAAGTCTGTGGCAGTACTCCTGTTATCTTCCTCAATGTGATTGTTCGTACTGGGCAATGTCGTATTCGCTTCTAAGGTTCTAATTGCTTAAACTACATTGAAAAATACCGAAATATTTCTGATAGCCATACATTACTTAAGTAACACAGGGTTTTATAAACTAGGAAAAAAAAAAAAAAAAAAATTAGTAAATTCCCTAGGTTTGTAGTGGAGTAGACAGAGGAAGAGGAAACAATCCTGAGCAGCACTATATACAGCTCTGCATACACAGGCACAGACATTTTAATTTCCTGCATTTTGTAGAGGATAAAAGTTTTGTTAATTGTTTCTTGCATAACAAATACTACAGAAGCATTTTTTTATAACGTTGTAGGCTTCACTTTCCTTTAGACCCCATTAAGCCACAAAAACTCATCACAGCTTACTTGACAAGTACCTAAGTGGCCAGCACTTACTACACTGTTTTCCTAACTAAGCCGTTCACAGAATCATTGTCCTGACAGATCTAACACCTACACCTACAGAAACTACAGACCAACAGTGAATTTTTTTGAGTTCTGATGCCAAAAAGTAGAAAGATCTGCTTTGGTTTTTGGTTTGCTTTTTTTTTTTTTTTTTTAAATTTAATTTTGCAACTAAAATTTGCTGGAGTCTGTTGCTTCTTCTATTCTTTCCTAGTACAGAACTGAAGTTTAGAATAATCCTTTTGGCTGGCTGACACAAGTACATTAAGTACATTTAACTATACAAACCTACTTCCAAGATTTATTAGCTCATATTCTCATGTGAACATATTTGATTTTCACCCTGAAGAAGAAAAGGATTTTATTTTTTTTAACAAGAAGTTGAGTGGAGTTCAGCAGGATTGATTCTCATCAGAACTATTTATATTAAATTTCAAGGCACTGATATGCAAATTAACTTCCATGCACTTACTAACCTCTTTATTATATGCATACACATGCTCTCCAAAGGTGACTGCCCTTCAGACTGACTGCAATTGCCCGAAGTCAGTTGGAGAATAGTTCTGCTGCAGTTAGGTGGAAGTTTATCTAAACCTAAGTAGGCATCATGCGGTAAAAACCACATAGATTATAACAAAATAAAGGAGAGGATAAAAGTGTCTTGTATCTCACGGTCTACTTAGGCAACGTACTGCTAAATTCACAAGGTTATATATGCATTCATAGCAGCAAGCACTAAGAAACCTACTGAAGAGTTTATATTGGTAGGAAGAACTTGCCATACTAGAGGAAAGCAGTGAAATTCAAAGCATTTCATTGCTTCCGCCAAGGTGGTTCTCCCTTAGGTGTGCAGACACCTGTTACACTTCAGCTATTGACTTGAATTCACTTAACTTTTGGTCTCAGGCCCAACTTCCAAGAAGGAAATAAAGGGACAAGGACTGTTCTTTTGGAACTACAAACAAAAGACTCCTAAACTATTTTTAAAAAGGGAATATGTTCTTTCATTGCCACCAGGAAAAACATAGTAAGTCTGTCTTACTGAACAGTTACTCCTGAGAAATAGTTTCATAGCTTAGCCCCTAAGTATATTTGAAAAGTACTTCCAAAACTGGCTTCATTGTGAGGAAAAGAGGAATGGTCTGGAAATTTATTTAATATTGTAAAGTCATTAAGTTACTCAGAAAATTACTGAATTTTGTTAAGAACAGAATTTTCTTTATGAATTAATTAAAAAAAATACATATGAAATGTCAATGTAAGATGAATGAGGTATACACGTGTATCCAGTATCAAGTGTGAGAAATGAAGGAGAAAACCCTACCCAGCTTTTTCATTCTTCAGGCTGATGTTCAACTACTGCTGGGTATTCTTCCTCCTAAATGTGTAAGTATTTAGATAAATCTTACAGATAAAATTTCATGCCAGACTCATTAAAAAAACCCCAACCCACCCCTCTGCAAAGCCAACCCAAAACTTACAGTTCCAATTTTTGGTCATTTATGTTCATTTTATTAGGAAGGCTAACGGTGGGGACAGAAATATTTACGTTAAACATGAGCATTATCTGTATCAAAGCCAAAGTTTCTCTTTCAGCCCTTAGAAACAAACTGAAACTGGGAACGTTGTTTCTAATTGAATAATTTGCAGAGTAATAATTGCAGAAATCACTGCTATTTAGGGTGCAATGCTACTGATGTTATTCTTTTATAACAGTATTTGAAATGGCAAAATATGCATCTTGTGTTTTTTAAGATACTAATATAGGGCAGACATTGTATCTCTGGGTGGTTTTAGCACAGAATGCTGAAAAACTTCCCAAGAAATGTCACTGTTTTCTAGTGGCTTAAAAGTCAGCCAAGAAGCCCTGATATTAATACAAGCCCTGTAAGAGTCACAGTGTAATAAAGGGCAAGGTCTCTCAGCTTGAATTTCTCAGTTGAAAAATGAGAATGATGCACTGAGTACAGATGTACTGAGAGAGAGTGAAAGTATGTAGATGTGCCAAGTCACAGGAAAAACATTTATAGATTCCAGAAGATAATTTGTGATTGTTAGATCTTTGTTCTCTTTCCACTAGGATAATCCAGTGTGAGGTTTTTATGGGAACAGGGGGCAAGGAAGCCCTCCAGATGTGAATTAAAAAGGCTTTTCTTAATACAAAGATAAAATACATCCATGTTTTCATTCTGTATAAGCTGAACTTGCAAGGCAGTTTAGTCCTCATTATTTTTTTGTTACATAGTATCCTGGTTTGAAGTCTTCTAAATCTTCTTATGCTAACTTTCTTAGTGTCTCTATTTAGCTGAGTGGTTGAAATATTGAGAAATTGATTTCATTTATTTTTGTAACTTTTTTCTTCGTTTTACATATCCAATCTGAAAACATTTAGAGTAACCGCTATTTATCAGGTAGCTCAACAAGTAGCCGTACATTAAACATTGTTTTTGTACAAAAAATAGTAATATTGATACCAAATGGGCTGCACTGCAAGGCAAACAAATTCCTTTTCTTCAGTTCACCTTCTGCGTATCTATCACATGAATCTATCCTACCCTCTAATCTGAACAGTGAAAAGGAAATTCTGAAACTGGTAAATTTTGACCATGTTTGCCTTTTAAGCAAAGAGAATTAAGCTAGAGTTTTAGCTGTACAGAACTAAGTATTCCCTCCAACTTGTACATGATGCACCTGTTCTTAATTTATGCGGCTGTTTAGTTACAAGTGTTGCAAGCTGATTGTAAGTCATCAGTATGTGCCTTGTACTGTAAACTGTTATTGTAATAAATTTAATATTCATAATCCAGATGTAGATGTCTCTTGTGCCTCTCTCTTACGAGAAGAACAAAGATAAAACTCAATTCAAAGAAAAAGCAAAGTATCTAATCCAGTTTACTATCCCAACAAGGCCTCTGACAAAAAGCAGAGGATTTCCTTCAGCGTTTGAACCTTGGCCCACTGCTAAATACTCTTTCATTCGATTCCAACAGAAGAACCAATGCACATTACATTTGTCTAGACAGAACAGCAAAACCAAACTGATCCACACTTGGACTAAGTGCTTAGCTACTTGATTAGCCGACATATAAAACTCACTTCAAGTCTTTGTAAACTAGCAGGCTCGACATTTAATTTTACTCAAATTTTGTCTCATTACTAAGTCTGCTGAACAAACTATTAGAGAAACACCAACATCAAAAACTTTTTTTTTTTAATATTCACTCTACTGTAGCATAAAGTAATATGTTTACTACAAAACAAAGTGAAAGAAACTGTTGTGAAAAGTATGTATCCCAAAAACTACAATCACTGTTGATTATCCAACTTACCAAGTTACAGTTTGGAGATAACTTTATTCTTATGAAACTTTGAACAGGCAGATTGACAAATCTAAAACATGACCTCCTGTACGCCAAGCAGATATGACTAAAACATGTAGAGACTTGTTTACCTTATTTCTCACAAAAAAAGATGCAGTAAAACAACACAAGCATTAAAAAAGACCCACACATGAGATCCAGTATGTATCTTACACTTCATTTGTGTTTCTGTACACAGGTCCCCAAAACCAGAGCCCACACATAAATACAAAATTCATATATCAATGCAAATTTAGCTTACAAAACACCATACTATGTACAGAAATCTCCTAGATTATTAGACTGTTTTCCTTGCTTTCTTCCCACTTTTACAGGTCTGTTTTTCATTTTTGAGAGCATCAACAGACAACAAGTGCTGCTAAGGCCCAAGAACACCTTTGTTTCAACAGAGCTGACTGTTTCAGATGGTGAAAGGTGTAGGGGCTCCTGCCATCCCACAACCCCCCAGTTTGGTCTGTGCATACCCAGGCTTCTTGGAGCGTGTGATGCAAGACTCTTGGCAGCTGACTGTTTTCACAATGGCAACTCCTCCCTACGATAACATGAGAGAGGAGATAGGGCAGAGACTTCTGTGCTTAAACACTCAGATTTTGCATAGCTGTGTGTGCACTCACCACCCTCGGAAGACCCAACGGCGCAGGACATCACTGGATCCCATGGTGGTGAACTCTCTCTCTCCCCTCCCACCTCTCATTTTCCTCTCTTTTTTCCTTTCTCTCCTTTTCGTAACCTCAGGCACAAAGAGAAATTGCTTTGCCTTATTGCCAGAAAATTAACTCCTTCAGGTGATTCAAATGTGTAATCAATAAATTTGTATAAAGTTTGACCATTTGGTGTTAGAATGTTTGGAGGGTGTTGCTTACTGGGGCAGATTGCATTTTAGTTAGTGAAGATGCTGCTGGGGCCTGGCAGTGTTTCTTACTACAGGTGATGGTCAGGAACTGTGGTCCCTGACCCAGAGGGTGGCCTACTGCGCTGGCAAATTAGATCCTGTAGAACAAGGTGACCCCTATTTAATAAAAATCCCTACTCTAAGACATGTTTTAGGAAGTGTACAGAAGTCTGCCTGCGTCTAGCTTATGAATGATTGGCTGTCAATGCCCCAACGCCCCTCTCCTATATGCAGTACATGGCAGACCCTGAGAGATTACACCCCCTAATTCACAGTCTCCCAGATGCACTGAAATTATAAGCAGTCCAACTCCAAGATAGACTAAGATTGCCCCAGCCCCATGGCGGTGGAAGTCCCACTGACCTTACCTGGGGAGAGGTGGCTCATGAATTAATTAATTATGGAAGGCAGCTAGGTATCACCTCTAACCTCACTCCCACTCCAACAGAAGAATCTCGAGGCTGGAACACCATCCAGCAGTTAAGCAATATTTAATTGTCCCCGCTCAGGAGGTCCTGTCCACCCTAGTTGACCTGTATCCCCAGAGGGAAACTGGTACTCCTTATGGATGGAGGGAACTCTAGAGGCATTCCCAGGAGAGAAAGTACATCTCCCCAGAATAAACCTTCTGTTAGCGCTCCCCGTTAGAGCTCCCCAACATTCCCCCTCCCGTACAGTTGGGAAACTCGTTCCACCGTCCTCAATAAGTGAGCCAGAGGACGGCCAATGGGTATATTTGAGAAGGCTCCCTGAGAATAAAAAGGGTGACCTATTAATAACATTTCCCCTTGGGCCACTGAAGACCCCGATTACCTTCTTAGTTGATAGAGGTGACCAAATCTCTGCCCTAAGGAGGAAAGAAGCTGACGGAAATGGTATCTGTCCCTATAAAAAGCAGATTTGGGTCACTGACATTTTTGGAAATACTCATCCCCAGCAAACTGCTCAAGTAAAGTGTTGGCTCCCAGGGGATGATAATCCAATAGAGACCACCAGGATTATAGGTCATCTTCCCACAAATATTTTAGGACTGGATCTGTTAAAAGGGAGTGCCTGGTTAGACACAGAAGACAGACGATGGGTGTTTGGACTGCCAGCTGTGTCTTTTTGGTTGTTGCAAAGAGCCCCGCTCTTACCTCCATTTAAAATTGTAAACAGCAAGCCATATCCACTACCATCAGGAGCAGAGGAGAGAATTTCCCTGGTAATAACTGATCTGAAGGAGCAAGGAATTATCACCCGTACCCATTCTCCCTATAATTCTCCTGTCTGGCCGGTACGGAAGCCAAATGGGAAGTGCCAATTGACTGTGGACTATCGCCACTTAAACACGGCTACCACTCCACTCTGACATTGCAGTTAATTGCCACCATCCAAGAACACCCCCACCCACTCTATCCTCACCACAGTCAGTACCAAGGATGTATTTTTTTTAAGGTGCCTCTGAGAGAGGATAGAAAGCGTTTTGCCTTTATGTGGGAAGGAACACAATACACCTCTACATGACTACCACAGGGCTATCGCCACTCTCGCATTTTAGCTCAACAAGCACTAGCCCAGGAGCTAACTCAGGTTAGCCCCAATGAAGGCACTAAGATCTATCAATATATAGATGATATCTCAATTGGAGGGTCTAGTATAGAAGCACTAGGACAAACTAAACCAGCCCTTTCCACTCATTTAGAAAGCTTAGGTCTTCAGACTCCTCCAGAAAAGGTACAAGGCCCATCCACTGCAGTAAAGCTTCTTGGGGATATGGTGGAAGGGAAGGAGAATTTGCATTCCCCCAGATATCCTTACCACCCTGGAACAGGTTAAAATTCCCCCAAACAAAAAAGAATTGCAACATGCCCCTGGGTTGTTAGTATTCTAGAGGAAGCACAGCCCTGACTTTTCAGTAATAGCCCACTTTATGATTTCACTAGAAAGCGAGCATCCTGGGAATGGACTCACATCCACGACGAAGCCCTGAAATTATTGATTTTTGAGGTAAGTGTGCAGCAGGTGCTGGGCCCCATCCATCCCTCTGACCCTTTGCAGATCGACTGGGGTTTCTCCATTCATGGTCTTTCTATTCACATGTGGCAGCGAGGTCCAGAAGGCCCCACCAAGCCTACTGCACTCTTCTCACGTAGCTTCAAGGATGCAAGAAGCGATATTCCTTCCGGGAGAAAGGCCTCTTTGTAGCCTGCTTAGCCTTGCAAGAGGCCAAAAAAAATTATTCGGCAACAATCCATCATTCTCAGAGGGTCGTCTAAGGTACTTGTTCTAGATGGAACACCATCTCCGGTGGGGGCTACCCAAAGAGAGACAGTAAGGAAGTGGTATACCCAGCTTGAGCACTACTGTAATACTCAAGAGGTAGTAGAGGGAGCTCCTCGAAGCCTTCTGATTCAAGATTCATCCAACATTGCCCTTGACACTACTCCTTCCCTAGGTTACATCTCTGTTGCTCCCCCATATAACCCTGAATAAAGAAAGGTTTGGTTTACTGACGCATTCTCATGAAGAGAAAACAAGGTGTGGAAATACAAAGCAGTAGCATGGCAAGTCAATTCTAGAGAAAAGATTGTAACTGAAGGAGAAGGCAGTGCACAGGTAGGGGAACTGATGGAGTGTGTTCACTAGAGAAGCAGACGCTAGCATACCAGTACATATTTATACTGACTCATATGCAAGGTGCTGAACTCTTTCTTTCTTATTTTCCTCTCTTCTTCCCTTTTTGTAACCTCCGACACAAAGGGTAATTGCTTTGCTTTATTGCCAGAAAATTAACTCCTCAGGTGATTCAAATGTGTAATCAATACATTTGTATAAAGTTCGGCCATTTGGTGTCATTTCACCTTAATTCCCCCCAAGGTATCAAGGCTAAAGAACTTCTCATTAGTCCCTTCCTCTGTGGTCAGGACACGACACACCCCTAGGTCTGTCCCAGAATCTGCAGGTACCAAGGACAGAGTACTGAAGGCCAGGGTGGACAGAGTCATCCAAATTTAATATTATAACTGTATAAACAGACTAAAGGTGTCTATCAAGTGATCCATTAATCCATTTCAAATGTTCTTCTATTATGGCACACACAATTTCTTAAATGAAAGCCAGGAATAAATAGCTAGGATACACTTTTATTTCTGTACAAGAGTCCATGCTGCAGTGGCTTTTCCTCTTAGTTGACAGACCAAGTGTTTTTGTCCACCACAGAGACATTAATCTTCTTCCTTCTCAATGTAAGATTTAGTGGCAACACGTGCCATCTGCCTCGCCAAATAGCGGTCCCTTGCTGACATGACTGTCTCTTCATTGCTCCGTTTGGCAAATTTGCTCATGCTCTCAGATGGTTTTGGTGCTTGTTCTTTCTCCCCTTCTTCTCCAGCGTTACGTTTTTGCTCAGAAAGAATTCCAGAGCTGGATCTTCCCTTTTCATCCACTTCTCTCTCTTTTTTCTTTCTCTCTTTTTCCAGATCAGACTCTCCATCTTTTTCTAAAGATGCAGGAGTACTTTCCCTCCTCTCTCTGTATTTCTTTTCATCTCCACCGTATTTCTCTCTCCTATCCTTCCCATGATCTTCCTTTTCTCTGCATTTCTCTCCTCTATCTTTCTCCCTGTCATTATACCTATCTTTACTATTTCTTATTCTTTCTTTCTCTCGTTCCTTTTCTGAGCCCTTCTCTTCTCTGTCCTTTGCCTTCCTCCACTCTCTGCCATGTTCCTCCCTCTCTTTTCTTTCCTTCCCCCTTTGTTTATCGTCTTGCTCTTCCCTCCGTCTGTAGTAATCTTTACTAGTGTGATCCCCGTACCTATGTCGCTCTTCCTTTTCCCTTTGATGATCCTTTTCATGGGTCCTACTTCTCTCATAATCTTTTTCCCTGGATTGTTCATCATTTCCCCTTCTGCTTGGTCTACTCTCCCCCCTCTTTGTAAGATGATTTGTTCGGGCTTTTGTGCGCAGCTCTTCCTCCACACTGGATGAGCTTGGTGACCTGGAATGCCTCTGTCTCTTGTGATGTTTAGCCTCCTCTTCACTGCTCACAGAGCTCTCTCTTTTTATCTTCTTTTTCAAATCTACTTTACTATTTTTGTGCCTCTTATCATCATCACTACTATCAGTTCCTAAGTCGGTATCAGCATCTGGATTATTCTCTTTCTTAGCAGAGGGCTTCAGTCTTTGTCGTTCATATGGGCATTTATTCCTTTGGTTGGACTCATCGTAACAACTGTCAGATTTCTCTTCCTTTATCCTACATTTTTCATGTTAAAAAAGAAAAAACAACATTACACAGCCTGAAATCTCAGACTTTTCTACAAACTGACTTCTGGTCAGGACTTAAGCAAAAGATGCTGCTGAGAAGTCTAAGAAAGCAACTCTATCTGTGGCTCAGGTTCCAGGTATCCAGTGCAAACGATTTCTATTAAGTATCTGTATCTGGTTCATTGGTGAATGCAAGCTGATGAATTTATCTAAAGAATGACTATGGTAAAGTATCTGTAGTTTCCATCTAAGGAAAAAAGATATATTTCTTGTGTAAGATTTTTGGCAAGCTACACATTTTTTCCTATGTGTTTATTCCTCTATGCTTTGTTATTTTTTTCTGACTGGTAAGGAAACAGATGTTTACTCACATAAGACACATGCCTTTTCTTTTTAATCACACAGCTACAGCAACTGTGTGGTAACTTCTTAGGAATCAGCACACCATCTAGTTAGACTGAATGTTTGATGCATGCTTGAAAGCATGGTTAGTCTATGAAAAATGGCTAAAAATTATGATGAACATTTTGATCATTTATTTAGTAATCCAATTAATTAAAATGACAAGTCAAAGATGGATCAATTTAGGGACAAGCAATGTGAATTCCGAGAGCTAAAACTGACCCGTTTTCTCTCTGTATCCTATTGTACCACCATAAGAAAGAATAAAATTGAAATATACACCTGAGCTGCTTTGAAAGCCCTGCTGGGAGCACCATCTACAGTACTACTTGTTTTCCCCTGCATCAATTTTATATACAACTTGCAAAAGAAACATTTCTTTAATTTGCAAGATTAAGAAACCATCATTTCAAATGATCTCTATGCAGTACAAAACCACATCATCCTGAAGATGATCTGAAAGAATTATTAAAGCAAATGGACAACCAAGTGGGCTGACCACTACTGCTACTCTTATAAAGAGATGCATCTGAGTAACTTAGATGTTATTAATAAAAAGAAGAAACCGTAAAGTGCAAAATTAATTTAACCACCTCAGTAGCAATCTTTGTGCACCACTGAAACCAAGCAGGTATTTCTCTTTGGTGAAAGCCTAAGAGAGGATGTTTTTCCAGACACAGAGGTGCATTAATACTTTAAGTCTCAAATGACAAAACTGTGGCCTCAAATTTCCCATTTCCTGCTTAAATTCAGGAAGCTGTTCTGATTTTATTCCAGCCAGTAATTCTTACTTCCTATTTCTTTTACACTACTTTTCCCTACTTATTTCCAATAAGGTGGCATATCATTATACTACAGATATAATCAAGAATATCCTTATTTCAGATAGCTGAATAAATTAACTGTGATCACATTATTTAAGCTAAGAATTTACTTTCTAATAATCCAATCTCAGATCTAGAAGATCTCTTGATGAAAGCTGCATTTTCTTTGTGATGGCAAGCATTTAACTAATGACATCCAGGTATAAGGCCTATCTCAAGTGAGGTTTAACCTTAATTAATTGTTGCAAATGATCAGTTGTTGCATTTAATAAACATATCCCCTTCACCATATTTATTCACAGGGCAGAATTTCACCATCTCAGCTACATAAATAATTCAGTCTCATCTCATTACTTTGATTTGGAATGTGCCAATATTAAGATTTTAAAATATTCCTACTTAATTTCCTATATATTTGATTCATTTCCTTTTAGCATAGCATCAATACTCTATTTTTTATGAACCTGTAAACATGGAATAAATACAAAGGAAGACACATTCTTTTCAGGAAATTCATATCACAGCATCATTTCCTATGATTTACCTCTGTGCTCATCATTTTACCTTTTGTCTCCCTCCTGATTCAAACTATGTAACAGTGCAGATTGCCAAATATTATGTAGACCAAAGTAAATATAGTCTAGAATAATACCAAGTAGTATTACAGGTATGACTGTACTCTTGACACTTTTTAAACAGCATCCCTCTCCTGCTTGTTTCTGTCTTATAGTCTATACACTGATGACCCTTAGACATTTTCCAAATAATTCAGTTAATCAGCTGTATAAAGGAACCTGCTTACCCTACCAGTGTTTTAGTACTCTGTCTTAATTCTTACAGTGTTCCAGTGAGGCTGGAATCACAAACAGCCAGAAGCTGATTTATATCTGAAAAACTTCTGGAATCACATCCTACCTGGCTTCACGGAAGCTGCATTTAGGCATCTCTTCTTCCCCTACTCTCTGGTTTAAAAGATGTCTGTAAAATCCACTGAGATCCTTCTGTTTGGTCACATCCAGGTATGCTAAGAGAAAGAAAGGTTGGATTTACTGTGCCACAAATACTCATCAGACACAACACACAACTGGTGGATACCACCAAGACTGCAATCTCCATCCTTGAGGTTTTCAAGCCCAGAGTAGAAAAAGCTCTGAGCCACCTGATTTGACCTCAGAGCAGACCACGCTTTGAGCAGGAGGCTGGAACAGACGACTTTCAGAGGTCCACTCCAACCTGATGCATCTTATGATGCTACATCCTATTCTTTACACCCATTCCTGGGACACTGTACAGAATGTCGGAGGTAAGGAGTGTAAGCACTGTACCTCAGGCTCACAAGTGTTCCTTCAACAACTGACCCTTCCTCACAAATTAAAAGTAGCAACCCAAATAGTACTGACAAACAGAGGAGCTTCCTCTGTTCCTTTACTTACATGTACAAAGGAAAATAACAGACAAAGTGGGATTTGATTCAGTATCTGCTATCTGGTCCTTTTTGATTTTAATTATCTCAAGCCTCACAGAAAGACCAGATGACAATGTTGTCAATCATGTACAAGGCCATTCTTTTCAAGAGGAATTATTTCAGTGTAAATCTCACCCTCGAGAGCTGCTGCTCTTCTTTCTCTTTCCTCCTCCTCAGCCCTTTCTTGTAGCTTCTTCTTATAGGCTGAGGTCACAAAAGCCTCTTTGTGAGCAAACTGTCCTCCTTCCATTTCACGCTCTTTCTGAATTTTTCTTTCCATTCTTTTTTCTTGCTCCTTCTTTCTAATCTCAGCTGCTTTGAGGATATTTTGGATGTATCTGGGCTAAAATAGGAAGGAGAAAAGGTATTATACTGACAGGTTATTGAGGTGGCTGAGAAAACATAGACTGGGATTGATGGACATGTTGAAGAAAGTTGGTGATGGAAGAGAATGGACAGAGGCTAGTCTAACATATTGCAACACTGTTTGATAGCTATCTGAAATAAACTGTCATCCCCTTTTAGATCCTAACACGGCACGCTTCCCAGTCACAAAAGAGGCTGGTGTAGTCAAGCAAAACATTCAGCCCTAATCTTTGACTAGGATGATTTTTGCTCTGAGTGAAATTAAAGGCTTTTTGATTTCTCACCCCTCTGCCTTCTGTCTTCTAACTGCCTTTTACTACTGTAAAGGAGTGTGAAGCTTCCTTTTATACCCACATAACCTGACAAAAGCTTTCAAATTAACAGAATAAGTAACAATGAAAATATCACTTGTTAGGATAATTCAGCAATGCTTTGAAACAAGGCACTGGACTGTGGAAATTGGCCACATTTCACCAATGAGAGTTAATTACTTTAGTCTTCTGACAGTCCTCCAGTAAACACACTAGTGAGTGAGGAGGGACGGTTTATGTTCACTGCTTAGTAACAAAAGGGTCTCTATTACCAGAAGTAGTACTGTTGCAGGGCCCATTGTCTCTAATCCTATTACCATCCCATCGTAACATTCTCTTCAGAAATACAGAGACAGATATGCTATCTGTACATCATAAATCGGGCAGGAAACTTGTAGCCTGTCATCCTCCAGAATACCACTTGATCAGGACTCTGAATTATCTGATGAACCAACAGTTTTGCCAAAATTCTTGCAAACTACTACCTCATGCAACAGGATTTAAGCACAATACTTGCATGCCCCATGAGAAAAAGAATTTGGCAAAGCTTAAAAGTTAATCGATCATAGCCGTTCCAAGCATAGAGAGATAAGACAGACAGCATAAGTTTTCAGGTATCGACCTTTTTGTCATCTTTTGCAGATAACATACTGGCATTACTTTCTTTCTTCTTTTGCTGCATTTCATCGTAAATACTGTCATATTCGTACACTGTAGCATCTTCCTCCAAAGCCTTCTGAATTTCCAATTTAGTCTAGAAGAAAAAAAAGGGGGGGAGAAGAAGATAGAAAAAAAAAATCAACCATGACATTTTTACTATTTTCACACATTTCATTCCTATATTGTAATTTAAACAGATCTATAGTACAAATCTATCCATTAAAACACTGAGTGTAAATTAAAAACACTCTGATCTACAAAGTTCTTGAACTGTTTACCAGGATTGAGAAGATGAACAACCAAATCATCACCAGTATTTGCAGTTATAGGAAATGTAGAAAGCAAAGCACAATAGTCAAAACAATACTGGTAATTTCTTAATGAGCAAACTGTTCCATCCAACAACACAATTTTTTTAATAAACAGTAAAGAACATTTCAATAAATTTTACTGTGTGTTTTCATCTATAGTTTATCCCCCTTCCTCAAAGCTCCAAATAATAAATATGTACCAATATAATGCAGGATATCACTCCGTATTTCACAGTTTTATCTTCTGTTTGTTCAATCAAATTGGAAGTAAGAACTGTGAAACCATTCAGTTTTTTAAAAAAGCCCTATCAGAAAAACACCCTTAGATCACATCTCCTGACAACAGAAGAGGAATGCTGAACTGCAACCATACAAGTTTCTCTCAAGCACATATTACCCCCACAAGAAAACAGCGATGTGTATGATGCATAAATCTTTTTTCTTCTAGCTATGTCTTTTATTGGTCTAGAATTTTTCAAAATGTAAAATTTCTGTCTCCTCTGTAAAATTTATTCCTCGATTACAGTAAAAAGCTCACCGTTGGTATATATTTAAATATTTTAAAACCCAATACTTTGAAATACTACATTCTACAAACAAAACAGGTTGAGAAATTCTAAAAATATCAATGCATTCTGTGACACAAAACAAACTTCAACATCCTGTGTATTTAAAGTGGTTGCATTGAGTAAACAGAAATTTTATTGTTTTAAATTATGACCAGCTCTTTGTTAAACGCCACTCATGCAGCTTTAATCGGGCAGTTCTTCAGTTACTCTGATAGCCAGAATAATTTCAAAAAGAACAATTTTCCCCAGAAAAACCGAAACAAAATCTTTGCTAGAGGAAAGGCTCTGAGAATTTCAAGTCAAGTTTTAAAGAAAGTTCTTGTGCTGCAAAGGGCAATGCACAAAATCATAGTTACGTGGAATTTTTTTAAAGGGTAACTCCCACTCTGAAGTTGCACAATTATGTTTCTGCAATTATTTAATAAAAAAGAATAGATGCAGTAATTTCTTAATCTGCCATGGGCATAGAGTCCCCACCACATCTTACCTGTTTCATTGCTTGTTTTTTCAATGCTTCTTTCTGAAGACTTTCACCAACAGATGGCTACGAGAAGAAAACATTGCAGCAATAAATTAATTACATTGACACGGTTCACGTTATTTTTCTACCATTCTAACAACTAACTACACAACAGTCCCATTACATAAGTCACTCTTTCACTTCAATAGTATTCTTCTGTAAGCAAGAAAAAGTTCATTCACAAACATACAATGAATCAGCCTTTTCCATGAGCTAAGTATTGCAGTATCTCAACATACATATTTTTTTATGAAAACGGAGATGAGTTTAAAGACACTATTTCAATTACATGTGTACCTCAAAAGCTGTGTAAGATGTCATGCTGTTTCACAAAACAAGTAATCTCTGTCCAAGAAATGCTCAGAGACATAGAAGGTCTGTGAAAATGGTTTAGTGGCAATGCCTTCCTCCAATCACTGCCAAAAAAATGGTAGAAGAAGACATACCCCTCCACTATGGCAAGGGTCAGCCTGTTGGTGCAAGAAGCTAGCACATCAACAGCCAAAACACCTAGCAAAGGACAACTAAAGCCAGCACTGAAACAAATTCCTAACAACACCACAAAAAACAAACTCCCCAAATCAACAGAAATTGGAGTTATACCCTCCTACCAATTTATGGATCAAGAATGTTTTAATGTTCTTGGGAATTATATGTTTGTGAATAAAGAAGGATAAATGTTCTCAATTATTTTTAAAATTATATTTCTAATAATCTGTGAAATAGATAGGTGCTATTCAGAATCTACCTACTTTTCTTCCAGCATGTAAATCTCAGAGACGTTAGCAGTCATGAGCAGACATTCTTGCTGAGAATCACATGAAAAAACTGTATTCATAGTAAAAAAAACAAATATCCGAAAGGATTTGGCACTTATTTCAGGTTTGACCTGTATCGTTAGCTCTGTATTTTTAGAAATAAGAATATTGCTGATTTGAACAGCATGTACTTCAAATGTTGTTTAAATTCTCAAGATTAATATGCTGGAAAATAGCAATACTAATCTTCCCTAAGAAAAAACATATCCACTACTGAAAACATGTTTTCTAATCATACTGTCTTTTTAAAAAAAGCTTTGCATTTTATTTAGTTTTCATTAGTGTTGAACTAAACTGCATCTCTATCTTTTCTCAAGCAATAGAAAATACCACTTATTAAACAGATTCATTATGAATGACAGGACTTGTATCCTTGTTTATGTAATGAAATATTTCTTAAGTCTTAAAAAGCAGAAATAGGAAGGAAAAATCCTGCTGCATTTTGGCAGCTTCCCAAGTTTTGCAACTTTGACTAATACAGGCTCTATATCACAGTTTAAAAAGGCAAAGAGATTCTGTAATCAGCTCTTAATAAAGTTTAAAAATGGAGAGCTTGGCAGCAGGGACTAGGATCTTCTGAAATCAAACAGAATTATCACCATGTAAATTTAAACAGATCCCCTGAACAAGAAGGGTTTTGAATTCATTTGAGGTTTAAAATAATATAATAACATGTCATGACCCCTCTTTCTTATGCTATTAAAATTTTAACAGATGTGTCAACAAGGAAAAGAACCAAGTGCTTTTCCACAATTTTCTAGGTGACAGACTGTAAACAGTCCAAATATTTTTTCACTGGTTAATTTCAAGCACAGGGAACACGTTGTGCCCTAAGCAGCAGAATTAATGGAGTTTCATTACGTGTGACTCTGTGCCCTCTGTCTCTTTATTTCCCCCAGCACCTCCTCAGACACCCTGCCTGCTTGATTTGGCAGATGGGCAATGGAGTGTGTGACCAGCTAGCCCTGTGCTGAACAGTCTAGTCAACGGTTCCTCCTCAACACTGAGAAAGATTAAAATCACAAATTCTCATCTATGGCTGTCCCTTTACCCAGCTGTCAATTTTCATGAAGACCACAGGAACACTGTGTCTTTGGGACCTCTGTCACCCACCACAGATGGTTAAGATTGTTAGTGAGTTCACAAGTAGTACAGGACTAACAGGTACACACAGTGATCACCTCTAAGGGATTTTTTTCTGCTATGCAAACTACAGATAATAAAAAGAAACTCAGCAAGAGAAGGTGCTAAGGCAACAATATCCGCTGGAGTCTGTATGGTATCCCATAATAGCATCCACACAATTCTAGATACTCTAGACCTTTGCCTACTTCCCATAAACGTGCTAGTATCTACTTTCATAAATAATACTACAATCAAAAAAACCCGAGACACAGAACATTCAGAATATTCCTTTCTAGCCCATTCCAAGTGAGGGACTTACCAACAAGTAAAAATGGGAAATTAAAAGGGTACCCATTCCAACTTTTTCTGGTGCTTTGCTACACGCAGACTTAGATAAAGCCCATCCCAGCTTTCAAAATGTGAAACCTTGTGGTGAAACTACAGTAATAAAGGGAAAGCGTGATGTGCACTTTCATGGCAGAAGAACCCCGTACTGATTCAGTTATGCCCATCCCTGGGAGGCAGCCTTCCTCCCTTGCCCAGCTGCAGATAACCAGACAAGGACACAGACCACGCGTCAGGAACCTGAGCTTGGCAGACATCAGCAACACGCTCACAGAGCCCACTCTGGTATCAGGCACTACACTGTGCATACTGCAGCTTGCTGATTATTTGGACTAGAATTGGATATAGTCTCATTTATTTATGTAGCTGGTTGGCTGGGGGAAGTAGTGGATTATTTCGTTTAAAACAACCTACAAGAATCCCAGATTCATTCATCTAGTATTTACCTCTGGCTTTCAGGACTGATGAGCTGATGTTGAGAAGTATCTAAAATACCGTACTTGATTTTTATGTCCTATGTTTTCTTCTAAAAAAAATGCTACAAATGAGTCCGTATAAATTTCTTAATATTAACACATTTTTTTTAATTGACAGTGGAAAACACACCAGCATTACACAGAAGACCTAGACTTCCTCCTGGCTCTCTGGGAAGGACACAGTCCTCTGCTTGACATACTAAGGGTCATCACTGGAGGACTCCTTTACCAGACACTCTTACACTGGTTTCACAGAAAAGTACCTCAACAGTAAGGAATCTACCCTGCATTATGCCAGAAAGCAAGGGCTCAGTAAAAGACAAAACAGATTCTGCAGTTACATTTACAGAATAAGCTTTATTCCATCAAAATATGTGAAACACTGCTTAGAATGTTTTCCTTGTCTACCTACACGAAATAAAAGTGGTGATCTACAAAGATTACATAAACACAAAAGTAATATATAATCCTCATTATTGTACATATAAGTGTAAAGAAGTCCACCTGCAATTTGTTTGTCTAGAGTGGCAGTAAGTTTACAAAAAACAAACACCTTCCCTAATGGTTTATGGTGGACAATTTCCTGTGGCACTGTGAGCTCTGATAGATGAGAACTTCCCGTTCTTTTGTATTGTTTTTACTTATCAACTGCCCATTTATTAAAGGCCCTATAAGCTCAGCAATCTGTCTCATACCTTCTCTTTCCCTGCAGTCAAGCTATTCTTCTGAGGCACAAAGCTTATAGTTTAATATTTTCTGGATGGACAAAATGTTTTAACCCTATCCTGTGAAATGACATAGAATCCATGCAGATCAAGAAACTGATAAACGAGACTCTCCATCCTACCACTCCTACAAGACCATGGAAGATAACTTGTACATAACTGAAAAGGTTAAAAAAAAAAGAGTAATAAAAGAAGCTACCCCAATCTACTAACACTTCTCATTATTCTCTCCAATTTCTTCTCTCCTTCAGGTACCTATAAGCTTCTTTCAGGTTCTTAAGTGCTTGAGATACCTCTTTATTTTTATCCTGCAGGCAAGCTCCCCTTGCAAGTTACTTCTTAAAGTATCTTTACATTGCTCCCACACAACCAAAGAACAACAGACATTCCAACTACTGACCAGCAGTTTTGGTTTGTCTTGGCTATGTTCAACTCATGACAGAGCATGCATAAAGCTCTGCATAAAGCATTTACAGCTTTATACAAAAACCTCGATTCGAAATGCAAATACCTAAAAAGGCAATTCCACAAATGAGACAACTAAAATTTCATTCTCTTACAAATTTGTCCTCTCTGCCTTCCCACCACAATGTCCCAGTCTTCCCACATCTTGAGTCCCAACTGCAGTTCCTTGGTTTCCCTCTACATCTCCTGCTTCCTCCCGTCTCACCTAGTCTAGGCAGCCAGCCCTCAGCTTCCAGGCCAGCCAACGCATCAGAGGAGGGTTGAGATCATCTTGTCTTTCTCATCATCGGGGCATTAACAGAATCTTTGTTCTGCAGCTAGAGACCCCTCCTCAGAGCTGGCCACTACATTCAGAAACTTACTATGGGCAAATGTCAGACCATGAATCATACAAGCTCTTTTTAGAAAACCAAACCAAAAGCAGAATAGCAAATGATTTACCTGAATGTGCCTAGTTTAAACAATAGTCATGCTCTATTACCCTCCTGAGTTGCTAATTTGTCTCTCTTCTTGGGAAAAAAAGCTATTGGTGAGGTTGAGTTTTTTGACCTAATTCCTCCTAAACTGCTGCTGGAAGTGATGTAATTTCTGGAGCAAAGGGTGCAGCACCATTTAAGCATACTCTCAGAAAACAAGTCAGCCTGGGACTAATATAATTTTCAGTGTTGAAGCTGGTTTCTAGGAAGTTACAACCTTAAATCTGAAGCTGAGAATGTCTTGTAAAAAATGTCACAACTATTTTAAAAGACGCTTTCAAAGTCTATGTGAGATTCCTGACTTGTTTTTCCCCACTGACTGCCACAAGAAGTATTAGACCAACAAATTCTGACATAATAGCTATTATTAATGGAGAATCTCATAGTAGCTGTATAGCCTGCCTCCCAAGGAACAGCATTTGTGGTTGCTATCAAAACCCCAGGCATGGTACTTACCGATAGACTATGTAAGATACCACTCCATTTCTTTTTTTACAATCAAAAGATGCTTCTGCTCTAATACAACAGACCCATGAGGGGGCTTTGCCCTTTAACATTACCCTTGTGAATTCTCTACATGCTGCTTTGCAATAAACACATAAAATAAATTATCTTTGTTTAAAGTTAAATACATTTTAAAGGGAAATGAAGTGCTACAGTGACGTCAGGCAGATTATACGTAGTTAAGATTTTAATCTCTCACTAGAACTATCTAGTTTTACGTGGATGAGCAGAAAAATTATTTGACCAAACCACAACAGCAGGATAATTTGGGGCTCCATTTGATCAGCAAGTGAAAGAAGCACAGATAGTCAGCCAGTTCACAAGAAGCAAACTATATTTATATTGAACTAGCCAGTCCAAGAGCACTTCATTATTAAAGACTGAGAAAGAGACACTTTCAGATCAAAATCCGTCTCACTGATTTTAGGTGTCTACTTTAGAAGGAGGTAAGCTGTGCCTCAGAAGTACCTGTACAGGGAGCTCAGGGAACTCAAGTGTAGATATCTGCATGTGTTTCTGTGGATCTCAGCCCAAGCTGGTGGCCCTGTGCCGTTGTGTCTCCAAAGGGCCGAGATCTGACTCTGCTCACTTCATTCTTTTCCCATCAGAAAAGGGATCTCAGACTGTGAGATCTTTGAATTCATGACACTTTGGTATCAAAACATCTTAAAATGAGCTACTCACACTCTCATGTATATGTATTTAGCTGTGAATCGTTGAGGCTTGCCCTCATAGAGACCTGTATAATCCAACTACAGCCTGCACATGACGATCACTGAAAGTATGAGACTCAAACTTTCATGGGGGGATTAAAAAAAAAAATCAAGTCAGGCAACACATTCATCTCAATTCCTACACCATATGAGCCATGGCTACTAGCAGAAGATTAAGAGAAAGAACATGAAAAACAAGTCATGTATGGAATTAGCTTTCCTTGGCATTCCCTCCTCGCTTCCAGAAACCAGGAGGTTTGGCACTTCCTGAACTGAAGGATGCACCTGGACCATTGTTTGACACCAAGAGCATCCCTTAATTTGACTAATCCATTTCTGAATCTTTATATTTTTGGCCATGCCACAATATCCTGTGGCAATGAGTTTCACCACTTAATTAGACATTGTGTGGCCAAAAAAACCCAGTTTCCTTTTGTTTAGATCAAGACAATTACTTGGTCATTTCACAATATACCCTTCTGCTCATATTATGAGAAACGGCAAAATTACTTTCTCTGAATCATCTTGATTTCACATACATCCTCTCGAGTTATTCCTCTCCACTTCCTTCTTCTCAGTTACCTCTTCAAGAGCCCCTTGAGCCTACTTAGTCTTATTTCACATGAAAACTGTTGCATAAACTCTGATCATCATCAATACTCATTATTTCACCACTTTTTTTCAGTCACACTGTATCCTTTGCAAAGTTGCAAAGTGAATGGAAGGATCTGTAAGCAAAATCAAAAATCTGAGTCAACAACAGGATATAGTTTTCTGCTTGTTTTCCGTTTCTTCCTTTGTGTCTGCTTAAACACTCCATTCATCTTTTAGATAGTCACTAAAAAACCCCATCAAATCAAGCTGATACATTCACCAAACTATCCACACTGACTCCACAATCTCTCTCTTGAATTTAGCACCTACTGTGGTCTATGTACAGTTATTTTTTTTCAGCTACACTTTATATCCTGTAGCAACAAATCAGTTTTGAAAGGCTGGTAAAGTACAGGAATGTATGTTGGGTAATTCTGATACAATAAACCCCCAGAGATTTTATCTGCTGTACCACAGAGAAGATATTTTCAACTAGATCCCAAAGATAAAACAGAACATGGAGCAGTGCACTGGGAATACTGACAAGCCATCCCTGAAAACTCAGTGCATGAATAAGGGAATAACGTTTTTGAAGAAAATGGATATATCACAAATAACAGTAAGCCAGAATGGAAACTTATTTCTGACATATCATAGTTTGTTGCCATAACCTCTACTCTCTATGACAGGCTTTCCTAGGGGTAACAACCTTCCCCCAGTTTCTAAAGATAGAACAACTCCCCATTATGAAGGCAAATAATTCAGAACTATATTGGCTAGAAGTAACTGTAATCACTTGGTTTACTTTTTCCCAGTCAACACTGTATTTCAAGAAAATTTCCATCCCAGATATTCTGGTTTTTATGAACTATCCCAAAGACCACCTTCACTGGCAACTAACATAAACTAATGTACTTAGCCACAGCAAAAACTATCATTTTCAAATTCCTTCAGCAAGGGTACAGGCATAATCTTAATGAAATATGCACAGTAACATTTAAAAAAAAAAGGGAGCAAAAGTTTGGTATCTAATATATAATCACAGACCAAGTCAGGTGTGGAGATCTCCCAGCACAAACTTTATTAGAGTTCGGTTAAAAATACATAATCTCCAGACATTTGAGATGTAGTTCTGACTGATAAGGTAGCAGACAGGAAATGAAACCCCTCCCAAATGCTGCTCCTTATCTTGAAAAGCTCTGAAATTATTATTGAACTAATAAAGTAATTTTGCTTTTTTAAAAAAAGATCTTCTTTGATAAAGGCAGTTATGAGATTATTACTTTTTGCTGGGTATGTACCATACTGATGAGCATGACAACTTTAAAGTCTCTTTATAGCAGACTCTGGTAGCGAATCTGTCAGCCTTTCTGAAAGGGAGGGTACTTGATCTGTTAAGCTAAAAGTTAGCAGGCAGCATTATGTATTATTATTATTATTATTATTGGAATTCATTACTTTGTTTTAACATTTTGACATTAAGGGAAGGTGGAGGAGTGAAAAAATGCAAGATAGCCCCACACTGAGGAAGGTTCCCAGCCCTACTGCATAACGTTTAATGACAAGAGATTAAATCAAGCTCATCCTTAGGATCTGGAAAATGTGGGGTCAGTACCTTCATGTAGAGAAAGACACCAAATCCCAAAATGACAGGGAAATTGCTCCTGCGGATCCGCTGTCATCTCCACTAGCTGTATTTAAAGGAAAGCCTCTCTTCAGAGCCACGGTGCCAGCTGTAAGCTCAACTATAGGGATGCACCTACTGATGGCGCTGAGGATGGCAGCTAAGTGAGGGAAGGGATGGGATTTAAAACCTGTTCCTGTTTCCTGTAAGTCCCATAAACTGCACTGAGGCAGTTTCATGCTGAGGGGATGTTAGCAGGAAGGCCCTCAGCCCTTTGATGTACAAAGGGGGCTCAGACACCTCCAACAGCCACATTCTGGACTCTGTAACAAACCAGGCGGAGGCTGGGAATTGCTAGATTCAGGCTTTCTGTGACATAAAAATAACAACTACTAGTTCATTAAAAAAAAAATTTAAAAGAAATGTTTTGATAGTAGGAGTCAGAAACAGAGGAAGATTATTTCATCCTTGATTAGCATTGTCTTTTTTCAGCTACACAAAAGAGCAAGCATTAAGTGAAGCTCTAGAATATTAAGAACATTTGTAACAGGTTCTGTTTCTAAATTTCAACTGATTCTAAATTTCAACTTGTTAAATGTTACAATTCTAATCTAAGGGTATATATAAAATTTATTTTCTGGATTTTGTGGGAAAAAAGCTAAATATGTACATAATGATATTATGATTAAATTATCACAAGTAATTAATTCCAGATCAATACAACCCAGTAACACTGTAACATCATGTCCAGAAAGCTCCATCCAGATGGAGAATTCACCTCCACAATTCTGAGTTTCTATTCTTTACCTATAAACCATGAAGCTACTGGCTTTAAATCTTTCCAAAATTCTGTTTTAGAAGCTGGGTTTCTGTAAAGTATCCAACCCAGCCTATATACCACGCCAGTTCCTGGATGCTCCCCATACTCGGAGCAGCACATCCAGAAGTGTAATTTTATAGTATACAGCACCCTCTACTGGGACAGGTAGAAAGCTAGTATTTTGAAGGTAAATACTTTAAAAATTTTAAAAAATAAAGGAGACTATAGAGAAGAACACTATCAACATCACGCAACACAGTCATACACCACGGAGCATCAGTAAACTCCGTGATCACAGAAAAACCGTGTATTGTTCAATCTAGTATTGCAAGTATTGTGAGTACTTCCAGAACTACCTGTAATTCTCATTACTTGCCTTTTTTTTTTTTTTTTTGCTTTAGAACTTCTGTTTTGTACAGCTTTGCTTTTGTTTACAGTGAGCCTGAACATCATAACTTAGATATACCACATTTGGGTGGAATGAGCTAAAGGATAAAATACTCTTTAACAACTACACTTTAACATCTGAGAAAGGACTGTTGATTACTCCTGTCTATTTGCAGTCATCTTTACCAGTGGTAGCCAACAAATTTTTTTACAAGCTAGATACTATTAACTCTTGCACACAGGTTGCCACATAAGATGAACTTGCACTGAAGAAAACATAGACCATATCTCATGTCCAATGATCACACGTGTCTTAGTGACAGTGCCACAAGCCGATGCAGGCACTAAGGGTTGTAAACAAATAATTTGCAGAATATGAGGCAAATTTCAGAAAAAAAATTGTTGAACTGACCTCTTCATCAGAGTCATCTGCAAACACTGAGAGTTTCTCTGAAACAAGATTTTTCTGCGGCAATTTTTTGGGCATAATGAGCCCATATCTAGGGAAAAAAATATAAAAGATACCTTTAAGATTACTTACAACATAACACATAACATGTTCCAAAACAAAAAAATTCCATTCACAATTTCAGAAATATCAGCATCAGCGTAATGTATCACATACAGATCTGAGCAGCATGCGCAGCAGTGCACTCAGCCTTGCCACACGCTTGCCAGCTTCTCCCACGGCTGTTGCTATCTTTTTCCACGGAAAAGTTTCTGGATGCAATGACCTTCCTAAATTAGGCCACAAATTCCTTGTCCAGAGTTTTTCAGGCAATTTTTTTTTCTCCCTCGGAGAAGTATGAAATTACTACTGTTTCATCTTAATTTAGTCTTCGTCTACACTAGACACTATTCCATAACGACATCTGCTGATGCAATTAATGTAATTTGCATGGCGTTGTAAACCACCAGCCCACAGATACAGCTGTGGCAAAAGACAAGATTTACAGTCAGCAGAGATTAACTCCACACAGAGAACTCTTCTGCTGACACAGCCGATCTCTGTTTACGGTAAGGAGCAATCTCTAAACTAGGAATTTCTCCCCCCGCTGCCTTTCCTCGAGTCCATCACTGAGTAAACAGCTCCTCGCAGCCTGTAGCGTTCAGCTGGGGAACCCCACGATGCCGTCGGAACTACATCATCGCTGTGACCAGCTATTTGCTTCCGTGTGCTCCGAACCCGTCCCCCAACAGCTCCCGCCGGCCCGGCGGCGGGGAGCCGGGGAGCAGCCGCCGCCCCAGCACCCCAGGCCGCTGCTCCGGGGGCGAGAGGCGGCGGGTGCCCAGGGGCTGTGTGCGAGTCCCGAGGAGATTCTCCTTCCTAAGAGTGAGAACTACCCCCCGACAACGCCGCAGCAGGCCCCGATGCCTTCCCACTGATTTATTCTTTTTCATTCCTAAATAAGCGCAGCTTTAAATCGAGGCCAACACAACAAGGCTGCAGGGTAAACATAACGCCGGCCGGGAGGAGCGAGCCCCCTCCCGCAGCCCGGGAGGGGGTTTCTGTCAGAGCTGGCCCCGGCCCGAGGCAGGGCCCAGCCTGCGCCCGCCCTCAGCAGCGGCCCCGAGCCCCCCCACGACCCCTGCCCCGCGGAGAAGGGCCCGCTCGGCCCCTCCGTCCCGGGGAGCCCGGCGGCGGCGCGGCGGAGCCCCGCAGCCGCAGCTCCACCGTCACTCACTGCTTGCTCAACGCCGCCATCTTGTCCCGGCCGCTGCCAAGCAGAGCCGCCGCCGTTCCGCGGCCGCAGATTCCTCACGGCCGAGACGGCCCGGCCCCGGGCAATCCCACCCGCCGTCCCGCGGGCCCGCTCCAGAAGGGAAGCAGAGAGCGGGTCTAGAGGGCTGGAGGCGGGGGACGAATTTTTTAAACGGCCCGTTGGCGAGTGGCGAAAATGCTGATACGGGAAGGGCAGTGGAGGGCGGCCCGCGTCGCCCTGAGGGAGCCGGGCCGAGGGCCCGCGGGCGGGAGAGGCCCCTGAGCAGCCACCCTGCCCCTGTCACCACCTGCGTGGACAGGTCGCTTGTTGCCAGCTAAAAGAAAGAAAGAAGAGTTTAATTTCCCAAAATTTTATTTAAAAAATGATTCTGCCGAAATAAACGTTATTGGAAAGATGAAATCTTGCTACCGACTGCAGCTGGCTGTAATCTCAAGCTTTATCCCAATAAGAAAGCTCTTTTTTTTGCTATATTAAAAGTGTAGGGCTTTTCTGCAACACATTCAGAACCTGACAAAATGCTGATTAACAACCTTTACTTAAAATTATTCCTAAAAATAAGGAGACTGCATCATGAAAATTTTTGCTGTGTCATTAATGAGCATTGTAGCTTGGTAGTCAAAGTCCCTCCGTCTCTTTTTACCCTCAGAATGAATAAAAAAATTAACAAACTGCAAACAAAAAAACCCCACGAACTTTTAATCAAACTTCTAAAATTTCATAGCTGCATTAGCAAAATTGTTCCCTTTAATGTTTTATTGCTTTTTCTTAATACTCCCTAGCAGACTTCCTACCATCTTAACAACAAATAGTAGCGATTCATAACAAATAAAAAAGCAACAGGTAATTTAATAAAATATGTCAAATACCAGAATCACTAAGGTTAGATGAGGAATTAAGAGATTTAATTAGAGGCACACTAGAATTTGGTGCCAAAAAGAGGCTGAAGATGGGGTTTTTTACTGTGCAGGCTCTTGGTGATCTCTGCTAGCGCCAGGCAGGTGTGTACCCAGTGGTACAGGTACTCGGCTGGAACGGAGCCGTGCTGCCACACCGCTGCTCGAGGTACACCTGAAACAAAGAAGAGCTGTAACTCCAAAAGCCAAAGTCAAAACTGTGACCACTGTTGCTATAAAACTGAACAGAAGATCATCCCGTCAGAGGAGCTTTCCCCAGTCCCGTAATTCCACCCTGGAAAATGGTGATGCTTTGAGAAGCACACAGCATTGTGACAGTGATGGTCAAGCACAGGAATGCTGCCTTTTTATTGTAATTTTTCTTGTGGTAGGTCCCCTGTTGTACAAAATGCTCTGCCATATTTCAATGCTAAACATTTGATAATTAAAAATGTAACGAGAAAAGTGCTCTTTTTTCCAAGCTCGGATTTGATTTAAGAGTAATATCTTTCAAAGCTCTTTTACTAAATGCTATTAAAGGTCACCACAGAATCATACCATTAATGTCAGTAGAGTCTAGGTTGTTTGCTCTGTTCTGTATTACAGCACATGGAACATATGGCCATTATCCAACATACACTGTGTGCGAACAGTGAAGTTCATTTTAAAGGAATTCCTATAATTGTGAGTTATATTTGTATTCACACCACCAGTCTGACACTACTCTCTCAGAGTAAGTTCTATCCTGGGAAACCAAACTTTTGTACCACACCAGCAGTTTGCCAAAGCTGTATTCTTTCTAGTTTTATCTGCATCCCTAACGGGAGGAAGACTGGATGCCCTAGGCCTGCTTTGTTCTTTCCAGTAAATTAGTTTAATATATATGAGGAGAATACACGAAAAGGAACTATGACTGCATTAAGTGTTCACTGTTCATCAGTAGGCAAGGTACTGTTGATAAATATCCCCAGCTAAATTAACAAGTCTTGTCCACATTTGATTTTTCACAGGCCTCTTAGTCTGGCATTAGATCATCAAGGGAGAGATCTCAGCAAAAACAACCGTAATTTCTCTTGCAGAGATATTGCAAATATAATAGCCTCTTCACTGCTCTGGCACCAAAAAAGCTCACATTCATTAAAGGAGGGAAAGACAGTCTGAAAACCAGCTCCTGTATTATGGCCAGTGAGTATATTAAATACCTGGCAGATGGTGTTTACAAAGAGGAGGGCTCACACTGTCCTCCCACAGCTGTGTTGCTGTTTGGAGCTGGGTCAGCTCCTCAGGCAGGGCACAGAGGTCTGAAGTAGATTTCCTTGCCAAAAGAACCATCATTCTTAATATGTCTTTACGTATTACTTGCCAAAACAGCCATCATTCTTAATGTGTTTATCTGGGGATTTACAATGAGATCACTTGTTCTGGTAGGTTTCAAAGCTGATCTTCAACCTTTTCCTTAAGGCAGTGAATTTTGATTCTAAATTTAACAGGTTGGCTTTTATGGACCAAAAAAGACTGCAGATATTTAGTACCCTTTATCTGCTGTTTAATCTGTTGTAAAATCAAAGTTAATTTTTGAAGTAAGGACCTTAAAAGCACTCAGTTGAAGGGTGCCACTGACACTGTTTCATTGCTGAGCCATGTCTGGTAATCTCACAGTTAGTTTATGATATTTACCAGTGATGCAGTCCAGCAGCAGCTCTGCTTGAACTTGCACAGATGCAGCAGTTGGATCAAAGCAATAAATCTCCTGTATCAAATTATCATCAAGTTTCTGCAATGCAGAGAACAAAGAGTCAGGTAGCAGTGAAAACCTTGAGAGGGTTAGAGATTTAGAGATGGCTAAGACAAGCATATAGGAAATCTGTAGGTAATTAATTATTTCACTGCCCATTCACCCTTGGCAAATTCTACTACATCTTCTTGGGGGAGGAAGAACAAAAAACAAAGCCTCAACATGTAGAAGTCTCACCAGTTTACACTGACTCCAGTTCTCAGTTGTCTCTGAGTCCTTCCAGTTTGGATGAAGAAGCAACAGCACAGCCTTAACTATGTTATGTACCAGAGCTGGTGGTTCTACATAGCTCTTTATTTCAGCAAAGCTCTCAGCATCGAGTTTCTGGACACACTCACGCAGGTCCTGTAGCATGAACTGGTGGAACAGAATCCCTGCATGCCTCAAATCTGCCACACGTTCTGCCTCTGGAATCAAAAGCAAACCTCAGCAAATCAAAAGCTCAGAAACATCTGCTACTCAAGACTGATGTTCTTGACTGAAAGGCTCTGCCCTCTTTATGATTAACTCTTTGTCTCCTTGACTGATTTATTTGTATATAGCCCAAGTATCCTATCTATGAAACTTTTTTAAATGGGTATATTATTGAGAAGGAGACAAAACTTGCCTCAGGGACAAGCAGAGGTCCTGAGGCCATGAAGGGTTCAGGCATGCAGGTGATTCTGTAACTGTGACATTCAAATGCTTCAGATCTTATTTGGGACAGTTCTGAGGAGGACGTGCTAGATCCCTGGAGGCAACAAAGCACCTTGCTTCATGCTTTTGATTTCAGTGGGACTTGGGCACAAAATACCCTGTAAACCAGTCAAAACCCAAACATTCTGTTTAACTGTACTCTGCTAAGCACTCAGGTTTGCTCAGGAGTAGTTTACATGTACCAAAGGTTTGTATTTGCTTTCCATACTTGTAGGAATGATACTTTAGATGCGGTTTCACTGGGATTCCTAATTTCACCCCTAAAAAACCTATCTTGGCTCTGCATGCATGATACCCAGTCCATAGGTTGGTTCTGTTTCCTCTAAAGACTTCTTCAGTATCTCAGAGCAGGCAGCTTGGGCCATCTTTAGCATTCTCTGCAGGTCTTTGTGTTCTTGAGGTGGTAATTTCTGGTGGTGTCCAATGCTGATATCAAATACACCAAGAGCTTGTCCTGATAGGTCACGGAGAGGTACTGCAGTGTGGCATACTCCACAGACAGAAGTGTGAATGATCTCTGAACTCTCCATGCACTTAAACAAGTAATCTCTGAAATGAGAGCAAAGAGAGGAAAATGGACTAGACTTTACCATTCCAGATTCTTTTGGCAATTTATTTAGCTTATTTTAGTAAGATGCCATTCATCTCTTGTTGATAAACAAAGGTATTACATTACTAAATAATTTATTTTCTTGAACTGAAATATGCACAGCTTTAAGTATCATTCAAGCCACAGAAAAGTAGGAAATATCATGGTGGAACACAATATTGCTTAGCCAAAGCAATTACTGAAAATCATAAGAATTTAACAAACCTTGCTTTAAAAACAATTTCCTGTTTATAACTGCATTAACAGTTGTTCTATAGAGTTTTATTAAAAGTAAAAACATCTACTGGAACAGCAAATGGCTGTTCAACCAACTTTGACGACAAGGATGATATGCCTAAAAGCCCTGTCTGTGAGGATCTTGGCAGTGGAAGGAAGCAGGTAGTTGAAGGAAGTGAGACTAATATGGCCAGGAAAAAAGATTATTCTGAAGAGCAAAATGGTTCAGTGTAGGCCCTAATCCTGCAAACCTTTCACAGCAGAGGTAGAGCTTGTTTGGCAGCTCAGTTGGTAAGCATTAAGTCAGAAGTTAAGTTTTTGCAGGCCTGAACTCAAAGAGAGAATACTCCTCACCCTTTTCTAATTCACATGCAAACTCACCAGAAGCTTTGACAGTGAGAGGAGGGCTGCATTACCATGGGCTTTAAGTAACGTGGCTCATGCCTGATCCCGACTGGAGTCTAGGACCAGAAGTAACTAGTTCAGTTGCAGGTGCTGGAGCCTACCTTAAGAGGTTTTCTTTCCTGAGGAGAACAACAGGAGAGCTATGAATTTCTTTTTGTCCTGTTTTATCTATAGTAATCATCTTGCGCAGAGCGTAGTCCCTTATCTGCCAGAGAGAAAAGGCAGGTTTAGCTGCACCCAAGAAAGAACAGCCATTTTGAAGCTTGGAGAGGGAGGAAATTGTTTATTTCTTAAAGGAAACTCCTATGTATGCTCAAGTGCAATGGGATGGTTAAAGACATCTCCCAGCAATGCTTGGTTTTATTCCCAGAGTGTGTTGCTCAAGATGCATAAAGAATGTGCCCTGGACCTCCCTCAGCCAGACTATTTAATCCACCTCAAGCTCCGCACTGAGGGACAACCACAGGCCAAGAAGAGGTTTCCCTTCTTTTTCCCATCCTCTTGCAGTCCTCTTTCTCATGTCATATTTGTGTCAGCGTGCCTTGACACGTGAAAAGCATCGAGGGGAGCGAATGACCTGGCTATCAGACAGCTAACAAGGGAGCAGCGCAGTGCCTGGAATGACCAGAAAGCTGCCAACATAAACCATCCTTATCAGAGGAAGCAGCTGAATTATGGCTACAGCAGATGTCATGCAGACTTTGTGATGACACGGGATCAGTCCTAAATATTGCATAGACTTTCCATCTTCTTGACTCACTTGTATGTGAAATGACAAGCTTCCCAGGGCCCGAGTGCCTGCTGAACAACTGCAATATGATCTGCAGGGAGGGGGGCTGCCTTTCCAACCTAGCTAATCAGGAAGCAGCCACTTCCTGAGTTGTATTTACGTCTTGGCGGCTGACATTAGTTCAGAATGAAAAGCTAACAAGGTTAGCTAGGATATTCTTTTTTTCCTATAAAATACCGTAATTTTGACATGCATAGAATTTCCACAGAAGAACATCTCCCTTTGTGGAGGTCCCAGACAGCAAAGCTTTAGCAGGGGCTTGCAGTGTTGGCTAACCTATGGATGGATGGATGGATGGATGGATGGATGGATGGATGGATGAGGGATTTTGCTCTATTGGTTGCTATGCAGCTGTGAGCACTGATGTGGGAGAATATTCCCTTTTCCCATGGAGAAGGGGCTATACTAGCAGAGCTTTTGAATTGTTTTACATGGGAGAATGAAAAGAATGAAGAGGGGCCTCCTTGACAGAGGGTAACTTCTCTCTCTACCTTTGTAGCCCTTTTGTTGCACAGGCAGGCATGAGAATCTCAGACAGGCTTCAGTTTTTGTGATAAAACCACTGGGAAATCACAGGCAGCTAGCAATGCCATGTTCTCACTACAGCAGCCTTTCATCCCCTGAATATTACAGGTCTTTCCACTGCAGTAATCTGCTTACCTTGTCTTTGCCAGGCTCTACCAGGTACATAACTACAGCGTGGATGCTGGGTGCCCTGGGATACAGCCAGTCCAGAGCAGTAACAGTCATTTGTAGAACGTTTTCCAGGGTGCAGATATAGTGGTAGCCTTTGCTGAATGCATGAGAAACTCCCTGTGAAAGCAGAATCCTCCAAATGAGCTAGACAGTTCCATATGATTTGGGGAAAAAAAGCTGGGGAAACATTCATGCAGCAAAACGAAGCAAAATGGTTGTAACAAGTTACTTTAATCAGAACTTGTAAAGCTGAAAAGTGACTGTGAAACGTCCCTTATGAAATAATGCTGTAAAGCGCCAGAGTACTCGGGTCACAGCCAAGTCCTAAACTAGAAGAAGTTGGTTTTTAGTAGATATAGCCAAATTGACTGGGAATGTTGGCTTGCTGCGCTCCCTGCTGCCCAGATGATGCATCCACAATGAGGCTGATTCTAAAGAGCATCCTACAGAAATGCGAACTGCTGTTGCTTATAATTATTCCACCCTGTAAAAAGTAAGGTTTCATGCCACTTTATGGAAACAAACTCAAATATGAGGTCCAGAGCTTCAGGAAATAAAAGCTACTATCTTTGGGCTTTGCATAAAAGTGCAATTAATTTACTAGTCAAGAGAATCTTAAATGAATTATTGATGAAATGATACCTCATAATCAATTACAGATAAGGTGCTAATCCGTAGATTGATAAAGTGTTCTGCTCATAGCACTTTCACCGTATACAGTAAAAAGGGGCCCACAGTTCTTTTCTTAGTTGTACATCTTATGTTTACTCAGAACGAACATCTAAAAGTCACATGGTCCCTACACAGTTTTTGAAGAGTGGTCTAACAAACTGCTTTTTGATGGTGCCCACCTGATAGAAACTGATCTCATGGGTCAGAAAGATGGTTTTCTCACGCTGGTCCCGAAGAGTGTCCAGCCCTAGAATGCCGAAGACTTTCCAGCGAGCACTGTGCAATGGTAGTACCAGGAGTGAACCTTTTCTCTCCTCCACTGGGCGGTCGTAGTTCCAGAAGTGGATATTTCCGTGAAGCTCAACTCTTGGAACATGGATTGGCTTTCCCTCATCAACAGCTGCAAAGCTGAAAAGTAAACTTATGGGTGGGTTTGTTAAGAGTAGCAGAAAACCTTTGGCAAAGCAATAAATACTGCAGCTTTGATCTCTCCCTGCTTTTTGACATCAGAGAAGGAAGGTGTTAGCTCCTTACTCTGACCACACCCAGAAATACCACATTTACCACTTGCATCCCAAAGACAGTGGTAATAAATAAGGCGGTTTTCATCCTTAGGACATTTAAAAAACATCAACTAATGAATGTAATGAAAAGGAACAGAGAAGCAAGCAGCAGTTGCATTTAATAGGTTAGAAGAAGCAATACTTAAAGAAAGAAATATGTCTAGCTTTTGGAAGTAGAGAGGCATGAAAGCTGTTTATAGTGTAAACACTAGGGAAGAAAAGGCATTGTTCTCAAAAAATATCCCGTGGATGTAAACTGGTGTAAGGGAATTAATTTTTAAAGAAGAAAATGTAGGCCCAATGCAATAGTCATTTGCTAAAGGATGAGATTTATTAGACCGTGAGCTAATCTCCCCAAGGAAAGGAGTGAAATCCCAAACAGAGCATTTCTAAGTAGACTATGCAGAGTGTATGGGCATGTATATGATAATGAATCATTCCACGACAGTCCCTGCGGAGATTTCCTCTCTGTCTATGCTCTATCAACCTCTGTTTCCAGCGCACCCCAAACACTGCCTGGTAACCCTACATTCTGAATATTTTTGAGTAAAAGGAACAGTTATTTGCAGCTTTTCTTACCTTACTCCTTTCATGTCTCTGTACAGTATCTGGTTTAGAACATATGGAGCATCATCTGCAGTACATGCCACATAGTGTAGGAGAATCTGTCCCCGCTCTGGTGAGAGCTGGTTCTCTTCCAAAAGGGCAATATATGCACTGATCTTCTTGTTATCCCCATGGGCTTCTGCATCCTAGCAACCAAATGTTTCCCACTGCATTATGTACATTAGCCATTGGCCATTACACTTATTCCGTGTACTTAGCACTTGTCTCATTTCTTGCTGAGATGCTGTTCTGGGTCACTGATTTTGTGTGTCACGCACCAACTGCATGACATGTATTGCCTATGCTGGGATCGGTCTGACCGGTATGCTCTGTTACAAGCAAAACCACTTGGTATTTTGATTGGCAAGGAAAATAGATTTCTTTTTTTCCTGTTGCTAATGGAGAGCAGTTTATATAAAAATAATCCCTAACTATAACATGCTTAAGCAAAACTCCTATGGATTTCTTCTCCAATAGGAGATTCCTTTGGAAAAATCAGACAAACAAGTTCCAGAGTTGCTACATTTACAAACCTAAATATTGTAAGGTAAGACCACTTCAGCTACTATGAGAGAAGTTTTTCCTTGAGGAGGGCTTTAATGGTGAGGACAAACATCTAAAGTTACAAGCTGCAGGTTAAAAATTAACGTGTGTCTCCACTACAAATTAACCATCTTTTTGTCCCAAACTAAGGCTGGTGTGTTTCATTTCAGAAGCTCCAAAACTAGAACTATGGATTACCAGATTTCATCTTCAAAAAGTGAGGCATAAGTATCCATGAAACACTTTCTGTATTGGCAGACCGTGGACAAGAATTCTTGTATTGCAGGGCTGTGACTCTTTCCATGCATAACCGTGGGCTCTCCTGAACATCAGCTAAGTGCAGGAAAGCACAAGGAACCCAGCCTCAGACCAGCTTCCCATGCTACCTGCACGTTCCACTCAGATGCACCAGGGTTTGAAATCAGGGTCACAATCCCAACACAACTCTTGTGCTCCCTGGGATGCATACCTGGGAGAGGGCCTTAAACACTGCTTTGTAAAGCTGTTCCATGCTTGCTCCGCTGGTCTCAGCTGCTTGCTGGATACTGTGCAGCCATTTCTTCCTGGCTAAGCTTTGCAGGCACTCCATGTGACTGCGTTCCACACTTGTGGTCAGAAATTCCACCAAATCATCAATAGTTTTATCCTCATCGTCAGGGAACTCAGAAGCAACTAACTCAAGGAAAGTCTGGAATGCCTTTGGGGATAGCTTCCCCACTCTGCTGAGCTGTGGGTAACGGCAGCAAAGGTGTTTCTTTGCTAGTAGGAGAAACAGAAAACAAGACAGGGACACTCTATTTGAACTTTAAAAATCTGCTTTTCTTGTGCAAAATGCGAATCAAGCCCTAAACTGACTTTGGGTGGAGTGCGCTAGTCCATTATTCTGGGTTTCATCTAGCTGTCTCCTGAATTTGTCATCATGACAGGTAATCTCCAGCTTCCAGACTGGATGCACCTTTTCCTCTAGATGCCTATTTTCTTACCTGCTGAGAAAGAAACCTGCACAGCACTGCTCCTGTGCTCCTTTCATACCTCTGCAACATACCTGAACAATAAAGGTCAATGGAAAATAGGAAAGCTGCTTGGAGTTAGCAAAAATCAGAGGTATCTCCACATCAGAACAAAATTTCGTGGATGCTTGCAGGGCTGGTGGGACTGGGCTGCAGGTAGGCATTCTGCGTACAGTAATAGTAGTTGGGTCCTTACAGAAAAACTATTCATCAATTCCATTAAAAATGTGAAGGCCAGAGTCTACAGATTTCACAGATCACTCACGTTCCTGGATTTTCCATGATGTACCATACTTTGCAGACATTACATTTTCCTTTTGAGGCTTTCCAAAGTAACTATCATTTTTAATTATCCTTCTTTAGGTGCCTTTAATGAATTATTGAAATAAAGTTTGTATTGTGCTAAATCTCATTAAATGAAGAGCAAAGAAGACAAAAGCTCTATTAAAGTCAAACAGAGGTTGGGGCAACAGTGCTTTGGAATCACCTGTCCTGCACCAAGGGATGTAGATGTGGAGCAAAAGGAGCAAGGGAGCTTTGATAAGAAATACAGAGTTTAGAAGAGTAAATGAGTATGCAAAACACCTAAACCAGTGATGTGATGCCTGTTGGCTCTCAGAGGAGTGAAGGAGGATAGATCTGCATGGAGGCTGCTCCTTCCCATCTTGCACAAGGCCAGAGAGCAGAGCTGTGCCCCAGTCCCCTTTTTCATGTCCTAGACATTGCAGCTAAACTGACCCAAATACAGGCAAATAAGCTGCAGTAGAAAGGTCTGGAAGAGTTTCCTTTTGCGTGGAGGAAGGAGGAATGAGGAATGCCACAAGGGTCAGATTATGATGCCCAAGAATCGCTGTCTTGTATCTACTCACTCTCCTTCGCAAACTTCCAATTTACCCAGAGGTCCTGAAGACAAGTTAAGACTCAGAGCTGTGATCCGAACAGACTGAGCATGAAAATGTGAATGTACCCCCTCGGTTTCTATTCAGGGGTTACTTAAATGAGCAGGCAGCCCGCCAGGGTTGTTCAAGCCCTGTGCCCGTTCTTCCAAGAGCCGCTGCGGCTGGTCCCACGCCCCAGCTCTGGGCTCACGGGGGTGCTCTTGCACAGTCTGTGGAAGTTGGAGGCAGCTCCCTGGCTTTGGAAAGCCGGGATTCATCGGGAGCTCTGCCCAAGCTGTGCTGGCCTGATCATGCTCCTGGCAGTCCTCTCCTGAGCACTGCCATGACTAACACTTTCATCATTTTTGATGCATCCTGATTTCAAATCCTGTTGGACCCGAAGAAGTAAAGGAAAGGGAGTGATTCGTCAAGCCACTACTGACTAGTGAACTGAGCAAGCAAAGATATATAGGGCGAAGTGTGAGACTTTGCTGTTAAGCAGGGAGTATTTTGTGATCGATACATGCAGTGGGCTCTAAGGACAGTGTAATAGAAAATGCTTTGATTAATGATGCACAGGCAGGGAGCTGCCCTGATTGCATCCCAGTGCACCCAAGACACGGATGTTTATGGGAGCTAAAAGCATCCTCCTTCCCCCACAGAAGTCAGGGGGCATTTTATCACCGATTTTAGCTATGGAAGCAGCAAGTACTAACTGGCCCCAATCATGGTGGAGCTGACTGCTAATGCTGTCTTATCCTGCCCATCATCTAAAGATCATCCAGTATTTTTTCATTTAATTTCTGATTTTCTGACAGAACTAGGATGGAGAGTTTTTTGATGGTATAAAAATGTTTGGATTTTCATCTCCACTTTCTCATCTCTTTGAAGAAAGAGATGAATAAAGAAATACACATGAAGTTAAACACGGCTTGATCAGTTCCTTCATTACTGAGCCACAGCATAAGGAATTATTTTCCCCATTATATCTGTAATGTTACACTTTTCACTTACAAGGAAAACAAAATAATTCTACCCACTTTTCACCCTGCGTTTTCATCCAGGAGTGCAATGTCTGTGAGCCCTTCCCCCAAACCTGCTTGTTCCATGATGTCTTTGAGAGATTATGTTGAAGCTGCTAGATACAGTTTTATATTGCTTGTAGGTGGTATTGATTTTGCTATGCTATCTTTCTATTTATTTGTCCTTCAGTTTATGAGCCCTTCATGGAAGGGCCTATGTTCTTCCATATTTCTGAAGTGTGTTCTGGCATGCTTTGAATACAAGAGAGCTGTAAATTGCCAGTTTCTTCCATGGCTGTGCAGCCTAGAGACTATTAACTGCAGCATGCCGGTGTGCTCCCCACCCCTCCAGTGCCTCAAGTGAGCTAAAGGATAAAGAGATTTTGGTGGTTGCCAAAATGAGCGATTTTTAGTCGTGTGCAGCAGAACAAGCAACATGAAAATGAGCATGCAGATGAATAAACCAGTCCTCTCCACCCAAGCACACATGCAGACATGTTCTTAGTCACCCATACAGTATCTGAGAACACCTAATGCCCACGTGTTGGTATGTATGAGGCCACCAGACAGGGCCAGGTGAACCTGCAGCACTTCCGTCTGACTATTCTGTCAAGGACCAAATTTGCGAAGTTTATTTGGAGAAATGAACAGAGAAGTGAGACTTGAACTTACTACCTAATTCATGAGAGCTGTGCAACAGTCGCGATGGCTAAAGGCTATTTGAGACCCGTCAGGAAAACTGCTGTTATCTCCTGTGAGATAGAGTCCTGCAGACAGCACGGTAAAATTATTAAAAATAGCTGGATAACACTGATAGGCAAGACTAAAAGTGTAAACATGTCCCCTATTTACATGTGTTTTTCACTGCCATATCACAAGGATACATTGCATGTTACAGCTGAAATAATTTTTCAACACATCACAATGTCATGAAAGCATTGGGCTACCTTGCCACAGGAGGAGGGGATAGAGCTATGCATTAACAAGTCGGTCTGGATAACTGTTACTTTACATTTTATACATCACACCATGTATGCTTATGGCTGCTTGCAAAACCAAAAAATGACCAGTGCTTGCCAACAACTTCACTGGCACTGTCGTGGAATGTTTTAAGGCCTTGTGTGTTGACACTGTTCTCTCAGAGCAGAGCTGTTTCCTTACCTTTCATCAAGGCCTCTTTTTCCATCCCTCCATTGAATGAGCTTAGAATAGCATCCACCTCTTCCAGGTCCAGAAACCCAGATGCGTTGTTGTCCCACTTTGTGAAAAGTGCCTCCAGAAGCAGTTTCCGTTGGGCCAAGTGAGAGATGCGGTGACCCTGCAACAGAGAAACAGCCAGTCTTGGAGAATTCCTGGACACTGATGCTCAGCGTCTACACAAATATGGAAAATATACTATTTCCTGTGGGTCAGGCCAAATTGTAAGTACACAGCTCAGACCTGGACATAAATTAAACCTGGGGGATGTTTGGAAACACTAACCACAGCTGACAGTTCAGTTTTCCCCAGCAGAATTGGCACTCAGAGGGTTATTGCCCTGGCAAAAAAGGAGGCGTGTGCTGGATCTAAGGTGAGATCAACTCAGGTAAGAGCAAGTTTCCCAGAATACAAATGTCTTCCCAGCAAAAACTAACTACAACCTTGTTAGTAACACCCAAAGATGTGACAGTTTGTATCTCCGTACATTGTTATTTTGCTGGTGCTGTCCTGAAGCGTGTGGGCTCCAAGCAAATGCACGTCCAATTTGTCCTTTAAACCCAGTCTTTGCACAGCATACAGTGATAAATGGCTGGAGTGGAAATGTCTCAAAGGCCAAAATACTGGCAGCGTGTTTTGTGTTCAGTGTGAGGACAGTAGAGCCGTCAGATCCAATATCTCATCCAAATTAGGTCAGCAGCACAGAGGGAAACTAGAAAGAGGTCTGAGGAAAATGCAGCTAGAGAGGCTGGTCATGGACAGACCCACCATGAAATATATTTGTACTCTGAAGGGATTTGGGGCACCTTGATGCTGTGCATGAGGATATTGCTGAAGGGGGAATATATTTTTTCACCACATGGCCAGAGCACCTTGTAACTTAAACACAAAGAAGCATGTGCACATTGACATACAGCCATGCACTAGGCATAACCAAACACACTTGCTTTAAAATCCTCCCCAAAGCATCCACAACTTCATATGTACATGCCAGTGCAGTAGGTCAGAGATCAAGTCTTGGCTATTATAAAGGTGAATAAGCAGAATGGAATGTTTTGAGCTCTTTCACAATTAACTATCAACCTCCTGTCTCGCTGAGTCCGGCTCTAGAACAGACAGACAACTTCTTATAGGATGGGTCTGTCATCACTTGTAGAGCTAAGGGCTAGGGAGGGAGGATCCATATGAAAACACAGGGGTAAAAGGTCTCTTGAAATAGAGGATGCAAGGCTGCAAGTGAATAGCTCTGCCAGCATGAGATTAAAGCTGACTCTGTCAGTGCCTGTAGGCATTTGCTTGGTTTTTGTTTGAACATGGGATCAACAAAACTTATCAATATTTACTTTTTCTAGTTGTTCCATTTTTTCCTCTTCTGTCTGTTTGTATTCTTCTTTGATAAATGCAATAAGCCCCTCCACAGTAGGCAGGGAAGTGTCTTCACCAACAAATGTCTCCATGAGCTGTACAAACTGTGGCAGGTTGAGGCAGCTTTCATCAAAGGCACTCCTAGTATGAGAAGCCCAAAGGTTCTGAATGTCTGCCATGATGGGATGTAAGTCTGAAAGGCAGAAAGCACAGTCCGCATGGCAGATACCAACACAGTCCTGAATCCTGCACTTCCTATACTGTGAAATTATGTCTAAATGACTCCATGCTGACTAAAGGTCTTAATCTCCTTATACTTTTCTAATGGTATCTCTTCAGATTTATGCTCCGGTCTAGCATTGATGCTATCATACAACCAGGTCAAATCACTGCATACCGGTGAGCTGAAATTAGTGTTACACAGCAAGTGACCTTCTGAGACAAAGAAGACACTGTTCCTACCTTGAAGTCAGCTTCAGGAATTAGTGTTTGGTTTTTTGCCAAAACTTTCAGCTCACAGCAGTACTGGCATGTCTGCAGACACTGCCAGCCACTATGTGCCCAAGCAAACACAAAATTTTGTGACCAAATACCTGGAAATCTGGTGTTCTCACACATCCAGTCCTCTGGAATTCTCTCTTCAGAGCTTCTATACCTGCAGCTTAGGTCACAAGTCAGAAGGTCACCTGGTAAAGCATAAAATATACCTTGTAATGATATCAGATTTTAAAAATGACACAAGATACAGCTTTTCTAAAAGCCTTTAAACACATATATCCAAGCTATAGTTTCTAAAGTGGATGAAAAGAGTTGGCATGAGCAGTCACCTGACCAGGGTACCCCCTGGCTAGTTTCAGCTGGAGAATTCTGTCTGTCTGAGTGTGCTGGATCCGCAATTTTAAAAAGAAATCTGTGAACCAGCGCTTACTAGTCTGAGCACCCTGCTGATTAATATGTAAAATTTACCTCTGTGTCTCTGGACTTACCCTTGTTATCAGTAGCTATTTATTTTTACTGTTTGAAAATACTGCTTCCTGAAGTTCACCTGGTGAATGTTACATTTCTTAAGCCCAGCTACAAATACCCATTTTATCAAGAGTAATAAGATAGATTCTATTCGAAGATAGGTTCAAAATGATACTCAGGCTTGTTGCTTCCATTCACCTTTCTCTCAAAGAGCGTCATACCCCCAGACTGTCATTTCTGTGAGAAACTGAGAGATTCTGTGAGATTCTGTGAAGGTGAGAATCTGCTCTGAAGATGGAAGTACTACATGCCCCAAACAATGCTGGATGCGTGTCCAGGGACCAGCTGGATGACAGGTTAGTGCTGTGTACTGGAAGTTAACCACAGAAAGCTGTAGGTACCAGCGGGCTGTACCGTCAGCTCTACAGTCTGTCACTAGACTGCTCTGGTATGTAGACCCAGTTCTTGCAGCATTTTAAACTGTGAGATACAAGGGTGCACTCACAGAGCACTAGCGAGGGAATTGGTCCTTCTTCTATGTTTAAGAAAGTGCCTCTTATGAAACACACAGTTGCCCAACCACAGCCTTCCTAGAACAAGGATCTTTGTACACAATTAGGAAGTATGATATTCCTTTGGAATCACGGTGAGAGATTAAAATAAATGATCTCATAATATGATCTCATATCTCCCTATGGGCAATCACAGTCTAAAAAATAACTAAAAGTCGTTTCTATATTTAACGTGCTTAGGCTTCTGTCTTGCTATACTAATACTGCAGAGTGAAACAGAACATAAAGTTTCTCCTTATTATAAAAATGCTGCTGCTTCAGAGAGTCCCTACTTGAATTCAAGTGTCTGCTCAGTGCCTTGAATACAGATCACCAGGAAAGTCACTCACCTGCTGTCCTGTGAGAGGAACACCCTCTGAAACCTTGCTGAGAAGATATCAAAGCTTATGGTCTTGTGTATTCAGTAATCACTCATATGCTTTCAATAGTTTTGAACTGGATTAAAAACATGCCTATGGTTAAACCAGTCCAAATGTGTATGTTGGAAAAGATTAAAGTCTGCCAGAAGAAAGGAGAATGCTTTACCTTTACCCTGGTCTTGCAGAAGGTCCTCATCCTGCAGTCTTGTCTCTGAGCTTGTCTGTTGGCCAAACGGGCTGTCCTGCTGCCTAGAAAAACTCTCTTTTCTTGCAGGAGTTTCTTTCACCACCTCTGCAAGTGGAGCATCCTGCTCTGAAGCAGTGACATCCATGTCTGCCACAGCTCTGGCTTCTGAGGTCACACTTATAGCTTCAGGTGTTGGTCCTGAAATTGTGTTGGTTGCCTCTGCAGTCCAGTTGTCCCCCTCCTGACTAACTTGCCCTTCTGATCCAGATTCTCTGTCCCAGATACTACAATCTTCTTCCCTATTTGTTTCTGTGTCAGGCTCTCTACCCAGGCTAAATTGCTCTTCCTCCACCTGTTTTTCAGATCTAGGTTCTCCATCTCTGCTGAGACTGTACCCAGTAGAGGCTGATCCTGGGAAAGCTTCCTCCTGTCTGTCTGCGCTTGCAGACTCAGTTTGCCTCTCCATTTTGATGGCTTCACGGAAACTGGATTTTTCACTATCTATTGTATTTCCATCCAAATCACTAGCTTCAAAATCAGTGCTTTTCACTGCTGATGCAGCGTCCTCACCTTCCTTTCTCACTTCAGCACCACTTGATTCTGCTGCTTGGTTTTCTTCCTTAGAAGTTCCTCCAGCCTCAGCTTCACTCATGCCCATTTGTACAAAAAGACCTTCTCTGACACTAGTTTTCACTCTAGACGTGCCTTGTTTATTATCATCTACCGGTCCACATGCTAAAATTTCTCCCTCAGAAATTCCTGTTTGAGACAAAACTAACTTTTCCCTGAGTTCCTCACACACTTCCTGGTCAACAAGGCCTCCCCATAAATCCATAAGCTCAATCTCTTGCAGCTCAATTATTGGCCCTAAAATAGAAAAAAAATATTGATAAGTTAACAGTTTGCATTCATTTTATGTTCTTTGGTATTGCATAAGAAAATTTTAAAAGAAAATAGGTGTTCCCAAGCAAACATAAACTATCAAAAGGAACCTTCTGTGCATCTCAGAAACACAAAACTTCAGAATAATGTCTTTGCCTGCAGAGAACTGTATTTGTTATTGTGTATTATACCATATTTCTTTTGAAATAAATATTTCATAATTCTTCATACTAAGAAGGAAAGCTGTAATTTGACTTGCATTTGATCTTAGCAGTTAATTAATGTCCAATATCTTAAAAATATTTTACTTTCATGTAGATGATTCTCTGTGTTTTTTTCTTTATCTTTCCAACTTCCTGCAGAAATTTTAGTGTAAACACAAATTTAACTCATAATATTGCCCAGTAAAGAAAGAACAATGTTTCTGGGGAAAAGTAGTCTTTCTTTAATCCTATTTTTCCAAACAGTACTTCAGAATTTTGTAGGAAGGAAAAGTTTTGGATGCTGTAGTATTTCTGAACATTGCATCACAGTTTGCAAAACATGTTTGCAAATTATGGTGTATAGGTCACAGCATTCATTTAGGTCCTTTTTTAGGTTCTGTCCATTTCTGGTAACAATTATAAAATATATATGAACTATATAACATCATGTGGCCTCCTAGTGTTTAAACCACAGTTGAAACATCCCATATACTTACACTGCCTTGGGTTACAGAATCCCCTCTTGGCAATCACAGGGCTTCTGTCATAGAAGTCTACCAGCAGGGCAAGTATTTTTTGTCTGTCTAAGAGACCAACCTAGATAGAAAGATTACAATTATTGTAATTTTCCTGTGGGTCTTAGAACTTACATCAACATTTTCAGCACTACAAAGGCACCATTAGCTAAGAATTATCTGTGACTGAAAATGATCTATTACCAGAACATCAGTACAAATTTCAAAGAAGTTAATTTATTTCATTGAGGCAAAAATTTCTTCTCTGCCCTTAGCTGGAACTCCTCACACATATCTCTTTGCAGGCACGTCCTCTTGCTTATTCTTGGCAAATTAGAGGTGGATGATTGTAACCACTTTTGCCAAGGGAGTTCTTCATGTAAAGATCAAAGCTTCAACATTTCACACTTTCAGGACAGATATTGAATGCCTGACAGTACTATGAAAGAATTTTCACCTATTATGGCCTGTGCTTTGTGATGTTAGTGGCTGCACATTGTAGTTTGGTTTTTTGCTCCATCATTTCCTTTGAAGCACTATGTATTGGCAACTGCCTGGGAAAATAATTAGTCCAAAAATATGAGCTATTATGACAATCTCCCTAATTTCCTTTAAAAATTCATACACATCTGACTACAGAGGGGAGAGAGGTACCCGTAGTTCTAGCACAGAGGAACATCCTTGTTGCTCAGGGTGAGTATACAGACAATAAAACCAGGAAAAGACAATTAAATGGGTCATTTCAATCAGGAAATTTTGAGTTTAAAAAGTAAAATGAATCTAAATGATTGCAAGTTTTCCATTTTATGATTAAGTCCTGTTGTCATTATTTAAATCCTGCCACCTTTGTAATCTCCCTCGCTTTAGTGAAACACAGTAGTTAATTAGAGAACAGATTTACTTAAATTCATTATTTGTAGCAAGTAACTTTCCAACTGAATTATTGATTTCCTTTTCACATTCTGCTCTTAGAGTAAAGACCACAAAACGTGAGATTCACCAAGCTTTTAATTCTTTGTGACCTTTCCTGCCCTTAGTTTGAAGAAGTTTGCTGCTCTTTTCTGGAAAGGAGCTCAAGACGATCACATTGTTTATATTCTAAAAGCGTAATTAATGGCATCAATATTTAGGAACAGAGGATCTGAAAACAATAGAGATACCCATCACTTGGTGGAGAAGTGCCTCCCAAGGAAGCTAATACTGAAAATTAAGTGAATAAATCACATTTTCTGATACTGCAACTCCTTTCCTCTAAACAGAATTGAAAGCTTTTGCAAATCCTGAGGAAAGGATCAGAACTGAAATGTAACCTATCGTCCAGTCTTCACACTCCTGTAACTTAATTCCTGCTGGTAAAAAAATGCTGGAAATGACAGGTGAATTTCAGCCATGTGTGGGTTGGGAACAACAAATGTCATCACATAGTCTGTCCCTAAACGTACAAGATGTCGGCCCCGATTCCCAGTATCTTCATCTTCCTGACATTAATATCCAAATATCCTGCGTGCTCCCATGCAAACATTTCTTTATACTCTGTTTTTCAGTTGAATATATCAGATCAGATTCCGCATCCATTTAGTAGATATACAAACACAGAATGTGTTTCTGAAGATGTTACCAGATCACAGCGTCATATTTGGATTCTCCATTCAGTATTTACATTACACACTCTTAATTTTCCCTTTAAATTTCCTCAGTTGTTACTTGTCGCAATAGTCTGGATGCCTTGAAGCTGGCAGCACTAATGCAAAGCTTTGTTTTATTAAAAAGGCAAATGAATGAATGAAGTAGTATTAAAAAGAAAATAAAAAAATGTTGCTTCAGAATTCAGATACTTTTTTTTTTAATGTTAAAGTAATACATTTGAAGGATTTAGATAACCGATTCTAGAAGTGTTTTTGCTGTGGGGTTTTGTGATTTATTCTGATTTATTTTTAATGTTGTTAGACATAGTAAATACCTTTTCAGAAATGACTAAGTATGAAGCAGGGGTATATTGTCCACCTTGGTTTAACATTTACAGTTTAGACAGATTTGCCATTCTACCAGAGGTCTCTGTTATTTCAGGAAACTTTTCCTTATAACTTACCTTGGGAGGAACACGTCATGGTAAAGCTATCTATAGAAGAGAGAAGTATAACAACGGGAAAAACAGTTCCAAGGTCCTATACCCAGTTACATTATCTTTCCAGGTTCCTAAATTTACTGGCAAAGGTCATATGTCTTTGTACTTCATGTGTGACAGGGGGGCCTGATGAAATATTCCTGCCCATCAGCCCTTCGCACGGAGTCTTGGCGGCAGGACAGGTACAGCATCCACTATAAATAACAGCACACCATCTGTGTTTGTGCAACCGCCCAAAACTTGTCTCCACTTTTAACGAGTGCCAGCTTTAGTGGATAGAGAGTTGAAACATGTTGACCTAATTTTCTTGTCACCTAGATATTGGCAGGTGATGATTCTCACTTGTTTTCGGCAACGTTCCATGATCTGTGAGTAATTCCTTCAGCAACACAGACTAAACCAGACTTGCCGTTTAATCAGTGATAGGTCAGTGTTTAACCGCTTGATTGTTTTTCTGGAAATGTGATGTGTGTATCTTGAACTCCACAATACCCTTGTTAGTGAGCAAGATGGGGAGAGCAGACACTCATGAAAGGTCATGAGAAAGCAGACTTTGTTGTTGTTGTGCTGCAAGAAAGGTAAGCAGAAGCGTCGTGAACTTCAGTAGTTTGAAAACTAATCTCTGACTAAATTCAGTTACATTTAAAGATCCCGGGTTAAAAACAACCCTGAAAACTAATGCAGATTCTGTTATAATGTGTAAGAGAAGCTATTACTTGTTACGTGTGAGCACAGAGAGACAACAAGCTTAAAATTCACAGAGCTCTTGCCTCTTCGGGCATTAGTGCAATGATTCAACGGTGTTCTGGCATTGTCTTGGAAAGTTTCTGCTTCTGTACAGTCCAGGCTGCACTTGCTGAGCTGCCATCCTTCTGGATGCACGCATTTGAAATCATAATAATGATCATGTGGATGGATACCTTCTAATTTGACTGTAATTTAAACACTGCTTTCTCAGCTCCCTGGCCCTAATTGCAACTCACTGAGGCAGGCAGCCACATTCACCATGCAGACTGGAATAACTGCCTGCTACCAAACAAATGTAAATTAGGAACTGAAACAACTGCTTTGCTGTGCTTTGCAGAATGAGTACTACAGGTAATGGATCACATTCAAGTGGTAGAAGTCCTTGGGTTAGTTTGCATCTTTTATCTTCTCTCTGGGTACAGTAGGGTGGGACTTATTAGAGCTATACAAAAGAAACCAGGTCAGGTTTAAAAGAACTGCATGGTCCATGCTACAGTTTAGTAACTCAATTTGCAGAGCAAGGCTACCTCAGAGGCTGGAAACAGCAACCGTGGTTGTGCTCTAATCAGTTTTTTTCTGGGCAGTGATGGTATCTGTGCTGCTAGCTGCTCACTCGTGTTGTGTTGTGCTAGTATTTTTGGCTCTTTGCCTCTGAGATTCCACTGGGATTAGTAGCATGGAGATGGTGATTACTGTCACAGAAATAATAGGAAGAAAGTCACATTAAAACATGCAAGGGAAAGAAGGGATCCTTTCAGAACTCGTGGCAAAGCTAGGACTTGGCTTCATATATTACTCAGAAGGATCTATCATAGCTCTCCTTGACAGAGCAACAGGAAAATGCAATGTCTTCTCGCTGAGAAGTAGACACATTTCTTTCCTCATCCCTGAAACAGCAGCTTGCCTCCTGTTCTCTGAAACACACCATTGGCGTTGAAACGTGCTCTGTAATTCCATTCTCTTAGAAGTAATGACATTATTAGCATGACATTGTAGAGCACAGTTCATTCTGGGTAGGCATGCTGTAAACATCACTAGAGGAGTGCTGGGTGGAATATATAATTTATGTAGGGGAGAAAACTGGAAGATCATGGCAACTGTTTGCTGTGTAGTAGCCAGCAACTGGCTAACTGAGGCTACTCATAACAAGTACCACACTATTTGGATGAAGCCCAGGTTTTTAGCAATAGCTTATTGTCATTGATTCTTCAGATCCTACCTACTATTTCCTGGTTTTCTAATAAATCTAACTTTTTTTTCTTTTTTTTTTTTTTTTTAAAATGGTGATGCAATTCTACTCAGAGGATGATAGATAGAGTTTAGAGCTGCTGAAAACCAAGTTATGGCTTTTGAGTTCCATTTCCAGCTCTGTAACTGACTTAATTTCCCATCCATAATCTGTGGCTGAAGTTCACAATAGTTTTCTCAGAGAGGTTGTAAAGATAGATTATTTTGCATTTTAAATTTAAATGATGAGATTTATTGATAGAAGCCCTGAAGGTGAAAAAATTAATGCAATATAATTAATGCAATATACACTACTATTGTGGTAATGTGCACATTTGTTAAGGTCAATCTATATCAGGTTATCTTTGCTGAAATATGGCTGAATAGACGAATTAGCACCCAAACATTCTGAATGTGCTGTGGGAACAGGTAGTGACTAGAAGTGTTAAAGACAGTGGTTAATTTCTTCTCTAGAATCATCAAAATTCAGCCCCAAGTCACCACGTTAGGTTATTCAGTTTCTAATCAGCCATCAGCTTATAGGCTATTGGCTATTTCTGTGTCTAAGAACTACAAATTTGAAGACAATGCAACAGCTATTGTCCTCTAAAATAATGCTGAGTAAGCACAAAGAGTCATGAAGAATAAAAAGAAGGCAGTGACCCAGAGAAATACCAAACTGAAAGCATCATCATATTGAAATTAGGTTGAGAGCTGCTTTGCCTACCTTTCCATAATCACAATCTAGGAAGAGATCAGTAAACATTTGCCTCCACATATCATGTTTTACTGCTTCTTGGAAGTCACCAGCACACTGATGGAGATGCTTCAGGATTTCTTGGAACATGTCATGTGAAAAATGTTCAGTGTAGGAATGGACATACTATGGAGAGAAAGCAGTAGTGTAAATGGTTAGCTTTCTTCAAAGTATTTTCACCTTTATTTGAACTCCTAAAGATCTACGGCATGCAATGAAATACACAGGAATTTGTAGCTCCATCTGTTCACATAACGCAGACTTGGTGCATGGATGCTACACTGCCTACTTTGGTTTTTCTTTCAGAAGCAGCAATACTCTCCAAACAAACCTGGGACACCGCTGTGCTAGGCACTGCACAAATGCACCTTGAACAGTTCCTTTCCTGGCCCAGAGGTCACTTACATGTTCAGTGGTTCAGAGATGCTGGATCCGAATCCCCCCCTATGAAACGTCGTTGCTTAAGCTTGGTTATCTCCGGGAGGACATAGGCTCTCCATGGTTTTCTGCAGCATTTAGTATTCCTGACTTTACTCCCAAAGAGGCATTCTGAGCCATCAGTTTTTGCAGAACTGGGAGCCCCTCAACTCTCTTAATGCCACAAAATGACCATTGCCCACAATTTCAGTGTTTAGAGAACCAGTCTGGATACTATAAAAAAAGGAAAGAACTTTTTGAAAATGAGCCTGCTGTCACCTAAGTCCTCTGACACTAGGCATACTACTGACTCAGGATTTATTTTAAGTTCTAGCCTTGGAGACACTTTAACACTTTGGATTTATAGCCATGTGGTTTTTATGAGCAAAAGCAATATGGTTCTAAAAATGTGGTGTGCATGACATAAATAATAATGGCCATCAGGACAAACCACAATCCCAAAGCCTGTGCTGAATTATTATAGCAGGTTTCTGGAGCCAGACACAGTAACAGGGAGCCTACACAGTTAAAAAGAGGAATTTGCAAAACACAGAATGTTTCCCATTACTCCACTTTTAGAGTAGGGATACCTGAAATAAATGCTAGAACATCTTGTACTTATTGTAATGCTGCCCAAGCATTAACAAACCGAAATATTAATATATGTTATTATTATTATTATTTGTGTCTATATTGCATAATTTCCAAATATATGGGACAAGTGGAGAAGAGAGAAAGAGCAGAAAAGCAGCAGCTGATGGCCTGAGGGGTGGCTGGTGGGAAAGAAGAACTCCTAACACAATGTGTGTTTTTTTTCTGCATTTCAGCATAAAAAGAGAGGATGTAGGTGGGTTGGAGAGAAAGTGGCAGATTTGGGGCTATGTGTATCTACTAGCTTTTCAGAGCTATTACAACCCGGAGCCCTGTGACAGATGAACCTTAAAGATGACAGCAGTTGGGAGGTGGCAGGTTGGACAAGCGGCTTGTTATTTTGTATGTCATCTTGATGACACATCCAAAGGCTTGTGTGTTAATACTGCTGTCTAACAGCTTCACAGAACATTTTTTAGAGTGTATGTTTGGCTGTGTGGGCAGGAGGAACTATCGTAGAGTCATAAGCTTTTCTTAGCTGGTGTGTGTAGAGCACTCTACTGTGTACACATAATCAGCATACATTTATTTATTATTAACCAAGAGATTCTGACACCCATCAGGAGAAAGCTGCCACACCTCCCTCTCGCTATCCAGTGTGAGACCTTACTGTAGTTTATGAACACATTATCATTAATAACAATGGAGCTTTGTTCCTGCTGATGCCAATAGAAATCAAATAAGCCACATGCAATCACGGAGAATAATCTCACCTTTAAAGCCTGATTCTGACCCTACAAAGGCAATGGGAGTATTTCCCTTGGTGTCAGTAGCCTTGTGTCAGGCTGCTAGGGGTTCTGCATGTTCCAGTACAAAGCCTGTGAAATAAACTATTAAGGACTGGTCTCTGGGATTTAAACACTTTTCTATTAAAAGACCCCACAAGCTTGTCACGAAGGATGTAAAAATACAACAGCCACTGTTTTGCATGTCCAAAAAAGCCCCCCCCCCAAACCCAACAACAACAGTGTGGGAGGTCTCTGCTGAGTTTCTAACTGCCTTTGAGTAACCCAAAGCTGCACTGAGCTCCAGGAAGAAAAAAAAAAAAAAAAGAAAAAAAAAAAAAAAGCACCATTTAATTTTAAAGTCCATTAAAAAGCAATGCTTTCCACATGTGAAAGGGCCCAGACCAGTGTGGAGAAAGATCATCTCTCTTTCTGGGTTTGGTGGATGATGCAAACTGATGAACAAAGGTAAATTGTAGCTGAGGATTAGAACCAGCCCTGTCCCAAGAGCAAGGCCTGTGATTATGGAACAGTTTCCCAAGGGAAGTGATGAAAGCCTCATCATTTGTTCTATTAAAACCGGCCTGGAAAAAGCATCAGAGAATATATTCCGAGAACAACATTGCACTGGCTGGCACATCAGACAGCTTGACAGTCCATCTTTTGTACTGCTGATCTCTGTTGTCATATCTTTAATTGAGTTAAAATACAGAGTACACAAAATATATTTTGAAACATTTTTCTAATGCTAATGGAGCATGAATTCATTCAGTACTTATACATGTACCGTAGCGGTTATAGATTGATGCTTCATTTCAATGACAAAAGCAATTCTCTGGGCTCCCATTATCCACAATAGTTTTCTTAATTAAATGCAGTTATTCCGAGGTTAAATTTAAAAATACCTCATTTCATGCTTTAAAAAGCCTCAACAAGTTATCATAAAAATGCATCTCTCTGCAAAATATCGAACATATGAGTCTCCTGAGAGTGAAGAAGGCACAAAAATCACACATGGTTGCTTGAAATTAATCTCTGCACAGCTGCTTTATACTCTGTTTTTAATTATTGTAACAGCACCCACTAGCACGGCTACAATTGAGGGTCTGTCATTATTTCTATTCTAAACATCCCTTTTCACAGGTTTAATTACCCAGCCATAAAATTTAGCTCTGTCGTAGGTAGAAATGTCTGACAGAGTTTTGGTCTGGAGAGTTTTTCTGTAAATATAGTTTGATCTGATTTGGTTGTTTTCAAACTGATGAAGAGTAGAGTAATGGGGTAAAACTTCCAACTACAGTGATTTTGGTGAGTTAAAAACATATTTCTGATGTTTCTCAATGACAGCTTTTGATTTTAAAACCGTGTCTTTTTCAGCCTGGTTATGCTTCTCACACATTATGACACTTGTTGCAGTTTGGTTATGGTTCAGGGCAAAAAATGGTAGAGGTTCTCATCCCAGTACATCACTTGTTAGGTTTTTCTGTGGCTAATAGAACTTAATCAGAAATACCAGTACTCTGGGGACAGCACTAACGACCTCAGGCTAATGGTTATATTGGGATACTGAACCTCCCTTGAGCAGCCAGGGCAAAATCTGAATTCCCAAGTGATTCGGGGCTTTGGCATTCTAGAAAGGCACAGAGGGGGATGTCCTAAAACCCACTGCTTCGAGAGTGACTTCTCAGAGAGCAGCACAGGCTGCAGCTCTCACAAAAGCAAAATACTCCTCCTTTTCTGGCCAGAATGGAAGCGTTGTGACAGCAGAGATGGATGTGGAGACGGGTTATGGAATGTCCTGATGCAACCAGTTACCGGGGATGTTGGAGAAGCGAAGCCCTTCACTTACTCATCTTAGCTGTCCCCAGGGAAGTGCTACAACTTTGTGATAAACATCATATTCTGAATCGGATGCTCTTATTTCATTTCTCACCTCTGCAAATTCATCTGTGTTTATTTTTTTTTCCAGTGTGTCTACGATTTCCAGCTTCTTGTCACAGATTGCTAGTAAAAAATGAAGGGATAAAGGGATATTGGTTTAGAAAGCAAACAGTTGTGGTTTTGCATGTTGTACGCCATTTTTTTGCACACTATATGCTACATTAACTTTGAGGTTATCCTACACAGTAGCTGAAGCATCTGACTGTATAGAGGCTATCTAAATCTGATTCCTACATATTTCTCTTGCTGACAATCTGCACTTATTTATTCAGAACTGTATGGTCATATTTATTCATGACATATGTTGGTGCAAATCACCATGATTTTAACAGCACTTACAATTAATTAGGTGAGGGAAGAAATGATTTTTGATTTTTCAAACAGATAAAACTGCCTTAAAATTCCAGGGACGAGGATTCTGCTTTGCAATAGTGGTATCTGAAAATCACAGTAATTTTTCTAAGAAGCTCTGTGAGAATATTTTTACTGATCATGATATTCAAAACTATCTTTTGGTCAGCTTCTGGGCTGCTATAATGGAACTAAGAGGATATGTCAAATGTCTACATAGATTTCTGAATGAGGTCTTTGAACACAGACATGCTGTTTCTCCTGGGATTCTTTTTCTGTTCTTTCTTGTACAGTATATCAGGAGTAAGGAAAAAAATCACCACAGAATGCATTTATCTGTTGTTGGTTAAGACTTTCCTAAATCGTACATTATCTTTATTAAAACAAAGCTTAATGTTCCATTAATGTATATTGGATGCTATTAAATGAAATAAATAAAGTAACAGAGCCACACTATTAGTGAAATATGACATAAAGCACCTCCAGCATCTGGAGAGCAAGCATCTGGACAGAAACTTCCTCCAGAAACTCGTGTCCCAGTATGTGTTCATGCCCGAGAATCACAGCCACCACAGCAGGAGCACAAGGGCTGTGTTTGGCATTCGCACAACGTACTCCCAATACAGGATGATTGCTCAGAGGAATAATTCTGTAATGTACTCCCAATACAGGATGATTGCTCAGAGGAATAATTCTGTAAGGTAGAAAGGGCTGAGCAAAGGCAAGCTCTAGACAGAGGTGACTCCAGCAGCAAGCAGAAATGCACTCTGGAGTTCCCTGCTTATCATCCCATCTTCCAGCAAAGGCAGATTTGTTATTATTGATGATCATTACGGGCTCTCAATGCAAAGGGCTGGCAGCAGCCTCTGTGTTCCAGCTTCCTGGCTCTATCAATTCAATTATCATTATTTGGGGAGGTCAAGTGTAAGCTACATAGAGTGGACAGGAATTATGGAACTCCTTTCTGTGCTGAGTGCTCTGGTACAGAGGCCCTTGTGCATGTGTCACTGGCATGCCTGGGCCTGGGGAAGGAATGGTGAGACAATATGGGCTATTTGGCATCTCCCCTCAAACCACAAAAGGTAACAACACAGTCAGACATGAATTTTTTCAGTCCTACCTTTCGACCATACCTCCAGGTATGCCAAGCTGTCCGTGGGATTTCCAAGACCTCCCGTGAGACAAGGAACACCATGGGGTAGGGTAGATGAAGGAGGTTGTTACAGTGATTCTTAAAAGTTGTGATAAGCACAAGGCAGTGTCTGGCTAATGAAGGATGTAGGTGGAAAGGGCCTGCATCTGATCCTTCTATCTCTCTGAAAGATTTTTAAAACTTCTTTCCTTACTTTTCAAGATCGTATTAATGAACAACATGGTGGTTCAGTCTCCTTTCAATCTGTCTGAAGGTTTGGGGTTCATATCCTAGCTGGTGTAACTACCTTTAGAGATTCTTTCTCTATTTATCCAAGCTGTTTGCTGCTTGCTCACAGTTTGCATCAAAATTCAGACCACACTAAAACTAAAGACAACATTGAAAACTCACCTTTCCTCACATCTGTGGGAATAGAAGCAATGACATCTGGAAAAGACCCCAGGGCACTCTGAACCTACAAATCAGGTGATAGTCAAAGGCCTGTTTCATGCAGACAATTGTAGGCAATTACTAAAATAAATCACCTGGAACAATCAGTCCTATGGGCCAACCATGCTTCTTACCACCCATAGGTGAGCCCTGTTAAGTTTAAGCCTTGTCTATGTTGTGCTGTGTGTAACCACGGGATAATTTTCTAGGGGCCTCGTGTGACTTGTAAGAAAGGTGCTTGTACCCAGGGATGTATTACAATTACTGCAGACCTCATCTTTTATGAGCTGCAACGTCAATTTGTGTGAGTCACAGGGGTAGAAAGAAGCTTTAATGGAGGCCACAGAAGAGCAAGAGTGGCTGCCCCAGACCTTTTTTAAGGGGATCCCAGGGGATAACCAGCTGCAGAGAAGGACATCCAGTGATGAGGTACATATCCAACAACCTCAGGAGTGTCTGAGTACCTTATGGGGCATTTATCTTCCCACGGGTCTCTGTGGAGAACACATTGCAATCCTTCCATGCGCTCATGGGGAATCGGGGCTTGGTGAGGCTAAGTGGGAGACAAAGACCTGCACCCTGACCCTAAGGGTTGTCAGGGCCATTACCCATCCCTGTGCTCCATGCTGCCATCCCGGGGCAGACGGCACTATCACAATCTTCTTCTTCTCTCCTGTCTGGAACAATCATAGCAGTGTGTTAACAAGGATCTTCCCTAGTTACCAGTGCAACTGGTATTCTACCACTGGCATCCACCGTCCACTGTTTGAACTGAATCGCCAGCGCCTCCTTTCTCATCTCTTTCAGCTGAGACTTCATGTTGTCCACCTGCTCTCTTTCCTTACGTTTGTTCTTTGTCTCAGCCCTCATCCTGGCCAGCCTGTAGGACATGGAAATATGCTTTAGAAAGATACCAGCATAAACTTATTTAAGATAGATTAAGCCTACCCTGAAGAACAAAAGGAAAGGAACTAAGTTCTTGCTGAAATTCTTGTCCCTTTAGTATAAGCAGATTTTTTTCCAAACAAATACTTGATGTTTGAGGCACAAAATTACTAGCGTGACTATTGGACTAGATATTAGTAATCTGTTTTCAGAGAGCATCTCCAAGCAAGTGAGACTATTTATATTCTGACATGTATCACCTCCTGAAATCTAGTGTAACTATGAACTTGAAGAAAGAACCTCTGAGTGTCAGATACGTGCATGTGGAGAGATCCTCTTGTAGAGTACATGGTAGACATTCAAGAGAAAATAATCTGTACAGCTCTCCTAGTTTGTGTCGTTTCAACAGTGATAAATTTTACCTTCACATTTATAATAGCATTCATAATTTATTGTGTAGTCATCCTTCAATTTCCTTCCAATTTTAACAGGAAGGGAGGTGTCTAATTTTGCTACACTTGATTTACCAACAAAATTGTATCAGTGTGCATTTGTCTCAAAGCCTAAGTGCCATTTCACATAAGCACTTCAACGGCACAGAAGAATGTTCAGTGAAATTTTTTAAGCAGTCTCACACAATAAAGTCCTTACTGCCTAAGGACAGGGATAATACACCAACCTCTCCGTCATTTTGAACACAGAGTTTGCAAGCTTGGACTAAAAGTACCTCCCTTTCTTCATCCTTCTGTTTTCTTTGCTTCTCTAATCACCCAGCCGTGTTTTTCCAATATTCCATTTCAGACAACGAAAGAACTGAGTAAGACTGATCCCATAGAACTTACCTGCTTTGGGTGTGGCTTTGTTCATTTATGAAATGAAAAAAAGCCTTTAGGAAGTTCAAAATGTTTAAAGCCAAAGCATCAGTTCATATGGGGAGAACAGTGTCTGCTTATTGATGCTGCTGGAATCTCTCTGCATTAAGCCGTCTGCCCTGCACACCTCTGCGGCTCTCACTTACACCTTCTTATAGCTAGTCAGAGCAAGGAGAATTGTTTCTCTTGTACACCTGAGAACACACTAGTCCAGAAACTGTATTTTAACTAATGATTTTTGCTCCCTTCTTCCCTTTGTTTAACATACTGTGAAGATGGGCTGACCCTGTCCCTGCTCTCTTCTGTTGCTATGGGGTCATCCTAGAAATTATAAACCAGTATTTTCTTTAATGAATAGAAAGGCCTTTAACATGTTACAGCAACACACTTTGATCACAGTCAGTTTTATCACTAGGTACTTGTTCTTCATGGCCACTTATCACAGAGGTTTCTTAATGGATAACTGGGTTCCTTAATCAATTCTGGGCATTGCACAAGTGCCTGCTGAGGCAGTTCAGCCTCCAGCACTTTGATAGCAGGGGAAGGGTAAAATAATTTCCTATCATCTTCTGACTCCTTCACAGACACAGCAAAGCAGAGGTGCGTAGCAGGTACCAAGTTAAATGGACTAACAGATTTTTTTCCAATGTATGCTACAAACAGAGAAAACCAGACCATTTCTAGCTGCAGCTGCTCCTCGGGAGCGGTCTGCGAGCTGAAGGGAGAGCTAAGGCTATGCTAGGAGTTGCCAAGGTGCTCTGGTGGTTAATTTGGGCAGTGCCCTGCACAAGTTACACTGCACACTGCACCTGCACTATGGGGCAGTTTTGCATTTATTTCTAGGGTCCTAAAACACCAGGCAGCTGCATCCTCTGCCTGGTGTCCCTGGTGTGGGACAAAATGTTTCCCTGCTAGACAATAAGGGCAAACCAGACTAGAACAGTGCTGGGCACTCGTTTCAAAGTGAGCTCATTTCAGTGTTAGACACTTCCAGAAAAGATGAGATGGCAGCGAGGGTGACTTCTCCCTGCAGAATGAAACATGTTCCTTCAGGAAGACAGCCGCCTGACTCCCACACAGGGATGGGTGACTCAGACTGAAGGACTACCATCCCTGGACAAATAAAGTCTGTTTCAGGTATCAATCTATTTGGATAAGGAAATTCTCCCATCTGTTCTCCCGCATGCCTTGCCTCCCAGTCAGGTGGCAGGTAAGGAGAGACTGGAGGAGCTCACTGAGCACTGCTAAGCTTCAGAGAAGAACCTGTGGTGAAATCCTGCCTTTCCTGAAGGTAATGTCAAGGGTGCTGGGAGCTCCACTGGGGCCAGAATTTCACTCCTCATCTTTCTGGTGCTTATGTGAGAGATTTTAAGCACAGACTGGCATTTCTCTTGCAACATTCTTTTTCCTATTTAGAAAGCCAGTGACTCACATCAGGAGTCTCAGTGCTACATGGTGTCAGTAAAATCCTCTGTGCTGCTGTCGTTTAAGAATCCTGTGCAAATCCTACAATACTGCCATCACAAATATGTAAATCCTGAGCTGCTGTGAATGCAAATCCCATGATAGTACTACCAGCGGATATGCAAAACCTGCTACAGCTATGGCTACAGAAATCCCCTTGGCGGTGCTGTCTGTGGAGAGATTGATTTCTACAAATCTTGATAGTCACTTCCTTTGCATCAGCTCTGATAGCTACAAATTGAGAACCTGTCTCCAAATGTAAACATGGACTTAACAGCCAAGGCCAAGATAACGTGTCACTAGTAGCCAACACTATAGGAAAATCTGACCTTTCCAGAAATAAGCTGTGATTCACAATGAAAGCTAAGAGAATTTTAGTAAAAAAACCCAACCAACCAAACAAAAACAAACCAAAAAAACCAACCCAAAACTCCAGGAAATGTTATGTATTTTAATTTACTTGCTCTTGCAAAATGAAAATGAGATATGGTTCTGAACGTCCTGCATCTATGTGTCCCTCTGTGAAGCAGTATGAATGGTCAAACAGTCCCCAAAACAAAGGTGTGGCAAGGCTGGCATCCTGAACATCCCCCCCGACAGTCTGTGCTTGAGTGAAAGGTCACTGAAAAAGAAGATGTTTCCCCAGTTCATTTGTTTCAGTGGACTGGCATTTAAAAAATAAAATTGAAAATGTTTTACCAGCTCTAGTTGTACTACTGTATGTCTGCTTATGAAGAAAAAACAAGCTGAGCTCTTACACACTGACCACTGTCAGTTATAATTATTTGTAGGGAAAAAGGAGGTAAGTGACTGCATGAAATTCATTTATCATACTGCTTTAGTTGTAGTCACACAAGGCATGTTCCTATGAACTGTAACAGTATGTGGACTACAAATGGAGAGAGAGAAACTCAGAGCAGTAGGGAGAGATTTAACTTTTTTTTTTTTTTAATTCACTGTAATACTGGGAACTTCAATTATCTTCATTTAGAGTTTATGCATAAGACTTGTCAACATTTTACTTCCCTAATTCCTGACACTGAAACCCTGAAACCAATTTTCAAGCTGCGCATAATATTTATGCAAATAGAAGAGATAGCCATTCAAATAGAAGTCGTTATTCTACCAACACCGATATAGAATAAAGTGATCTAGTAGCGAAAGTAATTTTGACATCATTCACAATCACCTCTGGGTCATCTATAAACACAGATGTTCACTTCTATATTTTTCATAACAATGAAAATGAAAGCATTTTTCTTCACCTAATGCACTCACATTCTAACCTTAGCATAATGTAACATGCCATGGAACCCCCATCCAATATTCATTAAATATTATACTAAAGCAAGCAGCCTAGAATACACCCCAAAAATAAGCAACATAGTAAAATACAAACCAGTTTCTACTTTAAAGGGAAAAAAGAATCTGAAAGTATAAAATCCCAGGAGGAGTTTCTACAATCTGCCAGGACAATATTGTTGTTGGTTTGGTCAAGAGAAATCATCCCGAAGGAGGAAAAAAAAGGTTGTCTTTATATTAAGTTTGGCAGAATATGGAAGAAATGATCTGAAGAGTGCACAGACCTTTGATACCAACACCTGCCCTAAAGAAGTGCTGTCACTAACCTAGACTGGTTTGAAAGCAGTTTGCATTCCACATCTGTAATTAAGATAGAGCCTAAAGAGGAATTATATACTTGTGAAGGGCAGAATATTGCCTTAAACAGGAGTAACTAGTGTTTCATTTTGTGTGACATGTTCTGGCATTTGTCCTGCTTCTCAAGTTTTTTATGAGAGACAACCACCATCTCTGGCACTACACTCCATAAGGTGAATTTTGTTCGACACTGCAGTCACACCATTCCTTTTGTGAAACAGAGACCAAGACACCAAGCTCTGGTCTTGCGACCAGCTACACTTTCAACTCTCTCACCTCTCTGATGTTGTACCAGGCATCTCAGTTTTTAGCTCCTCCGTGACCATCTTCATTCCTCTCAGGTACGGGCCTGGTTTGGTAGAAATACTGTACCGAGGGTTATGTCTCATCAGATATTCTCCAAGAAAAATAATGGGATTAAATTTGGCTGATTTTTTGTCTGGTGTGAGCACATTCTTTCTTTCCACTTCCATTAACAGTTTTTCCATTCCTGGGATTAATGTAGGTAGGAGTTTGTCAAGCAAATAGATGCGAGTATCTAGTGTCTCTTTGTCTCCACTGAACCACTCTTTGAACAGCCAGTCACAGGGTTCTCTCTTCTCGACCTTTTCTTCTTTTGCCTTTTGTGAGCGAATCATCTTCACCTTTGTCTCCTGCAGTCTCAGACACCTCTGATGTACCTTTTCATAAAAACGCTCTTTCCACGGAGCAGAATTACTAAGACATGGCAGCTCATCATTCCCCTGATTTCTCTTCAGTTCTGTGGCAGCCAGATTCTTACCTCCGAGTCTGGGTTGTTTTAGATCTGCAGTTTGGGCAGCTTCTTCGGGCTGAGCAGCCATACTTCAATCACTGGGACACAGAACAGAAGCAATATGTTATATAATGCCAAAAGATGCAGCAGTGTCCTAGCAGATGACACAGGAAGAAAATCTATTGTTAGGAATTAACTAATATTCTTTTTCTGTGTTCCTTTTTTATTCTGTTACTGCTGCTTTGTACTCTTAAATAAATACAGCCCCTTTATTTCAAAGATCAGTAAATGATTTATAAAGATTAATTATGTATCACAATAGCCCTTGGAGACAGAGCAACTAAATAAGTGTGTTCCTTTCTTACGGGAGAAGAAACTGAGACACAGAAATGATTAATTCCAGGTCACTTAGAGACCCAGAAACCCAGTGGTAAACAGTGCTCAGAATTCTTGTCTCCCAGTTCAAACCAGTGGATTCTTCTCACCCCTAGTATCATTATTTCTGTTTAGGTCCCATTCCATTACTCCAGAAAATCCAGTGGATAAGAGACAAAGCAAGCAAGTAATGGAAAATACCAGATACCTATGAATAAGATTTCTCTACATGCCACCTTCTGCTTCATCTTTTCTGTAGCTGTGAGAAACAGTGAGGAAGCTTGTCCCACAGATAACTTAATTTCAACTTTGGCAACTATCTTTTCCTCTGGACATTCTGTTCAGGTAACGAGGACACAGGTGCACGGGTCGGCAGCGCTCATACAGAAAGGGAAACTCTATACCATGAACTCTGTAATTAAGCTGTTCACAAGCACTTAATCTTGTAGGTTAGTCTGTAAAAGACAGACCTATAGAGAGTTGCAGATATCTCCCTTTACAATTTCCCAGACTCCGCTGTTTTCTTCTCAATATGTTAATTCTGTGAAATGCCAGGAAAAAACTGAGTTGCTCACATGGCACAATTGGAAGACCATTGCTATATGTCTCCACACATAACTGCATCTGTAATGGGACTTACCCATACAGAATGGAGCAGAACGTTGCCTAACGACTCAATTCAAAGCATGAAAAATCACCAGCATGCTGCAAAACACCCAGCCCAGTGTTAAACAACAACAAGGGAATGCTGATATCAATAGAGAGAGCCTAACGCCTTTCCAAATTAAAGATGAAACCACTCTGAACTTGCTGCCATACTATCGTTTTCAAGCTCTTATTTAAAAGTGCTTTCCACTAAGGCCTTTGTATCCATAGCAATACCATTGCTTTTGATATGTTTTACTCTTCATGTTTAAGCATTTGTAGCTGTTCTGAAGAGAGTTCAGCCCTCCAGGAAATGCATAAATGTGATCTACAGCCCTCCTGGCACACAAATGTAATTACTAATATGTTGACCTTCTGGTTCATAACCATTGTTTGAATCCAAATACTGCTTGGATAGGTAGGATGTTTCACAGCACTAAATTTCTATATCTGTTTTCTCCATGGGCTTGTTGGCATCTCCTGATAATTTGTTTTCAAAGATAATTACCTGCTGGGGAGTGAGATGGATTTATGGATCAAGCTGCCTGCCTGACCCACCCAGAGGGTTTTAAGATGGTAGCTGGTTTTGCCACTGAAGGACACAAGCTGTAAAGAGTCCAGATTTATAATGGTAGAAAGGGAAAACTGTCAGCCCTGTCAAATTGTTCCTTGCTTAGGTGAGTTTCTTTCAATTATCTGTAAAACCAGACTTTTTCTGGTTCAAAGCAGGGTGTTAACCAAATGTTCTGGTCACATTCCAAATCAGCTGGTTTTGTTGTGCCAAAATAAACTGTTCTTGCAGTTTCAAATACTTCTGTTATTTTTTAACATCCATTATGAAACTGCTCTGCAGTTTCTGTGCAATGTTAAAGTGACAACTGCACTCTGCTTTATGAGGTGACTGATTCTGAATGTTGACGAATATATTTTCTACACTGCTCTCAACCATTTGTTTGGATGATTTTGAGGATTAGTAAATGTTTATAAAGTATCTCTATGCCTCTGAACAAAACAAAACACAACACAACGAAGTGTGACTGTTCTATCTCAATTCCATGGCATTCACGTAACTCCAAGAATGAAAGCAGAGCACAGAGAACCATGCCCACTGCTTTCATGCAGGACAGACAGAGAAGACTAGGAGGGTATGGAAAAACATACAGACAGCATATAACTGTTAAACAACAAAGGAATGCTAGAATCAGGACCCGAAACTTGGAATTTGTTGAGGATTACAGGGACGCACCTCCAGTTTGTGTAAGACACCACTGGCTCATAAACTTCAGTGCTGATTTACATTAGTTGAGAAGTTGGCCCATAACATATATGACATTCCCAAGGGGAGGCTTGATTGTCCAAATAATAGTAAGCATGGTGCACAGAGACAAGCTTTAGAAACACCCAGGAAATTTGAAATGTGATATAAAGTTTCCTGTAAGCCTTTGTTCAAGCTGAAGGCAAGATAAGCTTTTCATTATTTAGTAGGATGCCACTTCCCTGGCTCCTTTCTGTGAGACAAATATTCTTGCTGGAATCCCTGCAGGTACAAAAAGATTATCTCTCCATTTTCTGTACATAACCCAAATCTGCTCATAAATAAGATTTTTATGGTTTCATTGTTATTCTGTTAGGGGATTTTGATGGGTGGGATAGGGCCAGGAAAGACTAAAGTTTGTCTAAGTAACTATTTTGGAGAAGTTTGAGTTATAAAAGTCTTTTCAAAAGCAGAGTCCAATCTCTTTGACACTATCGCTCTGAAATAGTTTTGCTTTTCTCTAACCTGCTTCGTAGTTAGTGCATGTTTATCTTGCCAATCACAAAGAGCCCGATACACTTTTCATACATGATCTTCTTCTCAATACAATTAAAATTTAAAAAGACTTTCTCTTCTGCTTTCTGAAGCTTTGAAGAACTGTTTTTCTTACCTTTGGAGCGGGTATCAAACAAGATCTTACTCCTCCTGCTTTCAAAGTGGCTTTGCAAATGAGCAGGAATTTAATATATGCCCTTCTGTTCTCAGCCATTAAAAATCTTAAAGTGAATTAGGGATTTCTCGGACCTGCTGTGGAGCCGGGCTGTGAGTTTTACTCCTCTGTGTGTTTGCAGTTGCTAAGCAATAATCCCAAAGGTTGCTATGTCTCTTCCACAACTCAGAATTGCTGTAGGTTGTCTTTTGGCTTTGGCAGCCCAACAGACTCTTCTGTACTGAACTTAGATCGTTGCATCACATGACTGAAAATAAAATAAAAAAGACTGTGAATAGCAACAGACAACATTAAGGACACCAATAGTCAGAGAGAGAATCCACAGGTGCCCAGTGACAGGAGGTTTACCTTCAGATTCAAGTTTCGTGATGTCCAGAACTGTCATAAGTCCATTACAGGCTGAACTGAGGAGTGTATTAACCAGATGTGAGAATCCGAGAGATAAAAAGAAATTAATTACAAACCCAATTTAAACATTTCCAGGCTTTCTTTTTTTTGTAAAGACCTGTGTTGCTTTGAAGTAGCTTTGCAGGAAGGGCACTTACAGCACTAATAAGGGGGGAGTTTATAGTGCCATTTTGTTAGAGTGCCTTTAAACCTGAATCTAAAGGAATTTGATGAATCACCTTTAATAATTTCTCCTATATTCTCGAAGAAGAATAATATGCAACACAGGGAAAGAAGAAGAAAAGAGACAAAACCATCTATAACAGTCATTCTGCCCTCATCTACACTAATGGAAATCAGGTGCCTATTCAGTGATTTCCTTGGTGTTATGCAGGAATTCCAACTGAGAATTTTATGGCAATTTCTGCCAGGAAACAAGGTTTATCTAATGCTGTTTCTTTCTTTGTATTTGCACTGGAGAAGGCATGATCTTTGGATTGTCTACCTGAAAGAAAACGGAACTGTGGCCTTTTCTACAGTATTTGTCCCTGGAACAGCTGCACGGTACCCTAGCCCCTAGCAGAGTATTAGTCTCCATTTTATGGGACAGCTGAGCTTGGTACAAAACTTGAAATAGAGGAGGTTTAATATAAATAACAGATTTTTCCCAACATCTGATATAGTTACTGTCAAAGTCACATCTGTTCTCTAGTTTAGGAACTCTGGCGTTTTAATTGCGGACTCAAAAATTTCATTCTCTGTCATCTTCATCAAGTCACTTGTTATTTATTATAGCACCCACAACACCAAGGTAAATAATAATTAATTTGTAAAACTCTGGAAATGGAAATAGCTCTTAGTAACATGCACCCAGGGTTCCAACATAAACCCAGTACAATATTTATCCTGCCCTTAAAAAAAAAGGTTTAGTTTTGTTCCTAAGACCTGTCATAGGAGTTAGAAAGTGTGCATGCTGTGTACAGGTTTTTCACAAGGAGGGAATTTGCTCAGAAACTACAATAACAATTATAATTTAGTGGACAAAAGCCTCGATTTTTCTTTTATTTTTATACTGTCTTTTCGGGAAAGTAGGACACTATAGAAATTCCTGGTTTGTACCCAGCAACGTTTATTTTCCTCTATGTACTCCTGACCATATTTCAGAAAAATGTGTATAGTTTTAAGTTCTATATATACCTTTGGCCATCTGTGCAAAGTGTCTCTCTGAAAAAATGCTTCTCCTGGACACTCTCAGATACCACTGGAATGCCAGGCTTACCATGTAGTAATACGCTGTACACACTGCAACACTGACTTGATTTTAGAGCTCAGTATTTGCTTGCAGAGAGGAAACATAGCACAAAAAGACCCACAAAACACACATAAGTCAACTTCCATGTGAAAAATATGCTATAATAAATTATAATTTCTCTGATATTTATTTGAAAAAAAAAAATTATCAGAAGGAAATATGCTCATTGCAGTGTATTTCCAAGATGCGTTGAAGTATAGCATCAATTATGTTAATAAAATGAAGCAGAAAATTAGTGCACAGGAATAATTTAAAATGAGGCTTCAAACTGGATTGTGCACTTTTTCCTCAAAGCAGTTTGCACATGATTAACTCCTGTTATCTCTTCTCCCAGGCGGGCTTGATTTTTTCCCTTTGCAATTCAGAATTCTGTTGCTATTATGATTAACTTACGAAACTTTTTCTTTTTTCAGCATGAAACATAAATTTAAAAAATACTCTCCCTTTTCTTAAAGGGACTTTTTTTTTTTTTTACCCCCAAACAAGAGCATACAAATAGAACTTGGAAGGAGGGATCGAAATGGCCTTATTTTTATTTTTCTGGAAGTGGAATCCCGTGGGTTAAGCAAACCTTTAATTGCACCCTATTTAACTTGGCTGTTATCCCTTAATGTTTTTGCTAAGCAAAGTGTATCCTTTTATTATGCCATCAAATACTTGCACTGTTGACAAAATAATGGGCTGAATATGTCATCACAGATGTTTTGCTGGAATTGCCTCTTCTATCTTTTTTTATTTTTCTGTGTAAGATACATTTTGGGAGCACTCTGTTGCCTTTTGCAGCTGATGCCAAGACTATGCAATAAAAGCCCTGACATGTAGTAATAATAAGTTGTGTTAGCTGGAGAAATGTTTGCAGAGTATTAAAAAAAATAGTCAGTTTTGGAAATGCATACAAAACCAGCTCATGTATAGCTTCACATCCCTTAAATGATATATTGGGCTAAAGCTGCAGGTGCTGACCACAGTGCTTTCAGCACGGGAAAGAATAAGACCACAGGCGTCCAGTCTCTTTTTTTGTACCAACCATGATGCTGTGACCACAGGCTGCCCTCTAATTGCTCTTTTCAATCAGAATACATCTGCCTTATAGCTTCCCCCTCCACATTTAAATTCTGCTGCTAAAAAACACTGCATATGCAAATTATACCTTCCTGATGGCTCGGAGGACCATTGCAATCTGTGATTATTGTAGTTACTAGTGATATGTTGGACCTTTAGCTAACTGTAGATAGCCACTCCATTATTTACTTGTGGCAAATGTTTTTTTAAAAAGTTTGACATTCAAATACCTGGAAGAGCTACAGGCTATATGAAAACTATACAAAAGTCTATTTTGGAAGCTGGTTTTAATAATAATTTCTTGATAGTAATCCCTGCATGACTGTTGCTCAAAATCCAGAATGAAACACCAGTCCCAGGTGAGGGAACTGCCAGAATACTCTGGGAACTTGTAGCCTGTATCAACCCAGACGTATCTGAACAGAAGATACATACCTTGAAGCAGCCCTATATTTGCAGGAATCTGTCTGCGTGAAACAAAACAACAACCTAGATATTACACTTTAAAGAAAGGTAAATAGCGTTAAGATTCCTGTCATGTGCCAGAGAAGAAAAAACTTTCCCCTCCTTAAATGTGACTCCTGCCTCCACTGAAAATCAAGGCGAAAACTTTACAGCAGCATGGTCTCGTATCTGGCTACCACCTCAACACAGTGGTTGGTAACCACAAAGAATCTCTCTGCTAAGCTTCACTATGCCTTGTTTAACCAAGATGTAGCCAAGCACTTGAGTCCATGCTTCTTATGTTCCCAAAACCTTCTCCAAGGCACTACTAAGTGATGAAGGATCATTTTTACCCCAAAGAAAGGAATGCTTTCCCAGGAGACAAAGCACTTTTTCGGTTTCACAGAAAAGAAGACAGAAAAATGTAGTTTGGAGAACAAACACCATATTTGAGTAAAATACAACATAAAGCATCTACAATGAATATAGTGGCAAACCTAAATAATCTTTAAAATTATTGAAAATGAAAAGGTTCCCATGTGTTCCATCATATTGTTGATCCATGATGTTTTTAGCTAACGGTTTACATCTGGTCTTTCCTGAATTGGGTACAAACTAAATAAAAACATGACTAATACGGTCTGAAAAATACACTTTATGCAGTTTAGTTATATGGCTGGAACAAGTAGCAAATACTGATAGGAAAAAAGTTCTGTGGAAACTACAGATAGAGCTTTTTTCAGTAGCCACACCTAAGTGGCTACACAGTGGTCTAGCTGTGTCATTTGAAAGCGTGAAAAAAACTGGTACATGCAACTCAGAAGCGGAGAGCAGTCCTTTTTCTCCCTAAACTTGCAGCTTGCTTTATCTATAATGGCAAAAGGATGTCTGCATCTGGAAGAGTCTTTGCCAATCTATATTGACTGTACAGATACACCAAAACCACATCTGTATTGCAGATTTGCCCACAGAAAAGATAAGGCATTTAATAAATAAATGGGAGGGACCGAACAAGAGGCTGTTCAGAAAAAAAGATACTGTTTTATTGGGAAGCTGTGGAATATTCAGAACTTGGGGGATATTCATTTAAAAGGGGTCTGGAAGGCATTTTTGTGATCTCTATGCCATAAATCAGAGCGTGCTGCTAGCATACTTTCCACAAATATTGTGTTTCAAAATAACAACATGATGGCTGTAAAAGGCCAGAAGACAATGACTCTTCATTTACCTGTGGGTTTTACTTATTCTCCCCATGTGCTCGGATCCCACTGGGGTCTTGTTTGGACTCTTTCGTGTTCAAGGTCCTGCCTTGCCGTGCGGTGGGCTCTGTAAACTCAGCTTTGGTCCAGTTTAGGGAGCCCATCCTTCATCCTCGCTTGTCCGCTAGGAGGCAAAACGCCTCATGAGCGAGCCTGACTTCATTGCAGTGAAGCCCAGCTACCAGAGCCGCCCTGATGCTGATTGTGACGGGAATAACCTAGAGAGCTACCCCGTGGCTTTTCTGGTGCTTATATTTACAGGGGCAGAAGAGTCCTGTACAGTCCTGTCAGTCTGAGGAGCAGATGAAAGCAAGAGGGACCATGTGCTTAAAAGGAATCTATAGGTTTATACACGCTCTTGACAAAGAAGACTTTGCTCTAAATATTAAACTATTTAGACTGGCTTCAGTTTATCACATGTAGTGTTGTCATTAGATGCCCAAGACAATCCTCGATCCCAGTTACCTCCTCACCATCATTCCCACGAATTCAGTAGCACCAGGCTGAAACTTCTAAACAAATGAAGCTTAATAGTGTTGGATCTTTGACTCAGAACGCAAACGGTCGGGGAGTATTGCATTCTGGGGATGTTTGAATGATTAGAATGTCATGTGTACTTATTAGTCTAGTTTTTTGGTGTTCGGGCTCGTGCGCTGATGTATAAATAGGTGTTATATGCCTATTTTTGTTACAGCAAGTGATGGATACGCTGGTTTTGTTACAGCGAGTGGCTCTAGCCCCCCAATCCAAGGAAAAGCCACAGTGTGTGAGCATGAAGGCCGGCTTTCCCAGCGCACGGTGCCATGCGCGTTGACACCGCTCCCAGCAGGGCAGCGTTCCAAAAAAACCCCTCACTGTCACATACCAGAGCGCCCTGCCAGCAGCCACGTTCGGGGTGGCCTCAGCCAAGCTGGCACACATTCCTGAAACTCATCTCTGGGGCTGGGAGGCCGGAAAGGGAATGACGAGAGACAGAGAGACACACAGACAGACACACAGAGACACACACAGAGACATACACACTGACACACACACACACACAGACACATACAGACACACACACACACACACAGACACAGACACACACACTCACACACACACACACACACACTGACACACACACACTGACACACACACACTGACACACACAGACACACACACTGACACACACACTGACACACAGAGACACAGACACAGAGACAGACACACACACACACTGACACACACACACACATACAGACAGACAGACACACACACACACACACAGAGACAGACACAGACAGACACAGACACAGACACACACACACACACACACACAGGGACACACACACACAGACACATACAGACAGACAGACACACACACACACACAGACAGACACAGACAGACAGACACAGACACAGACAGACAGACAGACAGACACACACACACACACACACACACACAGAGACAGACAGACAGACAGACAGACAGACAGACAGACACACACACACACACACACACACACACACACACACACACACACACACACACACACACACACACCCCCGGGCGGGGGGAGCCCCTCGGCACGGCAGGGGTTAACCCGCGGCGGCGGCGCGGGGGCGGGCCCGCGCTGACAGCTGGCGCATGCGCACTGCGGCCGCATTGTGCCCGGCCGGCCCAGCCCCAGCGCGCCTCAGTTGGCGAGAGGCCGTTGGCGCGCGTGGAGCTGCTGCCCCCTGCGGCCGGCGCGGCGCCACCTCCGCTCCGCTCCGCTCCGCTCCCCGCCCGCCCTCCTCCCGCCGCCGCCACTCGCCATGGAGTAAGGCCCCCGCCGGCCGGACGGTGGGGCCCCGCCGTGCCTCGATGGCTCTGGTCACGGTGCAGCGCTCGCCTACCCCCAGCGCCACCTCCAGCCCCTGCGCCTCGGTGAGTCCCGCCGCCCGCCCGGCGCTGAGGGGAGCGCGGCGGTTGGTGGCCGTTAGGGTCCGGCGCGCGGCGCTGCGCATGCGTCGCTGTGGCCTGGTGACAAGCGAAGGGAGAGGCGGGGGGTCCCGGCTGCCCCCCGGCAGGCCCGGCCTGGGCCACCGAGGGCTGGGGGGTGTCCGCCGAGCCAGCCCTCAGGCTGCGGGAGGGCTCTGGGTACCGCAGCTCGGGGGGGGGGGGTCCCCCCGGCAGGGTCCTGGTCAGAGCCCGCCCCGAGCCTCGGCCCCCGTGGAAAGGTGCTGCTGCCCCATCTGCAGCGCGGAACTGGCGGAATAACAGCGGCCGGGTTTAATTTTGTTTTCATTGTGTGTGGGGGCAGAGAGGCGGGAGGTGTGCGTGGAAGCACACTGACATTGTTCCGGCTTCGGCTGTTTTAAGATGATTTAATCTGACAGTACCCTCTGGGTATCTTCAGTACGCGGCCCTTCCTTTGGGAAGAGCTAAGATTTTTATTCCCCCCCCCCCCCCTTTTTTTTTTTTTTGAATGCTGTGTATAATCTTCGAGGGGCTGTGTCAAGCCCAGGGCAGATCCAGAAAGGCCAGATTTCAAATCTCCGGGTGAGATGTGCAGAATGAGCAGATGTTCTCATCGCTGCCCTGGATCAGGAAGTGAGGCAGGCGCCTCGAAAGACTTCTTGCTTTCCGTGCTCTTTAAACTTAGGACAGGCTGTCGGTTTAGTAATTCTGTATGGTAAAATCTTGCATGTTAACCCCCCCAAACTGCTACCTACCGTTTTATGTGGCTTGTTTCTAACATAACTGAGGATAAGAACGAAACAGTGAGCTCGTTTTCACTTTGTGAGTGCTTAGTTCTCAGCTTTTTTCCTTAAAAAAACCTCATGCATTATCACACTGGTGTTATGTCTGGCTTGCAAATGTTTGGGGGAGAGAAGAGTTGAAATCCCGGTTTCTTCTGTCATAGGAGGGGGGGATGAAGAAGCCAACTACTCCGAAAATATTTCTTGTTGTGTTAGGTAACCTCTTCTGAAAGTAGATCAGCTACTTGACAGGTCCTGCCTGCCCTGACAGCATTTTAGCTGTCAGAACACTTTTTTCCCTTCCTCTTTCATTCTTATGACTCTCCTAAGGTATGTTTATTTAGCAACACAGATTAATTTTGCTTATATGTCTCTGCTATAAATTTTAATGTGCTGCATTACTTCAGAGTTTGCTTCCCCCTTTTGACTTCTGTACCCTTTCCACTATTTCTTTCCCCATACATCTTGCATTTAAGTCATCTTGTGAGAATAGGTAGGTCTCTCTTGGGATCTTCCTCCTTTCTCCCACTTGGATGCATAACCCCTTCCTTTGTTAAATATTTTATATATATATGAACAATCAGTTGTCTTCTTTAAGGCTTTCCCATCTGGAACAGCCAGGCTGTTTCCTAACCATTAAATTAAATTGAAACTGTACTGATTTAATAACTAAGTAGTGATCAAAAATGTATAAACTCCCTCCAGAGCCTGATAAATCCAGAGAATGCAGCTTTTGGTATATATATATCTATATTCTCTTTCTTCAGTCTCACAGTACGAAGGTGTATCAGTGGTGTTTCTAAATCCTTGTCGCCCTATGCAAAACTAAGTGTGTGATTGTTTTTCTGGCCTGGATTTGGGTCTCATAATTACTCTACTTTCTGATACTTTTCTGGCTGTCTAAAGTGGAAATGATATTCCTCATATTCTGCCCTTAACTGCTATTGCTTGAGTACTTCTGCATTTCCTATTATAACTTCCTAGCCACACTTTAGGGTTTTGACTGCCCTTTTAGCCTCTTCCTAGATAGCTGGGGTTGCCTGTTTCTCCATTCTTCTGTCAGAATTTTGTAGAGCTTGTGTGTGTTCCTCTTCTGTCACAAAGTTATTTCTTAATCAAAACCATTGGTATCATTTCAGATGATGATCCTTCCGAGGCTGCTGAGGGCTTGTGACAGGGCAGTCACCTTTTTAGTCCTTAGGAAGGCTTTGGTCCTGTGAGCCTGCCATGCTTGCCATTCTTATGGATCCTTGCTGACTTCAGCAGGAGGACTTGATTATTTCAGTTTTAAGTGAAATTGTTTCAACCAGTATGTTGTAAACTGTAGCTTCCTTCTATATGGACCGATAACTCTATCTCCCAAGTTAACTCTTAAAAGAAAACTCATCTTGCTAATTAATTTTTATGGGTAGTATAAGGGTCTAACTTGCTGCATGAAACCCTGCTGTTTCTGGAAAAAAAATAAATGTGGTAACTGCTGGAACTTTGCTGTTCCAGCTTGTGGGCAAGGAAGAAGCATGTTGGTGTGCAAGCATATGGCTGTGTCTAATTCGGTTTCCAGGTCACTAAGAATTTTGAGGACAGAAATGAATTCTCTTTTAAATTGCTTGATGCCTTTTTGCTTTAGAGATAAACTTCTCAGACAAGGAGAAAGGGTGAAATTGATGTCCTCAAACTGAATTTTTGCATTAAGTATGCCCTGTAAACAGTTATAATTGGCTTTTATGGATTCAGGGGAGTAGCTGATCTGAATCACTCTGGAATTGGATGACTTTTATTTATAGTTTTTTTTCTTGTTCTCATTGCCATAGAGCATCTCATGAGCGTTCATTTCAGGGTAGTTCATGCAAAGTGTTGATTATACATTTACAGCCCTCTGGTCACTTGATGACTTGTAAAATTCCCTTAATTGTCCATCCAGACTTCTGCTGTTTGTTTTGGCCTTTGGTTATGCAGCCACTTTTGAGAAATAAGACTGCAATCTTCCCTTCCATACAGCAGAACAGTTGTCTTCTGACGTGCCATGTCAGCAGAAAATGGCAGAAGGCAGGACTGTACTGCAGGACAATGTAAAGATGCCATGAGCTGGAGAGGGGCTACTTGGTGCTGGTCAAGGCCGCTGTTTATCTTGTAACACAAAATAAGATTTCTTTTTTTTTTTTTTTCTTCTCTCTGTGTGTGTTTGGGGGTAGTTGAGGGGAGCAGGTTCTCCCTCCCATCCCTCAAAGACGGTGGTTTTGGGAGGAAGAGGAGGAATTGAGTCAAAGAGAGGGAAGGGCCCTGGTAGTATGCATCTACATTAGAGTGGGTGGGCTCAGTAGTCCCATCATGAACAAAAGCAGTGAAGTAAAAACACTGTGTTCACAGGTGCTCTGCTAGGGCGATTTGAAAAATCTAGCTTGTTGCTTTTTCTCTCCATACCCCAGATTCTTTGACCCTGCTTCCCAGTATCTATACCGTATTGCCTGTCTTGCAGGACAGTATCTTGTCAAGTGGGGGGGCTTTCCCATCCTTCCCTTATAGCATCTTCTTTGGTGGGGAAAACTGAAAGCCTGTTTTCTTTGGGTCCTCTCTTGATAAATGTAAGATAGTGAACAGAAAGAAATCTGAGTTAAATTAACTTGCTATCTCTTTGCTCTTCTGGTTTAAATAAAAAAAAAAAAGTTTACTCACCGTTGTTACCCAAAATATAACATTTAAAAGGGAGTAAGTTATTTTGCTTGGGCTGTTAGCATGCATGCGTTGTCATTCAAGGCAGTTGTTAATACTGTCCTTGTTTACATACCAGTCTTAAGTTATTTTACTGCTTGTATCTCAAACCAGTGGATGGTCTCTCAATCTCCTGTTGGTGTTAAACTGCAGATGTTCTACGCTGACAGATATGGAATATCTCTCTTGCTCGCTCTGTAGCAAAGTGTGGGCACAGCAGCCATGCTGTCAGGTCTAGGGACAAGCTGCAAGAAAGAATTCATAGAATCACAGAATCATTCAGGTTGGAGAAGACCCTCGGGATCATCGAGTCCAACCATCAGCCAGACTCTACAAAGTTCTCCCCTACACCACATCCCCCAGCATCTCATCCAAACGACCCTTAAATTCTAGTTAAAGTAGAGAAGAGCTAATAAAAGGTGCATGCCTCAAAATCCTTTGTGAGCCTTGTTATCTGAGGCACGGAAAGCTGTTGGGTAACTTCAGCCACCAGCCTAGCATCGAATCTGTGTCATCATGATGGGAGCAATGCAAAACTGCTCCAATACTCTTTGTAACTTTCCAAAAGACTTTTGATAATTATCTGGATTGGGAAATAATCTATTGAAACTTGCCCTTTTAAATTATTTTTATGCACAGTTCTATAAAAAAAAATAAATCTGTAATTTCTTTTAAGTGCTGTTTTTCCTTTGTCTGTTACATCTCTCTCCTGAAAGTGAAGAAGCTGGGCAGGCAGTCTGGCCCTGACGGCTCTCGCAGTTCACTTGTCTTCCCTACCCTCAGGGAAACAATATGCTTTTATCTAAAAGGAGCGACTGACCCAGAAAGAGAGGATATGCTGCATGTATTGTTCTAAAATGCACAGTTTAAAAACAAAAAGTTTAAAGCAAGTGAAAACCTAAGCGGTTTCACTTCCCCTCCTTAATCCCAGGAGAACAGCTTGAGCACGAAGCAGTGTCCTGCAAATGTGTTTGGGAGTCGCTGTCATGCTTTGCTTGGAGCTCCTTGCTCGTGGAACATACAGGAAATATTTTCCCACTTATTTGTGGGGAAGCTAAATATAACATTTCTCTACCCCTGGTGCTGCAATTGCTATTAAACAATGTGGTAATTGTGAGTTTATGTAATCATTGATAAATCCAGTCTCACATAGAACTAATTTTTCTTTTTTCCTTTTTATTTTTTTTTTTTAAATCAGTGAAGATCTTGATAGCTGCTGCTTGTATAGGGTTGCAGAGAGTTGATTTTTTGGAAGGGACTACAGTGTACCTAGGAGAATCAAAGCTTCTTATGAAATATTTAGTAGGCTTAGAAATCCCTGATATTTAAAGATGCTATCATCTGTTATTTGTTGGTTTTCCTCAACAGATGTTTTTCAGGTATAGCCGTAGCTCATTCTGAAAACTGAAGTTTTCAGAGGCAGCGGACCAGAAGAATGTGCTGATTCCTGCTTTAGGCAAACTTCTCATAGTGCCTTACAGATACCTCAATTTCCTGTGTTGCCAACTGTCACCATTTGGGAAATAAAACTATTTAAGTGAGGAGATTTATAACGTACTCCCTATCTTTCAAACTTCTACTTCTGTTGGAAGCTCTGCAAGGAAAAGAGGAGGACTCTGCCTCTTGTTGGGTGTGATGCTGTATTGTTGAAAGATGGAGGTTTCTATCCAGCTGTACAAGACCAGACTCTTACACTGTGGAGAATTTCTGTATGTGTAAATGCATTCATATGTGGTGAGAATCCTCTTCCTAAAGCAGCTTGATGGTTAAGCTGAAGCTTCTTGGCGACGAAAGACCAATCCTTCTCTTGAAGGATCTTGTTGTCTATTGTATACACACGTACCAGGCTCTTCCAGAGATCTGCATGAAATGCAAGGTCCTATTTTAGGTTGAGAACAGTATTTGGAGCTGAGAAGGAGGATGATGACAGTTGAATTGGAACCTCACTGAGGATCATATAAAAACGTTCTTCAAACTTACAGAATACAAGAAAGAGTCTTTATCTTTTTTTTTTTTTTTTTTTTTCCTTTAAGGGCTCTAACTGTCCTTAGGTAGCTTGATTTTTATTTTTTTCATTTCTTCCTGAAACAGCCAACCCTTTATTCACATTTCCCAGATATGTTTCTAGTTATTCTAAGTTTACCTTACAGCCACACTGGTCATGATTAAGTTTGGTTTGTGTAGTGGAATGGTTGAGCTTTTGCTGTTGTTTTTTTTTTTTTTTTATTTGATCTGTGAGAAGAGGAGTGTAAATTTGGAGCTGGCTATGACTGACTTTGGCTATCATGTCTAATATGCTGTGCTGTTTTGTTATTCTGTTTATTGAGCAAAAGGATGTACTGAATATAAAATATTCTTTCATACTGTGTTTTACATTAGATCACTCAGTGTAAGGTTTCTTTGCAAAATTGGCAGCTCCTTCTCCTGTATCATTCCCCTTCTTTTTGTTTTGTTTACTGGGGCATTGTTTTACACATTGTCAGTTCTGGAGTATTTGTGTCTTGACCAGTGAAGTCCAGCCAAAAGAATCTATGGTAGCTGTCCTAGAAGCTGAAGCCTGCTTTTCTGGGGGAAAGTCAGGCTTCTTGTGGTACTTTGTCAGTGTTGATCTAAAACGTCATTTTTAGGTCAAGAGGGAAATTCTGTCTTTGTACTTATTTTATCTCCCTGCCCCGCCCCCCAAATATGATGCTATTTGCGGCATTTTAGAAAAAACAACTATACAGCTCAGTCGCATCTTTCAAAAGTTACATTGGAACAAACTGAATGAAATACACACTGAAGTTGTCACCTCTTGAGTTCCAGCAGTACATAAATTCTTGTGTTTTGAAAAGGAGCTTGTAATTTGAAAATGCAAATAGCCCGTGATGCTGTAATGAGTCATTATCTGACCAGTAGTTATTCTTGCCGTTTAAGAAATGAAAGAAGGTTGAAAAGGGCATGGTACTGTAATATCTACAGTTATTCTGAGAGTCAGTGACACGTTTACTTAAGCTATTTTGAGTGGAGACTGCCATTCAAAAAGCTGGAAGTATTTTTGTGTGAGAGGGCTGCCTTCATGCAGGGGTAATGCCTGAGGATTTCCAGTTACTTGAAAAAAATCCCCAAAGATCTGTAGCTGCAATTATTCTGTCTTGGGAAATGGAAAAAAAGAAAATAGCATTTGGGCAGCTTAGCTCAGCGTAGCTGCTCCCTGATCACAGCCTGCAGCTCAAGGTTTCATTCTTAAGTCACGACAAACCACATCCTCCCGGTGCCACAGTGCAACTTCACCCCGCTGAAGCAAGAAGGCTGTTTTGCAGACTGGCTCTCAGGAGCATCTGTACTCTGGAAGCTCTTGCTGTCCTTGCAAGAATGTACTGGACGGGAAGACTTCAAAAATGCTCTTGTACTTTTATTAGAGTTCAACTGGCATGAAGCTTTTTTACTGTCTTCATATCTGACTCTTGCTGATGCCATTAGCAAGAAGTATGTTCTCACCTGCTGGTCTTCTGTGACTGATACTTGCTTTATATAAACTGGCCTTGCCACATGAGAGCAACTAGGCTTGTCAACTGCCTGCTCCAAGTCTTTGAGTTGTTCAGTTCAGCCTGTGAATTTCAGAAAAGTTTCCTCTCTGTTCCATTGATTTGCCTGAGCATCCTTTTAATTTTTTGATTAGGTAGTGACAGGGAAGCTTTTATCTTTTGTATAAAGGTTGGGGGAATCTTGGAAGCAAGAGAAAGAAGCAGGTGGTATCTACTGGAAGTAGTGATTTAAAGAAGGTGGACAGGGTTTCTTACCTTTTGACTGGAAGCTGTTCCCTCCAGAATGCTCTGTTTAAAGGGATAAAAAAAAATATGAAGGCTAAAAATAATTTTTGCATTTCTGAGTTGGGCTGTATAAATTGATTAGATTGCTGTCAACCTCCTGCAAATTATTGCAATAGTATAATATTGCAGTGTGTGTGTGGTTTAGTTAGCATTTGGGCAGGCTCTGTATCTGCAATTTTGAATATGTCAATCGCTTTTTGCCCAAATAGAATTGCTCTGAATATGCATCTTATCAGTGTTGCTCATTGCAGGCTGATCTCCTCTCAGAAGGCATAAAACGTTGCTGTAAGATGAGTCACGCAGTTAAACAGCTTGTTGCTTCCATGGTGAGACGCACCCTTGCTGTATATGCCAGCAATCATGAAACTCCTGGCAAATACTCTGTGACGTGAACTTCTTATGGCCTTGGTAAATGAAACACCTGTGGCACTCGCTGAAATGCATTGTGGTGGTTTGCTGCTTTTGGGTGTACCAGTCCTCGTTCTCCCAAGGAACTCCTCAACTGAGGCTTCACGGAAGTAATGAAGTTACTGCATCAGCGTAGGCTGTTTCATGGTGAAATTAGCTTGGAACTTAAGGCCACAGTGTAAACTTCTTGTACTGAAATAATCAAAGACATTAGAATATTTTATCTGACCTACTTTGAAATAATCAGTTTTATCACTGGTCATACTGTCCCTGTGCTAAGCTCATACCAGAGCTCAGGAGGTAGTTGGATACTTGAGCTTTCTCTGCAAGTAGAACGGTGCGGGAGACGTCTGGGAAGTGAATCCCAGAGATGACATCTCAGGAGCTTTGTGGGTCAGGGACTTGTGATGCCAGGCTCCTTGTTGCATAGTTTACCCCCTGCCCACACCCCCACTTTCAATTGGATTAAGTATCTGAGAAGTGGATTTTTAATGTGGAAAGCTGGTCCTGTCACAGGGGACTGTGGTTGTCCTATTACTCTCACTGGCTGCTGCCATGTCCCTTCTGTTTTGATGTACAGAATTATCACATTTAAAATTGCAGCAAGAACTTTTAAGACTTGTTCAACTGGCTTGGTTTAGCTTCAACGGCTAACATCTGAGAAATGTGTATATTAGGATTCCTATGAAAAAATAAAACCTAAAACACTGTATTAGGCTTTTAATCTCTATATGTTTTAGTGTGATGATGAGAGAGAGGGATAAGGCATATGCTTTACATGTGTAAAATGCTTTGCTTTCCAAAGGAGAGCTTTGTTGGTAGAGGTAGTTGGAGTCTTCTGCATGATTCAGGACCAACCCTTTGGCTTAATCCATCTGAAGCTGGAGTTTCCCACGAATCTCTGAAGCTGCTACATGCTGTTAAGAGTCTGGAGTGCCATGTTCTTGGCATTTAGAAACAAAAGCCCATAGCCTTCCCCTGCATGTGGAAAGCCTGTGGGCTGCTGTCCCTCTTTCTGAAGAAAAATTGCAAGGTCTTGCCCAGCCAGAAAAGGGTCAGACCTTAGCAAACTGTAATTAAAAGACCAGAACTTCTGTATGCAGATGTCAATACTTAGGAGCAAAGAGTCAGCAGTTGTCTGTGAGATGGCCCCTTCTTGTATGGAGGCAGGTATTCTTTGGAGTCTGCTGTTTCTTTGCAGTAGTCTTGTCTTCTGGAGCATCTTCTGTAGGAAACAGGGTGTCACGCTGAAAATTTAGCTCATAAGTAGCTGTGGGGCAAGCAGGAAAGTGACTCAGCTCTCTGACCTACAGACAGGAGCTAAACCTAGTTGCAAGAGGAAATGCTAGGTGACAAGATAAAGGTGTTTCTGGAATAAGGATTGATTCTTTTTTGTTGCTCTTTGTTTTTGTTGTCTTTTTGGTTTTGTTTTCCTTTCCACAGTCCTCTTCAACAGTTTAAAATAGTTTAAAGACAAACAGCTCTGGGCATGTTCTTCAGATGATGCTGTAACCACTGTATTTAAATACAGGGCTTCAAAATGTGGTATGAAACAGTTAACTAGCTGCCATATTATACTGTCTTCCTGGGTGAAGTGTAAACCTTGAAATGACAGCCTTCTCCTTTGCCTTTTAAAATTGCTGAATGGTTGACAAAGATTTAATTCACTTTCTGAACAAATGTTTTTCTTGGGTAACACCTAGTGAGTTTCGTTACTGGGAATTTCTTCTAGTTTTGTTTTCATCTGAGTTGTCCTTATGTGGGGTAGCAAGCTTGTGACTTAAAAGTGAAGTGAAACAGGACAACTGTTTTTTGTTCTTTTTGTTCTTTTTGGCATTTCTTCCTTCTTAGTAGTATTTTGGTTGCACAACACTTAATAGAATGTGTAAGCCTGAATTTCAACACTTAAATGAATCTCCAGACAGCAGCTACCCCTGTAGTGCGGGTCATGTCTAATATTGCATAAACTTGTCAGTGTAGTTGCACATGGAAATAAAAATATTCATATGTTATCTCTTGCTTTTTGTGTCAGCTTGCCACTGTGTCCCTCAGCACTTCACTGTGGGGTAGCTGGGGGTGACTGCCTTGGTGATGTGCTGGGAGTGAATTGTTCTTCTGTGCAGCTTCTGCTCTGCTCCTGAATCTTAAATAAAAGAGAGTATCCAGACAAAACAATAAGAACGTAGCATGTTTGCAGATGCCTTCCCGAAAGTTGGGCATAGTTATATAAACTTTAAGGCAAGAGAGGCATTATCACTTAACGTTTATAGTATGACTGGAATAGAGTTTGCATAGTCTCAGTGGGTGAAATGAGTATTTTTCACATAGCTTTGCAGCATGAAGCACAAGTTGAGATCAGGGATCTGTAAAGTATAACAACTGTGCCACAGGCTTCTGCAACCCACACTTCTGGTCTTTGAAGTGGAATTTTTCTCTTTTACACATATATCAGCAACTGCTCTTGTCTGGAGGAAGCTCTATTTAACTTGGATCTGTTCGTGTTGACTGTAGATGGCTGAGACTGTTATTTTGGGGCAGTTTCTATCTAGTTCTCTTATGAGTGAGGAAGTTCAAACTTGACTTTCCCTTGAGGAGAAAGGAAAAGTTGTATATCTTTTTAGTATTTGGGGAGAAGATGATGTGATCCAAAATAAATTTTTAAGCTTAAGTAATTGCTTATATCTTTATTCTAAACTTGAGATGTGGCTCATTTAAAAAAAAAAAAAAAAAGGCAAAAAGAAACACAGCCCACAACAAAAGCAACAAACCCAAAGAAACACACACACCCCCCCCAAAAAAACCCAAAACAAAACTACTTAGCTTATTTAAAGTTTAAACTTGCAAGTTTGGTTTTAGGACAGATGAGCACAGATTGCTTTGAGCCAAAGGGGGTATGTGCAAAGATAGTTTGAGGTGAGAAGCAGTCTGTATTTCTCAATTTAATTTGCTTGTTATGAAGGGGGACGTCCTGGACGTGCTTCACTCTTTTTAAACTTTGTTTTGGTGGTGAACATTTCTTTGCACATGCTGTGGGAAATACTGAAGAACCCTGAAGTGGCTGAGAGATTGACAGTGTATTAGTGAAAAACCTTTTCTGGGGGCAGAGGATGGGAAGTGATCCGCCAGCTGATTTATGACAACAGTCCGTTTTGCTAATGTGTAGCATCACTCTTCTTGGCTTGGCTTGGTTTCAGTGCCTTTGTGTGGTGTGGAAGCACGCTGTGTAAAATGTGAGAACTTCCTGCTGTGATAAGGAACCAACAGCTCTTCCAACAGGTGCAGCCTTTAGCTGCAGTCCTGAAGGCGTAACAGAAATGTTTGCTGTCATGGGCCTTCAGTATTGTCGATCTCAAACCGAGTAGTTTGAGTCATGAAGGAGTAGTGGAACTGGCCTGAGCCTGGCCTGAACCTGTTCAGAAGGCAGAGTCTGCGTTAACACTACTATGGTAAGAGAACTAGGAGGGGAAACTGTGTTCAAGAATCTCTAATCCATGATGGTGGCTCTGACTGAAATGGAATAATCTTATTTTAAAGGGTTCTCTAAACCACTAAAGCTTTATAAATATTAATTTTGTTCTTTTGTTTCCTAATAAAAGGCTTTTATTCATGAAATCACTATTTATTTATTAACCTGACAAACTAATAGCGAGCTCTCTTCTTTCAGTGTGTGCATGTGCCATATCACAATTCTGCTTGTCACCGTAATAAGAACTTCATTCATCTGCTTTAAAATGTCATTGATAACAACCTGGCAGTGGCCCAGCTTGGAGCAAGTTAACTACAAAAGGCTGCATTGTGAACCTTTCTAGGAGTACATGCTACGTTAAGTCTAAAATTTAAAAAAAAGAAAAAGAGAGAAAAATGTGCAGGCTGGTCTGGCCTGCATACAACTGCCAAATAGCTACAAACCTCTAAAAAAATGGAGCTCTGTATTAGAGGAGTTCTGGCTGAAAATGGGATAGTGTGGAATTAAGGGTGCATTCTGGTCTCTTTAAAAGCTTTGAGGTACACTGAATTTATAAGCCTCATCTTAAAATGAGAGGGAATGTCTTACTGAACGACAAGCAGCTGAATAACTTGTACACGTAAGGATCTTGTTGTTTCTTTTAGTCTTTTCTGAATGCTCAGGATAAAAACCACACTGAAAATAAGTCATAAGCCTCTGGGGAGTTACCTACTAGTAATACTGTGAGGTAGTTTGTCTCGGTTATATTAACCTTCCCTGACCCCAGCTGTAGTGTGTACACCAAACGTATTTATCCAGCTGTAGGTTCATACAGTGCAAGCAGGGTGTCTGTCACACACGCTGAAGTTCACGTGCCTTGTCTTTCTGCCAGCTCCTCTGGAGGTACCCGAGGAGCTCCTTGCTCTGACAATCCTGTATGTGGGGCTTCATGTTCCTGGCAGTTTAGGGCTTCTTGGAGGTCATGGAGCGAATTCTCCTGGGAACTCTGCTAGGGCACATGGAAGATAAGGAGGTGACTGGTGACAGCCAACAATGGCTTCACTAAGGACAAATCGTGCCTGACAAATTTGGTGGCCTTCTACAAAGGAGTTACAGTGCTGGTGGGTGAAGGAAAAGCAACTGAGATCATCTACCTGGACTTGTGCAAAGCATTTGATGCTGTTCCACACGACATCCTTGTCTCTAAATTGGAGAGATTTGGATTTGACAGCTGGACTGCTTGGTGGATAAGGAATTGGCTGGATGGTCACACTCAAAGAGTTGTCAATGGCTCAGTGTCCCAAGTGGAGAGCAGTGATGAGTGAGCGGCCCTGTTTAACATCTTTGTTGGGGACATGGACAGTGGGATCGAGGCACCCTCAGCAGGTTTACCAACGACCCCGAGCTGTGTGGTGCACTTGACACACTGGAGGGAAGGGATGGGCCATCCAGAGGGACCTGGACAGGCTGGAGAGGTGGGCCTGAGTAAATCTCATGAAGTTCAGCAAGGCCAAGGGCAAGGTCCTGCCCATGAGTCAGGACAATCCCAAGCACAAACACAGGCTGGGGGATGAGTGGATTGAGAACAACCCCAAGGAGAAGGACTTGGGCGTGCTAGTGGGTGGAAAACTGACTGTGAGCCAGCAATGTGCACTCACAGCCCAGAAAACCAACCATGTCCTGGACTGCATCAAGAGAAGTGTGGTCAGCAGGGTGAGGGAGGGGATTCCCCCCTTCTGCTCTGCTCTCGTGAGACCCCCTTGCAGTGCTGGGTCCAGCTCTGGGGGCACCAACCTCAGAACGACAAGGACCTGCTCAAGTGGGTCCAGAGGAGGCCACAAAGATGCTCGGGGGGGGCTGGAGCACCTCCCCTGTGAGGACAGGCTGAGAGAGGTGGGGGTGTTCAGCCTGGAGAAGAGAAGGCTCCAGGGAGACCTTATAAGAGCTTTCCACTACTTAAAGGGACTACAGGAAAGCTGTGGAAGGACTCTATCAGGAGTGTAAGGATAGGATGAGGGGTAACTGGTTTAAACTGATAGAGGGTAGATTTAGTTTAGATATAAGGAAGGAATTCTTCCCTGTGAGGGGGGTGAGACACTGGCACAGGTTGCCCAGAGAAGCTGTGGCTGCCCCCTCCCTGGAAGGGCTCAAGGCCAGGTTGGACGGGGCTTTGGGCAACCGGGGCTAGTGGAAGGTGTCTCTGCCCATGGCAGGGGATGGGAACTAGATGATCTTTAAGGTCCTTTCCAACCCAAACCATTCTATGACTCTTGTTTCTTGCCTTTGACTCTCCTGTTCTTAAAACTATTACAAATTAAACTTGTAGCCTGGATGAGGGTGAACTGAATTGCTCTTGAAACAGATGCAGAGTTTGTGAACTTCTTTGAGAGAAGCTCCCAGGGATCTTTAAAATTGGCCCTGTCCTGTGCTACATATGAGGGCTGTGTGTTTTCATACAGCCACTGACTGAACTAGGGAGCCTCACTGAACAATTTAACAGTTGAGCAGAACATGAAGCTTTAAGGTGTCTTCATCCATGGTCTTCTGGGATCAGTGTAAGCATGCAGTCAGTTACCATTGTTCTCCTCCTATGCTCTAGAGATGTAAAAGGCTCAGGCGGTGTGGTGAAGGGCTTGCTCAGAACTGATGGGTGTATAGTCTGGTTTCTTAACTGGAATGGGGACAGCAAGAGCCTTAGGGGGAATAAAAAAAAAAGCTACAATTTCATGCCGCTTCACTTCTGTGGTTTTTTTGTTTTGTCTCTTTCTTAAGTATAGTGTATGGACAGCGCCATGGGTTAGGGAACTCTTCAGCTTCAGAGACTTTTCGTATGTAGCCTTCTACTGAAGTCAATGGGCGTAGAGGTAAGCAGTGCTGAGTGCTTTCTGACAACACCACTACCACCCACTCTGTAGCCTGATGCACACAACACTCCTTGTCTTTGAGCATTGTTTTTCTCCAAAAAAGTCGCATGCAGTTGCACAGTGAAGACACTGCTTATTTGTGTAATGCAAATCTCTTCCTACTTGTTGGTACAAAGTGTGAGCAGTGAGTATCCAAGCACGGGAGACTTCACAGATACTGCATGAACACTTGCCACTGAACTTCAGGGACATCCCTCTATGTCAGAATAAAAGATGACTTCACAGTTGGTCTGTGAGTGAATGGGATTTGAATGCAGGATTGAATGTTACTGCCTGAAGTGTTTGTGCTACTGGTGCTCAACACCTTTTGCCCTGTTATTGTTTGTTTATATATTTTTACAACTGCTAAGTTTAGTCTCTCAATGGTTAATCATTTTATCAGAGCAAGTCAGAATCAGTGAGAGTTTCCTGTTTCTTTGTCTTTCTGTTGATTTCCTTTTCTGTTGAAACATAACTTTCTCTGTTGAAAAAACTTAGTTGCTGCACTCTTAAGTTTCCATCAAGTGGCTCAAAGCAGAGGGAGGGGAAACTGTTTGAAATGGCCTAATGCTCTCAGAGATATTGACAGCTGGGTCTGGTGACTAAATTGTTATGATAAAACACAAATTCATTAGTTGATGCTGTTGAAATCCGCTGACTTTTCTGTACTCCTAATAGAAGGCTTTAAAATATCCAGCTGCAGACTGATCCTCTCCAAGCATGTGACACTGACATCAGTCCTAGAAGTGAGGCATTGAACTGCCTCCAAAAATGAGCTCATCGGCTGATATTCAATGCACTGATTTAGCAGAATATTAGCTAATTTGATTACATGGTCACCTGTACATACCGTTTGAAAGATGGGAATTCATTTCCATTTTAGCTGCTGTTATTTCAGATATCAGTGCCATGATCCCAAGATCCTTTTGATGGGATGCATTGCTCCCACAGAGCCCATTTCTAATTGCCACTAATTTGCTCCAAGACTTGCCAGTTTCTTTGCTTTTCTTTTCCCTGCACCCCTCCCAATAAGCTATAGGGAATAATAATTTGGGATTCTGTTGTTAAACCATCCCTCTAAAGCCACTCATAAAACTAGCTTAATTTTCTTATGGAACTCTTGACTCATTTAAATGACTGCATAAACACGCAGCTATGGCCTTTCCCAGGAGCCTGGATAGCGGTTCATCTTCAGCCTGACCTGCTGTCCAAGGCAGAGTGACTAGTCATGACCGAAATAAAATTAAAGCCTGGCAGAACCATCCTGGAGGCTAGCTGCTGTGTGCCTCTAGCTTCCTCCCCTCCTGCAGCTTGAGGTCAGCAGTAAGTGCATACTTCCTCTTAGGACCCGCACAAAGAACGTGCATTTGGGAGGCATGTCGGAGTGATGGTGACCCCAAATAAACATATTTGCCCATTATTTTGTAGCCTTGAAATTCTGTATTTACCTGTAATTACAGTAGTAGTATGTTCTAGATGCTAGTGTCTCAACATACACCCAACTATTTATTTATTTGAAACGTAACCATAAGGGAAACAATATATTAGAAGAAGGGTTCATGTGAATTTGTGTGGAAACATTGTTGTCTCCCTCCCCCCACCCAGTATTTTCTGCCTGTTATTGCACATTACAGGACTGTTTGTTTTGGATGCTGTTTCCTGCTGAATAGAAGTCTTTATTGAGCTGGCCATAATGTTGTTCTTTTCTTTCAAGAAATAACCGCTGCTAACTTAAGGCAGAGGAAGATGCTGTATCTTACAGGACTGTTACAGTGTTGTCTGAATTGTGATGTGTTGTGCAACTAAAGAATTGCACTTTAAATGAAAATAAACAGAATGAAAAAACTGCTGCTGATGTATACAGACAGTTGAGGTGATGAGAAGCACTTAAAAGCCCTGTGTGTAGAGCAAGAAAAGAAGCCAGGTTTGAAGATAAAGCGGTCGAAAATGAGATAGGAAGAACTCTGTTCCTGCAAGAGTAAATGATCCCTTAGAGTAGCCAAGGAGGCTGGTTGATGTGAACTCTGTGCAAAGTTCAGTGGAGAGTGCTCTGATGCCCTGGGTGATACTGTCTCTTCCTACTTCTTGTTTACAAGAAGCTGGCATGTTTTCAGAATGAGCTTCTGAAACATCCTTGGGAGGAGGATTGGGATGACAAAGTATTTATTTGCATCTAGAAAGTTAGCTACAGCAGTAACTATTCAAGTTGGCTTAATGGCTGCTGCCTGGTTTTGGTTAACTTCAGGAATGGTGCTGGTGAGAAGTGAGGTCTCGGGGTAGGACTGGGCAGTCCCTGTTGTGCCTCGGCACATGCATGCTGCAGCAGCAGTTCAGTAGCATTCTTCAGATGCTGCCTCTGCAAAACGATGAAATAAACTTCCGCTTTTCCCAGTAAAATGCCTGGGGTACGTGCGTCACTTCATAGTTTTAGTTCATCTTTATTTAACAACAGCAAGAGTTGTGCAGGATACATGTAGGGCATGGAAATGCAGAACTGAACCCTCTCCATCTTCTGCTGTTGGGCAGGAGGAGATGGGGAGAGAGGGAAAGGAGGAAAAGGGCTTCCTCCATGCTTGTTTTGATACTGAAGAGCTCTTTCCAGTGATTTGAGAAGGGGGTGGGGAGAGAACCAGATGCTCTTAGGAAGTTCATACCATTGTTAATAATGTAATTCACAGATGGTGGTGAAGGCCTTTCACGCAGTACTTATGCTCTGTAATAGACAGATCGTCACATAAGGGCTCACAAATAGCGATGACTTAATCCCAAGGGTGCATCTACAGTGAGCTATTTGACAGTGGCCCTACAGATCATTGTAATGTTTTTAAACAGTTAAGAGCTATTCAGGATCCCTGGATGTTGAGCACTACTCCAGGATTGGACCAATCTTAACTAAATTGTCAGGATAAAATATTAGTATAGCTTTGAGACTTTTCCAATGAAAGTGGCTCTGATGAAATAAAAACCAAGTTCCTTTGCCCTGGTACAGAAATTAGTACAGATAGTAGAAGTGTGAAAATCGGTTTGTACAGTGCCATCTTGTTCAGAGGCAGTCCTGCTTTTATTTCTGTTTATCTGGTTGGAGTTGGAAGCAGACCTTATATGTTGTCAGTACTACTTGACAGCTAAGGAGAAGGATTGTGAATTGCATGTCCTCTTGCTTTTTAAAAAAACAAGTCACTCTCACCTATAAGCTTTATAGCAAATGCTGCTGCTTTTCAAACATGCAGAATCAGAAGAATTTTAGCTCAAGTTTATGCAATTAAATTTGGATATTTCTATGTTTGCGAGAGGCTTATTGATAAAGTCTTTGTTGACTGCTGGTCAACTTTTTTACTGGCCATAAGCTGTGTAACTATATTAGGGACTAAAGGTATATATGGTGGCACTAACAATCAAAAGTTTCAGATAACATGAGAACTGATCTTTATTGTTTGCTGCCATCTTTTTCAAGTGTAGCTCCTCCTTTGGTAAGAGATGTTTTCAAAATGGTTTTTATTATTTTTCTTAACTTCTTCAAGTTTAAATTGTGTTTAGTAAATTGCCTTCTTGTGATGTTTGTCATGTGATGGTTCATGAGCCCTGAAGAATGTGCTCCTGTGACTTCAGCCATGCATTTGCCCGTACCAGTGCAGGCTGTATCATGTGTTCTTGTTGGTCTTGCATTTTGAGCTAAGTAGTGAAGGGTGTAGGAGGTGGAAAAAAGGGGGGCTGTTTCAGGGCTAAGCTACCAGAAATTCTCAGACTACTTAATTTGACCTTGTTCACTAGGTAAATGCAATCCAGGATTTTCCACCTCTTCCATATTTCCACAGAAATGTTTTCTGCATTAGAAGCTGGTTGTTTTTTTTTCTTACTATCCTCTTTAAAAAAACATACTTTGGTAAAAGAAATGCTTTGAAATCTTGTGGGAAGATTTTTTTTATATATATATACCTTGGTGAGGGGTGTGTCCTTTAACTAAAAGCTGGAAATTATCTACTCTGTTCCACATCTTTGCACATATCAACTGTGGCATCTGTAAAGCAATATCTTTGTTACTGCAGTAAAACAAACACAGTTGAAATGACCGTATCTGTGCCAAGAGTTTACTGTTTCTCCACAATGGCCAAAGTTTTTTTGAGCACTAAAACTGCTGTTTGCAAACCTGTGTACAGCTCCTAGTCCCACTGCCAGCGTATGATGTCTGTGTCCCTTCCACCTCTGCACAGTGGAAGCTGGGCCCTGCCAGGGCCAAAGACTGACATGGTCAGACTTCATATTAGATTTGTTTTAAGGAGTACTTTCAAGCATTTGGGCATTCTTCTATTTAATTTCCTTCCTTGGCACCATGTAATGCTGGTTTATATAAATATATATATATATATATATATATATATATATGTATGTGCTGCTACTGCTGTTCAGTCCTCTGTGTTTCTCCCCCCATCCCCATTTGATGGAGCAGCTGCTGTTGGGTGTAAATCAGTGTTCCTAGCTCTTTGAAATCAAGGCTTTTCAGGAGAGATGAGACTGTCAGCTAAAGTTGTTTGGTGCCCTGAAGTCTCTGCATGTGGATGCCCTGACAGTAAAGCTGTCCGTCTTTAGTAGCTTTAATTTTTCAGCAGATGGGCTGTGTTCTAGAGTTCACATACTCTTAGACATTTTTGTACTTTTTATGTTGGTGTGGGCTAATGCATTTCTTTAGATTTTAATCTAACAGCAAAGTTACACTGGTTTAATACAATGGGGTTTTTGTATCACTTTTTTTCCTCCAAGTTGGATTTTATTTTCAGCTCTGACTCCAGTATTTGTGATTTCAGAATTTGGGGCTTTTTGCTTGCTTTTCATGTTGTTTAAAAAAACCCATAACCCCTTCCAAAAAACCCCAGAACTACCCACACACAAAACTCTGTTTTGCTTAGCTCATACGGTATTTCCACTTGGCTCAGAAGATGTGGATTTGTGAGCTGAGGGAATCCTCATTTGGCTGGTCACCCGAGCTTTCTTCAAGAGCATTAGTAGGCTCTACAGCTTAAGTTCATCAGAGGCCTGACCTGCTCTAGTTTTAATGAGATTTATTATACGTGTACCTTTTGGATTCTATGGCTTTGATCTTCAAAACAATCTGTATAAACCTGTTAGTAAAAGCAAAACTGTTGACAGAAAACCAGCTCTTTATACTGAATCTGCCCTGTGTTAAGATTATTGATTTTTGAGATTAAAATAATATCCCTTGTGCCATTGGCATGCAACTTAACTGTGTTGTTTGGCTAAGTGCTTGTTCATGCTTCCCTTCTTGGCTCCTCCAATACTCCTTTTCAGAATACCACATTGATCAAACCCTGATATAGCAGCTTAGGCTTGGAGAGGGTGGAAGAACAAAACTGGATGTTGCAGTTGATGGGTGATTGTGTGTGAATTATTTTATGGACACAGCTGCAATCCTAACAGATGCAAGAGAGATTGGGAGGGGTAGGTCTTGGCCAAATGCAAGTGTGTATTTTCCTTAAAATTGCCTTTGAATTTCACAAAAGCTTGACAGCATTTAATAATACGAGTTTTGTTAGCTTAAAAAAACTGCGGTTTTGACTTGCTCCAAAACAAGTTCCTGTGAACTTTCAGCTTGTCAAAAACTGTGGGACTCCAAAGCCTCGAAGGGGATCTGGAGGTACCGGCCGGGTATAGATGTGCACTAGTTGTCATTGAGTGAAGGCGGCGCTGGAGAACGTGGGCAACATGAGCAGGGAAACTGGTGTCTGGAATGGGAGTATCAGGGTCGGTCTCCTCCAGAGCTGCAGGGCATGGGAGATGCTGCAGTAGTCTGGCTTAACTTCGTTCAGTTCAGAGACTTCTATGGCTGTGCTAAATCTCTGGGGAAGATGCAGGTTGATAGGCCTATAGTGAAGATGGCCAGTGAACACAGTGTTTTGACTTGTTGCACCAAGATTTGGCAAGCTTAATGACTAGGCGATCTCTGGAGCAGTGAGGAAGAATGTGGCTTGTCAATAACAGGATTCATTAGCTTTCCTCCGCTTGCGCTGGGTGTTTGTACATGCAGCATTCATGTCTGCTGAGGCAAATGCATTGCTGGGTATAACGCCTTTCCTTTTTTTTTTTTTTTATAAGTGTACCTATTAATGGAAGCAGAGTGCATAATGTAATCTTAAAATAGCTACTCCATGGATGCAGAAACATTCCACTTCTGACTAATCGGCCATTCAGAATGAGCATTTAAATATGCACCAGAGACTGAGCGGCGGCTTTCCATATCTGCGTGAATGAGTTAGAAACATACTTCATCTCAGAGCTGTGCAGGCACCTTGCTCCTTGTTTTGTCCTCTTACTCCACACCTGCTTGTATCTCAGTGTAACTGAGGGAAGCACAAAGCACATTCTGCTTGCTATCTCCTTTGGTTAGGCAAGCAAGCTGATGGGGTTGTTCATCCTCACTACCCCTGAGACAGGATCTTGGAAGGACAAGGCTGATAAACAGTCTTCAAAACCAGATTTCTGTTTCTCTTGGTTGTGAATGACCAGGAACACAAAGAGCTTATGGTCCGAGTCCTGGCTCTAGTGCATAGCTTGAAGAGCTTGGCAAGCACCAGGGAGCCCATGTGCAGTGTTTTTTCTCTGACCGGCTGCTCCACAGCAGTGTGCGCTGCTCCAGAGCCTCTGGCCCAGCTCCACAATGAGAATAAGACGTGCAGATATGTGTGGGGACAGGATCTGTGTGGTCTGTCAAGCCTGTCCCAGCTTAAGCATTTCTCTTGCAACTGCTCGCTGCCTGCACAGGAGGATGGTGCCAGGTTACAGAGAGCTCCCTCCCAGGGGACAAGTGCCGTTGGAAATGGGCACGGTCTCACCTGTCAGAAAGGGACACGCTTTCGTACAGCCCCTTGTCCTTGTGCTGTAGGAGGGAACGGGCAAGACTCTTCTTGGGATTCCTCAGCATATTCGCTAGGTGTGTTTTAGTTTTTCTTCAGGGCAAATACACATCTTTGCTGGATTAGACTGTTCATGCCTCACACACAACGAGACAGCCCTTACAGGCTGCGTGTGCCTCTCCTGGCAGGCTGAGCGTTGAGGACTGCCTGCCTGCTTCTAGTGCTGCCTCCACTCTCCTGCCCACGGGGATTCGGTGCTGAGGGCTCTGGCTGGGCCAGATCAACCAGGCAAAGTCTAAAGAAGTGATTTTTCGTTTGTTGATCACTGTTGCTCTTCCAAATACCACATGGCGTCTATGACTATAATTGTATAGCCATCTCATTTAGAGCTGACCTCAAAGGCAAGTCCTCCTCTCCTCCCAAAAAGGGGGATTTTCACATAAGGGCTTACACTGGTTTAAGGCTGCTTTATCTTAGTATAGCGTAAACCTGTTTCTAGTTATCTTAAGGCAGAAAGCAACTGGGGGATTTGGATTGGACTGGATGATTGATTCCTGCTGATTTAAGCAATCCATAAGGAGTGCCTTTTGCCCTTACCTAGCTAATCTTAATTTCCTTTTCTGGCATAGGCAGTAGGTACTTACTCTACGCTGTCTCTTGCAGCAGGACAAAGTTCTGGGAAGTTCCATACTCTGAGCACTGGCTTCTGCAGCTCTGCTCTTCAGGTGGTCATTTATGCAAGGCACTAGCCAAAGGGAAGGGAGAGTTTTAACTGGATTAACTTCAAGAAGAGAGTGTGGGGATTTAGGGATTAAAGAACCAAAGGCAGCCACCAATCACTGACACAAAACCTGCTGTAAGAGAGCCAGTCTCTGTAGACTGGAAATACAGTCCTTTCTTACCTGCATAGTGTTGAGATTGGCAGCATTTTTACCTTTGCAGTGTTAGGGAAGATGATTTTAGGAGCGCAGGATATATCTGGGGTGTTTTAAGACTTGTGTATTGATGGGAAACTCTTCATAATTGGCAACTCTTTAAGAAAAAACTATTGAACCACTGAGTATTCTGATAGGGTCTTAAACCTGACACTCGGAAGGTGTGTTGGTGGCTTGCTCCAATATAATTAGAACATCTGGTTTCGATAGACTTGTAGCTCTTCTAACTTCATGCATTCCCCTTTTGTACCTTCTACCCTTGCACTGAAGTGTTTCTGTTGTCCCATATATATATTTTTTTTTCCAATGATGCTGTTATGCATCCCCTGCAGGGAAAATCCTAGTAGATTACAGGATTGATAGTAAGATTGGGAGGCGTGGGAGAGATCAACAAAAACCTGTTACTAAGGAGACAGGAGTTTTAGCATTGTGTCTCTAATGGCCAGTCTGCCGAAGGGGAAACAGATGGTACAAAGGAGGCTGGGATTATATAGACAAGTACTGCAGGGCCACAAATCTGATATATCTATTGAACTTCCAGGGGTCAGGCAAATCCAGCCTTGTGCCAAGACTAATGTGGCTCCCTTGCCTTTGGCACAGTGTTTCTGTCTTTCTGTTGTTAAAGGTGGTTCTGGACAGTGGGCTTCTGCATCAGCCGCTTCTGGGAATAATCAGGTTTGGCTTGGCTTGAGAGCAAGTGTCTGTATGGAAGCGTGTCCCTTTGTCAAGTCAAGCTGTACCCACTGCCAGTGGCCCTTACATCCCGAGAGGGGGAAATAACCAAACAGGACACTACATTCTGGTTTAGTACAGCTTTTCCCCTGTTACTGATGCATACATGTAGGAAAGGTGACTTCTTTTCTATCCTGGGAGGATGGGTGGTAGCCATAGTCAGTTCCAGCTTTTGATACAGCCTGGCCTTTATTGCAATATGATGTTGTGCAGAGGCTTAAATTTCAGGAGTGATGCTCCCAGCCGTGTGCTGCTCGCCGGGTGCCTGCTTCCCCTGCTGCTGTCTGCCTGCTCTCGCTGGAGAGAGATGTGAAACTGGAGTGAGCAGCGGGTAAATAAGACAGAATTCATCCTGGCTGAAGTGGAACAGTGCTGGAGTCACTTTTGCAAGAGACTAAGATCTGTTTTTTTGTATTTAACTTGCAGGCTCTAGAGTGTGGCAGTAAACAAGACACTGATTCGTTAATAGATGGAGAGTGCTAGATGACTACAGTACTAGAATTAATAGCTTGACAGCATTTCCTTTTTTCCTTTTCTCTCCTCCCACAGCAATTTGGACTGTTACCCAAACAAACAATAACAAATAGATTTTTGGAGGAGCTGGCTGGAAGAAATAACAAAAGTCAAGGGGCACTCGTTAGGCAACTTTGTTCTGCTCATATTTGACTCATCCAGAAAACCCTGTTCTACTCCTCAGCTTCACTTTCTTTTCTTTTTTCTTCAACCCCTGGTGGAGGAGGTGACATTATATTTGCTGCCTTGGTTTTGGTCCCTCAGAGACTTGTATTTACAGTTGGCTGTAGGCATGCGGTGCTAGAAGAGTGTAGGCAGAACTCTGCTGTGGAGAAACAATGTACAAGAGCCTGTAAACCAGCTTGTATCAGGCAAGGAAATGGCTCAGCATGTTGGCTTAAGTTCCAACAGCATGAGACTAATACCTGGGTGTATTTTTTAAAGTAGTGAGTGATTCTGAGTAGTTTATAACCATTATGTTCTGGTTCTAGTAGCGGTGGTCCCCTGCCAGGAGTGGGGCAGCTGGGAGGTTGTTCTGCGCCCTGGGGATGAAGGATGTGAACAAGGAGTACGCGTTGTACCTTGTGACTCCCTCTGCAGTCTCTTGCCAGGGAATATCTTCAGGCGTTCCTTTCTCTCTGCTCTCCAAAGACTCTGCTTTGTGTCCTGCATGTACAGAAAGCTGTCCCAGCAATTCCTTTTGAAGTTCTGCCTGAAACGCTTGGATTATGTTTTTTTTTTCCCCTACCCAAATGGAGGCTAGAGGTGAAGAGACTTTCCTGCCAATTCCTCTTCTGATATAGAGTCTAAACTCCTGCTGTTAAGCCTTTACCAGCCATTTCTGTTCTAGATATGTCACTGCAATAGAGCAGGACTCCCCGGCTGTGCTCTTGCTTGAATCCAGAGTTACGCAATAGCAGCCTGCAAGTGCCAACGCAGATGCTGCTCCATCCAGACACGCTGTACAATGTAGTTGCTTGGATACCTTTTTTTTTCCTGTCTTTCTCACAAATGCTAGGTAACAATTTGCAACTTGTAATTGTACCATTGAACACAGATTCAGGTTAAGCAGTGTTAAGAATTTGAAATGTTGATGACTTCCTCTCCGTATTGCTTTTAGAGGTGGAGTATCATGGAATTTGAAAAAAATGAGTGTTGCTCTGGTCCCTTTTCAGAGTCTTTATTTCACCTTCTTAAGTGTTAAATAACTTCCCACTTTGAGAATTTTTTTTCATTAATTATTGATGCAGTAGGCCATGGGCCCGAAGTGGCCTGGCTGCTGGTGCTTATAGATCAGGCAGGTCATGAAAATTTCTGTGCTGCTCTTAATTCATCCACTGTGTCGTATGTTCGTTACGTCAAGGGGAGATTTGACAGGAGCTTGCAGGGATTGGATCTCGGAGGAGCTGAGTGGGTGAGAGTCTCTTCTAACGTTCTGGCAGGGAGAAAGATGCTTGTGTGTTAGAGCCAGCCACTTGGCTTTAAGAGCATACTGCTGAGTCGGTACGGGGTGGAGATGCAGCTTAAATGTGTGCTTTCCTCTGTGCAGTTTAAGGCAAGCTGTCAAAATGAAAAGCCTATGCCTGGTTATGCTGCTGCTGACCAGGAATTAGACTTTTAACAAGAGAGCTGAGCTGGCACAGCTTCCTTCTGTGGACAGAGCTATGACATACATAGGAACGGTATCCAGATAGCTCTATTCTTGTCCCATTATGGGAATAATATATTTCATATATGTTGCAGGTGAATCAGCATTGCTTTAGTGTCTATACTATATATTCTGGGAAAACTCAAAGCTGTGGAGTTGTAACTTGAACTGTGCCTGTGCAGAGCCCTAGAATAAATGTAGCAGGGATACAAATAAGGCTGCTGTGAGTGTGCACCAAGGTAAACTAGATGCGAACAGGAAGATGGCTGATTGCAAGACAAAGACCCTTCCCTTTGCAGTGTACCTCCCTTCCTTCCACCCTCCTCCTCCTAAAATAGCCCTTCAGCATGAGGAGTGAAAAACCAAATATTTCCATCTTTTAACAGCACATTTAATGTTTGCTCATTTCAATGGGCAACTGACTGAGTTAAACCAGAAGCTGGTGTTTTGCAGCTGCTACATCTGGTCTATCTCCTTATTCCTTGCAATGTGTAACACTATTGCTCATGAATGATAAGAGGTTATCAGCTCCAGTTCCAGGTCTCCAACTTCTTTGTGTAGGGCTCATTAGCCAGTTTGCTTTTCAGGCTTCTTCAACGTTGTTTTAGTTCTAGCTGTCTTTTTTTTTTTTTTTTTTTTTTTTTTTTTTTTAATGCAGCAGTTCAGGAGACTCTCCCAGGTGAAACAGGCCCAGCTTCTAAGGTGAAGATGTCAGCCCTCTGGGTCAGGAGGTGCACATGGCCATGCTGCTTCTGAAAGCTCCTGAGTGCATTGGGAAGTTGAGCAAGATTGGTGTATTAAACAGGTAGTGACTGGAGAGGGTCTGAGGTGTGAATGTCCATCCTTCATAATTGCACAGGGACGAGTTCATGGATGTAGATGTGTCACCCTGCATGAATGGATAATGAATGGCTGCTTGTTGTGGTAACCTAGGATTTCATTTTAATCACAGACTTGTTTGTTGTGTAGAAGCCCTGCCCTGAGATTCACCAGTGTATACATGCATATCTTTGACTTGGTCCTAGTCAAACTATACCCTTGACATCAGCAACAGTTCCCAGTATGAAAACTGGAGTTGTAGCGCCTGTGCTTACACAGCAAGTGAGTTTTCTTACATTTGACCCATCACTAGAAGCATTTGTTACTGTTGTAGGGAAACAAATGCTTCTAGATTTTAAGATTTCCAGCAGACAATTTCATTAGCTTTGCCTAAAAGGAGGTTAAGCAGGTATCTTCAAGCAGGAATCTTCTGGGAGTCATTAAATCTAGCAAAGCACCGTAATTATGTTAAATATCTGCCTTTTCTATCATACTTGCACAGTGCTGAAAGGCCTTTTAAAAGTTAGAAAAAGGTCTATTCGGGGAGACTAGATTTTTTTTTTGTTTTTTCTTAGTGTCTGTAATGGCTAGAGATGATATGCTACTACACAGTTTTAGAGAGAAGTTGTGTATAATACTCCTTTGGTGGAGGGATATTTACTGTGGGTATCTGTCTACAATGTTTGTGTCTTTTTTTTTTTTTCATTGGGTGCACCCTGTGATTAAGGCAAAAGCTGTTGTACTTCCCATCAGGCAAGCTTATTTCACTGCAGAAATTCAATTGACAGTAATCTCCTTTTTAATCTGTTCTTGTGGTGTAGTATAACAGGCTGTGTCACACTGTATTTCTCATCCTGACTCTTGTTGTACCAGTTGGAGGCTTCTAATTTTTGTCTTTAAGTGTTTTGAGTTTTATTTCTGCAGATTTTAGTGAGGCCTAACCTAAACAAGGTTTGCATAAATCTCTTAGCTCCAGCGGGAAGATGAAAGCTTTGATAAAGAACTTGTTTTTTTTCTCTCTCCAGAGCAGAAGCACAGTGTCTTTGACCTAAATATACCAATTACTGACACAGCAAAGTGATACAGAAAACAATCCAGAAGGAATGCCAACCTCTGAATGAACACTTGGCTGCAGAAAGCTATTGCTTATGTGGAACCTCAAACACAGAAGTGTGAGGAGGAAAACAGTTTTCATTCAAAACATTTCATGCAAATAGTGATGGGTGAGAGAGAAATGGCTGGGGAAAGCCGCTTGTTTACCTATAGCTTTGGAGAGGTAAAAGCACTGTGCGAAACACAACACAGTCCTCCCCTTTTCCATTTGTGGCCTGGTTTGCTCAGCTTAGCTTTTTGAAGAACTTTTATGTCAAACAAAGGCTTCCTGGCACCAGCTTCTATTTTTAAGCAGTGTTTGATGGCAAATGTAAGTATTTCAAAAAGTAGCGATGAGCTAGCTCTCTAGAGCATATTAGGTGACTTTATTAATTAGTTTAATAATTTTTAGGAATGGCTAAGGTTAACCATCTCCAGAGACTGAGGTATTCTGAAATGAACTGGTTTTCAATTCAGTTTTGAGACCTATGCTCACTCTGTGAGTACTTGCACATTGCTACCATGTTGATGGTTTCCATAATATACCAAATAAATCTGCTTGCACAAGCTGCTGCAGATTTCTGGTTGTCTTTGTTCTCCATGTTGCAGCTGTGGAACTTGCAGACTCTGGCTGCCTGTTTTTTGGTGGTCAAATTACCCTTTTTAGTAGCAAACTGCTACTAGACACAGTCAGGCTGCAGATGGTACCTGATACAGTTCAACATCCCCCCTCTGGCCCTGGAAGCTCTAGCTGGTGAATTTGTGTGTACTCTTGGGCTTCTTGCAAGAAAAAAGGGAACCTTTTATCAATCCAGGTTTTCGAGTCAGCCCTTGTTTCTTTTTACCAGCCAGAGTGTTGTTGCTGGCACTTCAGTCTTACTGCAAATGCAGGATGTGTGGGCTTTTTGCTAACACAGTTTATTTAAGAGATTGATACCACTCAGACTACTGTATGAAAGTCTCTCTGCTACAGAAATGTGTAATAGATATTTGGCAATCTGACTCAAACATTTGTCTGTCTTTGTTCCAGCAGATGATTTAAGATTATTAATAAGACCAGCCTTGTGCAGGGCCTGCTGTTGAATAGGCATCTGTCAAATATTTCATCTCAGAAGGTGTTGAACTTCAGTTCTATGGGATGTCCCAGGGACCAGGATCTGCGCGCGGACTTCAACAGCCTTTATTCAGTTGCTTCTTTGGGCATCTAATGCCAGTCCCACGCAGATGTCAGATACCCCAGGGCATCTCTAATGTCACCATGTGTCTGTGTCAAGAGTTGAGCTGAGCCCTGAGGAATCTGAACATCTAGTGGGTGCTCTTATCTCTAGGTGACTTGTGTGGCATTAGAGGAAAGGTTGTGGCTGCAAGTAATGGCACCTTCTCTGCAGTACTCGACCAGACTGGGTTATCCATGCGTTGGGCAATAGTTTGGGGAGGGTGGGATTTTGTACTGTCTTGCTTAATACTTGCTGACACACAAGGAGAGCTCCTGTATGGAGGAGCTTGCACTGCACTGTACGGCTGGAGCCCAAACAAAGATACACTGGGGGACTGGTGGATGCCATGAAGAGGAGTATTTGCATGGTTTAACAACTGGATTGGTGCCTGGATGCACAGCCTCTGATTTGACTAAAGCAGCTGCCTTATTCCCAGCAAAGGTCATGTTCAGCTCAGAGGCACTTAGTGTGTGTGTTTGAACAACTGGATGGGATCTAGCCAAGGGAAGGGTAGACCTCTGAGAACTAGAAGATTGCTCATTTAATTACAAGCCTTTTCTTTGTAGAACCTCCTTTGAGACTGGGTCCAGAGTTGTTCACATGATGATGGCTTGACAGTGTTCAGTAAAAAGCCTCTCCGATGGCATGGCTACATCTGAATCTTGCTGTGGGTTTGGGGGGATCTGTACTGACTAACTTTCTGTTGTATAAATAAGAAGCTGCCAGTTGCACTTCACTAGGGGACATGAAAAGGCTTTAAGTTCTTTGTCTCACGTAACTTCTCACAAAATAGTATCTGCATTCCCATTCCTGCACAAGGCCTCTCTGCCTCTGTTAATAAGGATCTTTCTAAAAAAGAACAATATTGACTTTGAAAATTAACAGCTTCAAGAAATTAGAGTTGTTTCACATCCACTTCTTGCCTCTGCCTTCCTATGAGGAATTCGGGTTCACTCACTGCTGCCGTTTGTTATTGTGCAGGGGATTCCTATAATAGGGGAAAACATAGCAAACAATGAAAATAATGAAGTTGCCCATCCAAAAAGCAACACCTAGCCAAGGTTTAGAAAATAGAGAAGGAGAGAAGTTCTGTACTATCTGAAGCGTGCACATCACAGCTATGAGCAAAATGTTGACTTGTGGGGTGAAAACTTGTCTAAACTGTCAGTGTTCTCTTGATACTGATTGCTGTGACCACTCACACTCCTGATAAAAACACTTGCCAGGTATTGTCTATACAGTCAGGTATGTTGGCATAAAATAATATGTAGCAAGCAGTTATTAAATTGGAATCTCTTTTAAGGTTTGCAAGATGCATTTTTAGGGTGTAGTCTGTGTGTAAATAGAAATGTAGTGCATCTTAGACTCATGACTTACGCTAATAATCATATCTCTTACAGTAAAAGAACTTCTTGAGATGTTCCTAATGTTAAATACAGGCAGACAGCCTCCAATCCCTGTATGTAAGAATGCAGACTGAATCTTGTTTATCATTACATCAGTCTGCAAAAAGGAGATTTATAAGAGCAGAATTGTTTGCGTGACATGGAGTGACTCCCACTGTATAGAACAGAATAGCACTCAAAAAATTTCTCTCCTCTCCCTTGCCCTTTTGATGACAGATAGTTGGCAGTGGATCAAAGCACAAACAGGATTAATGTTTTGCATATTCTGTCCTACATGGTCTGAAAGGAGCAGAGATGGAATTTTTCATCTTTGACTTTAAACTGCATTTAATATTGTGGCCTAGTTTAGAGGTATGCGACTCATTCCTTCCACTTCCCCTGAGGCCTCTGTTTCTGGTCAAGGAAAGCAGGGCATGACTCCCTCTGGACCTCATCAGTGCTGCTCAGCTTCCTTCTCGTTGCAGGCTGGTGGAGGAGGCTGGTTTGAAGCTGGAGCAACCCAGTGTCAGGGATCTCCAAGTAGTGTTTGTGGAAGCTGCTGTCCCTTGCCCCTATTGCTGTGGTTACAGCACAGGTGCTGCATGGCCCAGGGAACCTGGGGCTGGGCAGGATTCAAGGCTCTTGCTACCGCCTGTGTGAAGGCAGCTTTGAAAGCTGAAGTGGGTCACTGTCACAGGTCACACCTCCAAATGGCTGGTTTCATGTCCGTGGATGCTGTCCAAGCATGTTCCTTCCCAACGTGTAAACTGTCTTCTCAAAGATGTCCTCAGAAAGGAATATTTTGATCTGCTTTTTGGCCGATGAATTGTTGCACTGGCAGCAGTACTTCCTCCTCTTTGGAAATATGCTCAAAATGGCAAGAAAATTTGAAGGTGCTTGTTTTACTAGTCGTATCATTATTGGAGTAATTGCCTTCACTGAAGCTTGCACTTGACCATGCATTGGGTACGTCTTCTCTGTCCTGCCCTCCCCTCTAGTGGGGTGACTTGTCATTGCAGCTTAATTTTGGCTGGCACTTGCTAAGGTTTTGTGATGTTTTGCAGCTGCAGAATTACACAGTGACCCGAGCACAGTGCAGAGAAGTGTAGGACAGGTATGGTATACACTGGATGGTAGCACAGCCTTGTGGAAGAGAAGAAATAGTAGTGGTGGGATCTGTGAAATATGGGAGCGTTGGCTGTATCCTCTCATCCTGAATGCTTTCTGACCATGAGAAGCTATGAATGAATTTGCAAAGGAGATAGTTGGGTGGAGTGAAGATGATTCAGCTACCTGAATCTGGCCACTCTGTCAGGACAAAACATGAGATACAGGGAAGGAGCAGGATGCAAGTTGGTCAGAGTTGCTGATGGGAAGAAGAAGAGGTTAGTGAAGGTTATTTTTGTTCCAGATAGCATCCCAGGTACTGGCGATGGATTTCTTGCACTTGTCTACAGTTCTGTTTTTGTAGACAGTCGGCTATATTTTGAATAGATGTGCTTCTCTCACAAATCTGCTACATTTATGTCTAATATTAAAGAGAACATGTAAGAGCTTCAGCAGAGACAGATGGTAATTGATTGGGCCATGTCTAGCCTCCTCCACACTGAGCTCTTGAGGGCTGAATTTTGAGTGGAACTAAGATAATGAACTGCATATTTCAAGATCTTCTCCTGTCATTTGTGGGACTTCTGGCTATAGCATTCCAGGCTTGCCAGTTGCTGTGACAAGGATTTTTTTGGCATGTGGAAATGGCCATTCATTATAATACTAAAAATGTTTGCATAACTTGGGTTCCTCAACAGTGCAGTAGAGACTTCAAGTCCTTTTTCAGTTGTTTTACCTTACTGTGGGTTTGAGAAACTTGTTCTCTAGCCAAATACATGCTTTTGAGCTGTACTGACTTACTTAAAAACCCCATCATGTCTTTAGCTATCCTGCATGTAACGAAACCTCTTCCCCTCCTCTCCGACCTCTTCCTCTTGCCCCCAAAGTCAATGTTTTTGTCAACCCACAGGGAACTCACTGGAGCTTGTGCTCTGGCAGGATCTGAGACATTCCAGTGGTAACAAACACACCCACAACAGCTAATAGTGTTTTCAACAGGACTTGAGATAAATAATAAATTTGTTTGAAGGAGTCTTAACTACACAGCTGATGCTGGCTTCAAGTTTCTTCTCTTGCTGATCTTGTTTAGGACATTTAGCACACCAGGTCCTTAAGGTGATACAGCATCCTGGATGAAAGGTGTTGTGGTTCAAGTATCTTTCCTATGCTTCACTTTGTCATCCCCATCTAACACCATCCTAATGTTGTGAGGCTGTTTGATCAGGTAGTGGAGTGGGGTTGGGGATTGGGCAAAGCCAGTGGTGGTAACTGTAGTGCTAGTGCCTTTCTCAGTTTAATAGGGATGATGATATTTGACTGACCCTTCAAAGATCTGAATCCTTTGCAGATCTTATGTGGGTGTCTTATTTGTGTTTTTTTTTTTTTTTTAACTTCTGCTACAAGAATTTCTAATAGGTGGTCCGTTAAGGAGAACCCATTGAGATGTGTTGTGAGTTGACCACTGCTTTTAGCAACTAGTAGTGTAAAGGACATGCCACATCCCTCTCTTTCTCTAGAAGCCAGTGCAGACTCTGCTCATGATAACTCAGAGGGACTTGTGCCCTCAGACAAAGGGGCAATAGATGGTTGTCCACACTGGCATAGCCTGAGGTGAGTTTAGAGCAAGCTCTACCTGTCTGCCATACCTGGCGTGTGGCACTGAGGAGGTGGCCTTTGTGGGCTTCTGCAGTGACATCAGCTGCCTGGCTAAGAGGAGCACTGTGTGATCTCAGGGACTGGAGCTATCCTTTTCACCACAGTATTTTCTACTCCGACCCACTTGGAATTGCCTGCACTTTCCAGTACTGGAGTGAGAAATGAATATACACTCTCCCTGGGAGGTGCTAGTAATTAGGATTACAAATTTAAGGGAAGAGGATCAAGGTGAGTGTAACTGTAAATCCAGTCTCCAAAAAACCCTCTAAGACTTAGTTTGAAGTTTTAGAAGGCAGGCGTTCTTTATTGCAGCACTGGATGGACAGGGGATCACTCCACCTAATGTGCATACACTAAAATAAAAGTTCATCCTTTATATACCTTAAAAATATTAATATTCATACTTTTTTGAAGAAGCCTCCACCTTTCTGCCTATTACATTTGCATAATGCTGGCATTGCAAAACTACACTATGTGTGCACGGGGGTCTCGGGTGGTTGTTGTTGGGACGTTTGGGGACTTGGCCCCCTACTCCTTTTTCCCTTTTAATGGTCACAAGCCTTTTGAGGACAATTTCTTCTCCTTGGATATTTCCCAACTCTGTTGTCCAGCCAAGTTGTTCTTTCTTACCCACTTTGTTTGAGCATTTCTGCCAGGATGCATCTAGTCTCAAGGTCAGGATATCTTCTTTGCACACTTTAATCACTCAGGCCTTGTTAAATACAAAGTTAAACATTGCTTGGTAAACGAATTTCTCAACACAAGGGTGTATGAGAAGTATTTAGGACTGAAGTAGACTTTCTTTGCTTCCTCTAGAAATGCAGGTACTTACTGCTTTCATGTGTGCCAAGGAGTTAAGCACTAGCAAACTGCTTGAAAGTACTTGATGTCTGCAAACTTAAAACGCTGCTACCACCTGTCAAGCCAAAATAGGCCAAAATGTAGAGTGAACAGCATGGCCCATTGAATAGCTACTGCCCATGAGGTGTTAAGCAACACAGTCAAAATGTGTAGAGACTTTGGTTGTGTGGGGAGCACAGATCGCCAGGACAGCTGTCCAGTGTCTGCAGCTGTGGACAACAAACAGCCTGGCTCAGATAGGTCCTGAGCCAGTGTGGTTATTGCAAAAGCTTCAATAACAGAAAGTGACTCTGTGCCATTGGATTCTTCTTTAGCAAGGCCGGTCTGTACCCCAGAGAGCATCCCGGATTCTCCTGCCAGCCAGAGAATGCAGCTGACACTTCATCTCAGGAACAAGATTTTGGCTCCCTGGTCTGAAAGAGCTCTGTGGCTGCTCATGTGATGGCTGCTCTTCATCTGTGTATTTGCACCCTTCTGACTGTGGAGTTCATTAGTGGTTTTGCCTTGAAGGGGTCAGGAATGTTCCTCACCGAGGTGCTGAGCTATTTCTAAGGTATGATGAGTAGAAGGTATTTCTGCCAGCTCTTGCTTGTTGTAGATGGTTTGCAGGTTTTAGCTTGAATTTGTGGTTGCAGGTGGCTCCAAGTGAACTGATTCATGGTGGTGTTCTAGCTCTGTTCTTAGAGGACCTGTAGCAAGCGTGCACTTTCTAGTTATATCTCACAGATTCAGATAATTTAAATGAGAGAAACAGAATATCCAGCGGGAATATCAGCATTTAATTCTGTATTAAACAATGAACTGAATATGATCTTTGCATCCAGTAAGCACAAAGAATGTAGTGCAAAAGATTATCAGGAAAAAATCTGTTTATATGGATATCTTATGGAAACTTAATTTTTTCCACTCCTCTCCTTCTCTGAGCTCAACACTTGATTTTGTAAATGTGTCTATTGCAGAACCTTCCCTTTCTCTCCTGTCCTGGGCAGCAGGCAGGTGCGTGGCCTCTTTGGTGAGGCTGAATGAGAGGCCTGGGGATGCGCAGTTCCTCATTTCCTTTTTTTCCACTGACTCCATTTGGAATTGACATTTCTCTTGTCCCCCAGCCTTCCCCCAGCCCATGAAATCTCTTGCACACCTTTTCTTAGTTTCTATCTTTGTGTCATGATATGTAAAACAGACCACAGTGTGTGCATGATAAAACATCTTCCAAACTGCTATCCTGAAGCAAGCTGAAGAGGAAGAAAAGGGTAGTTTTCCTTCTCCCCCAGGGTTGTTCATGGGAGAACGTTATCAGAGCCTGTTGCAGAGGCGCTGGGGCAGGGGGCTGTGCTGGGGAGGAGAGCACCATGTGTTGGTATAAATTGAACTTCATCCTTGTGTGAAACACTGTCGCTCTCTGCTGACATTCTGGCTTCAGGGTTTCAGTTCTTCTGTGGGTGTTTACAGAAAAACAACTCTGGACTTTCTTTATCCCTGATTTCCCCTTTTGGAATTACAGTAGAAGTGCATCATTTTGTGTTTGTCTTCAGAAGTATTACAAAGTGACCAGTGAGTTCAGGAGTAATGCAGTGAACGTGACAGTTCACTCTACTTTTGCCATGATACAACATGTGCCAGCATCTTCGCTCATAAGAGGATGTGTTCATCTTAAATGATGATGGGATGAGTGACCAAAAAAGGAGAGAAATGGAGTAACTCTGCTTGAACTTGGTAACAGGTAGAAAAGAGCTCTCTAACCAGTTAGGGAAAAAAAACCCCAAACACTTCAGAGAATTAAGCGCCCATGCATGACTTCATTAATAAAACATTAACACCTTGTTGTCACAGTGGCACAGGTCTCTTGCAACCACCTACTTGCTGGTCTATGTCTTGAAAAAAATGACCAAAATACATGGTGCCATACCGAGCTCTTGCTCTTCACTGTGGGTCAATTCTGTGCAACTCCTGTTGGACCGTACCCCGCCAGCAAGTGGTGGGCTCACGGGAGAGGAGATCTTCTGCAGGAGGGAAGCCCAAAGCAAGCTAGGAACAAAATTATCTTTTTGCTTCCTTTGTCACTTCATGCTGAACTTGAGTTTTCTTGGGATGCCTCTGCCCTGACCCAAACACTTGGTGTGCTTTAAAATGTGTTTGCTCCTCCAGAGCTATACGGACACAGTAAGTTTTCAGTGATAAAAGAGATCCTATACCCCATCTCCTGCCAGTGCCTGTCAATGCATATGTAAATGTACTGTGAAGCAGAATTAATTGCTGAGATCTCTCTACTGAGGTATTGCTTTGGGCTTTAGTAGGTAGGCCTAGTAAAATTCCACAGCACGTTCGAGATTGTGCATATTAATTTTGCATCTAAAGCAGCATAGTATTTCTACTTTCTAGTCTATCTGTGCCCACCCAGTCTTATTTGGCAAGTTTATTCCTTGCTGGTTTTTTTGATTCTTCTACTTTGTTGCTAACACTGGACTAAGAACTAATATGATCTATATAAAGGTGGTAAAAATGCCAGAGTGTTTTGCCCAGAAGTAAACTATGTGTTTGGCTCTCGGCCGACCTTGTTTGGCAGGGGTCATTGGAAGTCCATGCAAAAGCATGCTAAATCCTGCAGTGGCAAAAATTCTTGTAATTCTGAGTTTTCAAAGGGGTTTTGAGAGAACATGAAGTGACAGCTGAGCAGAAAGTGAGTTCCTCTGTAGTGACAGCTACATGCAGGAGCAATGAGAGCTTCCTTTGCCTTCTGCAATCAAACAAGTGAAATGCAAGTCTGGATTCTGCATATATTAAAGCATATTATTTTTTTTCTCCTTTCCTATGTATGCAGGAGGCAGACAGTGGGGAAGAAGAATGCCGGTCCCAGCCCAGAAGGTAAGACTCACTTGAGGCTTGCAAGAGTCCTCGAGGATACCTTTCTGTGTGAAATGTTCCACAGGGGGTTTTGTTGTTGTTGTTCTGGCATGTTCTACAAACGTACATCACTTTCTGCCCATTGCTAATGTTACACAACTGGTCTATGTGTACTGTACTGAAAAATCTATTTAACTGTGGCCTAAATGATGCTCCCAGTAAAGGGGTTGCTGCAGCAGGGAACAGGAAAAGTCAGATTACACGCTAAAAAATATATATGGGGAACAATTTCCAAAGATGTCAGTGAGTATATTATCCAAACTGTTGTTTCTGTCCAGGAAGGGGTGTCTTGCCTGCGGACATGTTCTAAGATGGTGATGCTCCACTTCTCTGTGCATGTGGAGACTTTGCTTGTATCTTAGGACCAAATCCTGGTTGTGTTGTTCCTTAGCTCACTCCAGTGTCATATGTTATTAAGATTCCATCCATCAGCAGAATACTCTGAGAGGAATAACCATACTGATAAACTCTTGTTCCCTGGCTAAAAAGGAGCTGAATTGGATAGCAGAAATATCACAGGAGAGACTTCAGCGGTGATAGTCATCCTCTAGCTGTGTTTTTTCTTCTGATTAGGCCCTTGTGTACATCTTTGGGATCTGTGAAAAGTTATACTTCAAGAAGCTGAAGTACAGGGTGATCCTATGCCATAAGGGCACCTGCTGCTTAAAACAGCATGTTCACTGGATGGGTGGGTATTTGCTGCTGATACAGATAGTCAAACATCTACTCCAAGGTTAAGAGAACACTGAGAATTTGCAGGGATTTTTTTTTTTTTTTTTTTTAAATTGGGATTGTTTTGCATGGAGATGTTCACCTTTTGTAAATGCTGATTTTAGTTGCTTCAGGAAGAAACTTTTTTGATAAATGCTTATTCCTAAAAACCAAGAAAACATTAAAACTCAGCTGATTGAACAGTGACAAGTATTAATGTGACTCTGTAATGAAGTCATAGCTTTAAGGGTAGTCTTGTGAGCTTTGTCTCCTATACTCTTAAGCCATCAAAAGAATTATTTCACTTATACTTAATAAAAGCAAAAAACTGTATGTACCAGGTAACTTCTCCAGCACCAGGAGCACTTTCTTGGCTTAAAATGTTGCAGTCAAATTTTATGAAAGGTGTAAGATTCCGCCCAGAGGGAGTAAAGGGGAAGTGAAGGTGAAATTGTTCTCCCTTTATGAGCTCTTTTGCTCTTACAATTCTTTGCTTAATGTTGTCTGTGAGTAGGTAGCAGCGGAAGCTGTAATTTCTAGTATTTAAAAGGCTTGAACAAGATTGGGTCTTTGGGTTTGGGACCAACTTGGTTGAATCTGCAAAAGAAAAAGCTGTTCTAGTTGTACATTCCCATGATTTCAGTGTAGTCCTGCGATTGTGTGGCTGAGGAAGGTGACTGGTCTGTTTCCTTCAGTCTTCTATTCCTAAATGATGATTTAAGAGTTGTTGTTTCTTCATTTTAAAACTTCCATGACTGAGAGGAAAGCTGGAAAGCAGAATTCCCAAAAGCTCAAATTGAACTCAGCTTAACTCAGATTTTTAATTTCCCTCTCAGCCTTCCAGCAGTCACAAGATCAACTCATGACTTGATCTCAGTATACATAATGTACTGGAGGGGATGGGAGGTATTTAATTGTTGTAGGCACTTAAAACCAATTGTAGGTTAGGTTTGAAATAAGCATTTTTTAATATATTTTAAATAACTTCCTGGGGTAGGAAATGACAACCTGCTGTTGATGTGGTGATCTGAACTCCGTGACTCCTGTTGCTGGGGCCAGAAAGCTTACTGAAACAAAGATCCTTAGAGAAACAAGGGGGTGGGTGTTAAATGTGTTTGATTACAGTAGGATAAAAATAATAGTCAAACATGGTAAGTAGTCAACCTGGAGTCCTGCTGTGGAGGAGCAGCAGATGTCTATAAACAGCTTTTGAGTGTATCTAATCCCCAGTTTTCAAGGTAACATAACAAGTAGTAGGTATTAAAAATCCAGCCAGTAAAAGGGCAATGGACTGAGTCTGGCTTTAAAAGCAAAGGTATGTTACCAGCTGCAGTGTCACCGACACAGTGCTCTGCAGCACCCTGACATTCCGAGCTGCCTGCCTGGGCAAGGCCAGGCTGGTAAGTTCTCTAGAGGCATAATTCAGGAGACCTGGCTGTAGCTAGTCAGTGTTTGGGATGGGATTTTTGCTATTTCTAAAATTATTCTGATTCTTTGTCTCCTGCACTCATGTAAAATTTGTTCAAACGCTACCTCGGGGTAGCATGGTTGGCATCAAGCGTGCCCAAACTCGTCCCATTAACTGGACAGTGAATGCAAGAGTATTGCTGTGGCTAAAAGCATGTTTGGGTTAATAAAACAACTTTTCAATATTTATTAAATGGGATGTTAGTGCATAGAGATGTTAATACTTGCAAGGGAATTAGCTTAAGACCTAAGCATAAGCACATAGTCATGTTTGGTGTCGGAAGATTTTTGCAGTGATCAGTCTTGAAGATCACTGAGTACAGCCTTCATCTCCATCCTGAGTCCCCTTGTCTCTGCACAGTCTGGGGATTGCTGTCTCAAAAGAGACAAATGTTCCAGTCAGATCGAGCTCAATAGCATTACTAGTCCCGTGGCTAGCAATTTCTAGATAGCTTCTTGTGCTAGGTTTCTGCTGTTTATCTTTTCTCACTGATGAGCTGTGGGATATATATTAAGGTAAAGGGGAACATGCAGAAGAGACTTGCAGTAGGGCAGCAGGAGTGACTAGTGCTTGTTGAGCAGAGGCTGTGAAGGGTCTAAAACATCCTCCAAAGAGGCAGAGAAATGAGTTTCAAACGGGAGCTTGAACTTGTAGGTAGGTACATCAAGATCATCATACTTTAAAAAAAATAATTTGTCTGGTTGCTGACCTGTTCGTGCTCTTTAAGATCTAACACCACAGAGGACAGTGATTGCATGGACTCCAGTCTCACAGACAGGGGAGAGGAAGTGTGTGAAAATGTTGTTTAAACTTAAACCTGCTCTACAGAGCAGTCAAACGACATGACAAGTCTGCGCTCGCCACAGGACTGTTTCTGCCAGCACCATCTTGGAATGAGGAGTTTTCTGCTTTGTGAATTAGCAGTATCTGCTTAAAGCTTTTCTCCAAAAGCTGGAAAGAGCCATTAGATGTGCAGAAAAGAGAGTTCATGTGTGCTCTGCTCGCCTTGGAAGATGCTTGAAACAGTATTTTCTGGCAAACTCTTGTACTGATGCAAAGAGGAACGGTTTGTTTTCCTACCTGAGGAACGTACTTGGGTATAGCAAAGACAGACGTAATTTTCATAAAGACTTCTATCTGTTACTAAAAAACATAACAAATTAATACTGCAAATACCTGAAGCTGAGCCAATAGGTGAAAATCAGCTTGGCTTCTGGAATTCTTTTCCCGCACCGAAGCCCTGCTCTGAGGGAAGCCCAGGAGGGTCTGTGTACCCTGCTGTAGCTGTGACTGTTCTTGCTGTTTATGGGTGAGATCCCCAAACCCTTGATGTGGGTCCAAGTTCTTGCTCTGGACTCCCTGATCGAGCCAGCCCTTGTTGCCTGTCTAACTCTTGGCTAATGGGACTAAGAGTACTGCATAAGCAGATGTCCTGAACAGTCTATTTATTACATTTATTACCTTCATAGCTACCTTCTAGACATTTTTATTAGGCTATCTGGAGTCTGTACAGCTAGCTGGCCTGCACATTTCTCCTTCTGTTCCCAGACCTGCTGCTGCCACGCTGAATACACTCTTAATGGAGCATCTGTGTTAACAGTCTCTTTGCATCATCTCAAAGTTGGTAAAACTTACCTAAAACACATGTGTATTGAGCTTTGAGTTGTGTTTACACCAACTGTTGTATTGACATTCAGGTTTTGTGCGTTGAGTGCCAAGGTTGCAAGGATTCAGCATCTTTGTTTTGCTGACAAACATCTCCAAGGTCCAGGGCAGCAGCGGTGCTGCAGTCTGCATTGGATTTGCTGTTGGGATCTGCCAGTCGCTTTCTGGGTTTGTGTTTTAAATGGTGCCTCTATTTCCACACTCTGAATTTACCAGTTCTGTGTGCCTTGAAACAGCTCTGGTTGTTGAAATGCAGTATTTGAGGCTGCACAGTAACTGCTGCGTATAAAATTGGGTAAGCTGCATTGCCTAGTGAGTCTGCTGGGGACTTCAGAGGAATTCTTTGAACTTCTGGTCAGTCTAAAGTCTGTTTGCTTAGGTAAAGCTGAGGAGCCTGTCATTCCCTTCAGGTGCCATAGAAAGTGATAAGGTCCTGCTTGAAATCTGGTGTTTGTTACCTGAAAATGTTCTCAAAAAAGTGCTTGTCCTCCCCTCTTCAAGTGGGACGGTGGTGTTTAAAAAGAAAAAAGAAAAAAAACAAACCACCAACACTTCTTGCAGCCTAAGTATGCTTACCTTCTGGTTTGGTTTTTTTTAGTCAAAATAGTTCCTTCCAGGAGTGAACTGGGAAGGAAAGCAAATCAGATTATTGCCATGATAACACTTGGATGTGCCAATATGCCTGAAGGTTTCAAGCTGTGAGTAAATACCTTTGTTTTAGGAGCGGAAGACCATGATCTGATGCAGGAGCTTATGGTTTATAACAGTATAAAAGTTGGTGTTTAGATAGTAAGTGGAATTTGTGCATGTGTTTCCTTGTATGGGGCAGCAGCTCACTAAATTTTAAGCCAACTTGCTTGATTTTTGTAAGCTTCTCTCCACCTGAGGGTTACGGCAGATGTGTGCTATTCCCTGGGAGAGAGGGGGGAGTGATTCTGTAATACCGAGTTGACTGCACTTCAGAAGGCACATTTACAGTCCAACTTGAGGTGTGTGAATCTGCAGCATCCTGTGTCTGTTGGGACATTTGGAGATGTGTATCATCACCGTTTGGTGCTCCTGTGGCAGGCTCCTGACACTTCTGGTTATCCTTAAAGCCTATCTGTGTTACAAGAGAGATTTCCAAAAACCATGTGCTGTGAGTTCTAGGAACTAAACCTTCCTTGTGCTTCCTTTGCTTGCTGCTGCAGCTGCTAAACATTTATTTTGTTGGTACCTGAAAGACAGCTGGATCTTCTAATGGGTGTGCAAGACTGTTAACTCCAGATCTTGAGTAAGAGGGGATTGCCTGTGTGGTGTACAGGAAAGCTTGTTTATCCGTGCCAGAGATTACTAAACTCTTGTAGTATGAACCTTATCTTTAGAATGTGTTTCCTGAATCCATCTTTCTGTCTTTCCTTTCAGTGATAGCTTAGCTCTGTGGCATTTACTACAGCTGCTTGTGGAGATTGTAATACCAAGATAAAGAATGGTTCTGTTGATCTGCCACCTCTGCTGACCACCAGAAAAAGTTCTGTGGGCCACACATCACGGTTCATTAAAGTGGGTCTGTGGTCTTCATGTTTGAATACCAGGTGTTTTATCACCAAACTCTGAGCAATGGTAGCACTTGTAGTAAATTTGATTTTTATTAGTAACAGGTATCTGCAGGGCTAGTTCACTGCAAGGTCTGTGGTGGCAACATGTTCAGTCCAGTCCAGTTACATACCTGTGGATCACAGTAACATGTAAAAGGACTTTAGGTGTGATCTTTAGGCTGAAGGATCAAGCAGACTAATATTGTTGCATTCCCAAATTACCAGGTAAACATAATAGCAGGGAGCTCACTCGAAACATGAATGCTTATGAAAAGGTCCTTTTAATTTGTCATTCTAAGCATGTGAACAGAGGAGAATGAGGAACAAGGCAAAGACAAACTGGGAAGTAAAACGAGTGGAGATGGGTCAGATCGTTCAGCCACCAAAAGGGTTTGCTCGGCACGGAGCAAGCCCAGAACAGCTGCCCTCATTGTGCTCCTTCAGAGGTCAGCAAAGGGAGGGGTTGCCCAGGAGGTGCCCTGAGGATTCCCTATGTGCTTGTGTCTCCTGCTGAGCATGAACCAGGTACTCTAAGCTAGAGGAATCTAAGTTAAGAAAGATTCCTGTTGTAAATAGAAAGGGAAACTCCAAAATAGCCATTCTAGTCCCCTTCCTGATAGGGCACCTTCACAACGCTTCAATGTTAAACATGAATCCTCAGTTTTCAGCTTTGCATGGATTTCAGGCACTTAAATGTATTTTGAGAATCTGGGCCAGGGTTTCTGAACTTGTTGCCATTCAGCTCTTTGGCATCTTTGCATCAAAAACATCTGTAAAATTAGGGGGGTGTTCTTGACAGTTCAGAGGATTTAAATCTTTCTTTTCCATAGGTCACTCAAGTAATGCATCACCTATTTTATGATCTCACATGTGTCATTCAGGCATGTTTCTTCCTTGCTGGACTTAAAGCAGTGCTGTAACAGCTTGTAAGGGTCTGGATTAACTTTTGTAGAGATGTAAGTGTTTGCATGGAGAGCATCTTGCTGTGCAAATAGGATGCATCATAGTTTTTGCATTGGAAGAACAAGGTTCTTCAGTGCTCCTCTTGAATTGCTTGAATGCACATGGATGGCAGCTCTCCAGGAAGCAGGAGGCAGTGGGAGAAGATGTTTCAGGAAAAGTTGTGTCTCAGCACATTACCCTGTCCAACATTAGTGTTGCTTTTTGAGAGACCAGAGTGATAGATGTTGCTGCTTGTGTCCCTTTTTCTACCCTGGTAGCACCGCTTGGGTCCCTTCAGTCTTCTTTGCTTCTGCCTCTGTAAAAGGGGTGTAATTGAGCATTGACCTCTTTGTGTCAGACCCTCTAAGATTTAATGATAAGTAAACTATACAATCATTGGGTGTGGGGTTTGTGAGGGAAGGGTTTAATGAAGTGATAATATTGCAAAATAGGTGTTGAATTCTCAACTAAGAAGCCTAATCATTGATCATGATGGGCAACTGACCAAACGAGCTTTAAAAGCAGGGTTTTGTTCTCTGTGATGCTTATCAACCTACCCCTTCACCTGTCTGATTTCTTTGCTCAAGAACTGGAAACAGAAATACTCTTTGACAGCTTAAATAACCAAATTGAGAATGTGGCTTCCTGTTCTGACTGGTTCTTCAGGATTCAAGTATAGTTTTTCGTGCTTTCCCTGTTCCTGCCTCCCCCCTCTTTTTTTTTTTTTTTTTTTTTTTTAAACTAGATATGGGCTCCTTTATAATTACTTCGTTAAATTTCCTTTATTGTGTTTAATAAAGCTGGTGTATGTAAGCACTGCCTTGGTGGGTGGTATGCCTCTTACTCACTGGGAAAGCTTTGTTTCTTTATCTAATTCGGCTCTGCATGCATTGGCTTGTTTATGATCACTGCTGCTGAAATGGCTTCATGTTTTCCTGATAAATTGGACTACATAACACAGTAGGCTTTGTCTCCCATGCTAAGAAAGGCCAGAAGACTTTTGACAAATCAACCTCTCCCTCTGAGGTAGGGAGGCAGTAGTAGGAGACGAGCACAAGAAGTCCTGCTCTCAACGGATCGGTCTCTACCTGTTCACAGGTTTGCTGTGCTCATTTAACGCTCTCCCCAGATAAATCATTTGTTTGGACTCTTAATCCATACACACACATCTGTAGACTCTGTTCATTCACAGTATCATGTAATGGTTTGGGTGGGAAGGGATCATCTAGTTCCACAGCAACAGGATGAATTAATGACCTCCCATCAAAAGAGCAGGGGCATCAGATCCTTTGACCCTCAAACAGCTGAAGTGTAGCACCATATTCTTCAAAACTACCTCTTTGGCCACATTTTCCCTGTCAGACCTGATGCTGAGGCAGCTGTCTTGGTGGGGAAAGACTGAGTATAGCTGCTGGTGAGAAAAACAACACACTTGGCCCCACCTCTGCACACGGAAATGAACTTGCTACCTCTGCTCTCTCCAGCAGTGCTTGTGCAAGACTCTGGTGCTCGGCTGTGGGCAGGAACGTGTTGTTTTCAAAAATTCTGTAACTTTTCATGAACAACACCGGAAACAGCTGCCCAGCAGTAAAGAACAAACTTTCCATATGTGCAGTAAAGGTGGCTGAGCAGGCACTGCTGTACCTCATCACTCTGTGGGGGGAGAGGATGTGATGGTGGTGAGGGGGAGGTTTGTTTGTCTAACGCAGCAGCTTCACAGTTATTTTTTTTTAAATCCCCTGAAAACGTGAGTCCGGGTTCTGCAGTGCCTTATCTGTACACTAATGCTAATAGACTTGAGGCCAGAATTCCTGTGCCTGAAATGTCACTGTTCCCTTTACCCTGAACATGACTAATGTTACAGCTGTAGCACCTGCCACAGGTTTACCCTCCTGAGTTGGAGGAAGAGGAGAACATTCCTTGCTTTTGCAGAGAGTACCTGGACTTCAGTCCAAACGGATTTATAATAATCCCCAACCCTTCATACCCACTGGAATAAGTTTCTAGAGAAACTATGGCAATATATTGCTTTCATTAGGGCTCTTCAAAAGGTAAGAAATGAGAGGACCAGAGAAAGTCTTGCTGGCAGACATATTCTGAAATGAAAACAGGTCACTGGGTCCCAGTGTAGGCTAAGAATTGAACATGCCTAACAAGACAATCTGTGCTCCAGATTTAATAATTTTAGAATGTGAGCAGACACTTAACAAACCCCTGTGGGATAGGAGTGGGTGGAATATGGTGACACCCACACCTTTGTGTGGTCTGACAAGAAGCAGCAATTCAGCCTTAAACTGTTGATCTTGGATGGAAACATTAGCTTGATTAATGCCCTCTTTGCGTGTGGACTGCGTACTGACAGTCCGTGTCCAGCTGTAAACATGCTTTCTGCAAGTGTCAAATCTGTGCATGCTAATGCAAAACCTGACTAGAGTGCTTCATGCATTTTTTACCGGTGACCTACGTACCAAGGCCTCAGTTGTACAAGGAGAATCCCATTTGCAAGCTGCTAGCCCTGTGCAGGACACAGAATGACTCTATTACATCACTGCAAGATCAAAAACGTGTTAAAATGAACAAGGAAGGTAAGGCAGCTGAAGTTACTGGAGCAAGTTGCTGTGGCCGTATAGCTTTGAGATGCAGACACTGAGGGAGATGGAGATTGTATGAATAAACTATTTTCAGCCTTGTTGTCTGCCAGACAAAACACTGTAAGTCAATACAAAATATTTTTGCATGCATGTTCTCCCTCCTCCCCCTTAAACTTCCCTCCAGAGGCAGCTCTAGTGGGCATTCCCTCTGTTCTCTCCTCCTGAAGTGCCTCCCCAGATGTCCTTAGCACTTCTTGTGGGGTTTTTTGATGCTTCCATAACTGTTGTAGCTGCTGGAGTGGCTGGCTTAGTAAAGGTTTGGGATGGATTTTTATTACAGTGTGTCTTGCAGGGTGTATGTAACTGTAGTTTATTAGTCTGTGTTGTGTTCAAAAGTTAAATCCTGCTGCCCAACAAGAACGGCGTTGTACTGAGTGCGGGTGGAATGGTGTTTACCACTTGCCTCTGCAGCAGGCGGCATAGCCCTGCTAATCCTGTGATCTCCTGGGGAGCACAAAATGCCGACCAAAAGCTCAGGACAGGCAGTGCCCTTTTTCCCCGAAGCAAAGTGTAATTTTGTGCACTGGGCTGGGAAGCACTTGAGACCCCAGACAGACTTATTTACATCTTGTCATACAGTGATTAATGGCTGTGCTCACATGCTCTATTGCAGCACAGTAGTGATTTAGACTGCTACCTGTCATCACTGCAATTTTGTGCACTTTAAATTCTTCATGTGTTTGTCCCGGCAGAGTGCACCTGCTTCCAGCAAGGAGCAGTTTCTTGGATGTCTCGTGACCTGCTGCCTTCAATTCCATCTTGTGCATCCCCTTGAAGCCCCTTCTTTCAACCTGCTCCTTGTTCCTGCATGCTGAGAGATCAGGTTATTGGGTCGATAATTCTGCTCATGTCTAAATGTAGGATGCAGTTTTGACAGAGAAGTAGGGTTGTTCCTTAAATCTGATTTTAAAAAGCAGAATATGAAAATAACACATGCTATACAAATAGCGGGAACAGACATGCTAATATCACTAATGTGTAGCCTGAAGGCAATGTCAGTCTCAGGCTGATATTTCAGTCTTTATGGCAACAAACCCAGGTTCAAATACCTTTTATTAGTCCAGATTTCAACAAATGAACTTACTTGAGGATTTCCTACTCCTGTTTCCTAAAGGTCTGAAAAGAAAAAAGCTGGGATGTTTCTACCACTGGTCTCCTAGCATATGGAGATGCAGTACATGATTGTATTAATCCAGGACTAATTAATTTACAAATCTATTATCCATATGTTATGAGTAGCTGCTTAAGAGTATTGCTTGTAGTTAATCACTGCACTTGTTTGTAGCACTTTTTAAGGGCTTGCCTTTGTAATGTTAGTTGCATGTAAAAAATCTGAAATCTGTCTGGACAGTATCTTGTTACTGTAAATCTGGTCTCAAAAGAATCCTCTAAGACCTAGTTTGAAGTTTTAGAAGGCAGGCGTTCTTTATTGCAGCACTGGATGGACAGGGGATCACTCCACCTAACGTGCATACACTAAAATAAAAGTTCATCCTTTATATACCTTAAAAATATTAATATTCATACATTTTCCAAGAAGTCTCCGCCTTTCCACTTATCTACTATGTTTACATAATGCTGGCTTTGCAAAACTACACTGCATGTGCACAGGGGTCTCGGGTGGTTGTTGTTGGGACGTTTGGGGACTTGGCCCCCTACTCCTTTTTCCCTTTTAAGGTCACGTATCTTTATTTGTTCTCCTTGGATATTTCCCAACTCTGTTGTCCAGCCAAGTTGTTCTTTCTTACCCACTTTGTTTGAGCATTTCTGCCAGGATGTATCTAGTCTCAAGGTCAGGATATCTTCTCTGCACACTTTAATCACCTGGGCCTTGTTAAATCCAAAGTTAAACATTGCTTGGTAAACGAATTTCTTAACATTTTCCCCCTCTGAGACTTCCAGGTGTACACAACTGGCTACAACATGACCACATCAGGCATAATGGCATGCTTCGCTTATCACGAATTGTTCCAGGCCTCAATTTGCAGGCAGCAACTGCTGGCAGGCATCAATCTAAGTGCATTTAGTCTTCTGCAATGCTCGGATAAAGCCCTCAAGTTATTAATTAGAATAGAACAGAAGTTCTGGGTTTGTTTTTCAGTCTATGAATGTGTGGTATGTGTTACTACCAAGTATGAGGTTCTTGCCAGTCTCTTGACCTCTGGAAGGATTGAGTTACCCTCCATTTCTCTAATGTCCTGATTTTTCCATTGCTTCTTGCAACTGACTTCATTTCTGCCTAACAAATGATTTTTATTTTATTTTTTTTTTTTTTTGGCACTGCAGCAGGCTGGCACTGCATTTTCTTTACAGCTGTGAGGAACCATTACCAGAGATGTGCTCTTGGCTATGTAAGATGACATTGCTTAAATTAATGCAACCAAACCATATTCTAGCAAAACTTGCAGAATCACAAATTGTACTGCTTTGTCCTTTTCTCTGAGTCCCTGGAGCAGGGATGGTTGAGACCTTTCACACAAGTGACTGTATTGCTCCTATGAAGTCTCAGACACTGAAGCAGTTGCCATCATGCTGTTTTTTAATCCCTCTCTGCTGCTCTGAAAGTTTTAGTTAATATTGGAAATAAACCCTAGACAAAGCTTTCTTCTGGTTCTAGCTTACTGTCTGATCATAGGGGCAGTTCTGCTGTGATGCCCTGGGCCATACTTTTTGCTGTTGAGTAGGTGTTATAGATAAGTAAATGTGAACTTAAATCTTCCACTGCCAGCTCACTTGTGCTTTGTTACTGGGTCTGAGCATGTGCCGTCGGTACCAGATGACTTAAAAACAGTGTATTTGTGTCCCTCTGTGCTGGGACGTCCTGCATTCCTATGGGACACGGAGAACTGAGCTAGCTGCTGAGGTTTCAGTTGATAAAGCTGTTCGCTGGGTGTAAGGGCTGACAAAGGCAGAGCTGGAAGAGCCAGTTAGTGCTTTGGGGCTGTTCTGGGTGCAGGATTGAGCAAGCCCCCCCTCTCCCCGACCCTCCCCAGTGGAAAACGATATTAAGTTTCCCTTGTGCTGTACCATCTGCATTCCCGGCAGCCAGAGGACAAGATTTTTGCTCTAACAAACTTCCTTTCTTCCTTTTCTCTTGGGGGGCAATGGGGCTAAAGATTAAAAAGGCAGCTGCTTCTCTTCTCCTTTAGCAGAAAACAAGTTGTCAAGTTTCTAGATATAAAAGTTATTGCCAAGAACTATTTCCCCGTCTCCTGCAGGAGAGAAATTAAGGTCGTTTCCTAAGCACCCGAGTTGTCGCTGTCTGCTTTTTGAGGAAAAATTCTTTTGATGTGCTGCTTCAAACCTAGTTCCAAAGTTTGCAGCTTTCCCCGGCTGTTCTGGCCTAAATCTAGGGAGAAAAAAGAAGAACGAAAAAAAAAAAAAAAAAAGGGGCGGGGGGGGCCCAGAAAAATCCCGCTCAAACCGGTGCCGCTTCCCGCCCTCGCCCTCCGGGGGGAACGGGCGCTCCGAGCCGAGCCCCCGCTCCGCGCCCGCTGCTCCCGCCCCGCCGCCACGTGCGGGCCGGGGGCGGGGCCGGGGCCGTTCCCGCCCCGGTGCCGGTCCCGCTCCTGCGCACTGGGCGGGGGGCGGCGGGAGCGCGGCGGCCGCGGGGCAGAGCGGCGGCGGCTTCCCCCCCCCCCCCCCCCCCCCGCTCCCCATGCCGCGGGGCAGGGCGGCCGCCTCCGCGGACAGCCGCGATGATCCCCTACTTCTCCGACAACGCCGTGATCTCCCAGGGCGCCATCGCCCAGCTGTGAGTACCGGGAGAGACCGGCACCGACCGGCACGTCTCCCCCTCCCGCCTGCACCCCGGGCGCCGCGCTGCCTGCCCCGCCAGTGCGCCCTCCCCTTTCTCGGTAGCCGGTTCCGCCGCACGCTGCCTTCGGGCAAACTTTTTTTCTTCTGCCCGCGGAACCGGCACCGCACCCGGTGGAAACGGAGCTGCGGGCGGCACCGGCACCGCAGCGCTGCCCGCGTCTCCGTTACCGCCGGTTTGCCTCTTCGTGGTGGTGGTGGTGGTTGTTGTTTTCTTTCTCTCTACAAAAACTCCGGGTCCCAACGAAGTGTTTCGATAACGTAAACGTTAACAGCAGCTGCCTGGGAGAACCCGGGGCTGCGCGTCCTCTCGGTGGAGCCGCCGCTCGCCCGTGCCCGGGGCCGCTCGCCCGTGCCCGGGGCCGCTCGCCCGTGCCCGGGGCCGCTCGCCCGTGCCCGGGGCCGCTCGCCCGTGCCCGGGGCCGCTCGCCCGTGCCCGGGGCCGGTCCGGGCCGCCGCACACTCCCCTGGCCGCCCCCGGCAGACTCGGAGCCGGGCTGTGCGCCGTCAGCGCGGTGGAGGCTTCCTGTGGGCATTGTGCCTTGGCCCACTTTGGGGCTTAAAGTCGAGATTAGCCTCTTTATTTGATCTCTTGTTTTGGTTTATCACAAGGTGGCAGATAGGGGCTGTGGATTTGACGTTGGGTTTTTTTCAGGTCGGTGCAGTAGGAGCAGGACCGAGACCTTACCATTAGGTCCTGAGGGAGAGAGACGAGGTGATGCCAGTTTTTAAGTACTGTCGGTCTTGGGCAGCTATGAAACGCAGAGAGTGTCTCTGTGCCCCGTACTAAGCCGCTTGAAAAATCAGTCTCTCCAGCTGCACACCACCCTTTGAAATGCAGATAGAAATAATCATTTAATTTGTAGACAATTAACAGGGACTGCCTGAGTTGTGGGGTTTGGCTGGAAGGATTAAGGAGGGAAGTGGCAGCTATGGGGTGGTAGATAAGGCTTTTAGAGAGAGTTCAGTCATGCTTGATATTTCTTTAAAGAAGCCAAACGGTTGTTTTATCTCTTGGAAACATCATGAAAGACTTCAACATAGTAGGATAAAATTCTGGGTCCCACCTGGAGCTGTGTTCTTGTCGCAAGAAGCTCCTGCTAGAAATTGAGCTGCCTTGCACTTTAGGTCTTTAGTAGATATCTCTGCTTATGCTTGATGTGGAAGGAAGTCCCTGGACTCTGTGGCCTCTTTTTTTTTTGTGTTAGCAATCACTGCCGTAGTTAGTAATCAATTTATTTAAGTCTCTCTGAGCCCAAAATGCTTGTTAATTAGTCTTTTTTTTTTTTTTCCCTGTTCGCATGTTGCCTGTAAACATTAGGGCTTTCTCTGTGGTTGTTGATAATGTAGGTTTAACAGGAGTATACCTGAACTGTTCTGTGGAAGCAAGGATGCAAATTAAATATGCCCTGGGCTTTGGGAAGTGATTGATTCTGGAATTGTGGAGAAAAAACCCAACCTCCCGTAGTCTGAAACATTTCCTTACAGCTTGAGATGATTTATCAAGCTATATTAGGTAGTTAGGTAGCATTTGAAGTGCTTCTAAGATGTTTGTTTTATGTGCTGCTCAAACACTTAACCTGCCGTTTGAGACCGTAAGGAAAGGGATCAAAAGAAGGAGGAAATACTCCTTGATCTGCTCCCTCAGTCACATGTAGCCCTGCGGTCTTGTATCTAGTAGTGGTTTAAATGGCCACTTACTTGGTTAGAAAGGACCACCCTTTCCTTTTCTGGGGAGAGAGATAACTGAATTATCAGGGGAGCTTACCCTGTCCTTTGCCTCCTGGAAGGAAAGATTAATAAGCATGAGAATGACAGAGCTTTTGGCCCACGCATAAGTGTTTGCACAAGGCTGAGCGCTGGATTAATATTTTGATGGCATCCTCAAATCAGGGCCATGCTGTGGCTTTCAGGCTGGCATAATAAAGACCTGTTTTTATTAAAGTTTATACTTCTCTAATTACAATTTCACAAAGGCAGGTTAACATTGGATGCCCTTATTTCATTGTCGGCAAGACCTAAAAATCCAGATTTTGTTGTCCTGCTGTGCTAAAAATGTGTTCTCTGTGGAATGGGAAGGGCAGTAGGGACCCAAATGTTATCAGAAACTTCTGTTTCACTGTATCCTTTAGTAGATGTATTTGGCTCATCAGCTCTGACTTTCAGAGATCAGCAGAAATTACTCTTGTGTTGACGCTTTTAGTCAGTAATGTAGTCAGCTGGTCTGGGTCTAACTCATTTCAGGTTCACAAGGATTCAAACAATGTCTGAGACTTGTGTTTATCAGAATGCTCAGAATGTATATTTGTAACTCATTCCAGAAAGTCTTGCTACTCTCGTTGAACTTAGTGGGAATTCTGCTGATTTACTGATTTATTTGTGTATAGGATTCAGACTTTACTTTGGTCTACTAAAACTCTAAGGCAGCTGATGGAAAGATAGAAAAAAGCAAAACCTCAGACAGTCTGCAGATACCAAAGAATTTTTAACAAAAGAAACCCGGAGAAATTGCTGTAGATCAGTTCTTCCTGCCTGCAGTTGCTTCCTCTGCCTTTGGCCAAGTTTTAGGTATCTCATTCATTGCTGGTGCCCCTGAAGTGTTTTTTCCGTGTCCCTGTGGTAATGCCGGATTCCTCTGTCACTCAGTTTTCCTTTTTATCTCGGTAGCAAAGCAGGATTATCCAGCGCTCAGGGCGCTCACTTGGGATTTGGGAAGACCCAGCTCTTGCTCCCTACTGCGCCACATCCTTCCTGTGCGACCCTGGCCAAGTCCCCCCCGGCCAGTGTTCAGCAAGGGAGTTGGGCCTGAAGGTGCAGATGGATGCTGAGCCTTTCTTTTGAACCTGAGAATTAACCGTCTAGCTTTGGTGTCCACATCCCTCTGGCATTTTTGTGCATTTTTTTGTCTGTCTGAATACTTGCGTCTCTTCTGTCTCTGCTTCAGCTTCCTTTCTGCAAAGCAACAGTGAGAGCCCTTCCTGGACTCATGTTGAGCTCATGTTAAAGCACTCGGGTACTGTTGACTACTTCATCCTCCAACACTTTGGGAGCCAGATGGATCTAAAAACATGAATGTGCTTGCTACTTTCCATGGTTCTTGTACTTGCTTTCATACCAGTCTGGTTTTTATTCTGTTAACTGATAGTTTTAATAAGTATTTTAAACTTGTGGAAAAAAAAAAAGGAGGGGGGGGGGGGGGCCTAGAATAATTTCTTCACAGCGTTGTGGGTGTATCTTGGAACTCAAAAAAAAAAAAAAAAAAGAGAAGTAAAACCCACAAGTTAAACAGAATTATTTTCAGCGAAAGGTTAAAGGTAGCCACAAAATGTTCTTGCAGGCTTGGCTTAGCAGCCTATTGCTCTCTCACATAATCAGTTTTCTTTTAAGTGACAACCCTCCTTTGGTGTAGTGTGAAGAAACAACACTTTACAATGCAAGAGGAAGTTACAGGCTGTGCAGGTAATTACAAACTCTACGCTAAATTACAACACTGAGTAATTTGGGCTCACTGTACTGCCTCGCTAAATTACAACACTGAGTAATTTGGGCTCACTGTACTGCCTCGTTCTCACTGCAGCCTGTCTTTGTGCCCAGCCTGTCTTGTCCCTTGTCCTCCCCCACCCCTTTCATTTACCTTTGTCATGCGGCCGTGGCCTTTATGCTAGGAAATATCATGACCATCTAATTTTAAATTACACCAAGTGCCAAGCCAGGAGCTTAGGTGTGTGGCTGCTTTGCCATTGTTTGGAGAGCTGCTGATTTATTTATTTATCATATGTGAAACCTTACAACCTTTTTATCTGCTCATAATGTTATTGCTGCCAAAAACCTTGACCATTTAGCAATTATACTGCAGTCCTCCAAGCAGTGTGTTATTGGAAATCTTTAATTGCCTCTGTGCCATTGTAAGTGCTGTAGCTTTGTGAGTATTCTCCCATTGTGCTGAGAGTCAATGATATTTAAGAATTGACGAGGAGATTCTTGAAAACAGCTGCTCAAAAGACTGGAAGATCAGCGGAGTGATTCCAGTTACCGCTATCTGCTCTGGATGAGGTTGCCTTATGAGCGGGGGGGTCACCCTGTTTGGAGGTACTTGAAGTGTGGAAGCAAGTTGATGAGCTCTTCATCTCTTGTAGAGGCTGGGAGGATCAGTACGAACTGTCGCAGTTCTGTTTTCATTTCAGTGTGTACTATGTGGTCAGGGTTTGGGTGACTGCAAAGAGCCTCGTACTCCACCAAGGACGCGATGGGAATGTGCAGGCGAGGGAACCTGACCCCTTACCCTTCCTGCTCACCCCTCCACGCAGCTGAGCTCCCCCAGCACAGTCAACGGGCTTCCTGTTGACTGAGCGCAGTCGTCGGGGATTTCTCATCTTTTTTATTTCTTTGCTGATTGCGATAACACAATTGCAATGCATAAAAAGCTTCGTAGTAGCTACTGATTTTTAAAAACTCTATGCAAATGAGTTGTGGTAATTGTCTGTAAGTAGTATGCTGTGTGTTCAAGTTGATCATTAACTAAGCCAGGGCTGTATTGTTCATAACTGCTTTTCCTGTTTGGCTTTTCCTTTTATTCCCCTGGAAGCCATGGGTATTTGTCTCACTGATCCTTCCTGGTAAGGGATTGGAAGAGAGACAGAGATGGTCATCGGACGTAAAATCAAAACTTGAGCAGCAAAGGAGTGTTTCAAGGACAAACCCCCCACACACAGTCACCTGTTTTTCAGTGATATGTTTTAGTTAGGAAGCCCACGCTGCTGGGCTGCCAAGTTCATGTTTTAAAAGGCTGTGAATGATAGAGTTGCCTCTGAGATTCTGGGTTTTCTTGAAACTTCTGCAGATGTTCCTGTCTTTAGAAATGCTTGAGATTTTTCTAAAGGCTACAAAGCAGAAGGACTCAAGTGCGATTATCAACAGAAAAGGACCTTTTGGGGCCAGTGAATAGGCTGTCTGGGATTTTTTTTCAGGACTGTACTTCCTTGTACCTTTATCAGAGCACCTCTGGCTAAAATATTACTTAATTGTTTTTTAAACAACTTCAGGCTAACTTTCTTGAAATGTTGATTCTAACTAGTGTTCATGGGGTCAGAAAAAGTTTAAAATTCTGCATCCCATTCTGCAATACCTCTAAAGAGTTGCTGTCTCTTCTACATTGGTCTGACAAACAGCATTTAAATTTTCAGCCTGTATGGGCTTAAAACTAGTTCAGCAAATATTTTTTCTGCAGTGTAATGAATATAATGTGTGCAGAGCAAATCTGCAACTTGAGTTTCCAGCCATGGTGTTTCGTAGCAGCTGACTGAAGACTCTCTCCACAGGTACACATGGAGTAAAATTCACTGCTGTCACGAATTCTAAATGCTTGTGCTTTTGTTGAAGTATTCAGAAGACAACCCTTTGCTTTTGCATGTGCACCTGGGCCAGAGCTTGAATTCAGCAGCTTGGGAAGTAACTGGAAACAGGCAGTAGTTGTGCAGCCACCTATTGCTGTGTTGTGTGGGATTAACAGAATGCTTTCTGACAGAGAGAAGCCATTTGGTTCAAGGACATCAGCCCGTGGTTGAAAGAGGCCGAGGAAAAGAAAAACGTGTAGAGGTGAATGTTAAAATTAACCTGTGCCCCACTGTTCACAAAGCTGGGGGGTAACACAGGAATCCAGCCGTGAGATCTCTCTTAGGGTCAGCACTTCTTGGCATTGGCAGCTTTTCAAATTTGAGTATTTCTAGGTATATTAAGGCCACAGGCTCCTCATTCAGTGCATTTTTCTGTTTATCCAGTACTTATCTGGCCTTCATCAACATCGTATTCAGCCCTTTGGGGTCTCTGGGTTTATTTGTAATAAGCCATTTAAGAAGTATGCTTTTTCTCAAAACACCTTTGTTACAAGTAGGCTAAATCCACAGACTGCTGAACCATAAATGATTTAGTGCTTTCTTTTAAACAAATGATCTTTGTCACTTAGTAGTGAAGTCCTTGGTTTGTTCACACACTTCTCACAATGGCTTAATGAGGTCCATATTGTCCCACCAGCCTGGGCTTTCTCCTGCCTGTGATCTCCTCAGTAACTGCAGTTCTGGGTTTGATTCACACTCTTCAACTTCCAGCTTTTCACTGGAAAAGTGTAGATTTGTTGCATCTGTATTTTGCAATGTGGCTGTTGTGGAGGCACAGAGACGAACTGAAGTTCATCCCTCGGTCTAGGATGGTTTGAGACCCCCTGCACCTGCAGAGGGCTGTTGAGATGAGTTGAGCTTAGACTGAAGCATCTGTGCACCAGGGTTATTGTCTGTTGCAAACTGTGCTGTATTTCTTCTCCCTGCGCTTTATTTGCCAGTGTGAAGAGAACAAATCTGCTTGTTGTCCTCGTGTTGTCCTGCAGCCTCCGTTCTTACAGTGTGCATCTGAAGGGGATGTTTTGGAGTGGGCTGTTACCTGTGTCTGGGCTCAACCACCTCTAGCTCGCCGAGATGGTGGCCAGCGGACGGGGACGGGCGCCCGTATTCTGGGTGCGTTGCTGGTGTTCCATGAGAGACTCCGAGTGGCAAGTGGGACTGGCGGAGCATCATTCTAATTAGCAAATGATAAAATTTGTCAGGTCATAATTTAAGGGGGAACCTCATTTGCACAAAGGTACAGATGGGAAAAGCTATCGTTAGTCTTAACCTTTGTCCTCCAGTACTTAGCCTGTTAGTCTTCTGTTTGCTTTCTGCAACTCTGCTGGATTAAAATGAACCCAGAATTGTTTTTTTGGTTTTTTTTTTAAGGCTCATTGTGTGATGGTGTGTTGAAGAGTTTGTCACTGGCTTTTTTGTTGTTGTTAGGGTTGTTTGGTGTTTTTTTTTTTTTCCTTTATTTGCTTTGAAAGAGATAGAGAAATAAAAAAAAAAACACCAAACAACAACAAAAAAAAAACAAATGCAAAGTGGAACAGCTGCATTCCTCTGTGTTGCAAAGACTGAAAGCCTAAATAAAAACAAACAATTTGTCAGCACCATTTCTAGCCCTCCTGTTGGTTTGCCACGATGAGAAAGTTGTAAGAAAGCAAACAGGAATATTCATGTGCCTCGTGAGCACAGAATAAACATCCATCCCCGAGCTTCATGATGTCTTCAGTGTGCGCATGGGAGCAGGACTGGTGCGTGTTGCTCAGCTGCCCCTGTGAGTGCCGGGGTGGGGAAGCAAAGCCGGGAGCCCCTGGCTGGGAGAGCAGCATCTGCTCAGCAGGGCATGAAGGAGGTAGGGCAGGACATCACCCAGCTTCCCAGCACAGTTACCAGAGCAAAACCTTGATGCTGTCGTAATGTTAAAGAGTTTTTTTGTCCTTAGTTCCTTCAAGTACATCATGAAATGTTTTATGAGAGGCTCTCTAGCTTGAAATTAAGCAAATAACTGTTCTAGAGCCTTTTTAAAAGCTGTTTAAGAGCCTTTTCCCTAAAGTACACTCCGTTCCTGTTAGAGACTTCTCTGGGTCTGTGATACTCAGCAGTGTTTAGTATTCCGTTGGCCTTTCTGCTTTAATGTGTGGTTTTTAAAGGGGTTTGCACACTTTTAGGAAATACGAAGACCTGAGTTAACCACTGGAAACTGGCTGCCAGACTGACTAAAGTGCTAATTCTGATGAAATTTAGCACCTGACTTTTGCAGGGATAAACACATCTGGAATCTCTACTCTTCAGAGTTCGAACTCTTGTAAATTAAAACTTTATTTAATGTGTTTCCAGTCTGAGCCTTAGCCAGCAAAACTTTGCTGGGTTTTCATGTTGAATTAGAAACTCCTTAAAACGCACTAACATCTCCTTTAGCTGAAAATCACATTAAGGTGCTAAAAGAGTGAGTTAATTTGTAGCTGTACTGAGAAATCACAGATACAAAACTGCAGGGTGATGCTTCAAGTGATGCAGGTTGCTGTGTTTCCCTTTTATTTAGGTTTTTGGTGAGCAGGTATCATGAAGAGTGAATGGTTCAGATGGTACTGCTTCCCCATTTTTATTTAAAGTATCTATATAAAAATGTTGCAATTCTTAGGAACAGTTTGAAGAAGTTCACTTATCTGCTACTTAGAAATATCCCGGCTCCTTTTGCCTCATGGGCTGCCCTTCATTTCAGCCTTTATTTAAGTTGGGAGATGCTACAGTGGGGGTAGACATCCCACAGTCTGTCAGCTTCTGTTTAAAGTGACGTATGGTGAGTGATTAATGGAAATTATTTCAGGAATAAAGGGCTCCTGGTAAGCTGATCCCTATTCAGAGCACCAAAAGAAAAAGCAGAGTCACAAGGGATGTTGTCTCCAGGAAGAACTTGCTACATCCGCGGGGGGGAAGAGTTGGATTGGAAAGTGATGCTGAGTCTGCATTTTGAAATGAACCATAATTATATCTCGTGGTCTGATTTGGAGAGCTTTTCCTGATGGCTCCGGAGACTGATTGTCACTTACACCAGCAAAATGTTGGAGTGCTTTTCTTGGCTTCTGCCAGCGTAGGTGTGCTCTGAGCACCAGGGGACAAGGCAGCATGTCATCTCTGCTGGGGAGCAGGCTCTCTTTAAAGGCTGAGTTACCCCATTCCCCATAGTGTTGGGTTGGTTAACCCAAAGTGATGCTATATTTCTTCAGTTTGCAGCTTTCAGTTGCATCTGAAGTTTGTATTAACCTTGCTTATTCTAAGGACAGTCCTTTTAAGTGTTGCCTTGGGTCGAAGAAAAGACACAGAATCCATGAAACTATTCCTACTATAAAGTGTTTCTGATCATTTGTCTTTAACGTTTTCTCACTCCTAATTGATTGAAATTTCAAGTTACTATTTACAGCCACATTAAAGTTGTATTCCCTTAATTGTGGCTTTGCTATTCCATAAAATGAAGTCCCTGGTGTGTTTGCAGGCGTGAGCAGATCAGTGGCCTGATTACGGGCCATATCAGCACAACAGGTAAAGCTCCCTGTGACTTCCAATTTCAAATCAAAAGCTATTGAAAGAAGTCTGGCATGTGGCCGTTCTCTCTGAAACGGCTCACAAACCATCTCGCATTGCTGGTTACCGCTGACTGTCCTTTTTACTAATCTAAAGGGACAGTCAGTCCTAAACTGATTTTACTGTTCCTGCTGGAAACTGTCATTTAGGGATCAAATAGCCTCATGCATGGGGAGGATGCAGTAAAAATGAAGAGAAAATTGAAAGTGCTGAGTGCTGCAGAAGTTAAAATACTGAACAAATAACTTCCTTCTATTTTTTTACAAGTCAAATCCAACAGCCTCTTGATGATTTTTGATGCTTTTGGTAAACAAGCATCTGCTTCTTTTTATCACAGAGGAAAAGGGTTATTATTCAGCATTGATTTCTTTGTGTGGAGACAGAGTGGTCCTTGTTTTGGTGCTCTATTTACAGGGGTCCGTTAATGTATTTACTGAGGGCAGGCAAGGAGACTGCAATCAGAGCCAGGCTGCTTCCCCAGCGTAATTCCTCCATCCCGTGCCTCACTCCGGGTGTCGGGGCAGTGGCAGAGCTGAGTCCTGGGCACGGTGCCGCTTCACAAAGTGACAGGACTTCTGCTCCCCAGCTGACCACAGCTGCGCTCGGTGCTGGCCACCTCCACCAGAAGCAGCAAAAGAAATGATGGAGCAATGTCCTCCTCAGCCAGCCTGCATCTGGGCTGTGGCTGCTCTGCTCTTCCCAAGTCTGTGAGGCTGGGCTTGTGCCTCAGGGGACCCGTGGCTGCTGGGGAGGGTGTGGGGCTGTGTTGGGTGCACAGGGTGCCCCGCTCTGAGCGAGTGCCAGGGTTCTTGCCAGCTCCCGGTCACACGGTCCCCGTCTCGGGGAGACAGCCAGTGCTGGCGGCGATTCAGGCAAGTCAGTGGTCTCCTTCCATCTTTAAAGTGCTGGGCATACTTTGTCTAAATATAGGTGCCCCTGGACTTGGCTGCTCCAGGGAGGGACAGTATGTTGACCTTAGTGTGTCTCCTGTGACTTGTATTACAGTCGTATTTAAAGCATTGGGGTCCTTCTTGCAGGGCACTGCCAGTCAGGCCAAACATGGTCAGGTCTGTGACAGCGATGAATCCTGCATGTGCAGGGAAAACAGAATAAAAATCAGTTATAAAAGATCCTGTCCTAAACATAGTGGGGGGAGACCTTTCAGGCTTGTTGGTTGTTAACCAACAGCTCAAGGATGTGTCAGCTATTATTTAAGGTTTAAAAAGAAATGTGCTCTGTATGAAGGCAACGCTTTCAAACTCTGGTGGTGGAGGAGATTATTGTGTGGTTTGAAGATGATCAACATGGACTGTTTAATTCTGAGGAAAAAAAGATAAGTACATGTCAATCAGAGGGATGTTCTTTCTGAAGATAACTAATCAAAAAGCTGGGGTTTTTTTCTCTGATCCTTGATGCGATAGATGTTCCTTATAAAGTTTTCTCATGTTGATTAAAGTGTTTTTAAGAATACATTTGTGAAAGCATTTTGTTCATACCACAGCAACTGGCTCATTTTGGACAGACTGAACTGGTAGGAATACAGCACGTGGTGGTAAAACATTGCGAGTGCTCTCTTGGGTATAACTGTCCTGCTCCGTGAACCCGATGGTATGCATTAAAGTCCATGGATGTTTAAACAGTATATAGCCCAAGAAGAATGTCGTGTAGGCCTTTAATCTGGGAATGTCTTGACTTGGAGACATGGAAGCCTTTGGGGACTATCATGTAAAACAAATTCCTTTCACGGTCTCGCTTCCGGTCTGGGTCTCTTGCTGAAAGTGCATAGAATCAAATTTCTTCTGTAAACACCCGAGTGCCTGGATTTCTTAATAAGCATCCTAATTGTGTTAGCCACCTCCTTTCTAGTATGTGAACTGCCGTCCTCAGGCTGAAGATATGCACAAAATCATTTTTTCTACAGTCTTGAATTCCAAAGCACGTCAGAGCTTTGTTTGCACAACTTGTTTTGCTGTTGCTTTTTTGGAATATTTTTCTTTCTTTTTGGTTGGATTCTTTGAAGCCGGTTTGGAGGCTGACTATGGGCCACCCAACATGTGACTTGCTGGGACTCCCTTCATGTTATATAGCAAGGTAGGCGGTCAGTAAGGTTTTTTGCTTTTTGTGCTGCTTGGAAAATGGGTACGTTTCTGTGTGATAGCTTGCATCTATCCTTGCCTGTTCTTCACTGCTGTGGTGAATCATACAGTCTGCGCACAAGTTTGTATTCCTTGAAATAAATTATTACCTGACAGTCTGCTGCGTTTCGGTGATGGCAGCAGCGTTGTGACTTGACACGTCTCGCTAGCCCATGGGCTGCCCAAGCTCAGCACCGGGCCCTTTGCTTTCGAGGCTGCGGAGCGCTGGCAGGGAGCGATGCAGACGGGCTGGGCAGCGAGGTGACACGGGGAGGGTTGTGTGCGTGCTACTGTACGAGCACACGTTCAGCAGCAGCCCTGTGAAACGTAATACGGAGCTGTCAGCAGCAGGCATGGGCGCACAGATGGGTGGGAAGGCAGCGCTGAGCTCGCAGCGTTTGCTCTGCGGGGCGGGCTGGTGAGCAGAGAGGCAGTGCCTGTGCGAGGGGTCTGTCTGTTGCCTTTGATTTAGGAGTTTGTACATTATCGAGCTGTTTCATTCGTAGGCCAGGGGTATGTCCGTGGAACTGGAAACCCACGTGGACTTTGACCTCTTTCAGAAATTTTAAAATGTCATCTTCTGGAGTCCAGTTTGAAACAAAACCCAGTCTGCTTTCCTGCTCCTGTAACAAATAAATCCCAGCCCTGCTTGCCGGGGAATGCATTTGATGGAGTCCAAAGGTCAAGCCACCATTGGAGAGTGAGGCCCAGGCACCAGGAGGCAGAGGAATGCTGCAGGTGGTTGTGGTTGTCATCGGCACAGTGCAGACCCATTGCAGCTGCGTGGGCTGAAAACTTCGGCTGCAAACAGCAGCTGTCATTGCTCCCCTTGCTGGCAGCAAGGCACTTCTGGCAGGGACAAGTTTCTCAACCCAGAGCTGTCATCTTCTGTGCTGCCTCCAAAGGATGCCACTGCTCTTGCCAGTGTACCCAGGCTGCCCAAGCTGCTTTGACTCCACATTTTTTCTGGAGCTCGCTACAAACGATTCCAGTAGCAGAGGAGCACTGATGGTGTGCGTGTGTGGTGGTTTTTCCAGTAGTGGCCTTGACTTGTAGACCGTTAATTCAGTAGGGTATGGAGTGAGTGTCATCACTCACCACAGACTTGTGGGATGACCTCAGGCTTGTTTGATCCCATCTCTGAAACTGTGTCTGAGTGTGGTGGTTTTGCGTGCTTGAAGTGGTTGCTCTTCACTTACAGACACAATCATGCCTGTCAGTGCTCCCTTTTGCAAGTTTGTACCCTCTCTGAATTTACCATAAATTGTCTCCTCACTGGAGCAAGTAAAAGAAATGCCTTCAGAGTTCAGATTCACAAGCATCATCCTTGCGCAGAGTGTAAGTTTTTCTTGTCTTTGCTCAGCTTCAGGAGATGCCCATATTAGAGACCAAAGCAGGGGAGAAGACAACTTGGCTGTGGTGAGAAGGGATCAGTAGGTAACTTTACACAAACTAGTTACCGCTGGCATTGCAGCTCTTTCTGTGATTATGGCTGTGTGTGTCATTGCAGCTGAACTCTCTCCAGGGAGCCCCACCTTGGAGCAGAGGAAGTGCCTGTAGACAGTTCCTTTAGAAGAAAAAAAACCCCAAAAGTCACAAATGCAGATGTTGCTAAAAATGCAGATTGCGTCAGACATCTGAGATGGAGCACGTTCCCACGCTTTGTTTGTTTTTCTCCTCGTGCTGTTTCTTAAGTTGCAAAAGTGCTGAGTGGCAAGAGGCGGCCTTTCTTGGAGAACCACTTCCCCTTTCTCTCCCTACCCTCAGTGTTGTCACCTCTTGTTGACAGCATTACAGAGCCCTTTTCGGTAAGTCGTGGCCCTTGTTTTGCTCTGCACTGGGTTTGTTGCTATTTTGGATGTCAGAGAAGCCTAGACTTGTCTGTGTGCTCTGCCAGCTGACCCTGTTAATACACATGTCACTGTAGAGCAATCCTGAGTTATCCTTGCCTTTTCCATTTCCCTGTTGTTGTGGTGACTTTTTGTTCACTGTGTTTTGTTTTGGCTTTTTTTATTAGTGACTGGTACTACTTTGCTTTACACGCCCTGAGATGTGGCCTCTGCATGAAGAGAACCAGGTGCCTTCATCACTTGCCTAGGACCAAAGGCTTAAACTGGAAGCCAAACATTCCTCTCCTCTGTATAATTCATTAATACTGTTGGCAGTTATTAAACCACATGTTTTAAAAAGTAAGCAAGGGAAATAGGGATGTTGTTTATTGAAAAACAAACTACAGTGAAGGTGAAAGAGTTAGGTGCTTCTCTAGGGAGGGATGCTGGAGATCTGTGATGCTCTTGTCTGGTGGTTTGATGGAGAAATGCCTTTGCCTGGCTGCATGGGCATCCAGCTGTGTACCCAGCCACTGTTGCACCCTTGGCATGGGGAGTGATGCTTTATTAACCAGGACTTTACTCGTGGCCAGGTAAAGTGAGGAGGAGGCTGGTGTCAAGAGCTGTCCTGGAGGAGGTGTGATGCTGTGCCCCGGGCCTGCCTGCAGAGGAAGGGAAACAGCCGGTTTGGGAAGGGGAGCAGGAAGAGGGAGGGAAATGGCTTGAGGTGCTGAGAAAAACAGCAGGCTGCTTGGCCTGTCCTCCTGTAACTTTTTCCACACCAGGCACAGCAAGCTGCAGTTGGAATTGCTGCTCTTGCAGGGTGAGTCCTGGCGTGCTACAAGAGCTTGCTCTCATGTCCCCAGCTGCCCTCCCTCAACGCCTGGCTCCAGTGGCCTCGGGAATGAGCTAAGTATTGACGCCTGTTATGCCACTCCTGCCAGCATCTGAATTTTGGTCTCTTTTTTGGGGTTGTGTTTTGCAGCTATGGATTAAAGGAGGATGATAGAGCTGAGCTGGCATCAGATGAGATGTGCAGTGCAGAGATGTGTGCTCCCCCCTGCACCACACTCCAGCTGCTCGTGTTACAGCAAAAACATCGGGGGGCTCCTGAGGGAGCAACCTGGCTTTAAACCGAGGGAAAGGAGCTGGATGTGCAAGATTTTTCTTCACTTCCTGGTAGACACCCTTCTGTAGCGTGTCTGTTCCCTGTCCGACGCCTGTTTAGCTGCTGGCTCTTCAGATGGGGTCTGTCTTTCAGTGCACACGTGAGCAGTGTTTGGTAGAGCTGACTCCCAGCTGAAATCCCCAGCACTTCAGTACAGATGTCTGCATTGACACTTCCCATTTTCAGGGTTTGGGCTGCTAAATGCTCCCAGTTGGTCAACACCAGTGTTAACTTGTCATTCCTTACTGTCAGACTTGTCTGCCTGCTTTAGGTCAGTGTTTCTGCTTTTCTTTTGTTTGCCTTTGGTCTAGCAGGCTGCTGGAAGGGAAGGGTAAGTCCTGCAGATGGGTTGGAAACTTGAAACACTTCCTGGCTGTGCACAGTCCTGCTGGGCAGCTGCTTGTGTTTGCAAAGCTTGTGCTGGGTGGTGGTTGTGTCCCAAGAGAAACCCTTTAGGAAAACCTCCTTCTGCTCAGAAGTTGGAAGCCTCCATGGTTACTGCACAACACTCCTGTCCCATGGGGAGCCACAGCTGGAGCTGGGCTTGGCGTTGAAATCCCAGTGCAGCCTCCTGGTGCTGAGCTGTAGCTTGCTAACTGTTAGGATGCTGTTCCAGAGCATTTTTCTGCAGGGTTCTAGTTAATAGATACCTGAGGCTGACAGAGAAATTATGTTTGCATTTCTGTAAATAATACAGGTAATGAGCTTTTATTCAGATATCAGATATATTGAAATCTTCATGTCCTCTATCCTGTCACTTTTTAATCTCCTCCTTTCTTCTAAGGACGAGGGGGAATAGAAGAAGACAGGAGGATGTGACCTCCCTGCAGCGCCCGTGTTGCTGCCGGTGCGTGCTACGGGCACGGCTGGTGAGGAGGTGCCAGGAGCTGAGCCGTTCTGTGCGTTGTGCAGGGTGATGTGGTGGGAGGACTTCTCCTGCTGAACCTTCCAGGGGATGGTGCCAGCTCTGTCAGTTGTGCTACTTGGCAGGTGCCCAATTAAAGGCTGGGCTGGACAGGACAGAGCTTGCTGTAAAGGAGCTGCTCCAGTGAGTAAGTAGAGCTGACTAGAAAGTCATCCTCAGGCTCCCAATAACTTAAGTGCTTATTAGGATAAAACATTACCAGAAGCTGTTCAGGTGCCTCTTTGCTTTCCTTCTAAAAAGGTTTTCTCTCCTTTCTTTATGAAAAAGTTTCTAAAAAAGACTACATGGTTCCTTTCTGAATATTATACATTGAGGACTGAGAATTTTTCATTGAAAACTGGAGGGTGGTGCAGACTCACCTACCTCCCAGCTGGTGGTGCAGCCCCTTAGGTGGAAGGCATCATCCAAGGGGGTAGTGGCAAAGCATCAGATGATTCATGTTATCACGTTGCTACCAGGAACATTTTCTCTTTTGTGTCATCAAAACAGTTTATTTGGTGGTTGTGCTTGCAATTTATGAACAGAGTTGTGCAGGGTAACAGCTAGGAAGGCATTCACTATTGAATATTGAATATATATATACAGGTTTGCCACCTGTAAGTTTTATGTGGTTCCCCAGTTTTGTAACATAATGAGAATTTGGTATGAACCAGGCAGTGTTTTCCTTGTGCACAAGGAGCTCAGCCATGGGATGGCAAGTGAGGGAGCACGGGACTCGCATCTGTTCTGTGATCTTACTGATGTTTAGAAACTGGATCTTCTGAGGAGAACGCCTGCTTTTTGTGCAGAAGACTTTAAGCAGTTTTGATCATGTGCCTTGTACAATTTCTACAAAATCTTTTCTTCCTGGGAGAAAAATTGGTACAAGTAGTAATTTCTGTAGGAGTTGCTTAAGTCTTCCGCTTCCCGCTTATGTTGGTTCTCTTCCCAGTGAGCGATGAACTACAAATAGCACATCACTGGTGGCCTTAAGGTTGCTACTTTACTTCCAAGGTGAATGGGCTAAACTTGGAACAGAAGCTGCTTTTTTAACAGCTGTAGTGCTGGGGGTTGCTTATAGCTTTAATAACTGTTTCATAGATACGTCCCAAGTAAGTCTTCTCCAGGAGAAAGCCACTCTGTACTACAGAGTACTGGTGACAAGCCTGGTGTGCTGATAAAATACAACTCAGCTTTGTTACCTCTGCCAAGTTGGCTCCCTGTCTTCTGCCCTGGACTCAGCTTTTCCCTTAACCACATTTAGTGTCTTTTAATACCCAGTCCATTTCCAGGAGATTGTTTCAGAGAGCACTGAAGCTCCAGTAGGCTCTGTCAAACCAGATTTTATGAAGTATTTCAAAGCCCAGGTTATGCCTGGGAGCCATTAAGCTCTCAGCAGGAAAAATCAGTAGCCGATAGTAGCATGGCTCTGCTGCTGTGGTGAGTGCAGTCCCACATCATGAGAGTTGTTTTGAACCTCTGAGTGCCATTTTCACACACATCTTTTCTACCTTTCCTGTTTCTGGAGCATCTCAGAGTGGGGACTACTGTTAGCATCCTGTAGGAGGTATCTTCGCTCCTTATATATCAGGGACAGTATCCAAAGGTTATCTTGCCCTGAAATGTGATGCTTTTTGGGAAAGATCACAGCTAGGGCTATCCAGGCAGGATGGACCCAAATGGAGCAGCCAGCTGTGGGTGGTACAGGGGATGTCAGGATAGTGATTGCTTTTTTTGTCTCTGTAGTAAATCACAGACACTAAAATCAGCATCTCCCTAAAGAACGGTGTTAAACTTCACTGGGAGTTATTATTACAGCTGTTTGGACTTTCCTATAAACTTTCCTGTCTTTCCTCACAAGATTTTCTTTCCTGCTTGAATCTCAGAGCAAGGGCATGGTTGTGTGTGTGTATTACGGGTTTTTTTGCTAGGGTGCTGTGCTGGATACTGATGTGTTGTGTGTCTGGGGGTCGGAGTTCGGGGCAGGTGATGCCAGAATGCCAGTCGTGTGCTGTGCCCTCATCTGCACAGCGAGTGTCCCTGGAGCTGTAACAAGTAGAAGGACGAGGCTCTTGTCTCCTCTAATCTGCTCTTTTCGCAGCAGTGCTGATGGCCATCTCCTGCACTTGCTCCTGCCCTGCCACTTGACCTCCCTGTTCCACAAGAATAATCTGCTTTGCCACATTCTTCAGCTGTTCCAACTGACCCTTTGTATGGGAAATTACGTTCTTTTTCCCTAGCCTTACCAAGTCAAACTTACTGCTTGTGGTTAATGGCCCAAAACAAGGCTCTCCGTGGCCTTAGGAGAACAGGTGGCCACCTGGAAGGATGTACCTGATGGGAAAAAATCTCTTTAGTTCTGCCCATGTTTCCTTTCTGGGCAGGTGGTTGGCGGAGTGCTGATGATAAGAGAAAGTGATGGAAGTGAGAAGATTTTTAACCTCTCAGCCCTCTAGCTATGTGCTGCTTTATCCACTAAAAATAGTTGCTAATTCAACCTTCTGGGGAAACCTCAGGCACAGGCTAAAGAATTGCTAATATTAGTTGTTGGCTTTGTTGATAAAATTAACTATGTGAAAATTGGCTGTGTCTGCAGTATTCTTTCTCCTCTGTGCAACTTTAACGTTTGTTTGCCTCTGTGGTGAGATTGTAATGGAAGGAGCAGAAGGAGAGGATGTCTTGGTCACAGTTTCTGCATCTTGTTGCCTTTCCTGACAAGGCTCAACAAAGCAGAGCATACTCTTGCCCCACTCCCATTGTGGTTGTGAGCCTGAAAGCAGAAGTATCTGAATAGAAATATGTTCAAGATAAGTGAGGGAGAAAGATTTTTTTTTTATTATTTTTTTAATTACTCTTACTGTTTTTCAAGTTAGTGGCTTCAGGATAACTCAATGTTTCTCTAGTTTAGGCTTTGAGAAATAGTGTAGCTTGAGGGCTTTCAGAGGATCTATTTGTCACCAGAAGCTAGAAAGGCTCAGTCAAATTTTTTTATATGAGAAGAGTCTGAGGAAACATCTGTGCTCAGTGTGCCCAATGAATTTAAATTTAATTTTTTATTTTGTTTTAAACTTCAGCATAGGTAAAGATCTCTGATCCGTTTTAATTTGGGATGAGTGATTTTTCCTTTTTAAAATTCTGTTTTTATTGAAACATTCAGTGCTTGTTTGACATCTGGTTTAATTTTAGAAAACAGTCCTGGGAGAAACTTTGTCAGTAAGGAGAAGTAGTGAGGTTATAACAGACAGTGCGTAACATTGGGATGTGCTACAGGCTTAAAACATTGGGATGTGCTACAGGCTTTAAAAAGGTCTTTTTGAGTGTGCATCTGCTTTGCTGGAGCTCCAAAAATTTGATTTTTTTGATATCCTCACCAGGAAAATGGAGAAATGCCCAGAAATGCGCTTGAGGTTAGGGGGAAATGCAGCTTTAGCACAAGCTTTTGTAATTCTTGTGACTATAAAAACGTAGTCAGTAAAGCCTGTTGCTGAAGGAGTCAACCTCACATCATGAAACTAGAAGATCACAGGCTCATGCTATCTGTGTCCTGGTTCTTGGTCACAGTTGCTTTCTCTGTGATGCTGTTCCAGTGGTGCTTAGGTGTATGCCTGCCTTTGAGTAGCTACTGCAGCGTGTCCCTGGAGTAGGGGCTGCGGGCAGCAGTTAGCCCTTGCTTATTTGGCAGAGCAGAAGTAGCTGCAAAGGGAGTTGACTTGGTATGTTCTAGCCTCCACCTGCATTTTGTAACATGGAATTTCTTCAAATATATGGCGGGGTTTTTTATTCTTACCATTTCCCGGTCCTCATCTCTTAAAGGAAGGGAATAAATAATTAGTTTTGTTATTTGTTTAACCAGAGAAAGGAACTAAGAAGTTCCTAGTCTCTTGTTCGGTTGAAGAGAGCAAGCCAACATCTTTTTCAAGGCACGGAGCTGCTGGGATGCATGATGCCAGGGACTCTCCCATCCTGTCTTATCATATTCATCAACCATCCTGTTGACTGTAGAATTGTTTCTGGCTTTCTTCAAAGACTGTATGACTATCTATCTTATCAATTCCGAGAAAAGCAGGAACCCTTAACTATGCAACAGGATGGCTTAATTGCAAAATCTGTAGTGTGTCTTGCTTTTTCCATGAGCCACAGCATCTCTTAAGAAAACTACTGGAAGACGTGCTTAAAATATCAGCTGTTCCACAGAACTTGAGAGCGCTCTATTGCCCCGTTCCACAAACCTCTCTCCTCATGTGACTTGAGAAGGGGCAAAATTAAGGCAGTAAGTGATGTCTGAATTGAACAGCATTACAGTTTTGCTTTTAATTTATAAGTCTTTGAGAGTTAATTATCATACAACTCATAGACAGTAGTTCCGTGATTTCTTAATCTGTTATGTACACTAATTTTCTTTTGGCTAACTGCTTAAGGGAGACATTTGTTTCTGCAGGGCACCAGCTGTGTCTGAACTACAAAGCACAGGGTTAACAGAGTCTGTAATTACAGAGATGCGTGGGCTTGCTGTATTAATCGCCATTTAGAAATGTGGATCTCTCATCTTGACTTTCAAATCGAAAATATAGCCATAGGTTAATCCCCTCTGCCTGCTCAGGTTCCACCTCTGCAGGCAGGACGGCACCAGGCATGTGTTATGCTTTTCAGGGTTTCCCTGTTCATGTTGTTCTCAGTTATACTTTGAGTGTTTGCAGTACTTACTGGAGGGGGGGGGAGTTCTTTTTCAACAATGTAATTTGGTCTCAATCACATCCCTGCAAAACAGAGCATGCGTTCAGTGCTTTAAATCTCTCTTGTTCCATTGCTTTTCTCCTTTTAAAGATAATACAGAGTTTTTCTTATTCACCATTTGTCTCTCCCCTTGCAGCATCAGCGAAAGCTTCCTCACTGTGAAAGGTGCAGCTCTTTTCCTGCCACGGGGAAATGGGTCGTCTACTCCCAGGATCAGTCACAGGCGCAACAAGCATGCAGGTAATGTGTTACATCCAACGGCTGAGGCCTGTCTGCTCACTCTTGTTTCTGGGTCTGCCTTTCTCACCAGATAACACACATTTCTGTTTACACCAGGGGTGTATTAAAGCTAGACTTGCCAGTCTCAAGACTGTGATATTTAATGCTGGTGGAAAAAAAAAGAAGGTTTCAGTACTCTCTTGTTCATCCTGCAATATCAAACGAGTATCAGGGCAGCAATCATGACATCACGGAGAGTTGAGAACAACTGCCCCCCATAATACCATCCTGTGATTTTTGTATGAGAGAGGAGCTGGAGGATTGCCATCCAGACCTTCATGCGTTGCACTGAGAAACTTGAGATTATGATACAGGATGAGTAATTGTTCTTCCTGATCTTAAAGTAACCGATTATGATGGAAGAAAGGGAGGAGACTTACCTCTGCATGGAGGTGAGGAAGCCTCTGAGTAAAGTCAGTGTGACTTTTCAGACGTGTGAGCAGACTGAATAATATGGAGTCAGGCATAATTCCACACCCTTTATCTGCTGAAAGTTTGATTTGTGTTTTTGCTTTGACTCTTTGTTTGAATAATGAAACTCAAACATTTCAGGGGAGGTTGTTTTTCATGGTTTGTATGGTACTTATTCACTGATGGTGTTTTACAGGGATCAGATAGTGTGGGGTTTTTCCCTTCCATTAAGCAATCACCAGGAAAAAACAACATTGAGACCTTCAGACTTTTGCATATGGGACAGACAGAAACAGAGGCCAGAGTCAACTTTCTTTGACAGAAGAGTGACCACTAGAAGGTGATTTGGTTGGTTCCAGGTGTAAATTTCTTTGTACTTTGATACCATCAGACTGTCATCCAGGTCTACATCTGGCAGAGTTACCTACCTGATGACTGGTCCACCTCAAAAATCTATTTACAGACATCTTTCTATTAAAGACTTTAAGTCAAAAAGCAGTTAATTACATACTTCCACTTAAGCCTAGTACAAGCACTGCCCAAATTGGTTTGAGATGCATTAATTACCAGTTGTCAGATGAAAATAAATTGTTCTGAAACCTAATTTAAAGCTGGATTTTTGCTTGAAACTGAAGTGAAATCCTGTTCAGCGTGCAAATAGAGTTAGCAGTCTTTTAAAAATGTGTCCTGACCTGTCTTTGTTTTTAATCTCTCTAAAGTCCTTCGTGTAATAGAAGCCCTGGTAGTTGCTGTCTTGGCTTTACCTTCTAGAGGAGACCTGCTGCATGGTTTTCCTTGGGAACCTGTGCAAGGCAGCAAACAGTTTGAGTCTCTCTTATTGCCTCATCTATCTGCTTGCTACAGCATGAGGTCTGGAGCCCTTGGTGCAAAATAGTCACTCATCAGCCCAGAGCTTTTAGAAGCCATGTTGCCAAGAAAGCAAATCCAGTGTGTTGTAATTGCTTACAACAAGGTGTTTTGCACGGGAGAGGCTGGCTTGCCTAAGGGATGGGATTTTTGTTCATAGAAGACTCTTATTCCCCTCTCTTCCGTGTATGGGCTGAGATTTAACAAGGCATCAGTACTTGTCCTTTCCTCAGTTTCCCTGCTTGTCAAGTGATGTGAATGGTGTAGTATTTTTTTTATGGTGTTAAGAGATTTCACTGAAAAGAAACCTTGGTATGAGTGTTGCACCATCTTTCTTTTCTGTGAACTTTATTAACATACAGTGTATGCCAGCAGACCAAGACACTAAGGGAATCGGTGGTGTCACCTTCCTGAGCAAAACATCTGTGCCACCAAAATTAAAGCAGTGATGTAGAGACTGACTCTGAGAGCTGAACCAGCCATTGGCAGTCAGCTGGCAGAGCATGTGGCAGAGTAAACTGTCTCCTTTCTTCGACTCTGATAATCTGCACTCAACTTTCATTCCTCTGCGAGTGTCATGACTTATCTCTGGCACACAAAATTAGAAGGAGGATGGAGAGTGGACATAACTTTCCAGTATGGAGTTGCTGCTTATGGATGCAGTAGTGTTTCAGGTGGCTACAAGAACATTTTCTAGGAGGATTGACAAACCTTTCCGACCTGCCTTTCTAATTCATCAGAGGTGCTAGAATCCGTCATAGAGAGTAAATGCGTAACAGGAAATAATTAATGCTCACACCCAGCTCTTTAATCATCTTTAGCGATGGAAATCACTAGTTGGCAGATTGACTAGATGTGGTACCAGCTGTCCACGCTCCTCTCCCTGGGCGGGCCTGTGCCACCTGGCAAACGGGCTGTGTTCTGGAGGCTGGTGGGCTTGCTTTTGCACTCTGGAGGAGGCCAGAAAAGGATGTAACTTCCCTGGGGCTTTTGCCATCTCTGGGATACTGTAAATCACTTTGAAGATCCCACCCTAGTTGATGCTTTGCACCTAGCCTGCCAGCTCTGAAGGAAACAAAAGCGTCTGCTCTTTGCTGGACAATGTGATAGGAAGCAGCAGTCATGTCACCGATGCCAGCAAAGCCACAGCTCTTCATAGGGCAGGATGTGATATCTTTGTGCTAATTCTGGCACGTTTAAACCTTTCCTTTGCTTTTTCTTAATCCAGGAAGCTTACAAAATGCCTTGTGTGTTTGGGGCTGAAAATGCTGCGCGTCAGTTAAAGCTGGCCAAGGAAGCAATACTTCACTTTCTAGCTGTAGAGCCCCCAAGGCTGGCAGGGCAGGCTGGGGAACAGGGAGGAGTGCAATAAACTTTCTGAGGATGAGAGATGATGGAGCTCCTTGACTGAGCCTTGCAGAAAGGGTTGTCTTAAAAACTTCCTCTCTTTTTTATGTATTGAGATAATCCAGTAGTCCTGGGGGTGTTCTTTAAACTCTGGAAACTTCAGCTCTTAAACTGGTTCCTGATGGTGAATTAATTACTGGCTGCAGTAGGTGGGTACTGTTATATTTTGGGGAGGGAAAAAACTCAAGTGAAGCATCTTTCATTTCAGGCTGCCTAAGGCATGTGAATGCCTCATGAGTCAAATACTTGCTGGGCTCTTCCAGGCTGCAGGCAGGAGGTGCCACGTGAAGCAGAGGGACCTTTGCCTGTTGAGGTGACGCTTCTCAGCAGTTCCCACTGTGCTGGCATCTGAAACTTGGTGGAACTGGGCAGCATTGCCAGGATTTTGCACTGGTGGTGATGTGGGGAAATCCTGTCTCCCCCTGGGAGGACAAGCATCCGATGGATGAGCTGGCCTTTCCTGTGTTACCTATTTCCCTAAATAATTGCTGTTCAAGGGGAGGTATGTGCCAGCCACTCCAGCACTGGGAACAGTGTCCTTGGGCAGGAAGTAGCTGCAGGTGCCTGTCGCCGCTTGTACTTTGTATGTGACTTCCCCAGCACTGCAAAGTGCCTCATTTTTTCCAACCCTTAGTTAAAAATGTAGTCCCAGGGCATTGACTCATTCTCCATCTGCTGAAATGTGTTTCAAGGAGGAAGGAAGACGAGAGCAGGGAATGTCGTGTCCTGCATAGCCCACTCCACACAAGCTTGCCTCTGTCCCACCAGGAGAGAGGCTGCAGCAGCCCTTCAGCACTGCTGTTCCACCAGTTATAAAAATCATTTGGGAACTAGGTATCATGCTCTCACAGGGCAGCATTTCCTTACTTCCCCTTCTTCGTGGTACTCTGGATGCTGCTCCATGTCTGAGGTTCCTTATTTCTAAAAGTCCTTGAAGTAGCATGAAGTAGCAATGAATTAGAAAGGGAGGTCAGGAAGGCTGGTCAACCTTCCCAGAAAATCCTCTCATAGTCTCTCACGTTGAATATTTGCTCCAGCATTCATGCTCTTCCCTGCAGTGTTGCCTAAACTCAGCTTCCCATCTGTGTGGGAGTGGGAGAGAGTGGAAGAGTAAAGGCTCCTCTTCTTGCCATTCTGTGCCACCCACCTGGCAGCCTTGCACTCTCCTTTCTGGGAACGCAGATTGATTTTTCCAGGTAATGATTGAAAAAAAAACCAAACCCAAAACCAAAAAAAACCAGCCCATAGCTGTAGGTGTTATTGTTTACTGACACTCGGAAGGTAATGTGCTTGCTTAGCTGGGAAACTCTTGGTTCTGTGTGGGCCAGGGAGTAGTGCTGAGAACTCACTGCAGCAGTACCAACAGAAACACATCTCACTTGTTTTTCCAGTGCTTGATGCTTTAGGAACCTGGGACACTTAGCTCTTTTTAAGAAGACTTTAAAGTTACTGCATGATTGTGATTCCCCCCCCCCCCCCCCCCCCCCCCCCTTTCAGTTTTCCTGCATTTTCTAGGAAAAATTGTAGGTGCTTGGTTTTTCAGGTGGCATTTCTTAGCCATGTTTGGGTGGGGTTGGTACATAAGTGTAAGTGGGCATGTGCTGCTCTGAGATGGGACTGAATCTCACTCCAAAGGGGATGCTTTTGTCTAGATTAGTAGTTATGCACTAAGTAGTAAGTTGGTGTAAAAGAAATGGCAGATTGCTGATTTGAAGCACGCGGTAGAATGAGATTGTGAAGCATGGGGTGGTGTCCATTTATACCTAGTTTGCCTTGTCCTTTATAGGAACAAAAGAGTACTGAAACTTCTTATTTCTGTGAAAAAGATAACAGGATTTAGGAGGAGAGAGCATGGTAAAACAGGAGCAGATGATACACGGAGCAAAGGGCAACTGACTAAGAGATGGAGTTTTGTCATCTCTGAGTTAGGGGGAAGTGACAACAGTCATGGTGACGTGTCAGGTTTCTTGGTGGACATTTGCTCTGGCTGGACAGCCAGGAACTTGCATGTGATTTAAAACTATTTTTGTGCATTCACCTTTCCCTCTTGCCGGCAGGGGATCTCCAGCAACACCTGCAGGCCATGTTCATACTGCTCCGCCCAGAAGACAACATCAGACTGGTAGGCTGGCTTTTTGCTTATCTGCTGTTAATGAATGTAAAGGTTAAGTTCCACTTGACGAATACACCTGTGTAACTCACGAAAGCAGTGGTGTATGTGAGAGTGGTTTTATCAGTGGCTTTGGGGAGTCATCTTTGCAACCACAAAGGTAGAAAAGCAGCTAATTATGAAAGACCTGCTTTTTTGGTTGTTCAGTGAGACAAATTGTATGGCTAGAAGAGTGCCTTTGTGTGAACCAAATAGTGAGCATTTACACTCTCAAAAAGTGCTGTAACAGAGAAACTGGGTAAATCGGCTTGGTGTCCTATTTAAATCAAGAGTAGGTGACTTATGTCTGGCCAGCGTGAACACCTGCCCTTCCATGTTAGCTCAGTTGTGTTCTTCACTCAGCTCTCCTAACTTGTTGCATCCCAAAAGGCCATGGCTTATCAGGAAGGAGCATGTGGGATCCCCATGTAGCTATGCACCTATATTGAACCTTGTCTTTCTGCTTTTCTGGGTTGTTGCCTCCTATAGTGATATCATGAAAATTAGGCATTGCTGTTTATAGCATTGATATGCAGTCCTAAAGACCTCCAGAAGCCAAAGAAGAGCAGTGAGGAATTTGTCTAGGACATGTTGAAGTGCTCTACAAGGTCAGGCATGACTGCAGTGTATCTGCATCTCTCATCACTCAATAGCCTGAAGTTTCTTTCCTGTGTTGTCTTGGTGCATCTTAGCAACGTATGCCCAAAGTAGGACTGCCAGCATCAGAAGTGTTATTCTGGCACCTCTGGTTTGCTGAATCCTCCTGAGCTGTGCTGGAGCTAGACTGATTGTATGAGTATAGCTAGGAAATGGCCAAGATTACTATGGAATGCTTTAATTTTAAAAACGACCACCAAAAATAATTCGCCCTAAGAAATCTTTGTAAGCAAACTAAAGGACCTACTCCTAAACTTTGTTAGGCACACCTTGCTGTCACTAAAATTTCCGTGAAAGTGATGGGAATGGGGGTTCTCAGTGCTTTTCCAAATCTGAGCCAGGGTTAGAACATTGGAAGCTGTTGAACAAGTCATTGTTCAGCAATATCACTAGCTACATTGTGTGATTTGGGACAAATTAGCCTTAACAGCTGAATAAGGACTCTGTGGACTGAGACATAAACCCTTTTGTTTGGAGCTACATTTGGAATGCTGAAATCTTGCATGAGGTTAAGTTCGATAGTCTACTTGAATTTAATTGATTCTTGACGAATGAAGAGTGTGCGGAGCTGCAATGGACTCTCTCATAAAATAGTAGATACAAATGAGATTTGAAATATAAACAGTACTGAGAGGAATGCATTCTCTTCTCGTGTTGGCTGCTGTCATTCGGAGGGCAGACTTCACAGCTCAGAGGGCAGCAGAGGAATCTAATCCTCTATAAACCTACACTTAAAATTTGGAACAACTCTTGCTTCTGTTGGAGCTGTTGGCAGAGTTTTTTAGCCTTCCATGAGAGCAGGATTAGAGCAATGGTACCAGTGTAAGATCGGTAGGAAGGAGGAAAATGAATTAAGAGTACAAACTGGTTGAAAGTATTCCTGTAGCTTAGCAGGGTTGGGGACTTGTTCACTGACATGCGTTCAGTAATAAAAGAAGACTTCAGAGAGTTGGGCACTTTTTTTGGTCTTCAAATCAAATATCCCAATGAGAAATGCGTTCTTGAATGAAACACCTACTATCATGTAGCATGAAAAGGATGAAAGGTCAGTATGAACTTACTACTTGGAACGTGCTGTTCAGAAGGGCTGGTAAAATACCACGTCGTACTTCTGATGAAACACGAATGCAGTTAAAGATAAAGTTGTCTTGTGTTTAGGTGAGCCTAAAACTAAGAAAAATGTTGCTGGCCCTGAAAGGAGTACAGGGGATGAGTTGTTCATGAACAGATTATAAATAACCTTTCCATATTAAGGAGAAAGCTAACTCTATGTAGATGAGCTGTTGAGAAAGAACTTTTCATCTCATCACAGTCCCTGAAGCGAGGCCATCCTCCCTAGATTGACTGGGATTTCAAATACCTTCATTTAAAAGGCATCAGACCACTTACTTGGTGTGTTCCTACCATCAGGTGAGCATATGAACTCGTGCTTAATGAAAAGGTTAGAGACTAATTTGTGATTTGATGGGCGTGTGGGAGCTCTAATAGTAACTTTTGAGGTTGGCTGGTTTACAGTGTCAAGTTTGCTATTTTATTATTCTAGTAAATTTAGCAAAAGACTTTATCTGCTCCAATCATGGTTCTTTGCTTTGTGGTAAGGGTGTAAGTGTTGAATCTAGAGAGCCACAGTAAGCCATGCCCTGTTTCTCTTAATTGGCCCTCTGAAAATCCCACCCCACTGACTTGGACCTATGTGATCTTTGGTCCGCCGTTTGTCTATCCCTGTTCTAAAGGGTTTTGCATTCAGACCACACTTCCCATTACTGCTAACCAAATTGGTTTAGCAAAGTGAGTTAGGTTATGTTGATCCTTTTGCTGCTGGACTGTCCTCAGGAGAAGCAGAGCAGAACTCAGGTGTGGATGCTCTGAACATGGGGCAACTGTTGTCTGCCTGTTCCCATTTTAGGCAAGTTGTGTTTCTGTTTGAGGTTTGGTTCTTAATGCAGATAATGACTTTAACTACCAAGATCTTGGTGATTGCTTGCTCTTCTAGGTTGAAGAGCACCCTTTCTGTTTTGCTACAAGTGGTTAGTTGTAGAAGCAGCTGTCTTGGGCAGAATTCACACCTTGAAGGACTGACCACTTTGATCTTCTGTGTTTGCAAAGGAATCCCAGTGACCTGAGGAGCAAGAAGGAAAATAAGGCTGGTTTTAGCATGACTTATCCTAAAGAGACAGGGTGGGGCACAGTCTCTCTCTGTACAGAGCATGTCTGTCTGCTGGCATCAGCATTTGGGTAGTTTCTGTTAGTCTTCAGTCCCCTTGGACAAGTCTAGAAGACACAGTCAGCACAGTCTCCTGCCTGCACTTGCTGTTCCGCCCCCATCACTAGAGCTGCTTCTCCCTGCAACACCACGGGGAAGCTTTCCCTGCCACTCTCAGCATAGTCTCCTGCAATAGAGCACTCTGGTGAAATAGCAAGATCTGATTTAGCTGCTGTGCACTATTTTAACCTTTGTTGTAGACTCTGCCACGTGTTGTGGCTGAGACTTACTGTCTAGTGGACAGGTAAGGTGTGAGGAGGTCACAGGGGGCTTTCTCTGAGCTAGGAGGTGCCATTCTGGCCTCAAGAAAGACCAAGTTAGAAAGAACTAAAGGAGCATATTGGGAAAAGCACCCTACTCTTGAGAGATCCCACACAATAGTTATTTTGTGAGCTTTTTTAAGGATAAAAATCACTGTTTAAACTGGGCTCTCTGAGCCATGAACTCCTGCAGGCTGCCAAGAAGTGTCTACACAAGCAATGGCTCAGGAGGCCTGCTGGTGTTTGAAGAAAGCAGGTTCAGTTTGTGAAGGACATCAAACACTGCTTCAAGCTTCAACCATTGGGTCACAAGGAATTTGGCAACTGGGTTCTGTCGTAGCAGGCAGGTGTCTGTCCGCAGCATGGGGCTGGGCTGTGACGGCTCCTTCTTCCCTGTGTTTGCTCTTTGTAGGCTCTGCTCAAAGTTCAAGAAGCAGTTTAACAATAAGGTAAACACTGAAGCCAGATAACGTCTTAGGGTTGGATTAGGCTGTCCAAAGTTAAGATTCAGTATACATAATTAAGTCACTTCCTCTCTAGGGATGTCTTAATTTCTCTAGTTGGGATCCTGTGACTAAAATTAACTGCAAATGGCTTGGAACAGAGTCCAAAAAGCGTTGCAAGTAAAGGCTGACTACTGCATATGTTTATAGGCAAAACCTAAAATGCTGGGCTCCCTTCCATGGGCTCCTTACTAACCAGCAGTCTGTCTGTAAGACAACTTGCTGGAGTCACTTCAGTTCTTGATTCATAATGGCTTCTGGAGGAGGATTACACTTCAGTGCAGCCTTTGAAGAGCTTCAGTGTTGGTCTGACGATCACAACCTGACTGCACGGCCACTTTCTGAATGCTGTCAGTAGTGTTTGACTTGGGAGAGCTTGGCGTGAAATTCGGGCATCCTCCAGTCCTGCTAGATCTCTCTTTTGCCAGTGGGGTGCACACGGTTGTGGTAGGAGCACTGAAGCACAAGGACTTTCATGTTTTCTAAGCAATCTGAATCCAGACATGGGTGCACTTTAGTACAGGGAAATCTTTTCCTGTCAGCTGAAAGGATTGCTTCTGCACTAGGGAGGTTGCTAGAAGAAATTCAAAGGACCAGCAGGAAACCACATAGCAGTTAGGTCCTAGCTGTCCAGGAACTTTGTGGAAAGAGTCTTTGTTGTAGCACACAGTAGTTTAAAAGAAGGATCTAGCGCTTTGGACAGATTCCTCTGAGAGGTAAAGAACACATTCAGCACCCATCTGTCTTGCTGAGCACATAATGCTCTGTGAAGCTCACTAGGCTGGGACCGGTCAGAGGACTGTGGCAGCCAACCTTGTAGGCTGCTGTTTAAATGCAGCCTTGGTGGGACAGAGCAGACCTGTGTGCAGAAGGCACCAGGAACATCCCGGCTGTTGAGGAAAGCACTGTGGAAGAGAGTAAGTTGCTTCTCCCTCTTCTGCTGGTGACCCAGCTTAGAAGTACAGACCATCCGTACTAGTGCAAACTGCATCACTGCTTCTGCACCTCTCACTCAGCATGAAAAAGTGGCTTGTAAAGGCAATAGTGTGTGTTTTGCTGGCTGCACTGCTGATCTCTCCCCTTCCTTTCTTTAGGCTGTAAGACTGGAAAGTACCTACCAGAACCGCACTAGATACATGGTGGTAGTGTCCACCAACGGCAGACAAGACACTGAAGAGAGCATTGTCCTAGGAATGGATTTCTCTTCCAATGACAGGTACTCACAGTGTCCGGGTGGGAGAAGTCCTCGGGTTCACCCACGTGTCAAATCAAGTGTAGAAATCACTGTCTGGTGTCTATGCTTTCTGGGGATAGACTGCTTCAGATTTTCCAGCCTAACACCTTTCTTGAGATCCAGAGTTCCCCTTTTATCTCTTGAAAGGAGGGGGCAGATGGGAAGGCAACAGTGCAGGTCAGCATTTCCTCCATTCCTTTGAGCCTCAGAGTTATGTGAAGACATTAAGTGGCCTTAAGTGTCTCTGAATGGTGAGGTCCCTAAGCCCTGCATCTGCACGCCAGAGACAGGGATGAGTCGCATGCATAAAAAGAAAAAGCTGCAATTAGAGAGGCTGGACATCAGGGTTCAGGAGAGCAGCTAATAAGAAGGTGACTGTCAGGCAGCCCCTTGCCAAGGTCACGGCACAAAGGGCCTGATGGGGAAGGTCAGGGTTGCTGATGGCAGATCTTCTACAATATGTGCTCTCCCCAGACACCAGTATGTCATCGGGGTTTAGTGCTTTTGCTTCATTCATTTAAATTGCTGCTGACCTCTCTGAAAGGCTGCAGAATGTGGCAGGGAAGCAGCTTTTACTGCTGGAGTGACTGTAAGCCAGGAGGCAGCACCCCCAGCAGCTTCACAGGCAGAAGCTTCAATTTTAGGCACTTTGGAGAGGGCATGGAGGCACGTGCCTCTCTTAAAGGGTTGTAAGTAAGTCTTGGCCTACGCAGAGAAAGAAAAACCTGGATGTTCAAACCATTTTGGAAGGTTTCATACACAACTGCTACAGGAATGAGTCTTGTTGCTGACCCTAGTTGGTAGAAATTACTTTCACATAGTCAGCAGAGTCACTAGAAAACCTTTTTGAACTGTTTGGCTAAGAAATGACCTTCCAAACAGCTTGCTGATCACAACAGCCACCGTGCTTAATTTCAGGTGGCTTGATTTGGAAGCTTAGCTCAAGTGATGCCTGCTAAAAAGGGGGACTAGCTTGATGCTGCTCCTGGCTCCCTTCCTGGGCACATGTGCACAGCTGTAGCTCAGAGATGCTCTTGCAGTAGTGTAAGAATAACTTGTCCTTGCACAGGTTGTTGTGAGCTTGGAGCTTGCTCTTGGCTGTGATACACCAGCACAGCCACCTTTGATAACTGAGAGCTCACTGGTATTCAGTCTCTAATAACGTAGCAGGGTCATTTTAGCTTTCTGCCAGAGTTACTTAGGTTCTGGATGGTCAGTCTGATACACCCTCCCCTAGCCCACTTGGTATTTATAACTCAATGTAGACTTGTTGCTATGGTCTCTGATAAGCGCTCGCTGAACAGTATCACTAAAAATACCCTGGCCACCTTGGGAAGCCTTTTAAAAACACATCTTTCCATGAGCTCATCTCATGTTGTCAACAGAAATAGCTGTGTGCCGCAGTGCCTGCTTGTGCTGGGCACCAGTTGCTCCGAGGTGTGTGTGTTTACAGGGCTTCATGTCTGCTGAGCCTCTGAAGCCTTGAGTCTCACACTCTTCCCCCACTTCTCATGAACTGCAGAGACTGACGGGGTGTTAGGGCTTGTGGAAATTTGAGAGCAGATAGTGCAAAGCCTCAGAGCAGGAGGCAGTTGAATCCAGTTCTTCATCAAGATGCTGCTTTGATTATGGACCAATTTTACAGGTTTATGAGATTCAGCTTTTTCATTTGACAACCTGGTGGAGGTTGTGTTGGGGTTCCCCCGCCCCTGCCTTTTTTCCATCGCTTGACTTCTGCTTTTATCTTGGCTTTTTGCTCAACCTTAGAGAAAGCAGGTGACTCTCAGGGCAAAGAGGTCAAAGCAGCTGAGAGAGAAGTGGGATTGCCAAGAGGTGTCTGTCTCTGCTGGCTTTTGCCATCATCCTCGAGGTGTGGGAGGGCAAAGAAGGGGCAGGAGTCAACAACGGGTGATAGGCTGTGATTGCTAACCTACTGTGCTGCCAGTCACCCTGCTATTACACTGTACTGATCCCACATCTCAGCAGCTGTGGCTGAGGGACAAACAAGAAAACAAAGCTGTGGATTGCAAAATCAGAGCTAGAACCAAACCACTTGAGCCTGAGAGAGACTAATCTGTAAAGAAAGGCTTGAGCTGACTGAAGACTGGGAGCCCCCTCTGAAGTTCTGCACAGAGCTTGCTGCTTCTGAACCCTGTTTGCTCTTCTCCTGGGTGTATGTTAACCCTTTAAGCTTGCTTGGAAGAGTACTGCTGTACCCTGTATCCAGTTAATGATACTACACCTGTAGAACAACACTGGCACTGTTTCTCCCTGAAGCAACAGTGGGATTTTTCTTTTTTTTTTTCCTTACGAGTACAAAAATATGCAACTGTTGCAGTAAAATTAGAATTATAGCGTGGTGCTGTGGTAGATTAGCTGACCTTCTCTTTCTTACTACAGTAGCACTTGTACAATGGGCTTGGTGCTGCCGCTGTGGAGTGACACCTTGATCCACCTGGACGGGGATGGGTGAGTGTCTTTTTTATGTTCTAGATCAATAGCAAAGGGTCTCTGTGTGTGAGCTTACAGCATGGTGTATGGGGAAGGATTCAAATGATTGCAGAGCCCTAACAGGTCCACCAGACCTCCTGGTGTTGGCCTGTATCGAGTTAGTAGGCTCAAAGGCCTTAAATCACAGTGGTTATGGCAGGGAACACCAATAATTGACTTATCTGTGAATAAACACGCACTGAGACGGTGGCTTATGTGTGTGTTTAAGCTGGAGTAAAGGAGCTTTTAGTGGTGAGTGGGTGTGTAGTGAAAGCTCCTTAAAGGGATCTTATTATGTGTTCCTCCATCACGCTTCCAGCAGGCAGCGTTCAGCTGAACATAAAATAAGAATGATGTTTCTCTGCCAAATAGACACCTGACTTGCAGACTCTTGTTTGTGCCAGTCACAAAGGCTGTCCAGTGCAGTGCATGGAATGATGTTTCTTTCCTTGGTAGCTGCCCCAGGATCACTTTAGCTGGAGACTGTTGATCCCAGCTGTGGCACTGAATTTGTGTTGCCAAGGTAAACAGCCCAGCCCAGCACTGTCCCAGTGTCTTAGTTTCATTCCTGAACAGCAGCTGCTTAAAAAAGTTACCTTAGAGCTTTTAGCCTGCTATTTTGATCTGTTTGCTAGCTGAACTCATCAGTGTATGCATAGGGCTAGTCCCTTGCTCTTCTAATGTGCTACAAACTATCAGTTATTAACTAAAAAGTGGCTTTTTGGACTCATTTTTACGGTGCCTTTTTTCCTCTCTCCAGAGGGTTCAGCGTATCGACAGATAACAGGGTTCATATATTCAAGCCAGTGTCTGTACAGGCAATGTGGTAAGTACTTACTATAATCTGTCCCAGTGATCCTTTTTCCAAGGTGTTTTGGCTGCCTGAGCTTTTAAAAAGCAGGTGCTGCTTTGCATTATTGGTATCTTGAGACCTACTCAAGCAGCTAGAAGTCTCCTTCAGAGAGAGGGAAGGAAGTTTCATACCAAAATAAAAAAACATGCAAGTGCTGGTATACAGCAGTGAGTTTATAATGTTGCTTCAGCCGCACCTTTGTCTCAGCTGGGGGCAGGAAGGAATAGGGTAATTTTCCTTGCAAAGGGTTGCTGCTTTGAATCTCTCCAAAGCAGAATTGCTTTGAGCATGTGTTTGAAATACATTCATTTTTTTTTATTTGTCATAAATAAGGAAATACACGCTGTGCATATTTTAGGAGTCTCTGTCTCCAGTGAGATATGTTCATTGTGATAGTGAGAAGGAAAGAGAAGCTGCCTGCATTTTTCTCCCCTTTTAGGGTGGCTCATGTAAGAATGTAGTGGCCATGAAAGTATTTCTGGCTCAAGCTTCTTTGCATTGCAGAAATACATTGCCTGTCAGGGTGTCATGCTACTGTGTCACCCTAGTGATTTTGACCTGGATCCTTCTGATCTTAGTCAAAGATTTAAAACAAGCTAAAAATAGGAGAGCGAGGATTTGTTTACCAGCAGCAGCTGCAGAAACTTCTGATATCCCTTGTGCAGTGAGAGAGGACAGACACCTAAACACCTCAGTAAAGTCAAGTCCTAAGCCCTTGGTTGTGCAGCTCTCCTGGTGTCCCTGCTCTGCACGCAGGGGAGCTGAGGTTACAGTAGTTGTCAGAGCACCCTGTCTTGGCCACAAACTCCCCATCTTACATACGGTTTAGGTAGTTGTAGCAGTCTTTGGAGCCAGAGATGCAGATGGTTTTGCCTCTCTGAAATGTGGGCACCTTTTCTGCCATCCAGGCTTGTCTTTTCATACTTCAGTTAAGGCATACGAGCTCTCGCAGTGTGTGATTATCCACACCCTTGCAGGACAGCCTTGTGCCTAGTGCCAGGGGCTGTTGCATGTAGGACTGGGGTTTGTACTAACTGATGGGACATGAGCAGCATCCTGGATTTGGCTGCTGCTTTGTGCTTGATACCAACCTGAGGAAGAAATTATAATCCTGCAAGTATTTTTCCCTTTCTAGGTCTGCTCTGCAGAGTTTACATAAGGCTTGTGAGGTGGCACGACTCAACAATTACTACCCAGGGAGCCTCTTCCTCACGTGGGTCAGTTACTATGAGAGCCATATCAACTCCGACCAGTTGTCAGTAAATGAGTGGAATGCAATGCAAGATGTCCAGTCCCACCGGCCCGACTCACCCGCCCTCTTCACAGATGTGTAAGTTGGTCTGGCTCTGCTAAGCCAAAGTGTTTGGCTGTCAAGCACTGCAGTATCCAAATGAGGAGACAGTTTCCACAAGTGATTACTCTTGATCAGGTATTAACGAGGAAAAGCTTCCTGTTCCAGGTAGTAAGCAGACCCCTAGCTAGGTAGACACCAGCACTGGAAGTTTAGCTCTCCTGGGGCTCTCTTGTATCTCCTCCAGCCTGTTTTCAGTCTAGTTGTTTATCTTGGGCTTTAGGCTTGCACATCTTTGCTTCTGCAAGGTAAGTCCTGTGTTACTGGTGAGAGAGAGGTGTGGTGTATTCTAGTACCTAGGCCTTCCTCTTGGCTGGTTTTGTCCTCTGATTTCCAGGCCTAGTGTCTCTTAGAAGGAACAGGCTTCTCTGAACTTTGCTCTTACACTAGTGCATGTCTGAGCACATGTTTGGAGTAACATGGTCTTTTTTTCCTCACTCAGTTAATTTTGCTGTAAAGTGAAACGTTTATGTATGGACTTTTGAGACTCTGAGCTCAGAAGGATCCTCATAGGCACCCATCTGATACACCTGAGAACGGGGACAAAGAACAGTGAAGTTTTTCCTCATCCTGAGGAGCTCTGCAAGTGTGCAACAGGACAGTATATAGGTCCCAGTCTGCATCCAGCTAAATGCAAGGATGTCTGGTGATAGATGGTCCAAAACAGTGGCTGACGTAGATAGGTAGACAGTTTGGAAAGGGAAAATGTTTAGGCTATATCAACATTCAAGGTTTATAACCCCTGTAATTAGTAATTGCTGATGGTACTGATACCATATAACCTCAAAGGTAGTCTGTGTCCAGATGTGATGCCAAGTGTGAGGGCTTAGTTGCCTGGTTTGTAGTAGTAGAAATGACTTCACTTGCCCCAGCTGCTTTCCCAGTATAATAGTGCCATTGGTTGATTTATGCTCCCAGATATTTCCTGTTGTTGAAGTTCAGTGAGTCAATAATAATGCTAAGCAGTTGTTCAGCTGTGAACAAGTCTTCACACTTGATTGTTTTTTAATGTACAAGGAGGGTGCCTGAAAAGTTTTGGCAGGCTGTCAGATTAATATTCCCTTGTAGTTTTTCATATATAAATTTTATGTAATGTACCCTTTTCCCTGGTGGCAGCAATTGTATGGTTTCCTGCAGACACCTAGACAGCATTCTCTTAATTGAGTCCTGAAGTAATGTGTGAGGTTAAAAGTACCAGGAACTTCCATGATTTTTATTTGTGGACAACCAGTTGGACACTTGTAAAGCAGAGAAGTGTCTGTACAGTCATCATCCTGGCACCCTTCCAGAGAAAGAAGAAAGGTGGTGTGAGATATTGCTGCTGGGTCCCTTCTAAAGATGATGGGTGAGACAGCTCTGTGCTGCTGCTCTGTTGCAGCTTCCCCTGGTGTTAGTCAGGCTATTTTTGCAGCTGGTGATAAGGGCCCTGGCAGCAGAGGCTGGAGGAATGCACGGAGGCTTAGCTGCCCTCGTTTCTCCATGTAAGGAGCTTTGGAGCTGTTACCTTTCCAAGAAAGGTAGAGGGAGGCTTAGATATTGCTCCAGAGAGTTTAATGCAGCCTTCCCAATTTAAATTTTACCAAATACCAGAGGTTCTCTGGATGACTACAATGGATTAGGAGCATTCAGTTAGTCTTTTCCATATGCAACTGGGAATCTAAACTGGGCTTTAGAGTCACCTGAATTCCCTCCAGCTGAGGACATGCTTGGGGGAAGTAGTTTGAGTATCTGAGACTCTGCAGAGTATCCAGTCTATACAATACCTGCTTAAAAAGTGCCACGAGTTCAGTTTGTTTCCCTTCCCAGTCACTCTGTTGCTTTCTTCTGATAGCCCAACTGAGCGGGAACGCACAGAACGGCTAATTAAGACCAAGTTAAGGGAGATCATGATGCAGAAAGATTTGGAGAACATCACATCGAAAGAGGTGAGTGGTGAGGGAGCAGCACTGGAAGTGCTGTTGTGCAAACTAGAGAGCTCTGTACTTTACCGTGAAGAAAGGCCAAAACAAAAACTTCCTTGCGTTTCTCCTCCCCACCCAGATACGGACCGAGCTGGAGATGCAGATGGTGTGTAACCTGCGGGAGTTCAAGGAGTTCATTGACAATGAAATGATCGTGATCCTTGGGCAGATGGACAGCCCCACGCAGATATTTGATCATGTCTTTTTGGTAAGTCTAACAGTGAATTCAAGAGTAAACACGCCTAACACTTTTCACTATGGCTTGGTTGACACGGAGGCTCTGGAGGAGCTCTCTGAAGGAGACGTTGGCTGATCCTGGGGTCACATACTCTTAAGCAAGACACTAGTGCTACTGAACAAGAGCAGCCCAGTTTCTTGGCTGTACTAAAGTTTGCTGTACAACACCAGCCAGGCTGTAGACCCTGTCACTAGAGGATAGAAGAGAAAACGTCCTAAGTCTAACTACTCTTCAGGGCTGTCTCCATTGATGCAAGAACAGTTTTGCGGTTTTAACTGTCGAGGGTACCCAATGTCAAGTTCTTAGAGTATACGTGTGTTTAGGAAGGGCATAGCTACAGCAAAGATGGAGGGGAGTTACTGGGGAGAGCTGTGTAACATGCAGGTATCATGGAAAGCTCTGAGTTCGTATGATCTGGTAGGAGCAGAGGAGTTTAACGAAGAATCCTGAAGATAAGTCACTTAAGGAAACCTAAACATTTTGCTTTTTAATGTTTTGCTTGGTTAGTTGCCTTTCATTGCTGCTGGGGCCTGTCTAATTACTGCACCTCCTTTTGGTGAGTCAGCACTCCGCTGCATTTCCCAGCCCTGAAGCAACGGACGCAGGTTTGGTCGGGCTGTCTAGCCTATGAGGTTGGCTCAGCTTTAAACAAAGCCATTCCTCTTGGGCCAGCTGGGCTTTCCAAATCGAGAGGGCCTCTCCCAGTCTCCTGAAACTTAGTGCCATGGCTCAGAAGGGGTGGTGTATGTTAATGTGAGTGCTCCCAAGAAATTGTGGTGGGCTAGAGCCAGGAAACTTAAAGTACCTACAATGTAATGGATTTTTTTTTTTTTTTTTGTAGACTATGTGTTCTCTGGAGAGAGATGTGTTGCGGGCTTACAGTGCTAGTCAAAAGCAGTGCAGGCAGTTCAGTCCAGTGCAAAGCTTGGAGTCTTGGCTCTGAGTGCATTTAATGGGAACAAGACCTATAAAACAAGGCTTGCAGGCAGCACCAAGGAGAAGACCTGTGGCTAATGTATGCAATAGAAGTATTTGAAAAGCTGCTCTCTGCAGTAGGGGCAGTGCTGTTGGGGCTGGGCATTAGCTTAAGTCAGGAGCCTGTATACTGCAAGGCAGAGGCATGCAGTGAGGTCTCTAGAGGGCTCGGAGCTGTTTCCTTTCAGGTGGAGGTAAGAGCCCTGTGGGATCCCAGTTACGGAGTGCTAAAACAACTAAGCAGAAAATGAGACCTGATGATGGTGCTGATTGCGGGTCAAAGTACAGGAGAAAGGCTTTCACCACTGCAGCATTGTTCTCCATACCCATGGAAACTGGTGGTTCCCAGGCCTGAATTAAAGTATTCTTCCTTGGCCAGAAAGAGATGGCATGAAGCTAAGTCTGGAGGGCTAGGGTAAATACAAGAGGGATCAAAATATGTGCACCTTAAATTTTGAAGGAAGCCTTTGTCTTGAGTGATTTTTTTCCTCAGTCGGGCTTTCTGTGTTTGAGCAGGAAACAGGCAACTTGGAGGCCCTGCATCTGCCACAAAGAAGGTTCACTAGCCAGGGTTAAATGTGTTTACTTCTCTGCTCACACAGGCTTTGAATGTGGAGAGAAGAGGTGTAACCCAAGTGAGCTTACGGTGTTGCTGCCTTTGATGTGTGATGGGTGTTTCATGTATAAAGAGCACCTGGATGGTTTTTAAACGCAGGCAGTCTCTCTTCTGCAGGGTAGAGCTGGCAGCAGCCTCAAGGGAAAGGGTGGAGTGGTCTTGTCTTCAATGTTGATTTGTCAGCGTTTGCAGGAAGTGCCAACCTATGGTGCTGGGCTCCTGCTTTGCAGAGCTGCTTGTTGCTTCAGAATAGATCTGGTTAATGGGGTGAGATAAGGTGCTGAACATCAGCCCTGTTACCACTTTTCTCTGTACCCCTTTACTCAAAAGACCCCCCGCTCGCCAACACTTGTCTGACCAGCTTCTTCCTCTAGTTTGTTGGTGACAATCCCTCTGTCCATCAGTTGTCTGGCCATGCCTTCCTTCTGGTTGAAGTGTCCCTTTGCATGTTTTCCCTGCAGGGCTCGGAATGGAACGCCTCCAATTTGGAAGACTTGCAGAACAGAGGGTAAGTAGCTTCAGGCCATCAGCTTAAAAGCAAGAGCCTGGCCTCAACACTTGTCTATGCAACAAACTCTGTTCCATACCTGCTGTGTAACCTGAGTCTCACTAAAGGGTTTGCAGATCAGAACAAGCTCTGGCTTCCTCCAAACTTGGCGTCCCACTAACAGGCACCCTAAAGTAAAAGAATCTTGTACCCTGACCTTGACTGACATCCCCTCGGCGATCAAAGGAAGCCAGCGATCTCATAGCTATAAGGAGCAAAAAGCTACAGTTACTTCACTGGGTGCTGCGTGGTTGGCTCTGTGCCCTCTGCTTCAGCCCATTCTTCTGGAGTAAGCTCTCAAGATTACAGAGGCAATTTGGAGTCTGGACCTCCGGACTGTGGCAGGAAGGAAAATCTGTAGAAGACTGTTTGTTGCTTTGGGTGGGGCCCAGTAGGAAGTAAAGTCCTGTAGCTCTCAGGCTTAGCATTGATGCGTTCTTCTGTCTCCTGCCCTTTTTACCTTCCAGGCTTAAGCGTAGTGTGTTCTTTCTCTAGGCCAGGTGGATCTGAGCACCAGGATTTTGCAATTAAATCATTATGGGATTGGTTTGTTTGTGCCAATCCAGTGGAAAAAAAACTAATCACTCTACTGAGTTTAATTTATAGCATGCTTCTGTACCTCGGAGAATCAGCCTGGCAAAACTGACCCTCCTCATTCAGCTCAGGGTCTGCTGCAGCTTCCTTGGGTCAGCCCAGGTCCTTTTGACTGCCAGTGATCTCATACCTGCTAGGGAAAAGGGATGTCCCTCCCTTGTGATGCTCTTGTTCTGTCTGATATCCCAGCATGAGTGCAGTTCATAAGCATCTTACGAGTAACCCTCAGGGCTAAAAATACTGGATGTAGTGTACATAAATACCATATGCTTTCTCTAGCAGTTTCCTTTCCAGAAAATTTAGGGATAAGAAATAAATCCTCCCCAGTGGCTCATTGTCTGTTACATCTCTCTGTAGTTATTTTATGCATTTATTTAACTACGGTGTTGCTCAAGAGCTTACGCCTTCAATCTTCCTGTGTTGTTAGTGCAGCAGGAGGAGGGACTTAGAGAGGGGCTTTGAGAAAGTGTCCAGACACTGACTGAACAGTTGGTGCAAGAGCTGCTGTGACACTTGGAGAGGTGATGGGCAAGCAGTGTAACCTGACGTAGCATAGAGGAAGTTTCTATGCAGTATAGGTGGGAGCCCTTTTGTAAGAGGTTAGGCTCTACATTGCTCGGCAAAACCTTTTGTCTGTGTTAGTTGCTGCTTCCTTGCATTAAGTCCTGGTTTCCAAGGAAGTGTGTTTGGGACTGCAACTTCAAATTCTTTGAGTTTTGCCACTCGCAAAGCAAGGCAGGGCTGTTGTGTAGCAGCTGTGATATTTCTCTGAACTTGTTGCGTTCTGCACGCTCTGGATTTTTATCTGCTGTCTGTTTCCATGCAGGGTGCGGTATATTTTGAATGTGACTCGAGAAATAGATAACTTCTTCCCTGGACTCTTCGAATACCACAATATTCGGGTATATGATGAAGAAGCAACAGATCTTCTGGCTTACTGGAATGACACCTACAAATTCATCTCCAAGGCAAAGTAAGTCTTTTCAGAACAAACATTTAGAAGACATGCACTAAGCATTTTATATTTTCCTGCTGATTTTCTTAACTACTTTTCTTCCTTGCCTACCTAGGATCAAAGCATTTTAATTTCGTAGTCTCTGTCAAAGTGTTAGAGTTGCCTTCTGCAAATTTTCATTCTTGTGTGTGCTTGTACAAGGAGCAGTTAGGACTAGTGAGGGGTTTCTGCCCAGTTGCAGTCCAGGCAAACCATGGAGATCATTCCTGTACTAGAGAGCTAACAGTTCACCTGCTACTTAGGAAATGCTGTGGATCTGCAGAGGTGCTGGTGGGAGGAAAGGGCAGTAACAAACTGAGCAGGGTTTAACAAAAGGAAGAAGCAAAACCTTATCAGCCAAACACAAACGTAAGTTGTTCTCTGCATTGTGAGGTTGTACAATGAAACCCACAGTCTGGAAGTGATTTCTTGTAGCGTAATGCTCCAGAGCAAACTCTTACCTTTAACAGGAGTAAATGCCTATGTAGGTCTCTGAGCTGTCAGTTCCAGTGAGTAATCTGATAGTGGATGCTGAAAGTAGGGCCTTTTCACTGCAAGGAACTGCATCCCAGTTACATGAGCTGTCTCCAGTTAATTCAACAGCATTCTTAAGGGAAAACTGGTGAGAAAGCAGATTGGCAATACGTTTCCTTTAAAGTATTATTTCCATTGTAGAAGTCTGTCATCTCTTAACTGTAGCTGGTGCTTGCAATTACTCATAGCCTTTAAAAGCTGATTTGTTTGACTGTGGCTCAAGACTTACTTTATGTAAGATTATTTCTTCAAAAGACATCGTCATATTCCCTTAAGTATTGATTTTGAATTGTTGCCATCCTCAGAAGTATTCTCCTGCCCAGAATATTTTCCATTGAGGTTTAAACGATTGGGCCTCGGTACTATGTATGAGGTGATATAAGTTAATGATCTTCCAAACTGGGGCAATTACTGTATCCCCTTCTTTACCCTGTCTGCTTGTTGTGTTTGAGGTTTATTTTAGTCACCAAAAGCATTGCAGTGTTTTGACTAATTTGATTTGCAAGGTTGAGAAAGTCTTTGAGCAGTCTAAAGGCTGCTATAGCCCCTTATACCCCAAACAGTGCAGTCTGCGGAGTGTGGGTGCAGGTACAGGCTCAGACAGCTGCGAGCAGCTGAGGTCTGAGCTTGTCGAGGCACATGACCGTGTGTGCTCTCTGGCCTCCTGGTTTGTCCTGTGGGAACTTTACACGGCTGGCAATCCAGAAAACCTAGCACTTAAAGGAGAAAATGAAAGGTGCCAAACCCACATTCTCTCAGCCTGCTCTGCACCAATGCTGTCTGGCTCACAGGGTTCACAGAGAAGGGCCGTAGCCTTCTCCTCATATTTCATGGCAGACAAATGTTTTTTAATTCCTTGGAGCAGAGTACTGGCTGCCCTTTCAGGCTCTATACGAGCCTCACTAAGCAGAGTAGCTGCTCATTGCATGCAAAGGCACTGTTTACTTTTCCATCAATCAGAAAAGATGAATTAAAGGAGAAGATCTTCTATCTGATGGCAGCAGGGCACGGGCTGCAGCCATCATTTGAGGTCTCTGCCTCCACCCGTGGGCAGGTTCATCTTTTCCACTCGCATTTAGACAGGTACCGTGGTGAAGGACTGTTACAAACAGAACAGGGTGGGGAGCTTTCTACCTACAGACAGTCCTAAGAAATGGTATGGAGAAAAATCTGCCAGGTTGGTCCACAGGGCTTTTGACTAGATTTGCACCTACCAGTGTCTTGAGATGTGGATGGAAGCTAGGTGGGGTTTCAAACACCTGAGTAAAGCAATGTTGTTGAGCCAGTTGCCAAACTCAATAATAAGCTGTCAAAAGTTTGCAGTAGAACAACATCTCCGTGTTGGCGGCTACCCTGAACTGCTCAGTATCTTCCAGGGATGTGTTTCTAAAGTTTCTCAACTGTGACATTGTGTTTGTGTGATAGATGCCCTTTTTATTATTGCAGGAATACTGCTTGATACCAGTGGGCCATTTGGGCTGAGTTCAAGGATGCTATATTAGTCTTTAGCAGTCTTCATAAATATCTGCAAACAGCTGATGTTTGTCCACTTTGCGATAAAAGTTTCAGAATCTGTTAAGAATATTAAGACCTTATTCTTCACTTTCTTTGTGTGTCTTGATCCACTTTGTAAATTGGATTATCAGATCACGTTCCAGACTTCAATTTAGGCCACAGTCTTGAAAATGTGTTTGATAATGCTCTGGTAAAGAAGTTGGTATTTTCTTAAGCTTTTCAGAGGCTGTATTTTCTATTTAATGATCCTCTTTTGTCTTTCTCCTGCTTCAGAAAAAATGGTTCTAAGTGCCTGGTGCACTGCAAGATGGGAGTGAGCCGCTCAGCATCCACGGTGATCGCCTACGCCATGAAGGAGTACGGCTGGAACCTGGACAGGGCCTACAACTACGTGAAGGAACGGCGCACCGTCACCAAGCCCAACCCCAGCTTTATGCGGCAGCTGGAGGAATACCAAGGGATCCTGCTAGCCAGGTGAGTGGAAGGAATGACCCCGATTACTGATGGTAAGGCATAAGACTTAAATGTGTTTTAATTAGAACTTCCATCACTGCATTATGTAAGCTCGTGATTGACTTGGGAAAGATAGCGCTCTGTTTTCGTGGGTTATCTCAGCTGAGCCTGGGAAAATGGGCATAATAAAGATCTTTTAAGAGTCTGCTTGGCTTCTAGGACGGGGTTTTTTTTTTTTTGGAGAGTAGCATCCCATGAACTGCTATCCAAATGGAACATTCAGAGCTGTGCAGACTCCAGCAGAGATAAATGATGTTGCTATTGCTTGTAACATCACTTGGCAGGGAACTCGCTTTGTCTCCATCTCAGCCTTACAGTTCCCTGTTGAACATGCCCCTCCTCAGCAGCTGGTCTGGTTTTATTTAGATCCCTTCGGTAAGTGTTGGTGTTAGGGGAGGGGACAGGATGTTCTGTGCATTGCAACAGCGATGTTTATTCCTGCATGGAGTCCTGAGGCTGGTCTGGAGCTGGGCCTGGGTACAGGCAAGTGTGTTGTAATCCCAAGCCTATCACCTGATTAGCAAAAAGACATAAATATTGCATGTTTCTGAGAAATCCATTTGTAAGCTGCGTTAAGCAACATCTTCACGTGATCAGCTGGAAGGAGGTAGTGATACTCTGTTTTGCCAGATTACAATATTTTGTTTAGGATCCTGGTGTGCTTTGCCAGGGAGTAGATCTGAAGCAAGCAGAATTACCCAAGCTGAGCCTCCTGCCGCAGGAGGTGGCTCTTAGTGTGTTTTGACCAAAGTAATTATTTCATAGCTTCTTGGTGCAGTTGAAAGGCGCCTGCGTTGTGTTGTTCTTTACAGCAGCTCAGGCACTAATATGCTCTCTTTAGGACACACTTCTCACCTCTGCTTGGTTTTGTCCCTTTGGGTCTGTCCCATCCACGTGCAAAGACCTCCCTTGGCTTTTTCTTCACTAATGACTTAACATTGCTCCTTTGCTCTCCACCTGCTTCCAGTAGTCTGAGTATCTCGCTGCTGGGCCGGGTTTGGATTCCCAATTTTTACACCAAACCCCTGGTGTAAGCTCCTTCTGTCACTGAAGTGTGCTTCCTCTTTCCCTCTCTGCACGGATCAGCAACCTGAGGGCTCCTCCCAGCTTATTCCCTGACTAGGTGCACCCACAGGATCTTTGTCCTCCACCTTTTCCTGTGCCTGCCTTCCCCCTGCTCCCCAGAGGCTGACTGCCATAATTACCCTCTTTCTGAAAAAAACAGCCAAGTAGTACTGAATCACATAAATCACAGTGGAATAGATACTTTAAAAATTGTGCTCTTCTAGACTGAGACCCTCTGAGACAGACACCACCCCTTCTTTGGTGCCTCGTGTGACACCAAACGTGCTGCTGCCAGTTAATAAAGGTCAGTGCTTAACTCTGAGCTAGACTTGACCTGACCAGTGTGGTGTGCTGTGTAGCATTGAGCAGACTGGGAAATTAGGTTTTGCTGGAGTAGACTGGATGGAGAAAAAGAAGCTTTTTGGATGTGAAAAACATGTCAACATCCTTTGCAACAGGTTGGTGAATGCCTGTGAGCCCTGGGCTGGTAGCCCTTAGCCCTGCAGTTGGTTAAGGTAATCTGTCAGTCTGGTAGTTGCTGGCACACCTGCAGAGCGACCCCATACAAACATTTTGGTTAAGGATTTTTTTTTTCTCCTGTCTTCCAGGAATTTATTATTCAGGAGGCAAATCTTTCTTACTGCCATCATTTATATGGTGTGTGACTCCTCTTCTACTTAAGCATGCCACTGCTTCTGACCTGCTCTGCAAGTCCCCATACAATGGCACAAACAGGATTACTTGCGAGGCTTTAAAAAATGCAAGAGCAGTGCATTACATCTGTGCGTGTAGCACTGAAAAGCCCGCAGTAAATGAAGCTTCAGTGAAGCAAGGAATGGCCTCTGTGCTGCAAAAATGGTCCCTCTTTACACAGTTCCTCTCTCGGCTCCAAACTGCGTTTTTTCCTCTTGCTTCTCTGTGTTATTTAGCTTTGCCCTCTGGCCACCTTGTTTATTGCTGCGGTATTCCGGGACAGGTAAAAAAACCCAAAACAAAACACAAAACAAAAACCCAACAGATTCATGCTCATGTGACTGCTCCGATTTCAGAGGGAAGGTATGTGAGGGCAGCCATGTGCTCGCACTATCTAGTTACGGTTTTGTGTTGGGGTTATAGCAACTGGGATATGTTTTCCAGCTGTAAAATGAAAACCCCCTGCCTGCTTTTAGTCACAACAACAAGCGTGTTTTGCTCTTTGAGACTGCAATACTTCCTGGGGTTAGTTAAACTGTCCCCTCTCTCTGGTGATAGACACAGAAAAGCTGAGCCAGTCCTGTTTATTTTATTAGTTATGAATAAGTTATGGATAAATTTGGGATCCTCTATGCCTTGTGCAACTTGTGAATCAACAGCAGTAGTTTTATACCAGAGGCTGCAGTGTGGTGGTCCAAAGCTGGTGTGGACACAAGCTGGCCAGCCCTTGTGCTGTCCCCAGACCTCGTGCTCTGTCTGTCACACCGAGTGCCTGGGCTGCCAGGGGCACTGCCCAGGAAAGTCGAGAGGTGGCTGTGGGCTCTAGGAAGGGATGTGAGCTCCTGTTCTCTGACCCTGCTTTTAGCACCTCTCGCAGGTTGTAAGGCTGGAGGAAGTGTGAGATTAATAGTTAGTACAATACACCTCTCCCAGCGGTTGTTGACACCTGGTTTGATTCTCAGATCAAGGCTGTGCTAGGCAAAAGTCTGGTTTGTTCACACACGAGGGTAATTTAACTTCCAAAATCAGACATGCAGCAGAGTGCTGGATTCGAGCACTGAAGCGCCAGGATAGGAGGTGCCCTCAGAAAACATCAGTAACTTCTCCCCAGGTTACATGAGCAGAGACGTGGGAAATCTTTGGCATCTCATACGGAGTCTCAGCAACAGCCTGCCCCACGGACAAGCCTGGTTCTGCAGCCAGTGTGAAACTTTGCTCCAAAACCCATTAGAGCTCGTGCACCCCAGAGCAACGCCTTTTGGCCTCTAGTCTTGACTCCTCTCTCCTCTGGAAGGGCCTGATTCTGCCCTGTCTCGTATACGGGGGTTGTAGCTGATGATGGGGTTGGAAAGCTAAACCTACGATGGATTATTTTCTTAGCTGCTGGGCACCCACAACTAAGCTGGTACATTGTAATTAGTTCAATAGCATCTGTTAATTAACTTACTGCAGCCAGTGGATGTGTCTGGGAGCGCCTGCTCCAACTAGCAAGGGACTAGGGAGGTTTTGCAAGGTCTCTTGCAGATCGAAGGACCTTTCTGTGGTATCTGCTCTCCTCCTAGGGGCAAACGGTGGAAGCACAGCCCTGTGGCCGTGGTCACTCAGCAAAGCCCTTGCAGACGTGGCTAGCTGGTGTGGTTTCACTGAGGGAAGTTGCCTCCTTTGCGTTCTCTAAACCCAGGGGCATGGGCTGGGTTGTTTGGCAGGTGGAGATCAGGAAAGTGGTACAATGCCGCAGACAGTTGCTTGGCCTTGTGACTGTTCAGACCTTCCTAAAGGGGCTTTCCAAGAGCTGCTGAACTCTTGAGCTTCCTTCCTGTGAAAGGCAGGTGGTGGTTTGGGGTGCTTGTTGGCTGTTGTGGGTGTCTTCTGTATTTTACACACACACACACCCACTCACCCCACCCTACCCCCTTGGTTACCAGAGCCCAGTTACGGATCACTGAAGCTATTCGAAGAAGGAGCCACAAGGGAAATTGGACTTTGTTCAGCATCCACCATCCACTCACGGCCAGGAATAGGGACCTTGTCTCTTGTAGTCATTGCTTACTCAGTAGCAAATGAATGCTTGCTGGCTGAGAAAGGCACAAATTCTGTAGTCAATAAGTATTCCATTTGTTGAGTAGACTGGTAAAATACTGCTAGGCAATACACATTTGTGGAGCAGGACGGTGCCATGGGGTTTAGCTGCTGGAAAGTGGCTTGTTACTGGGTCAGCTTGTCCAGCAGCAGGTTTGGCCCTGAACTGTTCAGATGAAGCTGCAGTTGTGGTCAATGACTCCAGTATTTGGCACTTTTTTTTTTTCATTTCATTGCATCCTCTTCCAACAAGATGGGTCTGGCTCTGGTATGTGAAAACACTACTCAATGTTTTCATTTGCCTTTCTTCCCCACAGCAAACAGCGACATAATAAACTGTGGCGCTCACATTCAGACAGTGACCTCTCGGACCATCATGAGCCCATCTGCAAGTCTGGGCTGGAGCTGAACAAAAAGGAGATCACCACCTCAGCTGACCAGATCTCAGAGGCGAAGACCAACGACAACCAGCAACCAATGTCTCCCATCTACTCAACTGAGCTGGACAGGGAGCAGCAGCTCCCAGAGGATGCAAACATGATCGAGGAGGTGTGTGTGAAGGAGAGAAGGATCCACCTGGAGTTTACATGTCAAGACTTCCACGCTGAGCAAATGGAGGACAAGCTAAACCTGAACAATATCAATAGCTGTACGACAGGGTGTTGTGTAGACTCTGTCCCCCCTGATAACTGCCACGCTTCTGAGGCCTTAATGCAACTCCAGCACCCCTTGGAAATAACAGAGTTTCCTGATTTGGCAGTGGACGATCTAGAAAAAGACGCCCTTAAGCCTGATATGAACGTGCACTTGGTTCCCATGGAAGAATTCACTTCGTGCTTAAAAGACTTTCCCCAGTCTCCAAACCAAAATTCCCCGAGCCTCCAACAGAATCCCCAGGCAGAAGTGACAGACCTCAGTACAGACAGGATTGATTTCTTCAGTGCTCTGGAGAAATTTGTGGAGCTTTCCCAGGAGAGCCGGTCGCGCACCTGCTCCCATTCCAGGACAGAGGAGCAAGGGAGTGGAAGGAACGGCGTCTCCAGGGTGCCTGTGATGGAAGTGCCACCTGCTGCAGATGGGAGTGCAGATGCTCGAAGAAACAGCTCTGGAAACTCTCCTCAGGCATCAGATGATTCTTCCACAGATGAAGAACAACAAAAGGTTAAACCAACTTCTTTGTTTTTCTAGGAACTGCTGCTCAAATCTATCTGTGGGTAGTTCTCTTGCTGTGAGGTTGCTGTGGACAGGGGATTTTCTAGCCTTGGTTTTCACTGACCAGGGTAGCTGTTTGGGGAGGGATTGCTAGAAGTTTCCCTTTTTCTTCACTTTTAGATGCTTGCCCTGTTCTGCACTTTTTCCTGAAACATCTCTCTGCTGGCAGTGGCAGGGTACTGGCTGAGTCGACCTTGATGTGACCTGCTGTACTGTTCTCATGAGAAACTTTATTTTTGAGTTTTGCATCAGGAGAGCAGATAGGTGGGACTTGACCCACTAATGCAGCTGAACCCTGAACAGCAGAGGCCAGCCAGCATCCTGAACCTGTGCAGATATTTATCAGACTTGAAAAATCCACCAAAGAATAGGACAAAACTGGCACCTTTCCCTGGTTGGGAAGTGCCAGCATTGGGATAGTAAATCAAGGCAGATGTAGAGCTTCCACTGCTGGAAGCAGAGAATGAGCCTTCCAGGCCTGGGGTGATGGGATCAGTCACGTCGTGGCTCGCTTCTCTCCTAGGTAGAGATGTTTCTGACAATATTTAGTAACCTCTAAATTGAGGTACCTTTCTCTTATAATTGCTTTCCACCCTCCGTGACTCTCACAGGAATTGGTAGTGTCCAGGGCCATCATTTTCTGGGAGCTTCTCTTATTTAAATTCCACACTGCATTGCTTGAATCTTTTCTGTCTCCATGTGAGGCAGTAAGGGTCTTCCAAATATAATAGGCCAATGCTGTCTCTAATGATTTGGCAGCAACTGTCTGTGCGGATAGGGGAGTCTCTCTGGCCATTTTCCTCTGGGAAACCAGAGTGTTTCAGCACTTGGTCATTCTTTATGCTCTTATTTCTATTCACTCCCATACATGAGCAGAATCTTTCATGTTTTCAGTTCAAAACTGCACTTTTAGCAACATCAGGATTTTTTTGTTAACTGGACTTTATTTTAAAAAAGGATTAAATTTCCCTTGGAATTTGTGACAATTAAATAAAAGTTCTTAAATCTCAGTCTAGGTAAAACTGGAGGCTGGAATATGTTAAATGCAGTCCCAGAGACAACAGTGCTTTTACGTTAGTGATTATGGCACTTGTAATCTATCCGCATGCACTTGCATGTGTGCTTTTTGTTCCTTTGGGGACGTATATTTCCCCATTTCCTTTAAGCTGCTGCCATTTGCTCTGTGTCAGCACAGCTGATCCACTTTGTAATTCTCCTGTTTCTGTGTTGCAGGAGATCTCCGAGCTGCCTAGTGCAGGCCACCTCACAAGATCTCACTCAGAAAATGCCATTTCTGTGAAGGAAATTATCACAGAGATTGAGTCAATCAACCAGGGAGCAGGACCTGCCCAGCAGAAAGAGGGTTCAGCCAACCTCACCCAGACACCAAAGAGGAACACGGTGCATGACCTGCCAGTGGAGGCCATTTGGGCATCAGAAAAGGGGGAACAGAGCGAAGGAGCCTGTGCTGGACACCAGGAAAAGGAGAAGGACCCTCTGCAAGCTGAGCAAGAACCTGCTCCCCCCCTGCAGCCATCTTCTGGTAAATCAGACCTGGAGAAAAGCAGCCCTGGGGGGGAGCAGCAAGAGCCTCGCAGCTCCATCAACCCTGAGCCCAAGTGGTGCCCCGGCTCTGTCCGACGAGCCACCCTGGAGTTTGAGGAGCGCTTGAGACAGGAGCAGGAGCACCAGCACACGTCCCCGGTCTGCGTCTTACCCACCCGCAAGAACTCCAGGAACGACTCTCCTGCTGCCGAGCTCCTGCCTCGGGGGAAGAGCGAGGAGCCGCCCCTGGAGCTGGCTCCAGAGGGTGACAAGGCACAGGGTGCAGGTGCTGAGGAGCTGCTGCTGCCTCCCAAGGCAGAGCTGCCTGCAGGCAGACACCTGCCTGCACCCCTTGCCTCCCCTGCGCAGGAGTCCCTGCCTGCAGAGCCCAGCCTGGGGCAGGAGGGAACAGCTCAAGAGCACAGGACAGTGGTCTCATTTGATGGGATGGAGGAGCCATCCCTGCCCTCCCTCCTCCCAAAGAGAGTTGAAATCATTGAATACGCTCCCGCGGCCAAGTCTGCAGAGCACCCCAACGCAAGCTGTGAGCAGGGCGGGCTGGCCGCTGCCATCCCGTCTTTAGATGAAAACTTGAACCCTTCATTGTGCTCAGAGAAGGCCCCAACCTGCCTCAGAACTCTGACGCTGGTAAACCTCTTGCTGCCGGAGCACGCGGTACACAAGCAGGCCACCTTCACTGTGGGCAGCCCCAGTGAGGAAGGTGGGGGGTTATCTCTTCACCTTGGTGCTGCTTCTCCCTCTACACCTTCGGCCAGCCTAGATCGCTCTCCTTACCCCTACATAATTCACCTGGAAGGCGTCACTGAGCAGAGCACGGGTACAGACGATGAGCCGCTCACGCCCTGTGGCACTGAGGGAGACGCTGCTCTCCCACCCAGGGACAGACCCAAACCCCTCTGCGGGGCGGGGACCGGCACCTCGAGGCAGCTGAGCCACGAGGACTTCACCAGCCAACGTGCCGAAAACATGGACCTTCTGGACATCTCCTTCCTGTGCTACAGCCTCCCCCGCAGCTCCAGCAGCCACAACGTGGAGGAGCGCAGCAACAGCCCCGGGCTGGTCAAGCAACGAGCGAAAGAAATAGAGGCTCGGATCCGGCACGCCGGGCTCACCACGCCCTCCCCCATGAAACGCTCGGCCTCCTTGGCCAAACTGAACTGCCTGGGCCTCTCCAAGGACGACTTATCCGAGAGGCAGTCGGCCTCTGCCGATGCCAACCCGGTGCTTCTCACCTGTGTTGCCCTCAGTCGAGGCTTTTGCGGGGGGAGGTTGGAGAGGGGCTCAGAAAGCGCGTGTGGAAAGCATCGCCTTTCCTCCCCGGAGCCCGCTAAGCATTTTGTGGAACAGCTCAGAACAGCCGAGTGCATTGCCCAGAGCAAGCCGGTGGAGAGGCCGCTAGCTCAGTACGCCAAAGAGTGCGGCTCCAGCCAGCAGAGTTTGTTTTCCAGCACGGATCCAACGTGGACTAGCTCCGAGGAGGGTCCTCCACTGCTTCAGGTGCAGGTCCTGGACTCCTTGTCTCCAACTCGAGGTCTGGCTGTCGCACCCCGGCAGCAGCACGGGAGAACTCATCCTCTGAGGAAGCTCAAAAAGACCAATGATAAAAAGCGAACAACCAATCCCCTCTATAATACAATGTGATCCTGAGCCCTCGGCTGTGGTTTCTTACCGAGAACCCGTGGTGTTGCGTTCACGTAAGGGGCAGGTGTAATATAAGGAACATGCACTTTATTGGTTAATTTTATATATATATTGTCATTTTACTGTTCCTGGCGCATGTAGGTGTGGGTTGGTTCTTCTGTGTGTGACTCTGACTGCAGGACTGTTTGGGTTTTTTTAAGTTTTTTAACTCAGATAACCTCAAATGTTCTTTTTTTTTTTTTTTTTTTTTTTTTGTTAGTTTGTTTTAAAAGAACACCTTTAACATGCAAAAATTTGATGTTGGCTTGTTTCAGCAAGGTGGAGTTTTGCTTAGAACCAGATCCTAGTTCCTAACTTGAATTTTCCCCATGCCTTGAAATGGTGCTGGGCAGTTGTTGGGGTGAGAGCCCCCATAAATGTGAAGGCTGTGCCAAGGTCCCTTTGGCCTTTCTTTGGTTTCTATAAACTGGAACTCCACGATGCTGGCAGATCACTCACAAAGCTGCTTCAGGACAAACCCCCAGGCTCGGTTCAGCTGGTGCATCCCCAAAAGGAGCACACAGGGGTGAATCCTCCTGACGGATGGGCTCTGAGAACCCGGGGCAGCCTGGCACCGAGATCAGCGCTCGCCTCCTGCTGTGGGTCGTGCAGAGCCCCCCCGTTTTGTGGTGAGGTGGAGCAGAACTCCTCCACGAAACTGCCAAGCTCACCTCTCCTTGTCTGTCCCAGACCTGCGGGTGAGAGGAGGAGAGCCCCCAAAGCCAGTGTGTTCTTTTAAAACAAACGCCTCGTTAGGGTTTTAACCCTCCCATTACTTGAATACTGCTGTGGGCCTTCCAAGTTCATGGCCATATCATCTGTCCTCGGCCCTCCTGCTGCCTCTCCTCTGCCTGAAAGCTGTTCTTGTCTCGTGCTGCCCGAGTTTTCCTCTTTCCTCTGCCACACTCACAGGCACTTCTGGTCACTCCCAAACCTAGAGGCTGATTGTTACACGACATATTGCCCCTACTGAATGCAAAGCTTTGTCCTCTCTGCTGTCACTCCTAACACTTAACCCAGAGGGAAGGTCTTTTCTGGAAGTTTTTTTCTTCTTTTTTTCTTTTTTGCCTAAATTGTATATATGGTATTTATATAGAATTTTTTTTTGTCGTTTCTATGGGGTTTTTTTAAAAAAAGGGCAAGACTGCATTCTGTAAACTGGAAAACAAAACCACCTTACTCAAACTCAGTGCTGTTCATTGTAATCTGCACAGAAATGGGAGTGGATTTGATGTTGTAAGCTGTCTTCCCTTTCTAAAAGTGAGCCTTGATGCCAGCCTTTGCCAAATGTGCCCCTTCTCCTCCGGTCCTGCGTGAACCCCCATTACCCCACTGCGGGAAGAGCACTGTCTGTCTCCCTCCCGCTTGAAGCTGGGTTTCAGAAGTGTCAGTTGGACGTGGGAAAGCCGTTGGCTGCTCCAAGCCATTCTGCAGGTTCTTGCTTCCCTGGAGAACCTGTGTTTGAAGAGTCTTCTCCAAATTTTATCAAATTATTTTATGGTTCTCAAGCAGTTGGGCTAAATCAAAGCTCCTTATTTCCAGCCGTGCATGTCAGCAAATTGTGTGTGTGCTGTAGGAGCAGAGAGAAAGGCCCTTGGCTGTACAGCCAGGAGAGCTCTGGGTCCTGTCTGCAGTCCCGTGGCAGGTCTGTGGCAGAAGAGCGTGTCTGAGCTGGTGCTTGGCTCTGGCCCAGACCTGCCCTCCAGGGAGGAGCAAAGCGGAGAGAAGATGCAGAATGGCTCCAGCTGCTGAAAGCCCAAGCACGGGGAAGACGCGGTGTGGGACGAGCAGCAGACAGGGCCGTGCCTAGAAAGCAGTGCTGATGCTGCAGAGCCTTGCGAGCTCTGATGGGGCAAACTCATGTTGAGTGCACAGCACTGGGGTGCTCTGGAGTATTGGGAAGCAGCGTGCGCCTGCCCTGGGGAAGGAGTGTCTGTAAACCCCCCCCAGCTTGCCCGCAGCCCCTGGCAGAGGATAGCCCAGCAGTTTACAAAGTAATCCCACCTCACTACCCTCCTGTAACTCCCAGAGCTCCTCCTGCACTGCCTGGCAGAGCCTGTGTGCCCTCAGCCTGGGCACGGGGCCGTGAGCATCTGTCTGTCCTTGTCCAGCAGCATCGTGCCCTTCGTCCTTCCCTTTCCGAGGAGCCTGAGCCCTGCTGGGGGGTTGTTGCCCGTGCTAGCTGCAGGCTGGAGCACAGCCCAAAGTAGCCCAGCAGGGCCCTGTCTTGGGTCAAATAGCACGTCGTCCCAGGCCATTTCAGTCACTAGAAGTCACCCAAGTCCCTGGCCCAGGTTGCCAGATACTTCTTTGGGACACTGAAAAACATTTGGCTTCTCCTAGCCCACTCCAGCTGGCTACAGAGCTGGGTAGGCAGTGTGGAAAGGCCAAGTGGCTCATATCATCTTGTAAAGGACAATTTCAGTCCTTGCCTCGCCCACAAACCTCACCAGACCCCACCACCCACCATTCCTGCTCCCAAGGACATGTCTGCATGCCCCTCTGCGGGCAGAAGGGACAGGGTGCTGCCAAGCCTGCCCTGTGTTGGGGGGAGCAGGCTTGGCTGGCAGCGTGTCCTGGTGACAAGGATCTGCTCGGGAGGGGAAAGCCCTGTATATAATTTGTTCCCTTGAGAAGGGAGGAGGAAGATTAGGTTTCTTTACCCAGCTTCATCTTGGGAGAAATACCCTGTAGGAAGGCTCTTCCATGCAGACCAGAAATGCTGCTTCCTTCCAATACTCTGCTGCTGTCTGGGTGCTTCCGCTGGGGAGAGTGGCAAAGGGGCAAATCCCCTGGCAGGGAGGTGCTTTGCTCTGCCCTTGTCCTCAGCTCTGGCCCAGTACAACTGTGGTTTTTCCCTGAGAAGCCTGCGGACGGGCGGAGGGAGTTGGGGAAGGCGGTTCTCTTGCAGAGTTTAGGTGGTTTTGGGGGTCTGGAGGCTCCGACGTGGGCAGCAGAAAGGCTGGAGGGATGTGTCACACGCAGCTTTGCAGGGGTCCTGGGGCCTCCTTGCTGGGGCAGTGGAGCCACCAAGTCCCTGGCATCAGAGGGCTCTGCCTAGGGACTCTTGTCCCTTCTCCATGCTGGTGGCTCATGGGTGGGTGGTGGCTCGCTCCCGGTCCCTTTGGCCACCCCACGAGAGCTTCTTGTGACCTGCTGAGCACCACAGGGAGCAGCACCTCCAGGATGCTCAGCAGCTGACAAGCCTCACTGATAGAGGGGTTTTAAGAGAAACCTGTTGTTCTAAGGGCATTTTTGTACAAAGCAACTGTTCTTTTGGTCTCTTGCAAAGCCCTCTCGGAGGTCGCTTTATTGTTTACATTGACTCCTGTACGATATCTCAGCCATCGCCTCCCCCCTTGCCCGCCCCGACTCGGCTGTACTGTAACGTGTGAGCCTTGCACAAATGGATAGCGTGTGCGTGAAACTGGTTTTTACACTGCGTTCTGTTGCACTCGATGGTGTGCGTGCGTGTGTGCGTGTGTCCGGTCTGCTTGAGAAGTTGTGACATGTACAAATCTCCCCCTTTTCAACCCCTTCCTGGGGGCACGGTCCCAGCAGGTGGCAGGAGGGTCAGGAGGTGACGCCGCTTTTGGCTCCCTCGGCTGTTCCGTGGGGCAGGGATCGGCTCCGTGTCCCTCTGCCAGCAGAGGCCTGGTGGAGGGGATCCCACCCCAGCTCCGGCTACTCCGGGGACCTTCTGGGAGGAATGAGACGCTGGGAATTGGCACAGGCACCGGGGCCCAGCGGCTCCCAGAGCTCCCCAGCTCTCCCAGCCCGGCGGCAGGAGGAAGCCATACCCGCCGCAGGTCCCCTGCACCCATCGTGGTGCGTCCTGCCTTAATCTGGTCCGAGCTCCACACCAGCCCCAACACTTCTCCCTAAGGGAGGGACCCCCCGAGCCCTTGCTGGCGTGGGGCAGAGGCAGGCGCTGGCCTTGGCGCAGGAGGGGTCTGGGTCACCCTCCGGCAGTGCCGCCAGAGGTGCGCACAGCCCACCCGTACTGCAGACATCTCTGTTGGCACAAAAGGAGGTGCCGGTGCCTTGTATTTTCCTGTGTGGACATGTGACGTCTGCGCGCTGGCTCGTCGGGAGCGCTGCGGGGCTGGGCAGTTCGGCCGCACCGTGTCCTGAAGCAGAAGCCCCCGGGGACGGCTGGCGGTGGAGTTGCAAACCAGGGAGGGGAGCGCCTCTGTCTGCCCCTCCTGGATCTTCCTTGGTGGCTGGGATCGTCCCCTTTCCCCCTAAAGACTTTATGACCGATGTGTTCCGCTGTTTTTAAATGTGAACTTGTGCACTGATGTGCAGATTCAATGTTCTTGTTACCGAATGAATAAAGTTTTATTTTGAAGATGATATGGGTGTGCTGCCTCCTGCTTGGGACTGGGGCTGGTGTCGGAGCACGGGGCAGCAGCAGGGCTCCGGGGAGCCAGAGCAGGGTTGGTCACTCATGTCCCCTGCCCAAAGCATCGATGGACCCATCTTGTCCCAAGTGACGTGCAAGGGCCAAGGAGCCCCGAGCAAGGTGCTCTCCCAGCTCCTGCTTCAGTTACAGGGAAGATGTCAGGGTTGTGTGTGTAAAACTGCCGGGTGCCCTCGCTGCAGGTGGAGGAGCTGCGGGGAGGGTCCTGGGGTTTAAGCTCTAAGGAGTATGCGAGGGTTTAGCTGGACCGTGGCCCACCCAGGAGCTGAGCCAAATCCAAGCCCGAATAACCACAGCACGAGGGGATCTGTGCTGGGAAACAGCCCATCTCGGCTGAGCCGGTTTTGCTCCGTTGCGGGGCTGCGAGCAGGAGGGGACCAGATCCCCAGGAGCTCAGCCTCACCCTCCCTGCACGAAGCTTCTCGCTGCGCCAGGACGGAGCGAGCACCAGGGCATGGCGGGGCCAGCCGTGTCCCTGGGGTGCCCTGTCCGTCCCCCCCCCCATCACCCACTGGGAAAAGGCTTCCCAGGGCCTTCTCTCCACTTGCTGGGACTGTGGCTTGGAGGTGGGGACATAGGACATGGGGTTCACACCGTCCCCGCTCTCCAAGGGCAGAGTGGGATGGGGCAGGCAGGGGGTACCACTGCAGCCCCCTCGCTCCCTGCCCCCCCTTTGGCCGGGCGAGCAAGGATGTCACCTTTGCCCTGCCTTTTTGCCAGTTGCCCGCTCCTGCCCAGCTCAGCCAATGCTCGTCCGGCTCCGCTCGGTGCCCTTGTAGGGTCCAGGGCTTTGCTGCCTTTCCAGGAACCACGACTCCCCTCCCACGGCTCCCCGAGCCCTGCAATCCCTTAATCCCCTCGGGCCGGGGCATCCCCGCGGGGCTGGGCTCTGCTGAATCCCAGATCGGGCTTTTGAATGTGCCCGTAACCACCCCGCTGTGCAGGGCCGGGGCTGACGTGGGCTCACCCCTCCCTGGGTTTGCAGCCCCCTTGCTCCCGGGGGGGCGGTGGTGAACCCTTGGGGTGCCCCCGGGGCCAGCCCCTGTCTGTGGGCTCTGTGGGGGTGGCCCCAGGGTGCAGGGGGGGGTGTCCAGCAGCTGAGCCCTGGGCAGAGGCGCCCCCCGGGGTGATGGCAGCCTGCAGGAGGGGGGGCGAGAACTGACCCTCCCCTTGCTTTCCCCCGATGTTTTAGAAAGACGCTGCCTGGCAGGAGGGGGCAGAGGGGCTTCTCCTGCCCCCCCCCCAGCGCTGGACCGAGGGGCTCCCATGTACCGTGCCCGGGGTCGGGGCGGGGGGGGGGGTGATGTGCTGCGGGCCCCCTCGGGCCCCCCCCGCTTTTGGGGATGGAGCCAGGGCTGACCCCATCCCTGCGGGCAGAGCCAGGCCGGGGGCCGGGCAGGGTGCGGGGGCAGGCGGGGCCGGGCCGGGCCCCCCCCCTTTTCCCGGTGCCCGCCGCGGGGGGGCTGTGCCGGCCCCGGCGCCCGGCTCGGCTCAGCTGTTCTCTGCGGCAGCGGCACTGCGCGGTGCCGAGCGGAGCGGCGCCGGGCCGGGGGTGCGGAGCGGAGCGGAGCGGAGCGGGGCCGGGCCGGGCCGGGCCGGGCCGGGCCGGGCCGGGCGGAGCCGAGCCGGGGGCGCAGCGCGGGGCGCGCCCGCAGCGCGCAGGAACCGCGGAGCGCAGGTGGGAAACGGGGCGCGGGCGGGCCGGGGCCGGCGGCGGGAGCGGGAGGGAGGGAAGGAGGGAGGGGGCGCTGGGGCGCTGGGCTGCGGCCCCCCGGGCCCCCGGGCCCCCGCCGCCCGCCGGAGGAGACGGCTATATTTGGAAAGTGACCTCTGGTCGTTCCCGAGCAGCCGCTGCGGATTCAATTGTGGCAACGTAATGGCCCGGCCGGGGAGCGGGCGCGGGGCTGCCTGCCTCCCTCCTGCCTCCCTCCTGCCTCCCTCCTGCCTCCCTCCTGCCTCCCTCCTGCCTTGCACCTTGCCTGCACCCTGCCTGTGTCACGCCCTGCACGCTGCTAACACCCCACCTGCACCCCGCCTGCCTGCTCCCTGCTCGCACCCCATCCCACCCTGCCTGTATCGTGCCCGTACCCTGCCTGCACCCTGCCTGCTCCTGCCTGCACCCCATCCAGCTGCCATGCCCGCAGCCCGCTAGCACCCTGCCTGCAGACCGCTAACACCCTGCTCGCACTGCGCCTGTACCCCACCTGCACCCTGCCTGCACCCCATTCAGCCTTGCCTGCACCCTGCTAGCACCCCACCTGAACTCTGCCTGCACCCCATTCAGCCCTGCCCAACTCTGCGTACGCCCCACCTGCACCCTACCCAACCCAACCTGTACCCTACACACTGCCTGCACCTTGCTCAACTCTGCCTGCACCACACCAGCACCGAGCCCGCACCTTTCCTGCACCTCGCACCCTGCTTACACCCTGCCTGCACCCTGCATGTCCTCTGCCCAGCCGGCCAGGCCGTCCCCCATCCCCTGCGTGCCTACACCCCAAGCCTTGCTCTCACTGGTGAGGGATGAGGCTCTGCGGAATACCCCAAGGGTGTCCCCATGGAGCTCCCTCGCTCCTCCCCAGGGCTGGGGACCATGCTGAGGGCCATGGGGGTGATGCCAGCGGGCCGGGGTCCAGCCCCCCTCGGTAGCAGGACTCCAGCTCCCCCCCAGCACCTGGCTCCAGCTCCCACCCGTTCTGCCAGGCCAGGGATGATGCTGAAGGGGCCACGAGAGCCCCGGGGGACACCCAGGGACCGGGTAGATGTGGCTTGGCTTGGCGCTGCACGTGCCCTGGCCAAAAGCCACCGGCCAGGACACGGAGGAGCAGATCTGCTCCTACCTCTGCCCGCACCGGCCCCGCAGGCTGGGGGGCGGCAATGCCTGACCCTCCGGGCTGTGGCTTGGTGGCTGGATACGGCCCCTGGCAATGGCTGAGGCCCCAAAAGAGCCCAGGGGATTCCCCGAGGTGGTCAGTGACTCACGGGTGCTGCAGAGCCCCAGCTCTAGGGGTTTCGGGGTCCCGAGGGGCTCGGTGCCCCCCCCGGCAGGTCCCAGGAGCAGCACAGGCTCGGGACAGAGATGGGTGATTGTGGGCAGCGTGCCCAGCGGCGGCCGGGGGCTGGGGACCCCCCCCGGGCCGTGCTGAGTGCGGGGTGCTCCTCTGCACCCCGGCGTGCCCACGGGGCTGTGTCGCTGTGCTGGGTCCAGCCCTCACCCGGGGTCAGCACCAGGCAACTGGATTGGGGGTGCAGAGTGGGTGCACACGTGGAGCCCCCCGGGGCAGGGGCCCACGGCAGGAGGCGTGGGGTGGTCAGTGCTGGAGGCACAGCCTCCCTCCGGGGGGTTGGGTCGAGCCAGGTGACCTCGGGCCACCGATGCAGGATGGGACACAAGGGGACAAGCTGTGACCTGATGTGTGGCAACTCCGTGTCCGCCCCAAAGTCCCCTCAGCTTCTCAACTGCAGCTGCTCGTGTGCCAACCCCAGTGCCAGCCGCAGGGCATGGTCCAGCTGCGCATCGTGTCACGGCCACGTTCCTGCCCAGCCACCAACCAGCTCCAGCCGCGGGATGCCCGTCCGCAACGCTTGTGGCACCCGCACCCCCCCGCACACCAGGGCTGCCCCCGGTCCCTGCCGCAGGGTCAGAGCCACATCAGGCACCATCCTGCACCCTCATCCCCCATCATCAACATGTCCCCAGGCTTTCCCCTGTGCCCAGGGGAGGGGAGGGGTCTCTCGGAGTGCAAGGCCTGAGGGGGCCAAACCCCTCCATGACAGCGTGAGGGGGAAGGTCAAAGCCTGACCCTGTGCCCCCCCAGCCATGAGCCGCCGCGTCGTGCGCCAGAGCAAGTTCCGGCACGTCTTTGGGCAACCGGTGAAGGCCGACCAGATGTACGAGGACATCCGCGTCTCCAAGGTGACGTGTGACAGCTCCTTCTGTGCTGTCAACCCCAAGTTTGTGGCCATCATCGTGGAGTCTGGCGGCGGCGGGGCCTTCATCGTCCTGCCCCTTGCCAAGGTGAGCGGGGAGGCTGCTGAGGTCTGGTCCCCCTGGGATGAGCTCTGCTTTTGGGGGGCTGCCGTGGCCCTAGACTCCTCCAGATTTGCCCCATCCTCAAGTGGGGGCTTGGGGCAGGGACAGCCTGGGGTGATCGCTGGCACCTGTGAAAGGTGACATCGCAAGGGCAACTGAGGTGATGCAGGAAACCCCCACCCAGCTGCTTTCTCCCCAGCCCAAATTCTGGGGAACACACGATGCCCAGGAAGCATCCCAGTGGCGTGGGGGGTCTGCCCTGCCCTCCCCAGCAGCAAGGAGGGGGTCCCCAGTCCCCAGTCCCTCCTTGCCATCAGAGGGGACACAAAACAACTTCTCCCGGGGCCCATCATTCTCCTCCACATCCCTACAGGGCCTCATGCTAAGTGACCCCCATTCCCACTGTGTGCCTCAGTTTCCCCCTTTGAGGCAGGTGCAAAGCTCCGGCCACCACCGGAGCCTCCTCTGTGTCCCTGCCTGTGCAACAGCATCACGTGGTGGCCAGGCTGGGGCTTGGGGGACACTTGACAGGGTCCCCCCCAGCTGCTGGGGACTTAATCCCGGCACCTCGGTGTTGCAGACAGGACGGGTGGACAAGAACCACCCTCTGGTGACGGGGCACACGGCGCCCGTGCTGGACATCGACTGGTGTCCCCACAATGACAACGTCATCGCCAGCGCCTCGGAGGACACCACCGTCATGGTGAGGGGCCGGACCCTGGGCGGGAGAGGTGCGGCGGGCGCTGGGGGAGCGGCGTGGAGCATCCCCCCCTCCCCGCCCTTTGCCGCCTGCGAAGTGTCACTGGCCTATTTTTAGCCCCGGTGCCATGCGTTCGCGCTGGCGGCGGCTGCTCTCTCCATGATGCAGCAGTTTGTGCTAAATATACCCGCCCTGGCGACTCAGCAGCCAGGAATAGCTGGGGGGGGGTGTGCTGGGGGATGTGCCCCCCTCCCTGTGCCCACCAGCCCCCCAAGTGCTGGGGATGCACCCCAGGGTGGAGGCGTTGCTACTGCCCCCTTGCCACCCTCCCCGCAGCCTGAGCAGGGATTAACGATGAGGTTAATTGGCTCCAAGGCCCTCAGCTGCTTAGCGCTTCCCTGCGGGGTGATCCCTGCCACCCCACGTCCCGACCCCCCCCTCCTCAGGTGTGGCAGATCCCCGACTACGTCCCTGTGCGCAACATCACGGAGCCGGTGGTGACGCTGGAGGGACACTCCAAGCGGGTGGGCATCATCTCGTGGCACCCCACCGCCCGCAACGTCCTGCTCAGCGCAGGTAAGGGGGTCCCGGGTCACCCTCCCCGGGGGCAGAGAGGGATCCGTGGGGTGACGGCGTCCACCCCGCCGGTTCTCCGCAGGCTGTGACAACCTGGTGATCCTCTGGAACGTGGGCACGGGGGAGATGCTGCTGGTGCTGGAGGACATGCACACCGACCTCATCTACAACGTGGGCTGGAACCGCAACGGCAGCCTCCTCGTCACCACCTGCAAGGACAAGAAGGTCCGCATCATCGACCCCCGCAAGCAGCAGGTCGTGGCGGTGAGTGCCCCCGCGTGTCCCCCCACCATCCCGCTGCGGGTCCCCCCTCCCATTGCCTGCCTGACCCTACTAACCCTCCCGCTCCCGCGTGTCTCTGTTTGGTTTTAACCCGCTAACGGCCAGCGCAGGAGAAAGCCAAACCGCACGACAGCGCCCGCCCCATCCGCGCCATCTTCATGGCCGATGGCAAGATCTTCACCACCGGCTTCAGCAAGATGAGCGAGCGGCAGCTGGGCCTCTGGGACCTGGTACGAGACGGCGGCTCCCACCCGGCCAGCGCCGCCGCGGGGGCCCCGCGGAGCCCGGCCGAGCCGGGGATGTGCCGGGGCCGGCGACGTGCTGGGGACCAGGGATACCCTCCCGCACCGTGTGCGCGCCGGGAGCCTCGTGCGCTCCCCAGGAGCAGGATTCAGCGGCTGTTTTAGGGGACGGATCCGGACCCCCCCCCCATTTCCCCCCCTTCCCGTGCCCCGTGCTGACTCTCTCCCCCTCTCCCCAGGAGAGGTTTGCCCCCCACGAAGGGCTGAGGCCTGTGCGGGCCATCTTCACGCGGGAAGGACACATCTTTACCACGGGCTTTACCAGAATGAGCCAGCGGGAGCTGGGCTTGTGGGACCCGGTAACGAGGCCGCATGGAGTGCTGCCCCGGGAACTTGGCCCCCCCTTCTGCCCCCCCTGCCCCCAGGATGGGGTGCCTGCTGTATCCACCCCCCAACCCCCAAAAGATGCCAAGTTCCCAAGTGTGCCGTGCTGTGCTGGGCATGGGGAGGGGGCAGAGGGGGGCAGGTACTGCTGGGGGGCGGGGGGACAAGCCGGGTTGGGGTGCACCCAGTCATGCAGGGGGGCTGGGGGGGGGGCATGCCAAGCTGCCTGCCTGGGGGGTTGTGTACCCCAGGGAGGGACGAGCTCTGTCCCCACAGTGTGCTGTGGCTAATGTGTGTGACTAACCGGCGTGGGGGTTTTGGGGTCACCGCTCACACCCCACCCCCACCCCCCCACCACTCTGGCCTCACAGAAAAACTTTGAGGAGCCCATCGCCCTGCAGGAGATGGACACAAGCAATGGGGTGCTGCTGCCCTTCTACGACCCTGACTCCAGCATCGTCTACCTCTGCGGGAAGGTAAAACCCCCTGGGGTGCACACACACACCCCCCCTCCATGCCACCCCATCCCTGGGGGTGCCGGGGCCAGCTGACACCCGTCCCCACACCTGCAGGGTGACAGCAGCATCCGGTACTTCGAGATCACGGACGAGGCGCCCTACGTGCACTACCTGAACACCTACAGCAGCAAGGAGCCGCAGCGGGGCATGGGCTTCATGCCCAAACGCGGGCTGGATGTCAGCAAGTGCGAGATCGCCAGGTGAGAGCTGGGGGGGGGGGGGGGGGGGGGGGGGGGGGGGGGGCCTGGGGGGAGCTGGAGGGGTCGGGGGGCACGGCCGGGCCCTGACTGCCTCTGTCCCACGCAGGTTCTTCAAGCTGCACGAGCGCAAGTGCGAGCCCATCGTCATGACGGTGCCACGCAAGGTGAGCCCACGGGGGTCCCAGGGATGATGGGGGGGGTCTGGAGTGAGGCGGGGGGAACCACACACGGGGTGTCTCACCATGGTCTCCCTCACCCCCCGCAGTCAGACCTCTTCCAGGAGGACCTGTACCCCGACACGCCGGGCCCCGAGCCAGCCCTGGAGGCGGACGAGTGGCTGTCGGGGAAGGACGCGGAGCCCGTCCTCATCTCGCTGCGGGACGGCTACGTCCCCGTCAAGAACCGGGAGCTGAAGGTGGTCAAGAAAAACATCCTGGACAACAAGCCCCCCCCAGGCCCCCGCCGCGGCCACTCCATCTGTGACCCCGACATCTCTGTGAGTGTCCTGGGGATGTCACAGCGGGGCTGTCCCCCTGCCTGGGGTGGGGTTGGAGGAGCTGGAGGGGGCTCCCCAGTGACCCTGCGTGTTGTGTCCGTCCTCCCCCCCGCAGCAGCCAGCCTTGGAGGAGGTGCTGGAGGAGATCCGTGCCCTGAAGGAGACGGTCCAAGCGCAGGAAAAGCGCATCTCCGACCTGGAGAACAAACTCTGTCACTTCACCAACGGCACGGACTAACGCGACAGCCACGGCCACGGCCAGGGCGAGGACTGCCCCAGCCCCCGCGGGGATTAAAGCCGAGTCCCTGCACAGGGAAGGAGCCCAGAGCCGTGTTCTTTCCCCAGGAGCTGAGGCTACAGGGATGGGGGGAGGTCGGATCCTGACCCCCCCGCACACTGGCATCAGTCACATCCTGCTCCTGGGGTGGTCCAGCACATCGATACCCTGTGCAGCATCCTGGGGGGGGTCCCACTTCGGTGCCTGCAGGCTGGGGGAGCTGAGCACCCCTCCCTTGGGGACCTGCAAACTGAGCGCCAGCATCCTCCCAGGACAGGGGGCTGCCGGGCCCCCCCCAGCCAGGATGCGCTTGGGTACGGTGCTACACCCCCCCCGCTGCCCCCTTTGCCTCCCGCTGCCCCATCGCTCCCCTCGGCTTCTTGCTCCTGGGTCCCTCTTCAATAAAGGGCTCGGCCACGCATGGCTGCGGGGCAGGTACCAGGGATGGGGAGCGCCATGCTGGGGGGGCCCTGCCCGCTGCCCGCACCCCGCTGCCCGCACCCCGCTGCCCGCACGGCCCCGGCACAGGCAGAGAGAGGCCGAGAGAGACAAACATTAAGGAGCATTTATTGGTGTTGGCCGCGGTCGGAGCTGCTCGGGCTCCCCCGGCCCTGGCCCAGATGTCGCTTGTGGGGTGCGTCGTGGCGGGGGGGGCAACCGGCTACGAAAAGTCCCAGGGTAGCGAGCCCAGCCCCCCCCATGGCCCCCGGACCTCCCCGTGTGCAAAGGAGGAGCAGCCCGGGGCGGGGGGGCCGGGCGTTAGCACCATTTGACGTAAGTTTTCTCTCGGGGTCAGTGCCCGGGACGAGGGGGTGCAGTGCTGCCAAGGGGGGGCATCCGAGCGGGGGGGGATTGGGGGGTGTGTGCGAGCAGGGGGTAAGGGGGGTGACACCAGGCGGCCTTTCACAGGCACCCCTTAACTGCCCCAGCGGACCCCTGTGCCGGGGTGGGAGGCAGCCGGGCAGCCCCACGCTGGCTGTGGGGTGCAGTGGGGCCAAGCCCCCCCCCCCCCCCCCGCCCCCGTTGGCAGGCAGAGCAGCTCCCGGGTAAGTGCACTTGGTAGCGCCTGGGCAGGGGGGCCAAGGGGGCTGAGCAGAGCCCCCCCCAGCTCTGGGGGCACCCCATCACCCCATGCGACTGGCATCCCCCCATCTGGGGCAGAATGTGCCCCCCACCACCTTCCCGGGGCGAGGGGCTGAGCAGCACCCCATAGGGCGGTTGTGTGTGTGTGGGGGGGGGGGGCTAGGGCTGTCCCAGGGGTGGGGTACAGGCCTTGGGGTTGCCCCCCTGGTCCCTGCCACCCCAGCTGCAGGGCTGTCACCCTCCTTCACTGTGTCCTGATGTGGGGTGCCCCCCCACACCCCACACCCCCCAGTACCACCCCAGCTATGGGGACAATATCTCCCCCACACCAGGACCAAATCCTGCCCCCCCCCCCCATTTGCCCTCCACAGTGCTTGGGCTGGCTCCCCCCACCCCGCTCCCCCTCTGTACCCCCCGTACACGGCACCGGCCGCATCTCCATCCCCATTGGGGTGGGGTGGGGAGGAGGAGGGGGGGGTTCAGCGGGGGTGTGGGGTCACTTCTCCGTCAGCGAGAGCTGCAGGATCCGCTGCAGCTCCTCTTCCTCCTGGCGCGTCCGGCGCTCGGCCTCCTCCTGCTCCCGCGCCGACAGCGCCATGGCCAGCCGCAGCTGCTCCGCGTAGCTGGGGAACAGGGCGCTGGGCCCCCCGCCCCCCCTCCCCGGGGATGGGGGCACAGGGGCACGGGGGGCTGCTGTGTGCTGGGGAGTCCTGGGGGGTGCGGTAGAGTCTCAGCGGGGATCCCCGTGGGGCCGGCGCCCACTCCCGCTCCCCCCTCGGGGGGGGTGGCCAGACCTTACCAACCTGTCTCCTCGGCGGCTCTCGTGCGACATGGGGTGGGTGCCTGGTTTGCTGTTGGTCAGCGCTTCCCAAATGGTGACCTGTGGCCGGTGGCAGAGGGATGCTTGAGGGGGGCATCACCCCCCCACCCCTGCTCCCCAGAACCCCAAAACCCAGCCCCCCTGCATGAGCTCTGACCCGTGACCGCGGGATGCAGGGATGGGGCAAGGTGGGGGGAAGCATCCCAGGGCAGCGTCAGGACAGGGTGGGCAGCACGGTCCCCCAGCCAGGTTGGGGGGGGCAGGAGGAGGCGTGGAGGGGGTGGCAGTGCCCACCTGGTCATACTCGCTGCCCGCTTCCAGCAGGCTCTGCTGGATGGCAAACTGCAGCAGGTCATCCTCATCCTCCCGCAGGGCGTCCTGGTGGGTGCCCACCACGCTGTACCCCCGTGGCACCTCGAACAGTGCTGGGTCCATCTCGCACGCCCGGCACGAGGCTGCGGGGACAGAGGTGCTGGCCTGGCTGGGCACCCCGCCACGTCCCACCCCACCTTGTCAGCTGCGTCCCTCCCCACCCCACGTACTCAGGGAGCTGGAGCTGCTGACGCTGGAGGAGTCGCTGCTGGGCGAGGGCGCCTCGCTGCTGGGGCTGTGCCGCAGGGAGCTGACGGGCTCATCGCACCCGTTGAGGTTCCCGAAGGTGATGCGGGCGTTGAGGATGTGGAAGATGGGGATTTCTGTGGGAAAAGGGAAAAAAAGCAGGGAGGGAAGCTGGCTGTGCCACCCACGCCGGCAGCAAAGACCCCTCTGCCCCGTACCGATCTTGACGGGGAAGCCAGGCGGGAGGCGCAGGGTGATGAAGTCCCGCAGCTTGGCGAAGAGCGCGTTGCTTATTGCCATGAGGTCGATGATAGGGGCAACCTGCTCGCAGAGGGACAGCGGGTGGTCCTCGCACAGCCACAGCTTCGCCTTGAACCTGCCGGGGACAGGCGCCGGGCTGGGGACCCCTGCCTGCCCCCCCCGGGGGCCCTGCAGCCGTCTGGGGCGTTGGGGGGAAGACAGAAGGGGGTCTCCCCAATCTGCTCCTTCCCCCCTTACTTCTGCGTCTTGGTGGTGAGCTCCATGGGCCGCCCCATGTCCCGGTTGCCCAGCTCGAAGTTGGGGTTGAAGTACTCCTCGGGGGTGATGGCGGTGGGGTTGGCGTGGCTCAGCGTCTGCGTGATCAGAGTCTGCGGGACAGCCCGGAGGGTGAGGAGGGTGTCTGACTGCGGGGCCACACACACCCCCCCAGCCCCCTGGGACGCTCACCCCATTGTTGGGCCCCACGTGCTGCTCGGCGATGCCCAGGAAGGACTGGAGAGGGGTCTTACTGCCTGCAGGAGAGGAGGGGGTGAGGGCCAGAGCTGGCATGGTGCCCTCCCGCCCAGCCCGCGTCGCCTCCACCTTTGCTCTTGCCCTTGTGCTGGTCCGAGAGGTGCTCGGTCCGCGTCCGCGTGATCAGCTCCACGTTGGACGCGCCGTAGACCTGCCCACGGAGAGGGGGGGAATGGCAGAGGTGGAGACTCCCCACCTGCAACCAGCTGTACCGCCCTGGGCAGCTCAACCCCTCTGCCCCTCACCTTGGCCTCGTACCCATTCACCATTTCCGTCTTCTCGCTCCTCCAGCCCAGGATCCCGGACTTGTTCCTGGGGTGACACAGAGCACCATGAGCCACGGACAGTCTCGCTTGGACAGCCTAGGGTGTAGCACCCTGGGGGGGCTGCGCAGCCCTGGGGAGGGCGAGGGGGGGGTGTCTTGGTGCTGCCCCCAGCCCACCTCTCGAAGGCGATGTTCTTGGTGTCGAGCTGGGTGGTGACGACGGGGGCCGTCAGCCGCCCCATCACCTGCTCCTCGGTGGGCTGCACAGCAGCCAGCAGCACCTCCTGGTCATGGCCAGCCAGGGCCAGCGTCTCCGAGTAGACCACCCGCCGGTCGTGGTCGATCTCCATCACCACGGCGCTGGTGTCTGCAGGGAGCGGGAGGGGGGTCAGGGTAGGCGAGGACAACCACAGTCCCCACCGTGTCACTCACGGCTGCAGTGCCAAGGGGTCCCCCAGTGAGGGCACGGGGGGGGGCCCGGTGCTGGCTCACCTTGTCCCCGAAAGACGAAGCTGCGGTTGCCCCGCTGCCAGGTCATATGGTCGAAGCCCAGCAGCGTGGTGTCCACCCGCAGGTTCTGGCCACTCTTCCACACCTTGTAGGTGTCGCTGGGGCAGATCTTGGACACCAGTGGCACTGGGGAGAGACGGCGATAGCCCAGCCGGGGATGGGGCCACCTGGCACCCCCGAGTGGGCTGCCAGCGCTGAGCTGGCTGGGAGATGCATCTGGGGAACCCGGTGCTTTGGTGGGATGGAGGTCTGCAAGCTTGGGGTGTAGGGGGGGCAAGGGGAGAGGGTGTCCCCCACCCTAGGCATGAATGCTGCAGCTGGGGGACTGCCGGGAAACTCTCGCTCCCCTCCCCAGCCACACTCTGCCCCACGCTTACCCCAGCTGGTGAACTCCCACTTCATCTCCACGTAGAAGTCCTGGGCCTGCGAGGAGCACAGCGGGGTCAGGAGGAGCCTGTGGCAGCTTCCCCCCCTCCAGCCCAGCAGCCCCCACCGGAGCGAGGTACCTTGCGCAGCTTCTCCAGCAGGATGGGGATTCCGGCCAGGCGCTTGATGGCTCGCTGGTAGTCACGGTAGCGCAGGACCAGCTGCACCAGCTCCAGGTCGCGGGTGCTCACGGCTTCCTGCAGGACTGCAGGGCGGAGAGGGGCAGTGCACGGCGTGGCACAGGAGCCACGTGCATGTACCCCCAGGCAGGCTGTCCCTAGGGGAGCTGCATGCCCGCGGCCATGCTCATGCCTGTGCCTGTGCCCAGAGCAGGGCAGCTTGATGGAGTCGCGAGGCCGCGAGCCCCCCGAGGCAGGGAGCCCCCCGGCTCACCTGTCCAGCCGCTGCGGTTCTCCTTGCCCACGTCGGCGCCATGCTTCAGCAGCACCCGGGCGCACTCGAGGTGGCCCAGCGTGGTGGCCAGGTGCAGCGGGGTGCGTCCTCGGGGGTCCAGCTGTTCAATGTCGGCCTGCCGGGAGGTTGCGGGGCTCAGGGGACACCGGGGCAGCTGGATCTCACCCCTCAGTGCCCTCCTGCAGATGCGAGGCTCCTGGCTGGTGTAGCCAGGGAAAGCCGCCGGTATCTGACAGTATCTCCGAGCCCATCCCCATCCCTGAAGTCCCCCAAGAGTTGCACTCCAAAAACCTCTCCCTGCTCCGCACAGATCGTTGGGGAGGGTGGGGAGAGTGCAGCAGTAGCCACCGGCACCCCGCAGGGCTCAGCACGGTCAGGCTGGGCTGCCCCCCACCACGTGGGCATGAAGCAGGGTGGTGGCAGGGGGCACAGATGCCCCTGGCAAGGTGCACAGAGCTCTGCATAGCTTGATGCAGCTGCAAGCTTGGGAAAATCCCCCATCTTTGGGATTTGGAGGGGAAAGGGGGGGCTGCTGCCCAGTTGCCAGGCAGCAGCTGCCGGTAGCCCCCCTCCGCTGGGGCCGGGAGCACGGCGGGCGACGTGGGCTGTGGCGGGCGCACGTGTTCCCCTGCCTGAGCCGGGGGCGGGCGGCTGCGTGAGCGGAGCGACTGCTCGGAGGATCCCCGGGCCCTGGGGAGCCGCGCGTTGGGGCTGTGATTGTTTGTGCCAAACCCCGAGCCTGGCACCCAGCCATCCCCGAGGAATCCCTTGCCCGCTGGCAGCGGCGGTGGGTGGGCACCCTGAGCACCCACCGGCACCCACATCACACTCATGCCCAGGGCTGGGGACACAGCTGGGGGACTGATGGAGTGTCACTGGGGGGGATCCAGCCTCTGTCCCCCCCAGCACCCAGCTGGGGTAGAAGCCTTGTGCCTGGAAAGAGGCCGTTGGATGCTGCTGGGGCAGGACGCAGTGGGGATGAACCCCGAATCAAGGCGTTGGTTTTGGGGAGGTTGCTCCCAGGAAGACAAACGTGGGGTGCAGGACCCAAAGGTGCCAGCTGGGACCAGGCACCCAGAGGTGTTTGGGGCTGGGCAGGGGTGGGCTGTGGGCTCTCCGGTGCCCAGGCTCTTGCCCACAGCAAGTCCCTGCCTCACTCTTGGGCATGTCCTGTCGTCCCTCTGCCCCAGAGGTGTCCCCACCCCTCCCCAGGCCATGGGCATCCCCATGCCCCTCATCCCCAGGGGCTCACCAGGCAGAGGGACCCCCCAACTTGCCCACACTGCCAAAGCAAAACATCCCCCCCCACTTCCCCAGGAGCCAACGTGCTGCTCCAATGTTCTCCAGGCGACTGCTGCTTCTTAATTGCGCTAATGAAATGACTCTAATTAAAGCAATCGCCCCCCAGCCGGGGGACGGGTGCTGCAGGCTCAGCAGGGCTCCCCAACCGCAGCCCTGCCCCAGCACCGGGCAGGACAAGGGTCCCCGCTCCGGGGACGCAGCACCGGAGCCAACCCCGGGGGACACGGTTTGACCCAGTTTTTGCCGACAAAACGTCGGTCCCGAGCCCTGGTGCTGGGATGGCTCCGGCTCAGGGGCCGTGGCACAGACCTCCAAACGCTGCCAGTCCTGGGGCTGTGACACCCACCGGGGATGGAGACAGGGACAGGGATGGCTTTGGGGTGGCAGCGGTGCAGCACAGGACCACAGCTCGCCCGCTCCTCCTGTGCCAGCTGGGCACCCAACACAGCGCATCCCCTCTGCCGGGGTTGTCCCCGGGGCGGGCGACCCCAGCGCCTGCTCCCAGGTGGCAGTGGGGGACAACGGCCAGCACAGGAGGTGGTGCTGGGTGCTGTTGTCCCTGCACAGCCCCAGGTCCCCGCCACGCGCAATGGGGCAGGCTGCAGTGTGGGGTGTCCTGGCACAACAGGCTCCGTGTCACTGCCTGACATGTCCTTGTGCTGTCCCTGTCATGGGGACCTGCTGGCCCTCACTCCCCAAATGTGGCAAGTGTGGATGGGAGCTCATGGTGACAACTGGGGGGTGACCCACACAGGGACCTCATGGGGACCCAGAGAGGAGCAATGCTGTCAGCTGCCCCAGTGCTTCCCAACCCCAAACACCTGCACATTGCGGGGGGGGGGGGGGGGGGGGGGGCTATGGGGTGCCTCTGTCCCCGTGCAAGTCCCTGGGGTGGCAGGAGGGCAGAGACCCCGGGCAGGGGGACACCAACCCCCAGCACCACACACAGCACCAGCCCCAACCCGCTTACCCGGGGGATGCTCTGGCAGGGACAAAGGCTGAGCCGTGTCCCCGGATGCCCTGGACAGAGGGGAGGGGGCTCAACCTGGGCTGGCCCCCACCTCCTCCCCCCAACCCCCCCTGCTGCTTTGGGGTCTGGCCTGCAGCAGCACCCCTGGGGTGCACGCAGGGCCCTGCGAAAGGCAGCAGGGGCTGTGGCAGAGCCCCTCCGCTGGCCGGGCTCGGGGGGGGGTGGGTGAGAAAGCCTCTCTGCAGGTGCGGGGGGCTGGAGCCACCCTCGCAGCCCCTGCACCCCCCCGCACCCGCCGAGCCACCGCTGCCGCCTGCGCCCAGCTTTGATCTCTGCCGCGCCGGGCTCCTGGGAAAAATGACCCCAAATTACCACGGAAATAAAACCACCGGCGATGGGGTGGGGGGCCGGGGCGATGCTGGTGCAGCCCCCCGGCCAGCCCCCACAATGGAGGCGGGTGTGGCGGGAGCCATCGCCTGCATCCCGGCAGGAGCATCGCGACACAGCGGCCCCCCGCTTCGTGCATCACCGGGGTTCATCCGGCAGAGCCCTCAGCACCCTGGGGTGCCGGGAGCTGGGCCGAGGGAGCGGGGACGCGCGGCACAGCCTCGCCACCGGCCTCTCCCTCCAGTGCCTGCGGTTTCCTGCGTCTTCGGGGTTGGGTTTTAATTACCTGAATTGCAATGCCACGGGGAGAGGGAGGCTGGGAACCCGCCTGGGGATGTGCCTGTGGCCCCGCTCCACCGCCGGCCGGCTGGGGGGGTTCCCAGGCTGGGGAACACAGCGGGTACCCCCACCCTGAGAAGTACCCACCTGCCCTCCTGGGGCTGACGGGCTGCGCCCCAGCGGCATCAGGGCCCTGTGTGTTCCCCCCTCCCCGAGAAGGGCTCAACCTGAGGGTGGGGAGCTGGGGTCTGCACCCTCAGTGGGGCTGGCAGCACCCCGAGAAGCGGGGTGGGGGTCGGGGTGCCGGGGGCCCGCTGAGGCCTACCCGGGAACACGTGGGGAGGGATGCTCGGGGCTGCCTGCGCTTGGGGATGCAGGAGACCCGCGGGTGGTACCCACCGCTCCGCGCCAGCCCCGGGGACAGCTGACACAGACCCGGGGTGCAGGGCGGGGGGGAACGGACACACACGACACCCC